>NC_140586.1:737353548-738773548 GCF_964204655.1 Triturus cristatus | reverse complement strand
TGTCAAATGTTCGCGAGTCTTCAGTCCGGTCACGTGATTGAGGAGCAAGCAGGCTGGCGGCTGAGTTGCGGAGCTACAGTGCGGTCAAGCGGAATTGGGCAGACAGAACGGAATGGAAACGCCGGAAAACGTAGACGGGAGCAGAACAGAATACAATTACAACGGTGAGAGGTGGAGAGAGAGGAGAGAGAATGAAAAGGCTGAAGAGGCCACCCAGGAAATCGCGTTATTACCGCCCCCCCCTCCCCTTGCGGCTCGGCTCCGCTAATCCCCACCTGACTCCACCTGAGTCTAATGACAGTCCAGCTTGGTGTGGGAAACCTGTTGAAGTCTACTGGAGTCAGAGGGTGCATGCTGGGGGCAGGCACAACTGCCCTTTAGCAGGCGGCCGCAGTGAGTGTGTGCCCTTGGTGTCTTGCGGAGGCGGCCTGACTAGTCGAGGTACAGCCTGCTTGTGAGCCCCGCTTGCCTAGCCCTCGTCCTGGCTCCTGCTCCACCATTCTACTATAATTATTCAAACACTTCCCCGGCCGAAGTCACAAAGCTAGTTCAGCTGTAATTCCAGCCCGCCACTGACTTACTTCAGTTTAACCCTGCTGGCCTACAGCCCACACCCTATGTTCGCCAACACTAATTCATCCGGAGCTGTGCTACTCGAGCCTGTGAGTCTGCGAATTGGAGCTGTGCGGATCTGTGCGTTGGAGCTCGGCGATCGGTGCTCGATGTTGCATGAGCGGCGCTTTGGAGCTGTGCCTCTCTGGTTGTGCTGGCCGGCATATGTGTTCTCTCTCCCCTACCCCTGTCTATTTCCAGCTCCTGCTCTAGCACCTGCCCACAGAAGAACCTAAAAGAACCTAAGATTAAAAGACTAAGATATGACCGCAAAGTAATTGCGCTCTGGTCGAGTACTATACACTAGAGCATGCAAAAAAACTAAAGCTGATGCTTTAAGGAACACATTATAAATAAACATCTTGAAAAGTTTCAACGCCATCCCTTCCTTTTTTTCCAAAAAAGAGACATGCTTAAATTCAGCAGGGATGTTGGAATCTACTCGAAAAGCTCACGGAGAGGCTAAAGTTGACCCTGGAAAATCATTGCCAGTAGTATCTATTAAACGCATATTCAGAATCCCGCTACTTCACTTTCCTTCAATTCTCATGGGCCCTCTCAGGATGGCCCCGTTAAAATGCAGATGTTTAGTAGTACTCCCAGCAGAACAAGCATATTAAATTCACGGGGATCGTCTACTCCCGATTAATCCCCGAATTTTTACCCTTTTACTAATAATCCAGAGTCAAAAATGGAGATGTCCGAATCTTTACTTTGCCTGGAAAGAGTGCGGTCTTCTATCTTAGCCTTAATGGAGGAATCAGTAAGTAACTCCGACTTTATCCTGGACTCCCTTTTGGCTCTAAATTCATAGCATCTGAGCAAAGACTACCACCTGGTAAAGCCGGCCTACTTCTTTCCCGTAAACCTAATCCAGGGAAGAGGTCCTCTCCCCCTTTATCTCTGGAAGATAACCCCAATCAGCTTAAATCTACTGATTCAGGCTCCCTTCCCCACGCTAAAGGACGGGATTTTGGCGTTCAGGCTGGTAAGCCCTTCTTTAGTAGGAAAAACAAAATTAAATTGAAAGGTAAAGAAAATGAAGATATACTCGACAAATTCCACCCTTCCGCTCTACAGCAGCTTTTCTATCCTGAGAATGTAGCTTTGGTGGCTGTATCTTCGTCCCACCAGCACGCTAAGAAGGAAAATTCAAGTATAACTCAAAAACTTTTCCCCATTTTCCTAAAAACAGGTGGAAAATCTCCTGAGTATCCTTTAGTGGAGGGACTAAAAGTTGGTTGCTCACCCACTAAGGAAAAAAATTCTAAGAATAAAAGTGTACGCGTTTGTAAGAAGAATAAGAAGGAGGAAAGAAGAGAAAAACGAAGGATAAATTTTAAAAAAGGGCAAAATGGCTACGCTTCGACTCTAATCTAATTCTCAATCTATCATCAATCCCCAACTCAAATGTTATGAAGAATAAAGATGGTCAAGCAGAAATCGATCTACTGGGTCCACGCTCTCCTTTTTCAACCCAAGTGCTCCAAATCAATCCTCCCAAGATGCCTTTGTATTGGATATAAGCTTTCCCACTACTGTTCAGAGTAATTTGAATCCTAATGCTTCATTATTTGCTTCCTCAATCACTCACCTTTTGCCCCTTACACCTTGGATTTTTCGTTTATTTTTCACCATGAGCCATTTATGAATAGGCCCTTCCTGTTGGGTTGCTTTGCTGAAATCCCTGGCCTCCAAATGATACAAAGCAATAACCTAGCTCTGGTTCAGGTTCAAAAACACAATAATCCTAGGGGAGCAAGAGCAACGTTTGCATCCAAAGCCATCTCCTATTTGATATTGTCACACACTGAAATTACGTTGCTGTTATTAGGACGTTCTTTTACCTAAAGAGGAACTAGCCTTAAATAAAGTTTCAAAACCAGCAGTCTAACACTTATTCAGAAATCACCACAATGGGCATACCCTTCCCGGAGAGAGAGAGAGTATATTCAGGTCTCCCTTGGTAAAGAAGGAAGGAGGGTCACGCTCCTCACAGAAGAAAAGACCCAGTATGTACTTCCTGTAGATGAGGAAGATAAGAAATGGAGTTGGGTAGCAGGCGCTCTTAATACAAATAGATCCGTAGGCCTAAACTTTGGGAACTCTTCCTAGCAAGGATATTAATAGGATATCTTGGAACACAGCCGGCTTAAGCACTAACAAAAACAAACTCTTATTTTTGAAAGAGCAGAGTGCTGATATACTGTCAACAAGAGACCTGGATCACAAAGAACTGGTCCACTGAAGACTATTTGGTGCTGAGCCGGCCTGCGTTCCCAGTAAATTGAGATCATGCTAAAGGAGGAATTGCTATTATGCGAAGTACAAATCTTAGTTGGTCATATAAAGAATTTTTTCATTCCTCCAACTTAATTCAGGTGATTAAGTTAGATCTCAAGGTTGCCTAGGATCACTCAAATTCCCTGTTGATGGTAAATGCAAGTTTACCTCCGGATGCATCTTACTCATCTACTAAAGGACCTTTTTGTTTTTATCTCCGCTACCTTGGAAAGTGAAGACTGCAGGTTCCTAATGGTAGTTTGAGATTTGAATTCTAAAGTCTCTTCTCACAGTATAAGGGTATTTTATAACACCCCAAAAAATGAAGCCTTAAACATCCCCCCTGCCCAGTTCCCAAATAAAAGCAGGACAGATAAAGGAGGAGCCACATTACTCGAAGGGTTGAGAAGCTTAGACCTTATAATCGCTAATGGGAGGTTAGATAACGATTTCCCAGCCAAATATACCCATAAGGCACCTACTGGGAGATCAATTATAGATTATCTAATTTGTCTCTTTAGACTTCTTTTGTAAACTTATAAGTATAGAAGTTTTGGGAAATAATTTTAGAGGCCATATGTTGATCTGGTCCAAATTTGAATTTACTTGTGCTAAGGTAGGTCCCTGGAACTTTAAAGGCAGCACAGTAGGGTTCAGTGCAACAAATGGTAGAATTATTGGAATACTCAAGCGACCGCTAAATTAAAAGTGAACTTAACAGTTCTGATACGAGATCAGCAGCACTTAGTAATGGCTGAGTGTGATTCTCCCCAATTTGATTTACTTGAAGCCTTTTCCCATAATGTAGGTTCTCTGGCTACATCATGTAAATCATCATATGTTCCAGCTAAACGGAGATCACAATTCAATGGGGAGAGGAGTTGGCCTAACGGCTAGGGCAGTCGACCTTGAATCTGGGGATCTGGGTTTGAGTCTCGGCAAGGACGCTGAAGATCCTGTGATTCTGGGCAAATCACTTAATCTCCCCGTGCCTAACAAATATGAATGTGTGTCCATATGTAACGTAACTGGTGCTATGTAAAGCGCTCGGATACCCAATTCGGGTCAAGTTCGCGCTATATAAAACTAAAAAAAAAAAAATCCAATGCTTACTATAAATAGGGAAATAAATAAGTTAGCGAGGGCTCAATTCCTGAATTTTTCTCTCGAACAAAGTAATCTAATAAGCCTATAACAGAGGAAAAGACAGGAAAAAGCGGTCCTTAAAGCAAATAAAGGAAGATGGTGTATGGGTGCGGTTAAAAGAGAAGCCTCAAAAAATAGCTCTAAAAGGTATTGGGAAATAATCGCCGACTGCTGTGGCACAAGAGTGAAATCTCTCCCCATCCATATTAAAGATGAGGAATGGAAATTCCATCTGGTAGATCTCTACTCTGCGAATTCAAATTCGACCAGCTTTGTTCCCGCTGTTCCCCGCTCCTTCGAAACCCCTGTATACAATCATGCACCCTCAACAAGTGATGTGGTAGGTTTTATTTAAATAATGAGACCCTCGGGAGCAATGGGTCCCGATGAAATCCCCAGGTCGGTAATTAAAATGGAGCCATTTTTGTGGCCCACTTACCTAGCTCCACTGTTTAATTGTTGCTACTCTCAGGGGAAGACACCATCATCTTGGTCTGGAAGTATTTTAATTCCTCTGTACAAAAATGGCCCCAGAACCCATCCAGGTAACTACCGGCAAATAGCCTTATAAGATGCGGCGGGGAAAATATTTGCACGTAGTATTCTTTATCACCTCACCGATTGGGAGACGAAGAAGGTCCTCTCTATAGACCAAGCAGGTTTTAGGAAAAATCATTCCACCCTGGATAACATCTGCATGTTGAAACTAATTCAGGAGAAATACACGATTTATCGTACATCAAACATGTATACGGCCTTCATAGATTTTTCAACGGCCTTTGATAAGGTAGACCGGCCATTGCTATGGAGACAATTGCATAACATGGGAGTGCCCTCTCCCCTGTTATCTTTAATTATTGCCCTACACTCTCAAACTTGGTGGCAGGTATTAATGGGAGGAAACCAAGGCTTATCATCAGTAATTCCCATAGAACATGGCCTGAAACAAGGTTGTCTATTAGCACCGCTTTTTTCTTTATATATAGCAGATTTACCCGAATGCTTTTCTCAGTCAGAGGGAGATGCACCAAAGATAGGCAGCCGTTCTTTTGCATGTCTCCTATATGCTGATGATATAGCAGTGATGGATCTAACCCCTATTTGGGCTGAACAAAAAGCTGATAGCATTACAGAATTACACGGTGGCACGTCTCTTGAAGATAAATGTATTTAAAAGCAAAATTTTAATCATGAAATGTAACAGAAGTAGGAAATCAAGTAATTTTAAGTGGCAAATTGGTCATGAAAAGTTGGAGGTGGTAGATTCATATGTCTACATAGAGAAACTAATATCAGGCAGTACGAAGAATAAACTTCATATCGAACAGTTCCTGTAAAGCTGCATCTCATGCTAAAGGTTTGCGTATTTTCTATACTGCAATGGGAAGAAGGCACTTTTTACATCTGCTGACTGTTTTCAAAGCAAAAATCCCACCGACTCTTCTCTATGCTATTGGATCAATCCCTGTAAAGGACTGGATTTTTTTTTAGATAGGATTGAAGGCCAGATTTTACTTAAACTATGTAATTTTAATACGTTAGTTCCCTCTGCTGCTATTAGACTGGAATTTCGCATGATAAATTCCTATATCCAAGGTTTATCCAGGGTTTTACGTTGGGGCTCTCAATTAAACAAGCATTTACAATGCAATAGGTCTCGCACTGACATTATTTTGAGCTATTGACATTGTAAATGACATTGTTTTTTTCTTTTGTTTTTCATACCATGCACAACTATTTTTTTTTAATTATGTGGTTCATGGCACTCATTTTTGGGTTTACAGCACTCATCAAGTAAATCCCCCCCTCTATGATGTTGTGAGAGTTACAAACCGGGAAAAAGAATCACAACACTATAGCATTGTTTCTATTGGAGGAGCCTGGGCAGATCTGCAAATCCTGAGACTGCAAAAAAAAAGAGGCTTCTGAATGAATTCAGGAAATGGAGAAAAAATGCAATTTCTTGTGCTGTAAACTAGCACCTGAAACAAATACTACCAAGCATTGTTGGCAAGTTATAAAATATAAAAAGCATCAACCCCCCTAAAAATCAGTTCAAGAAACTAGTTTAAAAATTGAAAAGTAAAAAAATAAAAAAAAATTTTTTTAAAGAAAATCACACAAAAAATGTGTAATATAACAAATTAACCCAAAAAAGGGTTCCAATATTAGAACGTTAAAAAAACTCACACAAACAACATGATGTATGTTCTGTAGGCATGAAGATGCATGGGTGTGTACATACGTACGAGCTGGTCTAAGGTACTCTAACAGAAGTGGGGGGATACAGTTTGGCTTAGGCGAAATGTCGTCATTTAGTGTATTTGAGATTCTGCTTGTTTTACGTGAAATTCCCAAAAAAACGTGATTACACCAACTACATTATGCAATTATGCGCCATCTGATGTTCAAAATCAACCATGAATGCGCCATTCACAGTAAATGTTCTCTACGGACAGCAGGCTGCAAGAGTCTGTTGTACGCGGGAGCTTTGCTACTTTTTTGGGGTGCAAAATGCGTTCTCACATCAAAAACTTATAAGAGGGAACATTTCGCTCTAAACTATAGTGCTAAATTACGCATTTGCATTTTGCCTAATTACAAGAAAGGAATTTAGGCAAATTTTCCACACCTGTAGGGAACAAGACACAAACTTACCAGGTAAGACACGTGCCAAGGAAGGGGGACACCCACTAGCTGTAGGGGGAGGGTAGCATTATCCAAGCGCAGAACTCAGTGCAGCAGCTGGAAGTACTACCAGACATCACAAACTCTTGCGTGCACAATATCATATCACTAGAAGCGGGAAAATATGTTTTGTGAATAAAGTACGTTTTGTGCCCTCAGTTCAGTCTAAGAAAGTAAGCACGTTTTAAATAGGTCTTTATTGCTTTAGATCAAATAGATTTAAACAATGTACACGTGTTGTCTTCATTTAGAGTATTTGTACAAACCTCAGTACGGGTAACATACAGCGCTTCGAGGAGGAGTGTAAGAAATTGGCACAGCAGCATTAGATACCACACAGCAAATGAACTGCCCAAAATTTGGGGATAACTCGTACTCTACCTAGTGTCAAGCTGTTTTTAGACTCTGATATTTTGGAAACATTTCGAACCTAGGTGACTCGCAGCTGTTCCATCGCATGAAGGCATATACTACGTCCAAGCCAGTGGGACAAACTTCTTGCTGGGCGGGCAGATTCCTCAGCCTTTCAGACAGAAGCAATGATACTCCCTCCCTGCCCCCACCCCTTCCCGTCAGACTCTTTCAGGGTTTGTTTACGTTGCAGGGCTAACCACTAACGCAGACACCAGCTGCAGATGCTTGCTCTGGAGTACAGAGCCTCTGCTCTCTGGAAGCAATATGTGGTTTCAATTTATCGTTCCCGGCAAGAATTATACACACTTTCAAAAACATGTAGTAGTAGGGCTTAACCCTTTAAGGTAAATCTCAAGAGAAGGCTGATGAAGGGCAGCCGGCCTACAGCACGCACTGCTTCTTTTTTTGGTATTTCAATTCTTTATTACATTTTTAGCAATAATAAGCAAACAATGATCAATAATCAAATATCTGCACAAGAACGTAAAATGCCAAACATACAATATGAAATACAAGCAGGAATAATACAAAAAAAGAGAAGGTAAACTTAAGGAAAAACAGATCAAGTACCGCATTAACGTGCAAAGATTACTTGATCCATCAAAATGTAAAGGAATTATTAGAAGAGGCGAGAGAGAAAATGGTATGCAAATAATATATGTAACAGCCTTATTGTATTGTAATTGCATTTATATAGAGCCTACTACTCCTGACGAGGCGACTAAGCGCTTTATTGAAACCCATCGGAACTGAAGTACAGCAAAGAGTCAAAATCATGCACCTGCACCTCTGGGTTTGGTAACATAATTGCAAACCATCTTAGAGCAGCAGCCTCAGCGCTCGAGCTCTCAGGTACTGTTAATGCACGCACCGGGGCCATTCACAGCCAGGGTGTGTTTGGGAGCAGGGAGATAAAAGACGGCGCCGCACTCTTCTTCGGCAGCGGGCCATGGCCCTGTTATTATTGGCAGCAGAAATCACACTCACGCTGAAGGCACCAGGCGGGAGAAGACGGTGGCGCCAGCTATTAAAGATGTAATGAGGAGCGCGCATCTGTACAGGGCATAGTCCTCTGCCTTCAAATGTGCAAGACTGCCAGAAGCTAAAAGACGAGCCTAGGCCTGGAGGAGACATCAAGTGGTCCATGGCATGAACGGACCTGGTCCTCTGGGCAAAACGGGCATGCATCTATCGAGATTAACTCTGCATACGCGCTGCTAGTGCACGATTTGGCAGTAAATTTGAGGCGGCACCAATCTGATGTCACGTGTAATTCCACGCCGCGCGTGCACATCTTCTGTCCGTCCGCGTGCACACTTTGGAATCCGTATTGATTCCAAAGGGCCCTCGCATGGTAAGAGCAGCGCATGCGCGCTGCTAATGCCAGGCG
This sequence comes from Triturus cristatus, assembly GCF_964204655.1. Classification (NCBI taxonomy): domain Eukaryota; kingdom Metazoa; phylum Chordata; class Amphibia; order Caudata; family Salamandridae; genus Triturus; species Triturus cristatus. The sequence continues at coordinate 738,765,015 of NC_140586.1, read as the reverse complement.
AGACCTAAAAATAGTGAGCCTTTCTCATTAAGAGGTCTCATGTGTGAAGAAAGTTTCGGCGATTATGTGAGCAAATATTCCCTCTATCGTGATTTCTCTTTGGCACTAAAAGTTTTTTGTGTACAAGAAGAATCCGTGATTTCCCTCACGCCTTTAGAATTTAAAGCCTTCTTAAAAACCATAAGTGGTAAGATCAGCTATAATACAGATATTAAATTTTGTAATTCTAAAAAGATTAAAAATAATAGCCAGGACGAATTCTCCGAGAATTTCTCAGAAATATTTATCCTGGAATCTAGAACATGGAATTCGACGATGGCTATGACTAGGTCGCATGAGTCTTTTACCTTTAAACGACTTAACAGTAAACTGGTTCCAGAACATGAAAAATGGTAAAATCAGTAATTTCTGTAAGTTGAGCATTCAGAACTTGGATCAAGTCTTGTTTGTCTGTCCAGCCTTGGTTTTGAGTCGTCGTCGCTGGCTTCGGCCGATGTTTTTACAAAATTGTATTAAGAATGTAGCTTCAGCCCGCGACTTTCTCTTTTGCCCGAAGAACGAAGCACTCTGTGTAAAACTATTTAACTTTTTTAAGGAGTTTATGTATATATTTTTATATATCCTTTTAAATGGGCTGTTAACCCTGGTGCCTGTCGTCCTTTTATGGAGTCTTAATATTCTCTCCTTTTTTTGGACTGTATTTTGCACATGTATTGGCTGCTACTCAACTGCTCTCTGCACAATTGGGACGTTTTGTTTCTCCTTGAGGCAATTGGTTTTATCGCTGAGAATTTTATTTGTTTCGCTCATTAGGGTAAATGACAATATCCACTTATGTTATGTAAAGGAAAATCTAAGACCTTCTATGAAGGCTTCTGATAATTTTTAATGGTCTGAGAAATGAATTGTCCTTATGTTTTATTACATTTTACGTAATTTATATGTACATTTTTATGTGGACCTCATTAGAGATCCAAATCATTAATAAATATTGAATTGTGTCAAATCTGTGTCACTACTTCCTGCGAAAGTATGGTGAGCAGAGTATTTATCTGACGCCAGTGAGGCCGGAGTCTGGGAAGAAGGATGGAAAATGGCTGGTTCATAAAGAAGTTCTCAGAGGAGAGAGCTCCCTGGGCAGGAGAGGAGATCCTAGCTTCGATACAGTAGTCAACAAATACAGATGGGGGCGTTGTCATTCAGGATGGCATACTGGTTATTGTAGAAGAGAATATGAATAATGTTACATAGCACATGGATGAAGCTCTAAACTCCATAGGAAGTATATGATGTGGACTATTACATGGTAACTGATGCTTTATGTGCCCACTTTAACGCAGAAGTTACCTTTGAGTGGCGGTGTAGGAAATCTGCCTTTTCTGGGAGATCTCACCGTATTTTGCTCCTCGAGCTGGACCATAATATTTTTGCTGGTTTAAGCACTTTATCCCTGCTAGCCAGTAGTAAAGTGAATGCCCTTTAAACGTGCTCAAATTGGGATATTACTAATTGGTATATTTAACTTACCAATAGGAACATAGTATATGATACAAATTGTACCCAGGGCATGGATGTTTACTGCAGCACATATTTTGCCATCCACTACAGTGGCAGTGCAAACATGGCTTTAGGCATACCAGTGTAATCTAACAGCAGTACACTGTAGCAGTGAAAAAGCTGCAAGTCTATCTGCCAAAATAAACCATTTCAACAGGTCAAACCTCTTTTTTAAATATCAAAAAGTCACCCCTATGTAGGTCCTGTAGCCGGCAAGGCAGAGTGCATGGTATATAAAAGACACATTTCTATACATGTTGAAATTTAATATTAACATGTCCTATTAAATCACTAGTACTTAAAATCTATTTTTCACTGTGGCATGCGTAACTGTCCTATGCCCACAACAGACGACGGATTAAACCCTTAATACTGTAGCTTGGGAATCTGACTAACTAGAAAGATAATTAAACAACTATTTTTAATAGTAAATAAAAATGCAATTCAATGGTGAAGTTCGAGATTTTAGCAATATTAAAGAAAAGGAGTATTTACAAAGTTACCTTTTCCCTGCCTGAAGTTCCTGAAGGCTAAATCTGCATTTGCTCTCCCACTTCTGCCAGTAAGTAATTAAGATTTGAATAGGTGTTAAAAGGTGTGAAGTGCCTCCGAGGAGCAAACAGGCTCATCTGAATGGACAAGATGACTCCTCTGAACCTGACAGAGTATGCAAGGTGGGGCTGAGAGTATCCTTTTTGACAGTGTCAAATCCTGCTTGTATGTACATATAAAACAAGTGACGCACTTGAAAGGAAGGTAAAAAGAAAGCCAAAACAATTCTTGTGTATCCATTGTCTGATTGCTGAAGGATCAGCTTCCTCTTACCAGATGTCTGTCTCTGGGGTTTTTATAAATAACACTGAGGGTACACTTGAAAGTAAGGGAAACAAGATGCCAAAAAATGTGTATCCACTGTCTGGTTGCTGGAAAAGTCTGCTATCTTTTACCAAACTCCTATCTCTGGGTTATTTGGGGCTAATGCAGCTGCTTCAAACTGGATTTTGGTGTCATCTGTGGGAGGACACTAGGATTACCACAGTACATTCTCCCACAGCCTAAGTTTAGTGTGACAGGAGACATCAGTCTTCTTGAAAATTACCAAAGTGGGTTGGGTTGGTCCTGGGACCTTTTACCCTATCGGTTTGGGTGTGCTCAGGAGTTATTCCCACCCACTAACTCATGCCAGGCATAATTTTGACATCTCCAGACACCCACTTCAGAACACTCCTGGACCAGGGGAAGATCAGAAGTGGGCTAAACCTTCTGTCTGCAACCTGGGAAGAGCCCTGTATTTGCTCTCTCTTGTACCCAGGACTAAGAAGAGGACTCCAGTGGTCAGAAGGCTGACCTCCTGTTAAAGCTACAGGAACACAAGCTAAAAGACTTTTTTTGCTGCAACTGCCCAGTGTTGACGGGGCCAGGACTGGATGCTGCGGTTTGGCTTCTGCCCGACACCATGGGAGCCATTAAGTGCCACATTATCTCATGTGCCCCGTATTGGATTTTTTTTATTTCAATTTCATTTTTGTTCATTACAATTTACTCTATTTTTCCAATTTAGGTTGGATTTTTATTGCTTGCATTTCGACTTTATTACTGCTTTGGTTCTTCATAAATAATGTATACATTGCCCCAAGTTAAGCCCAGGTTAATTTATTGACTTTGAGGAGTCACCCGGACAAGGGTTATGATTATTCCTTGAGGTAGATGGTCACCCCCGCACCGTCAACTAATAATCCAATTCCTTATAGGTATCCTGCATTATATTTGGTTTATTGCAAGTTCATGCCCTACAAAATACAGGTTATGCTGAGTAAATATGTGTCACTCTGAAACCCCAATTTGTATAGAGTCATCGACCCCCTTTTACCAATCCAGATGTTATGTTTAGGTTGGAGAGGCTGGAGGTGAGGAGTGAGAAGAGAGGGGTTGAGCTTCTCTGGTCGTATGGATTTAGCCCAGAGTGGGGAAAAGAGCAGAGTGCATGGAATTAGGGTGTAAGTGGGGTGTTTTGTTTGGTTTATCTTGGAGAGGGTGGGGGCGAGGAGTGGGAAGGGAGGAAGGAGTTGAGCTTCTTTGGCCGTATGGATTTAGCCCAGAGTGGGCTGAAGAGAAGATTGCATGAAATCAGGGTGTTAGGTTTGGTTTTGTGCGCTGTGGTATAAACAGAGTTTTAGCTGAGAGTGTATATAGGTCTATTTAGGGTGCTTATTTCAGAAGATCAATAGGATGAGGTGGACACTGATTTGCATTGAAGTCAGGTTGGGGCTAATTTGAATTCGGTTAGCCACCTTCAAGAGGTGAGAAGTAGGATGGTGGTACCTTCCCTCCCAAAGTCCCATAGGTTAAGGCTTTACAGGCAGTTGAGGCTACTTGCAGGGATGCCAGCCAACAAAGTGGAGCAGGCAGATCGTGAGACTGTGCAGGCCCTGTTTTCATAAACCCTGAAAAACGTATTAAGATCATAGATCATGCAAAGTTTCCTGGCAGACAAGGATTTTTTTTACCCCCTAATATGTTATTAGGTCTAACTTAAATGACATCACGAGGAGAGAAATCTACCTCGAAGGCAGTACGAAGGAGGCACTTTGAGAGCTTTACACATTGTGCCAAAATTTACAAGAACTGCACTCGCACCACTATTGATCGGTTTACAATACACCCTGTGAGCCCTTAAGACCGTCACTTGACCAGCACACACACTAGCCTGGGAAACATCATTGACCAGAGGTTGCCGGAGCACATGAATGGACCCCGAAGGACAGAGCTGCCAGCTTAGTTAAGACTGCATCACGGTCCTGCAGGAAGGCATAACTCGCCCAGGGTCACCTTCAGGAGTCCGAGCCTGTCCCTTTAATGTGCTGCTGGAGGGAGACACCAGAGGCAGGCAAGACATGTATGTGACCGTCGGCTCAGCTTGGCTTCGCTAGTATTTATTTGAGGTTTTTACAGACGGCTACAAGTTGCATTTCGGTTACTTCACAGCACTGCGCATTTGGTAGAAATGTAGCTTTGTGCTCAGAAGAAGTTACAAGATGACTAAAGACACCGAGCTGGTATTAAGCAGTAGCGCGCAGCCCTTGTTCTGTACAGATGTCCGCCGCTGAAAACGAATATTCACTATAAGGACACTGGGCCCACAGGCCGATTTATATGAAAGCAAAACTATTCTTCTTGACAGTTAAACAAAACGATACAGCTCATTCACTCGAGAAAGAGTAAAGTGGGGAAAACATCGATTTAGCGCTGACTACGTAATCAAAAGTCACGTTGCCTTTTAATCACCTACTGAGGTCGTGGGAATTAATTTCACTCCCACCTCTTAGGGCAGGCCCAATACACAGAGCTTCAAATCAAAAACCGCTGCTACTGTGACATTTGCCTTGTCGCCACGATTTTCTCTCGATGTCCCCTGTGCAATGCTGGCAAGGAGTTCAACGTGTGCGGCCACGCCCTGAACAAGAGGTCACCAGCCGAATGCGCTCGGCTTCATTCTGCTGAATCTGCCTGCTCAGGATAACCTTTCGGCTTAAAGACAAAGAACCACCACCTGCGCGGCACGCTTTCTATACGTTTACCTATATAGTTGAATTTTGTATTTGTTATCGATTCAGTCGATGGTCTTTCCCAGCGGAGCGCTGGCATATATAGCAAAAAAAACATCGAGTTAAAAATAAAACAACTGGAGAGATAGGATGAACAAGTGTATGTACAGAGCACAAAAGACATCTTTTGAATGTAATCGAGCGCACTGGCCGCTCTTCCTGCACTTATGTACACAGGAGTAGCAACAAAAGGCGGCAGGTGGCCGTGGAACAACAACACAATGTCATGAAAGAGTACCATGACGATGCCACTGGGGAGACCTGCCCGGTCACAGCTGTAAGTAACACTGTTCTCAACCAACCTTACCGGCACGAGCTGTCGCTCCTCCAAGGTGCGCGTGCCTGGCACGTACGGTGGTGGCGTGCCCACGTATCGTCGTTCCACCCTGGGTCGGCGGGACAGTGGGCTCGGCTGCAAAGCTCAGTTGTGGTTAGTTACAACAGCACCTCAGTAACGCATGCAGCAGGCAGGCTTACCTGAACCTCGCTGGTCCTCTGCTGGACGGCTTCCTCCTTCTCGCTCAGCTCCTTCTCCACCGCCGTCTTCTCCCTAGAAGACCAGCACACAATGCAAGAATACTTCAGCACATCAGCCACGGCAGGCATCGCAATCCAGCTCCCCAGGCCCGAGTCCCGCTTTAGATACATAGCGCCGCATGCAGCGCTTTAAGCAGGGAGCGCGCCCTCCGCACGAGGTGTGCACGGGCCTCGGCTCCTCGGAGTGAAATGTGCAAGGCGGAAGGATGCAGGCGGCAGGGATAAATCAACGGAGCGTTGGCTCTGCGCTGATCTCACTGTTGCTACGGAGCGGTTGGCTAATGGGAGCGGCTAGGATGCAGGAGGCGTGCAGACAGAGCATCCCCGCCTTGCACTTAACCCTTTCAGGCACCCAGACCTTTCTAAGGACAAAGTCGGGTTCACAAAATCAGCGTGCAGCACGACATCATGGGCACAGAGACATTAATGAAAACCCCGTACCAGGGGATAAACACCACCCACAACTCAGTGCGGACATCCCATTCCAGCTCTCGTTATGTGTGGCCTTTAACATCGTAATTATGAGATTCGTGGGCACATCGGGGACCTCTCAAATGTACAGTAATATTTCAGCCGCTGAAAACAGCCGAAATCTACTTGTGCAAATCCAGCGAAAAATAAGAATCACCAGGGACTGGACTTTGAATTACGATTCTCCCGTTAAATCTTAATTTTTTCATGAATGCTCATGGTCCAACGAATTGGGCCGGACTGTCCACACTCCTTGAGGTACGGGTTCCCTGGTGATGGTAACTCTGAGGGTTGTGGAAGGGGTGTACTCTGGCCCATACTGCAGGCCTCCCGTAAAGAGGACCCAAGTTTGCAATCCCCCAACAGCACTGACCACCGAATGATACATACTATTTAATCCTGTCCGGATATACGTATATTTCACTCTAACAAAACACATTAAACATCCTGGCATCTATGCATATACAAACCATGGCACCAACGCTACATAGTTGCCAGTGGAGGCCGCAGGATGGGGGCGGACGAGCCACACACGCACACATTTACATACACTCACTCACCCTCATGCATTCACAAGAGTGCACACAAACACCCACCATTCACAAGCACACTCACATTCACAGCACGCACTCACAAATATATTGATACAAACATTAAAAAAAGAAAACCTTACAGGCTGCAGCAGTGATCTTTTATTGAGAAAAAGGGGACGCCTACATAATGAATGAGTTTGCTATACGCAGGGATTAAAACATGGTTAGGTAAAGAACAATAGCAAACTAATACTAAAAACTGCCAATCAGGACCCGGTAGATATCTGCATATAATTCATAAAGTTCAATATAGATACACATACATAGTAGAAAATTTGTGATTTATATTTTTTATTGTTTTTTTAAACAAGTATGAGAATAAAACATCTAATAGAAGAGACAATGATTTATGTACCCTTTTGTTTAAACAGAAAATATCACTAATTGACAATTTGATATAAATTTTACTCTTGGAACAATAATGACAGTCAAAATAGTGGTCGTTGGAAGCATAGCGGCAGATGGAGACTAACAGGCTGCAGCAGTGATCTCTGCTTTCCAAGTTCCTGGAGAATTGAGTCATCTGCCTCCTCTCATTGGCTGACCTAGAGTCAGCCAATGAGAAGAGGCGGAAATCCTTTACTTGTCTCACAGTGTGATGGGGTTAGAGTTGCTGACCCCACTGCACTCTGTGACGAGGTGTCACTAATTGACACTCGGCAAAACGGAAGCGCGTGGGTATGACGCTATCAGTGATGCTTCTTCTCGCCATGAGGGGGGAGGTTCTACAAGCGCTTTGTCGGACTGAGGCAGTCACTGCCACAGGGCAGTGACATCTTTAGCCTGGCAAAGTTCAGCTCAGGCAGCCAGGCACCTGCACATTTAGTGCATGTATAGCACCTTTCTCAAGGCTAGCTTTAGGGTGGTGCGACTACCAGGGGCACTGACCTGGAAAGGGGGGAAGGGGACACTAGCAATAACTCACATTTTAAAAGTATCTGCTGTAAAGTTCCTTGTGCGTCAGTTCAGCTTTCAGGCAGCAATAACAATGTCAAGATAACTCTTGTGATTAATGTTCCAGATCTGTAATTTATGTGCATAGGTGGGTGGATTAGTATAGCCAGACGAGAGAGGGGCTAAGGAAAGACAAGAGGCACTGGGCGGGCGTAGTGAGGGAATCAGATAAGGAATTCATGAAGGGGGGGGGGGGGGCTCAAAGATTATTGCACCAGGCACCACCAGTACTAAAGCCGGCTCTGGCCAGGATGCCTGGTCTGATAAAAAGTGTTTGTCAGGCTTACCTTTACTCAGTATGACAGACACTCTTCATGTCTAAAGGACAGGCCACTGGGGATAGTTGCCAATTCAACAGAATATATCCCCTAACCCACTTAATACACATCTTACAACCTCCCACAGGTTAGTGAAAACATGCTCAAAAGCAGAACCTATCACTACCCAGTTGTATGGCTTGGATGCTTTCAGTCTAGATACAATTTAGCAGAGGCCAAGCATTCAACATCTGTTAATTCCAGTGGAGCAAAGTAAAATGCAAAGGCAAATAGGCACGGTCTCCATACAAACAATACACTGCAAAACTATTGGCAACACAACATTTTCAAAGTTAAAAAACAAACATCGGTTTATGTGGCACCAACTAACAGGAAAACACTTTCTCAGGCTCCTTACCTCTATGATAATGTGGAGACCATTGATCTAGTCAGAAAATAAATCAGGGAGACTTCGGAGAGTTCAGGGAGGCTGGGACTGATCACAGACATGGAAATAGCTACTAATCAATGACTTGCTCAAAAGCTGGGAAAGGTGGAACATCCGCACTGGCATGCATTTTCAGTTGTAAACTTCACCTACTGGTTTTGCTAGTGCTTCCTTTATTGTTGATTGTGTGCACACAATGTTTGTGGTAATGATAGTGGAGGTAATGGTGCGTGTAACCAGACTGTCACAAAACCTGATCCTGGTTGTTGCACTAGCGAATAGTGATGTGTGTATATATAGTGCTATGAGCTCCCAACCAGCAATAAAAGCACTGTGAATAAGCAACTCCTTGTTTTAAAATTGTAATGCACACAGTATAAGATATGATGATATAAAATGTGCAGAGAGACTGAAGGCCTGATTTAGGGTTTGTCAGACGGAGGAACGGCAGACAGGGTGGTGGAGGACTTTACTTATGCCACCCTCCCTTTACTCTGCCCTCCAAATCTAGAAATACCCACTGGCCCCATGGACATCTCAGCACATTGCAGAAGAAACAATTGATGGACGGAATGCTGGACAATGCCAACATTCATCCCCAGTCACAAGGAACAGGGTTCAATCCATCATTCTTTTGCTCACCACACCACCCCAGTTTGGACCCAGCCATATGCAAATCAGTCTTGACCCAGTTCCTTGTGGGAACAGTCCAGCCTGAACTGCCAAGCCAGGTCCTCCCTGGACCGGAAGCAAGCATCCTGGGACCAGTTTCAGGGCATTACCCTTCATCAGCCAAGCTAGCTTGAATCCAGTGGTGTAGTGAGCACGGGACCCACGTCTGGGCATGCCCTTACCACTTAGGGCGACATATACAAAAGAAACAATTGATGGACGGAATGCTGGACAATGCAAACATTCACCCCAGTCACAAGGATCTGGGTTTAATCCATCATTCTTTTGCTCACCACACCACCCCAGTTTGGACCCAGCCATATGCAAACCAGTCTTGACCCTGTTCCTTGTGGTAACAGTCCAGCCCGAACTGCCAAGCCAGGTCCTCCCTTGACTGGAAAAAAGCATCCTAGGACTGGTTTCTTTTGGGCTGGACTATTCCCATCGGGCACAGGGTCAAGACTGATTAGCATATGGCTTGGTCCAAACTGGAATGGCATGGTGAGCAAAAAAACGATGGATTTAGGCCCAGATCTCTGTACTGGGGTGAATGTATGGTACTGTTCTGCATTCTGTCCATCAATTGTTCTTTTTTCATCTCCACATATTGGCAAGAACATTGGCAATTGCAATTTCAATGCAGGAAAAATTTGACAAACTGGTCCATCAAACATGATGGCTGGCTGTCAAACGTTTCCTAATTTTTTTTTATTTTTCAAAAAACAAAACTACTAAAGTGGCAGTCTGTTTTTGAAAAATAAACACAAACTATAACCCCCACACCATGAGGATTTTCTCCTGTGGTGTGGGGGTCATTTTTCTCTTTTTTACTGTCCTTCACTGCCAGAATACACCTGCAGTGAGTGACAGAAAAACAAAATCCGACTTCACCTAGTGCAAACCTATTTAGGGGTTTCCATTACAACACCCCCCAGAACTCAGCTGATACCCGTACATTACCTCTCAAAAAGAATACATCTTAGTTACTAGGAAGACTCAAATGACTCCATCAATTAGAACCATATACTGGCTTCCAAGCAGCCTTTAGATTTGCTGATTAACTAATTGCACTTTTCTATTTTTTCAGGAAGAGGCATCCTGGGGAGAAGGCTCATGACTTCTTTCACCGTCTGCCACTACCTTATCTTCAGAGAATAGAAAGATACGGCCCTCAACTGGAAGCTGAGAGGAGGTAAATTCTAGTGTAGAATTCTGTTCAACACAATTATAAAAGACCCAGTGTTACTGTACTTAGATTTATTTAGAGTGGTAACACAAACCAGATTTTACGGGCTAGAAATTTCAGCTGGTAAAATAACTGTGGGAAATGGCTGCATTGTAAGCCAGACCTCTTCCATGACCCCTACTCAAACCTCACACAAGGCACAGGGAAGCGTTACAAGTTCCCACTTGCCAACCAACATTCTCCAGTCCTTCCTTCACCTGCATCATCTCTACCCACCTTACAAAAGCTCACTCCACACATCGCAGAAGGAGTAGGTAAATCTGACAATGAAACTCCACAGAAAACGGAATACCATGCAGAATACACCCTGGTAAATCCAGGCCCACACAGCAATTCCCTATTTGTGGAGTTCAACTCAAAATTACATGTTTCTGGTGTGTTCCTACTGCACAGTACTGGTAATTACTGGTGTGGAGTTTGCACCCCGCAGTTACTGTGCAACCTGCAATTGGGATTATGGTGGGCTACTTAATGTGGTTGGGGATAGATCAATATGGATTAAAGGCCAAGTAATCATATGTCACCACATCCACAAATACAGAGCAGGCGTACTTCAACAAAAGACACATAATGCAAGATTCCAACAAAATGCAATACATAGAGGTAGTGCTATTATACTGCATTATTTGCATAACACTTTCCTAACCCTTGAAAGGTCCAAAGCACAAATCTGGCCGAAACATTGCTTTAAAAAAATTCTCAATGCCTTGAACCCTTTCATAACATCGGGCACTATTTAAACAAACTGAAAGTAAAAAAGGAGATATACTGTCCTGAGGCCTCGTTACTTCCTGAAGCCCAGACTTTACATCACACAATTGTAACTCTAGTCATTGCTGTGTATATTCTATGTTGTTTTAACTGAACATACACAGACCACCCCACTGATTGCAAGTATTGGCTTGTGTGGTCACATCTACCCTCACAATTCTCTTCTACATTAAGGAAAGAAAGAGTGATCCTCGCATTGATTCTTGCAGACAGCTTATTAAGATAATACCAGACAAGAGTAGGTTGCCAACCACTCCGCTCCAAGGGGGCGACCAACTGCCAACTCAATACTCTACCCATTCCTCAACCTACACCCATATGTAAGCTGAGCTACACACTTGTTTATGACACAATTTCAGCCATATCCACACAGCGAAACACTTCACCTATAGGCCAGACTGCACTCACTTTTGTGAGCATCAATTAGAATGCTTAAGAGACCTATCTTTCACTCATTTTCTTTTCAAATTTGCAACTGAAATCGACCTCATTGGGAATCATGGACTAGGGCTCCAAATCTGTCCTTGTGCTTCTATGAAACTCCCTATTATCTGGATAGCCATATAGGTAAATAGCTTACAATATGGAATATGCTATTTACCAGTATGCATCTGTTCTTGGCATGTAGAGCTGCAGATCTATACACTGTGCATAGATCGCCATCTGGTGTTGGGCCCGGATGTTTGCAGTTTGTTTTTCCTCTTGGAAAGTCTTTGGAAGTCACGAGTTTGGTGACTCCTCCTTCGGTCCGTACTGCGCATGGGCTTCGGCTCCATCCTCAGATTGTTTTTCGCCAGCAGGGAAAAGATGGAGCGTAGTGATAATAGTGAAGAAACCCATGTGTGTTGTATCTAAATAAGATAGCCTGGAACGGATACAGGTAGCCGGGGAGGCGGGTGGGCGTGTATAGATCTGCAGCTCTACATGCCAAGAACAGATGCATACTGGTAAGTAGCATATTCCGTTCGAGGCATATGAGCTGCAGATTATACACTGTGCATAGATTATATAGCAGTACCCAACCCTAGCGGCGACCACCGGTATCCGTTGCAGTAGTTTGAAACAGTGTCTTTAGTACAGCCTGGCCCACACTAGCTTGTTGTTTGGAGTGCACATCTACACAGTAATGTTTTGTGAAGGTGTGCGGTGTTGACCATGTGGCTGCCTTGCAGATGTCATCTATGGGTATGTTCCCTAGAAAAGCCATAGAAGCCCCTATCTTTCTTGTAGAGTGGGCTTTAGGTGGAACAGATAATGTTCATTTTGCTATGTGATAGCAAATTTGTATACACTTTACAATCCACCTAGCTATCCCTGATTTTGAAATGGGGTTGCCTTTATGCGGTGGAGAGAACGAGACGAACAACTGTTTAGTCTTTCTGAAAGGTTGCGTTCTTTGTATGTAGTACAGTAAAGCCCTTTTAACATCAAGTGTATGTAGAGCCCTTTCCGCAACAGATTGAGGTTGCGAGAAAAAAAACGGTAACTCCACCGATTGATTAAGATGGAAGGTGGAAATGACCTTGGGCAGAAATTTTGGATTTGTGCGAAGTATCACCTTGCTGTGATGTACTTGTAAAAAGGGTTCTTGTATAGTGAACGCTTGTATCTCGCTAACCCTTCTAAGGGAAGTGATAGCTACAAGGAAAGCTGTTTTCCAAGTGAGGAACTGTAGCTCACATTTATGCATTGGTTCGAAAGGCGGACCCATTAGCCTTGTAAGAACTACGTTTAGATTCCATACAGGGGAAGGTGGTGCCCTGGGTGGAATTACTCTTTTAAGGCCTTCCATAAAGGCTTTAATAGCAGGCACTCTGAACAGTGATAAATGCTGTCTGTTTTGTAGGTAAGCAGCAATTGCTGCTAGGAGTAGACGGATGGATGAGTACGCCAAGTTACACCTTTGAAGATGGAGCAGAGAGCATATGATGTGCTGTATGGATGCATCCAAGGGGTTGATTGTATTGTTGCGGCAGTAAACAACAAATCTCTTCCACTTTGCGGCATAGCATGCTCGAGTGGTAAGGCGCCTGGCTTCCTTGATAATGTTCATGCAATCAGGGGGAAGGTTAAGGTATCCAAATTCTAAGATTTCAGAAGCCAGATCGCAAGGTTGAGCTGAGCTGGGTCCGGGTGCCTGATTTCTCCATGGTTCTGGGTTAGGAGGCATGGGGACAGGTGCAGTTTTTGATGTGGTACCACCGATAGCTGTAGTAGTGTGGTGTACCACGGCTGCCTGGCCCATGTCGGGGCTACCAGAATGAGTGTGAGGGAGTGCTGTTGTAGCTTCCTTACCACTAACGGAATTAGTGGGAGAGGTGGAAAGGCGTATGCAAATCTGCCTGACCAGTTCATCCATATCGCATTGCCTTTGGACAATGGGTGTGGGTATCTGGCGGCGAAGCTTGAGCATTTTTTATTTTCGTGGGTGGCGAAGAGGTCCATCTGAGGATGCCCCCACTTGTGAAAGAATGGGTGAAGAACTTGTGGATGCAGTTCCCATTCGTGCATTTGTCTGCTGAGCAGATCTGCCATGGTGTTTTGTATACCTGGGACGTGTTGTGCCAGGAGAAAGATTTTTTGTGGGATTGCCCATCTCCATATGCTCTGTGCTAAGCGAGAGAGCTGGGGAGAGTGTCCCCCCCCCCCTGTTTTTGAATATAATACATTGCAGTCATTGTCTGTGCGAATGAGGACTGCCTTGGCTGAGATTTGTTTCTAAAACGATTTCAGGGCTAGAAAGATCGCCAATAACTCCAGATGATTGATGTGGAGTAACCTCTGTTGTGGCGTCCATACACCTTGCACTGTGAGGTGTAGTAGGTGCGCTCCCCAGCCGGAGAGCGATGCGTCTGTTGTTAGAATCACCTGAGGAACCGGGTCCAGGAACGGTCGCCCTTTGGAAAGGTTTGTGGTGTTCCACCACTGCAGACAGCGATGGGTGCGACCGTCCACCAACACCAGATCCGTCAGCTGTCCCTGGGCCTGGTTCCACTGGCGTGCTAGGCACTCTTGGAGTGGACGCATGTGAAGTCGTGCATGAGGCACTATGAGGATGCAAGATGCCATCATCCCTATTAGCTTCATAAACACTCTTGCTGGGAGAGAGTGCTGAAGAATGAATCTTTGGCGCAAGGCTTGTATGCTTGCGATTCTGGCTGAGTTGGGCTAGGCTATGGCCCTTGGTGTCTATAGTGGCACCGAGGTATTGTTTTGTGTGAGACGGTATCAAGTGGGACTTTTGGTGGTCCACCGTGAAGCCTAGCTGGTGGAGTAGTTGAATGGTAGTGTTTGTATGCTGCACACACTGGTGGTAGGACGCGGCTTTTATGAGCCAGTCGTCCAGATAGGGGAAGACGTGAATGTTCTGTCTTCTGAGGTGTGCCGCCACTACTGCCAGGCATTTGGTAAACACCCGTGGTGCGGTTGTGACCCCGAAGGGGAGAACCTTGAACTGATAATGTTGGCTGTCCACCACAAATCGGAGGTACTTTCTGTGAGCAGGGTGTATTGGAATATGAAAGTATGCGTCTTTTTAGTCCAGTGTAGTGAGAAAGTCGCCCTGACAGAGGAGTGGGAGAACTTGTTGGAGAGTTACCATGTGAAAATGGTCTGAATGGATATATGCATTTAGAGGTCGGAGGTCTAGAATGGGCCGTAGGGTCTCGTCTTTCTTTGGTATTAGAAAGTACAGAGAGTAGACCCCTAAATTTTGCTGATTTTCGGGGACCTGCTCTATAGCTTGTTTTTGCAGGAGGGAGAGTACCTCTTGTTTCAGAAGTGTGGTATGTTCTTGTGACATCGCACGGTGTCTGGGTGGAATATTTGGGGGGGGGGTAGAAGTTAGTTCGAGACAGTACCCTGACCGAATAATTTGGGTCACCCATTTGTCTGATGTTATGGTCTCCCAGGTTTGAAGGAAGTCTTGTAGTCTGCCCCCGACCGGAGTGGAATGGTCTGGGGGGAGCGGGGGAAAGTCATTGTGTGGGCGGTGTGGCAGAACGGGCGGTGTTGGTTTTGCCCCTGCCTTTAGTATTGTTTCCTCGATATTCACCTCTTTGATAGCCCTTTGTGAAGGTATTTTGAGGAGGGGACTTATAGGATGTGGAGGCGTTATCGGAAGAGTAGCCTCTGCCAGAGCCTCGAAAGGAGGAACTGCGAAAGGAGCGTCTAGGCCTTTTTTCCAAGGCTTCGTCTACTTTTGGGCCAAATAAGTGTTGTTGGTCAAAAGGGTGGTTTAGGATAGACGCTTGGACCTCTGGTTTAAAGCCTGAGATCCTGAGCCAGGCGTGGCGGCGAACCAGAACACTGGTGTTTATAGCCCTGGAAGCTGTGTCTGCTGCGTCAAGGGCACATTTAATAGAGGTGTTGATAATAATCTTTCCCTCTTGTATTAATTTGTTAGCCTTATTTTTATATTTTTCTGGGAGGTGTTGCATGAGAGCCTCCAGCTCATCATAGTGTGCTCTATCGTACCGCGCAAGCAACGCCTGCGTGTTGGCGATGCGCCACATATTGGCAGCTTGCAAGGCAGTGCGTTTGCCTGACGCATCTACGAGCTTGGACTCCTTATCAGGTGTGGAGCCTCACCAGATGACAGAGTTGGAGCGCTTCCTAGCTGTGGAAACCACTATAGAGTCTAGGGGCGCAGGTCCTTTAATATAGACAGGATCCGTGGGGGCTGCCTTGTACTTCTTTTCTATTCTGGGGTTTAAGACCCTAGCTCTGACGGGGTCTTTGAAAACCTCTGTGGCATGCTTGGTCACCCCTTAAAGCATGGGTAATATAGCGGTGGATTTATCTGCTATGTCAAATGTGTCAAGTAGGAAGTCTTCCTCAACTGGATCACTGTGTAACTCCACCCCGTGATAATGTGCCGCCCGTTGTAAGAGGTGGTGGAACCCCCGGGAGTCCTCTGGTGGAGATGGCCTGGATGGATAGAGATCATCCTGAGGCACATCTGGGACATCGGGATTGTGATAATCCTCCCATGGGTCAGGTGTTCCCGGAGGAGTGGGGTCCTGCGGGGCATCTGTGGGATCATAGAATGGATCTCCGTGGTCATCAGGGTCTGGAGACTGGGTTGGAGACCGATGAGGCAAGGGTGGAGAAGGTGGGGGCGGAGATGGAGGGAGTGGAGGGAGTGGAGGAGGTGGAGGAGGTGGAGGCGGTGGGGAGGGTACTCTGAATGGGGATGTGGCAGAGTCCTTCCGTTTTGGTGGTGGAGGAGGAGCTGGCTTATCTAAATGTCTTTTATTGGAAGACAAAGTTAAGTGTCCAGTCTTTGGATCCTTTGTTAAAGTCTTTTGAAGAGGATCTGGCGTGAAAAGCTCCTCCGGCACCGATTCCTCTATCGGTGCCGATGTTTTCAGAACCGACGGCTTAGTTGGTTTATCCGTGCCATGCTTTCTCGGGGCCTCCGATTTTTTGTTCGGCGCCGAGGCAGGTTTCGACTTGGAAGCGTCGGTGCCGAGGGACTTATGTTTGGTCGGCACCGAGAGGCCAGGTTTCGACACAGATGGCTTAGGAACGGAGCTGGTTTTCTTCGGTGCCGAAGGGTGTTTTTCGGCGCCGCTATGAGGCTGGCTCGAGCCCGAGCCGCCAGGAGACTTGTGATGCTTTTTCACCGGGCCCGAAGGTGGGGTGATGGAAGCGGTATGCTTGGTTTTCCCTAGGCCCGGAGGCAAAGGGGTAACCGGAGTCTCTTTCGGTATGGGCGCGGGATTGGGAGGGGGTAGAGAACTCACGACCCTCTGCGCCGGTGTGATCTCCTCCACGTCGGAGTAGTCAGCCTCGGAAGCGCTGACGACGTCGTCCTCCAGCTCGGCGTGCTGCTGTCCCGAAGCTCCGGTGTCTTCTCCGAATATGTCAGGTGGAGCAGAGGTCAATGAGTGCGCCATGGTGCGTCGAGCTCGTCGATCCCGAATAGTCTTTTTCATACGAAAAGACTTGCAGGCGGGGCAGTCTCGGGCCTCGTGTTCGGGGGAGAGGCAGAGGTTGCACACCTGATGGAGGTCGGTGTGGGGAAATTTAGACCCACATTTTGGGCACTTCTTGAAGGGAGTCCTTTCCATCGGCCGAGACCGGAGTCGAGATAGGCCCGAAGGCCGCTGCCGATGCCTGGAATCTAAGAAGTGCCGAATAGAGAGATGAAGTCGATTTCGTCTAAAGAATCTCGATGGACGAGGATTTTTCATCGAAGGTCGAACTGGAAAGGTTCGAAGCCGGAGCACGAAGTATTACATCCGAGCCCGATGGCGGAAAAAAACAATCTGAGGATGGAGCCGAAGCCCATGCGCAGTACGGACCGAAGGAGGAGTCACCAAACTCATGACTTCCAAAGACTGTCCAAGAAGAAAAACAAACTGCAAACATCCGGGCCCAACACCAGATGGCGATCTATGCACAGTGTATAATCTGCAGCTCATATGCCTCGAACATTAGTATACATTAGTCTCAGTTTGGGGTCGCTAAGTCCAACTAGTTTGCCTATTTTTCTAACTGCTGCAACTTCACAGCCTCTAATTTCCTGGATGATGTGTGTACAATTAGGAGTACTAAAATTTTTGCCTGTGGTTGTTACCTCTGCTTTTACTTCTCACCCTCAATAAAGGTTTTTACCTGGCCCTGCCCCTAGTGAATGAAAGAAATTGACTGTCAAACTCCTTTTTAGATCTCGGCTAGACAGCACTTGCGCTGTCTCTGAGACATACTGTATCTACTTTGTGGGCTACAGCTTGCCTTAAGGCTTCCCATTTGCTGGCTCTATTGCCACTCTCCTATTCTTTCTCCTCATTTGTCCATGGCATGCATTTGTCATGCCTCTTGTGTGTTTATCACTCCCTAACAACAGGGACTAAGTACTAAATAAATACACTGGTAACCATCTTAACATGTGTTCAGGAACTTGTTTCGTCTTTAATCTGGAGCACTTGAGAGAGTGCTCGTGGTTCACTGCTGTAAACAGGGCTATAAATCTGGTTTCTTATCGCACATTTGATGTGCATTCAGTGACTGAGGTCTGATTTTTTTAAGGTCTTTGGTCTATACTTGTGTGTCTTTTAAATTGTGTGCAGTTTTCACTTTGCTGAAAGTTGCCACTCCTCACACGACAATATTTATTGATGCATTTCAGTAAAAGAAAAGCACATCATGGCGCCTCCGTATTAAACCTGAAACAGGCAGCTGGGAGACCAATGCTGTGCACACAGTGAGGAGGGATTTATCCAAACAAACAGCGAGGTCCGGGGCTCCAGCTGTGGTCTGGACAAGAGAACCTATCACCAGGGCTTTAAGTGGGGGGGGGGGGGCGAGGGGGGTGTCTGAGCACCCCCATTTTTTTTGGGGGGGGGCCCTCAAAAAGGGGTCTCTAGGGGGCTCCATTTTTGGGCCTCAAAGAACTTATAGCCAGCTTTGGAGTGCTAGATGCAGGCAACTTGCCTTCTGGTGATGAATGCATTCTTTATGCTGAAACAGATTTCCAGAAACTGTTCAGAGTTTCAGCTGCCAGCAAGAAATACTATCCAAGCTTTTAGACTTTTCAAAGATTTTGGTGGAAAGAAAACCCCTGAAGCATTAAAAAAGTTAGTAGTTTGCATGGAAACCCTGCCAGCAAGTAATGCGGATTGCGAGAGAGGTTTCAGCGCAAGGAACTTAATTGCTTGTCCAACAAGGGCCTCTCTTCTTGTAGAGACCATTTCTTCATTGCTTATGGGTAAAACACAATGGTCCTCCATTTGGAACATTTGACGCAAAGCTGTATGCAAAGAGTTGGCTGGCAAAAGGTAGAAGGTCTGCTGAAGAAAATTGTCGTGAGAAACCCCAGCAAAATAGACAGTGAATATCTTCAAGGGTTTTGGAAAATCCTGCAATAGATGATGTAAATAATTTTTACATGTTTTTTTTAAAGTGTTTGATATTTTATGGCTTATAATTAATAAATATACCTTTTGCCTATTTTATTATCCTTTGCTGGTTGCGACTTCATGATTTTCTTAAAAAGATTATCATTTCCATTATGTTGTTTGGATATTTTGACTTAATTTACATGATACGTTGATTGGGCTTGTGTAACTTGCTCTCTAGATACATTGTACGGAGTGGCAGTATATTTCACTATTGGTGGCTATACTTTACTTCACCCCCCTTTTTTATTCTTTTATCCACACGCACATTTAAGGTTTTTTTTTCAGTTACGGTTTAGTAGTTGCCACTTCCCCTTTACTTTTTGAGTGTTTTAAGTACACTCGTGTATGTTATGTTTCTATGTCTATGGGGAGACACGTAATACTACGTATTAGTCCGTCCTCCCTTTCTAATACTGCACATTTTCTACTTCCGTCTCCTTCGAGGACGGAAATTGGCGTTTGGAACCACCGAAGACGAAGTTCAGTCTACGATAGACCCTTGTACATTCCAGGTATTATTTGTTTATAGAGAGCCTTTTCTCCTCAGTAGGATGGGTCTGTAGCCTCACTCGGTCGCAGTTTGATGGCTGATTACTTTTACGTTCCCTCCTCTGATAGAATCCAGATACCATTGCGGGTACAGCGTGTTTGACGATATTTTCAGTCCCGGTATCCCTCGTAGGCGGTCATTTGTGACTTTTGAGGTAAGCACACTTCACTCTCCGCAATTTTGGAGTTAGTTGTGCATTTTTTACACGGTTCTTAGTGCCTCTCCGTGTTCCTTGTACGCAGCTTCTCGATTGAGACGTCCCTTCACGTGAAAAAGATGGTTGTACTGAGATTTTGGTAACTGTTTTAGTACCCTCAGGTTTTTGCGCTTTCTCCGCACTTTCATCTTCTATTCCTTATTTAAAAGTCTTTGATTAGTATCGTACCACATGGGTGTGCTAATCTCTCTGGTTATTGAGCTATGCTACTCCATCCACTTAGTTGGCTTTTTATAACTATTTCACTATTCCTCCGTCCTTACTGCCACCCCTAGAGAGGCTTAATATTTTCACTTAAGTTTACGGATTTGTATATAATTAGAGTCATAGAGAGAGTATGTATATATGTATATATGGATCATTATACATTTTGTATATGTTTGTTTTTATCATAGATGTGGGTCCAGTAATAATTTTCCTTATACACCCTAGTCCTGAGGAGGCCCACAAGCTAGTTGGGCTGAAACGCGTCGACTTTTTGTCTATAAAGAGCCCCGGAGGATTCGGAATTTTTGTCCAAATAGAACATATGTAGCACGAAGAAACTTGGTGTAGAGGTATAAGTTGAAATACCTCTCAGTACTACATAATGGGGCTACTTCAATGTATGGAATGTCCGTGAAAGAAGTGTTTACATCCATATTTTCATTAGGGCATTAAGGATTAGAGACAAGTGTTTCTAAGAAGTGTTTTGTTTATCTTATGCTTTGAAATATGAATCCATGTTCATGCATTTGTATGTATAAATATAACAAAAAAATGTTTTTCTAAACATCGATAAAGATGATTTATCAAACGACATTGGGGCCAGACAATGATGTGAATAACAGATGAATTTTGCATGTACTAATTAATTGACAGTGAAGGATAATTTGTGGTTTCCTTCATCTTCTGAAAAAGATATACTTGATTGGTTCCTTCGCATCACTTTGCTTTACGATAATATTTGCTTTACCCAGATGCGTTTGGAATATTGGGTTCCCCCCTGGCATACCTGTTGTTCATGATTTTCTTAAGCACACAATGCTAGTTATCTAGATTTAGACCACTCCCCTACTCGGATAGGCCACACCCCTTTAAGAAACTTGCCACACCCTTTTTAGAGCACCCCCAGTTTTTTCCCCCACTTAAAGCCCTGCCTACCGCCAATGCACCTCCACGGAGCACGCTTACAAGAACCGCAAGCTGCAGGCCAGAGTGTTTCCAGTAAACACAGACACATACAGACAAATGAGCAGCAGCATTGGTTGGGGGTTGTGCTTCACACCGGAGGTTGCGGATGTAGAGCATGTAGCACTGTTCAATCAGCCTCATAAAAAACATTCAGCTGAAGCTGTCCGGGCATCGTTGTATGTGGTGTAAATGCACATTTTTCTACTTAACACTTTTAGAAACGGAGATGTCTTGAGGGAAATAGGTTGCACGAACTCCATGCACAAGGTTGGAGGGCAACTTAAACATGTTAACGTGTGCCTCTAAACTCTCAGGGGTATTTTCATTTCCTATAGCGAGAGGCACCTGCATTACTTTTTGCTATTTGTTTTCTTTAATTAAAAAAAACTATCATGCTGTGGCCAAACAGGGATGCAACTCATTTGGTTTTGTTTCGGGACAGCTCAGAGTGCTGCTCCACGGGCCCTGCAGGCGAAGGGTGCCACCTTAAGCATCTCCACGCTCTGTTGAGCCCCCAGCAGGCCTTAGAGGAAGGACATCTGGCAGATTAGACCATAAATCACGATCCGATCTCTCGAGGAACCTTCAGGTCGTGATCATGCTTACACACTGCTTACTGCTCTAACTTGTGCATCAGAGCCGCTCATAGGCGCGCCTACAATCAAACTCACACAATGCTACAAATGAGAGCACTGAAAAACAAGCAAGGTGTTAAACGGCACTTAGCATGTATATATTTTGCAAGGGTCTGGTTTAAAAAGTTATTTTTTTCTAAAACGGGAGTTCAGTTTAGAGAGTTATTGAGTTCTATATTTAATACACCCCACAACATACCCTCCTTGGGGCTATTCATTCAAAAAATGCACGGTTTTAGGCTGAAGTGCTCTACATTTTCACTTCAAGAACTTAAGTGTTACATATTTTGGTGCTCTCTACCAGCTAACAATCTAGGATTCCCAGATGCCTGCACCAGGTGCACTGACTTCATGAATTGTGGAACATGCAGCTCTGTTAAAGGGTATTCCATTCCAATAATAATTTTTTTACAGTGTTGAATAATGCAATAACTAATGCTGCAAATGATGCATTAACAATGAAAAAAAGTGTCATACTTCCAATCTCTGAACTTTAGAATGTCCAGGGTTATCAACTGTAGATGTTCAACTCATTATGTCATTTCTTACATCAGATAATAATAGTATTAATTCCTATTTGTAAAGCGCGAGCATATAACCCCCCTTAGGGGTTTCAAGGCGCTGGGGGCCGTCAGATAGATTAGGTGAGCTAATGCCCAGAGTCACATAATGCTGAAATGAGCTGCCTGCCGGCACCAGAGATCAAACCGTGAACCCTGCACTCTGGAGTCAGCTGATCTGGCCACTGCGCCACACCTCTCCCAAGGTACATTTGTTCCCGAAATGGTGTTGTGTGGTGCATCTACATAGAATTTTATGCAGATCTGTCCAAAATCATACTGGACAAAAACACCCAAAACAGAGCCCTGTCAAAAATCCAAAGTCTGCTTTTTGAATCAGACCCGATGCGGACACCGTCACAGTGTAGGTGAACAGAGGTGCTGCCCCTTGAAGAGAAGTATTGGCATTGAAGTTGTGCCAGATATGCCACCTGGTCTGGACAATGGATGCAGGTATGACCAGTGGAGATGTGTGAACACCTGAAGCAGGAGTGGAAAGTGGCGAGGGGAATCATTATAATCAGTGGATGACCCTGGTGGCCCTTTCAGCATATAGCGAAACTGCAATGTCCAGTACCATTAAAAATGCAAGTTTCGCAGAGTTTTTTGTTTGGACGTACACAGCAAAGCATTTTAAATGGGGCTCTATGTTACTTCATTTAATGTAGCCTCTTACAAATTACCATGAAACAATGGTAGCACCAAGGTGTTTGCCAGTGGCCCGGTGGCAGTGGGCTGACCGGTGAACGCTAGGAGAGCTTTGCCACCACTTCCCTGCATCTCGCCCCGCTGCGCACTGTATTTTTAAATTGTCACTAACCTTTTTAAAGTTTGCGCAGGTTCTGACAGGTTCTGACTTGATTTCTGTTTCCAGGGGTGGGCTGCCGGCTGGGGCTAGTCGTGTTTGCGGGCTCCCAGCGGCAGCGGGCGCCATCTTTGGTTGGGCTGACTTCCTATCCCAGCCCTGCCACTCCCCCACCGCTCCGCCCCTATTTAGGAGCGCGATCCTCTCTCCCTCCGTGTTTGCCAGTGGCCCGGTGGCAGTGGGCTGACCGGTGAACGCTAGGAGAGTTTCGCCACCACTTCCCTGCATCTCGCCCCGCTGAATACGAGCGGAGGCGCTACTACGTTGCGCACTGTATTTTTAAACTGTCACTAACCTTTTTAAAGTTTGTGCAGGTTCTGACTTGATTTCTGTTTCCAGGGGTGGGCTGCCGGCTGGGGCTGGTCGTGTTTGCGGGCTCCCAGCGGCAGCCATCTTCGGTTGGGCTGACTTCCTATCCCAGCCCTGCCACTCCCCCACCGCTCCGCCCCTATTTAAACGGGCAGTATGTGTCAGCGCAGCGGACGAGCGCAGCGGGCGCGACGAAGGCGCGCCGGAGTTGCGCCTGAGTTAAGCCCGTCTGCGCCCGTCCGCGGCTGGCCGGGGCTAGGGGCACGAGATGCTGCCCGTCCAACTATGTATTCGCCATCTCAACTTTGCTCATATTGGGCCCCAGGTGCCATCGACCCCTCAGTAACTACTCACTTGATGCAGCTTGGTTTGTTCACCCCCCCTCCTTACCCCCCCCCCCCCCCCCCCCGGATCGCATCACATCTAGCTTCGCTACCTACTACGCCTCTCTTCACTCCCCCACCACCATCTGTCCCTCTGGTTCCGGTATTTAACACTTTGGCCACACTCCTAAATACTAGGTCTGCGGTCAACCATCAGTACGAGCTATTCGACTACATCGATACCCATGAACCAGATCTCTTATTCCTAACAGAGACCTGGTTCAAGGCTGACTCCCTGCCCAATGTGTTAGCCGCATTGCCCCCTTCATATTCCGCCATTCGAGCGGACCGCTTAGAGGGCAAGCGGGGCGGTATAGTGGCCTTAATAGCTCGGACTGATTTCAGTTTTCAGATTCTCCCCTCCCCTTCTATTCCTGACGTAGACTACCTTGTAGCCCGTTCGACCTTCCATCAGGTACCCCTCACTTTTGTTCTAATTTACCGCCCTCCCCAACCAACTCCCTCTTTTCTCTCAAGCATTCAGGCCCTCTTGGCTACTCTGGTGATCAACAATTCATCAGTACTAGTCCTAGGGGACCTTAATTTTTGGCCTAATGACCCTGCTGGGAGTCCTCAATCTAAAGAGTTCACCGACCTCATGATCAGTTTGAATTTTTCATCGCTCATCCACAGTTCCACTCACATACACGGCCACACGCTCAATCAAATCTGGGCATTGAATGTCCCGTCCACATCCCCTACAATATCCCCGTGTTCCTGGTCAGATCATTCCATTATCACCTTTTCCCTTGCTTTGGCCCCGATGGCCAAACCCCAGCTCCCCAAGAACACCTGGGTCAGGAAATGGGGCAAAACTGACATGCCTTCTCTCTGCTCGACCTTGGCCAAAACTAGTCCTGATCTTTCAGGCCTTGCAGCTACTTCCCAGCTGGCCGCTATTAACAACTGGCTGACCGTGGCGAGTGATGAATTCGCCCCCCTGAGGCGGCTCACAGTCAAGCGGGCCCATGCAGCCAATCGGTGGTTTACCCCAGATCTAAAAGAAAAGAAATTAGCCGCAAGGAGAGCCGAGCGAGCTTGGAGAAGAACTTATAGCCCCGCGCAAAAGACAATTTGTCTGTTTTACAAATTTATAAAAAGGGCATTCTTGAGGCCAAAACAGAGTTCTATGCGAGCAGGATAATGGCAGCAGAGTCCTGCTCGAAGGAAATCTTCTCTACTGTCCATGAACTGGCATCATCCAGTAGAGCTACGGCCACTATCCCCCCTTCCCAGTCCCTCTGCAACTCGCTCAACGAGTTCTTCATTGACAAAGTTGCCAAAATTAAACTCAACATCCCCCCGCCCTCCCCCACATTTGTCAATCCCTCCCCACCCCCTACGGCCCTTAAATTGAACACTATTCTGCTGTTAACCAATGACACACTTCCCCCGCTGCTTCATCGGGTTAAATCGGGTTCCCCCCTGGATTTTGCCCCAGTCCATATCCTCGGGGAAATCTATCTAGCTTGCCCCACCCCACCCCTGACTCTTAATGACTCGCTTAGAAATGGCATTGTCCCCAGTCCACACAAATCAGCGGTTGTCATTCCTATCATAAAAATACCTGACGCCGACTCATCCTCCCCCTCCAACTACCGCCCTATCTCCCTTCTGCCCTACCTAGCAAAAGTTCTTGAAACCCATGTCACGACCACCCTGAGTACCTATGTAGAGGCTAACCATTGCCTCTCCCCTTGTCAAGCTGGCTTTCGCCCCCTGCACTCTACGGAGAAGGTGGTGATCTCAGTAATGGACGAGCTGCGTGAAGGTATTGACATCAACCTTCCGCGAGCCCTGATCCGCCTGGACCTGTCCGCCGCTTTTGACACGGTGGACCACTCCATCCTCCTCAGCCGTGTCAGGGCGGCGGGCATAGAGGGCTTGGCCTTCTCATGGCTTGAGTCCTTCCTAGCCGGGAGAGCTCAAGCGGTCCATCTGGCTGGCTTCACCGCGGCCTCCCGTAAGGTGAAGTGCGGGGTCCCTCAGGGCTCATCACTCTCCCCTCTCCTATTTAATTTATACATTTACCCCCTTATTTTTATGTTACAACAGCTGGAGGTCACGGTGTTTAATTACGCCGATGCCCTCCAGCTAATCTTCAACCTCTCCCACTCATCTTCATCCGCCCAAAATGTCCAGACAGTCATGACGTTCATTCAGGATTGGATGAACTGCAACCACCTCAAACTTAACCCGGACAAGACCGAGTTGGTCTTGACCGGAGGTGGTTGCAGTCCGTGGTCCCCCTCGTTCTGGCCCCCGTCACTTGGTGTCCCTCCACTCCCCGTACCCAAAGTTAAAACTCTTGGGATCTTTCTGAACTCACAACTCTCTGTTCATTCTCAGGTTGGTTCAGTGGTCTCTTCCTGTTTTCTTTCCCTCAGAATAATTAGGAAAGTCTCCCGCTTCTTTTCTCCCTCTGCTTTAAAAATTATCGTGCTGGCCATAGTATTATCGCGCATCGATTATGGCAACATAATCTAGAATGGGGCTCCTGCCTATGCGATCCACCGCCTGCAGTTGGTACAGAACCAGGCTGCCCGCCTGATTCATGGCCTACCTAAATACCATCGGGCCACTCCACTGCTCAAAGCACTACATTGGCTTCCGGTGAGAGAGCGCGCCCTTTTCAAACTTGGCTGCCTCACTTTCCAGGCTAGGTCAGGTACTGCCCCCGAGTTCATATGCTCAGCTATTAAGCCCTACCTTCCGGGCAGAGAACTTCGCTCCACTCATATGGCTCTTTTAGCTATCCCCCGTTTTAAAAAACAGAAGTCTGGTGGAGCGAAGTTCGCTGTTCTTGCTCCAGTCTTCTGGAATTCCCTTCCTGCTGCCCTCCGCACATCGCCTTCTTATCTACAGTTCCGGAAGGATCTCAAAACCTTCCTATTGGTGCGAGCTTACACTGCCTAGCCCTTCCAGCTGCTGCCGTCCACTGCATCAGACATAGCGCCATGAAACCGCCTGGTAAAAGAGCGCTGAATAAAAGTTTTTAAATTCAAATTCAAGGAGATACAGTCGCAACATAAATATCTCCTTGAATGTATGCATAACCATTTGCAACATAACACCGGCTAATAACAGCAGGCAGTCTTACATAAACAGTCAGACCCCACCAGCTACAGATCCCCACCCATAATTAAGCCCACCCAAACAGCCAGCACTTAAGTTGGCTTTTAACCCAGCTTGGTAATTTAATGCCATGAGCAAACTGTTCTGAAATAATAAACGTGAAAACATTATAATTTCTTGCTGCTTTATTGTAGTCTTTTTCTTAACAAAAATATATTTGAAAATAATCTTTCTAAACCTATTCACCAACATGACATAACCTAGAATACCAATATGAAACAGAGTTTTAAAAGTAGCAAGCACAACAATTGAGATTTGAAACAGTCATCAAATTAAGTCTTGACGTGAGAAAAAACAGTACGTTCTGGACTAATGTATATTTTGATGTCAACATTAGCTGGAAAAACAAGTCATTTTCCAATTGAAAACTCATTTGTAAAGTCATAATTTGAGGCAGAAAACTGAACAAGTGTTAGTTAACATGCCAATTCGCAAGTGAAAGAAAGTGCTAAGGTCTCTGTTAGATTAATCCACCTCCTCAAGGCGAGGCTTGGCACCACCCCGTGAAGCCTGATCGCCAAAGTAGGCACCGGGCATTCCCCTAGGCATAATGCCCTGGTAGATGAACAAAAGTTACTTACCTGTAATCTGTGGTTCTCCAGTATTGGTGTCTTTCATAGATTCACATGCCTGAACCATTCCCCGTTGTCTGAGTGGGAGTCCCACGGTATATAAAAAAGCAATAAATATGCACATAATAACCATACCATAGGTAACCTAGAACCAGGAAGTAGCTAGAAACTAAAAGGAAAAACTTTCACCTCTGACTCGTCCAAGTCATTATATACAGTCGAACAGTCAATCAGGCGACAGCACCCTCCAGAGTGTTCTCCTCAGAGGCTCAGTCTCTCAGATTTTCTCGCACAAGTGCGATCCATAGTGAAAAGTGCATAAAAGAGCCTCTGAGGGGAGGTGGGTGGGTTGCATGTGAATCTATGAAAGACACCAATACTGGAGAACCACAGATTACAGGTAAGTAACTTTTGTTCTTCTCCAGTATTGGCGTATCTTTAATAGATTCACATGCCTGAATCAGAGTAGAGAGCAGTACATCCATAATAATGCTCGTGATATCATATACATAAAGCATAGGTAAATAGAAAACATTATGCAATAACATACGGATAGATATATCTATATATATATCTATATATCTATATCTCTCTCTCTCTCTCTATATATATATATATATACCATTTTTCACCTATGTTATTGCAGTACGACGTTAAAAAATGATAAATTTGAAGTACATTTAATCAAGGAATTTTATTAAGGAATTTAATATGAATATCGTTAAACAACAGTTCCAATGTCAACCCAGGGATAACAGTGATTATATTAACTGTTTTACTTGTTGTTACACATTTTTTCTGTATTATGAGTAAAGTTGTTGGAGTCTGTCTTCTAAAAACTAGGATGAACAGCAGTATTAAGCACCAATGCATATATGTCTTCTATGTTTACTGAAGTGTAACAGGAACTGTTTGAAATAACGGAACTACTTCCTGGTTCATTGTAATGACTCACTGACGAAGACCGTTGTGTCGAAACGCGTCTGAGTCACTAATTACTAAACTTCTCAAAGGAAAACCTGTGTGCAACTGATTTTTTTCTCGCGCCCGGAAAACCGGGCGAGGAATACGCAGTTTAATATAAATATATATATATATATACACATACATATACACACACACACATATATAATATATATATATATATATATATATATATATATATATATATACACACAGATAAACATAACTATGTAAAAATACACAATCATAGATATGTATCTGAGAAATACTAAAGAGGAAGAGGGAAGAACAGAGGCTCACCTTATTTAAAAAGATTACGGAGAACCGCTTGTCCCACAGACGTATCTGCATTACAGGCAGCTTCCAAACAGTAGTGCTTAGTAAAGGTGTGCCTGCTGGACCACGTTGCAGCTCTGCAGATTTGATGAATAGGCACACCAGCAAAGAGAGCAGTAGAAGAGGAAATTGCTCTAGTAGAATGCACTCTTGTAGTTGTTTGTAATGGTCTTCCTGCTTGCTGATGACAGAAACAAATTGCAGCAGAAATCCAGCGAGCTATGGTCTGTTTGGATATTGGGTGTCCCTGGCGCATCTTACCATAGGCCACAAACAGTTGATCAGATTTTCGGATTGAAGAAGTCCGTTGTAAATAGAATCTTAGACATCTCTTGACCTCAAGGGTATGGAAAGTTCTTTCCACAGGTGATTGAGGATTAGGAAAGAAAGTCTTTAAAATGATCGTTTTATTTAGATGGAAGTCCGAAGGTACTTTAGGCATAAAACTGGGGTTAGTGCGTAGCACTACCAAGTTCGAGGTGAATTGAAGGAAAGGCGGTTTAAAAGTGAAGGCTTGAATGTCACTGACCCGCCTAGCTGATGTTAAAGCCAACAGCAGAGCCACCTTCCAAGACAGAAACTTCAAGTCCACCCTATGAATAGGTTCAAAGGGGTGTCGCATAAGCTGGGCAAGCACCACGTTAAGATGCCAGGATGGAGGTGGACGGCAGATAGGAGGAAACATTCGAAACAATCCTTTGAACTGCTGAATGATCCTAGCAGAATAAAGAGTTGGAACCATCTTGTCGAAATCTTGAAATAGCCGCTAAAATACTTTAAGAGTAGAATGGGAAAGGCCTGATCTTGCCAAATGCAAAAAGAAGGGCAGAATCTGCTCGGTTTTTAATGGATTAGATGAATGTTGGCGGCTTGACACCACAGACAAAATCGCTTCCATTTAAGCCTGTACGTCTTAATAGTGGAAGGCGCTCTAGCATTGGATAAGACTTCCTTACAGTCCGCAGGAATGTCTAAATGAGCGAATTCAAGTTGCTCAGGTGCCAGGTCGCTAATCTCAGAGATGCAGGGTCCGGGTGGCAGATCTGTCCGTTCTGAATGGATAGAAGGTTCGGTATTGGTTGAAACTGAATGGGATCGCATTCGGAGAGAAGGAGGAGTTCGGTAAACCAGAATTGGCGAGGCCACCTGGGAGCAATGAGTATTAGGCGACAAGGCTCCTTCATTTTCCGGAGAACCCTGGGAACCAACGGTATCGGTAGAAAGGCGCAAATGTAGATCTGCAACCAATTAATCAAAAACGCATTCCCGCATGATCCTTTGTGGGGAAGCCAGCTTGCGAACAATAGGCATTTGCGGTTCTGACTGGTCGCAAACAGGTCCAGATCGGGTCGACCCCACTCCTGAAAAATTCGATCCAGCGTTGGTTGATGTAGCTCTCACTCGTGATTGGAAACGGTTGACCTGCTGAGGGAATCCACGAGGACATTGGAAACTCCCGGAACATGGATCGCTGATAATCTGATCTGGTGTCGGATCGCCTAATCCCAAATTTGCTGGGCTAGTTGAGACAGCAGGGTGGACCTCGTTCCTCCTAGTTTGTTCAAGTAGTGCATATTTGTTGTATTGTCCGTCCGGATCAATACTGATGCCCCGAGAATGGTGGTGCGAAAAGATTTCAAGACCAGGAAGATAGCTAGCAATTCTAGAAGGTTGATATGCCACTTCCCCTGCTGAACGTTTCATTTGCCGCTGACTGTCAGCCCTTGAAGGTGTGCACCCCACCCTTCGAGTGAGGCATCCGTGGTGATGCCAAAACTTGGAGCTTCCGTCAGGAATGCGCAGCCTGCTGCCGCGTTCCTCTTGCAAGTCCACCAGAGTAAGGTGATGTGATGTGGATGAGATCGAAGGACCCCGAAATGTGTAACCATTGGTTGTTGAGCTCCTCTGGCAGGGGTCTCATTCTGAGACGGCAGTTGGGGACTAAAGGAATGCAGGAAGAAAGCATCCCCAGAAATGATTTGAACTGCCAGACTGAAACGCACCATTTTGATCGCAGTAGCTGGGCAAGTTTGTACATTTTTTGTTGCTGTTCGTCTGAGACAAAGGCTTGTATCAGTTGAGTGTCTATGGTGGCTCCCAAGAACGTTCTTCTTTGCGATGGAATGAGATGAGACTTGTCGAAATTGATGGAGAGGCCTAGAGATTGGAAAAGGGACAAACATCTCTGAATGTGGGCGTTCGTGACTGTGAAAGAATTCGCCTTTATAAGGCAATCTAGATATGGCAAATTTGAATTCCTTCCAGACGAAGGTGTGCGGCCACCGGTGCTAGAACCTTGGTAAAAACACGGGGTGCGGAACGTAGTCCGAAAGGAAGGTCTTTGAACTGGAAGTCCCTGCCAGACACTCTGAACCGCAAGAACTTTGTGTCTGGGTAAAATTGGTACATGGAAATACGCGTCTTGGAGGTAGAGGGTGGCCATGTGATCCCCGGCAGTAAGGAGTTGAAGGATTTCTTGAAATGACAACATCCAGAATGATAACTTTTTTGGATATTTGTTGAGGGAGCGAAGATCTAGAATGGGGCGCCATTCTCCCGATTTCTTCTTTATGAGGAAAAATCGTGAATAAAATCCGGTTCCTCTTTGTAATTGAGGGACCACTTCGATCGCTCCTTTTCGTAACATCAAATTTATTTGGAGAAAAAAGCTCCGTGAGATGAGCTGGAGGTGGGCTCTTGGGAGGAGAATTTGGAGGAATCTTTACGAACTCTACAACATGGCCCCTGGCCACAATGTTCAAGACCCACTTGTCTGATGTTATGGCGGACCAATTCGAGTAAAAATTGGGAGATTCTTCCTCCAAGTTTTAAAGGGGTAGGCGGTAGAACAGGTGGCAGTTGTCACTGTTTTTAGACGTATCACGTCCGCGGTAAGTAGACTTTCTCCTGTTTTGTGAATAAGAGGTATATGGTTGTCTGTAAGATTGTTGGCGTTGGGAAGAGTAGCGTTGGTTACTTTGGTAGGATTGGTACTGTCTTTGTTGATTATTTATAACCTCCTCCACTAGAGAAGGATCCACGGCCCTTAGCGCCACGAAAAGGCGGCTTCCGAAACTGGAGAGTTCCAAGAGATCTTGCTGTCTCGGTATCCTTTTTAATGGCCTGGAGGGCCTCGTCCACATGCTGACCAAATAAAGATTCGCCATCAAACGGCATATCAATTATTTTTGCCTGAACCTCCTGGCGAAATGAAGTGGATTTCACCAGCCTTGCCGCCGTAGGACTGCGGCCCCTGCTAGTTGTCGAAAACCTGTAGACGCAACATCCACAGCCAAATCTATAATCTCAGCAGAGATATGTTCCCCCTCCTGCAGGATCTTTAGTGCTTCCGCTTTAGATGGTTCAGGCAACATGTCTATCTAAGGAGAAATGTCAGACCACATCTGCCGGTCGTGTCGTCCTGAGATGGCCAGAGAGTTAGCAGCACGGACGGTCGTCGCTGCCATGGTGGAAACCTTTTTACCAATCGCGTCCAATCGTCTGCCATCCCGATCCGGAGGAGCTGCAATCGGAGAGGAGGGATTTCTTGCTCGTCGTTGAGCTGCTTGAGCGATAACAGAATCAGCCTTCGGCTGACCTATGAGGCATGCTGGCGAATTGTCTGGTGCCTTGTATTTCTTGTCGAGGTGGGGCAGGACCGCAGGAATAGAAGCAGGAGCTTTCATGACCTTTAGGTCCTTCCTGCCAAATGAAGTCAAGGATTGGAATAGTCCGTACTGGTTTCCTCAGTTGATCCTTAAAGTCGTATAGGAAACAATCCTCCTTCTTAGTTTCCATAGGAAGGAGGAACCTTTGTGTTGCCCTTTCCATCAGGCGATGAAAACCTCCGATGTCAACTGGAGGAGAATCGATGGGAGCCGGAGTATAAGGAGATGGAGTTTGTATCTGGTAATCGTCCCCCTCCGTAAGAAGCGGTCGGTCATCCAAGTCTCCTTCCTCCCCATCATCATCCGTGGTGTTTGCATCATGAGAATGACGAGAAGGTACCGGAGAAGTTGGTCTAGGTGACCTCAAAGCAGAAGAGGAAGATTGAGGAACAGGTGTTGGTGGTACAGAAGAAGTTGATTCAGATGGAGGGAAACGGCGATAATAATCATCCAACATGAATTGTAGATTATGTAGTAGAGCCAAAGGCATTTGGGCCGTAGGGATAGTATCTGGAGCTGGACAAACAGTCTCTGGGGAAGGATTATCATTGTGATCCTCCTCCTGATATTTAATGAATAACTCAGAAGGGCTCCTGGCGGTGCGAAACCTATAGTCCTCATCGGACTCATCATCCTCTCCATAATCCAGCAACTGTTCAGGTAATTCCAGAGGAACCTTAGTAGGGGAAATACGAAGTGGAGAGAGGGCCTCCACTGAATATCCACGTCTTTGCAGCAAGGAAGGTGCTGTTGACAATGGAGGCAACTGCGCAGACGTCGTAGACTATGTAGAAGATATCTTGGCCGTAGACGCTGACCAAACCTGCAACGCTGTGCATGAAGATAACTGTAGCGTCGATGAGGAAGCCGTCGACGAAGTGGTCGTTGACAAAGCTGGTGTCAAAGAAGTAATAGTCGACGAGGCAGCCGTCGACGAGGCAATCGTCGAAGAGATCCTTCTAATCTTCGTCGTCAAAGGAGCATGGACGGTAGATTTCACTTCCCTCGTCAGCGAGATTGGATTCACGGCGACGGATACGAGCGTCGACGGCGAGGATGCCGACGACAATCATATGAGGTCTCGGCGACGAGAAGGCAACAGTCGACTTAGCGTTGACGGTAGGCTTCGTCGTCGAAGATGCCGTCGTCGAGATCGTTGACGAGGGAACCAGTTTGAGGTAAATCCTTCTCAGAAACTTGTTTTGAAGGCAGAGATTTTGCAGTTTTTCCTCGGGGGCGTAGTAGGCAGAGGTTTACTCTCTGAAGGTGGAGGAGCCTTTTTCGAAGTGGAAAGCAGTTCAGGACTCTTAGAGGTGAGCTGATTTTTCAACACCTTAGCCCCAGGAGAAGATAAATCCTCCTCAGCAACCCTCTTCCTAGAGGACAAAGTCTTACTAGAGGCAATACTCCCCACTTCAGATAACGGGTTGTCTTGATCTTTAATCTTCTGTAGCCACAGAAGTAGACGCCCCTCTCTGTCCCTGAGAGATTTTTGAGGGAAGGTTCTGCAGATCTTGCATTCTCTCACCTGGTGATCAGGATATAAGCAGTAAATGCACTTCTTGTGGGGGTCCTCAGAAAAAAGCCGAAGCTTCCCACAAGACTCACAAGGTCGAAAGAGATTTCTTTGACTATGACATCATGAACTGAAGAATTCCTGAAGAAAATTTGAAAGTACTGAGCAGAGCTCAGAGGGACTCCCTTCACACGACGTGCGGTAGAAAATCTTTTAGCCTGAGCCTCTGAGGAGAACATTCTGGAGGGTGCTGTCGCCTGATTGGCTATAGTTTGGACTGTATATAATGACTTGCACGAGTCATAGAGGTAAAAGTTTTTCCTTTTAGTTTCTAGCTACTTTACTTCCTGGTTCGATGTTACCTATGGTATGGTTATTATGTGCATATTTATTGCTTTTTTATGTACTGTGGGACTCCCACTCCGACGACTGGGAATGATTCAGGCATGTGAATCTATAAAAGATACCCCAACACTGGAGAATTTGAGATTATGGGTGGGTTACAGACCTTCTCCAGCTCTCTGCTGGTGCGTGTACTCCTTTCGCTGCTAGCTGGTTGCTCTCCAGCCAGGAGATGGTATGGTTACATTTGTCCACGATCATCATCTTCGCTGATTTGCTTTTTAAGTTTGTCGTCCTCCACAGTGCTTTTCATGTTGAAGGCATAGAATTCAACTGAGTTCTTGGCAGCAGCAGTCTCTCTAGGTTTCATTATCTTCTTTGTATTTCTCTGCGTCCTGTACCATTTGCTAGATCTCCTCTTTGCTCACCCGGCCCTTGTCATTGGTCATGGTGATCTTGTTTAGTTTGCCGAACTCTTGTCCGCAGCAGACATATTCAGGGTGCCATTCCGCCTCTCACCTACCTCACATCCATGAGCAGATTATCCCTCTGAGTCACATCTGACTTGTATACAGAGAATCCATTTATTATCTCAAGAGGTACATGTTCCTATTATTGATTTAGTATTTCTTGATACACTTTGTCAATGGGAAGTCGTTCTAAATATCAGTTCAGTGGAAGGCCTACTGCTCTCCATCTTGGAAAGTGGTAGATGGATGAGGATGGCTGGTGAGAAAAGGGTGCCTCTGCTACAGAGGAGCAGTTGAGGTGTAAAGAATGTGACAAGATAGATGCAATGAAAGACTGGTTTGACACAAAGAAAGTTCCAAAAACAACCAGAGTAAGCTTGGTGAGGTGAAGGGCACATCACCTCTCTGCACCCTATTAACAGATTGAGATAATATGAAAGTAGAATGGAGTTTTTGGATAATTACTTGATTCTTTCACATGGTCGGTACTATATCTGTGATGGAGGTGATAAGAGGGTAGGCAGATAACGGGTTGCCTAGCCTCTTTTTCTCTGGTTTAGAGTCTTCTGTACTTACTTTCATAGACTTTGAATATAACTCCACAAGCCATTGGCTTCTTTAGCTCCGTAACTTTCAGCCATTGGCATTAGACATTTTCAGGCATATCATTGATCATCTCACCATTTTTCCCTTGTCTGTTTCACTGTGTCCTCCAGTGGAATGCAAGGGAATCTGTTTTTAGGTCAAAGCCTAACAACATCTTGCGGACATTTGGAAAGGTTCCCTGGGAATGCATCCCGCCCACTGCTTACCATTGGCTTTGTGGGTTATAACTCACATTTGCTTTGTGTCTGTTTGCTGGCTTTATTTGTTTTAGGCTGTCCAGCTTGAGTTTGTCCATTTTCTTACACAAACCCTTTTTAGTGTATTCTTTCACCATTAAACAATTTCTGTAAACAGCCCTTTAAGTCTTGTTCTTATCTTGTCACGTTTGCTGTGCATTCCAAGACAGAGGTCAAATGTCAGTGTCTGTCTTCCAGGGATTTTGTGGTTTACTTTTCTTTCTCTGACTTCAAAGTGAGAGGATTTATGTGACAATCATGCTGGCTACTCCAGGTATGATGTACCAGGTTAATTCTTTTCTAACACAAAACAAAATTTAAATGTCTGTAAATGAACTGTGCAAATATTTCAAAATATGGAAAGCACGAATAAAGCATATTTTTTGATAATTCAGAATGTGGTGAAAACAAATATTTTAATGCAAACAAATCATTACACTAGTTGATGACATTTCCACACATTATCATTTGTGTGCTGTATACGTTTATCAGTAAAACTATATATGTCAGTGCAGCTGCAATGGTTATTCCAATTGAAGATGTGTTGTCTAATGGCAGTGTGCTACCATACCATGCATACTTAACCTTACCCAACTCCACTCTGCACCACTCCACAACTTGGCACTCTACTCTGCACCACTCCACAACTTGGCACTCTACTCTGCACCACTCCACACTATGCCACTCCACACGGTGTCACTGCAATATAATCTGTACCACTCCACACTATGCCATTCCACTCCACACTGCGTCTTTGCACTCTACTCTACACCACTTTACATGACGCCTCTCTGCTCTAAACCACTGTACTCTATACCAGTGCACTCTACTCCACTTCACTCCACCTCGAAACAATCTACTCTACGTCACTCTATTCCACTCTGCACTGCTACGATGTACGCAACTGCTCTCTGCATCAATGCACTTCACGTGCATAAACTGTGCAAAACAGCACCCCACTATTATGCTACTCTGCAACTCTTGACTCTACTGCACTCTACGCCACTCAACTTTACACCATTGCATTCAACGTCTTTTCTCTGCACCAACCTACACCACAGCACCCTGCTACATTGCACTCCACACCACTCTGCTCTGCACCACTTTGCTCTGTGCCACTCTGCGCCACTGCACTCTACTCTAGACCACTCCATACCACTTCACTATGCCAGTGAACTCTATGCCAATTAACTCTATGCCAATGTACTCTGCGCAACTGCACTCTGCACCACTATACTGTATGCCACTCTAATCTACTGTGCACCATTCTACTCTGCCAGTACACTCTACTCCACTCTACCCCACTCTACTATGCACTCTGTGCCACTGCAGTCTCACCACTGCACTCAGCTCTACTCCACTCTGCATCACTCCACTCTACGTCACTACTTTATTCTGCATCACTGCACACCACCCCAATGCACTATACACCTCTGCCCTTTACCCTGCATCACTCCCCCTCCCCTCTACCCTGCACCTTTCCCCTCTACCCTGCACCACTCCACATTGCACAATACCATTCCACATAATTAAGTCCATCACACACAATCTAACTCTACATCTTTGACAGTTAATACCATTTAATTACTATCAAGATAATTCCACAGCACACCCTGCCATGTAGTTCAACTACACAACCTCAGACCAAACGATCCAATTCCACAAGACAATATTCCACAACAACTCAAAAACACCCCATCTCTACCTCACACTTCCACCAACCCGGTCATATTTTTCCCATACATCCACTTCCACTTCCCCTACACTACCACTACCCCCTCTTATCTCGCAATTCCACTGCAACCCTCTCATCCATCCCTCATACTCCCTGTCTCCTCTCTATACTGCCTGCTCCCATATACTATCTTCCCATGCCTCCTCATTCTGTGCACTTTTCCACCTCTCTGGGTTCCCCTCCCAATCATCCCTCTCTCTCTCTCGTACTCTCACTCACACCTCTCTCTCACGCATTCTTCCCGACTCTCTCATGTGGTTCACTTCAGGTCTTCGATCACAATTTGTTTCCCATGCCTTTTCAAGATGTCCATCCCGCAAACCCACATGCTCCTTCTCTTCTTAAGTTGTCTTCTGTTTACACAGGAGCTTCCTCTTTATGCATCTATGGCCTGCTCTACCCTTCTTTCTCTCTTCTCACATACTCTTTCTGCTCTTCTGTCCGGAGTTCTTTGACCGCTTCGTGCACAAATTACTTGTCCCTCTCTATCTTGGTTTCTATCTATTCTGTGCAGCGCTGATCCCTATCTATTCACCATGCCACATTATTCCACTACACAAATGTACTACACACCACACAATTCCAACCCACCCAATTCCACAACTAACATTTCCAATTCAAACCACACATTTCCACTCCACACCACATACATCCAGTCCACCCCAAACAAAAACACACACATAAAAGACATTGTCACTAACACCACCAATAGCTCTAACTCTGGCAAATGCGAGACCTATTGCATTGCAAATGCTTGTTTAAAGAAGCCAACCTCGGACCATAGGTCAGAAAGCAAAATATAGGCTCATCTTTCATTTGCCAGCAGTCTAAACAAATGGTGAGAAGTTTTGGCTTACTCGCTTTCTAAACATATTGAGCACCACTTACTAGACGCTAGCTCGACGACATTAAGTCCTGGTTTAGGCACAGAGACTGCCCTTTGGCTGTATTCAATGACGTCAGAGAAAACTAGAATTATGGTCTTTCCAACTGCCTCATACTGCTACCTACAAGTGTGGATGTTAGAGAAAAAACATTTTCATTCTGTGCCTCTTGAAAGATTGTGTTGGTTGCCACCATAATTTTGAGTTTGAATTAAGACAATTCATGCTACATTGGCCTTCCTGAGTCAGCTACATACAAGATTCCAGGCATTCAGAATACAGCAGCCCGACTTGTAATGTGTATCAGGAAAATTTAGAACCCATTAGCTACGCTATTTGCCTGCTCAGAGAAGGCTCACTTATAAGGTGCTCTGCTTTGCCCACAAAGCCTTTTATGAAACAGGCCCCATTCGGCTTACAAGTTTGCTTGGGGACGCACTTTTCCTTTCCTCCTCCACAGAGGGGGGCCTGGTCTGCACGACTCAGAATCCCACTGGTACCTGGAGGCAGGAGATACAGATTAGAGCTTGAAGACCTGCACCACAGGATGCAGCTTTTCTTACCTCCTCCACAGCGGGGGCCCCAAACGCATGGCCCAACTGGGCCCACTCGCTTTAGTCATTTTACCTTTCTTTGATCCACTTATCCCCATGGTGGTAAAATTCACTGATAAAAGGAAAAGGAAATTATCTACGAAATTTACGGGTAAGGAGAAACTTACAGCTAACAGTATTGCTACCTTTCTAACCACGTAGTTGGAGTGATAAATGAGTCAATATGCGTTGAAGAAAGGTTAGTGAGCACTCAACAAGAATTAAGGGTTGTTGCTACCACTAAAGATGGCTTAAAGGAGACTGGGGTCAATCAGGAGTAAAAAACACCCCCTATGCTTATTGCAGGGGAAAACAGTCTGTTGCTATTGCCCCAATGTGTGCTGAATTAGCTTCCCCGAAGGACACTCCTTGTTTGCCCCAGCTAAGACATTAAAAGGGGTAGCATGGAATACTAGAGGGAAATATAAACCAGGACCTCTGTTATACCGGGGGATGATGTGGAAGGATGAATAGGATTTGAATAGTTCCAGCCAAAATAGGGTGGATGAACAAGTTAATTACCATCGGTAACAATATATCTGTAAGAGACATATATTAGTTATAGATTCCTTACCTTAGAATTACCCCCAGGTGTCAGACTGGATCCGGCAAATTTGTTCTAAGCAGTACCCCAGTGTGTCAGTAGGTGGGGTCGGTCTACTCAAAGTTCGTCATCGGTGTTGTGATTGCCGGGATGACGTTGCGGTATCTACTTGTATGCCGCCCCTGCACGCTGATGTTAGTTATTTTACATGACTTTCCACGCCTGAAGCGCAGAGCCATGCAAGACACTGACCACTGGTGCACACAACTAGGGCCCTGAAAGGGAGTGCTTTACTCTAGAAGTCAGTTCGCAGTACCGGGAGGATGGGTGGGGCAGTAAAGGTATCTATAACCATTCTATGTCTCTTACAGATATATCATTACCGAAGGTAAGTAACTTGTTCATCTGAAATACTATCAGTTATAGATTCCTTACCCAAGAATAGATACCCCAGCAATACCAACCCCAGAGGTGGGTCTGCAAACTAAGTTCACACCAGAAAGTCCTGGAAAACTGAACGGCCAAAGAAGCCTTCTCTCCCAACTTGACTATCCAGGCAGTAATGTTTAGTTAACGTGTGCAGTGATGCCCACGTGGCTACCTGGCAGATGTCACTGAGGGGGACTCCACGTCCCTAAGCAGTAGTGGCTGCAGTCGCCCTGGTGGAATGGGCGCGCAGTCCTACAGGAGGCTACTTTTTCACCAAGGAATAACAAGTCTTAATGCAAAGGATGACCCATCGAGAGAACTTTTTTGCACGGCCCAAACATTCTTGGCACCCACATAGCAACAAAGAGTTGATCGTCCACCCGGAATGGTTTTGTGCGATCCAGATAAAATGATAACACATGTTTTGGATCCAGATGGTGGAATCTTTCCTTGTTCTTGGAAGGATGCGGGAACAGGAAGAAGGTGAGCAAAGTGATGGTATGTCCTATGTGGAAAGAGGTAACTACTTTGGGTAGGAAAGACGGCCTAGTTATGTTATGTTAATAGTTTTTATAAGGCGCACAGCTGCCCCAGCCAAGGGGTGTCCCGGCGCCTGATCAGGTACCACAACACAACAAATCGATATTAGCAAGGGAAAGGAGGGAATTAGTCAGCGATTGGGAACAAAAAAGTTTTTATGGCACGCCTAAAGGAAGTAAGACTGTTCAGGGCTCGTATATGGACAGGAAGAGAGTTCCATAATCCTGCTGCTAATACTCGAAAGGAGCGCCCTCCCATCCTACTCAGTCTAAACCGCGTATTGACCGCCAGATGGAGAGATTCCGATCTAAGAGACCGCGAAGGAACATAGGAGGAAACATAGTTCAAAGGACAACATTGTCCGGATGGACAGCAAGGAAAGGAGGTTTTGAAGATGGAGCCTGCAGCTCACTCATCCTGTGAGCAGAGGTGATAGCAACCAGAAAAGCAGTTTTTAAAGTCAAGAGTATGAGAGGATAATTATGTAGTGGCTCGAAGGGAGCGTACATAAGGTAAGTCAAGACCAGATTCAAGTCCCACTGGGGCATTACGAAAGGAATAGGAGGAAAGATGTGAGTCATGCCCTTAAGAAAACTATTTACAGTAGGGGACTTGAAAAGAGAAGGCTGCTCAGTAAGGCGAAGAAAGGCCGAAAGATAGCCTTTAAGGGTACCCAGAGCAGAGCCCTGCTGGCCTATAGAAAGAATGAAGAGGAGAACCTCAGAGGGGCAGAAAGGAGATCCACGGCCTTTGCTGCGCACCATGCCACAAATTTGTTTCATCTACAAGCGTATACTGTTTTAGTAATCTGGCTGGTAAGATGACATTACAGACTTCGGGAGGAAGGTCGAAAACTGTCAACTGTTGCCACTCAATCTCCACGCAAGATTGTGGAGGCTGGATAGGTTTGGGTGGAGGACCATCCCCTGCTGCTGCAACAGAAGATCCTTCCAAAGAAGCAGTACAATCCCTGATGTTCCAGCAAGTCCAAAGGTGAAGAGCCTCTTGACAGTGTCCACACCCCCACCCCGCCCTATTTGTTGGAGTACGACATGGCAGTGATGTTGTCTGAACACCTGCACTACCCTTCCTTTGACTACAGGAAGGAATGCTTTCAGTGCCAGACAAATCGCCCGGAGCTCCAGAAGGTTGATGTGAAGCCTGAATTCCCCCAGACACCAGAGGCCTCTGATCTCCGCCTCTCCCATGTGGCCGCCCCATCCCAGGAGTGACGCATCTGTCACCACTGTGAACTCTATTTGGGAAAGGGATCTGCCATTGACCCAATCCTGGCCCATTAGCCACCACTGCAATTGGTATGCAGTGCCATCCGAGAACTGGACGTGATCGGAAAGATTCCCCTGATGCCGCACCCACTGGAACTTCAGGTTCCACTGCAGAGCTCGCATATGCCACCTGGTATGATCCACCAGCAGGATGGAGGAGGCCATGAGGCCCAGCAGCCTCAGGGTCATTCTCACCGAAATCCAGGATAGAGACTGAAACATCGGTATCATTGCCTGAATATCCTGGGCTCGCTGCTCAGGAGGACAAGCCCAAAACTGCGCTGTATCCACAACTGCGCCGATGAACAGGAGCTTCTGATTGGGAATCAGGAGTGACTTCGGCACGTTGATAGTGAACCCCAGCAAGTGCAGGAGGTCCTCCGTAGTCTGGAGGTGGAAGACGACAGCCTGGGGCGAACTCGCCTACAACAGCCAGTCGTCTAGATAGGGGAAGACTGGAACCCCTGATCTGCGCAGATGAGCTGCTACTACCACCATCGCTTTCATGAACACCGAGGGGCGCTGGTAAGGTCAAAGCGGAGAACGGAAAACTGAAAATGTTCGTGGCCTACCGTAGGAAATGCCTGTGGGCTGGCAGGACAGGGATGTGTTAGTAAGCGTCCTGCAAGTCCAACTCCACCATCCAGTCTCCAGGGTCGAGTGCAGACAGGACCTGAGCCAGTGTCAACATTTTGAACTTCTCCATCCAGAGGAAGCGGTGGACGTCCCTGAGATCCAAGATAGGATGCAGGCCTTCGTCTTTCTTGGGTGCCAGGCAGTAGTGGGAATAACAACCATCACCTACTGGTACAGGGACTCGCTCAATAGCTCCCTTGACAAAGAGAGCCGCAACTTCCTGACAGAGAAGGGCCAAGTTATCCTCAGCCATGTGATGGAGTGCTGGTGGCATGGAGGGAGAGGTAGTCTTGAAGGGGAGGGAATAACCCCTTCGGACTATCTGCAAAACCCACCTATCCGACGTGATGTTGTGCCAGTGGGGGAGATGGATGATTCTGCTGCCCACTGGCAACTGGTGGCCCTGAAAGGTCGGACTAAGGTGGTTTAGAGGCAGCTGCAGGGGAGGCATTGGTGGACTGGCCCACACTCTGGCACCCAGACCCACGACACTTGGTCCCTTGATCCTGGCCGCCCAGAGGCTGGGTGGCTTGTGCGGTCCTGTGTGGAACGTGGTGAGGCACCTCTTCCGTGGCCACGAAACGGGAGAAAGGCAGACTGCATGGGGCGAGAAGTCGCTGCAAGGCCCAAGGACCAGGCCGTAGCTCTGGAGTCCTTGAAGCACTCAAGCGCATTGTTTGCCTTGTCGCCAAACAGGCCATCAAAGGATATCCCCAGAGAAGCCAGAGGTTCTCAGCCAGGCATAGCGTCTCAAGCCTACTGATGTGGAAATTGTCCTACCCAGCGAGTCGGTATAATCCATTCCACACTGGATGGTGAACTTTGCTGCGTCTCGACCTTCAGCAACAGCGCAGGTGAGCACGGCCAGGGCCTCCTCCGGGCAATGTGGCAGCACTTGTGCAACCGAGTCCCACACTGAATGTGTGTAGCAGCCCAAGAGACATGCAATGTTCAACGACCACAGCCCTAAGCTGGCGGAAGAAAACATCTTCCCAAGATGGTTCAGCTTCTTGGATTCCCTATCTTGAAGAGCTGTAGGGAAAGCGCTTCCTTTTGAAGATGAGGCTTGGACCACCAAGCTCTCGGGGGTAGGGTGTTGGGAGAGGAAAAGTGGTCGCCTGGTGCCAGCCGGTGGTGTCGGGCGATCATCCTAGCCACTGGAGCCTCTG
Organism: Triturus cristatus; assembly: GCF_964204655.1. NCBI lineage: Eukaryota > Metazoa > Chordata > Amphibia > Caudata > Salamandridae > Triturus > Triturus cristatus. The sequence continues at coordinate 738,721,645 of NC_140586.1, read as the reverse complement.
TGCTGGGCTTGGACCAGGAGTCCAGAAGGACATCAGTGAGGGCCTCATTGAAAGGCAGCAAGGGCTCCTAAGAGGCTGCTGCCGGCTGAAGCACCTCAGTCAGGAGGTTAGCCCTGACCGCCACCATAGGAAGCTCAAGGCCCAGGCCTCAGCCGCCCTACACAACGCCGGGATCCAAGAGAAGGCCCTGGACTGGACCACCTCCTTCCTCGCCGACAGAACACAGAACGTCCGCCTCCCCCCCTCCCGCTCCGAAGCCACCAAGACAATCTGCGGCGTACCCCAGGGCTCATCCCTCAGCCCAAGGCTGTTCAACATCTACATGGCACCGCTCGCCCACGTCGCCCAACTTCAATATCATCTCCTACGCCGATGACACCCAGCTGATCCTCTCCCTCACCAAAGACCCACACACTGCCATAACCAAACTCCATGACAGAATGAAGGCCGTCGCCGATTGGATGAGAAACAGCCGACTGAAGCTGAACTCGGACAAGACGGAGGTATTCATCCTCGGATCCACCCCCTCTGCCTGGGACAACTCCTGGTGGCCGAAGCACTAGGAACAGCTCCAACACCCACCGACCACGCACGCAACCTAGGGGTCATCCTCGACTCCACCCTCTCCATGACGAAACAGGTCAACGCCGTCTCTTCCTCCTGCTTCAATACCCTCCGCATGCTCCGCAGGATCTACAAGTGGATCCCCACCGAAACGAGGACGGTCACCCAGGCCCTCGTCAGCAGCAGACTGGACTATGGAAACACCCTCTACGCAGGAGCCTCGGCCAAACTCCTGAAAGGGCCCCAACGCATTCAGAACGACTCCGCATGCCTGATCCTCAACATCCCTCGTCGCAGGCACATCACACACCACCTGAGAGACCTGCACTGGCTCCCCGTCAACAAGAGGATAACCTTCAAGCTCCTCACCCACGCACACAAGGCACTCCACACCACCGGACCAGCATGCCTCAACAGCCGACTCAGCTTCTACACCCCCGCCCGCTCCGCTCCGCCGACCACTCCCTCGCCACTGTCCCCCGCATCCGAAGAGTGACCGCCGGCGGCAGATCATTCTCCCACCAGGCCGCCAAGACATGGAACACCCTCCCCATCTGCCTACGGCAGACCCAAGACCTACTGACCTTCAGAAGACTCAAAACCTGGCTCTTCGAACAGTAGCAGCATTCCCCCAACCCTCAGCGCCTTGAGACCCTCACGGGGTAGTAGTGCGCTTTACAAATGCTCTGATTGATTGATAGTCAAAAAGTGACTAGGAAGAGGGGGGGGGGGGGGGGAGGAGAAAGAACTGACGTCAGCACACAGGGACGGCATCCAAGTAGATTCCGCGACGTCATCCCGGCGATCAAGACAACGACGAACGCGCAGTCGACCACCGCCACCTACCGACACGCAGGGGTACTGCTGAGAAAAAATTCTTCGGATCCATTCTGGGGGTAATTCCAAGGTAAGAAATCTATAACTAATAGTCTCTTTCAGATGTTGTTCCAGTTTTAAAGAAGCAGCTGCAGGAGCTCATTCAGAGTGTTTAAAGCGATCGAGCATTTCATTAAAGGCTCATTTGAGGAAGTGTTTTACAAGGATTGATAATTTGGAGACTTCTATGAATGCTTGTCATGACTTGGTTAAACAATCAATAGTGAAGTATACACTTGGGAGGAGACAGTCTGCCACAGGGTGTCCCGAATACACAGCTTCAGAAAACTGAACTTCCCAAGGTGCTAAATACTGGTTAAGTCATCCTGTCAGGTACAGAACTGTCGTCAACTAGTTCACTCCTCAAGGTCAAAACTCAAGTAGTAGTTCAAAATATCCAACTATGGGAAGTACACCAAGTCTGCAAAAAACCAAAGAGGAAGGAAAGGAAACGAAACTTAGTTAACTCTCACAATGGAAGACTGTTCCTCCAGTTGCCACCTCAAGCGACTCGCTTGTGATTGTTTTAAAATGGGTGCAACATCTGAAGACAGGTTAGAATGAGGAATGGCATGAACTGAGCAATAAAGAGACACTGGATGAGTCCTAGAGTTGGAAGGTTCCAATACCAGATGGATGGTATTAGTATAGTGAAGCATGTCCCCTGGAAAGGGTTGCGACTGAAGTCTTGTCCAGATGATTGTGTGGTTGTCAATTCTTTCGGTTTGCTTTTTATGCTGGAAAAGCTTTATCGCTATTGACATCGCAGTCGCCATGAGCTAAAGGAATTTTGGTGGTTCCCTTAGGTTTCTTTTACTGACCCAACATTGTGGGAGAGGTGGCACAATTGTCATGGTAGGGTGCTGAGGAGATGATAAACTGATATTTGCAACATTAAGGATGGACTGCGAACTTAGACCCTTCAAGTCCTTCTACTCTGGTGCACACTCAGAACCCATTCACCCCTCTGAGCGCTCTACAGGACCTGGATTGATGGTCAAAGATAATTATGGCTGCCCAGGAACTAGACACTTAATTGTAAAAGCATCTGAGAATGCAAGATGGGAAAATAGCATGACGGGTAATACAACACCGTGTAACAGGGATTCTGTTGTGGAGGTTGATTGTATGTAGATACTGTGCAGGATCATAACAGGAGTAATGAGAAAATTAGTCAATCCAGAATGGGTGCATTTAAACAGGAATTATTTGGTTTGTTTGCAATAAACCTGTGCTACTGGTCCTTCTAATTTAGATGGTTATTCTTCTTTCTGTTCCCTTGCCATTATCTCAAATCATGGCAGAGCTATGGGGGCTTGGCAATTTTTATTTTCTGTTCCTCTTTTGGGGAAACTTTTTAAGAATGCATCCGATTCTCCATATTATCAAATGCTTAGATACGATTTTAAGGAGGGTTCTAGTGACACTTAACTATTATAGCAATATTTTTGCTTCCTCCAGTGTCAGCATTATTGGTGCTTGAGAAATATCTGAAGGAATTCCTTGAGATGAGGACAAATAAGATTTATATAATTTGGCTTGGAGACTTCAATACTTGATGCTAAGGAGATTTGTGGTATTACTAATAATGAAGGAGAGGGTCTGAATAATTTCTTACAAAGCACTTATGGGGATGCCTTGAATGGGCTTTTTCTGAAAGAAAATGTAATTCTTATAAATGATGTCCATCCTCTATCGTTTACTGCGCCACCGACTTAAATAGGGAATGATCATGGAATTGATCACATTTTAATTTCTAAGAACCTTCCCTGTGTTGATAATTTGCAATTCTTATATCAGGTATGAGTGACTACAATCCTTTAGTTGTGACTTTGAAACAGTTACACGTGGGGGGTTAAACTGGAAGAACAAGTTACTTACCTTCGGTAACGCTTTTTCTGGTGGATACAGTATCTGCCTGTGGATTCCTCGCCTTGGGAATATCCCCTGCGCCAGCATTCCACTGAACTTTTCTTTCCTAGCACTCCACGTCGACTTGGGCGACGTCACAATGCATCGGCTCCGCACGCGACTCCGTACGACGTCATCGGAGCCATAAGAAGCCCACGTCGGCGTGATGATGTCAGTTCCACCCATTTTTTCCGTGCCTTCGAGGCGAACAGGTGAACCAACGACAACCCCAAGTATACACCGTATACAGATACCAATACATATACCTAGCATACAAATAAAAGGAATGCTAAACAAACAAGCATTTCCTACCAATGTACAAGAAAGTATCAAAACATCCCAACAAGACCTCTTTCATGGTACACAAAGGTGGACAACGGGGAGGCGGGTGGGTCAGTGAGGAATCCACAGGCAGATACTGTATCCACCAGAAAAAGCGTTACCGAAGGTAAGTAACTTGTTCTTCTGATGGATACATCTGCCAGTGGATTCCTCACCTTGTGAATAGATTCCCACAGCAGTCCCCACTCCCGGAGGAGGGTGTCCCCCTTCTTATACCAGAAAGTCTTGCAAGACAGAGCGCGCAAAGTGGCCCTCCCTCCTCATCTCCGAGTCCAAGCAATAATGCATTGCTAAGGTATGGAGGGAGGCTCAAGTCGCGGCTTTACCAATGTCTGCCACAGGAACACCCCGGGCCAAAGCAGATGTAGATGACTTCGCTCGAGTTGAATGAGCTCTAATGCCCTCAGGAGGGGTCTTACCAGCCAGGGCGTAGCAGATCTTGATGGCAAGGATAATCCATCTCAACAACGTGCGCTTGTGCACCGCTCTTCCTTTAGAATGACCAACATAGCCCACTAAGAGCTGATCGTCCACACGAAAGTCCTTCGTTCTGTCCAAGTAAAAGCTTACAGCTCTCTTTGCGTCCAGGCAATGAAGCCTTTCCTCCTCTTTGGAAGGATGAGGAGGAGGATAGAAAACAGGGAGAGTAATGGACTGCCCCAAATGAAACGGAGTGACAACTTTTGGCAGGAAAGCAGCCCTGGTCCCTGAGAACCATCCGTTCAGCATGCAAGGTTAAAAACGGGGGTTTAGAACTAAGAGCTTGAAGCTCACTAACCCTCCTTGCCGAGGTTATGGCTACAAGAAAAACCACCTTAAAGGACAACAGCCTCAAAGGACAACTATGTAGAGGCTCAAATGGGGACCCCATCAGAAAGGTTAAAACAAGATTAAGGTCCCACTGAGGCATTACAAAAGGAGTGGGAGGAAACATGTTTGTAAGGCTCTTGATAAACCTCAGAACAACCGGAGATTTCAAAAGTGACGGTTGATCAGGAAGGCATAGAAAAGCCGATAAGGCCGAAAGATAGCCCTTGACCGTGGCCACAGCACAGCCCTGCTGGGCCAAGGAAAGTGCAAACTGGAGCACATCAGAAAGATGGGCTTTTAAAGGGTCAATGGATCTCTCTCCACACCATTTAACAAACTTGGACCACCTGTAGGAGTAAATGGACTTGGTGGAGTGTCGCCTGGCCGATAAAATAACGTCCACCACATCAGGTGGGAGAGAGAAGGAACTCAGGTTGCCCCGTTCAATCTCCAGGCATGAAGGTGTAAGCTCTGGAGGTGGGGGTGTAGAACCTGCCCCTCCACTTGCGAGAGGAGGTCTGCCCTCAGAGGGAGACGGAGCGGAGGGCACGAGGAGAGGTGGAGAAGATCTGTATACCACACCCTTCTTGGCCAATCCGGAGCGACCAATATGACTTGGGCCCGGTCTTGGCGAATCTTCCTCAGAACCCGAGGAATCAAGGGTACGGGAGGAAACGCGTAAAGGAGTTGAGATCCCCAATTCAACTAAAACGCGTCCCCCACCGCCCCCTGCATCGGATACTGGAGACTGCAGAATGACGGGCAGTGCGCGTTCTCGAAAGTGGCAAACAGGTCCACCCGAGGTGTCCCCCACGTCCGAAAGACGTGACGTGTCCGGATGGAGCCTCCACTCGTGGTCAGCTGAGAACTGCCGACTGAGACTGTCCGCACGCACGTTCAACACCCCGGCCAGATGATTTGCCATCAGACAAATCCGATGGTCCTGAACCCAGGACCATAGTCGTAAGGCCTCTCTGCATAGACAAAGAGACCCCACACCTCCCTGCTTGTTGATATACCACATCGCGGTCGTGTTGTCTGTCAGGACTTGAATCGACTGACCGCGAAGGGAAGGGAGGAAGGCCTTGAGCGCCAAACGAATCGCCCGTAATTCCAGAAGGTTGATGTGAAACAACCTCTCCTCTGGAGACCAAAGTCCTTTGATCTCCAGATCCCCCAGATGCGCACCCCACCCTAAAGTGGATGCATCCGTTATCACTGTGGCCACCGATGGAGGTAGATGGAAGGGCTTTCCTTGAGACAGATTGCCCTCCACGCTCCACCAAGACAGATCCGCTGCAGCTTCTCCGGAGATCTTGATCGACTCCCCGAGATCCCCGTTGTGCGGATACCACTGCTTGCGGAGACACCACTGGAGCGCCCTCAAGTGCCAGCGTGCGTGGTTGACCAACAGAATGCAGGAGGCAAACAGACAGAGCAGGCGAAGGACCTTCAGAACTGGAACAACCGCTCCATTGTGGAATAAAGGGACCATCTCCTGAATGTCGAGAATCCTTTGAGGAGGAGGGAATGCTCGACACACAGTAGTGTCCGGTACTGCCCCTATAAAAAGGTTGCGTTGAGAGGGCACCACGTGAGATTTGGGCACATTGATCGAAAAACCCAAGTCGAATAACAGCTGAGATGTCACCTGCAGATGACGCTGCACTATCTCTGGGGACTCTGCCTTCAGAAGCCAGTCGTCCAGGTAAGGGAAAACCGGGATCCCCGACCTCCCGAGATGAGCAGCCACCACTGCCATCACCTTTGTGAAGACTCGAGGTGCGGTAGTAAGACCAAACGGGAGGACCCAAATTGGTAGTGTTGCGACCCAACCGTAAAACGGAGATACTTCCTGTGCGACTTCAGGATTGGGACATGGAAGTACGCGTCCTGCAAGTCGAGCGACACCATCCAGTCTCCTTGCTGAAACGCTTGAAGAACCTGCGCAAGGGTCAGCATCTTGAATTTCTCCTGTCTCAGGTAAAAATTCAAGATTCTGAGGTCCAGATTCGGACGCAATCTGCCGTCCTTTTTGGGAATCAGAAAATACCGGGAGTAGCATCCCTGACCCCTTTCCTGCTCCGGAACCACCTCTATTGCACACTTCTGAAGCAAGGCTAGAACCTCTTTCTGCAGGAGAAGCAGATGGTCTTCTGAGCAATAACCTTGGTAAGGAGGGTAAGGGGGAGGAAACTCCCGAAAGGGAAGGGCGTACCCAGTCTCTACGAGGTTCAAAACCCAAAGATCGGTTGTAACAGATTTCCAACCCCGTAGAAAGTAGGACACCCGACCCCCCCACAGGTCTTACATGATCCGGGATGGGGGATCTAGGGCTGCTTCCCTGAAGCCTTATTTGGAGCAGAGGAGGAGGAGGAAGAAGAGGGGTTGCGACCAGAACCTCTCCGACCCCTTTGCTTCCCTCTATAGGACCTATAGAGGGGATTCTGCTGCTGTTGCTGCTGCCGGAAGGAGCGAAAGGATGATCTTCCGAACCCCTTAGACTTTCGAAAAGCTGTACCCCTAGCAGGAGCCTGCAGACCCAAGGACTTTGCCGTCAATCTGCTGTCCTTAAATCGTCGAAGGGCAGATTCTGCTTTCTCCCCAAACAGTTTCTGTCCGTCGAATGGCAGATCAACCAACGTGGCCTGAACATTCACTGAGAATCCAGAGGTCCTTGCGGCTATAGAAGACTCCATAATTCTCGCCACCGAGTCCGCCGTATCCAGCCCAGACTGGATCACCTGCCTGGCAGCCGCCTGAGTGTCCGCAACAACTTCCAGGAAGGATGACTTATCCCCCTCAGGCAACTTAGGGGCCAAAGATTTGATAGAGTCCATCAAGGCATGAACATAACGCCCCAGCAAGTATGTGGCATTAGATGATTTCAGCGGCATACTTCCTGAGGAGAAGGTCTTCTTGGCCGCCTGATCAACTTTCTTTGACTCCCTATCAGCCGGAGACTGAGGGAAAGCACCCGAAGCATGTTTAGAACATGAAGCCTGCACAACTAGGCTCTCCGGAGATGGATGCGTGGACAAAAAATCCGGATCTCCTGGTGCAACTCTGTACCTCCTTGCCACCTGTCTACAAACCGCCGGAGCTGAAAGAGGTTTCCTCCACACCTCCAACACTGGTTCCAAGATGGCCTCATTGAAAGGCAACAAAGGCTCTGAAGCCGACGTCGGAGAGTGCAACACCTCCGTAAGCAGGTTAGACTTGTACTCCACCGAGGGTAGCTGCAGATCTAACAACTCTGCGGCCTTCTTAATCACCACATGGTAGGGTGCCAATTCCTGTGGAGGAGAAGACCTTGCAGAAGCATGCTCCCACTCTGGGGTGGTATCCAAACCACTTGCTTCCTCTATTCCTTCAAACTCATCCGAAGAAGAGTCGACTTCACCTTCTTCCACCTCTGCTCTATATCTTCCTTCCTCCAATACCCTTTGGGCCTCCTGCCTTGACCGGATCCGGGGAGCCTGCGTCGTCGACGTCGTACGTGGCGTCGGTGGAGCCAGAGGTACCGGAGTCGGAGGCGCCATAGGTAGAGTCGGCGGCGCCGGACGCGGCCCCGATGGAGTCGGCCTCGGCGTCGAAGAAGGCTCCAAAGACTGACGGTTCATCCGAGGTCGAGTCGGATCACCAGCCGGCGCCGGAAACTACCAAGAAGGCGCCATCGGCATAAAGGGCAGAAAGGGGGCCTGAGCATAATGCTGCGGCAACCCTAGCGTAAACGCCATCGGACCCACGGGACCAGTTGGTGCTCCAGATGGGAAGGCCGCCCTATTAAAAATACCATACATGGCATTCAGAAAGCTTGAGGAATCTGTACCTGGAGCCGGGAATTTGGGATAAGGGACCGTCCCTGTATCCCCTTGTGGAGTCACCGGCGTCGGCTCCGCAGAATCATCCACCGGAGCCGCAGAGTCATCCGGCACCGGAACAGCCTCCTCCTCTTCTTGCTCATCCAAAGGAACATCAGACTCCACTTGACCCGGAGTCGAAGCCTTAGACGGAGCCGGTGACGGTGTCGGGGAACGAGCTGGAGCCCGCTTCGGCGAGGGAGACTTCGGAGACTTAGAAGGAGAAGGAGAAGGTGACAAGTCCTTGCTCCGACGTGGACGGGGCAAAGCCGACCTCGACTTCCTGGACTTCGAGGACCGACGCCGAGAAGAATGCTTCCTCTTCTTGTGGTGTTTCTTCAACTTCGACGACCTCTAAGTCGATGACTCCCGCCTGGACTTCTCCTTTTTTCTCCCTCTCTTCTCCTCACCGATCTTCTTCATGAAGAGCTTAGTCTTCCTCTCCTTCAGCGCTTTAGGATTCATGCTCCTACAGCACCCGCATTCTTCCATGTCGTGGTCAGAAGAAAGACACAATAAGCAGTCCTGATGCGGATCCGTCATGGACATCAGGCCTCCGCATTCCCTACAGGGCTTAAAGCCCGACTTCCTCGTCGAAGACATACCGAATTTAACACAGTAACACAGCTAAACTACAAAGTAGCTAGAGAGCACTGGAAAAAACCGTTGCGCGTCGACGGCGCGGAAAAAAGGGAACTGACGTCATCACGCCAACGTGGGCTTCGTATGGCTCCGATGACGTCGTACGGAGTTGCGTGCGGAGCCGATGCATTGTGACGTCGCCCACGTCGACGTGGAGTGCTGGGAAAGAAAAGTTCCGTGGAATGCTGGCGCAGGGGATATTCACAAGGTGAGGAATCCACTGGCAGATGTATCCATCAGAATTGCTGTGCCGGGAGATGAGTGGGGAGGTAAAATGGAATCACTTCAAAGTGGGAGGGAGTGGATGCCAATAGGTTGTTTAATGATTTAATAAGGACACATGGTAATTCAGTAGCTATCTGTCTGGATGACACAGCAGAGGAGGAAACTGTCTTGACAGCCTTTGGAGGGCTATCAAACTATATTCAAAATGCTCTGACAAGACATCTAGGTAAATATCAATTAAAAGGTCAAGTGTGGTTCGATGTAAATTGTAGCGAGGCCCATAAAGCCGTAAAAAGGGGCATTAGGGAGCATACCAAGGGATAGAGCGCTGGTTAAAATATGTATAAGGGAATATAAACTCATGCTAGATAGGAGGAAAAACATATCTAAAGAGAAACCTTGGGAAGCTTTTCAGGAAGCAAGTTTGGTCTGGACTGTTCCCATGAGGAACAGGGTCAAGACAGATTTGCATATGGCTGGGTCTAAACTGGGGTGGCATGGTGAGCAAAAGAACAATGGATTTAACCCAGATCTATTGACGGGGGAGAATGTTTGATTTACTCTGCATTCCGTCCATCATCTGTGTGTCTTTGGCACTCAGATAGTGCAGCATTTCACAAAGTGTGTGATACCCCGTTTTTTGATGTGGCTTGCCCTACCATGGGCACTAATTACACCCGATGAATGGGTTATACACTTCACCTCAATTTATTCTAAGGGAGAGAAGAGGGAGGCGATTAAACATCCTCTACATAAGATAGAGGGTGTCCTAGCTATTCCTATTGAGTTCAGTTTGAGTAAAGTGACTAGTGCAACAAGAATGCTCCTACCAGGCACCAGACCCGATTCAGCCCATCCGCTGCTGGTCAAGGTGGCCAGAGCCTGTGTCATGCGAGTTCACCGCATGTCCAAGGGAGCACCATTGTATTCCCCATTAATACCGTTGGCTGGCCTTCCTAGGGGGCGTGGGTTCTACACTGCGGGAGAGCTTCGAATCTAGACTGGATTCCAACTCACGGAAATGGTGGTCCTGTTCTCAGACGGCCACTTGATCCCGTTTGCAGACCTAGTCGAAGAAACTGCGCTTCCAGCCGGCCAACTCCTGTTGCATAGGCAGCTGATAGCAGACCTGGGACCTCGGGAACAGGGAACCCAATACTCACCCGGTGCTGCCAACGCTATTGCGCATGGGGGCAGGCAGACACCATATCACATGGATCTACAAATCCATTATGGAACTTACACAGGTGCCGCTAACCAGCTTACGGCTCCGCTAGGAAGAGGATTTTGGACGCGCCCTTCATGATCGTGAATGGCGGATGGCCCTAGAACACCACAAAAAAGTGTCCTGCAATCAGAGGTTCAAAAACATCCAGTTCAACATATTACACCGAGCCTATCTCACACCGGCACGGCTCAAACGCTTCTACCCGACATCCCACTTTGACTGCCTCCGCTGTCACACACCGGAAGCTACATTTGCTCATATGTTTTGGTCATGCCCAGTGATACAAACCCTCTGGTCGACGGTGCACACCACCATACAGACAGTCACTGGTCTCACAGACTTCCACAACTGGGAGGCATGTGCCCTAGGCGTTTTTAAACGCAACAAACGAAAGAAAGTGGAGACCAAATTTGCCCTGCTAGCCGTGCTGTCGGCCAAGCGCGGTGTAGCCATGTATTGGCAAGCGGCAGAGGGGCCACCGATAGCTGCATGGTGGGGAGCGGTGCAGAAGTGGGTCGCAGCCAAGGAAGATCTTATTTGGCAAGAGGAAACCCGCGGCGTGCGGCGGTGACCTATATCCTTAGAATGGACGACACTCCTACAGAACTTTAGACAAGCACACACGAATGACACAGAACGTGCGCAAAACCCCCAGGCGACACCAGATTCACCCGTGTCCCAGTCCGCGCACGCGTCCGGTCTTCCATTCCCCCCCCCCCCCATTCCCAAGCGGCGATTGCTCCACCCGGGTCATCCCCCTGGAATCAAAGCATTGGCCAAGAGTAGATCAAGTACACGATGCTTGCGTACGGATATGGGACCTCTCTACCCCTGACACATGCTTTTAGCGACCCCCGGCTCCCTCCTCTCCCTCCCCCTGGCCCCATAGTTTCCGAGTTACACACCCCCAAGTTTAATTTGAAAACTGGATAATCTATGAATGATACCCTACACAGGATTAGAGATGAGCAAACGGGTCGGAGAACGGCGGTAATTCTACCACCAACTGCCGCCCGATACCCTCCGGCACCTCCGATGAGGAAGATGGGAGGGATATCCCTCCCCGACCAATAACTCCACTATGTGATTGCTTACTCCACTACCCTTATCATACAGCTGTTATTGGTATTCTGTAATATTGATATGATTAAGCTGATTACTGTATGACTTGTAACATCCAATAAAAAGGTTTATAAAAAAAAAAAGTGACTAGTGCAACAAGGGCCAGTAGAAAAAGGAAAGCCCGAGGCACAGATGGTGTTCCTTTAGATATTGTTATAGAAAATATTGATTTTTGCCATTGCTGTTCACACTGTATATTAATAATTTAGGTTTTAGAAGATTTTTTGGGTGCAAAAAGACTCCAGTGTGTGCAACAGTAGGAAAGGAGTTGGAATAATAAATTATACTAGTCCTTAGTTTAGAGCGCCCCCTAGAGCAAGACGTTGTAACAACTTGCGTTGTAATGGTACTGCGATGTAACATCTTGGTCGTTGTAACGACCGCATTGTAATCACATGCATTATAACACATGCGATGTGATGGCTGTTTCCCGCCTATATATTGAATGGTAATGAGGTGCTATCCACAAATCTGTTTTCCGATCTAGGCTTGTTGTTCAGTGGCCTAAACACCTGGAAGTCATAACTGGAGAATCAAAGATTGTATTTTGATAAAGCTATTAATGTGGTGTTTAAATTTGCTGCAAGTTTGGGCACTAAGTGTTTAAAAGAAATTGTTACTATTTATAAAAGTAAGTGTGTGATTTGGGTATCTTACCGGGCAGGCCTTTGGGGCCATTCTAATGTGGATGTGATTGAGCAAGCAGAAAATAGGTGCTTTGAAAGGATGCTTGCAGTCCCCTCTAGTAGCTCTAATTACATTTTTCATGACAAACTGGGTGTCCAATTCACTGAAGACAAAATCCATGCAGCTCCTCTCCTTTCATGGATGGTGGTGTGGACAAAAGAGGCTGCTTCTTTGAACAGGAAGATAATAGGTGACTGTTTGGCTCTGGATATTGCACTGCAAATTTCTTGGCTGCATTATATTAACAAATCATGTGAGCGTATTGGATTGCCTAGCTTCTTTGAGGACCCAGAATCCACGAGGAGAATAATTAAAAGGGATCTCTCCTCTACGATTAAAAAGGTGAGAATAGAAGGTAGGGATGCCAGGCAATTAAGTTAAGTGTTTGTAGTAGCACATGGGCCCTTGATAACAGCCCCTGAGGGACAGCCTTAACTTGATATGGTACAAAATGTGCAAAATAGGTTTTTATTGACTAGATTTTGGTTGAACACTATTCATTACCTATATGTTTAAAATGAGGAATATTCTACTATATGGCATCTGTTCCCTTGACTATGTGAAAACTTTTTAAAGCAATCCACACTTCATTTACACTTTTTTGTGGTGTCTATGTAGCCCAAGGAAAAGATATACTTTACTGCTGATAAAAATCTCTAACTTTTGTACAATGTAGGCCAGCTTTAATGTACCTACAACTCAGTTCCTACTGTATTCCCTTTTCAACAGTGAATTATTTTATACACGCTAAGAAAATTAGAAAGAGTGGTATCGTATTTTAGGATGGAATTTTTCTGATTTTAGATAAATGATCTTATTTGTGATAACGGTAGCCCTAGGAAACAGGAGTTTTTATGGAGGGGCATGCAGGTATTTGGGAAGGAACCATACTGCAAATTTTTATATTTTGTATACTATTTATTGTGTAAAGGGATGTGGTACAGGAGTCTGGAGAATAATCTTGTCAATGGGTATTCAGGAAAACTGCATGTTATTGTTATGCTGATTTTAATATTTTATGAAATATTATATGATGTTGTCTTTTATGGCTTAGTTAGCCGAAGAAAGTTATTTCATTTGATTTGTGTTTGCTTCCAAGTCTAAATACATTTTAACTTTCCCCTTCTATCATCAGCCCTAGATTAAGAAAGAACAACAAGAAACCAATGAAGGGTTTGGCTCCCAAACAGCAAGGCCGAGCCTACTTCAATCAAATAAAGAAAATGCCAGTGCTGCTACTACACTCAAATTCTAGTCGCAGTGCATTGAAAAGAAACAATGTCACAACTACTTTTTCCGTTGGATTTAATCCCAATTTTTTATACACAATTCACATTAAAGATTTACCAACAACACAATACAAACATCTTTGAATTTTTAGAAAAACATATCTCTGAACACCCTTTACCCTCTGCTTCCATACAAACTTCACTTATGCGCACTCTCAACACTCCATTTAATCTATCAGATTCATCACCTCACTCATTCCATCAAAACACATTCTTCACATAACGACATACACATACCCAAACTGATTTCAAAAATATTAACAGAAGATCACAGAATAGAAATAAGCAATAAACAACAAGGCCATCAGCAACATAGATTCTCTAAATCAAAGGCATGTACAAATGTAGTCTTTGATTGGCCTGAACACAATGGTCTACGCGTTTCGAACCCCTCCAAATGTGGGGATTCTCATCAGGACCAGAATAGCTTATCCAATGCTCAATGATCAGCCGATCATAGTTTTTCTTCTATTTCTCCAAACTGTCACACTTGTGGGAAACTGGTGGTAGAGCGAAGCCAATTACAGATGGACAAGAGGTTTCCACATGTCTTGTACAATGTCCGTCGTCCGCTTGAAGCAATTGCGGAAGCACAAGCGGTAAGGGAACGCTTGAATTATTTCTAAAATCGCAACTTTGATTTTCGAACAGGTGAGTCCTTCCGTCTTTTCTCGGAAAATTGAATTGCTTCAAGCGGACGACGAATCTCTGAGGAATGGAAGATGTATTTGAAATCAGGCGTGTTAACCCAGTACATGTGTGAGGCAGCAAACAAGCATATATCGGAACGTAGTGATGAGGAAACTGAAAACAACCCTAACGTCAACAGTCTACAAAGAGCATCTTTCTGACCTGGAATTAAAAATGTCATGATGTCATTAACATTTCATTGAAGGAATTTCAGAGAATGGTCAAAAAGGTTATAGAATTTAACTAACTTTCCAACAACTGTTTCTGAAGTGCTTTGTATTGAAATCAGTTTAAGCTGGTTTTTAGTTGGCTAAACACTCATTCCACTTTTTAAATTTCTCTGGAAATACCATATTAACATTGTTGAATCCACAAACATGTTGTAATCAAATTGGGTTCGACCAATATGTTTAAAATGCACAATCACTGTTTTCTTGTATTGACTCTAAAGATAGCTAGGCCCATTGTCTAAGTGTTTGTACCGTCCAGGGGCGGTTTCTCCGCTAAGGCTGAGCAGGTCAAAAACTAAAAAACTAAATGATAATAACTCATTGTTATGATCTTTTTATTTTTCAGTTGCTGCTCAGCTGGGGAGAGGCGGGCAGGACTCTCACAGAGGAGCAGGAGGAGGAGGAGGAGGAGTTGTTCACACTCAAGTGCGCATGATAGTGTGGCCTGCCGCCTCTGGCTGGCCAAATAGTCATGCACACTTTGCATGTTCTCCACAACCCAGGCTGCATTACAGCCTGGGCAGAGAACATGCCCAGGCTCCCTGTCCCAGTCTGCGCACCGAACCACAGCGCTCCTACCAATTACAACGCTGCATTGCAGCGCTGTGATTCCCTTAGGGGAGCCTGGAAGCCTGGGTGCATCCTGTTCCTGCTTCTTGCCCTGGAGTTGTGGAAGCGGGCGAAGAGGACTGAGGTCGGCAGCACACAGGTAAGTGAATGTTGATTTATTTTTCATTCCCTCCCTCCCGCCCCCATCCACGACCCGACCCCTTCCCCTAACCAACGTTAAATAGTAGCCACCACTGGTCCAGCCTGCTGTTGCTGACCAGTTAGCCCTCCCTGAAGTTCGGGTCTAGTTTAACCCTCGATTACTGCCTTGAAAGACCACTAGGAAGCACAGACAGAACCCTGAACATGTGGGAAAAGGAAGGAATAATCACCGAGCCCAATAATTTAGTGTTAAAAAGATGACTCACAAAGACATTTTCATATTACAGCCAGTTTAAGAACCATCAGACCTGAATTACTTGGAATGATCTGCCAACCCTCTCTGGACTGCTCACTCTCTTGGCTAACCCTCTCATTCGCACACATTTCTATGTAATGATGCATATTATAGATGAAGTCTGTAAATAGAAGGCACTGTGGAAAAGAACTATTTTTAATTAGTTTATTATTTATGTACTATTTGATTTGTATGTTTGCTACATGTAGGCCCTGATAACGAGTAGGTAAATTTTTTCTACCCCTGCGTAAACCCCTGTGTACAGAGGGATTGGAATTACAAGTTAGGCAGTATTTACCGCATTCTGTAATTACAAAGTGCATAAATATCTCAATCTTCATTCAATTATGGTAGGTCAAAGATGCCGGATTTTAAAAGGTAAAAAAAGTGTACGGTATTTAATGTACCCTGCAAATTGTGTTGCTATAAGCAGCAAATCCACAGATTACCCAGAAACTCATAACAGGTGATATTTATCGCACCTGAAAAAGAAGATATCCCAGGTTATCATTATTTACCTGGTGCAAAAAAAGCACCTGGATTCTAACAAATTCAGAATCAGTGCCATAATGTTAAATATCTGACATACGTTTACAAGCGAGAAATAATGTAATCAGTTATACCACGATAGTTACAGTGAAAATAGTAGACAAGAAATAATCAGAACAAAGAGTCATTAAGGAAGGCAACAGCAAGGAGTACCAATAAGTCTTGCATGAGGTAACCGATTTTGACAGCAACAGATAAGATTATTGGACCATTCATCAATTAACGTGGAACCAAGATAAAAGATTTATTAACATAGGAAACAAAATAAGGCTAGACTGTTTTTAGGTTAATAATACAATATTGTGATGTGATATTTGTGGAGTAAAACAATAAAAATGGAAAATAAAAATGCCACTAAGCAGATGTTTAAACAATGATGCAAAGCAATGGACATATGATGTTTGAGTGTACTTTACAGCTGTAAAATAATCCCTCAAGCACTGCAGTTCAAACACCAGGAGGATGAATGATACACCAAACAGCCAATAACAAGTGGGGAGAGAAGCACTTCTCTGATGCAGCAACAAAACCCATCCTATGTATATTTCAAATAATTGGTATCAAAATGTATCCAAGATCGGGATCATGTAGCCAAACCTAAAAATTATCCCACTACCAAATTCAAGTCACATCTATGATATAACCTAGGTCCTTTATCTACCTTCAATTTTTCCCCAGAAATATCATCTCTAACTAAAAAAGAAAGTGAAAATATCTTAAGAAATTTTGTTTAGAAGAGCAGCAGGAAGATTCACCTCATGTAAGGAAGAAACAAGCCGCTACGAGGAGGTACGGTAGCTATGCAGGCAACCTCTATCCCCTCAGTGGGCCGCCCTGTATGCACACTTCCAGCAGGAGGTGGAAAATGCCGACCTACCCCCATGACCATGCTGCAAACCCCACCCCAGAGTGTTCCACTTCAGCACTGGCCAGCGATATTCTTTCGCTCACTCTATGAATCTCTGGAACGTGCCCACTCGCCAGCCCTCACACACAGCACACACCTCTCTCTGAAACTAAAAGCAACCAAGCCCGCCTGCTCCTCACCCCACCTTCACTGCTCATCCCCAGTTATGCCATAATGACGATCTATACAAAACAAATGCCAACGTGCACGCGTTTGTAAATGTTAAATCAAAGATAATTTTTATGAGATTGTGCTCAAAACGCCATGACGCCTGTCCACTGGCGCCTCGCGGTAAACGTCCAAACTGTAGTGCAAAAGGGACAAAGCCTTCTGCTGGCGTGAGCGCTTTGCAATGGGCTATTCAAAAGCCATTCACTGTTTTTAAACAAGTTGCTTGGCGAGAGTCATAGTACTTGAAAAACGTTGTCTTCATCAAATCATTTTATTTTCAAAATGTTACTTATTTTCAATGTTTCAAATCAAAATGATCATCATCATCACAGCAATTCAACATTATAGTTAAAATACGAATAGGTGAGCACAAAAGCAATATTCAGATGAAGAACGAGAAATCTACAGTGGCAATGCATTGGGTAGAAGCTAAGCATAACATTTCTCAGCTTCGTTTCACCATATTGGAGGCACAAAGACCAAGGTTTGATGTTGATCCTCAAAAATCTCTCGCACGTGCAGAATTTCATTGGACTAAAATACTGCAGTCACTGCAACCCCTGGGTCTTAATGACCGGATTGAATTTAATTGTTTTTTTATAAATTTTGCGCTTTCTCATGTAAATGTTTTTCACAACTTTATTGATGCATGCAATGTAACACTACTTTGCGGCAGTCAGACTGTTTCTATGTCTTTGATGTTTCACTCTTTGTGTAAATCCTTCTTTTCTTTCCACTACTTAAACCACCTCTTGTCTGACGCAAACACACCAGCTCCCATCTGACGTGTGTTCCGCCAGACACGTTAGCAGTTTCCTACCGGTTACGTTCACGGATCCTTTCGGAAGTCGACTTGTATCTTGTTTGTCAGTTTGACGGGTTAAATTTTTGCACTTTGCTTTCGATTCATTTTCACACGGGTGCGGCTTTTGCTTTACTATTCAGTCACGTTTCTTTTATGCAGCGAGTCAATTTCACGGTGTTAAGTTTTTTAATAATTTGAACGTAGACCAGGGAGTTTCTTTGGTATAACGTACACTTTTTCATGTTTTCGACAATTGAATATGGCCACTTATGATTTTATCGTTTCTCTGGTTGTTTTCAAACAAGACGAGCATGTAATTACTTTTCTTAGCACTATGGTAGTAGCGCTACAAATGACTGCGTTTCGTTTATAGACTTAGGCATTACTTTATGCTGAATTGATTATGAGGACTAGTGATTTAATTGCCTCTGTGTTCTTTTTAGTTTTATCAACCCTAAGACATACCCCAGAAGAAGGGTTCTGCGAGACCGGAAATGCATTGGGTATAATGTTGAATTGCTGTGATGATAATTAACTGGATGACCTTTCCCAGTGTGATAAGCATTTCATTTTGATTTGAAAACATTGAAAATAAGAAACATTTTGAAAATAAAATGATTTGATGAAGACAACGTTTTTCAAGTACTATGACTCTCGCCAAGCAATTTGTTTAAAAACAGTGAATGGCTTTTGAATAGCCCATTGCAAAGCGCTCACGCCAGCAGAAGGCTTTGTCCTTTTTGCACTACAGTTTGGATAATGACGATCTATGACACATTAAGCACAGCGCGCACCAGAGATAGTGCAGGCTCTTAAACTCATATACACTCTGCACGGATGTTTTATATAATGCAACTGTGCTTGAGTACATTGATCTACATGCTCGGAACTGCTGCATCAAGCTGTAAAATGTCGTAGTCAACCGTTCTTTATGTTGTAAAAATCAATAAAAAAATATTTTTTTTTTACAAAAAATGTGTCAGAAACAAGGATAGTCTTCTCAGACCTACAAGAAAGTACTGGGCTCTCATGGCCAGGTGAAACCAGGAGTGATATCCTGGATGGGGGCTGGATCAGCAGACTGCTAAATGCTTCAGGTTTTGTTTCACCCATACAGAGTATCAGTTGGGCTAGGGTTTGAGCCATGACTTATGTAGGGCTCAGCTTATGGGGATACTATCTTCCTTTGGGAACACAAAAGTACCACCAACCCCTGCTCAAATTGTGGCTTCTTTCACCCTAGAAAAAGTAAGTGAATTATTGGAACTTTTCAGAAAGTTTCGCCTCAGGTTTCCAACTTTTCAGCTCTTCCAATTGTTATTCTGTCAAGGCTGAACATTTTACAAAATAAGTTAGTTTCTATGCCTTCAAAAGGCTACCTGGCTCTTGCATAAACTCGGATTCATGTCCAAATTTCAATTATGGCCCATTTTACATTATTTCACTAATATGGACGAATCTCCTACCTTATACATTCTCTGGGTTATTGTTCATCAGCGTTTAAGCTATTTTATGTAAATGATGTAAAAGATACAGCACTCTCCCACCCACTCTTGCTAGGGTGGTTCTACTGGTTCTATGTAAATGTCTATCTGTGCCTCTCCTCTTCCTTTATCCAGCAGTTCTTAGTGAGCAGGACAGGCAGACATCTAATTTTCTCCATCCAACAAGAAACTTTATATTAATAGTAAAAGCTTTATTTCGGCCATTAAAGTACAAGATAAAAACAAACAAGTTTAGTGGCAGTCATGAGTCAATACATATCACAGTGATGACAAGGCACAGATTACAGGAGTAAATTGCAATAGTAGAAAAGAAGGGAAAGGCACTAGAATAAAGTGTTTAGTGACATATCGGCATAAAACAGTAGTTACACAGTTAATAAGGCATACTCTAATAAAGGCGCACAGGAATTAAGGACAATTATGCAATTACCACCCCTATCTGTACAAATAATTTCAAAGCAGTATACAGCGAATGGCGACACTGTTGGGGAATACGAGCCCAGAAACCAGTACATAGTAGCTGGATGGATAATAAGCTCAAGTACAAAGGCAAGAGAGGAGGACAAAAACTTACACCTGGTCTGCTATGTTAACTCTAAGAACTTGGACAGCACTTTAAAAAGTGCCAGGCACCCAGTAAAGGCAGGAAAGCTGAGGCATCATCAGTTCACATAGCCAATGAGCCAGGGCAAAGGGAATGTGCAAAGTGAATAAAAAGGAATCAACCTATCTGCAGAAACCTGACCTCTTTGGGGTCAGTAGGGTATCTTGGATTATGCATCTCTCATCATAAATGCACAAGTATGAACCCAGGTATTAAAATGAGCACTCGAGATCAGTTAGGAGGTGCCTGGTTCGTATAAACCAGGCCGCAAGGAGATATCTGCTAATGGCAAATACAATAAGCTTAGAGCACTCTGTTGTAAAGATCATTAGGGCCACTGGAAATGTCAATACTCAAAGTGAGGCACAGGGGGAAGATCCATTTGCGACAGGGGGTACAGACAAATTGGACAAAAGAACATAAAGCAATCAATAAAGCAGGCAATATCCTCACACGTGGAGCCACAATTTGCAATCGGGGGTCATGGAGTGATCTTGCGACCAGTTACATGTAAAAGCCCGCAAAGGCAGAATGCCAAAACAGACTTTAATATATAGGCTTTGCGCCACTGGGAAGGTATTCTCATTAAGATAACCCTCAAATTTAAGGGCAGGTTTACAGATCATGAACAGAAGTGACAAGGAGCCAAGATTAGTTGAATGGTGCCACTTGTCCACTATGAAGTTCCAGTAAGCGGTCTTTAACATGGTCTTGGAATTGAAGGGATACATTTGGGTGAGAAGTAAAAGAACCCACAGACCCAGTTATCGAAAACAGTCCTTGAGATGATTGGACCACTTAATCTTGTTGCCTATATCTAGGCTCCTAATTTCAAGGACATTCCTTCTGTACAAGTTAAATTCTTGATTGGACCAGAGTCTGAGCCAATAAAGAAGGGTTCTGAAGGCAGCAAGGTAACCTATGCTTTTATGGGCAGTATCAAAGATAATAGAAAGAGTGGGAGCAGACTGCGGGAATTTGAGCAAGGATTTGAGGAACTTACGCTCTTTTGATTCTAGCAAGTTGCAATTTGAGGGCCCTCATAGCTCAGCATCATAAAACGCTGCAGTTTGAGTTTTGGCTCTATAAACCTTCAGAGTTGGTGTGATCGACTGAAGTGGAGATGTTTTGTGCATTTTTAAAATACTAGCCGAGGTGTTGGGAATAATCAGGCTGCTTTTAAGAATCTGGGGCGCCTTTGAAAGGGAGCTGCCCCAAGATTGTCAAAGGTTGAGAGCGACTGCAAAGGGGTCGGGCCAAAAGTAGTGTGGTACCTTGAGTTTCTATTGGGTCTAGAGGCCATGAGCTTGGTCTTCTGCGCAAAAGTCCTCAAACTTATTTATGAGGAGTTGGAGCCCAGTTGGAATTCTAGCGAGGAGAAGGGTGTCGCGAAGAGAAGCAGAGGTATGTTAGTTTCGCTCAACTTCAGGACATCTTGCCTCTCGGCATCAAGATGTCAACAACCCCGTTGATAAATAAGGAAAATAAAGTAGGTGCAAGTACACAACCCTGGGGCACTACACTACTAATGGGGATGGGATCAGTCAGCTCCCCCTGCGGGCCCCACTGTACCCTTGCAAAGTTGCCCTGGTGAAGTCTGATGCGGTTGGGAAACTGTATACAGAACACCTTTAAAGCATCCAACATAGCGCAGATACATCATGAAGTTTATTATCATTGGCTCTCAATATCATTTTCTTCCAAATTACACACTTTCAGCACAACAAACTACAAATTTCTTTGCACAGCCATTCAACAATGTTCAGATATTGCCTATAGTTGGGAATGAATACTCTCACAACAGTACTCATGATAATAATGGGGAGAGGAGTTGGCCTAACGGCTAGGGCGGTCGAACTCGAATCTGGGGAACCGGGTTTGAGTCTCGGCAATGACGCTTTACATCCTGTGATTCTGGGCAAATCACTTAATCTCCCCATGCCTAACGAAATGAATGTGTCCTCAAGTAACGCAACTGGTGCTATGTAAAGCGCTCCGATACCCTCGGGTCAAGTTTGTGCTATATAAAACTCAGTCAAAAAAAAAATCATACAAACTAGAGCACACTGTATGGTAGCTGCACATGACTGCAGTACATTCATCAATGAGGCAATTGGTATTTGATGTTGCTCTGCACACAACCTTCTACTGTGAAACACACAATAGTACTGCCAATCAAGACATACCATACACCACCCGACAGCAGCTCCCATTAAGACAGAACTCTGAACGTACAAGCAAGCCAGACTGTGAAAATAACTGCTAATACAGCACCCAAAGGCGATTGCTCCTACCAGCTACTTACCATGAGTAGCAAATTTTCTTTTTTCTACATGGTCACCCCAGATTTTTCACCTCTTTGTGGACCCTATTTTTGCCGACTTTAGGACTCTGTGAAATGCATCACTGCTGAACCATAGTAAAGTGCTTCCCCTCTAATAATAGTGCTGTACATTGGAACACTCCATTTCCAAAGAGCACCTATGGCATGGAAAGTTAAATGTCATTTGGGCTGCAGTGTATAGTTACATAACCCAAATGTGACAAAAACATATTTCTGCCAGGATTACCAAGACGCTCTGGCTAGGCTGTAGTTTAAATGCACTGTAGTTACACGTGACAGCAAACACGGTCTCTGACATGTAGAAAAAGCCTATTTTAATATATCCTTAAGCCAACCTAAAGTGTGCCTTGTAAGCCCACTAGGCAGAGAGCTCATATATAAAAATAGAGCACATTACATAGAGGTTACATATGTGGTGTCCGCACAGCAAAAATAAAAGCCAAAAGCTATTTCACTCTTTAGACCTAGCTAGACCTTTCTATAATAAGCCTAGGTGGGATAAAGATCTTTGTTTTCTACTTCAGTTTAGAAAAGGACTAGAAAAATGCTTCAAAGTTATTTCCTGCCTAGTTTTAAAATCTGACTTGATGGTGAAGTCAGATTTTTTTTAAACTTAAGCGGAAAAGTATCAGAGTAAAAATGTACCTTACTTAGGCTGCTTTGAGCCATAAGTTGCTCGAGTCAGAAGTTGCTTCAAACCAGTTCTGCCACTCACATCTTTGGCTGAGAAAGATAATGACTCTGGCTCAGAGGACAATCACTTGCCTCTGGGCACAAGAAAGGCAAATCGGTGTTAAGTTGTTGACCAACTAACAGGAATTATCTACCAAGGAGTGCACAGGAGCAGTTTGCAGAATAAAAGGCAGCTTTAGCACTACCTCTCTTGACTTGGAGATGTCAGGGAGAGTTTTTTCTATTTATTCCTAGAACCCTCCTTGACTGGCCCATCCCCAGTAGGAGGTAAACCCCCCCTTCCACTTAAGCTGCAATCTACATGTTTGGCTTGTACCTGACTTACAATATCCAGTGACTGGGGTACAATTCCTACAATCACTGGCAACTGCACAGGATAAATCTGGCACTTACACCATCACCCCCTCAAAACATTTCTGGGCATGGAAAGACTCCATCTGCCGAGCATGGACCTGCTGGAATAAGAATTCTGCCTTCTGGCTCTGTTAGAAGAGGACTCACACAATGACTCAAATATCACTGATCCCTGCTGCCTCCCAGGGAAAGGACCTGCTCTCCAAAAATCAAGGGGTTGTCCTTCTGTTTACCTGCTTCAGGGACACAAGAAGCAGAAGGGCTCTTGAGTCCAAGATGGTCCAGCTGACTAAAGAGGACTAGACACTGCAGAAGACCTGGCTGGCAAGGTGCCTGGTGCACAGAATCTTGCCCTGAGCAGGAAGGGGTTTCAGGACTAACCAGAAGAAGCTTCCTCAGGAGTTGGAGACTAAGTCTGAAGGTAAAATGTTTGACTGGGACAGCCAGCTTTGTTTATCCGACCTCTACTCCATTACAGTCAGCGTGAAATTGTCACTGCGAACTGTTTTTCGTAGTTCTTGACTTTTTCTAGGTGCTTTCGGTGTTTAAACCTTTAGAAATTCATAGGTACAGCTACCCGTAACCTACACCAATGCTCGTCTTCTTGCTCAATAAATTTTTCTCTATTTTACTAAATTAGTTTTAGAATTCTGTTGTGTTCTTTACTTTAAAATTGTTGTTACTGCTTGAGCTTAGCGTGCAGTTGTCTAATGATGGCTAGTGTTTGAGCCACAACAACCAGGGACGAAGAGATTCTCCCAGAACTGTGCCTGGACCTTATCAAAGGGGATTTGTTTAGTTGGTAGAGGTACCCTTTCCTAAATGTATAACCCCATAATTGACACCACACATATACTTATGTCAGTCAATGGGCACCCATACCAAACTGAGGAAATATATAAGCAGTTTGGTGCAGCCCTACAACCTTACAAAAAGGCTAATGACTTGTTAAAAGTGACATACCTGCTCTAGTCCCTTCAACACTTTCTGCAATGGAAACATTCAGAAAGTGACACCCCAGGCTACTAAAAGGCGATGCGTTGCCATGCTAATGGCAAATTATGCGCTACTGGATGCCCAATTAACAATAACCTAATGGAAACACCAGCACATTTCCAGGAAGAAAAGGTACATACTCAAAAAAGACTTGGCAGCTAAATATAGTGCTTTCAAGCCAGCGCTTCAAGGACTGTTTATTTTGCAGGAACCAGATGTAGACGTGGCTTTTGTTTGCATTCTCCATGTGGTATATTTGAATTAATATGCACAAGAAACACAGTTAATTAACACAGCTCTACAGGATGTCTGTTAGCCTGCACAATTCAAGGCAATTCTTCCATGCCTCTGATCAGTTGTACCCTGTCGAAGAAGAAAGTAAAAAACACACGAGATACATTCCAGTAGTGCATTGTTTGCCAAGGCAAGACACGTCGCCAGGGCTTGAATCTTTCACGTCATGTCAATCAAATTAATTGTATGCAACTCTGTGTTCACAGCCTGTATTATGTGGCACCTGCAAACTAAAAGTGCATAGTGGTACTGGCGGTCTACATTTCCTTCAATGGTGTGACCTCGAGAGCTAACCAGGATATGTAGAAACCCCCCATCGAACAGAAGAAAAATGATTTATGCCAGCCAGGTAAACAAGAGTAAAGGTCACTCAAATAAAAAGTTATTTGAAACCATTGCACTATTAAACCTTTAGCATTGTAGACAGATACTGAAATTATGCAGCAGTGGAGGGCCAAATTATGCAGCGGTATTGTGTAAATTATGCAGAAAGAAAAGGCAAATTCTGCAGCATAATGTGGCACATTTGCTGATGGTATTACTTCATTAGTTTTACACTTGTTGACAATGTCTGGGCATTGGGTGCTCCTCATTAGTAGCAATTTAACAACAAAATACAGAAAAAAGCAACAGAACAGTCACCAGTCAATTTTGGTAAAGGGCCTCCCACTGCGCAGCAACATGTAACTTTTGAACATTTGAGCTAGAAACAAAATGTGTTTTGCTCAAATCTGTCGATTATGCAGCAGATGTTTTATGTGTCAAAGTAGGCAAATCTACAATCATGCAAAAAAATACACGGCGCACAATCACCTACTTCCAGTAGCCCCGATTATAGTGCCAACATCTAGCTTCATGCTATCACCATTGTGTAGCATGACTAGGAGGGAAAACACTGCCCACTGCCTCCCAGTTTCATGTTATCAGGATTTTACAAAAGAAAACAACTGCGAATACAAAACGCATTCAATATGATTTATATCACTCAGTGCCTTCCTATGCTTCACCCCTATTATGTCATGGTCCCCCCCCCCCCTAACTCAATTCTAATAAATATACCACCCTCCGCATATCTGTGCACACACGAAGTTTTAAAATCGTATTACTATGGAAGAGACGTCACCAATATTAAATGAAATATGAGAAATAATTCCAAAACTGTGATTGGACAGCTGCAGACCCTGCGCTCGAAGGGTTTCACTTACCCGTCGTCCGACGAGGAGCGATGTCGCGGAGATTTCAAACAGTCCCTAACAACTCGCATCATTTTTGCGGCTCATTTCGCCCATACCTCACTTAGGTCCTGTACTAACGTTAAGTTTTCCCATAGAGAGAATGGTAAAACCCGTTCATGCATCCAGCCCTTCGTCGCTAGAACAGCACTGGTGATTCCAGAGAAGACAAACAGCTTGTCACAGGCGTCACGGCCCCGCGCATTCCCAGGTACAATTATCAACGTGGAAAGCAAAAAAAAAAAAACCTCAAGTTCATCGAAGAAGGAAACCACTTAAAAAAATAGCGGTTTGAAAAAAATACATAAGAGTCCTTGAGGCGAAGGATTTCGGATCCGTCTTGGATGTATCTGTTACTTGGAATGTCTCCTTCGCTGCAGAGGTAACAAAATTAGCCGCATGAAATAATAAAAATAAAAGCAATCAGGCCACAACCGGCTGAGTACAGCATCCCGTTTTCCCGATGAAGCAGAAAGGTGAAGAAATGCGAGAGTCCGTCGTCTAGGTGCGTGCAGCATGCGGAGGAGAGGTGAGGTGCGTGTTTTGCTCGACAGCCTCGCCGCGCGCTCTGCCTGGCCCTCGGGACCGGAGGCGGCACTTAGCGCGAGCTCGGAGCCCTGGTGACTGCACACAGCTGGGAAGAAAGTGAATCGAGTCCGAGGTCAGGTGAAGGAGGCACCAGGCAGAAGAAAAAGAAAATCTAAGCGGCGCTCTCAGACGTCGAGTAAACATCAACCACCTCCTGCCAAGATATAGTGATTTCAGCGAGAGAATAAAACAAGCACTAGCAAACCAATAGGTCTCGCCTACAGGAGTGGAGACATTGGATTTGCCTTGTTTACTAAGGGGCACAGCAACGCGGCTGCTGGGCAGAATGGGTGAAAGTAAAAGAAAAACAAGCATTTGCAATGCAATAGGTCTCGCATTTGCGAAATTTTAAGCTATTGGCATTGTAAAAGACAATGCCTTAATTTATCTGTTTTCAAAAGCAACACATAGATAAAAGGTTTGTCATTTACAATGCCAGTAGCTCAAAGTCTCGCAAATGCAAGACCTATTGCATTGCAACTGCTTGTTTTTATAGTAACCAGCATATTAAAAGACTGGCCATACTAAGTGGAAACCGTAGTTATACATCCAATTCAAAGACTGGAGTTAGTAAATGCAATGAATGAGGAAGGACAGGAGCAAACAAAGTATGTCCTTTGTCCCCCAGCTTTCTGTAAGTGGTAGTGAGCTGTCGTATCCTATTCCCATTTTGTAATAAAGAAGGGGTACCCCAATAACGTTTCCTGTATCAGGGTCTACAAAACATATGTCCCCTAATTACACGGCATCCCGCCAGCACGATGTTTCCTGGTATCGGTAACAGATAGGTGGAGGCAACTCAGATCACCCCCGAACTGCCCTTAAGCCCATGATCTATTACGAGGAGCGACGAAGGCTTACTATACTAGCGGGAATGTATAGGAGGCCAAGCTGATACATTTGCAGGAACTCGTTATTTGGAGAGAGTTTTCACACACCCTTATCTTTAAGCAACAGTCGTTTACAGGATTCCAGCCCGTTCGTTATTGCCCTCAGCACTAAGAACGTAAGACCACAATGCTGTTCAGCCAGGAATGATCAATACATTGCTCCCTGAGGAAGGCGCAACGCCGAAAAGCGCGTAGATTATTTCTAGCCATGCAAGACATTTATTGTTGAAATTTATTGCAAACAGATGTATACTGAATGTATTAATAGGATTTTGTAGGATTAGATCATTAGACTATATGGCTCCATAAAAATTATATTAATGGACAATTATCCATAGGAATAGAATGACACAAAACCTTTGTATTCATTGTATAAATTAATTTCACCTCTTTTTTTATATCTCAACTTTATTTAAAATTGAAGAATAAAAAAATTAATTTTTGAATTATATTAGTCCATGGGTGTGTACATGTTCATTTATTAATTAGTCCACTCGTCATTAGGTTTCCAGTATGTTTTCTTCATATATGTATCCTATTCCCATGCCAGGACCTCCTGCATGCAGCGCTGCATTACTCCGCCCATTCGAACAAGCAGGATCCCTGCTCTTCCACAACCGCGCGCCTTGTGATGGACATCGCGATCCATCAACGACAAACCGGGCTCGTGCTAGCCAGACGGGGCCTGGAAAATTGAATAAGGACAGGCTTTCAGTCGGGCCCATTTGCCGGAAAGCCAGACTGTGCCATTACTAATTATGCTAATTAAGGTAGTTAGTGCTGATGATGTCACCTCGTCTACCAGAAACTCACAGAAGACTCGGTTCTGCCCCATCCCCCTTACCCTTGTTCACGCACGGTTAGAATCGATGCTGCTAAACGGTTGCCATGGCAGCCACGCCATCAAGCACCGACAGACAGGTTCTGATGACGTCACCAGGGCCCTCCCTCCCCCTAAACTTGCTTGGAATACACAATAGAAATACAAATAAAATACGTATGAGCATAGGGGCTTTTAAATCCACTGCCACGCGCACGCTGTTAGCAATATGCATTTTCACTCTTTTTAAAAAAAAAGTGAATAAATCCGACAGGTGAAACAAATATACTAATGGCATTTAAGATTTGTTGAATACCACTCCGTACTATAGTTTCTAATCTCAGCAACTTCACGCGTTACCCGTTTTAGTGGTATTCTGTTTAGCGACTCTGAAGAATGGGTTCCTGAATATGAACTCTACTGAATCCTTAAATGTGACGCTAGAGCATAGCTTATTTGTGCTTTTTCATGGCATCAATATTTGTGCTGTAGCACGTGAACTGTCGTTTCATGGACCTGCGAAGGATGAAAGTTTGCGTCTGCCTCGCCCTGATCAGCGTAGCACAGAGTCTTCGGATGTGGGTGCATTAACCCACTCAGCTACTTCAAAGGTATTCTTAAATACTAAGATCTGGTCAGCTTCAGTAATACTGCACAGAAGGCAGAGCGTTGGCTGTATCTTTTGCAAAATGTGCACTCTGCCGTGCTCCTCTTGTGAATGTATAGGATAGGGGGGTTTCAGGAGGAAAATAGAGAAGGGAATATAAAAAACCAAATGCGGCCGAAGCGGACCGCGCAACATTTATTAAGTAAATGCACAACAACTTCCGAAGCGGACAGAGCAAAAATAATTAAATACACAAGCGCGGCCGAAGTGGACTGTGCGACATTAATTAAGTAAATACACAAGCACGGCCGAAGCAGACCGCACTGAAAATGCATAAAAGAGTTCTGACAGACTCATAAAGGAGGCCGTGTAACTCTGCCAGCAAATGATCCAGTCTGGGTGGGCGGGGAAAAAAGAGGACAGGGCGGTAACCAGGAGGGACTAAAAAGCCTCAGTAACAATCAAAACACACCGTTTACCATAACTGATGACGAAAACCAATCGAAAGCACGGGCGGAGCCGAAACTCCACTTCTCAAACTGTATTGATCACAAGAAGCCCTTACAGGGCGAGCAGCGCATGCGCGGTGCAATGCCAGGCGAGACCTAAAAAGCACTGTGATGCTACCCGTGGTGGCGTCAAAGCGCTTTTTTAAAAAAAAGCTCTCAGCTGTGCTGCAGAACAGCCCCGCCGCTGTCCATCATGGCTAAAACAAAGTATAAAAGAAAAACACTTCGACGTGGCTAGTACCGGGGTGGGCTTCAACGCAATTGAAGGGCGCATGGGGGGGTAGGGGGTGGCAGGTTTGGGGAGAAAAAGCGTTGACCAATCACAACGCTGCATTCCAGCATTGTGATTGGTCAAGGGAGCTATCTTCCTGGCTTCAGGTCCCACGAGGAGAGCAGGAGCAAGTAAAAATAAAATAAAAGAAATCAGGTCACTTTTCTTGAGTAATTACAGGGAAAACTTTGCAAACCAACTTTTTGGGAGGAAAAACAAACTATCTAGCTCTACTTCAGCGAGAATTGTCTGATCAAATTAGTAAAGTATGGAAGTGATGAGAAATAAGTCAATTTTTTGTGAATTAAGGATGGGAAACTAAAGCTACATTCATAGCAAAAATTTCAGGATAACTGATCGAAGACTAAGGGTGTAGATACTGTTTTAGAGAAAGCAGCCAGTAATCCATATATTGGTGGATGCTGCATCCAGATCCTGCGCTTAAGGTTCGAGGTACAGACTGAACAGTATCAGAGTTGTCATTGGTGATCTGTTGAGGGCATGTCTGCCAATCTTCACCACCTGACCATGGAGAGACAATTAGTAAGAGACCAGTTCAAGATTTGATCACGGACAGATCAACTAAGATGAGTAAACATTCTATCACTAGTTGCTTTGGGAGACGGCATTCAATGACTTACCACAGGCAGGGATGGTTGAAAACCTGTTAGAGGTAGGCTGGCATGGTGGGATCACGTTTGGACGTTTTCAATAAATGGGTCATTCGGCCCATTTTTAAACATTTGGGGAATGCATCTTGCACCACCAATGCATTGATCATCAGATATCAAGCCTCTTCCATATTGTGTGCAACAAATTTGAGCAGCTCTTGACTCATCATTTATTGGGAAGCAGTCCTCACATGCCGGGGTTCCGTACTGGGATGGACGTGGAGGTCAGACTCCCAAATTATTCTTCTCCACATAAATATTGACCTAGACTCCAATAGATATCTGCAATAGCTATAAAATGGGCTTGCTATGGTTGAAGTAGGTGGTGGCCAAAGAAAGGCCGCCTCGGGAAGGATACAGAGCCCCTTTCCATATAAGAATGGCATAAAAATTTAGATCACTGTATGAAAACAGAAAAGCCGATATATATGCATTAAGGGGCTGTCTGCAAAAACATGCTAAAATATTGGTGGCATGGGGCCAGTACCATGGGAATGGCCTAGATTCAATTAATTCACCACTGCGGGGCCTGGACCACAAGATTCAAAATTATTGGTGTAGACCAACTGCGATGGATGATGTTAGAAACACCTAGAATGTGTGTAACTTAAAAGCATTATAAATCTGGATTATGATACTGACCAAGAGAGTGGGAGGAGATGGGGCCTTTTGTGGTACTTGACAGTTGTCTTGCGTTTGTAAGCAATGTATTAACAATCTAATAAAATATGTTATTAAAAAAAGGATGGATAAGTGGAATCAGCCAGTGCCTCAATGGTGCTATTTTTGTGTAAGGTGCACATGGGCTAGCTACAATTGTAATAGCTTTCCTTACAAGTCAACCTCCCTGAAAAAGTCAGTCAAGTCAGGAACCTGGCGGTGGACGTACTCAATCGCTAGTAATTCTTCTAAAAGTAAATGCATGACAGATAACTCCTCTTTAACTACATAATGTGCAGCAAATCTATTGTCATATTTATCTTCATCTACAGAGCAGATCTAGAACATGGACTAATACAATAACTTGCATAACATGCTTCCTGAGAAGACAATTGAACAACTTTAACTACTCTAAAACCAAGGAGTTAAACAAGTCCCAATCGAGCCCTTGGAATGAAGAGGACAAGCTGCACTCAGATGCTTAGCCTACCTGAGAATGGAGTTATTGATTACCTATAAGATGCTGCACAACTATTTAACAACGCTCAGTTGCGAGATCAGCAAACTGACTTCCTTAAAGATAGATCCTGCATAGACCAGATTGCAACACTGAGCATCATCATTGAGCTGTTGATGGAATGGAACTCCCCCCCTCTATGTCAACTTCTTCGATTATGAGAAGCCATTCAACAGCGTGGACAGAAAGACCCTTTGAAAAGTCCTCGCCCACCATGGTGTCCCAGATAAACTTGTAAGAATAATCAGGAACTCTTACAATGGAATAACCTGCAAGACCGTGATGGAGGACAACTCACAGAAGCCTGCTAAGTGAGGACTGGAGTAGGCCAGGGTTGTTTGCTCTCGCCTTTTCTCTTCCTGCTGGCCATAGGCTGAATCATGAAGACAACAACAGCAAGGAGAAGGAATGGTTTCTTAACTGTAATCCTAGTTCTCTATCAGGGGAATCTCCATTGAAATCATAAGCACTGAACAGTCCCGCATATGTGCGGGAATCCAGTAGCAGTTCTTCCAAAGTCACATCTACTTCTCCATACTTTGGAAAGGCCAGGAAACATGCGTCAGACACTGACATATTACATTTTCAATGTTTAGAAGGAAAAAAGGGTCATCCCATTAAAAATCACTTTAAAATAAAAAGTGTTTTAAAAACATTCACGTGCTTCTTATTTCTTTTTAAAGTAAGCTAAGGAATAATATATAGCAATGTGGCCTGAATAGGCTGCAGCATGGAGACAATGTAAACAGGACACTGCGCCTATAAGGGCCTTCAGAGTCTCATCACGCCGTGAAGGTGGCAGTTTACTCTGTTCCGTTTGACAAGTGAACAGAGGTGTAGTGGTATACATGTATTATCTCTTCCATTGGAGATGGGGGAGGGCTTCTTAGGATTTTAAGAGAGATTCCCCAGAGAGACAATTAGGATTACAGGTAAGAAACAGTTCCTTCTCTCCCAAGGGATCTCCATTAATAATCATAAGCCCTGAATAGATTTGCAAACTTATCCCTTTAAGATTGTGCAAAGGAAGAGATACAAAAGGAGTAAAGTAAAAGTAGGCAAACAGATTCTTCAGCGATGCTTGTCCTACTTGGGCATCAGCCTTAGCATCCAAATCAAGAACACAGTGTCTAGGAAAGGTGTGAACTGATCTCCAAGTTGCAGCTTTGCAAATCTCAGCAATTGAGACTTTCCCAAGCAAAGCAGTAGCAGCTGATTTACCCCTGGTAGAGTGGGCTCTAGGTTTACCGGATAGTGTTTTGTTTGCTTTTCAATAACAAAGGATTATGCAGGAGTCAATTACGATAGATAAGGATTGTTTGGAAGTGGCATATCCTGTCCAGAGGACAATAGTTGACAAAGAGTTGTTTTGATTTTCTTAAGGATTTGTTCCTATCTGGACAGTACTTTAAAACCCATTCCCTTAGGAAGGAATTTAAGATGTGTACTCATCACTACCCTGTTATAAAATACTATGCAAGGTTAATTTGAACAGTCTGTATCTCGCTAACTCTGCTAGCTGAAGTAATGGCTACCAAGAATGAAGCCTTCCAAGAGAAGTGTTGGGGAGAAACCTTGTGAATGGGTTAGAAAGGAGGACCCATCAGGCGAGAGAGATCAATGTTCAACTCCCATGGAGGAGAAGGTCTCCTAAGGGAAGGATACATCTTCTTAATGGTTTCTAGAAAATCTCTAACAGGCTTTGTGATAAAGGATATTTGTGAAGGACATTTTCGATAAGCTGCGATAGCTGCGAGAAGTGATCTAATAGAGGAGAAAATCAATTTCACCATAGCACGAATAGCTTCTTCCTGATAAGTAAGAGAATTGACATTGTTCTGAGAACACTAGAATCGCTTCCATTTGAAGGAAAAGAACATCCTAGTAGATGGTCTCTTGGCTTCTCTTACACACCCATGCATTCCTGAGGAAGGTTTAGGAGGCCATAATAAATGAATTCAGGAGCCATGCATCTAAGTTCAGAGAGGGAAAATTCAGATGTTGAATATGGCCTCCGAACTTCTGAAGAAGTTCTAGTTTTCACAGCAGCTTCTTGTGTGGAGGAGAAGGAGATCAGTGGACCACTATTGTCAAGGCCACTCCGGAGCAATGAGAAGAATTCTGGCTTTCTAGTGTGAACTTGATGATCACTGTTGGCAGGAGCGGCATTGAAGAAAGGCATAGAAATTTCCCTGACCAGTCAATCCATAGAGCATTCCCCAGTGTGCCGGGTTGGTATAACCTTGAAGCGAATCTTGGACATTTTTAGTTTTCTTTGTCTGAAAAAAAGATCTATTTGGGGAAAACCCCAATCTGCGAAGATGTTTGTAAAGTACAGCATCGTTTAGAACCCACTCGTGATTTTGTCTGAATGACTGCAGAGTCTGTCCGCCTGAGCATTTTGGGTTCCTAGAAGATGGACTCCTGTAATCTTAAGATCCCTGAAGATGAGCTATTACCAGATTGTCTGACTTTTCTGGGACAGAGGCCTGGATCTCATCCCTCCCTGCATGTTCAGATAATGCATGGTTGTTGTAGTGTCTGTCTGAACAAGGAGAGAGTCATTCTGAATGATGGGAGGAAACCTCCAGGGCTAGATGTACTGCCATAAGTTCCAAAAGGCTGAAGTGGTAAGATTATTCTATCAGAAACCACAGGCCTTGAATTTGTAGATGGTCCATATGAGCACCCCAACCTGTCAAGGAAGCATATGTCACTATGGTTTGGGCCTGAATGACTAGGTGGAATTTTATCCCTTTGACGCACCACAATTTGAGCGATTGATTCTCATGAGTGGTCAGAAGCACTCTGTCTTCCCATTTTACGGAGGTCTGATCCCAGTGATCCTACAGGCATTGTTGAAGAGGACGCACAAAGACACGTGCATGAGGGACTAGGTAGATGCACAGCGTCATTCATAATAAGGAGAGAAGAGACTTGTCTCGACTTGTCTCTCTGTTGGATGGGATGTTTTTTCAGATTGTGGCATTTCTTAAGGATAGATAATCATCTCTCCTCCAGAAGAGACACTTTTGTGTGTACCGTGTCTAGAATGCACCCAGGTAATGCAGGGATTGACCAGGTGTTGAGATGGATTTGTTGTGATTCACATGCAGACCTAGTTGATTGAGAGTCATGACAGTTAGGTGATAATATTGGCTTGCTTGCTGATAGGAAGATGCCTTGATGAGCCAATAGTCCAGATATAAAATCAATGAAGATTCTCATTTTTCAGAGGTGGGCTGCTACAACCGCCATGCATTTGGAGAACGTTTGTAGCCGAAGGGAAGGACCTTGTTTTGACAGTGGTCTTTTCCTACAATGAACCTCAGGAATTTGCGTTTCTTTTTGGCTATTGGCATGTGAAAATAGGCATCTTGCAAGTCTATTGAGCATATTCAGTCCCCTAGATGGATCTGATGAGCCAACATCCTGAATTTTATTTTGCGAACCCATTGGTTTGCTTTATTGACGTCCAAAGTGGGTCTGAATTCGTTTTTGGGTCCCTTCTTCACCAGGAGATAACCTGAATAAATTACCATTCCTTCAAGGCGAGTGGGGACTTATTCCACTGCACGTTTCTGTAAGAAAATATCAACTACTTTTAGCAGCTGTTCCCGTTGGAATTGGTAAGGTTTCTTTGGTGGATTAGCTGGAGGTAGACACTTCAATGAGACCTTATCTATGCTCTACAATATTCAGAACCCATTTGTCAGTGGTTATCTTTTGCCACTCTTGCAGGTAAGATGTGATGCTTCCTCCTACTGGAGTAGACAACAGAAAAAGGAGAAGATGGGACTCATTGTTTTCAAGCAGTGGTTGGCTTGCCAGTGTGGGTAGATGGTATAGGACGACCTCTGTCTCTCAATTGGAGTCTATGTTGTTGGGGTCTGTGCGGTTGTTGATGCTCTTGCCCTTGAAACAAATGAGGCCTTGAACACTCTGATTGTAGCACCAGCAATCACAAGGTCTATAGGACCTTCTACAATCCTTTTTCTTTGCCAGCCCAACAGCCTAAAGAGTGTTCGGTTCCATTTTCGTGCAAGACATCTCATCACCTGCACACGATTCAAATAAATTATTCCCTGAAAAAAGAAGATTTAGTGCTTCAGGCTATAAACTCATAAGTTGGAGCCATGATGAGCGACGGAGAGCTAGACCATGAAAATATCCAGGCACTGAGTGAGAAGTATCAGCTGCAGCACTGATGATCTGTTTAGACACCATCATGCCTTCATTGATAATTTCTTGAGGTCTGTCTCTTGGAATATCATATATGAATTGTTGGACAGAATCGAATCCCAAAGAGACCGGTTATAAAGTCCCAGAAGTGCAGACACAGTGGTCACCATCTTTGTGACAGCAGAAGTTCCACATACGTTTCTTCCCACTGAGTCCAGCTTTTTACTCTCCTTTTCTGGAGGAACAGTGGATGAAGGTGCTGTAGCAAGTAAGTTTCGTGCCGCAGAGACAATAACTGAATCTAGAACAGGGTCCGCACATAGAAAACAAGAATCTGATCCAGAGGCTTGCAATTTTTTCTGACGGTGAGACGAGGCAGCCTTTATAGAAGCTCAGGGCTCGACAAATCCACTCGACCGCTCGCATTTGCGAGCTAAATTTAATGAGGGCGAGCTATTTTTAGGTCCTACTCGCCCTTTCTGGTGAGTAGAACATACTAACTTTTGTCCTCTGTCTTTGAAAAAGGAGAAAATGTGACAAGATAACTAGATCTAAAGGCCTTTTTATTGCTCACAAAGCAAATGAGCAATAAAGATGCCTTTAAATCTTGTTATCTTGTCACATTTGCTCCGCTTTCAGAGACGGAGGTCAAGTAGGTTACTGTTAGGTCGAGGAGATTTTTCAAGGTACTAGACCTGCAGGACTAGTACTATTTTTTAGATTTTTCGAGCCCTGAAGCTGGTGTCAAAAACAGCTCCACGGCTGGTTCCAACAAACCAGGTACCAGCATTAGAGGTCTGGAAGCGAACCTCCTATGGAGCGTCTCAAAGATTACCCATTTGGAAGTGGTAGTAGTTGGAAAATCAATATTTAGTTTAGCAGCTCCTCTGATGAGAACCTCCTGGAAGGTATTAATGTAATCTATATGAAATATTCTTGGAAGCGGAGAATCTGTCAATGTAGTTGAACATAGACCAGAAGACGCAGTTGTATGATGGGACTGTGAAGATCTCTATCTAGAGGAAGAAAATCATCTTCGTCGTGAGCATGATTGTCTGGATGAAGTTGGCGATGAGATCTAGATCTTGAGCGTGGCCTAGACATATAGGTGCAAGGTCTGGTGTGATGTGAGCTCGATCTAGAGTGCTTCGGAGAAGGTACAGGTGGAAGAAGCATTGCTGACACAGCTGGTTGTGGAGAAGATGGAAGCGGAGGAGGTGATCCTGCCAGAGCCTGAGGAGATGTTGGTGAAACCAGTATGGTGACTGGAGATGTTCGTCTTAATGGCAAATATGCTCAGGAATACTTCGAGTTGGACTCTGATGGAAGTCTGTGAGCTTCTTTAAGGAAAGTGAATGATGTTTTGATGTTGCAGTCCTAGACTTGGTGTCTTGTGTCAAAGGTGCTCTCCTTCCTAGATATCATAGGTGTTCTCGACCTCGACTCAGCCCTTGATGGCAAGCAAGTAGGTGCAGTAACTGTTCTCAACATCGAATGGGAGCAATGTCTTCCTCCAGATGGTCTTTTTTGGATCTCTCCCCGAGGGAGTCCTCATATGTGACTTAAGGGCACTGGTAGCGGGTACAGTCTCTCCACCCCCTTCAGAAGCCTCATCAGTCAGGGAATCTTGCTATCTGTAGTGCTCCACTTGGCCAAGGAGGCAAAGGTTCTCTCTTTCCACCTCAAAGTGCATCTGAAGAGTGCCTTGCAGTGGTGACACGTCTTGGAGGTCGTGAGAGTCTGGTACACATAAAAGACAGATCCTCGGCACATCTTTTTTTGCCATTTCCTGCCACATTCTGGGCAGTTTGCAAAAAGATGGCATTTAACAAAAAATTAGATAATTGTTCTGCCAGAACAAAATCTAAAATTACTCTGTGCTCTATAGGTTGTCAAGTGAACCAGCTTTAAAAAAGCTTTAGACTAAATTTATGAGGAAAAAAACCTTTAAGAAGACTGAGCTCTGCTCCAGGATCCTGTCAGCAGGAGACGGAAAAAAGAACTGAGTAAACTGCCACCTTCAGGGCATGTTGGGACACTGGAGATCCCAAGGTCCTTAAAGACATAGTGGTCTGGTTACATTATTTCAATGCTACAACCTATTCAGGCTACATTGCTATGCATCATTCCTTAGCTTACTTTAAAAAGAAGTACAACATGTTTGTGATGGATGTTTTTAAAAGATCACTTTTTATTTTTGTTGAAGTGATTTTTAAGGCTATGACCCTTTTTTACTTTAAAATGTTTAAGCAATTCCATAAACATTGGCAATATAGCCTGTTTTTGAGGCTGCAAAATGTTTATGGCAAAATATCTGTCAGACAGAAAGAAATGGACACCCTGGACTTTGCCGATGATGTTGCCCTACTCTGCCATACCCATCTGCAGATGCAAGAAAAAACAGACTATGTGAGAGCCACATCAGCACAACTTGCCCACAACATTCACAGGGGAAAAACCAAGATCCTGAAGGCTAACACAGCCAACACAACTGTAGTCACTGTCAGAGGCGATGCGCTGGAAGATGTTGAGAACTTCACCTCCCTGGGCAGTGTAATAGACAAGCAGGGTGGCACAGACGCCAACGTCAAAGAATCGCCAAAGCAAAGGCTGCCCTCATTCAGATAAAGACGATATGGAGTTCCAAGGACCTACTGCTGTAAACCAAGATCAGGCTTTTTAACAACAATGTAAAATCGGTCCTTCTGTATGGAGCAGAAACATGGAGGACAACATTGACCACTATCAACAAAGTCTAGACCTTCATCAACACCTGCCTGAGAAAAAAGTACCAAATCTGCTGGCCAAACACCATCAGCACTAACAACCTATGGCAGCAGACTATACAACTCCATGTGCATGAAGAAATCATGAAAAGACGATGGGGCTGGATATGTCACGCCCTCAGCAAAACCTCTTCAAACACCTCCAGGAAACCCAGACCTGGAACCCTCAAGGAAAACGGAAAAGAGGAAGGCCAAGAAACACCTGGAGCAGAGGCCTCAAGGCTGCCTCAAGAAAAATAGTTACAACTGGAGTCAGACTGAAAGAAAAGCCCAGGTCTCAGATTTTGCACAGTACTATACCTCAGGAGGGTTAGTAGGCATAAATAAGTACAACTATATTGATGATGACCCCAAGCACTTAAGGACAATTCCTCTCCATTACAAACCACTCATGACCTCACATCCACAGCAGAAAATAAAATCACTCCATCTTCGTTCAATTAAAAACACTACACTGGCAAGAGACAGAACTCTTAGCTAAAAGCCATGCATACAATAAAACTAAACACAGACATCATTAGCACTAAACATTCCATGAGGAAAGGAATACCTCAAGAATTGGAACCCGTGGTGCTGTAAATGGTACCGGATATTGCTACATTACACACAATATACCCTTCCTTTAATTTCACCTCTTGGCTCTCTCAAGCTCTGTCAAGTAGCTAATTATCGGCCATGACAGTCAAGGCAATCACTAATAAATACATCAATAGGTATCTAGTCAAAGTTATTCATAGTAAACATATGCATAATTATAACTCACTACTTTGAACACAACGCAGTGTTCATGGGTAGTAGAGCAAATGAATAGGAGACCTTTAAGCCAGCATTGACAGGTAAGTGTAGTTCACAAGTCTAGACTACCGTAAAAAGACTACTGGAACTCACATTGAAAGAGACAGATTTTACACTTCCAAGACTGCAAAAATAAGTTTTGTCAGGTCCCTACAAAAAGCCCAAGATGTCACAAACCTCAGATAAATTGGCAAATGGAAGACACATGGAAAAAAATAGAAAAATACATATGCATGAAACAGGCAGAAACTGCAAAGACAGGGTGATAAATTGAGGCGCCTCTTAGTGTGGCGGTTAAAAAGAGAAAATTCCAATCACAGTAGAGTAAAAATAAAATCAGAGATAGGCGAAAACGAGGTCACACAGTAAACAAAGAATAACTGACTAACAAAACAGCAATGGGACGAATACAAAGCCCCACTTACTAGGTCAGAAATTATGAATGCAGTGAAAGAAATACATGCAGATAAAACACTAAGCAGTGCAGAAGAGTTGCTTACACCCAATGAGAGAACGTCTGCCTATTAGATCACAAAATCAGACAGGCATCCCAGAAGAGATCATATTACCGACTATTCTCAATGTAAAATGGTCATTTAAAAAAATTAACTAAAGCATTAGAGAACAGGGTCACTAGAGTGGTGAATGGTCTAATGCAGTTGTTAACCTGTTGACCTCTGTGGACACACACTGATTCGCTGACGAAGTCGGGGACCCCCACCAAAGCAATTTCTGTGATCTGAACCTCAAAACAATTACAGAAACAAGTGTACAACAAATACACAAAAATACAAATATTTCATTTAAAAAACATATGCAAAATTGAAATTTTAATCTGAAGGTTTGAGCACTTCAAAATTTAGTTTTACTTCTAACACACAAAGTGATATGCTGGACTCCAGCACATCATTTTGTCTATTTTGCTCCAAATGTATCCTCTTTTTGTACTGGTGTTCCCCAGTGCTCCAATTGTTCATTCTAGATTACTTTTGCTGTACTTGCGTTGCTTGCACACATCAAGATAAGGATACCAGCCAGCCCCGGCCCATGCAGGTAACGGCGGTGGGGCTGTGTAAGGCAGGGGGGGGGGGGGGGGGTTTCGAGGGACGATGCAGAGGGAAAATGTATCATTTATTTAATTTTCCCTCTGCATCGTCCCTCGAAATCCCCCCTTACACGGCCCCACCGCCCACTGCTGTTACCTACAAGAACCCCGGCTGATACCAGTTTAATTTATAAACTCAAATTTTATATGCTTCAGACAGAGCATTTTAACATTTTCAATTTCCTATTTATATATGTACTTCCTTAATCTGCTAATATTACATTTTCAATACAGTTGTGGACCCCTGAGAAGGCATAGGTGACCCCCAGGTCTGATTTAGTGCACGAAGATCACAATGAATTTATTCCACTTAGAAGTACAATACAATATCAGCAGCATATGTGCTACATAGCCAAACATTTTCTGAGATCTCTAGTGCATTCATTGTCCAGGATATCAACATACTATTCAATACTGTAGGCTGGAATAATATGTGGACAATCTTTGAGCAGCTGGGTATGGCCTGATCTTCCTGGGCTGTGTTGTAAACTCCTTTACACCCTATCAACAGCCGGAGTGCAAACTGGC
Source organism: Triturus cristatus (assembly GCF_964204655.1). NCBI lineage: Eukaryota > Metazoa > Chordata > Amphibia > Caudata > Salamandridae > Triturus > Triturus cristatus. The sequence goes on along the minus strand of NC_140586.1, from coordinate 738,680,777 downwards.
AGGATTAGATCAGAAAGCTGGGTAAAGGAAAGAACCACGCAACAGGGTTTTCCTCTATCCTGTCGCCTATACCGTTTCCTCTCGCGATGGAACCATTACAATGTACACTGTTTATAGAAATGTCTGAGTGGGGCATAAAAATACTGAAGAAAACGCACATTCCTGTATGCGAATGATGCACTGATATATATCCAAAAACAATCTTCCATTTCTGGAGCCCAGGACTCTTCAGGGCGGCCTCATCATGGGCACGGAACATCCCAAAAAAGCACTCGCCATGCAAAACAAGGATATGAGGCCCAATACTGAGCTCAAGCTTCCGCACAGTCCAGCAGCGCCTACTTTCCTTTTCCTAACGTTTCGGCTGTATAGCCTTGATCACAGGAGGAAGGAGACACCAACGTGCGCTTGGGCGTGCTATTTAAAAGATTTTTAATCACGTGACGACTTGAAAACATCAACTCCCACAGTGCAGTGCAATTAGAGATGTTAAAACTGGAAGTCCTTATATTTGAGCCTTGTTGGACATTGATGCTCAATACCTGCACTGATGTTCAAGTGGTTTAAGTATAAAAGCAGTCAGGTGAAATGCCGCAGTGTTTCCATTCTGCGTGCGACCAGCAGAAACCATCTGTTGAAGCACGATCGTAGCAGGAATCATCCTGCTCGAATCCCTTCCACACGCATCCCATTTTTGCTCATTAGCATATCCTTCGTAGGTTGGGGGCGTGAGTGAGTCAGGCTCCTCACTTAACATCCAAAAACAATCTTCCGTTTCTGGAGCCCAGGACTCTTCAGGGCGGCCTCATCATGGGCACGGAACATCCCAAAAAAGCACTCGCCATGCAAAACAAGGATATGAGGCCCAATACTGCAGCTCAAGCTTCCGCACAGTCCAGCAGCGCCTACTTCCCTTTTCCTAACGTTTCGGCTGTATAGCCTTGATCACAGGAGGAAGGAGACACCAACGTGCGCTTGGGCGTGCTATTTAAAAGGTTTTTAATCACGTGACGACTTGAAAACATCAACTCCCACAGTGCAGTGCAATTAGAGATGTTAAAACTGGAAGTCCTTATATTTGAGCCTTGTTGGACATTGATGCTCAATACCTGCACTGATGTTCAAGTGGTTTAAGTATAAAAGCAGTCAGGTGAAATGCCGCAGTGTTTCCATTCTGCGTGCGACCAGCAGAAACCATCTGTTGCAGCACGATCGTATATATATATGATCCCTGACACTCCACACCAATCTTATTGCAGAAATTCTAGAAATATGCAGAATTGCACACTAACTGGAGTAAATCCAATTATTCCTACCGGGAGCACTTTAGGGAAAAAAACGGAGGGTGCTGCCTGTGTTGGGCATTGAAGCATCCTCCCCAGCCGGGAAACTCATCAAGGACTATGCCACACAAGTAGCTTAGTATCACACGTCTTTATTCTTCTGTGTGTAACCGCGAACTCAACATTCTAAACCTGCATTCAATTCACTTCGCTCCAACGCTTAAGTCACATTTCAACAGGAGCAACAAAGGTTCGGTCATTACATGCTCACACAACACTACATCATCCCCTTTGTTAAATAAAAAAAAATACAATTTTGAATACAAATATATACAATCAAAGCTCTGAAATGAGTCTTTGGGGCATGTGGTTCACACATCCCGACCGTGTCAACGGAAACTAGGGACCAGCAGTAGAAATGTCCATGACTGGCTTAGGTGATGGAGTGACAGCAGCAGTCCGGGATTCTTCACTTGTCTTTTCAGACCTAGTCTCTGCAATGACTTCAGTGATTCATGACCGATAATCCACACACCTCTGAAAGGCGAGGACTCTTGCATAATGGACATCCTAAGACGCTGGGCAGTCAGCATGTGTCCTTTTCTGTCTCAACATTAAATAGTTCAGCACTGAAAGGAACATCAGAATCTCGTTTTCTATGCTGTCAAACAAGAACTTGATCTCCTCCTTTAATGAAGGTTACATCTCATGCATGTCGACATTTGTTTGTGTAGGCTTTCATTTTCCTCTTATGACCCAAGTCTTTCATGCACGTTTCTTCCTCTGCATTTGCTCTTCTGTTGGTCGTCTTGGCTCTCCCGAACATAAAGGTTGCAGGGATTTCACCTGTGGTCAAGTGAGGCCTTGAGCAGTAAGCTTGAAGAGCAGAATTTAGAACAGCTTTAAAGAAAGCTATCCAGAGGGCTGTACTTGAAAAGCTTGACCTTCGAGTACTTATGTTTTATAAGTACTCGAAGGTCAAGCTTTTCCAAGGCCATTGGACTGTGGCCACAGAGAAGTGCTCTTCTGATGCTTTACATTAAGATGACTTTGAATTCCCGACTGTTGAAAGGTGGGCCGATGTCAGACTAACACCAAGGTCGCAAAGATGCTGTCTAATCTCTCAGTGACGCGTTCTTGAGTGATACAGGAGAGCTCTTCGGCCAATGGAAAATGGGAATGTTAATCAATGATCACCATCAGGTGATGTCCGTTGTCATGAGGACTTCAGAAGTCCACTGCAATTCTTTTCCATGCAAGCCATGGCAAATCTGACATGTTAAATGGGTGTGGACTGGTTTTCAATGACAGGCAATTGCATAGATGACAAGCCTTTAATTATTTTTTATTACAAAGAAAAAGAGCAATCCAGTAGCGGACTGTATCTGTGCACCTCGACCTCCAGTCACAGCAAGTAAGGTGTCATGTGCACAATTCTTCCGGCACTTGCCGCTGTTATGTGCCACTGTTATCAAGATCAACAACATGTAAACTATAGGAAGGTGTACCAGGAAAGAGTCTACATCCAATATACATTTCAAATTATCTTCTTTATTACTATTGTTCAATATAAATGTTAAAATCCAGCCGCCAGGTTTCGTTCCATACACTCCTACAACTTCATTAGGGCTCAAAATAGTGTATAGAGAAGTCCTTTTGTGAGAAATAATATTGTGATAGTGTATCCTCAGTAATTAGAATGTAGAATCCTCCGCATTGGGTTTTTCCAGCTGTCCAATGGACTACCACAATAAACAACAGGCAAGTATAGTATTTGGAAATGAATATGCTATACGATATCAAGTATGGGGCCTGATGATGCCAGTTGTTTATTGTGGTAGTTCATTAGACAGCTGGAAAAACCCAATGCGGAGGACTGCACATCCTAATTACTAAGGATGCACTTTCACAATATTATTTCTCACAAAAGGACTTCTCTATACACTAATGTGAGCCCTGAAAGTTCCAGTAGTGTATGGAACGAAATGTGTTGGCTGGATTTTACCATTTATACTGAACAATAGTAATAAAGAAGATAATTTGACATTTATATTGGATGTGGACTCTTTCCTGGTGCACCTTCCTATAGTTTCCAATTCTTTAATTTCTTTTTAACCTTTTTGTCGAGAAGTGAAACCAGATTCAGTGCTTCACAGGCCACTTCAATTATCTGTTGTTGCTGACTCTCCATAATAACAATTATCGACCCTCATAGAATAATACCTTACTTCGTAACAGACAGCTCCACCTTTGTCATTCTTAAGCTTTTGATATTCACTGTCGCTGGTAAGCGGTCGAGGGTGCTGGTACCAAGACTGATGTGTAATAATGTCTAAGTTTCAGCATGTCACTATCTTATCTTCTGGCACTGTTCTATTGAAATGACAGCTGGAGTGATTGATTTCACTATGAAACTTATGTAGACTTCAGCAGTCTTAGAATGAGTGCCAAGGCATTGTTGAGGCACTCGTGAAAAGTAGTCAGCATGGTTCTGATCCTTCCCTGAAAGATGCACAATGGTGTAGTTCTACTCTTGCAATCTCAGACCCCAATGTTTTGTTGTTTTAAAAAAAAATTAATTGTTCTTGTTTTTATGCAGCAAACATTCGTATATATAATACAGCAACCAAAAATGCCCAGTATAATAATGACTCATTTGGTGGAGTAATCCGCAATCACGTACCATTAACAAAACAACAACAACATAGCAGCATAACAGGTTGATCATACAGTAAAAATCACAGTGCACGTGTGACCATGTAGCATGTGAAATAACAGGTGCCTCATCAAGTGGGTGAAGTTGTAGGTAATCTTTAAGCGGCTGCCATATGTCCAGAGGTCTAGATGTCAGTGGCAGTAGTGTGGCATAATCACCACTCCGTGTGTAACAATATATAATATCTCAAAGCCATTCCTTTATTGTTGGGGAGTGTGCTCTACCCCAGTTCAAGGAAACTTGACGTTTAGCTAAGAGTAGGGCTATAGCTGTGAACAGTCTAATGCACCTTTTAATGGGCTTGACATATCCCAAAGTTCAGCGGTGTGGGAGGTAGTATTTGCTCGATCATTAGTGACAGGTGTGGAAATACTTCTCCCCAATATGTCTGAATAGTTATACAATTCCAAGCCAGATGCACAAAGTCAGCAACCAATATCACGCACTTGGCACATGCACTAGAGGCACTGGGGTGTATCCTGGATACTAGTTTTGGGGTGATGTATATTCTATGGAGGTATTTATAATGTAGTAGTTTATGTTTATAGTTGGACGAAATATATCGCGTCTGTGAGCAGCAATATGCCCAGACTGCATCTGACAGCGGAACCCCCAGGTCCTGCTCCCAAACCGCTCTAGCCTGAAGGCCTACTACAGGCCTTAAAGTTTGCGATAAGTCATATAGGCGTGAAACCAGGTGAATACTGTCCGAAGAGTTAATTACCAAAGTGAGAGGAGGAAAATCCTCCAGTTCTGTAGCGGTTTCAGGCAGGATGCTCAGCAGGGCACCCCTCACTCTATGGAGGAGGAAGCTGTCCATGTAAGTAGCGCCCCCACCTGATGTCAATTCAGCAATCGTGCGTGGACGGGAGTTATCGAACAAATCCCCAACAGTGCGTAGTCTATATATGTCCAACTTTTTTTGGTGAGTGTTTCAGTGGTAGGAGGCAGCCATAGGTTGTCAGCTAAGGGTATGTGGGGGGTATAAGAAGTCATGGTGCAAGTAACACCGTAGTTTAGTCCATGCCCAGCATGCCGTTGCTATCGTTTCTATCTCACCTGGGTGAGGAGAGAGGCCCAGTGGCAGAACCGTTAGGAGTGAGCGTGGATGTATCTGGGAGCGCTCGGGTTTAAGGTATTTTATACGAACGTCTGGGATGTACCAAAAGTATGTGAAATGGGTCTGCACCACAAGATAGTATAAATAAAAGCCGGGGACATCAAACCCCCTTGTTCAAATGGTAGTGTTAGAGTAGCCAGACTTATGCGTTGTTGTTTACCCGCCCAAATCAAGCGACTCAGGAGAGAGCACAGGGTATTAAAAAAGGCAGCGGTCAAGGCAATTGGAATGTTTATAAATAAAAATAGTAATTGTGGCAAAACTACCATTTTAATGATCGCAATCCTCCCAGCTATAGAGAGAGGGAGCTTAATCCATCTATCTATCTGCTCCGTTAGACCGTCAATTGCAGGCCCGTAATTAAGGCGAATGACCTCTGTAGCGCTACAATGTAAATAGATGCCCAAATATTTGGGAAGGTCAGTACATCATGTCAGTGGGAATTCTATGTCCACATGGGTAGTGGCAGAGGTAAGCGGAAATATTTCTGACTTTGCCCAATTTATGACTAACCCAGAGTGCACCCCAAAGTGAACCACCTCCCTCAAAAGCGGGGGTAAATTCTCCACCGGGTGTCGAACGAACAACATAATATCATCCACATAGAAGGAGGCAGCAAGGGGTCCTGTATTGAGTTGCAAGCCCCTATGGAGATGACGTTCCTGAATGTGACAGGCAAGGGGATCCATTGCGACAATAAATAATAGGGAAGACAGTGGGCACCCCTGCCGAGTGCCTCGGATTAGTGGAAATTGTGTTGTAACTGTCCAGTTTACCCGGAGTCAGGCAATGGGTTGAGAATATAGCAGTTGGACCCAAGTTAAATATCCGATGGGTAGTAACAATTTTTGCATCACTGCGTACAAAAAAGGTCACTCCAACGAATCGAACACCTTTTCGGCATCTAGTAGAATCTCCGCCGTTGGAAGTGATGGTTCCATCTGATTTAGTACTGAAAATATTGCACGTAAATGGAGTGCAGTTGAAATGCCAGGTACGAACCCCGCCTGAAAAGGACATAACGGTGTATCGACGAGCAGCACCAAACGAGTGGCCAGGATTTTAGCCAGGATATTATTGTCGTGTATAAGTAGTGACAACGGTCTATATGACTGGCACTGAGTGGGGGGTTTGCCCTGTTTAAGTAATAATGTTATTATGGCCTCTAGCATGGTCGGGGACAGGGAGCCATTCTCTAGAGCCTCAGCATAGACTTCGAGCAGGCGCACAGCGAGTATATTTTGGTATGCTTTATAAAAAGCCCCGGTAAGGCCGTCTGAGCCAGGGGCTTGACTGCCTGCCAGCGCCTTTATTGCCTGCTTAACTTCATCAGCATCTATTGGTGATGCCAGAAATTTACGCTGCCCATCTTCTAGCCACACCACGGCTATTTCTTGTAAATAGTCCCTCAAAGCTTGCCCTCCAGAGGGATATCGGGTTTCATATAAACTTGTGTAGTAGGCTAACAGAGCAGCAGATATATCTGCGCTGGAAATCAATGTCGCTCCTGTGTCAGTATCTAATTGCATAATATACATCGATTGGTATTGTGGGCGAAGAAGCCTGGCGAGCGTTCTCCCGGGCCTCTCTCCCTCTCCATACACACGGGCCCTGGCATATTTACCCAGGTATTTGGTCTCTCTGGCGGCTGCATTAGTAAATTCCACCATTAGAGCGGCTCGAGCACGGAAGGTCATTGACAATAGATCCACGAGTGTTGCTGTGTCCGACTAAGTTTCTGCTCAAGTTTACTGAGTTCATTACGAATAGAGCAAAGCACACCAGCATGCTTAGAGATGCATACCCCGCGTATAACCGGCTTGAATGCATCCCATAACATCAATTGCGACTTTACTGTGCCGTCATTTAAGTCAAAATATTATCGTACAGCATCCCCCACTTCACTTCGGAACAGCGGATACAGAAGGGCAGAAGCAGGGAATCTCCATAATGGGCGCTGTTTGGGGAGCAAGGAATAGTCTAGCTCAAGTAGGACCAAGGAATGGTCCTAAAGTGTGCATGGTAAATGCTCGACACTACTTACATCCAGTAGGAGTTGCGGTGTGAGATACCAATGATCTATACGGGACCATGAATTATGCGGGGCGGAGTAAAAGGAGTAACTACGGATTCCTGGGTGGTGTGAGTGCCAGGGATCAGTTAGCAGTGAATGCTGTAAAAGATTTAGAAGGCCTTGAATGGAATGGGGTTTTGTAACACGTCCTGGGCCGGTAGTGTCAGTGGCAGGGTCAAGTGTGAGGTTGAAGTCACCCCCCATAAGTATACTGTCCGCTATCAATCGCAGCATGCAGTGTGGGAAAAATAAAAAAAAGAGCCAATGTTCAGGGCATACACATTTACTAGCAATATGCTGTCTCCCCCCAGTAGTTCCTGGACTAAGACATATCTTCCGTCTGGGTCTTCAATAACTTCAACCGCTCTTTAGGGGATAGAGCGATATATCAAAATGCATACACCCCGTAAATATGAGCTGTAACAGGAGAAAAAACGGTTTACGCCCCAAGTGGAAGCAAACTTGTGCACAGTGAGGCAAATAATGCATCTCCTGCAGAAAAGCAATTAGTATATTATGCCTGGACAAATATGCTAATACCTGCCCACTCTTTTTTGGGTTACTTAATCCTCATACTTTCTACGAGAGACATCTCAGATGTAGCCCGGAGCTATTGGCTCTGTTAGCAGTCATGGGATCTTCCGTGGGCACATTATTGGTAACCAGGGGTTAATAATACACACATCCTGCACTGCGAATAATAATGATGCTCCAATCAAAATGAAATAACATCTAAAACTACTGAAAGAAAACCCACAACCCCACCCCCATCACACCCGGTGAGTCCCATTTAACAAAAGAGCACTTAATACAAAAAAGGAACAAGGGGAAATAGGGAAGGGAAAAAGGTTGGGAATCAACCTGCGGGGGATGGCAACACTCCATTGGAGCCTCGGATTGAAGGAGTTCTTATATCCGGAATGTTCGCCTAACCAACGATTATTATGCAGTCTCAAGTCAATTCCGCTTAGTTCAAAGGGATAAAAGGGTTACCAGTAATGAAATACATATACAGTACGACGGTGGGATGATGCAGGTAGTTGCCAATAGTATCGAAAAATAGGTGGCAATTGGGCACATCTATTACAGACAGAGGATGTAAGGCTGTAGATTGCCAGAGTCAAGATCCAGAACTGGTGCCATCTTCCGGTCGTTGCGTTGCCAGAGATGGTTTGTGTTTTTTCCAAAATTGCTCGGCTTCTGCGGGAGAGTCCAAAAATATGAGCCTTGCCACCAAGCTGGATGCGGAGCCTGGCCGAGTAAAGCATGGCATACTTTGTTTGCCTTTTGGAGGGCACGTTTCAAATTGGTATATTTTCGCAGTGCTTCCTGTACGAGTGGCGTAAAGTCTGGAAAAAGAGATCTAGTGGCACCCTGGTAATTTAGTATGCCACGCTCTCTAGCCAGACGGAGAGCTATGTCCTGATTGCTATAATTAAGGATCTTGGCAACTATAACTCTCGGGGGGGATGGGGTCCCAGGTGCTCGTGGAGAGCCAAGAGTCCTGTGGGCACGCTCCACCGCGAATGTTGTAGAAAAGGCCTCCCTTCTGAACAGATCCACCAAGACTGATTCAACACATTTAGCCATTGGGCCCGTGTTGGTCGACTTCGCAATTCCCGCAACTCGGATATTACTTCTGCGAGAACGCGCCTCTAAATCTTCGGCCTTGGTAGCCAGTTGCTTAAGGAGAGAGTCGGTGCGATCTAGGCGTTTCTGAAGAGGGGGCTGTGCGTCCTCTAGATCGGAGATACGCTGCTCTGCAACACTTATTCGTGTGACTTGTGCCTCTAGGCGGCCATTAATGTCATCTAATCGGTTATTTAATGAGTCCAGGTGGGTATCAATGGACTGAAAGCCCGCCCGAAGCTCAGCCATTATGGTGGCAATTCCATCCAACTGGCCCTGCTCATCGCCAGTAGCCTTTTTGGCATCCTCTCTTCTAGGGGTCTTTCCCGCGTAAATATTCAGTTGGCACTGAATAGGGTCGCTACAACCCATTTTAGAGTAAATGGTCGGGAGTGGCGCCTCCTGCACAATAGAGTGGACAGTCCCAATTAGGCCTGCAAGCGTGTAGGAGGTATCGGCCCTGCGTCTTCAGGAAGGGGTGGGGAGACTCTGGTGTTAGGTTAGCTGGCCAGGCAGTGCAGAATGCCTCGCCCCAGCCGGGGAAGTCAGGCCCGAGGGCCCACAAGCAGAGGACAGCGGGCCTAAATGAAAAGGTGAGTTGAGACTCCCTCAATGGAATGCAAGGTAAAGACTGGAACTGTGAGCGGCAGCAGGGCACGAGATCTCCGTGTGTGCAGGGCCCCAGGCAGTGCAGTTCCAACCCAGAAACGTGCTCAGCGCTACTGGGTCAAGGAGTAGCGTAGTGCGGATCAGGGCCTCTCCGTCTCCCATTCCGAGCCGCCAAAGGCAGCGGCGCAGGCAATGCGGCAGTACAGTATCTTGAGAGGGTGTGTCCCGCTGGCATCTGGAAGGTGCAGTTTCAATCCCCAGCTGAAACGTGCTGGCAATCGCCGTGGCGTGCGCGTCCCGGGCCCCGCCCTCAGGCTCACCTGAGTCCCCTGTCGACTCAGGGCCTCCGAAGGCTGCGTCAGGCCTGGGGACGCTGGGGCGCAGATCCCAGCATTCGCGCCGACTCTACATGAGATCAGCGGCTCATTGTGCTCACCGGTATATGCTTGGTTAGCGTCGGCGCATCCAGGCTGAGAACACCGCAACTACACACAGTGTGGCGAGTTTCGCCGTCTGAGTGCTCCGGACCTCCTGAGTCAGACGGCCATCATGGTCGCTGGCTCGGACACGCCCCCACCCTCCCCCCGCAGACACCACTGTTTAGTTCGAAGATGCATTTTTGCTTTTGGATTTGCAAAGATGGTCAATAATGCTTGATAATTGGTCACAAGCGTGGAGGGCTTACCATACAATTAAACGTGGACATGTTCACAAGCCCACACCAGTGCCAAGCTCTCATTCCCAGGCTGTGAGTAAGCAAATTCAGTTTGGGACAAACTTCAGCTAGCATATGCCACAATATGTTTTCAAGTATGTAGGTGTTGCCTGTGCTGTGCAAGGATGGCGACCAACCAGACAGGGCTAGCGTCAACAACCTCAGTGTGAAGCTTTGGATCAAAATATGCCATTTCAATAGCGTTCTTAATAGCTTGCTTGATTTTCCAGAAGCTTTCCTCCGTTCATGTAACCAAAGGAAAGAAACTTTCTTTTTAGTCAAGTCTCTTAACGACGCACTGACAGTGGCAAAGCCTCGTATGCATCTAGAGCATTAGCTGGCTGTGATAAGCTGGCTTAGTATATGGTGCACACTTCTGTAAGTTGGCACCCTGCACTAATCCAGACAATCCTTACGGTGATTTTAGTGGTCTTAGACAACCTTAGAAAGCTCTCTAAGTGGTATCTGTGGAGAGCAACCTCCAGGCTTAGTCCAGAAGGAGTGTAAAACGGCTTGTTTTACCAGAATATAATCTTATTGGTATAGATTAAGTGACAAAGAACCACACAGTGTATTTATAAAAATATGTATTTATTATAAGACACTCACTAATACATACAGATATCTCCTACCCGAAGATATACACAATGCACACAATACTTGGCAATAAAAACAGGTATAGACAGTGGTCGCCAGGTAGAGACCAAACCATATACTAAAAAAGTGGTAGGCGAACCACAACTCAAGTCAAGACTATACCCAGAAGATGTAGAAATGTCAGGGACACAAGGAACCACCCAAGCCAAGTAACCAGGAACCAAACAGAGGCCGTGTGCAGAGTGGGAACATGACCGCGGGCTCAATACAAGTCAATGGGTACGTCGCGTTGCAATTTTAAAGAAGGACCCTTCCCAGTGGACCCTGAAGAAACCTCGTGGGAGACAGAAGGTTGGAGAGCTACCCCACCCGTGGATACCCTAGGAACCAGGATACCTACACCAGAGAAGCAGAGTGCATAGATGTGAAGTGGTGCCGAAACCGTCGAACTTAATGGAGGGCTTCAGGAAGATGCCGCTGCTGGAGAAAGTGCAAGTGTGCACTGGAGCCCAAAAGTGGATTTAAGATGTGAAGTACCTGCAAGCAGAGGGGACAGAGTATAAGCCACTCGGGCGTGACCAGGAGGCCCGGAAGACGAATGCCTACAGATGTCAGGTGTTTCAGGGGAGTTGACGGTGACTTTGGAGCTGCAGCTTTGCAGTACAGGCGACGCTGTGGAAGACCAGGAGCCGATCACGAGCTGTCCCATGTCGGAGTCGAAAGTTGAGGGGTCGGTATCCGTCGAGAGCAACAACAAGCCTTGGCAACTGCAACCAATGAGGAAAGCGAAATGGGTGCAGGGTCGGGACCAGCAAGGTTCAGATGACTTGCAACAAGCAGGGGACTCAAAGCAGGCCCCGAGCAATCAGGGGAGCCCGCAGAAATCAAATAAGACCCTCAAAAGGACCTACAGCCCGAGGCACTGGAGTCGCAAGAGGACCTCGAGCAGCTCACCAAAGATGCAGGCCCACGGTGCAAGTGATGCGGTGAGAACGGAGAACTTGGTCACAGGAGATTCTTGAGGTTGGGGCTACTTGGAGTACGAAGATATTGGTGGAAGGAAACCAACAAGCCTTTGCAATGGCAAATCGATGCAGTGCACAGGGGTTCGGTTCCTGCGGCTCCAATGAGGGTTACTGGCCTCATACTTGGTGAGAGGACAGGGCAGGCCTCGAGGGGTGTGAAGAACCACGACCTGTGTTTCTGAGCCTTTCGGAGTCCGTGGGAGCTTGGGATCAGCTGACCGGTCAGCTTCGTTGCAGTACCTGCAGATGCAGAGAAGTGACTCCTTCACTTCAATGGAGATTCCTTCAGGTGTCTTCGAAGTCCACAGGTCTTGGAAGGTTCCTGTATGGAGCACGGGTACAGATGTTGCAGCAGACTTGCAGGACAACGGGACCAAGAGCAGCAGGAGCCTTCTCAGAGCAAGGTCCAGAGTACCCAGACGGTCGAAAAAGTGATGTATTGATATGCATCTTGTCCCACGACGAATCTAGGGACCCACCTACAGGTAAGCTCTTAAGTACCCGAAGGAAAGGGTTGGGACAATTCAGGGTTACCTCCCAGGGGAGGGGGTTGGACTGTGGGGAGGATACTCCCATGTCCTTTGTCCAGTTTTGTGCCACAGCGGGAGCCAACGGCTCCCTGAGCTGGTTTGAACTGAACTAGGCAAGGATGGCACCAAATGTGCCCCTCAAGCAGACCGAGTGGCGCTAGCCTGTCTCGGAGGTTGTCACACCTCCCTGTGACAGGATTCCTATTGTTCTGCCTTCCCCTACTTGAGCTTGGCTCAGCAGCAGGAGGGCAGAATCTTGTCTCTGGTCGGCATCAGCCATGTTGTGCTGTCCGGGTCTGGAAGACTGGTACCGGGAGCACTGGGGGCCTCCCGGAGAAGCTTTTCAGTGCATGGAATCATACCTACCACACCGTTTATGGTGTGAGGGTATGATTCCAATATTTTTGATACCAAACATGACAGGGTTCGTTACAGCCAGTTAAGAGATGATCATCACGCATGGCCACTCTATATATCGTAATGGCTGATGCACTTACAACCCGGGAGAATGGACTCCCAAGGTTGTGGGTGTGTCATGCTCATGCAGGGGCATCCTCACACTTGGACTCGAGCAACTTGCCTTCAGGATTGAAAGGCCTGCTTTAGGGGTGACATAGGTTTTAAGTGCAGTGACCTTAGATATAGGGAAACCTATAACTGTTATAAGTGATGCTAGCACCAGCTTACACAGGCTTCAATGCAGGCCTGTAGTTACAGTTTTAGTGATCTCCCATGGGTGACATAATACATGCTTAAGCCCATGAGGGGGACCCCTGGTGTACCTATACCCTGGGTACCTCAGTACCCTAAACTAGGGACTTACAAGGGTACACCAGTATCCAATCTGGGGTTTAGGGGAGAAAGCACATAGACTGGGTTAGCAGGACCCCAGTCAGAAACAGCATAGCACCAGGCAAAAAGTGGGGGTAACCATAAAAGCAGATCCTACTTTCCTACACTGGCCATGCCTAGGAATTAACGTAACATGGAAACATCTTGTGGGGACTGGCAGTTGACAGTGCTTGCACTGTAGCACAATCAGGTGTCATGCCCCCATCAGAATGGATATGGCCAAAGAATTTTAACTTTGTATTATGGAACTCACATTTCGCGGCATTCAAAGTTAAACCAGCATCAGTGAGCAACTAATACACTTCGAGAGCTTTGTCATGCTCCTTCTGTGTAGCTCTGAAAACCATATGTCATCACTGTAATTGAAAGCATTCAAGATAGGCGGTTTGAAACATGGAATGACATCTTGGAATAGCTCTGCAATGGAGAACACACCAAAACTTAGTCTCTTGTAGTGTAACAGACCAACATGTGTAGAAAAGTTTGTAATGTAGCCGCACTTCTCAAGCTCTAACTGATATCATTTATTCCGATCTAGGCGAGAGAATACCTTTGCTTAATTTAATTGTATAATCATGTAGGCAATGCGCGGACCTGGATATAGTTCTCCTTCAATGGTCTTGTTCGCTTGACTCATGTACACGCAGATACATACAGGTCATTCACTGTCCTTTGTGGGTACTGCCACTATGGGAGAAACCCATGGAGTTGGACCAGTAGAACGCTCAATGATATTGTGCTTGAGTAAAGATTCATGTTAATTTTTAACAGCTTCCTGCAAGTGAAAGGCGATTTGTCTGTGTCTTTGAGCAACAGGACGGACGTCCTCATTAATGTGTTATTGAAGTTTCATAGTCTTGAGTCTTCCCAACCCATGAAACAAAGAAGGGAATCGATGTATTATTTCATGGTGAGCATTCATCTTATAGTTTATGGACATCAGTCCCATGACAGCGGCTGTGCTGAAGCGGAGTAAACAGGTGCTTGATGCCGCACCTTGAAGTACATGAATGGGCGATTGTACTTTTGTTTTCTTATGCTTCATCATAGCCACAAATGACCCTTTACCTTTTAGTTACAGCCCACATACACACTTTAGTTTTCAATGGCAGAAGTCAGAGCACTGGAGACAGTTCCTTATATTTCTCAGGCATAATATTTATTGATGCACCACTATCGATAAAGAAAGGTATTGAACAACCTTTGACATTTAGTGTGGTCTTCAGACAAGACCATTTTTGAATGACTAAGGGGCTTTGTCACGATGTTTTTCCTCACAGGTGGCCAGTTCAACATGTGCATTCTTCTCTGGGGTGAACATCGACATGGCCCTCATATCTTCTTCACTTTCACTTGATATTTAAACAAAATAACTATTTGACGAAAATTTAGATGTAAATCGACTTCGTTTGGTGACTATTTGCCTCAGCTGATGTGGTCATCTTTGCCTTACGAGTGTGCATCGAGCATCGCTTCTGAAATGTTTGAGCAGCCATTTTGTCTTTGCACCGTGATGCACCTACTTTTTATTACACCTCGCACAGTCACAAAATGGTTCTCCTTTCCACAGCCTTTGCAGATGTGCCCAATGGTGGGACATTTACCTTCGTGTGGAAACAAAAAATTCACACCTGTAATACAACTTTACTGTGGAGAATTCACTCCGTGTCCCTCGGCCTTGTGCTTTGGCTTATTTATCACATTAATGACTGACTCATTCTGGGGACCTCCGGCCTACATGTCGGCAACTTGTCAATCTGCATGCTCTTCAGATCTGGCAGCCATAAAAACTTGCTCCAGACTATGTTTCTCTCAGCATTCATCATCTGAACGAATCTGACAAGCATCTGTCAATCACTCTCAGGCGTAGATCTTCCTCATCATTAAATTCATTAAACTTACAGAGTGTGATGAGTGTATCCAGTCTCTCAACAAATTTGTTGATGGTCTCACGAGCTTTCTTTCTTTCTTGACTGAAGATGTATCTTTTGTAATCTACATTTGGCATTGGATTGAATTTGAGATTCAAGGCATCTCTGATTTGACTATGTAATTTCTTCAAGCTCTATTTCTTTCACCTCTTCACCAGCAAAATTCTTAAGTTACTTGATAATTTTCTTGTTATCTACTTCTTCATTTGCATCAAAGAAATCATGAACTATCTCTATCTAGGTAGTCCATCTAATGCCAATATTCAACATTTTGGTGGTATCGAATGGCAGGGGTGGTTTCAAGAAGGTGGCGGCATTGTACCCATTGGTGGAACTTACTGACATGGAGAGATTAACTCTATCTACCATTGCTTGGTGATCTTCTCCATGCAAACCATCTGAGCCCTTGCCACATGCTAGCCTCTGGATCGTCTTTAACAATGCCAGGAAAAGGCATTTCTTAGAGAAGCAAATGGTCACAATTTCGGTCTCGGCTCTCTGCACTTTGGAAAGATTTGGAGTTGTTCTGAGCCCCACTCAGCAACTTTGTTGGGGTGCTGTTACAGATATGGATGGCTCTGAAAGCACAACCCTGGGTGATTTCTCTAGGGTCACTCCTTCCAGTGCTGTGGCAGGACAACTCTTTAATCAGAACTTGTAAGCAAATGACCGTTGCTTGTATCATTTTCTCTTTAAGCATCTTTTCGTGTTGTCTGACACCTGGTTGATCTCTGCCTCAAAGCGCTTCTGTTCACAGTGTTATCTTGCACTGTTCTGTTCTTTCAAAACCTGGTTGCATCTGCCTCTAGCACAGTCACGGATTTATGGCTGTGAGTTGCGTAGTACCTTTAGGCGATATTTTCATTATCTTCAAATGCTTTTATGGAACTGAGGATGCACTTAAACGCCACATACACCAAACCTTGATTCCGCACTTCGAAGGAGGCACATGTTGCAAGCACAAGCAGTTTGCTGGCCCACGGAAAGCTCTTAGGGAGAGCACTGTCGATCTTCAGGTTACTTATCCCCTATCTCGTCACCAGTTTTAGTGTCCTACCCAGCCCAGGTACTCACCAATGACTACACCACACATGGAGCTTAGTATAACATGTCTTTGATTCTTCTGCGTGTAACCACAAATTCAATATTCTAAATCTGTATTCAATTCACTACATTCTAATGCTTACATCACATTCTACAGAGTCCAACAGGAGCCACAAAATCTCAGTCATTACATGCTCACATGAACCTTAAGCATTTTTGTATTTTGTATAAGAAGCTATTCGAATTGTTGTGAAATTTATTTTTCAACAATCGTTTATGTAATGTTGTAACTTGTGATGAATTGTCTGTATATTGTACTATATGTTGCAAATATTTTTAATGTATTTCGGACAGCAGACGAAGAGACTGATATAAAATGAATATACCTTTTTTTAAAAGTATATAGACTAAAACACCAGATAAATACTCAAACACACTGGATTCAAGTGGATGTTGTGTTTTGAAAATTGCTGGAGATTGATGGCCTTATGGGGTTTATAAACATTGTGCTTTAATATTGATCCCTCCTCATATAGTTGGCATTACTGGATCACACCCCTTCATGTTGAGCACATGACACTAAAGGCATGACATAAGAAGTGGTCAGTTTTCGATGTATGAATATATACAAAGCACATAAGGAGAGCATACAATTTGACCAGAGTAAGGGCAATAAACTAAATGATATTTGGAAATTGGCAGGATTTTGGAAAACACTCCCATTGGTATAATCTCACTAACTAAGATGCAGTTTCTTCCATGATGTCTTAATGTCCTGAAAAATGCAATGTGTCCCATGACACACAGTATTCAAAGAATTGGACTAACTAATAGCTTTGCTTGCGTGAGCAAGTATACGTAGTGGAGGATACTGAAAATTTTAAAATTACCTTTGAAGCGAGGAGGACTGGAACCGCCTGATATGCTCATCTGTTATACTACCTTGCAACTACAGCACACAGTTAGCTAGTTTGATGATGAGCTAAAGTGGGGAGCAAACCTGTTCAGGCAAACACTCCCTACAAGCACTAATGTTGGTTAGTGGAACTCAGACAATACTAACAAACATGAGAGACTGCATCTGTATGGGAAAAATTATCAGAAAAATACTATGCAGGCCTCCATTTTCGCCCATTACACCTCCGTGGGTGATAAGGCCCTTTAATAACAGAGAAATATCGGTGGTGGAATGGCAGAGGGAGGATGTGAAAAAGTGGACTATCTGCATTTTAAGAATAAAAATAAATCCTTCGTAGAAGCAAAAGAAGCAATTGGAGTGAGCAAAGGACAATGTCTACAACACCCTAAATTAGCTTGGATGGTGAGAAATGAGGACAACATTCCTGGATGCTCCCCCAATCACTGACAGAATGAAAATGATGCTGAACCTAGCAGGAGGGAGAAAGTTAATAACGTATCTTTAGTTCGCATTAAGAGAAGCAAAACAATATGAAGTCTCAGAAGCCAAAGAAAGATGGTAAGCTGATGGTCCCGATCAGCTGATCGATGGGGAGTGAAAGAAAGTATGCACTCAAGTGAAACGGATGTCTACCAATGCCAGGTTTAAATTGGTCCAATTTCATTATATACACACTACCCTGGCTACAGAACTCTGTGCTCTTTACCCCTGCTCTCAAGTGGTAAAGTACTTGAGCTCCTCCTTTTGACATGATGTAACTGGCATTTTTAACTTACCTATAGGTTCCTAGTATAGGATACTCGCAGGGTACCAGAGCCCGCAAGTTAAATATCTCAAGTTGACTGCAGCACTCATTGTACCACCGACTGCAATAAATGCAAACTTGACTGCAGGCCCTTGGGATGCACTGGCACAATACCTCGACGAGTTGGAAATTGTCTGGCTGTCTGTTCCCCAGCAACAGTTTTTGACCAAGCCCATTGCAGTAGTTTCGATCATGGCTGCGATTAGCGCCATGGACGGGTGCAAGACCCCCGCTTCCGACGGCCTCACAGGACAGTTTTACAAATCGTTCAAACAGATACTTGCTCCTAATCTATTGGAGCTCCATGCAGAGTCCCTTGAATCCAGGGTTCTGCCCCCTCATTCCGTGAGGCAATTATAGATATATTATAGAAACCAGGGAAGGGCCCCCTACACTGGCAGTCCTACAGGCCATTATCTTTATTAAACTTCAGCAACGCGATCCTGGCCAAAGTCATAGCCACCAGGCTGGCCCTCCTGTTGGAAACTATCATCTTACCCCTCCAATTCGGTTTCATCCCACATCGGTCCACGTCCATAAACTTGCTCGCACTGTTTTCTATACTCCATAGGGTCTCCCCGTAAGTACCAGCTGCGGTGGCCCTACTTGATGCCGAGAAGGTCTTCAACTCTCGAGTGGCCCTTTCTATTCGCCACAGTGTGCAAGCTCAGTTTCCCTCTTGCATTTACTTCCCTTATAAAACTGCTTTACACTCAACCTGTGACCTGTGTTCCTGCCAACGGCTCTCTGAAACCCCCATTCGCACTGGGCAGAGGTACCAGGCAGGGGTGCCCCCTCACCCCGCTTCGTTTCATCATAGCCATGGACCCCCTTATGCGACATCTGCAAGAGGAGCATCTTTGCAGGTGACAGCAATTCACCACTGATCCGTTATTGTCACTGTATGGGGATGAAATATTGCTCTCTCAGACACAAAGAGGATCTGCTCCCAGTGGTACATGAGATCCAGACAGTTGGCGGGTTCTTGGATCTCTTGATCAACTGGAGTAAATCCAAGATTTTCAGATTTACAGATGCCACACGCCAATTTCACTCTGACCTCCCGCTGCAATGGTGTACCGATACCATGCAGTATCTAGGTATTCATATTCATCGCGATTGGGAGAAAGGCATCCATTTAAATTATGGCCCTGTGGTGGGAAAACTCACCAAGTCAATTAAGAACTGGATTAAACCACCCTTATCCCTGGGAGGCCATTGTTACTTTACTTATTTCTCAACATCACCACCCCTCTCATCAACGCCTTCTTCTCCATACTCTGGAGTCTATTGCTGCACCTGGTTCGGGCGGGTCACAGACCACGGATCGGGGTTGAGGGCGCTAACCATCCCATATGCGAGAGTCGGGTTCGGCGTGCCAAATTTTCACCTCTATTACTTGGTGGCTCAGTGCCATTACGCCTAACATTTGTATCACGCCAAAGCCGGGTTGCCCTATATCCTTGTTGCCCGGGATCTAGTAAGGGACACGCCTCTAAATGCTGTTCTCCCGGTGTGGGTCCTAATCGACCCACAAGATAGACAGCCACTGGCCACAACTTGGCAACGACTGATTTCTTACTGTGGTCTGGGAGCAACTTTATTCCCCTGCCTTACCCCTTGCAGATAACCGCTGCAGTAGCGGCTGCTACTGCACATCAGTGGTAGGGCTGGTGTGGGGAGGGTTAAAATAGAAATAACGAGAAAATAAAAAATAACTCACCTTGCCGGCGACCGCCCCTTCTCTGTTTTTCCACTATGGCAGAAACAGGAAGCACCCAGGCTTCCAGAGTCCTCTAGCCAATCCAGACACTGCTGATAGCAGCATTGTGATTGGTCTGAATGCTGTGGATCAGTGCTCAGATTGGGACTAGAGGCCTGGGCATGTCCCTGTCCAGGCTGTGCATAGCAGCCTGGTGAGGAACATCTACAGTGCGCATGAACGTTTAGTTGGCCCGAGACGGCCGGCCAAGCAGTTATGTGCACTTGAGGAGTGCCTACCACTCCTCCCTGCTCTTCGGGCAACGCAGCCCAGCCCGGCCCTGCACCTGGAGATCCCCCAAGGAAAAATATAGTGATAATAACCTGGCGTCATTATCATTTCATTTTTCTTGTGGGAGAACATTCCTCGCCTTAGCGGAGAAGCTGCCACTGAACCGCGGGCTCCCCCCCATGACTGAAGCTGTAGTCAAACAGACACTCACCCAACAAGCACTGTACACTATGGGGGATGGACATGGCATTACCTGAGCTGGGGATGCTCGTTTTGCCACAAATTCATCTCTAGACTGATTCATCCTAAATCGCATCCAAAGTACCCTTCGTGCACAGATACCTTCTTATCCCTTTGCTCCGGATGATTTTCCTCCTCTCTCCTTCCTCATCACTGGTGCAGGTGGTGAACACTTTATCTCTAAGTTTCATCATAAATGCTTGGACCTGGTGGCCGTTGTGGACGTTGGGTTGCGTGGGGCTTGGAGTGCAGAGCTGCAACATCCCATTGTCTGATGACGTCAGGTACTACTGCTGCCTACAAACCAAACTGGTCTCCCCTAATCACAAGCACAAACTGCTGCATTTCAAATTCCACAGACATGCAGAGGATACCCCCAAATTCCTGGCTAAAGTAGACCCTCCCCGATCGCCCAAATGCCCCTAGTGCATGGCTAAGGAGGCACTTATTTCACTTAGCGTGGACATGCCCCCACGTCCACAATTTTTGGCTGGACATCTTTACACAGCTTTCTCAGATGCTGGAAGCCCCACTGGCTCCGGTGCCCCTGCTTGTACTGTTGGGTTATGTTCACAACGTTCCTAAACAGTCTCAGCACTTTGCGGCGCCGGTGCTGCTGCTAATGAGGAGGGAGACTGCGCTGTGCGGTGGTGGTGCCCGCTGCCCCACAGCAGTGGGCTGGCTCAAGAGCCTCATTTTCTGCCATACAACTAGCAAGCTGTATGCGCAGATGCAGCCCCTGCTTCCCAGCCACAAAATATTGAGCAGCTTCTCCATGCCTACCTGCAGCATCAGACATCTGACTCGCAAGACAGACCTGCTCGGACAGACGCACAGCCCCCCCCCCCCCCACCCCCCGGCCACACAAGCTTGTTCTCATGGCTGAGGGCTGCTCCATGGGCTGTTGGTGGCGCGCCTTAGTGTCCCTCAAGACACCACCTGTCCCCTCTACACATATGCTCTCCTACACGCAGTTACATATTTGGGCTGCTCTATGTTCACAACTCCTTGTTTTTCAACACTGATCAGGGTGGCTCCTCATCTTTCAACTTAACATGGCGGAATGTCACTATGCTTTGCAGTTTACTATGGCGTTGCATTTGTACACTGTACATTATGTCACGCACGGACTGTGGTGGTGTTCTTTGATGATCAATATTTTTTTTTAAAGGGCGAAAAAAAACATGTTTGCAGGCCCGCTAACAGTATCCTGGTTGTGCAGGTTTAAACTGCAAATTCGACCTGCCAAAATAACCCCTTTTCTTTAAAACAATTATATAAAATAAAGAGTTTGGAGCATATCTGGAATAATCACCATTTTCATGAAATGCCATCACAAAAATATAATAACTTTTTTAAAGAGACTTACAAAACTGATAACCTCTTGCTTGAGGCAGTCAGTCGAGGAGTTGAAATAAGGTGATTGAGCTGCAGTTTAAAACACTTCCTGCAGGCTCATTTATATGAATCCACTCTCTGAATGTCATTCGGTTGTTTCTTTAACCTTGACAAGGCTTGCGTCCGCGTGAATACGTTACTTTGCTTGTCACATTCACACGCTGTTGGAAAGTTTAATACCGTTCCCAGAAGTCTGCGTCTCTCCTCGCTGCAGCGTAAATGATTATTTAGGAGGCTGGGCTTTGCATGGGAAAAAGGCCCAGGGGCAAACAAAGATTTGCAGGTATGCATGAACTAAATACAGAATTGGTTTAATATGGTCACTTTGGTCTACAATATAGTGGGGGAGTACGCGGCTTATTTTCTATGATGTGATGAGCACATGGGTTGGGACAGTAGATTTATGAATTAGAATATATGGCCATGTGGAGGTTGGTGAAATAGAGAATTTGTATGTTTAAAAAAAAAATCAGGAAACAATTACTTCATTAGGAAACATGAAATATATAAGTTTTGCTCGCAATGCTCTTGTAAAAGCCCTGGGAAGAACCTTTTGATTTGAAGCGAGGAATCTGTGCATGTAGATTGTGTCTGCATGTTTTTTTTTTTTTTATCAACTGCTGTTTTAAGTCAGTGGCTGGCGATCACTTGTCTGTAAATCTTGTTTCCACTATACAATAAATATTATTGTTCTCAATTTTCACTGGCATTTAAAAGGTACTACAAAAGGGAATACTACCATGGCTTCCTAGAGGCAAAAACAGAATGCCTTTGTTGAGGTCCCATACAGCGCCACTGGTTACATTGTGTTCAAGATCAAAGAAAACGTGTTCTGCCAGACAAAGAAAGCTGCCTACTACCAAAAACCAAAGAGGACAAGGAGTGCCTGACCCTTCAAGCAGTTGACTCCATAAAGAGAAGCTCGGCCGCTTTGCCAGCAGCGTGTGCCAACCCAGACGAGCAGACTCCATCATGGGAGTAACCAGTGCCAGCCAGAGTCTCGGAGAGGGTTTCCAAGCCTTCTAGTACGTTTCACGACCAAACTTTGCACGTCTGTACAGGCGGACAGCCTGAGAGCATGACCATCTGCAGGGCTGCAACGTGTGACCCACTGGCAGGAGCAGATTAGTCCTGCCAGGTGCCAACTGCAAGGCCAGAAGACCTGCTCCTTGTTGTTTGGGCAGTGGGACCAGCTGGGTCCAAGCCGCTGCATTCTTCAAACGACACCAAAACCTCAAATAAACCACCCAAGTGAACGCGAACATTGCCTGTGCTTCTACCGCTGAACTGAATGGGTATTTTAATCTTTATGCACTGAAGCTTTGAGAGAACTTTTAGTAGTGAGACACGGTTTAACTAACCTATGGGTTACAGAACCAGAAAGGTGGCTTGCCATTCCACAGTGAACTTGCACCTGTGCTATAATTTCGCCTGGTCATGTTAAGTGTAAATATGCGGGATTATAATCCCAAAGCGCGTAGATACCCGGTGACTCGATTGATCTTACTTTCTGTATTATTACATTCTGGTGTGTAATAAAAGTGTGGTTTTTTTCTATAAAGAAAAGCACTACGCTGAACAGCATTTTTGACTCTCAAGTGTTTTAGTTCTGTGTTTCTCCCCTCAAACGTCTCTGAATGCTCAAACTCCCCTGAGAGACAAGTGTCCGAAGGGTTTATTTAGACCCAGTTTACGCTGCCATAGTAGGCCAGACCCAGTGACCTCAGCGGTAAAAGGCTTTAACCACCATGGTTGACGCCAAGTAACCCTGTATTGTCTTATGTCCCCCCAAATGGGTTCTGATAGCCACCTTGAGAGGAACTGAGAAGAGTGAAGTTGTACTCAATTTCAAAGTCTGATAAGATGTTTGGCTTCAGAATGAGTTGGCCGAGAAGGACTAAACACAACTGCAGGAGAGATGGTGACCCTGAAATTATCAGAAATGTTATTAATAAAATCGAAGAATGTACCAAGCTCAGTCCAAATTGTTTACATTGTTTATACGTACTGAAGAAGGGTCTGTCTGTGGATGAATATGAAACTAGCTTGTAAACCGATTTCTTTAAATACATGTCTTCCTTCTCCTGGTTGTGCACATTATAAGCACCTGTAACAACTGTTTGATTCTGGTACCAAGAAAGGAGACTGACTCAACCTAAGAAAGAGGGGAGTCCGCATCTGAACCATCTATATTCTTGGAGGATGTACCTTTAGAAGGCTTAGTGACCTTTAGAAGGCTTTGTGACCTGAAGTTGCTCAGGCAGGTGCCAAGACAGCCCCTAATAACATCCATAGGAGCAAAAGGCTGCCAGGTTCTGCGGAAATGTATATAACTTAACCCTCCAGGGTTTATTTTTTATTTTTATTTATACATTTATTAGGTTTTCTCCAACACGGCAGCTCACCTCCAAAACAAGTATACATTTCATCCACCTCAGCCAAGGTGAGGAACATCACAGTAAGAATACATGTTAACGACAATGTCTGTGTTCGCAACCGTGGAAAGTCCATTATCTTCAACATTATCTTCTGGTTTTTTTTTTTATATGCATAACCCAAGCCAACTGTAGGAACTCCCCCCCCCCCCCCCCGCCTCCCATCCCCTCCCCCATCCCAACATCCCCCCTTCGTGCCCTCCCCCCCCTCTGTCGGGTCTATGTAACTCGAGGTCCATGTATCGAAATAATCATGCGGGGCCACCCTGTGTCTCCTTCCCCTGTCCTGGCCCCCCCCCCCCCCCCTCTACGAAGTACGTCTCAACTGCGCTGGCTATGGTGACTTGGGAGGCCTGTCCTGCTATCTCCTGCATCATCGCTCCCCATGCCATTAACACCTCGAGCAGTTTGGCATCCCTCCTGGTGCTCCATATGCCCCTCCTCTGCTAGGGACCACTCCCGTAGATCTGTCCTCCATTTTGCCAACAGTGGTCCTTGCGGAGTTAACCAGTGGATCGCAATACGCCTCTTGGCTATAACTAGCCCCAGGATCAGGAACCGCCTGCTTATCTTGCGTTTCGGTGTCCCGAGGAATCAAGCCCAGCAGACACGCGCGAGGATCCAATGCTATAGTCCATCCCGTTATCCAGGTCAGATCTACAAGAACAGCCCCTCAATACGTCTGGATCGTTGGGCACGTCACAACCATATGCAGAAAATTTGTCGCATAACAGCGACATCTGGGGCAGTGGGGGTCTCTGGAGCCATCAATGGCGTGCAGCCTAACTTAACGCTCCTGGGTTACATGAATCCAGGAAGGAAGTGAGAGAACTACCTCTATTTTATGTGAAGAAAGCTGGAAAATGGCCCCATGTTAATTCAGATCTTAAAACACCGCCTAATTATCCTGAGCCCATAATTTGTCCCGTTATTTATTTAGATTTAGGAATAGGTTCAGATAAATTCCATGATCAACTGATTAGTTGTTTGCTAGACCCTGACACACTCGGATAGTGTCATGCTTTATCATCAGCTTTTGTCCTGGTCCTAAAAGACCAGGATGGGCTCAACCATATTCCAGGGAGAACTTCTAGATATTGTGGAACGGAGAGTGAGAGAGATTATAATGTCTTGAGATAGCCTGGTATGCCTTTATTAGTGGGTATGACAGCAAGATTAAAAGTGAAAATTATATTTTTTATAAGGGAATTAGTATCCTTACACCTATCTCGTGGTACGCTTCAGCCTTTACACAATGGCCTTCTTAGGGTCCTAGCCTTTCATTAGGATGTTTAAAAAACACCCCACGTTACCTTTTTAGGGCATAGTTCTGCCCTTAATGTCTATGAAAACAAACAAAATCATGTGGCCTTACTTACCTTATGAGTATACAATGATTCCTGGAGATGGCAGATCTGTTGTTGCAACATATCTTCACAAATCTGAGGGGTATTGTGACCCCGTCATAAAACCATGACAAGCAGTCTTAAAAGTATGAAGGGCATTATACCCCTGATGTAAAACAGAACCCAAAAACACTTACATGCATGCTGACTCATGCTGAGACAAAACGACAAATGTACAACATGAGAATCACGTGGGATGTATTGCGCTACAAACTTGGATGGTGAGCACACTGGTATCACGTGTAAGCGTTTTCTCACCCCAAGTATTTTTGGCTATTTGCCTCTTTTGTTAGAAAGGCGGGACAGACATACTCTTCTATGTCTCACTCTGCACAGGAGAAATAGATTGGATTATATATATATATATATATACACACATCTATATTTATATATATACATATATATATAGATAGATAGATATATATACACACACACACACACAGAAAATCCTAGGGCTGGTCCAGTAACACCGGCGCAACACCAAGGCACAGACTCCACAAGCGGTGATGAATCAAGTGTCTTTATTCCAACATAAAGATATCCAAAAGTGAAGCGTTTCGGCCGCTAGACATGCGGCCTTGTTCACACATTGGGCTGCATAGCAGTGAGTAACATTTATACACATACATGGTGACACATAAAACGAATAGTAACTTTACTACGTTCATGCAGTAGACGTTTTGCAACATGACCGTGCGTTTTTACAGCAGAAGAAATGCTTTACTGTCAGAGATTGCGGTAAATCCAGGATTGTGACTCATCAAGCGATATGGAAAAAAGACTAACTGTGCCATGTGACACTAGAGGCTAATAAAGGAGTTACTAGTGTGAGTTGGACGATTGATGGCAGTGCAACAAGGTGTGCTATGTGAAGCGAAGTATAGATGGAGATCTTAGTATAGCACGTGTGTGTCAAAGTATGGGGAATCGCTTGTGAAAAAATAGTGAGCGAGCGCTGGTCAAAGAGGATAAATAAAATAAAATAATTTTAATTAATTATGTAGAAAAAGAGCGTCTACTTAATGCTGGCAAATGTAATGTTAAACATAGATGGTGATTAGTAAATGAGTCATGTGTTAAATACGTGTAGTAAAGGGAGAGAGGGGAGAGGGAAGGTGAAGGGAAAGCACGTAGTACTTTACCAGAAGATAAATAACGTGGTGCCGACAGTTGGGAACCTGACGTGCTCAATAAAAGAGAACCGGCGCTTGGTTACTGTGGGCGCAGGTTCACCGGTGCTCTATGTGTGGTTCAATTTATGAGTGAACATAAATGTAAGAAGTCAGGATAACGAACCCTAAGAAGACCAAAGTCAGGGTTATAGATAAATGAAGCCAGTCTTTACTATAACAGAGAATCACGTGGGATGTATTGCGCTACAAACTTGGATGGTGAGCACACTGGTATCACGTGTAAGCGTTTTCTCACCCCAAGTATTTTTGGCTATTTGCCTCTTTTGTTAGAAAGGCGGGACAGACATACTCTATGTCTCACTCTGCACAGGAGAAATAGATTGATTATATATATATATCACCGAAAAAACCATAGGTTTCAGGGGTGTTATAGTTAGCTGGACTTTTCACTTCTACAAAACCATTGAAATTCCCCCGTTATAGTTAGTTCAGCTAACTATAACTCGCGCGCCCGCAATGCACTGCTGATGACGTCACATATTACATCACTCATGACATGGTCAGTGACATCACTCATGACATCACTGATGACATCTCAAATGACATCACTGATGACATCATCCAGTGAATGTGTGTTTTTCTGAAAATTAAATATGTTTTATATATGTATATCTCAAGGTCGATGGAAGAATAAATGGGTATATAAGTGTCTAAATGGATGATTTGTTTTTGAAAAATTGATTGTGTAACTGACTGATTAAGTGTATCATAGTGAATACATGGCTTAGTGAGTAATGTTTAAATATGTAAATATCTGTATCAGTCTCACTTTGTGTATAAGTGGTTGCATGGGTTGGTTAGTAGCTACATGGGTGTCTATATAGGTTATTAGTTGGTTTTTTGAGTATCAGTCTGAGTGTCTGCATGGTTCGGTGGGGGGTATTACGTAGTGCATAGGTGCATGAATGAGTGACTCACTCTTTGTATGTGTTGAAGACAGCATGTGTGCAGGACTGTATGGGTGGATGAGTGTGTATGGGTGTTTTAGTGAGTGAATGACTGTCTCAATAGTGTCTTTATGAGGAACTACATATGTTTTAAACTAGTATATGTGACTATTGGTGTATATAAGTGAGTATATGTGAGAGATTGAAAGAGTTCCTGTATGAATAAGTATGTGTTTCTATAAGTGATTGTTTAAAAGACTAGGTATGTGTAAGTTTCCGTAGAAGTAAGTGTGGTGGTGTGTGTATAACTGTATATGCAAATAAATGTATGTTTGATTATTTATTAGCATGAGTGACTATGTGTGTGAGTAACTCTATGGATGAGTGGCATTGTGTAACAGGATGTATAGGTGTATGAGTACATACGATGAGTGAATACATGTATGAGTGACTGTATAGGACTGTTGGTGAATGAGTGGATGTGTATGTGGATCTTAGAATTACTGAAGAGGTTGTTGTAACTGGTATTGGTATGTCCATTGTTTTGAAAAGTTTAATCTCTATTTTAGAATGTGTATATCAAAGGTTATATTAGGGTGAGAGGGGGTCTGCCACTCTATCACAAGGATGATGTCATCAGAGATGTCATTTGAGATGTCATCAGTGATGTCATGAGTGATGTCACTGACCATGTCATGAGTGATGTAATATGTGACGTCATCAGCAGTACATTGCGGGCGCGCGAGTTATAGTTAGCTGAACTAACTATAACGGGGGAATTTCAATGGTTTTGTAGAAGTGAAAAGTCCAGCTAACTATAACACCCCTGAAACCTATGGTTTTTTCAGTGAATTTGAGGTTTTTTAAATGCTAATTCCTAACTATAACGTGCCTGAAACCTATGGTTTTTTTCTGTGAATTTCAAAGGTTTTTTAAATGCTAATTTCTAACTATGCCTACAGAGATAGGACATGTGAAGAAAGAAGAAAAAATGGACAGAAAGAAAAAAAAGAAGTGCAGAAAGAAGCAACAGAAGTCCTCAAAGACGAAGAAAAGTGCAGGAAGAAGGATAACGTGCAGAAAGAACAAAAAGAAGAGCAGAAAGAAGCCTTGTTGCAAAATCATCCTGTACCCTCAACTTTTTCAGACGGATACTGGTGGTAACTGAGTCTGACTAACCAGTCCTAGAGCCAGTGCTATGTTAAAAGACACTTAGAATACAGTGAAAACACCTACATACACTAGGGAACATTATGCGTTGGGGTCCCCCTGTGATTAGCATGACCTCCTCTGTAAGCCCCTAGTATATAATAGGGCAGGGGGATTAAAACTACCTCTTAAAACAGGCCACAGGGCGTGTTTGCAGACGTTAACTCAGGCCCCGTCCCCTCCCTTCACCACTGTGTAAACACGCCCTGTGTCCGTTTTTATTTGGGAGATTAAGTTCATTTGAATCCTGAGGGTCCCTAGGGTCCAACTAGCCCACTAGGTACCTCCAGTAAGTGCCACAGAGCTGCGTTGCAGAGAAGTGTAAAAAGTGGCACGGCCTGGACCACCTCTCTGCAATGCAGCTCAGTGGCGCTTACTGGAAGCACTTGGTGGGCTAGTTAGCCCCCAGGGGCCCTCAGTATTGAAGGAAAATTATATGCCCAATTTAAAACGTGCCATAGTGCGTGTTTGCACACGTCACCTCAGGCCCCGTCACCTCCCTTCACCACTGTGTAAACGCGCCCTGTGGCTGTTCTAAGTTGAGAGATTAAGTCCCCTTGAATCCTAAGGGTCCCTAGGGTCAAACTAGACCACTAGGTACCTCCAGTAAGCGCCACAGAGGTGCGTTGCAGAGAGATGTAAAAAGGGGCTTGGCCTCAGAACACCTGTCTGCAGCGCAGCTCCCTGGTGCATACTGGAGATGCCTGTTGGGCTAGTTGGCCCTCAGGGACCCTCAGTATTGAAGAGGAATTAATTCCCCAACTTACAACTCGCCAGGGGGCGCGTTTGCAGAGTTCCCGCAAGGAGGGGGCGTGGCCTCCGGCACGATGCCAGTCTTTTTATTTTAATTTTTTAAGAAGGGGGGGCTGTGTGGTTCCCCTTCTTATTCTAATTTATTGGCCCTGATGACCCCATCCCCCAGGGCCTGTCTCCTAATTATATATTTTTGACCCCAATCCCCAGGGCCGGCCACTGTTTTTTATTATTTTAAAAAAATATATATTTATAGACACACCTAGGACATGCTGGACAAACCGTACGTACCTATCACCATGACGATTTGCGTGATATTCATTAAAAGGCGACTATGCATACAATGAATCCACGTGGAATGTATTTACACCACTAGTGAAGCTCTGACATGTCTGATGCCCTACCGTGCCTAATCCCGGTAGACACCCTTGTCGTTTATTTATACAAACATGGGTAGCTATTGACGGGCACATTTAATACACATGCACACCAAGAAGCCATTCAAAGGGGATTCGACAAAAATTCGACCAAAACTATGCAAGAAACCCCCCTCACGGTTAATAAAACACACATCCACTGCCGGATGTGTAATACTTTTTATTTTACTCTCTGGAAAGGGGACGAACATCACTTGAGAGTCACAGCGCGCTCCTGGCAGAGCCCAATGCTGTGTTACACCCACCATTGCTTGCTGAGTGCCACACACCTCTGTGTTGTATTCCACTAGCTAGTGCATATGCTATGACACTCTCTAGCCCATGTGCACTGTAACACCACCCCGTGAATATGTCATGCCACACTTGTCTTCGCACGGGTTATATTGCCCCATCTAACGTGCCTTCCTCGATGCCTATGTTATAACGCACAGTGCTATGCCATACATATTACAATCTGGGATCCATATCTTTGTCACAGTGCATATGCAACGTTACACTCCCCAGAACATATTTTATATTACAACTTTAGAGACTAGTTAGGTTACACAACACTGCCCTGTGCATATTACACTCCAAGGCGCATATCGCATAGCACGCGCTAGTGCCATCTCGCGCTCTCCAATGAATCTGTCATTGCGCACAATGTATTGCATATTATAATTCATGCCCGGTTCATCTTATATCACACTTTTTGGTGCATAGTTTATACCATACACTATATCTAGTTTTCATTTTCAATCGTGCTCTCAGGACTATGTTCTATATAACACTGTGTTCACCTACCCTTTTCACGGGCATTACATTTTGCGATAGGGGGTGGAGGGTCAGGGGGTGTTTCTGCCACGTGAGCCCAGAGTCACAGTCACAAACGTCCTCTTCTTCCTGAATAAAAGTGAGATTATGCTGCATACTTGTTCATATTTTAAGTAGTTCGCACAGACACACGTTTTAAAAACAATAAAGTTCCTAATACCCGCCTTCTCTGAACAGTTAGCTTGCTGCCCCATCCCTCTCCTCCCTATCCTCTGTTGTGTGAATCCATGGACTAGCCTCCTCCCTCCTGCCATGCATGGTCTGATGTGCTGCCACTGCCCTCAATTTAGTATGATGTACCAGTCCACTCCTCCTGCCCTCCATTGCCCAATTCTATGCCCCATCATTGACCTCCTGCTTAAACTCTGTGCTTAGCTTGCTGCCCCTATTCTCCTTCCCCCTGCCCTCCGATGTCTTTGTGCATGCCCCTGCTCCATCCTTTTTGCCCACCATGTTCCATGGACCTGCCACTCCTATCTACTCTGAGTGTTCTGTTGAGCTGCCACTCCCCTCCCACCTGCCTAGCATTGTCAGATGACTGTAACCTGTCCCTGCCACCTCCACCCTGCCTGTCCACATGCCATGCCCCTATCCTCTTCCTCCTGTCCTACATGGTCCATTGTACTGCCACACCCTTCTGCCCTCCCTGGTCTGTTGTGCTGCAACTGCTCCTCCTGCTTGCCCCGTGTGGTCTGTTGTGAGGCCCCTTCCCCTGAACTTTGTCTGTGCACAGGTCCTGACCCTCCCTTCTATCCTCCATCGTCCTTTGTGCATGCCCCTGCACCCTCCTTCTTGCCCATCATAGCCATTGTGCTACCACTAACCCTCCCACTTGCCATGCATGGTCTTCTGTGCTGCCATGGCCCCTCCCACCTTCCCTGTGTGGTCTGTTAGCTGCCCCTGAACCCCTCCCACCTTCCCTCCATGGTCTGTGTGTATGCCATCACAGTCTCACTGTTGCTCTTCATGGTGTGTCTTGCTTCTAGTGCCCATCCTGCCTGACCTCCATGGCTATCTTGCTGCTCCTCCCTGCCCCCTTTCCCCCAGCCCTCTGTTTACATGTGCAGACCCCTACTCCCTCCCTCCTGGCTTGTCTGTTCCATTGTAATGCCCCTGATCCATCCCTCCTGCCCTTTATGGTCTGTTATGCTGCAGCTTTCTCTCCTGTCTGTCCATTATGGTCCTGCCTCTTGCCCCTCTGTTCTCTGTTGTCCATGTGCATGGTCCTGTCCCCTCCCTCTTGCTTTCTATGGATTGTTGTGCTGCACTCCCGTCCCGCATGCCCTGTGTGGTGTATTGTGCTGCTGCAAACCCTGATGCCTGCCGTGCAGGGTCAGTTTGGTGCACCTCTCCATGTCCCTCCTGTCCTCTGTTATCCAAGTCCATGTCCCTACCCCATTTCCTTCCATGATCCAATGTACCATACTTGCGAACATTTTGAACTTGGTAAGAGGGAGATTTTGAAAAAAAACTGGGGTATTGATTTTCCCCTTTGAGTTACATTGAAAAAGAGGAGATTGTAGACAGGAGACAGATCAAATAAAGCCCATTTGAGCTTAAAAACATTGGACGTTTCCTGGCTGAATCGGGTATGTTGGCATGTATGGTTGTACTACCATTGCCTCTTCCTTCTGCCCACAATGGTCTATTACATTGCCACAGCCTCTCTTGCAAGTCCTGTATTGTTGGTGTGTTGCCCCTGCCCCCCTTTCCACTGGCCTCCATAGTCTGTTGTGCTGCCACGGCCCTTCCTGCCTGCTCAGTGTGGTTAAATTGTTGCCTTTGCACCCTCCTACCTGCCTTCAATTTTCAGAGTCCGTGCCCCTGGCCTCTGCCTCTCAACAGTATCCTAATGAACAACTAGATTGATAACATTCTATATTTATTACAAAAGTGTGGAACGCCTGACGTCATCTTGATGTAATCAAAACTGTAATACCTAGAGCATTTCCTTTAGAAATTACATATATGAGAGGGTCTTATTGGCATCAAAATTATGGTTAGTGCTCTAAAAGACTAAAATAAGGACATATTTTCTGAGTTTTCAAATAGCGAGAAAGCACTTTTAAATTATTTGTTACCTTTGTTTTTTTATCCAGTTGACCACTTGATTAAATGTTACACTTAGGGGAGAGGATGTGGTGTTTCTTCCAGAACTGCAGACTTTGCAACTGGGGAACCAGGTTGGAGTTTCTGCTTCAGCTCGACATTCTGTGATTCTGGTCAAATCACTTAGTCTCCCCATGTCTACAACCAAAATGAATTTGTTCTTGTGTGATGTAACCAATGCTCATGTAAAGCACTCCAATACCTGACAAGTCTGCACTATATAACACTGCAAAAACACAAAATAATAAGTGTTTTGCACACTTCTGTCATTGGGCTATATTTGGGCTACATCTGGGTGATTTTGGGCTACATTTGAGCTCTTTTGTCTCCGGTGGCCATCTTGGGAGATTTATTTGTTATGAAGTTTCCTAATTTCCTCATATACTGCAGTCTCCTCAGTAGGAAATGCTTTCAGTTTTTTACTTTGATTCCATCATGAAGGTATTCAGATATGTCACACATTTGCCATAAATTCTGAATGTTAGCACTCTAGTTGCTCATTAGATCACTGTAGTAAAACTACTGTTCACCATGGAAGTCTGCTCCTGGTATTAAAAGTGCATGTTTCAGTCTGCATATCAGAATTTTTTTATGAAATAGAAGAGGATTTGAGAAGTCACTCAAAATGTGCCCTCATTTTCTTTCTTCAGCATTAATCATAATTTCTATGGCAAAATGAACCCCCTCATTGTGTTCCTTTTTAAATTAAATGTTTTAAGTGTTACCAGTTTATTCCAATCAAGATGGCTTCAGGTGTGCCATACTTTTGTCATAATGAAGACAGTAAGCGCTCTAGTTGTTTTTAAGAACACTCTGGGACATTCTGTCATTGGGCTATACTTGGGCTACATCTGGGTGATATTTGGGCTACATTTGGGCTCTTTTGTCTCTGGTGGCCATCTTGGCAGACTTATTTGTTATGAAGTTTCCTAATTTCCTCATTTACTGCAGTCTCCTCAGTAGGAAATACTTTCAGTTTTTTACTTTGATTCCAAAGGCATTCAGATGTGTCACACATTTGCCATAAATTCAGAATGTTAGCACTATTTTTGCTCATTAGATCACTGTAGTAAAGCTACTGCTCACCAGGGAAAACTGCTGCTGGTATTGAAAGTGCATGTTTCAGTCTGCATGTCAGAATTTTTTAATGAAATAGAAGAGGATTTGAGAAGTCACTCAAAATGTGCCCTAATTTTTCTTTCTGCAGCACTAATCATACTTTTTATGGAGAAATGAACCCCCTCATTTTGTTCCTTTTTAAATTAAATGTTTTAAGAGTTACCACTTTAATCCAAGCAAGATGGCTTCAGGTGTGCCATACGTTTATCATAAGTAGGACTGTTAGCGCTCTAGTTGTTCTTTGGAACACTCTGGGAAGCTGCAGTAGAACACAAAGGAATCAACTGACAGTCTCTGCCCTTGTTGGATGTACATGTTTTTCTGAGAATGTCAGACTTCATTCTCACATGACTGAGAAAGATAATGTGAATTTACAGAAAATAAGCTCTCAGTTTAGCTTATAGATCACCTTCCAAACCTCTGTGGGAAAAGCATGAGAAAATATTTTTCTCTCAATCATGATATCCCAGCAGAAGGCTTTTTCACATGGTGAAATCACCTTAGAACATACCATAATTCCTAAAATGAGTATGGTACCATCAACAAATGATTTATAATGTAACTAAAGTCTTAAAACCTTCTATTAACTTCAATGCTTTTTAATGAGGTGCTATCATGTATATTGGTCCCAAGATGGCTGCCAACACTTCTTGGATGAAGTGCTGACAGCCAATCAGATCTCAGGATGAGATGTGTTTAGGCTCCGCCCACATATATATATGATTTTACTTTATGTACTTTTAAATGCAATTTTCTCAGGAACTACTGAACAGATTGACACCAGACCTGCAAAAGGCACATCCCTGACCTGAGGACTACCTCTCTGCCAAATTTCAAGTAATTCTGTTCAGCCGTTCGGGCTGTACCTTGGACTAAAGGTCCCAATGGAAAATTGCATGGGGAAAACGCGTTTTGGGACCCCCCTTTTTTCTCAGTCCCCGCTTGACGAATCCTCCTGAGACTTTCAGGGTAGGAGCGGAGCGCCCCACCTATTTTGAAAATTTCGCGAGGATTCGTCAACCGGCGCCAAAGTTATTCCAAATAGAATGTTGCGGATTTTCTATGGAAACACGGTCCTAACTATAACTATCTACTGGCGACTGCCAGTAGAGAGAGATATATATATCTATATATATATATATATATATATATATATATATATATATATATATATATATATATATATATATATATATATATATATATATATAAAGGAGTCCTTAATAAAATTAATCATACTTTTTAATCCATGCCCCCTTCGAAAAGTGTAAGAAGTACTTACTATGTTACTTGTGCAATGTAACCTTTTACCCTACTTATGTCCCGCAGTCTTCCCGCTTGTGTGCCGTGATCCTCTCAGGCACCCGTGCGCCTGTGTCTCTGTGGCCACATCCCCTAGATAGGACGCCACAGTGCATGCATGTTGTAGCAAAGGCCACTGTGAAATGTAGCCACAGACCACCACATTGTAGTACCAGTGTATTTCTATATAAGATGCAGTCTGTTTCCTAAGAGCATGTCGCATCGTTCTCCGTTTCAGATTGTCTTAAGCATGGTATTTCTCTAATTTACGACTCAATGAATTGCTCGTACCATTAATATAGCACGTGCCTTAATGCTGCAACTAAAAGGTCTTTTATATACATTTCTATACGAGATGGATTCCGTTTATTAAGCGTATGTCGCCTCGTTCTTGGTTATAAATTGCCTTAAGCATGGCATTTCTCTCATTTATTTACCCAATAAATTCCTTCTCATGCAATGGCTGAAAGTATTTTTAATTTGACATAGTAGAGCCAATCAAACACAAAGTAAGCACAATAAGTAAATAAGAGATTAGTGACTACATATACAAAAGCACTTCACCCGCCAGAGCAGTTGGTATACATAATCATTTCCTAAGAAGGCTGATATCCAGAAAAAATATATATATTCAATTTGAAAGAAAAAAACGCATAACATAGTATAGAGTGGCACCGAACGGAGCTAAATCAACTTCACTCCATCAACAGGATCGTACCCTGAGGATAGTCTATAAAGCCAAGCTTTTATAGGATCCCAAACGTGAAGAATCTTTGACCTGCAACTATCACGCTGTAATATCGAAATTTCAAGCCTGCTCATATTTATAAACTCTGACCACCATGACAGAGGGTGGGGTGGTTCTTTCTGTAACCAGTGTCGGACAGACCTAATCTAGCCAGTGCAATTGCCATAAAGTAAATACCTGCCAGACACGTGGTGATTTTTCTGGAATGCCCAAGGATGATGATCGGATCCCTTACCACCTGACTTTCAAATATTCAAATAATTTTCCAAAATACCCAATTCCAATAGCGTCTGATCAAAGAACAAGTTACAGGTATATGAATGACATCTGCATCCCTTGTCCCACAACGAAAGCACTGCGAGACCTCTTACACCCCAGTTATACAATCGGAGTGCTGTATAATATAAATTATTGAGTACCTTAAACTGATGCGCTTTTATTTATGAAACATTGACAACAGTTTTGATCACTGTATTACATTTTGGTGTGTCTCAAGGTGTCACCTGTTGAGGTAAACAGCTACTCCATTTTTTAGCTAGTCTTTTGAACCGATTTGCCCTACCCGGCTTTAACCCCTTCGGTGCTCATGACGGAACGGTTCCGTCATGAGCCACGGTTGAGCTGTGCTCATGACGGAACCGTTCCGTCATGATCACGCCCGCGCAAGAAACCGTCAGCACAGCGGCGGAATTCGCGCAGCATGGAAGGGGTTAAACAGCGCTACGCAACCCCTATGAATCTACGCCTAAGCTTCTTCATAAGAAATTCCAGAAACGCGTTACAGTGTAAATGTATTTTTTCCCGGTCAATAGTATTTAGAAAATTACTACGTTGGAGATATTGAAGGAAAGCTTGGCTGGGTAGCCCCTTCTCATGACATAGGTTTTCGAATGGAAGAATACACCACTTCCCCATTGGAAGTGGTTAAAGCTAGGTGCTATACTTATCCTTGTATATATATATATATATTTTTTTTAAATGAGAACTATGGTTTCTCCAAATTCAATCAAATTGAAATTGCATGCAATATATGCCAATGCTTTTTAATAATCTTTTGACCTGATTTGAGTTGTTGCTATATTTACTGACACATATAATCTGTTTTGGTTTATTCCTTTCCCTGTCCAGTGAGAAAGAAAGAGTCTGTGGTTGTATCCAGCCCTCTTCCCAGCTTTCTCTATTATCTGTAGTGGGTAATCTTGGTTAATCAATTCTCTTCTTAACGCACCTCTGCCTTTGATTTTAAGTTCTCCAAATTGGAGCAGTACCTTCCGATTCTCAGGAACAGCCCAAATGGTAGGTTCTCTTTCAGAGATCAGGGATGGGCACCCTTCAAATGAAGTAAGCTCTTTTTGTCTGTTGGTTTGTTATATATTTTGGTATTCAAGGTGCTACCAAGGGCCATGATTGATAAATCAAGAAAGAAATCTTGTTTGCTCACTGATTTCCTGAATGTGAAGTATTGGTTCTGTTCATTAAGCTAACCTACAAAAGTGTGCCAATTCCTCAGACCACTGCCAAATGATGAAAATGTGATCTATGTATCGACACCGGAGTTGCACTTGGTCGTGGTAAGGGTTATTTGTCCAGGTGTTATAGTCTTAAAACTGGTGGACATACAGGAAAACCAGGCTGGGGACAGAGGTAGTGCCCATGGAAGTTCCATGATTATGTTGGTGTATCGTACCTTCATACTCAAAATAGTTCCGAGTTAGTTTCCAGGTGAACTCCAAGTGTTTTAGAAGGCTATTTCTCTGCAGGCAGTAATTCTGAAATGGTACACAAACTTTCTTCTTGCGGTATAATTGTATGTAGTGTTTCAACGTCTAGACCGATCGTTCTCATTTCTGGGACAGAAAGTCATGTTTTGTACGGTTTTTAACATGTATTTTGTGTTGTTTTTTAATAGGATTGAATCTTTGCTACCAGAAGTTGTAGAAAACAATCCACAAATGTGGAAAAGGTCTCTAGTACAGAGCCTATCCTGGACACTATTGGGTGGCCTGATGAGACATCTTGTATATTTTGTGATGTGTATAAAAGTATGTATGGCATGCTAGGATTTTCTGTCAGATCTTGTTTGAGTATCAGATAATTCAATTTTGTACAAGGCTTCTACAAGCCTCATCATAGGAAGACTATGGCCCCACCTGGTTTTAGAACTATGTAATTCCTAGTACTTACCGACTATAGATCCTTTTGTAAGATTTTTGTGATGGGACAGGCTTGGACCCATGGCTCCAATTTCTTTTATTTCTACCTCTGGTGGTATGGATGCTTCTGAAGGAAAAATGAAGGATTTTTTCCTTCAAGTCTGTATGTGTAGGGTCTTTCCTACCTGTGGTGTGTCTCTAAAGAAGGCTTTGACTCTTAGTTTTCTAAATAACTCAATTCAATTCAAGCTCACACCAGAGCTTGAATTTATCTATAATAGGTCAGGAAAATGCCTAACCCTTTGGTCAGAACACCGTCTTCATTTGCGGTGAGCGTAACATGTGTCAGATAGATCACCAGACTTACATGCTGCTTGTCCCTGGTTGACTGTCCTTTATTCTGCTTCTTGTTATTACCTGTTCTGTCTTACCAACCCTTCAAACCTGCTCTTTTTCCTCCTCTCCCCAATGTTTCCCCATTTTCATCTCCACCCTCCTCTCCCAGAGTTCCTTGAAAGAATGTGGCAGGTGAAAAAGGACTCATGGGGAGGTCCATAAGGACCGGGCCAATAATACATTTGTGGAGACATCTTTTGCTAATAGTGGTTTTTGAATTTTCTCCCTATTCTGTTTGCCTTGTCTTTTGCTCTGCCCTTAGAGTCATAGCTGGAGCATCTCTCTGAATCTGAACCAGAAACCAAGATGTTCTGGTTTGATGGGCTAACAAACAAGTAATTAATTGATCCTGGCATTTGTGTGAACCTATTCTTGAATAAATTACAGGACAAACTAGGGGTGCATAATAGTTGAATGTGGTACGTTCTGCAGAAAGTCAAGCTGTGCGACTTAGTGCTTTCGTTCTAATAAATAAGTGCATGAACTCAAAGGATACTCGTCACCGGAGCAGGGGCGGAAACACTTACACAATGACAGTAGATAGTGAGGAGTCAGGCAACGCTTAGTCTCCAAGCCCACAGCAGTCAAAGATTCCCTTTGGTAAAAGGTCCCCCTGTGACAATAGATGGCTCTTCAGCAACCTGCTGAATTTTAACGCAGAACAGGCAATAACTCATTCAGTTGAAGGCCCCTAGACACACACTGCAGACCCTGTAAGGGTCAGTCACTCAGAACGGTTTGCTAAATGTATTGCTTTAAATAGGTTGCCGACTCGATTCACGCAAAAATAGATAATGTGTTTCATTTATTTATCCAATCAGAATCAAGAAAAAAATACCCTTTCAGGTAAGAGAATGAAAAAACCTAAAAAGCATTCCAAAAACAGGGAAATTAGCCAGAAAGTAAGGAATTGGGAAAGAGGAAGACGTCATCATAGATTGAATTGCTCTATGAAAATATTGCATGTTGCTTAATACATAATCCAAATTTTGCTTATTGCAACAAAAAGATGCAGACAACTCTTCTTGTACTTGATAAAAAGGAGCACTATACCACTCTCGAGTGGTGTACAGAAACACATGTTATGGAAATTACAGCTTCCCCGTACCATGTGGATGAATGATGTTATTGTATTAGGGTTCCCCCACAGCTGGAGTAGTTGGCTTGTAGAATAGCATGGCTACAAACTGCTCGGAGTTAAATTAAAATATAATTATAACGGGCAAAATACTTCTCTTCACTTTTTTTTTGTTTACATTTTTTTATTAGGGTTTTGCATGCATCTTTCCACATTGAACTTCAACGGTTATACAGGTTAATCATTTTTGTACATCATCATGAATCATTAGGTCAGCTTGCAGTGGGTGGTTGCATTAATCATGTGGCCATTAAATCCTCCTGATGTGGCTAATGGTATACATCTCCCACATATGTGTTCTGATAGACTATCATGTATATCGTTGCAGTGGTCCCGATTTGTCCCAAGTTGTCCAGGGTCAACTCTGTCTCCCCTATTCTGCCTATGCAGCGTTCCCCTCACACCCAATATGATCGTCTGGGTCATGTAACTAGTACATCGGTGTTTGAACTGCCGATGGGATCAACTGCCAACTTCGGGGCGGCATGGGAGAGTTCGTAGGGAGGGAGGAAAAACTGAAACGGGAAAGAACGGGAGGTAATGAGCGAATCATGAAGGGGGAGAGGGTGTAGGGCTGGTGAAGAGAAAGCTTCCACGGTGAACTGTGCATGTATTGAATGCATGTGCGTTGGACGTGTTCTGGGGTGAGTCAGGGGGGGCGGGTCTATAGACTGGCGCGCTGTGAGAGTCGGGGTCTGCACTCGCCTCTCGTGTTTAGGTGCTATACCTGTCTACCGAGTCACCGGTGCCTTCTATCGGTCCTGGATGGCTGGGGGAGCCGGAGAGGCGCGGGGGGTGGGTTGTGTCGTGTCCTGTGTGTCTCCCTCTGCCCACTTCTGTTTAAAGCATATGAGTTGTGCCCATTCCATAGATATTGGATGTTTGCGGGCGCCCCTCGCCTCTTCCTCTCACAGCATCTCTTCCTCTGCCGCACCCCATATGAGCAATGCACCCGCCCAGGCTGACCCCGACGGCCCCGCTGGAGCGCTCCAATGCATCGCAATGTTCCTCTTCGCGAGGAGAATGGCCAATGACGCGAACTTCCATTGTACTTTCGCGGTTTTCCCACGTGGGGGCAACAGGGAGATCGGTTGTCGATCGAATGGTTTGGCGCACCCCATCCCAGTATCGTTGTATGAATGGACAAGTCCAGAACATATGTTTGAGGTCGGCTTCTGATAATTGACAGCGGGGGCATTCGAACTGTGTGTCGGGGTAGAACCAGTGGAGCTTCTCCGGAGTGAGATACGCCCGGTGCAGGATATTGAATTGAATATTTTTGAATCGCGCATTCCTGGATACCTTTTTCGGAAATTCCAGAGCTTTGCGCCACTCTGCGTCGTGGAACACGTGGCCTGCGTCGTCTTCCCACGCTCCCCGGAGCCTGTCCAGGGAGACGTCCGTCAACTCCCGGATCGCTTTATAATTCCATGTGATTAGGTGCTTACCTGCCCCCATTCGCAACACAGTATGCAACACTGGATGTGTCGGGGCTTCCCCATCTCGTAAGTTCCAGAAGTGGCCACCACTTTCCAATATTTGCCTGTGTCGTAGGAACTGTCCCTGGGGGAGGTCATACCACTCCACCAGCTGGGCGTATGTCCTCAATTGTCCTTCCTGGAATAACGCCTCTACCTCTGTGATGTCATGATCAGTCCATACTCAGAGGGCTCTCGCGGTGTAGTACCCGCTCCCCTGGGGGAATCCCACTAGGGGAAGTAGGGGGGAATATAGTGGTTGGCCTCTGGACATGCGGTGTATCCACATCATGCATTTGCGGGCTACGGCGACCTGTAGCGGGTGCATGGATGCCGGTTTAGTACCCGGCAGAAGCATTCGTCGGATCTCGGGAAGCGGCAGTCTGCCTCCCTCGGTGGTCGTCTCCTCCATGTGCCACTCCGCCGTCCAATGGGACAGCCACTGGAGCTGCGCCGCAAGAAAATATGATTCGAAGGACAGTGCTCCCAAGCCTCTGCCTGTTGTGGTTAGATATAGTGTGCGCAGTGCCACTCTATGACGACCGCCTCCCCAGATCAGGGTTGCTAACAGCGTGTCTAACTCCCGGAAGAAGGAGCGCGGCGGGATTATAGGAAGGTTTGCAAAGTAATAGAGCATTCTCGGCACCATAATCATTTTTGCGATGGCGACACGCCCGATGGGTGCTAATGGCAGCGTCTTCCAGAATCCCACCGCCGATCGCAGGCTTGTCAGCGCTCTTCGGTGATTACCCTCGAAGAGGTCTCTGGGGGAGTGGTATAGGTGCACCCCCAGATATCTGGGGGCCGTCTCATCCCACGACAGCGTCTGAGTACCCAGTGTTATCACTAGGGGCCCTGTCTGGGCACCCAGAGGAAAAACGGACGACTTCTCCCAGTTGACTTTAAGTCCCGAGGTCTCTCCGAACTCCTGCAGCGTTTTCCAGATCGATGTAAGGTCGGCTGATACGTCACAGACATATCAGGAGATCGTCCGCATATAGCGACACGCAATGGGTGACGTCCGCTATGGGAATCCCCCACGCCTCTCCCTCCCGCCGCAACCGTATGGCCAAGAGCTCCATCGCCAGGGCGAAGAGGAGAGAGGGGGCATCCTTGTCTGGTCCCTCGGGTCACCGAGAATGGAGCCGATATGAGTTTACCGATACACATCCTGGAAGTGAGACCTCTGTATAGGAGCTGGGTGTAGGCCAGTAGTGTGGGTCCAACCTGCACGCACTGCAAGACCTCGAATAGATAAGGCCACAACAGGGTGTCAAATGCCTTCTCCAGATCCAAAACCAGACATGCCGCCCGAGGATATCTTTCTTTTGTCTGATCCTGGATATGAAAAAGGCGACGCAGATTATGTGAGGTGTTACGCCGGGGAATGAACCCACATTGGTCGGGGTGCACCAATGCTGGAAGGATTTGACTGTATCGTTCCGCTAAGATTTTCCCTAGGATCTTGCAGTCGGCGTTCAGGAGCGTTATCGGCCTATAGGAAGCCGGGAGCGTGGGGTCTCTGTGCGGCTTCAAGAAGGTCACTAAGATAGATGTCCGCATCGATTCCGGGAGTATTTTGTGGGCTAACGCCTCCTCGTATATGGAGGCCAGTCGCGGCGCTAATGGGGTCGCAAACGTGTGGTAGTACTCAAGTGGGAATCCGTCCGTACCTGGTGCCTTCTTGCGCGCCATTGACTTGATCGCCTGCTTCACATCAGCGGGTTTGATCTTTTTGTCTAGTGCCTTCCCGACTGCGGGGGGATCTTGGACATGGGCGACCGGCCCAGGAAATTGACAAGGTCCCTCGATGGACCAGCCCGCGGGGACCGGTATAATGCCGCGTAGTATCCGTGGAAGATGTGCAGGATGTCAGCCTGAGAGTGTCTGATCTGCCCGTCTGAGGCCGTGAGTTCTGTAATAAGGTGTGGTGTTGTGTCTTGTTTGACTAGCCATGCCAGGAGGGACCCCGCTCTATTCCCCTCCCGATGCGTCCTTGCCGCGTATGCCCGAAAATTGTATTTACGTAGGTCTCGCAGTGTTTCTGCATGCGGGGATTTGGCCACCGACAATTGCGTTGATGTGGCGGTCCCCTGATCTACACTTTTCGATATGTCCTCTAGCTGGGACTCCGCCCTCTGCAAGGCCCTGTCTAACACTCTCCTGACCCCCACCACTTGTTGGATGCAGTGCCCCCTGGCGGCTACCTTAAACGCGTCCCACTCTATTGATCTCGTGGTGGCCGTGTTGTCATTCTGCCGAAAGTGTTCCTGCATGTATTCCTCATGGGTTTGGCAGAATACCGGGTCTGTGAGGCACTCTCGGGGCATCCTCCATGTTGGGATCGGGGGTGGGGCGGTCTCCACCTGAGGACCATAGTGTGCGCATCGTGATCCGACACTATTCTACCTAGGTAGTCGGAGTCTTGTACTTTGGGTAAGAGTGACGCTGAGCATAGGAACCGGTCTAGTCGGACCCGCAAATCGTGAGGAATTGAATGAAAGGAATAAAGCTTTGTGGAGGGGTGGCGAGTCCTCCAAACATCTGCCAACCCCCATCGGTCTGCCCAGTTACGGAGGCATGCAGCGTGTTTATATGACGGCGAGTGTATCTGACGGGGGTGTGATCTGTCTAGGTGTGGGTCTTGGGTGCAGTTATAATCCCCTCCTAATAGCCATGGGACTGACGTGTTGTGTGCCAGCGCATTTGTGAGTCTGCCCCAGTATCGCTCCTGCTCCGTGTTAGGGTCGTATATGCTACCTATCAGTAGTTGCTGGCCCTCCAGTAGCCCCACTAGCATTGCGAAACTGCCTTCCTTGTCAATGAGTCTGATTTGCTCTTTGAATGGTACCCCCGGTCTGATCCACACCAGCGCGCCCCTAGCAAATGCGGAGTACGCCGTGGCACATATTATGCCTCGCCACTTTTTCTGTAACCGGTCCACCTCCCCCACTGTCCGGTGCGTCTCTTGCAAGAATGCTACTTGGGCCTGCTGTCTCTTGATATAGGCATAAATAGAGTACCTCTTGCGGGCCGTATGCATTCCCCGGACATTCAATGTGAGGCATTTTATGTCTGTGTTAGGAATTCTGTGGGACATGTTGCGAGAAGTCGGGTGTATGTGTCCCTGCTGTATTGTGGACCCCACGTCCGCTGCGCCCGCCACCTACCGTCCATCCGTGCACTGTACCGTCCATGAATGCTGCCTTGCCCGTTCAGGAATATGCGGGGGATTAACACATAGGGGAGGGGGGTAAACTGCAACAACAATGGGGAACAGTCTCAATACTGGGGGCGTACC
The DNA here is from genome assembly GCF_964204655.1 of Triturus cristatus. Taxonomy (NCBI): domain Eukaryota; kingdom Metazoa; phylum Chordata; class Amphibia; order Caudata; family Salamandridae; genus Triturus; species Triturus cristatus. The sequence continues at coordinate 738,636,420 of NC_140586.1, read as the reverse complement.
GCGCGAGGCGGTGCGCCCAAACTGGATTTCATCTTGAAACTTTAGTTCGTATCTGAGGGGGTGGTGACTTCGATAGTTCCCGGCTCTCGCTTTAGCGGCTGCCCGTATATTGTTGATATCTATAAAGGTCCTGCCTGTGCCATGGTAGCTTTCAGTATTCCGAGACCGGTGTGAATGTTGTTGTCCTGCTGCGATGGCTGCGTCTCATCTAGATGGACGCGATCTCGCTTCGCCGGGCTCATAGTGTGTTCTGCTCGTGCAAAATACTTCTCTTCACTTAATGAAGATGTATAGAACAGTAACTATGAGGAGATGATAACCATATCTTTAGCACATGAGAGCAAAGATATCAACTGAGAACACTGATCATCATTTTAACGGACAATTATTACTTTTATTGTATCAAATATTAAATTAATATTGTGATACATGGCATCAAAGCAAATTGTTTCATGCAAAACATTATAGCCCAAGAACACCCACCCTGCACCCAAATGCCAATACTTGCATTTCCTTTGTATTTTGGGCAGCTTAACACACTCATTTCACTTCTTCATCTTTAACTGGTGTAACAGAGGAGGGAACTGTTTAACTCCACAATCATGATTGCAGTCATGAAATGATCCAGATGAGACCGTTCTAGGGCATGTAGAAATAAATATGGATTCCTACAAGTTACTGTCCTCCCCCATATCAGCTTCAGGGCTGAACCTCCTCAATACTGCACCCTGTATGTAGAGTTAAGTATGAGATTTATTTCTACTGCATGTAACATATGTGCAGTGGTAAACCCCGCTACCTCCCTCACGCTCTATTTTTCCCACCAGTGCACCCCCCCTCTAAGAACACAGAATTAAAGCAAGACAATTTTACATTTACCTATTTTGGACACTGAAACCTCTAAGCTGTCATAAGTGCTAAGAGCCCAACCTCATTTTCTCACTCCAAAAATCCCCCCCCCCCCCACCTCCATCTCACACTTTGCAGGGACCCAGCCCTCTCAAACGACCGCTCCTCAAACTTCCCTTGCTTGAGCTGCAGAGACTGAGACTTCTCTGGGCCATCAATGTTCAAAGTGGGGCCTGCCCAGAGCTCCTATTCTACCCCACGCTCTCCCTTTGACAAGATAGGCCAGTCAAACTTCAGAAACCAGACCTGGAGCTTTCTGTCCGCATCCTCTTTGTGTACTGCTCTACAGGTGAAGGGAGCGCCTTGCTCTTTCCTCCAAGTTCCTCGCACCATCTCGCACCCATTTCAAAGAATTCCTATTCAGCAGGAATGGCAATGAACCCACTTATTACAGAAACCGGCAAGAAAGGGGATTTCAACTTGGAGGCCATGCTCTGAGCGCCCCACCCCGCACACTGGAGGGCTATGTTCAGAATGACAAACATTAACCGCCCAGGAGCTAGACGTTTTCTCAAAACCGCCAACAGCTTAAAAATGACGACGTTACCTATGACTAGAAAAAAAATCCTATTTATCGAAATCACGGCAACTATCTAAATACATGTTTAAAAATATTGCACCTTCCACCAGTGGAACAGTGCAATGGGTGGGGGCTCAATATGTTCATGTTGTTTTGTATACTTTTGATCTCGATACTATGTAAACTAAATGTCAATACCTATACTTTATGGTGTATGATATGGCGGTTGCCCTTTGTATTAAGGGGCTCTGCCCTATATATGACTATTGACAATAAAATTTGTTTCTGAAAAAAAAATATTGGACCTAAGCACACATTTATTATATAAAATACCACTTATGCCATATACAAATAAATCCTCGAAGTAAAACAACCGATGTGACAGATAGAACATAACTGCTTTCATACGCAAAATAACTAACTAAAAATGACAAAGCTGTTGAGAGAGAAAACTATTTTACCAATACAAATGAATGCTAAAACAGATGGTATGATTCAAGAAACTTAATTGACTTGCATTTTATGCATCAGCAAGCACACCATTTTGTGCCAACCTCCCTTTCGTTATTTTATATATATCAGGCGCACTAAATGTGCGGTTATTGATTTCACGATGACAGCCAGGAATCCACACAGCCATTACCAAAACGAAAACACACAGCCTCCCATGGGATCAGTAACCAAGCAGCAGACAGATTCTCAAAAGACAATTAAGTAAACTGCAGCTGGACAGAATTCAAGGTCGTTCTCGCCTAAAGAGCACACAAACAAACAGAATAAGACTCCACAACCACCTGGACTATCAATATACTATAGGAACATGTTTAAAGCAATAGGGTGGTACCTTAACAATAAATAACCCACAGACCCCCTCTCCACTGAGTGTCCAAGAAACACGAGCACTGAAAGACAACCGGTCTGTGTGTTTCCTTTTTTTTAATACAATGCAAAGCTTGTGTGTGCCGAGCACGGAGACGTGTTTTTGTAGAGATGAAGAAGACTGCAAGCACTTAAGTAACGTGGTGACCTGCTAAGAGGGATATCTGATCAAAAGCAGTACGGGCTCAGCACTCTGCTTTCCACAAACAGTATATCCGTTGCCTCAAGAACATACAATTATGGTTTGCCAAGAACATTGTGTTACTATTTACCTTCCTTACTAACGCAAATTACACCAAATACTCGAAACGCACTGAACTCGCTTGGGAGGCAGGCAACAGCTGGGCAACTGGTTAAAGGTCTCAAGAGTGGACCCCATTCAGAGCTGAAACACAGGTTTCAAGCTTAGCTGTCCTAGGGCACTATGCAATTGTGATAAATGGCAGCCACATCAACAAGACAAAGCGTGCCAGCATATCATAAACCAATGGAGAAGGATGCCCGGAGAGAAGGGAATGGAGGATCACACCTTTACAATTTGGGAAGGCTTCAAACCCAGCCCAAAACTGAGATTCATTAGGAGCATTAAAACGTTATTAGGCATAGGTAAAATGTATTTTCTCCACTGTATGTTTGGTATGCCTGAAGCATGTAGCACTGCTGCAGTCATGCAGTTTTGAACATCGGGTCTGTTTAGTACTCTTAGCACCAGATTGTTTCTGTATGAAATGAAGGACAGGCGTCTCCCATTGCCAATAGATGTCTTTCTTAAAGATTAGATGTGTACATAATACAGTCCACTAGGCAGTCAAATATTCTAACCACTGTCTAAGTAGTTTAGCAACAAATAAACGTGTTCAGGAAAGATTGCATCCGTGGTATTTACATTTTTTTTTTTTTTAAAGGCCCCCATTTATTAAGAATACAACATATTACAAGTTATTTTAGATCTTAAAAAAAAAGCTATGTTGGAAAAAATATATCAAAACTATTCAATACAAACTATGAAAACAAAAATCACTTTTGTACAAATGTCCAACACACTCGCCACACATTCTCTTCCCCTACTGGAGCAGCACAGACGTCTACGATGAGACGACGACATGCTAGAAAGGCTTAAAGTAATGCCTTCTCTAAACAGCAATCTATAATGAATCAATCATTTTTCTATTTCTAAACCAAATCAGTAAATGGGTTTCATCCTGTACAATATTGTTTCACCCCAAAGCAAGGTTTAATTACAACTTTCATCAGAACACTCAATCCCTAATACTTGATATACAAGACAATTATTCACCATCAAGATTTTGTAGTTAGAGATCAAAATATATGGTAGCGGAAGACAGATCTCTACAAAGACAATAAAAATTCACCTTAAACACCTTATTACCCTCGCCCCTTAACTATATTTTTGGCTTTATGATTGGTTATCACCCGAAGACTATTGTTACAAAGTTTTAGTTTCTTTCTGTGGTTCTGAAGCAAGTGTACACATTTCATGAATACAAGATACCACCCCAGCAAGCTTTTTGTACACCTGGGGCCAGCCGAACTGCCACATCACAATGTTTCTGAATGGCTTGTGCAGGTGGTACCATTTTTATTTACACCTGAAGCAGGAGCAGTCCTGGATTCCTATATACAGCCACCAGGCACTAATAGTACCCTTATGCGGTTTCTGTACACCTCGTACAAGTTACAATGTTACAGTTGGTAAATGCTACTTAACAGTATGCATCTGTTCTTGGCATGTAGAGCTGCTGCAGTCACATTATTGCATTAGATCGCCGCCTAGTGTTTGGTCCGGATGTTGCACGAGGTTGTCTTGGAAGAGTCTTCGAGATCTCACGAGATAGGCGACTCCTCCCCTGGACTACAGTGCACATGGACAGCTCCTCCATCGTCAGATTGTTTTTTCGCCATTGTGGCAAAGATGGAGGATAGTAATAGAAAGAAAGGTGTCCATGTAAATCAATCTAAATAAGATAGTACTGCAACTGTGCTCGGCACCAGGGAGGAGGGTGGGCATGTGACTGCAGCAGCTCTACATGCCAAGAACAGATGCACACTGGTAAGTAGCATTTACCGTTCGAGGCATATGAGCTGCTGCAGTCACATTATTGCATAGACTGTATAGCAGTTCCTCGTCTAGTGGTGGTTACCGGTGGCAGTTGCAGTAGTTTGGAAAAGTGTTTTAAGGACAGCCTGACCTACAGAAGCTTGTTGTTTGGCTTGCACATCAACACAATAGTGTTTAGTGAAGGTATGTATGGTAGACCATGTAGCTGCCTTACAAATGTCTTCTAAGGGGATATTCCCTAGAAAAGCCATGGATGCCCCCATTTTGCGCGTGGAATGTGCTTTTGGGGGAATAGTTAATGTGCTTTTAGCTTTTTGATAACATATTTGTATGCACTTAACTATCCATCTGGCTATCCCTGCCTTTGAGATAGGGTTACTCTTATGAGGTTGACAGAAAGACACAAACAACTGTTTTGTCTTTCAAAATGGTTTAGTTCTGTCTATGTAGTAGAGTAGAGCCCTTCTGACATCCATTGTGTGGAGTGCCCTTTCAGCTACTGACTGTGGTTTTTGAAAAAAGACAGGTAACTCAATTGATTGGTTAATATGAAAACTAGTTATGACCTTTGGTAGGAATTTAGGGTTTGTTCTGAGAACTACCTCATTTTGGTGTATTTGCATGAAGGGTTCTTGAATTGTCAGTGCCTGCAATTCACTTACTCTTCTGAGTGAAGTAATTGCTATTAGAAATGCCACCTTCCATGTTAGGAACTGTAATTTGCAAGAATGTAGAGGCTCAAAAGGTGGGCCCATAAGTCTAGTAAGTACAATGTCAAGATTCCAGACTGGAGAAGGTGGAGCTCTTGGAGGGATTACTCTTTTGAGCCCTTCCATAAACGCCTTAATAGGTGGTATGCGGAAGAGAGACACGTGTGGTCTGTTCTGGAGGTATGCTGCAATAGCAGGGAGGTGTAATCTTATAGATGAATATGCTAGATTACATCTTTGTAAGTGTAGCAGATAACAAATTATGTTTTGGACAGAAGCGTCTAGTGGATAGATTTGATTATTTTGGCAGTAAATAACAAACCTTTTCCATTTGTTTGCGTAACAGGCTCTGGTAGTGGGACGTCTTGCCTCTTTGATGATATTCATACAATCAGGAGGCAGGTTAAGGTATCCGAACTCTAAGACGTCAGGAGCCAGATTGCTAGGTTAATTTGATTGGGGTCTGGGTGTTGTATCTCTCCATGGTTCTGTGCGAGTTGTTTTGGAGAGAGGTGTAGTCGTTGATGAGGGACGACAGAGTTCTAGGAGTGTTGTGTACCATGGTTGTCGTGCCCATGTGGGAGCAACCAGGATCATTGTAAGTGTTTGTTGCTTTAGTTTGCGTACCACTAATGGAATGAGTGGGGTTGGCGGAAAAGCGTATGCAAATCTGCATGACCAGTTCATCCATATTGCATTGCCCCTCGACTGCGGGTGTGGGAACCTGGCGGCGAAGGATGGGCATTTTGCGTTTTCTTTTGTGGCGAACAGATCTATGTCTGGGTGTCCCCATGCTTGAAAGAACGGGAGTAGGACTTCTGGGTGAAGTTCCCATTCGTGGATCTGTTGACTGTCTGCTCAATAGGTCTGCAATCTGGTTGTTCACTCCTGGGAGAAGTTCTGCTAGAAGATGGGTGTTTTGTGGAATGGCACATCTCCATATGCTTTGCGCTAGGCGTGAAAGCTGCAGAGAGTGTGTCCCCCCCGGTTTCTCTATGTAGAACATTGCTGTCATATTGTCCGTCCGGACTAGGACAGTCTTGTTGGCTATGTGTTTTTGAAAGGCCTTCATTGCTTGAAATATTGCCAGTAATTCTAGGTAGTTTATGTGGTGTATTTTTTGGTGCGGTGTCCATAGACCTTGCACTGTATGTTGAAGTAGATGGGCTCCCCACCCTGTGAGTGATGCGTCCGTTGTCAACACTACCTGTGGAACTGGCTCTTGGAACAGTCCTTTTGAAAGGTTTTGTGTGTTCCACCACTGCAGAGAGCGATGGGTACAACTGTCTACCAACACTAGGTCCTTTAGTTTCCCTTGAGCCTGGTTCCATTGTGTTGCTAGGCATTCTTGTATGGGACGCATTTGTAGCCGAGCATGTGGGACTATGAATATGCAAGATGCCATCATGCCTATGAGTTGCATAAACACTCTTGCTGTCAAGAGAGTCTGAGGTTGGAATTTGTGGATCATTGCTTGAATGTTCTGTATCCTGGCTGCAGCTGGGTAAGCCTTTGCTACTGTGGAGTCTATTGTTGCTCCCAGATATTGCTGTATGTAGGAGGGTTGTAGATGGGATTTTGGGTAGTTGAGGGAATATCCCAGATTGTGTAATAGATGGATTGTGTCACAGTGTGCTGCAGATATTGGTGATGTGATTTGGCCTTTATGAGCCAATCGTCTAGATATGGAAACACATGAATATGTTGTCTCCGTAGATGTGCTGCCACTACTGCTAAGCATTTTGTGAACACCCTTGGTGCTGTTGTTACCCCGAAAGGTAGGACTTTGAATTGGTAGTGCTGTCCCTGCACTACAAATCTGAGGTATTTCCTGTGTGCGGGATGAATGGGTATGTGAATGTGAAAGTATGCGTCTTTCAGATCTAGCGTGGCGAGAAAATCGCCTTGCTGTAGTAGTGGTAGTACTTGTTGGAGTGTGATCATGTGAAAATGATCGGAGTGTATATAGTGATTGAGGGGACGAAGGTCGAGAATGGGCCTGAGGGAGCAGTCTTTTTTGGGGATTAGGAAATAGAGGGAGTAAACTCCCTTTCCTTGTTGCTGCAGGGGAACTGGTTCTATAGCGTGCTTTTGTAGCATTGCTAAGACCTCTTGTTGCAATAGTATGGTATGTTCCTCTGACATTGGTCTGTGTTTGGGTGGTATGTTGGGTGGGGTAGATGTAAGTTCCAGACAGTAACCAGAATGGATAATTTTCTTCACCCACCTGTCTGTTGTGATGGATTCCCAGAAAGGTAGGAACTGTGATAATCTGCCTCCGACTGGTGTTAAGTGGTCTGGAGGCAGGTGTAAGAGGTCACTGTTTGGGAGTGGTGGAGGAACGGTTGTTGTTGTTACCTCTACCTCTGCCTTTAGTATTGTTTCCTCTATATCCTCCTCTGCCTTTGTGAAATGTGTTTTGAGAGGTAGTTTGGAAAGTTTGAGAGGTTTGTGTGTTATTCCCTCTCTCTGTACCTCTATAGGAGGATCTACGAAAGGAATGTTTGGATTGGTAGGACTGCAGTGCACCCATAGATTTAGCGGTGTCAGTGTCCTTTTTCATTTGGTCTAGTAGGACATCTGTTTCAGGCCCGAACAGGAAATCTTGGTTAAGGGGTTGATTGAGAATAGTGGTTTGCACCTCAGGTTTGAAACCTGATATGCGAAGCCATGCGTGTCTTCTTAACATTACGCTTGTATTGACTGTTCTAGAGGCTGTGTCAGCTGCATCTAGAGCACACTTTATCGAGGCATTAGTGATGAACTTTCCTTCTTGGATAAGATCAGTTGCCTGTTGTTTATATGGGTCAGGGAGATGTTGTAGCAGCTCCTCTACTTTGTCATAGTGTGCCCTGTCATATCTAGCTAACAATGCTTGTGTGTTAGCTATTCTCCAGGTGTTGGCTGCTTGTGAAGCCACCCTTTTCCCTGATGCCTCCAGTAGTTTGGACACTTTCTCTGGTGGTGCAGCATCGCCAGTGGTTTGTGAGTTCGCCCTTTTTTCGTGCATTGGCGACTACTAAAGAGTCCAGCTGTAGTTGACCCTTGATGCATGTAAGGTCGGAGGGTGCTGCTCTATATTTCTTTTCCAGTCTAGGGTTGAGTATCCTAGCCCTAATGGGGTCTTTGAATATTTCTGGTGCATGTTTTAAAACCCCTTTCAGCATGGGTAAAGTGCGGACACTTCTTTCTGTGGTTGGGAAGGTGTCCAGCAAGAAATCCTCTTCCAGAGGGTCAGCATGCATATCTACCCCGTGGAAACTAGCAGCCCTGTCTACTAACTGATGAAATGCAATGGTGTCGTCAGGAGGGGATGGTTTTGAAGGGTATGGTGTGGGGTCTAGAAGAGGTGTGTTATTGTCTGGTGAATATGGGTTTCCCCATGTGTCCAGGTTGGGATTTGTGTCATCAGGATCGTCATAAGGGTCTTGTGGATCATTATCTATGTCCTCATCTGGGTCCCCAACAGGCTGTGGAGGCATGGGGGTGTGTATGGCATATAAGGCAGAATAGGAGAGAGAGGAGGAGGGGTGACCGGCCTAATAGTAGAAGTAGCAATGTCCTTCCTTTTTAGAGGAATAGGAGAGGGTAAGGCAGGATGAATTTTCCTCTTGTGGAGCACCACATGACCTGTGTTAGGGTCTATGATGATTCTTTTCTGTTTTGGATCGACAGGATCCGGAAAAAACAGCAGCTCCTCTGTATTTGGTGGTTTCGGCACCGAAGATTTTTGGTGTTTTTTACTGGGAGTCGAAGGATTTGTAGGCTTCGGCTTCGACTTGTTTGGCTCGGGAACCTTGTTTTTGTTCGGTTCGGGAGCTTTCTGGACTTCGACGTCCTTTTTCGGATCGACCGTTTTCTTGGGTTCGATCTGTTTTTTAGGCTCGGTGGCCTTTTTGGAGTCGTTAGTCTTTTTCGGGTCGATGAACTTTTTCGGGTCGATATTTTTCTTGGGATCGACCGTTTTCGACTCGAGATGCTTCGGCTCGACGTTTTTGGGAACGGTCGAGTCTTTCGGCGCCGGAGCCGGATGTGTTTTTGTCGGCGCCTAAGGCATTTTGGGTGTAGGGAGATACGGTTTGCTCGGTCCCGAGCTACCGGAAGGCTTTTCTATTATCTTCGGAGCCGTGCCCGAGGGTGGGGCTTCCGAAGGGATGTTTCAATCGTGACGAAGGCCTTGTGGCGATGTCTTGACCGGAGCCTTATGGGGGGTGATTGGGACAGGGACATCGGTACTCACGTGCTGCCCCGCTGGGATTGGGTCATCTGAGTCAGATTCTTCGACTGTGACGAGCTGTAGATCGTCCGAGTCCTCGGCATCCGAGGGGTCGTCGAAGATATCGTCCGGTTCCGGTGCTGCTGCTTGTCGATGCATCGCTTGTCAATGGGCCCTTCGGTTCCCGATTGTCTTTTTGGAACGGAAGAGTGCGCAGGCTGAGCAGTCTTCTTTATGCTCCAGAGATAGGCATCTGTTGCACACCGGGTGATGATCCGTGTGTGGGTATTTAGCACCACACAGAGGGCATTTTTTGAAGGGGGTCCTTTCCATGGGCCCGAGGGGCGTCGATAGGCCCGGAGGCCTGCGTCGATGGAAGTATGAGAAATAAAGTCTTGTAAAGTTCTAGGATATCGACCGGAGAGCAATCCCGTCGAGATACTTGGATTTGCTGTGAAGAAAGTTGAAAACTTCGGAGTCGAAGTTGGCGTCGCAGAAGTACATCCGAACCCGATGGCAGAAAAAAAACAATCTGACGATGGAGGAGCTGTCCATGCGCACTGTAGTCCAGGGGAGGAGTCACCTATCTCGTGAGATCTCGAAGACTCTTCCAAGACAACAACGTGCAACATCCGGACCCAACACTAGGCAGCGATCTAATGCAATAATGTGACTGCAGCAGCTCATATGCCTCGAACACATTGTTTCTGTACTTTAGTCACAGATAGTACATATTATATGTACATTCAGTGCTAGAGGAGGAGGTATTGCTAGTGGCAAACCTTTACTGTATGTCTTGTTCAATTAGGACTGTCAAGGACTTTGTGCCTTGTGTCGGGGGTTGGTGTGGCATCACAATGACAGGCTAGGGTGGGGGAGTGAGGTCTTGCAAAACCACGATGCCCATTCAATAGAGCCTCCTTTTTGCTAAAAACTAGCTGAATGGACCCTCAGAAGGATAGGCTATATAGGAGCCTTTTTACAGGATTCGAGAGGGGTTTTGAGAGCCTGCTGGGGTTGCAACCACTGTATAGAGAACACTAGCCCCTATTAGGGAGACCACAGGATGGAGATGCATTTTACACCTCTATTCTCAAGGTGGAAATGATGGCAACCATTTCAGGGCAAGGTTGTCATGTCCCATGTTCTGCAGTCTGGCAGCAGCAGCAAATGATCCACGGTATAAATGGCCACAACCAGTCCTAGAGATGGTCCAAACTGAGGTACTACCAGTTATGTGATGTGGCCTGATCTGAGGCTGGCTTGTAGATGGTGTAATATTTTGCTTGTCTCATTAAAAGCGTATAGCCGAGGGCGCCTAATTAGAGATTGCAAAGGCCACAGACTGATAGATTTATACCATAGGTGGGAAGTTCTAACATATTGATTAACTATCTCCCAAAATACAATACCTGATACAGTGCAGAACTTTTTCCCCGTGGCTTAGTCAGCTGCAAAAATTAAATGCCTTTAACTCTTCCCTAGACAAAGAATTGGGTGTCCGAATACTTTTAAATTTAAAATAGCTTGCTGCGTGGAACTCAAAAACTGCCATGAGAAAATAAAATTCGACTTACCGCTGCAAATCAACAATTTCGTTGTTTAGGCTATCTAGTTCTTTAATAGCAGAGAAATCAGCAACAGGACTTGGTCCCAGGTTTGTCTAAGGTGCAAAAAAAATAATTTTTATAATTCATGTCAATCCTTGTACTCACAACTTTTATATTGAAACAGTGTTTATCCCAAACAAGAACACTTTAAATCTAGCGTAACGAGTATTCTTTGAAAAAAAACTCATCTGTAAATAGCAATTGAGACAAAGAGTACATAATTACTGTTTATAATTTGTATTTGGCTAAATAAGGCATATTCTACATTAAAATTGTTTTTTTTAAACAAACTTTATTGCACACACTTGAACGGTACACCGGCAATATAACATATCATAACATGTACATTTTGTTTTTTGTTGAAACATTTCCATTACATATATTCTCTCATAAAATGCTATACAATAGAGTGCGATTCATGAATCCATAGGATATAGGTGGATCATATGACCGGTCAATATCACTTGCCTGAATATCACGTAGGTATAGCCAATGACAGCTAGAAGTGACATGCAAACTAGTACTTTCCCCAGAACGACCCTGTACATTAAAATACAGTTAATGGTGAGGAACAATGCAGAAATGGATAAGAGGTGGACAGTCCTGTAAGTTGTAAAGATCTGGCCCTACAGCAGTTCTGAAAGAATGCAACTGAGGAGAGAGGCAAAAATGATCCTAAATTTACAGATACTGAACAGGAGCCAGAACTAGATAGAAGAAATACAAAAAACATGAAGAGTCAACTGACTGCACGAACGCCTCCTTCATAAGAGAAACTCAGTTTCCTCGATTTAAATGGTTATTGATATCCAAGTCACACCGTGAAAGGGCAAACATTTATGACTAGATTATTTGATGAACCAACCACTATATACGATGCAAAACTAGGATTTGGAAACATTATGGAGGTGACATATCTGGAATACTATAGCATAAGAATGAAGTAGAGGTCGGACAAACTGCACAATCACAATTTACTGGTGAATAAAATATCAAATGAAATAATTGGCCTGAGACAAGACAAAAAACAGTTTTGGATCAACTACAACATTCTAGGGATTATGATGAAACTGGCAGGTGGCTATAAATTTAGAATGAATGGAAAAGCAAGTACATCTGGCTTCCATGAGTAAGGTCTAGGACACACCAGGAAGTACATGTAGGTGTTTTAGCACAGCATATCCAATGTTAAAAACAAGAAGGACATGTAAATTCAGCGTTCCCAACCAGAAGACACATAGGGAGACCTAGGGGAACACTGGGTGGAAGGAAATTTGTGTCAGCCCGGTGATCCTACAACTTTCCCACACAGAAAAGTGAGGAAAACTTGATTCTGGCCGTGGATCAACGCAAACCGTACCTCCCTGGAGTTCCCAGGTGTCCAGTTTTCAGAAATGTTTGGGTTTGGTAGGTTTCCCTAGATGGCCGCTGAGCCCCGGACCAAACACGCAGGCGATTCACTCTTAAAACCAGGTAGTTTTACAATCGATAATTTTGAAGTCCCCACAGTATGTTTTGGGCCATTTCCTGCCACGGGCACTAGACCTACCCACAAAAGTGAGGTACCATTTTTTTATCAGGAAACCTGGAGAACGCTGGGATGTAGGAAATTTGTGGTGGCCCGGTGATCCTACGACACACAGAAAAGTGAGGAAAATTTGATTTTATTAGCTAACTTTGAGTTTTGCAGGGGATTCTGGGTAGGAAACCGATGGCAGATCCACTCAAGCTGCACCTCCCTGGACTCCCCCATGTGTCTAGCTTGGTAGGTTTCCCTAGCCAGGTCGTTTAGTGATCAATATGTGGGCACCTGTGTTTTAGGTCCCGGGCTTGCAGACATCCAGGGGAACCTTAAAAAAACCAGACATTTCTGATAACTAGACACCCATGGGAGTCCAGGGAGGTGTGGATTGCGTTGATTCCCCCAACATTTTCACAAGTCACTTATTTTTCTCAGGAGACCAAGAGGAATGCTGGGAGGTAGGAAATGTGTGCCAGCACCACACAGAAATTTGAGGAAAATGTGACTTTGTAAGTGAATTTGAGGTTTGCTGTAGATTCTGGGTAAAAATCACACTGGGGGATCTATGGAAGCCACACCGCCAGCCAAGAGTCAGTACAGACAGACAGACAGACAGACAGACAGACAGACAGACAGACAGACAGACAGACAGACAGACAGACAGACAGACAGACAGACAGACAGACAGACAGACCGCCCGCCAAGTGCCATCCATGCACACCGCCAGCATCCACGCACACCGCCAGCCAAGCAACATCCATGCACACCGCCAGCCAAGCGCCGGAAGGGTGGTGGCATTGGCATGCCCATTTTGGGCAGCCCCCACCCCTATGTATAAAAAAAAAAAATCCCTGGTGCCTATTGGGCTTTCTGCAGCCCCCCGGGGGCAGATCAGGGGCTATGGCCCCCATCTGCCTCTTAAGTGGGGGCATGGAGACCGTGGAATTTGTTTTTGGGGGGTGGGGGCATTGGCATGCCCATTTAAGGCAGCCTATAAACATTTAAAAAATCCTGATGTCTAGTGTGCTTTCTGTACTCCGGGTGGGGTGGGCAGAAAGAATGAATTATGCCCAAATCTTTGGGGAGAGGGGGGCAAAAGCTGCTGCGCACTGATTGTCATTGCAGTGAAAAAACACTAAACAGCCTCCAGAGCTCCCAAGGTGGTTTAGGGGGAAAGGCAATCCCTGAGTGATTTCCAGTGCCAAGTGCTCGGACGGCCTGAGCTGGTTGACGTACACAAGCACTGTGGCATCAGACGGCATCCAGCGCATGGAAGGGGCTAAAACATGGTTGATTCTACATTTTTATTTGTGAAATTAAATATGTATGTCTTTGCTCGCAATATATCACATTCAATCATGTTCCTGGGACTGTTAGCCATTATTTAATGTTTGCATTGTAATTAATTTACTACTTGAATCTCATCACCTCATTGATTCCTTTTGAGACATTGTTGCATGTTACTATGTTTATCTAGGTGTCTATTGGGACTACGAGTGTCTCCTGTGGTTGTTAAAACCATAGTCAGAGAGGCACTCAAGGAGGTAAACTGTGAAAAACTATTCATAACAGTGAGCCTAACGCCCCAGAAAAGAGCCTAAAAAACGAAAAAAGCCACTCTAAGCACTATGGTCCGACTTATTTAACTGCATGTGTAGTCACTCCCCTAAGGACTAGAACTTCTCGCAGAGGGATGAGCAAAATGTAAAAATCAATACATCACAGGTAAGCATTTACTAATGACAGAGTACTACACAAAAGTATCTGCTTTTGTTCTGCTTAAGCAGAGGAGGATACAAGAGGATAACCAAAATAATTTCAAAAAGATGTGTGGCAACTTCTAGTGTGATCATTACCTGGTAGAGTGAGGTGATGGTGTTTTAGAATTAGGACACTTTGGGTTGGCACTTAAAATGGAATTGTATTTATTTATTTGTCATCCTACCCATTTTCACTCTAGGTAACGGGCACCAAGAAGGCAGAAACCTCATAGAGAAAACCCAGTTTTCAGTAAGGGAATAAGACAATCTAAGCATTTCTGAGGAGCACCTCAACAGATTAGTTTATTTCAAATATGAAGGTCAAAAACGATTAGATTGACGTCACCAGAGAGTGGGGCGAGCACAATCATAAGGTGACAAGGGACTCCAAAGAAAAAGACCTGAGAGACTTAATTGCCATTGCTAGGGGCCCCTACCACATTTTGTTGAGTTTATAGACTACATGAAGTGGTTTTATAAAACAGAAAAGCACCACTTTATAAGATCCTCAGAAAAGCTACACAAGTAATATATTAAATTAAAATGTTCTTCAGTTTTTATAAATTACAATAAATGTGGTGAAGGGAAGAACCTGTGGGATTGAAATAGCATTCTGAGAACTGTATGCATGTATATTTGTATGGTGCAATTAACTTTTTGAGTGCTGTTATGGAATCATTATGTGGCTAATAACTGAAAATGAAATTGTTTAAAATGGTGTTCAATAAAATTGGACACTGCTGACAAACAGATCCATATGACAGTTGACTTATGAGAATTAATAATTCATGTTCCATTGAAAAATTCAAGTACGATGGTACTATTTTCAAGGTGGTATCCTCTGTAGTTCCTGTAACTAATAAGACAGTGTTTCATTAAATGGATTGACCGTTGATATGCCCGAGAATTGAAACCAGCATCCAGCTCTTGATGCATGCTGGTATTCTCAAATACCCTAAAAATTAGAGCATGTTGTGACTGAAATATTAAGGAAAGTTTAGGTGAGCTTGGCTGCTACACGTATGGAGGCATATAAACGTGAAAGACTAAAGCACCTGCAGTCCACCTTATTCTAGGATGTTATAAGAGCCTCCCTAGTTCCCTTCATGCAGTCAACCCGTGGCTACATGATGATTACGATTAATTTCTAAAGGGCATGATTACCATGGGACAGGGTGCACTTGCATTACAGCATCACAACTTTGTATAAATCCACATTATTGTTAACAACGATGTTAACTGCTCAAGATAGCAGCCACACGACTACTGCATCAGTATCTGGGCATCTCAGGAAATTTTCTTTAACTCAAACTAGTGTCCTCCCCATAGGCTGACATAACCTCCGCAAAATCCATCCTGGCCAAAGGTGAGAAGCAAGTTACTTACCTTTGTTAATGCATTTTCTGGTAGATACCTTGGGTGAAGTTGCCACTTGTGGTCTGCCGGACACCATCTGCTCAGTTTGCCCACTCTGGCTTTGACATACCTTGCCAGGTGATTCACCATTAGGAAAATGCCCTGACAGTCCATCCACCTCCAGATGCGCACAGCCTCTTGACACAGCATCTAGGACCTCACTTCATCCTACTAAGTTAGTTCTACATGGTGGTGGTGTTATCCTTGAAACCTGCACCATTCTTCCCTTGATGGACACCAGGAAGTCCTTCAGAGCCCGATGAAGGGTTCACAACAGCAGACTGATGTTGGACAACCATCCAACGGTCTCCAGAGTCCCCTGAGCTCTACCCCTACCAGATGACCTCAGCCCAGGAAGGATGCATCCATCAGCACCATCAGCTCTGTGGGGTAAAGAAGAGGAACCTGCCACTGAGCCAATTGCATTGAGCAGCCACAACTGTAGATCCCGCGCCATCTCTTCCAAGACCTGGGTGGCACCCTTCAGATTATCTTGATCCTGGGTCAATTGCCACACCCAGATGAGCCACCAGGCATAGATGTCAGGGAGGATGCAGGAGGCTAAGAGGCCATGAAGCATCACAACTGGTCTCACAATGATCCAGGATAGAGACCGAAACCTTGGGATCATTGCCCAAATGCCCTGGACTTGGTGTAGCACTGAGAAAGCCCTGACCTCCACTGAGTCCAGGATGGCTGCAATGAATGGAAGCCTCTGCAAAGGAGTAAAGGGGACTTCAGCTCACTGATTGTAAACTCAATGATTTCAAGAGTTTCACCATCATCCTGAGGTGGTCCAAGACTGACTGTAGTGATCCCGCCTTTAACAGCCAGTCATTGAGGTACAGGAACATTGGTATACCAGACCTCTGAAGATGGGCAGCGAACACCACCACGACTTTTGTTAACAACTGATAGGCACTTGTGAAGCCGAAAGCCATCACAGCAAAAGAAAATGCTCCTGGCCTTCCTTGAATCACAGAAAACGTCTGGGTGACTGCAGGATGGGTATATGAAATCACATGCGCTGTAAGTCCAAGGACACCATACATTCCCTGAGTTCTGTATTCTTCTACAGTAAGGTATTATGTTTAAAGGTTCAAATTAGGGTTGACACCGTAAGCCTTCTTCAGAACCAGGAAGGAATGGGTGTAACAACCCCCTGCTATTTTATAGTCCAGAACCTTCTTGTTGGCAAATCTAGTTTCTCAGCTGCCCTACGGACCACCTCTGCAAATGAGGCTCTCATTGGTGGCCTAAGTTGCAAGTCAAGCTCTGTCTCATGTTAAGTGTCAAATCCACTGGCATTCTGGAAGTCTATGTATAAATCATCATCAGTATAGTGAGGGGTAACAGTCTTTACAACACAGGCATTACAACAGAATGACTTTATCGAGCATCAACTGCCAGGGTTGTAAGGGTGGGCAAGGGTATAGAGTGGTAAGGGTGTTTTACGGCTGGATAAGGGAATTGGGTGGCAAGGGCGTTATCAGGGTTTAGGGGCGGGTAAGGGAATAGGGTGGTAAGGGTGCTTTTAGGGTTTAGAGGTGGGTGAGGGAATTGGATGTTGAGGGTGAGTTTCAGGGTGGGCGAGGGTGTGTTTAGGGATGGGTGAGGGTGTGTTCAGGGGTGGGCGAGGACATTGGGTGGGTGGGTGTTTCTAGGGTTCAGAGGTGGGCAAGGAAATCGAATTCTCCCAATTAAAAATAACGTATATATAGGTCTGTGTGTGTGGACATTTATATATCTACTGGCGGTCGCCAGTAGATAGTTATAGTTAGGACCGAGTTTCCATAGGAAATCTGAAAATTCTATTTTGAATAACTTTGGCGCCGGTTGACGAATCCTCGCGAAATTTTCAAAACTAATGGGGCGCTCCGCTCAGCTCCTACCCTGAAAGTCTCGGGGTGATTCGTCAAGCGGGGGCTGAGAAAAAAGGGGGGTCCCAAAACGCGTTTTCCCCATGCATTTTCCCATAGGACCTTTAGTCGAAGGTACAGCCCGAACGGCTGAACAGAATTACTTGAAATTTGGCAAAGAGGTAGTCCTCAGGTCAGGCATGTGCCTTTTGCATATATGGTGTCAATCTGTTCAGTAGTTCCTGAGAAAATTGCATTTAAAAGTACATAAATATCTGTAAGCGCGCACCGTGCGCGCACCATAACGTGCGCGGGCGTAATTCTGATTGGTGGTTACATGTCAGTCAACATTCGAATCGGTTGAAATCAGGAAATGTCGGCCGCCATTTTGTGTGTTTTGTGTGTGACAGTGAAAAAGAAAGGTGGAGAACATGAAAAGGGGGCAGGGTAGAGAGTTCCTGACCCCCTAGCCTTTGTCTGGGGGTCCCTGAAGGACCCCGAAGGGTGAAAAAAACATTTTATTTTTGGTTCAAAAAATCGCGGGGTGCGCGCACGGTGAAAAACCTTAAAAAAAAATAAAAAAAAACATTTTAAACGAGCCATTCCATATTACAGGATACAGTCAATCTTTAACTATATACATAGGTAGCTTATTGTAAAATAAATATATAAAAAATATAATAAAACATACATAACTTAGCATTTAAAAAACCTTACAAATTCACTTAAAAAAACCATAGGTTTCACACATGTTATAGTTAGCTGGACATTTCACTCGTAAAAAACCATTGAAATTCCCCCGTTATAGTTGGTTCAGATAACTATAACTCGCGCGACCGCCACTCTATCACAAGGATGATGTCATGAGTGATGCCACTGACCATGTCATGAGTGATGTAATATGTGACGTCATGAGCAGTGGATTGCGGGCGCGCGAGTTATAGTTATCTGAACTAACTATAACGGGGGAATTTCAATGGTTTTTTACGAGTGAAATGTCCAGCTAACTATAACATGCAATCAATGGATTATAAATTACAGCTGCGGTCAAGTCTGTCACGTGCTGCCTGTCACCCCATGAGGAAGAAGCAGGAGCTTCGAAACGCGTCGGGGAGAAGATTTAAATAAACCGGACATTATGTGCAGCTTCCGAAAATAAATAGTTTGTTAAACTCGCACCAGTGGAGTGGCGTCCTTATGTTCAGAGGCACCTTTGGATGATATATATATATATATATATATATATATATATTCACTTAAAAAAACCATAGGTTTCACACATGTTATAGTTAGCTGGACATTTCACTCGTAAAAAACCATTGAAATTCCCCCGTTATAGTTAGTTCAGATAACTATAACTCGCGCGCCCGCAATCCACTGCTCATGACGTCACATATTACATCACTCATGACATGGTCAGTGGCATCACTCATGACATCATCCTTGTGATAGAGTGGCGGTCGCGCGAGTTATAGTTATCTTTGGATGATATATATATATATATATATACACACACACACATACATATATATATATATATATATATATATACACACACACACACACACACACGTGCAAATGTCAGTGACATTTTTAACTAAAAATAACACCAGTTACAGTTAACAGAGCGAACTATAACTTGCATCCCCGCAATGCACTGCTTATGACCTCACACATTACATCACCCAGGACATGTTCTATGACAATTTTCTTTTTTTAAATCTTTTTATTAAAAACAAGGTTATACAGTGCAGACATTGTACAAACCTAGGTGCCCAAGGGTGTTTCTCAGGCACAAATTTAACAACAGACCTGGGTTCATAGCATGTTAGACAGTTTTGTATTTGACCAAATTATGGCTATTCTTCCCCGCATCATGTCCTGTGACATCATTTATGACATCACTGATGACATCTCAAATGACACCCCTCCACGAGCCATATTAAGTCCATTAGGCCTTTGGGTACCCCATTCCCAGTGCCTTTTTTTTTTTTTATATGGGAGAGCGGCCAAGTGTCCTCCATACCTGACCCTTATTAGGCCCTGGGGGCCCCTTTTTTTGTCACTTTTTTTTTTTTTTAAAGGAGAGGGAGCCTGTCTCTAGCCCCCCCCCCCCCCCCCCCTCCCCACGAGCCTTTAAACTCCCTGGGGACCTCATTCCCCAGGGCCGTGTTCTTTTAAAGGGGAGGAGGGGCATGCGGCCGCCCCCTTGCCGAGTCTTTTCTGGCCCCGGGGACCTCATTCCCCGGGGCCTGCATTAATTAAAGGTGGAGGCCCTGGTGCCCACCCAGCTCACCCACCATACACTTGTTGGAGTGCATGGTGACCCTGTGCTTTTTCTGCTGCTTGTTTCAGGCACAAGCAATTTCTTGATCTGTTTCCCTGCCCGCATCAGTGCGGGCAGGAAAACAGATCAAAAGTCTGCTTCCAATGGGAAGGATCATTTTCGAAACTCCCACTCGCTGGGAGCAGGTTTTGTGTTTGCTCTATGTGGTGGGAGATTAAAATTGCTCCAGCCAGGCATGAGCAAACACAGGTGACCCCGTCCGTGGGGTCAGGGAAACCGCTATATCATGGTGGTGGACTTCCTGGGACATAGCTAGTGAGCCGACCATGGGCGATGGGGTCCCCAGGCCATGGAAGGCACAGGGAGGGAGGCTGTAAATAGCAGCCCTGGGGATGAGGTACCCAGGGCCTTTTAAAGGCTCTGGTCCCCTCCCCTTTTTGAAGCATTTCGGCTTGAGGGTCACCTCCCTGGGGCCTAGAACGTTTCAAGGAAGGGGGCCGCATGGACCCCTCCCCCTTTTATTCAATTTTCAGCCCTGAGAGTGGAATCCTCAGGGCATTTAATGGCTTGGCAGGAGGGCCACGTGCCCCTCCTTCCCTTATTGAATGCGGCCCATGGTTTGGGCCTTTTATGACTTGGGGAAGGAGACTGAGCATCCCCTCCGCTTAAATAAATAGACCCTGGGGGTGGGCTCCCCCTGGGCCTTTAATTAAAGATTAAGGCTTTGGCCGCCCTTTTTGTTAAATTTTTCTAATCCTTTTGGAATCCAGCTGGATCACGGCAGAAACTGACCCTTTTTTTTTTTATCTCTACCCTGTCCCCTTATATACTTTTTTTTATTTCTTCAGGACAGGGGACTAAGTCTGTAGTAATGAAGTTCAGGTAGCCGACGTGTAGTTTAAGAGGATTTATTCAAGCTTAGTTGCAGGTTGGAAAATCCATGTACAACAGTCCCACCGTGAGCAGGATGTCTGCTGCTCAGTCCATACTCCAACTGACACGCTTCACCTCACAGGCACCCAAACATTCCACGCAGCACATTCACACTGACTGAGCAGCTAGGGCCAAAGCGACAGGGAAGAAGCATAAATATATATACAAGATACTACAAAGTCCCCGAGTCCTGTAATGGCTGCCAGCAACATTTTTCTGATGTTGCTGGCAGCCACTCAGAGCGCTCGCTCCCGCAGGAGTCAGAATTGGCCAAAGGGAAATAAAGCTCCCTGTGCTGACCAGAACGCTCCATCTTTAAATTGCCACTCTCGCGTGAGCCTCTTGCGGACCCAACTATCTAGATATATAAATATTTTTAACCCTTAATTAAAAAATAAAATACTACTGAACTGATCTACACCAAATCACAAATAGCACAATCTGCAGACCAAGATCTAACTTCTGCGAAATTTGATATAATTCGGTCTTTCAGTTTTGCTGTAGCCCTTCTTAAAGAAGTCTATGGAAAAAGCAGGGGGAATTTTGCGTTTTTGGGCCCTGCCTTTTTTCCTCGGCCCCCGCTTGACCGAACACCCCCCAAACTTTCCATGCACAAACTAGCTAAAAAGTAGCACCTTTTTTGTGAAGATTTCTCAAACTGACCCCAAGTAATTAGCAACGCAAAAAATTATATTATGTGAGTGCTGCTCAATTAAACTGAATCTGCAATTACCTCCTAGGAGTGTGCATGCTTTTTACTGCTCAACAGCCTAGAAGTTGCCGTCTTGATATTACCAGGGCCCCACGCCCGGGCACGCACTTCTCCTGGGGGCAGTGAACCTGTGTGGACCCTTTTTTCATCAATTCATCCGTGGTTAAGGCATGCATTGTAAATGCATACATGTTAAAGTGATACAACCCAAACCATCACCCTCACTATCATTATCGGCAGCCTGGGACAATCCCTGCTTTGGCATAGGATCAGATTCTGAACCAAAAAGATAACGGAGCCTCTGCTGGTAGGTGCAGTGTGGCACAGGCACGGGGTAACGGTCAGGTTTTATGACAACCAATTGCACTTTTGTGATTTGATAGCACTGCATTGGTCAGGCTCAAGCCTAAGTTGGTTTGGGATCCAATACAGGTGTAAGGTCTGGCTCCTCATACAGAGCTAGTGGTGTTGGTACAAACATCAGTGCAGCAGGAATTGGCAAAGATATTAGGGCCTAGCACAGGCTTAATAGGTACCAATGGGATAGACTGTGCCAGGGAAGGACTTGCCTTCAGTAACCTGCCTGGAGGCCCCTTTGGTTTCATGGGGCCGTAAGGCATGCCAGAGAGAACCAGAAGTGCATCAAATATATGCAGCATGGCCTCCTTGAACGCTTCGATCTCATGTAGGGTGGATGATAGCCGAGGAAAATCAGGGTACATAGCAACTAGCTGAGAAATCTGCTCTGTGGCTGGAGACCTTGTAGGAGTGCAGCTGTCACTGTGACGTCCTCAAACCTTCTCTTTTGAGTTAGAGTAGCAGGCTGGTGATAAATCCTGCTTCACTTTCTTACACTTTTTCTTGGACTTTGACTTAATGGGGGCTTAGAGCATGAAGTTGAACAGTTGCAGGTATGCTGCGAGACTGAATCGCACCAGTAACTTGGATCAAGAGCAGGACTTGCATTAAGGCTGACGGCTTCTTGTGTTCAGTGACATACAGCTTCGCCTCCTGGTCTCCGATTGCCTTCGATGCATGAGGGAGTACTTATTCCATGACTTAAGAGTTGTGGCCCGAGCCCAGACACCAAAGACACAGCTTCAGCAGTTCCATGACTAAAAGTTGCTTCATACAGTCACAGCATGGCTTTAACCTATCGCTTGGGGTGGGGACATCATCGCCTAGCACGCTGATTAAATAGTTTTTAGAAATCGTAGGAAAACCCAACAAAGTTGAGTGCAGAGTTCTGGATCAACATCGAGAGGCGCAGAAGGAATATGCTACTTACCAGTATGCATCTGTTCTTGGCACGTAGAGCTGCAGATCTACACACTTTTGCATAGATCGCCATCTGGTGTTGGGCCCGGATGTTTGCAGTTTGTTTTTCCTCTTGGAAAGTCTTTGGAAGTCACGAGGTCGGTGACTCCTCCTTTGGATCGTATTGCGCATGGGCTTCGGCTCCATCCTCAGATTGTTTTTCGCCAGCAGGGAAAGATGGAGCTTAGTAATAACAGTGAAGAAACCCATGTGTGTTGTATCTAAATAAGATAAGACTGGAACGGATAGAGGTAGCCGGGGAGGCGGGTGGGCGTGTGTAGATCTGCAGCTCTACATGCCAAGAACAGATGCACACTGGTAAGTAGCATATTCCGTTCGAGGCATATGAGCTGCAGATTACACACTTTTGCATAGACTATATAGCAGTTCCCATCCTTAGCGGCGACCAGCGGTATCTGTTGCAGTGGTTTGAAATAGTGTTTTTAGTACAGCCTGGCCCACACTAGCTTGTTGCTTGGTTTGCACATCTACACAGTAGTGTTTAGTGAAAGTGTGCGGTGTTGACCATGTAGCTGCTTTGCAGATATCATCTAATGGGATGTTCCCTAGAAAAGCCATAGAAGCCCCTATCTTTCGTGTGGAGTGGGCTTTAGGGGGAACAGATAGTGTGCGTTTTGCCTTGTGGTAGCAAATCTGTATGCATTTTACAATCCACATTCTATCCCTGATTTTGAGATGGGGTTGCCTTTATGTGGTGGAGAGAAAGAGACAAACAGTTGTTTTGTCTTTCTGAAAGGTTGTGTTCTTTGGATATAGTAAAGTAAGGCCCTTTTAATATCCAGTGTGTGTAGAGCCCTTTCTGCAACAGTTTGAGGTTGCGAGAAAAAAAACTGTAATTTTACCGATTGGTTCAGATGAAAGGGGGAAATGACTTTGGGTAGGAATTTTGGGTTGGTACGGAGAACAACCTTGTTTGGGTGCATTTGGAGAAAAGGTTCTTGTATAGTAAGTGCTTGTATCTCACTGACCCTTCTAAGGGAAGTGATGGCTACAAAGAAAGCTGTTTTCCATATGAGAAATTGCAGTTCACATATATGCAGAGGTTCGAAAGGCCGTCCCATTAGCCTTGTGAGAACTATATTTAAGTTCCACACAGGTGAGGGTGGTATTCTGGGGGGAATTATTCGTTTGAGGCCTTCCATGAAGGCTTTAATGGCAGGCACTCTGAAAAGTGATAGGTGCTGTCTGTTTTGTAGGTAAGCGGCAATTGCTGCGAGGTGTAGCCGAATAGATGTATATGCTAGGTTACACCTTTGTAGATGGAGTAAGTAGCATATGATGTGCTGTATAGATACGTCTAGAGGGTTGATTGTGTTATGGCAATAAACAACAAATCTTTTCCATTTTGCAGCGTAGCAGGCTCTGGTAGTAGGGCGTCTAGCTTCTCTGATGACGTTCATACAGCCAAGGGGAAGGTTTAGGTATCCGAATTCTAAGATCTCAGGAGCCAGATCGCAAGGTTGAGCTGAGCTGGGTCAGGGTGTCTGTTCTCTCCATGGTTCTGGGTTATGAGGCATGGTGAGAGGTGTAATTTTTGGTGTGGCACTACCGAGAGTTCCAGCAGCGTGGTGTACCACGGATGTCTGGCCCATGTTGGAGCTACTAGAATCAGTGTGAGGGTGTGCTGTTGTAGCTTTCGCACCACTAATGGAATTAGTGGGAGAGGTGGAAAGGCGTACGCAAATTTGCCTGACCAGTTCATCCATATCGCATTGCCTTTGGACAATGGGTGTGGGTATCTGGCGGCGAAGCTTGGGCATTTTTTGTTTTCGTGGGTGGCGAAGAGGTCTATGTGTGGATGCCCCCACATCTGAAAGAACGGGAGAAGAACCTGCGGGTGAAGTTCCCACTCGTGGATCTGCTGCGTCTGTCTGCTGAGCAGATCTGCCATGGTGTTTTGGACTCCTGGGACATGCTGGGCTAAGAGAAAGATTTTGTGTGGAATTGCCCATCTCCATATGCTCTGTGCTAGTTGAGAGAGCTGTGGAGTGTGTGTGCCGCCTTGTTTTTGAATGTAGTACATGGCCGTCATGTTGTCTGTGCGAATAAGGACTGCCTTGCCTAAAATCTGTGTGTGAAAGGATTTTAGGGCATTGCCAGTAACTCCAGATGGTTGATGTGGAGTAACTTTTGTTGCGGCGTCCATGTGCCCTGCACTGAGGTGTAGTAGATGAGCTCCCCAGCCGGAGAGCGATGCGTATGTTAGGATTATTTGTGGAACCGGGTCCATGAACGGTCGACCTCTGGAAAGATTTGTGGGGTTCCACCGCTGCAGAGAGCGATGGGTGCGACTGTCTACCAACACCAGATCTGTCAGTTGCCCCTGGGCCTGGTTCCATTGGCGCGCTAAGCACTCTTGGAGTGGACGCATCTGGAGTCTTGCATGAGGTACTATGAAAATGCAAGAGGCCATCATCCCTATCAATTGCATAAAAACTCTTGCTGGGAGAGAGTGTTGAGGCATGAATCTTTGACGCCAAGCCTGAATGCTTGCAATCCTGGCAGGATTGGGGTAGGCTATGGCTTTTGAGGTGTCTATGGTGGCACCGAGGTATTGCTTTGTGTGGGATGGTATTAGCTGGGACTTTTGGTGGTTCACCGTGAAACCTAGCTGGTGAAGTAGTTGGATTGTAGTAGCGGTGTGATGTACACATTGATTGTAGAACGTGGCTTTTATTAGCCAGTCGTCCAAATATGGGAAGACGTGAATGTGCTGTCTTCTGAGGTGTGCCGCTACTACCGCTAGGCACTTGGTGAATACCCTTGGTGCTGTTGTGACCCCGAATGGGAGCACCTTGAACTGGTAGTGTTGCCCGTCCACTACAAATCTGAGGTACTTTCTGTGGGCATGGTGTACCGGAATGTGAAAGTATGCGTCTTTCAAGTCCAGTGTGGTGAGAAAGTCGTTCTGGGAGAGGATCGGAAGTACCTGCTGAAGTGTTACCATGTGAAAATGGTCCGTATGTATGTGTTTAGAGGTCGGAGATCCAAGATAGGTCGTAGAGTCTCGTCTCTTTTTGGTATCAGGAAATATAGGGAGTAGACCCCTAAATTTTACTGATTGGCGGGGACTTGTTCTATCGCCTCTTTTTGTAGGAGGGAGATTACCTCGTGGAATGTTCTTGTGACATTGGGCGTTGCCTGGGTGGAATGTTGGAGGGGGTAGATGTCAATTCTAGGCAGTACCCTGAACAAATAATTTGGGTCACCCATCTGTCTGATGGACTCCCAGACGTGCAGGAAATTTTGTAGTCTGCCCCCGACCGGAGTGGGATGGTCTGGAGGGAGCAGGGGGAAGTCATTGGGTAGGCGGTGTGGCAGAGCGGGCGGTATTTGTTTTGTCTCTGCCTTTATTGTTATTGCCTCTATAGCCGCCTCTTTGATAACCCCTTGTGAAGGTGAATTGAACAAGGGATTTGTAGGAAGTGGACGCGCTATCTGAGGAGTAGCCTCTGCCCGTGCCCCGAAAGGAAGAGCGGCGAAAGGAGCGCCTAGGAGGGTGTGACTGTAGGGCTCCCATAGATTTCGCCGTATCTGTCTTTCTTCATCTTCGAGGGCCTCATCTACTTTTGGACCGAATAAATGGTCTTGATCAAATGGATGATTTAATATGGAGGCTTGTTACCTCAGGTTTAAAGCCTGAAACTGAGCCAAGCATGGCGACGGAGGAGGACGCTAGTGTTGATGGCCCTGGAGGCTGTGTCTGCTGCGTCTAAGGCACAGCGTATAGAGGTGTTAGTTATGGTTTTACCCTCTTGAATTAATTCATTGGCCCTATTTCTGTATTTTTCTGGGAGACTGTGCATGATGGTTTCTAATTCATCATAATGCGCTATGTCGTATCTGGCCAATAGCGCGTGAGTGTTGGCGATACGCCATATATTGGCTTTTGTGACGCAGTGCGCTTTCCTGACGCGTCCAGTAGCTTTGACTCTTTGTCAGGTGGTGGTGCTTCGCCTGACGCCTGGGAATTTGACCACTTCCGTGCAGTGGATACCACTAGGGAATCCAGTGGCGCTGGCCCTTTGATGTAGGCAGGATCTGTGGGGGCAGCTTTATATTTTTTCTCTATGCGTGGGTTTAGGACCGTAGCCCTGACTGGGTCTTTAAAAACCTCTGGCGCATGTTTTATTACCCCCTTGAGCATAGGTAGTATAGAAGTAAACCTATGTGCGGTATCAAAGGTGTCAAGGAGGAAATCTTCCTCTACCGGGTCAGTGTGTAGCTCTACCCCGTGATAATGTGCCGCTCTCTGAAGTAGGTGGGGAAAACCTAATGAGTCTTCTGGTGGAGATGGCCTGGATGGATAAAGGTCATCTTGTGGGACATCTGGAATGTCTGGATTATTATAATCGTCCCATTGGGCTGGGGATCCTGTAGGGGTGGGGTCTTGTGGCACATCTGCTGGATCGTAGTATGGGTCCCCCTGATCATCATGGTCTGGAGACAGGCGTCGGAGAATGATGAGGCAGGGGTGGAGAAGGCGGAGGTGGAGAGGGTGGAGGAGGTGGGGAAGGCACTCTGAAAGGGGAGGTAGCACAGTCTTTACTCTTTGGAGGTGGAGCCGGTTTGTCCAAATGTCTTTTTAGAAGACAGTGCCAAATGTCCAGTTTCTGGATCCTTGGTATGTGTCTTTTGCAAAGGATCCGGTGTAAATAGTTCTTGAGACAATGGCTGTTCGGTCGGCGCCGAAGGTTTCGGGGCCGATGGCTTTTTAGGCTTGTCTGTGCCGTGCTTTTTTGGAACCTCTGATTTTTTGGTCGGCGCCGAGGCAGGCTTCGGCATGGGAGTGTCGGTGCCGAGGGCCTTATGATGTTTGGTCGGCACCGAGAGGTTGGGTTTCGACACAGAGGGCTTTGGTGCGGAGCTCGGTGTCGAGGTAGAGGCCGATCTCTTCTTCGGTGCCGAAGTGTGTTTATCGGCACCGCTGGCAGGCTGCCTCGAGCCCGAGGCGCCGGAAGGCTTATTAGGCTTCTTCACCGGGCCCGAAGGTGGGGTGTTCGAAGCAGTGTCTTTGGTCTTGCCTAGGCCCGGAGGCGAAGGCGTGACCGAAGCCTTTTTGGGTGTCGGCACGGGTGTGGGAGGGGGTATTTTACTCACGACCCTCTACGCCGGGGTGATGTCCTCCACATCCGAGTCGTCGGCTTCGGAAGCACTGACGAGGTCCTCTTCGGTGTGCTGCGGTCCTGGAGCTTCGACGTCGTTCCCGAAGATGTCGACTGGAACGGAGGTCGAGGAGTGCGCCATGTTTCGTCTGGCCCTTCGATCTCGAATAGTCTTTTTGGATCTGAAAGACTTGCAGGCGGGACAGTCTCGAGCCTCGTGTTCAGGGAAGAGGCAGAGGTTGCACACCTCATGAAGATCGGTGTGGGGGAATTTGGACCCACATCGAGGGCACTTCTTGAATGGAGTTCTTTCCATCAGCCGGGACCGGAGCTTGGATAGGCCCGAAGGCCGCCGTCGACGACTGGAATCGAAGGTGTGTCGAAGAGAAGGTGACTGAGGAGATCAGGATCTGAACAATACCGCGAAGATCGAGGATTCCGCTTCGATCGTCGAACTGGAAATGTTCGGAACCGGAGCGCGAAGTATTACATCCGAGCCCGATGGCGGAAAAAAACTACCTGAGGATGGAGCCGAAGCCCATGCGCAATACGATCCAAAGGAGGAGTCACCGACCTCGTGACTTCCAAAGACTTTCCAAGAGGAAAAACAAACTGCAAACATCCGGGCCCAACACCAGATGGCGATCTATGCAAAAGTGTGTAATCTGCAGCTCATATGCCTCGAACAGAAAGGAACTGACCTCAGCGCACCAGGGTGGCACTTACATTTGGTTCTGCTTCATTACTTACAAGGTGGTGTGGAGTTAGTGTAGCGCCACCTAGTAACATGTGGAAGCACTGGTACGGAGAAAAGTTTCTGGGAGTATATCAAGGTGAAGAATCGATAGTCAGAACTACCCATCAGAAATGTAGTAACAGAGGATGAGGAAGGGAATGTAGTGGACACTGCAGGGGGATGGCCGAAATGTTTGCAACCTACCTAGGAAAGGTATATAGTTGGAAGGCAGGGACGGAGTGGAAGATTGTTGTGAAAATCCCGACCCTTGTACTCAACAAGAACAGACAGCTGCTCAATGGAGTTAAGACAGTTGAAAGTAGGGAAGGCCCCTGCTCACAACGGGTTTCCACATGGTGTAAAATCGTGGACCCTCCTAAGGATATGTTCTATGAGGCACAGAGGCTGGGATCTCTGCCACAATGGTCACAGCAGTGCTGATCCATAAAGAAGGAAAACTGATTGAGCAATGAGCCTCATTTAGACACATCATTTTGCTTAATATGAAAGTGAAGATTCTGGTGAACGTGCTGGTTAATCTCCTGATTCAGGTCATAGATAAATTGATAGCCCCAGAACAACTGGACTGTATGCCACTGAGGTTCAGGTGACACAGACTTAGATAGCTGTTTGGAAGTCTGGTGAGAAGGAAGACTTTGGGGCAGCCAGTGGATCTGTTGGCACTAGATGCAGGAAAGGCACTGGACTCAGTAGAGTGGCACTACATGCTGGCAAACCTGAAGAAGAACTGATTTGGACCAGAGTTTCTGGAGTAGATTTGACTCTCATATACCAGACACCAAGCGTCAATGGCGTGATGTCAAGGGTGTTTGAGCTGGGCAGGGGGACAAGGTGGGGCTGCCCACTCGATCCTCTGTCTGCGTTGGCACCGAAGCAGCTTGTGAACTGGGTGAGGATGGATGCCCAGTTTCGTGGGATTGGGATGGGCCGTGGGCTGGGAAGCTATTATTTCACTCAACACTGACGATCATATGCTTTATCTAGCATACCCAGTGCAATACATACTATGAATTTTAGAGATCCTAGACATAGTTGGTGGTATGTGTATTAATTGCACAAGTTGTGGCATTCCCAGTCACATCTTGGCATTTACTCGTGTAATGAGACTACCACTTTCGCTGAACGCAAGAGTGGTTTGTGAACCTAGAAATCTACATTATGCTTGATCAGCTGGAGTTCCACAGGTGGAACCTGAGGAAGGTATTCGAGGACTACAAAAGAAATGTAGGTTATTGGAGGAATCTCCCTCTCTCTCTCTCATTACTGGGTAGAGAAGACCTCTACAAAATGATTATCTTGCCCAAGTTCATATATATGTTGCAAAATTAACTATAGAAATTACCGGAGACTTTAGAGCAGTTGATGCAGTGACATGATTATGAGATGGGTACATCTCACATTTGGCTTGAGTAGGGAAAGAAAGGTGACTGAGACGCCACTATGGGCGTCGGATTTTTTGCAGACAGAGGGGTTGAGTAAGGGGGACATGCTAGGGATATCAAACCTGGGGGACTATGGGATACCCGAGGACTTTATTTCTAAAAGTTACAATGACAACATAAATTGGCGGAGTCACAACGTTAGACATACGTACAGGTGAAGCATACCTGGACACGCTATTGAGATAAATAGCAAGACACTTCTGGAATACAGACCACTGGCAGCCCGGATTTATAGACACAGTGTCCCAAATCTATAAAATATTACTCAATAATAGCCAACGCCCTTTACTTTCAAAAAGAAAATTTGGAAAAGGATCATCTGTATCCTAGAGAACGACAACTGGAGGGAGGCATGCCGACACCCAAGGGAGGTGGACATTAAAGCCGGGTTCCGCTTAGTGCAGCTAAAGACCCTTCGTTGAGCATATTTTACGAGGAAAAGAGAAACTGACAGGTGCATGAGAAGAAGCAGGCAAACTGGTACACTGTTGCACACACTATGGGGGGTACACACAGCTCTAGTCCCACTGGAGTCAGGTGAACCGCCAACTCTTCAGGGACTCTAACATTGGAACTGGCGCTAGCGACCTAGGCTTTTGTGGCGAGCAGAGACAGCCCAAATACACTTTACTAAGACACCCTGATGGTGGCAAGGAGGGATTTTGTTCAACTATGGGGCAGCCCAAGGGTTCCAACCATAGAGCACTGGTTAGTGAACCTAGACTGGAATACGCAGGTGGAGAAATCAGTCTAGGACAGTGATACTCCAAGTACGGCCCAAGGGCCGCATGCGGCCCTCCTGACCTTTACATGCGGCCCCCTGGGCGGCGGCAGCAGCATCGGGCTGCGGTTTACTCGACTCAGCACTAACATAAAAAAAAAGTTACATATACAGCAAACACTTATTCATAGGTTAATTGCAGTTAGGGAAAGGAAGTAACTAGGCCCTTAACTTTAGGAACACCTTCATTTTTAAAGACAGCCACTAAAAATACATGCTTTGCCTACCAAACACTCACTCTACCTTACAACCCCCCCCCCCCCCGTTGGCATCAGTGCAGCCCCTCGGTCACACCATAGACCAAACTTTGTGGCCCTCGGGAAGATGTTTGTGTGTACCCATCGTCTAGAAGGAAAGAGGGTGTCCATGGCAAAAATCAGAGACATGGAATGAGCCTGCTCCAGGTGCGGGGAAGGCAGGGGTGCCACCTTGAGTGGCTAGAGAAACAGCCATATGGGACACAGCATTGGGGGCGACTCTTCCTGCGTACTATCATTGCGCTTATGTGGGGGGTGGGAGGGGTTATGTGCTTATTTAGATTTGCACTGATGACAAAGACAGACTGTGTGACGTGTACTGGAAAAGTGTCAAACTGCTTATTACTATCAATTACTATCAATATTGAAGTCCTACAGAAAAGGTTCTCAGAATCATAAGAACATTAGCAGCACAAATAATTCTGACATGCTTTCAAAGCAGGATCCTCTTGTATTATTTAAAAGACACAAACGTTTATTAGCAGTAGAAGGACTAGTCATTTAATGCTGAAGAACCTTTAGCCCATGAACACGTGACTTACTCAAACTATGCCTGGCACCTAAACACGGTCTCTGCAAAGGACTAAACTACAGGGTGGAAGCATTAGCATCTCTCGCTGCACGTGTTGTGTTCTTTTTCTGGAAATAGTTCATGCTCTGAATCAGTGTGCAGTACGTCCAATCTTTCCTCCCTTTATGGCTAGAAGAGGCTTGAGTGGCAAACACTACAACTACTGTAATGTAATCTGAAAAAACGGGTGGGCCCGCTCAGCATGCGTCCTCACGAGGCTGAAAGAGTGAGTAGAATCTAGTAAGTTGGTTATAATAATGTCGATTGTGAGTACAAGTGTGTGTGTGTGTGCGCATATAAATATCAGTGCAAAAACCAAAGGCGACAAGGATGTTCTAGTTATTAAATCGAGTTTTAAAAACCTTAGAAATTCACCAAAAAAAACAAACACAAAGGTTACAGGGACGTTATAGTTAGGTTCACATTCTACACACAAAACATCATAGAAATTCAGGTTCAGTACTAATTAATCATAAAATAGAAAGGGACAAATTATTATACAAATATTATTGATTTAATTCAATAGGAAGGCTGGGTTCTGCAGAAATCCATTGGATTCAAATTGCATTAAAACGTGAAGGCTAGATACCAGACAACCAAAGTAATGCACTAATTACTTTCTGAGAGGCCATCAAATATATAATGAGCCAGGGGAATAAGATTTGCTAGTTTCATTTGGTCATTTCAATACAAAAGGAACCCAAGTGAAAGCAAAGCAGAAGTCTTAGCAGCAGAACAGAGAAAGCAAAACAATAACTCACAGACCAATCAATAGGCTGTTTAAGTAGCAGAGTAGGTCGGCGGTGAAGATGGCCGCCTGCTAGAGAAGCTCTCTACATTAGCCCGGCCCAGCGGCGATTTCCCCCGCTGCAGGCGGTATCGATGGCGGAGGCAGCGCTGCGTCTCCGGTGCTAAATTTAGCGCGCCAGCCCCGGCCGGACCGGACGAGCGACCGATTGCTGCGAGGATCGGGCCTGCCGGTGCGTTACATCGAGCGCCTGGGCGGGCTCGCACTACGAGGCTCACCGCGGAGGACTGCTGCGGCCTTGTCCTGCGTCAACGGGGCACCAGATAAGGTAGGCAGCGCACGTCGGATCCCCCTACTGGCCGGCAGCCGGTTCCCGCGAGCTTCACTCGACCCGCCCCCCTCGATACAGAGGGTGTTATTCTGGCACGGTGGGGACAGAGCCCACGTGCTGAAACCATTGGGGGCTGGGGCGCCGGTCTGAGGCGGCGGGCGGGCCGGTGGGGTGAGGTGGAGTGGTGCGACCTCTCTATGCCCCTCGCTGCACTATTGATGAATGTCCACTGGGGCCCTTACGATCTGCGCCTCCACTGCAGCATGTAACGCGCCAGTCCAGAGGCGCTACGCATAGGATATCGGACTCTCCCGTTGTCAGCACTACGCCTACACAGCTTTCAGCGCACCATTGCCGTCAGTCCACAGTGGAGTTTCGAACGCCCATTGCCTGCCTTTTAATCGAGGGGACCACTCCTGCTGGCCTCCCGCGCTCTTCCACGGCCAGGAACTGTCGACCTTTCTGGACTGGGCACAACAGCTACTTTACAGCCCTGAGTCCCCCCGTTGCTTGTGGCATGCACGACCAGCTCTATTTGCTCACACCACATTCACGACTCATTGGATTATCAGGGCCCATTCCAAGTACGGCGCCACCCTGAAGGTATGGGTCGTAAAGATCCTAGGCAGAGCACCCTGCCTTTCGGGAAGACGACTGAGGGAATCACATCACTTCCCCCCCGTGAAGGCAGACAAAGCGCACACCGCGGAAGCACCAGAACCTCCTGAGGCCTCTGTCGCATCGCTGCTCCTTGAGATGAAGGCAGGTTTTAGGTCACGGGACACCCGCTTTGACTCGCTGTAACGCACTCTCTCGTCACTGGGCGCCAAAGTACAGGCCCACGAGCGACGGTTGGATGTGGTGGAGGCTCGGGTATCGGACTTGGAAGATGGGACCGCCCAATCATTGAAGCGCCTACAAAGGACGGACCGCCTGCTAAAGGAGGTCGCCATCAAGAACGAGGATTTGGAAGCACGCGGGCAACACAAAATTTGCATAATGGGAATCCCCGAGACAACATCTACAGGCCGGATGGACCATTTTGTCAAGAAGCTCCTTACAGACCTGTTTGGCAGCGATGCGTTCACTCTCGGCTTTGTCGTTGAAAGAGCGCACCGATCACTTGGCCCTAGACCAAATCCTGGCCACCCATCGAGGCTTTATCATTGCGAGACTCCTGAATTTCCGAGACCGCGACACAGCGTTGAGAATGGCGAGGGAACGCGGAGTAATTGAATGGCAGGGATCGAAGCTGTCCTTCTATCCAGACTTTACCCCAATGGTTCAGGATGCGAGACAGAAATTCCAGGGAGTGAAGGCCACGCTTCGCAACCTTGGACTGAAATATGGAATGCTATATCCAGCGAGGCTGAAGGTGGACTTTGACGGCAGGTCCAAAATATTTGACACTCCCACGGAGGCCCAGGAATTTTGTCGCACATATAGGGCACGGAGCACACAGAATTCGACGGAAGGTCTGCAGGCCTCACCACCACACAGCGGATCAGATGCTAGCGCTGAACTTTTTTCAAACTCTGGAACTGTATGATGGTTTGATTGTATTTACTTGCATTATTACTTTGCTATGGGGATTTTGCACTGTTTAACGTTACTATCAGACACTTCACGTGGTTGGTCTAATTGCGGGCTGCCACCCCCCTGGGTGTATCCTTTGTGTTTGACTCAGTGTATTCATGGGGGCCACTTTTTGGTCCTCGGTTGTTAGCCTTACGGTCCCTATGACCAACGGGCAGGTGAATTTTGAAAGGGATGGCCACCTTCGGGATGGAGGGCGGCTGGGGAGGGGTCATATGCACACATTGTTGTGGTTATTGTGCACACTTTATTGTAACATTGCTTGCCATATTGCCGCCGAGTACACGTCCTGACAGACAAGAGTTCATACACTGGCCAAATGCCACGGTTAGGTAACATTCAGGGGCCCTCGGCCGTCACCTTTATGTCCTGGAATGTCAGGGGGCTCAATAATACCCGTAAAAGGCAGCAGGTGATCCACAATCTCATGTGACACAAGGTTGACATAGCATACTTACAGGAGACATCTCCCCGTTACCGATTCAGCACATTTTGGCACCAGCTGGGGCCCGCATAGGTTTTTTGCCAATTACATCAACTACGCTAGGGGCACGGCCATATTGATCCACCAGAGGGTACCTTTTACACTTACAGATGCACCCGAGACCCTGAGGGCAGATACGTGATGGTCACGGATATCCTGTATGGCCACACCGTCACCTTGCTCAATACTTATGCACCCAATGTAGATGCCCCTGATTTTTTCCATGACCTCAACGCACGGGTCACGAAACTAGGTCCCCATGTACTACTCCTGGGAGGAGACCTCAACTTACTAATACACCCCATCCTGGACAGCACCTCCAAGGCGCCGGACGTCAAGCCACGTGCGCGCCGTGCATTGAGGGACCTCTGTGAACAACACACTTTAATTGACATTTGGTGGCAGCGTAACCCCGCCCTTACCGCCTACACCCATTACTCTGGCCCACACGGTACCTGGTCAAGGATAGATTACTGGCTGATCCATCCCGCAGTTGCAGACTGGTTTGCCTCCCATACTATGCTTCCTTGCGCGTACTCTGACCACTCTCCGATAGTGTTATATTTAAGGCTCCTACGCCCAGAGGGGTATGAGAAACAGTGGCGCTTCCCTGGCAGAGCCCTCCAAGATGACCTGTTCAAGGCTGTGGTCAGGTAAGCGATAGAGGTCTATTTTGAGCTTAACACCAGCCCGGTGGACACCGTGGCGGTTCTGTGGGAAGGTTTCAAGGCCGTTATCAGGGGAGTGTGCATTTCCAAGCAGGCAGGGGTACTTAGAGATCTTAGACAGATGATGACCCGCGTTGAGCAGGAAATAGCAGCAGTACACTCCCAACTTGGAACACTCCCGGACACAGCGGTTCGCAAGACTTGCCCTGTTGACTGAATACAGGGACACAGAGGATCGTGAGATTTTATACATGGGGAAATACCACACGGCTAGACGATACGGGGAGGGGGAGCGGCCCGGCAGAGTCCTTGCGCAAATGCGGAGACCATCTTACAGCAAGAACTATATCACTGAATTACAATCCGCAAACGGCACCACTCTCACTTCCATGGTGACTATCCGGGATGAGTTCCTAAATATTACACTATGCTAAACACGTCTAGAGCCAACCCTGATGGTACGGCACAGACTGAGTATTTAGACGAAATCGCACTGGTTTTTTTGGAGAAGCATATGCTTGACAATCTCCGTGGCTGATGTTCTACTTGTCATAAACTCCATGCGGGGCTCTACTGCCCCAGGATTAGACGGATTCACCGGGGACTTCTATAAAGAATTAAAGGATATTCTGGCCCCCCCAGTTAATCAAGGTGTATGCAGAGGTCTTGCCCCCACGTGAAGCTGTGATTATTCTGCTTGCGAAGCCAGGTAAAGACCCTAAACAGTGCGGTTCTTACAGACCGCTGTCCCTACTGAACTGGGACTACAAAATACTGGCGAAAGTGCTCGCCAACAAGCTTTCACAGCTGATGGAGTACATCATCTCCCCAATGCAGTCTGGTTTCGTACCCAAACGCTCTACATCCTTGAACCTCCGAACACTGTTTGCTGTGCTACACAGAATCCAACCGGAGGTTCCTGCAGCAGCGGTGTTACTTGACGCTGAGAAAGCGTTTTACTCTTTGGAATGGCCATTCCTAGTGGAAGTAATGCAGCGCATGGGCCTACCTTCTAGTTTCATCGCAATTGTCTCCTTACTATACAGCGGCCCTTCGGCCCGACTTCGCCTGAATGGTACTCTGTCCAAGCCGTTTCGTTTATACCGCAGGACTAGACAGGGTTGCCCCCTATCCCCTCTATTATTCATTTTAGCGATGGACCCAATAGTCCGGCACTTCCAAGAGCGCCATCTGCATAGAGGACTACAATTCAAAACGGCCTGCTTTTGGCTTCCCTATACGCAGATGATACCATCCTGTATGTCCGGGAGCCTCATCTAAACCTGGTTCCTCTAACTCTGGAAATTATCTGATTTGGCAGATTCTCGGGGCTGGGCATCAATTGGCACAAGTCTGTTATATTCCCGCTAACGGAGTCCACAGTCCGATGGGACTGCGAATTCCCTCTGGAATGGTGCCCAGACTCGGTGAAATATCTCGGCATCCACATCCACCTGGACACCACTCAGATCATACGATTGAACTATGGGCAGACTTTTCAAAAAATAGAAGATCAGGTGGACAGATGGCTAAGACTACCCTTGTCCCTAGCTGGTAGGGTGGCTATCTTAAAAATGGTGGTTCTCCCCAAATTGCTATATCTATTTAATAATATCCCAGTGCTCCTGTCGGACGGTTTCTTTCGCACACTAAGGTCGCTTATGATCCGACTGGTCTGGGGTGGCAAGCATCCTCGAGTTCGCTGGTCCATACTGACCCTGCCTTATGACAGAGGAGGTTTTAATGTCCCAGACTTCCAACTGTACTACCTGGTGGTGCAGTGCCGCTATGCGCACGCCTGGTTTCACCCCGACGCACGTATCCCGTATCTGAGACCAGAGGCGGACCTAGTTCTTCCGGACAAACTGAGCGAGATTTTGCCGGGTTGTTTCCCACGGGACATTCAGACAGTGTCAACGACTGCCTGGGCCTGGGATAAGCTGCAAAGGCGTGCAGGGGCTACATCTTTATAGTCCTCCGCCCTACCTTTGCCCAACACCAGATGGTCTCCACTTACTGGAGAGCGAATAGTACAGAGCACATTAGCAACAGCAGACATAGCCAAGATAGGTGATCTGTTTCCCGGGGGGCATGTTTTCACAATAGACGAAGACGACAGATTCCGGGATTGCAGTTTTATGACCCGCTTCCTAATGTGCAGAACGAAAGCCGCCTTGCGGGAGGAGTTTCCCTCATTTCCGGTTGAGCCAGATGCATTCCCCCCCGCTTAGCTTGGTCCTGGCGAACACAAGTGGTGCTTGCCTAGTTTCTAAAATGTACAAGGCCTGCGCTCAGCTCCTTCCTGTAGACTCCAAGATCAGACAGGAATGGGAGGTGGATGTGGGCGGGGCGATCATAGACGACCAATGGAAGAAGTGTTGAGTGGTCACCAGGGACATGTCGCTTAACAGCCGCCATAAGTTATTACATTTTAAATTCCTCCGCCGTGCTTATTTCACACCAGCCATGGCCCACAAGATTGATGCTTCCAAACCTCACAATTGCTTGAAATGCACCTCCCCACATGCTGGCTTTCTTCATTTGGCCTGGTCCTGCCCTCGTTTACAGACCTACTGGGCGGTGGTACATGAGACACTGGGGAAAATCATTGGGATTACATTTGTCCCCCTTACGGAAATTGCCCTCCTGGGTTATACAGTTCAGATTCCCAAGAAAGTTAGGAGGTTAGCGTCCCTGGGGCTGTTGCTGGCGGAGAGGGAGGTGGCCATCCACTGGGGCAGGAAAACGGCATCCAAGCTACAAGACTGGCTGCGTAGCCTAGTGTACTGCAACACTAATGCAGAGTTATATGCCAGTTTGATGCCACCGACATCCCGTCCTAAAGACATATGGGGACCGCTGCGAACACACTTGGACACGGCCGGACAAGCTTCCGCCTCACAAACAATGGCATAGTGCCGGAGGGAGTGGGCTGACAGACTGGTGCCACACACTGTCGCGCGGCACGACATGGTGGAAACTCGTTGTAAGGCTGCGGCTCAGAGTATCCACAGGAAAGCGACTGCTTAAAGCTTTATAGAATGAAATGGGGAGGTGGGTGTGAGGGAGGGGGTCAGGATCCGGTGTCCATTGAGTGTTGCCACTGTATGGGTCAATATTCTTTCCATTATTGTATCGTAAACTGTCAGGTACGATTCGTTTTTTT
Source organism: Triturus cristatus (assembly GCF_964204655.1). NCBI lineage: Eukaryota > Metazoa > Chordata > Amphibia > Caudata > Salamandridae > Triturus > Triturus cristatus. The sequence continues at coordinate 738,597,763 of NC_140586.1, read as the reverse complement.
GGGTTGTGCAAAAACTATATGCAATGCAATGTGAATTGTCTCCTTTATTTGGAAAATAAAGTATTAAAAAAAAAAAGAACAGTAGAGTAGGCAACAAAAAAGAAATAATGCGTTTAAAAAAAAAAAAAAGGGGGAACACAAAGACGCTTACTTGATTATTGTAAAGGAAAATTTAGTCACATACATTGCAAAAACTAAGCACCTACTGATAACCACTGATACTAACTAAAGTGCCTCTGCCTGGCCACTACCTGCTACCTCAGTACTTAATTTTTATTTCCACTTTGATTCTAAGGTGTCCCTGGACATTAAAGTAGTCAGAAGGACCGGTGTCTGCTTCTTACCGATCGTAAAAAGTGCTGTAATAGTACGTCATCTCCATGGGACTTCACAATGCGTAATGAATGCCCTAATGCAGTCTCGACCGAATGAAGCCAGTTTTGTTAACCTGACCTCCCCACAGAAATGCCAGCATTGTTTTCAGATGGTACCGACCGCCCCATCTCGCCTGGTTTGTCAGGCTCAATCATGGAACTCGCAGGCTGAGGTGATTCCTCTGTAGGTCACTCACTTTAAGTGTGCGGTCACGGTCTACAGGGGGCGTCACCTAAAACTTTATACGGTCATGGCCCCAAAATGTAAACGGTATAGGGCAGGGAGAGCTCCGTGTTTGGCCTATAAATGATTTCTGATTGTATCTAAAGCCGTCCGATAGCATTTGGAGACCAGGCTTTACATACATTCAGAAGCAACTGATACACCCAACACAAGCCTTTCCCTGGCCTACACCTGGCCAGATGCAGGAATGACTTGCCCTTGTTCCTCCAGATCAAAGTCTGTTCACTTCAAGAGTAGAACTTTTGTTTTAGGTCTTGCCTGCCGGCAGCGCATACCCTATCCGCTGGAAGGGGTATTGTTTACTATAAAGGGATAGGAGCCCACCCATTGCTACCCATTCATTGGAATAATTGTCACTTATCTTTGCTGCCTCTTAATTGGTCAGCGCTTAGTAGGCATCACTTCCTTTGCTTTTTGTGAAGCATGGACCAAGCACAGATTGCTTAATCTTAGTGTCCATACACTGCTTGCACTGTGATTCAGGTGCTATTTAATTTAGAGCTGCATTATTTATATTGCTTACGACCGTACACACATACGTTTCAGGACACCTGTTTCCAGTGCTCGTGCTGCTTTCGTTATTTGTTCTGTTTTCAGACGCAATTTTGGACATTGTTTCTCTATACCTGCATCTTTTGATTTCCTCATACAACTAAAATAAAATTACATTTCACGACACTTTCCTCTAGGCCACGCCACAAACTTTTAATCATGCTGAAAAGCAGCCACGCTGCTAAACAACTTTGACGAAAGACATTGGCTCTCGCATAGGCTAGACCTATTGGCTTTGCCAATCCTTGTTAAAATCATTTTTGTTTCTCTATCCTGCTTGCAAAGTGCTAATGTGGCAACTTGGAGGCAGCACTTCAAAGATGACACCAAAAGGCTTCTTTAGTTTCTGTGCTAAGAAAATAAGAAATAAGTCAACAGTGAACAGTGTGGTCCTGTAAAACTCATTGAATGTCACATATCAATGTGGCTACTCACCAAATCATAAAAAAATGAATATTCTGTATTTTATTGTGAATTGCAATAGGAATAATTAATTATTTTTATAATATATGCATAAAGATAGCTGGACTGTATTACGAAAAGAATGAATGTGAAAAACATGTACATATTGATGGAGTAATTATTAAATGTTCTTGAAATAACTGAATATTGGGAGGTTAATTTAAGGTATGCCGTCCTCTGCAATCCAAATAATGTAATCCTCTCTGAGATCAGTGACATAGTAGATACTTTGAAGACTTTGGCAGATTGCTCCCGTTACTGTTTCAGTCAGTCAAAGCTTTTATTTCGGTAAAATACCATAAAAAGACAAATAGTTATATACAATAAAACATGATTAAATAGACATTGTATAGAGTGTAATCCATCGAAGCATTAAAATTATTAAATGAAAGAAATTACACAAACGAAGGGACAAAATTATTCCACAAAAACAAATTGTTAAAACTATATCCGAGGCCAAAAATGTACTCACTACACCACAGAGATCTATGGTAGCAATGATGACAATACTAGAATCAGGAGGATTATGTGGCAGAAATCATAGTTTTGGACCTTGTGAACCACATGGAAAGAAGATATTTGGCCATTGCAAACACTATCAATGGGGTAGTATCGTATTTCAAAATTCTAAACACCTCCTGGTAGTCCCTAAGACCCCTAGACTTGCATAACTGAACGATCCACTTTTTTCTTGCCTTGATATATAAAGGGCAGAAAAGGACAACATGCAGCTCTGTTTCACTGGTGTCAGTACATACAGAACACGTGCTTAAGGGATCCGAAACATTAGACCATCTATGAGTAAAATCCCTCAGCGGTAGCGAGCCGTGTCTGAACTGGATGTAAAGTTTCTTTGCCAAAGGTGGTTGGATGACGTCCAGAAAAACTTCGAACTGGGGACTAATCTTAATATCCAGGAAGGAGTCGGTAAGCCTGCCCAAAGAGGAGTGCAGTAGCATTTCCTTCCGATACGAGTTCAAAACCTCCCGCAATGATTTCTTCGAAAGTGCACAGCTTGTCTCTTCCGGGGCGGACCATAGGTTCCCCATCCCTATGGAGTAACAAAGGGTTCTTTACATAGGTTAACCAAGGGATTTTATCCAATTTTCCCCTTGCCAGTATATCACCAAGATCATACCTATAGCTTGCCAGCTCGGGCGTTGACCAAAGTCGTCTCCAGAACTGGAGAGGGCGATTCAGGGCAATCTCTTCTATGGGAACCAGGCCCAGATCCCATCTGGGCCTGGTGGGGAGGCTGCGTATGTGGGAGTGCGCAGGGTTTAGCCTTGCTCTAGGCTCCCTTTCCTATGGTTGCACCCATTATCAGGATTCAGGTTCCCATCATTGCGAAGGTTACCAGGTCCCCAAAAGTTCAGCATAACAAGGGGATAATGACGTGACTAATACCTCCAGATTCCCCAGGTCCCACATACCAAGTACAGCACTTTGCTGCCTTTCAAGAGTAGGGACATTTCAAAATACCTAAAATAATTCCTTCATGAATTCGAGCAGGATTGACAAAAGAGATATTTTCCTATACATGTGCCCCCAATTAATTCCTTATACATTCTGGTCGCTAAGCAATCTGTTACAAGGGGAATCACTGCAAGCATCCACTCAACACAATGCCTGTTTTCACCATGGAGACAATATCTTGATCGAACAATATCCATTTATTCATTTCTGGTCCAAAATTGGCTTCTAGGGCTTCTGGAAGTAGAAGTTAGAACTGACTGATTAAAGTTTTTTTTTTTTTAGCTTGATGGCAAAATTGCCATCAAAATTCCTTCATGCCCCCGCCCTCTTCATTGTATGACCTTCTAGTGCAGCAGCCATCTTGTGGTATCAACTGGTATGCCTCTTCCAATATAATAAAAACAAATCCCTTGATAAGACTGCTCAGTGGATGCCTGTACAATCATATAGTACTTTCTGTACATAGGGTGTACTAACATCCAGGTGTAACCCAGCAGAGGATCTTTGGAGAACCTGAAGATTTAGAAATTGCAAATGGCATACGTAATGCATAAATGAGAATGAAGGTGAAAGATGGCAAATCTCAACAGGGGCTTGAGACGCCTCCTGCAACTTCATTATGGCTGCATTTCTGTACCTACCCAATGAGTTAGGAGGCCAATTTTCCTTGCTTACCCCCGCCTTGCATCCTCCGTATGTTACCGACTCTTACACTACTAAGGTTGTCACATGACATATCACGTAACCAGATTCGAATACTTTTTTTATTAGCGGCTATAATATGCACATAAAAAGAGAACTGTAGCTCCGAAGTACATTAGAACAATTCGTTTCATATCATTGGTGTCGGTAACCACATGGCCTTATGTAGATGCCACGTTAATGCATCAATACGTTTTAATCAACTCATGTTTTCCAAAAACGACTCTTACCTTCTGTAAACTGGCCCGGTCTGAGGGTGGGATCATTTCTGCGGTGAGAACTTGAGGTGGATCAATGCCCTTTGTCAACTTCAAATTAATGAAATGGAAGGCCAAGGCAAACTGTTCTTTGGAAAGTTTCCCACAGTCCTTCGTATCACATAGAGTCCTGAATAAAACAGCATAGCACATTTAAAAAAAATATTGCCTTTTAGTAATCTGCTAAGTATGTGCTACAAAAGAAGAGCTGAGCCGAATGATCACTTTGCATACCAAACAGCTACTAAGGTAGGAGTATGGGGATTCTCTCTCTCTCATCAAAAGTAGGGACACTCCACATGTGGATGAGACATTAATTGTGTGCAGTGGGTAGTCTCAGAACTACACAAATACAATGTAAAACGTTTGCAAGAATATAAAGCTGCATAATGAAGGTTCAACTTGAGGTTCAAATTCCAGCAAATGCATTTTCAGTTGAACCTTCTTACAGAACAATAGGGCACAAATCATCAAGGCATTGCTGCAACTTCACATTTGGTTTACCAATTCCTAGCTACAAAAATTTAACAGTCACATTTTTTTAACTTTCTAATTTGTGTAAACTTCAGCTGTACCAAATACCTATGACTCACGATACCCATTCCAATTTTTAATCCAGTCCTTAAAAGGAAAGTCACATTTTTATTCTGAAAAACTTTATTAATTCACACCGTTATCAATATACCTTTAAGTGCATGTATAATATGTAAAATCACTGGGGGCATTCAGCATCCAGTTGCTTGCATTTTCTGCAGCCTCATTTGCAAACCGGGGTAAACAACAACTTTATATTCACTGAGGGCGGAAATTACAGGATCCTTATTTGGTCCCTAAGACACGGAGGAAGATGCACCTGAGCAAACCCCAGGGGACTCTCATTAGACACAAGGTCAAGAGGGAATGTATGAGTCCGGGACGGGTGAGAGACTAAGCAGGCGATTGGCCAAAGGGGTTCAGTTGGGCTTGGGTCAGCTGTCCACCGGCCACTACTACAGATAACAGGCAGATGAGAGTGAAGAAAAGGTCAGATGGAAGATGATCTCTAATTTCATTAACCGAGCACATGCACATTGAAGAAAAGTGGCAACACTGGTGATCCCCTGCAGAGTGGGGCAGGGCTGATGTGAAGAGCACTGGTTGGACTTGTTGGATTTGGCTGAAGACAACGGGTCTTAACCCTCCTCCCTCATCCAGTTCAAAAGGACTTACCTGATGGTGTCAAAGGTGTTTAACAGACTCAGAACGTTCAGCACAAACCTTACTGGAAGGGATCTAGGAAGAAGTTGGATGCAACTCATTGCTAGACGTGGAAGACAACCACGTTCACCATGGATTAAGAGAAACAGCCCTTGTCCTTTTTAGACAACCTGATGTTGTGCTGAATATTTTTCTGCACCGGTCTTGACAGCCAATTTCTCATCGTCTAGGATGCTCCCAGAGGATGAGCAATTGTTGACTGCCAAGACAGGTGCAGGAAAATATTCAGCACAACGCCAGGTTACCCAAGAAGGACAAGGCAGGCGTGCATGTGCTTCCGAGATATTCCTTGCTCGCGAAAGAGATGAGGGTGGATTTATTTTAGCATTTTATACTAGAAGGCAATGATGTTTCTGATGCGCTGAAATGTTTCCACAAGTCGCCTAAGGAGGAGACTGCTCCAAAGCACACTCATTGACATGCCCAGCATAAACCATTTTTGGGTCTACATGTTTAGCAATGTGAGTTTAAGACTTACTCCAGGGGCTGTACCGTCCAACAAATGTTTAATCCTTTCAAATTAAAATTACTTCACATCTCCAACTGAAGTAAGTCTATGAGTTATAGGTAATATTGGGACTGAAGTGTCTCCAGAATAAATAACATCAAGACAAGCTAATGTACAGATGGTAGCACATCCCAAAGAGATTAAAAAATGGTACCTGGAAAAACCAGAATTGTATTGAAGAAGCTGCAAGGATAAAAGAAGCATGCTCCGTATATGATAGGACCGCTAAAAAATGTGACGTTTCTGTATCGAAATTAGAACAGCTATTTAGGAGATGGTAAGTTAGTGGTCTCACCAGCCTCATGTTTCCCAAAAAATCATAATAAAAATACATACATTTATAAAAATACACAAAGGGGCTTTCATTCAGCCCTCGTTATCCTTTGATTTGTTTGTGTCCTTTGCATTTTGCTTCTGCTCATCACAGTATGCAGCATGTGTCATTGGGGCAGCCCACTTCTGCCATAAGCTCACTTCACTGTAAATTATGGCATTTTACCTAGTGGTACACTTCAGGGCTGGTGGGCCAATCTCTCCTTTTAATTTCTTTTTTATTTTTGTGATGGGTAATAGCCAAAGATATGCACACCAACTTTACACTGTGGCATTTTCACCCGGTATTACTTTTAACACCACCTGCAGGTTTCCTAATACGCATTGCGGTTTCCCTTTAAAGCCCAACTGTATGCGCTGTAACACAACCACAGGTACACATAGGCATACTGGATGGGATAACACTGTATCCAAGACGACTCGCCCCATATTCATGATATTCGAGTAACTGGGGAACAAGTCATTTGGGCCCGGACAGTTGTACTACTGAGCATAACAGGACTGGGGCGGATGTCATGGGGCTTGCTTGTTGGTGGGCATAGGTCTAATTATTGGGAAATGTGACACAGCCCACCACTGTAGGTCGAATCTGGCTTCCTCTGGCCTCATTGCTGAATGGCTTAAAGGAATGCATTACTGTACCAAGGCAGAGGAGACGACACCCAAGGCAAGAGAATGTCCTAAGAAACACCAAAAGATCTGGGGACCTGGTGGAATCAATTTCAAAACCAACTATCAACAATACAATAGTATTTATCGGGTTGCAATATCACTGATGTAGCCTGTGTAACACATATGTTGGTTGATATGCACTTTTAAGTGATGCATCAATATGTAAAGCTGAAAATGTTGTACATATTACCTTAATAAACAATACAAATGTAACTGGCACGGGTCTAATTACAGCCCTGCTGTGTGGTAAACTCTTGCGCTAAACATGGCCAGGAGGGGAGCGCTCTTCAAAATGATCTCCCTACCACAATTGACTTGTACATTACAGACCTACCCCAATGCCATACCACCCAAATTCTTTTGAGACCTACAAACAGCACAGGTGAGGTACCGCTGAACAGAATCACAACCACGTATCATTACGCAACTTCAGAGGCAGAGTTTATTTGTCAGCACTGCTGGCTAGGCATGAGATGCCGCCATTGCCCGGACTTGGAACTTATGTGCAAAAGAATGATTTTGTGGCAGGTCCCTGGGGGAATTGTCCCTCATTAATGGAATAATAAATGAACCAAATCCTGCTGTTATTCACATACTGCTTCTTTGCCTTTTGCTGTTTTTTAAATGTTTGCCGAGTTGCTTTTATTAATACGAGGGCCCCATCCCTAAATGGTTTCACCAACACTCTTCTAAACAACCAAATTCCTAGTTGTCCCCTATTTAAATGATTCAATGTCAGTCATTAGATGCAAGCTATGAAGGAACACGCACTGATCCCCATACCCAAACCAGGCAAGGACTTGTAGGAATATCCTTAATATAGGTCAACAGCGATTTTTAATTGCAATATCATCTTGAAAATTGATTTCCAATTCCAATATGCGCACCAGACAGGCTTTATCAACAAGAGGCAAACATTAAACACTGAAATGGTAGTGGATGTAACAGATCTAACCGAAGCAAAATGTCTTCGCTCTCCAGTCATCAGATAATTTGAAAGGCTTTTTGAACATATTAAATGAAACAAAATAGAAGGGCTAGAGAAAATTCAACAGACCCCAAAATAAAAACATTCATCCTCAACAATGTTACTAGAATTAACAAAGCTGCCCACCTTTTTACCCAGATCTTTTGCAAATTTTATATTGAAAAGTCTAACCCTTGTCTAAATAAATAAGGCAAAATGGGGACAATGACAGCCCACCTCATGATGGTATCTGACAAAAAGCAAGTAGAATCAGAAACTTTCAATTGGCTATCAGCTTACAAAACAAATTACTTAAAATCCAGCTGTAAAAATGAAAGATTGTACTGAGACGAATCAAGACGTGAAAACATAAGACCCAAGCTAGGAGCATAACGAATTTAAATATCTTGGAGTATTGATTAGGCAGAGACGTAGTGCATTAGCACCCTAGCTGGCCATATCTATATATGGAATTACAGTATTGCAGACCTAGAAAAAGGGAGAGTCTCAGATGTCCTGGATACGAAGAATTACTGGGGTAAATATGAACCTAATCCCAGTCTTCAACCATCTTCCAGGGATAGCCTCAAAATGAGATAAAATTAATACAGTTACCATGGATTTATCTTATTTTGTAACACAATAGGCTGCTGGAATCCCATGAAGATATTACTTATATTTACACATAATAGCAGAGGGAGGGGAGTGAAGAGGGTCTTAAAGTAAAGGACAAAGAAGGTTATGTTTATGCTCCTCAGCTTAGAGTCAATCTAGAATTGTTCGATAGCAAAAATAAAACTCTGCCAGACATGGGGCCCAATAGAATTCCATGCCAAAAACGGATTCACTTCCCACCCAAAATATGAACACCTTAGAAAGACTACATTACTTTATCAGTGGCACAGCGCAGTTAAAGGATAAAAATATTATCCCACTTCTTCTGCTAAGATTACCGCAGAAGAGATTTAAATTGGAACAGAGCCATAGCAGTTCTGAATTAGTCAGGGTCACTTGCATGCACCAAACCAACCAAAAACGAAGGTTAAGCTCCTGTGCAAGCAGGAATTCAGAATAATATGGAGCAAAAGGTCCCAATACACCCAGCTTCATCATGAATGAAAATATATCCCACCAAAACCCACGGGCGTCCTGGCGCTGAAGCAGGATAGTAAAGTGAGCACTCATTACAGATAGGACTGGAAAAGCCAGGGCTTAATGCTTTACCTGGATGTTTTATGGTTAGAAATACTCCTGATCACAAAGGGGAGCTAGTTTCAGTGTTTTGCAGCCAGGACTGCCAAGGGGACCAATGTTCTTGGCACCACGCTTGCTCTGGGGGCAGAAATGCTTGCTTTTTCCATGCCTTGGGCAGTCCTGCACACTACACGCTGTGGGTGTCCCCTGTGCAGATGCAATGCAACAGCGTGTACATAGCCCACTATCTGCAAGGGGGCATGTGTCTGTGGTCTCCAAGTTTGAAACAGGCAGAAAATGTAACTTAACAACTGGAGCCCAACTACTTGTCACACTGGAAGGACTCCCCTACCAGTTTACACCATAGGCTGTAGGGATGAAACTAAAATAAAAGAGAGAAACACTACAAATCATAAAATAAAATTCTGCCTTATAAATATGACACCCACTTGTAGCAGTGAAGAGAGACACTTCTACTGACAGAGTGAAAGGAAAGGACAGGTGAAGCCCAATCAGCGTCCTAGAATCCAGTGTGGCCCTCTAGGGGAGGAAGAGCATGGTTCAAGATCTGTGTTACAGAATTGTGAAATAATGAAAAATCCAATGACAGATGACCACATATCTGTACCAGAGTTTCAAAATTGTTGAGAAGTGCCAAGACTGAAGGGCCCACCTCTTATGTTAGTTTTCATTGGTTTTCTCCAATCAACGGAGATGTATTCAAACACTGTTGGAAGTAAAAAAATAAAAGGTGGTAAGCCTGAGACTGTGGTCTCCATCTGATAGCCATGCACATTTTTTAAGGGCAGCTATAGGAAAGTAGGATCTGCTTCTTATGGTTACCCCCAGTTTTTGCTTGATGTTACACTGTTTTGACTAGTCTGACTGGGGACCTGCTAATCAAGACCCCAGTCTGTCTGCTTTCTCCTTTAAATTGTTATGCATGTACTTTGGTACACTCCACATTGGATACTGGGGTACCCTTATAAGTCCCTAGTATATGGTACCCAGGGCATAGGTACCCCAGAGACCTCCCATGGGCTGAAGCATGTATTATGCCACCCATGAGAGGCCATGCAAAATGGAACTACAGGTCTGCTACTGCAACCTGTGTAAGCTGGTGCTTGCACCACTTACTTTAGATATAGGTTCACTATATCTATCAGTCACTACACTTAAAACTGATAAGTCAACCCTATAGCAGGCCTTATCAATCCTGAAGGCAGGGTGCTGGGTTTTACGTGAGAGGGTGCCGCTGCATGAGCAGAGCCCCTCTGCAGCCTTCGGAGACCATTCTCCCGGGTTGTCTGTGACTCAGCCGGACATATAGGTAGAGGTGCATTATAACCTCGCTGTAAATGCTATCTCGAGAACGGCTGCCTAGAAACATATTGTGTTTGGTATCAAAACACCTTGGAATCATACCTCACACCGGTAACCGGTGTGAGGTATGATTCCATCCTTCTGAAGCGAGCTTTGTGGGGTTACTGGTCCCCACAGTGCCAGCCTTCTCGAACCGGTCAGCACAAAATGGATACTGCTGAACTGAGGCGCATTTATGAACTCCTGCTGCTGAGCCAAGCTCGAGCAGAGGAAGGCAGCATAATAGGCATCCAGTCACAGGGAGGTGTGACCACCTCCCAGACAGGATCAAATGTTTTGGGGGTGGGTGGGTGCACTCAAGAGTGCCTGAAAGTCTGCACTAGGGGCACATTTGGTGTCCTAGTGCATAGTCCAGCTCAAAACCATTCTGGGAGCCGTTGGCTCCTGCTCTGGCACGAAACTGAACAAAGGACATGGGTGTAACCGCCCCTCTGTCCTGACCCTCCCCTAGGAGGGTCTCCCGAATCTGTCTAACCCTTTCCAGTGGGTACAAAAGGGCTTACCTGGCTGTAAGACTTTAGATTTTATGTGGACAAGATTCTACAAGAAGAAACCACTGACCTTCGACCGTCTGGACACTCTGGCCTTTGCTGGACTTCGACTGGGCCCGACTTCGTCTCCCTCTCCGTCCAAAGCTTTGTCTGTGCCCTTGCTCCATACAGGCTTTTCAGGACATGTGGTGCACTAAACACAACTGAAGAATCTCCCTTGGGGTGAAGGAGTCACTCCCCTGCATTCACAGGCACCTCAACGCAACTCACCAGTCTGCTGCTCCTGAGCTCCTGCGGACTCGGAAGATTTCAGCAACACATGAGGTGGGTTACGAAGGCCTGAGGTCGATCTGCCCTCTCAGGAAGTTTGAGGCCAGTATCTTTCGTGGGGACTGCATAACCCGAACCCCTGTGCACCGCGTTAATTTGCAATTAATCAATCATTTGTAGAGCGCACTACATACCCACAAGGGTCTCAAGGCGCTGGGAGGGTGGGCCGCTACTGGTCAAACAGCCAGGTCTTGAGTAGTCTCCTGAAGGTCAGCAGGTCTTGGGTCCGTCTTAGGCTCAGTGGGAGGGTGTTCCAGGTCTTGGTGGCAAGGTGGAAGAAGGATCTCCCGCCTGTGGTTGTTCTTCGGATGTGAGGGACGGTGGAGAGTGCGAGGTCGGCGGAGCGGAGCTGGCGGTTGGGAATATAGAAGGAAAGTCGTCTGTTGAGGTAGGCTGGGCCGGTCTTGTGGAGTGCCTTGTGTGCGTGGATGAGGAGCTTTAAGGATATCCTCTTGTTGACGGGGAGCCAGTGCAGGTTTCTCAGGTGGGGGGGGTGATGTGGTACGTCAAGGATCAGTCGTACAGAGGCGTTTTGGATGCGTTGCAGTCATTTGATGAGCTTGGTCGGGGCTCCCGTGTAGAGGGCGTTTCCGTAGTAGTGTCTGCTGCCGACGAGGGCCTGGGTGACTGTTCTTGTATCTGTCGGAATCCACCTGTAGATCTTGCGGAGGGTGTTGAAGCAGGCGGAGGAGACGGCGTTGATTTGCTTGGTCATGGAGAGCATAGAGTCGAGGATGATTCCGAGGTTGCATGCGTGGTCTGTGGGTGTCGGGGCTGCCCCCAGTGCCGTCGGCCACCAGGAGTCGTCCCAGGCTGAAGGGTTGGAGCAGAGGATGAGGACCTCCGTCTTGTCCTTGTTCAGCTTCCGTCGGCTGATTTTCATCCAGTCGGCGACTGCCTTCATTCCTTCGTGGAGGTTGGATTTGGCGGTGATGGGGTCATTGGTGAGAGGATCAGTTGAGAGTCGTCGGCGTAGGAGATTACGTTGAGGTCGTGCTGTCGAGCGACGTGTGCGAGCGGGGACATGTAGATGTTGAACAGTGTCGGGCTGAGGGAAGATCCCTGGGGTACGCCGCAGATGATCTCGGAGGCTTCGGATCGGAATGGGGGGAGGCGGACACTCTGGGTTCTGCCGGAGAGAAAGGAGGTGGTCCATTCCAGAGCCTTGTCTCAGATCGCTACGGCGTGAAGGCGTGCGCGTAGTGTGCGGTAGCAGATGGTGTCGAAGGCGGCAGAGAGGTCCAGGAGGATGAGGGCCGCAGTCTCACCGTTGTCCAGCAGGGTCCTGATGTCGGTGGCGGCGATGAGGGCAGTCTCGGTGCTGTGGTTGCTGCGGAAACCTGACTGGGAAGGGTCCAGGATTCTGTTTTCTTCAAGGTATCGGGTTAGCGGTCTATTGACGATCTTCTCGATGACCTTGGCCGGGAACAGAAGCAGAGAGATGGGCCGGAAGTTCTTGAGGTCTCTTGGGTCCGCTTTGTTTTTTTTTTAGTAGGGCATTGATCTCTGCATGTTTCCAGCTCTCTGGGAAGGTCACGGTCTTGAGGGAGAGATTGATGACGATGCGCGGATGGGGTGCGATGGAGCTGCTGGCTTTGTTGAAGATGTGTGCGGGAATGGGTCTGACGGGGAGCCGGAGTGGATTGTGCTCATGGTCTTGATGGTGTCATCGAGGCTCACGTTGGCCCAGGCTAGCAGGGTGTCGTGGCCGATGGTGTGCAGAGTCTGTTGTGTTGATGTCTGTTGGGGCTGTCTGGGTGTTGAAGCTGTCGTGGATGTCTGCTATCTTGCAATGGAAAAAAATGGCGAGGGAGTCGCACAGGGCTTGCGAATGCGGGATGTCGTTGGTGTTGGAGCTGGGGTTGGAAATTTCCTTCTCTATGTTGAAGAGCTCCTTGCTATTGTGTGCGTTGTTGTAGAGGAGGTCTTTGAAGGAGGTCCTCTTGGCAGTCCTGATGAGATGATGGTGGTTGCGGATGGCGTCCTTGTGGGCTGCGTGGCTGTCCGGAGTCTGCTCACTGTGCCATTTCTTCTTTAGTTTCCGGCAGGTTCGCTTGGAGGCTAGGAGTTCTGGGGTGAACCAGCTGGCCCTCTTGCTGGCGTCTCTATAGGAGGGTTTCTTCAGTGGGCCGAGGGTGTTGGCACAGTCGTCGATCCAGCGTTTGAGGCTGTGGGCAGCGTCGTCGGTGTTGGAGGGTTCGGTGGGTGGGCTGAGGGCGAGGTTTGCGTGTAGTTGGTCTTCGGTGATTTTGCTCCAGCGGGGGATCTGTTGGGTGCGGTGGTGTGTGGTGGGTTCTGGAAGGTGAAGTGGATGCAGCGGTGGTCGGTCCAGGGGAGTTCGGTGGTGCGGTGGTCGGTCCAGGGGAGTTTGGTGGTGTGGCTGAAGGAGACGTGGGAGCTTGAGGAGAAGACGGGGTCGAGCGTGTGGCCGGCGGAGTGGATAGACGTTGTGACTAGTTGCTTCAGTCCAAGGTTGGCAAGGTTCTCGATCAGGGTGGTGGAGTTGCTGTTGTTGTTCTCAAGGTAAAAGTTCAGGTCTCCGAGGAGGATGTAGTCAGTGGAGGTCAGGGTGTGCGTGCTGATGAAGTAGACGATGGAGTCGCTGAACTGGGGTCAGGGGGGGTCTGTAGACGAGGGTGCCTCTGAGGGTGGAGTTGGGATCTGTGTGGATCTGCAAAAGCATGTGTTCAGCGGTGCTGAGAGTGTCGTCAGTGTTGGTCGAGACCCTGATGCTGTTCTTGTGGACGATGGGGATTCCTCCTCCGACTCCGTTGGGGCGGTCTCTGCGGGTGATCTTGTAGCAGTCTGGGATGGCAATGTTGGGTGCAGAGGAGTTGTTCATCCAGGTCTCCGTCAGGAAGGCGACGTCCGGAGATGAAGTGTCGAGCAGGTCCCAGAGCTCGACGGCATGTTTGCGTGCGGAGCAGAAGTTCAGTAGGATGCATCAGAGGGGATTGTGGCCTCTCTTGGTGGGTGGTTCAGCGGCTCTGAGGCTGGTGTAGCTGCAGTTCTGGCAGGTGAAGGGACCCTGTGTGCGTTTCGGTGCGACTTTGAAGCAGGTGTGGCTTCGTCCAGTGTTGAGAGCGTGGATTGTGCTGGCATCGTAGGGCGGCGGTTGTCGTGGCGGTCGCGGGGACCAGGGGTTCTGGCGCTGGGCACGGTCCAGGCGCAGACGTGCTTGTCTTAGGTGCGCTTTTGCGGCCGCCATATATGGGGAGGTGGGAAGGAGGAGCAGCTGGGAGGCAGGGCAGGAGCAGCGAATGGGCGGTCAGGGGGCGGGGCCGCAGGGGACGCAGCGGCTGGAGTGGGAGCGGTGAGGTGCGACGAAGGGAGCAGACGGCAAAAGGTCACCGAGTTACAGGGGCAGCAAGGGAACAGAATGCAAAAATAGGCAGAGAAACACGGGGACAGCGAGGGGAACATAAGGAAAAGAGGGAAGAGGGCACAGACCAAGTACAGGCACCAGGGGAAGACAGACAACAGCAGTCACAGACACCAAATAACAATAGGCAATACAATAAGATACAGATGGTGATACAAACCTACGGCCTACCACTGGCCACCAGGGATGAGGCGCAGGTGGTAGCCTGTGGGTGGAGGAGGGCCTCAACTTCCACAGCAGCGGCAGCTGGGGCAAGGACACAGACTGTGCTGTGCGGAGGGGGAGCTACCTACCTAGCAGGGTCAAGGGTTGCTCTCCTCACCGCGCAGCGGCCGCCCTATATGGGGAGGTGGGAGGGAGGAGCAGCTGGGTGGCGGGAGGCAGGGGTAGCGAATGGGCGGTCAGGGGGGCAGGGACGCAGCAGCGGGAGCAGTGAGGGGCGACGAAGGGAGCAGAAGGCAAAAGGGCACCGAATTACAGGGGCAGCAAGGGAACAGAATGCAAACACAGGCAGAGAAACACGGGGACAGTGCGGGGAAGAGAAGGAAAAGAGGGCACAATTACGGGGGCAACAAAGGGAACAGAATGCAAAAACGGGCCGAGAAACACGGGGACAGCGAGGGGAAGAGAAGGAAAAGAGGGCACAGAATTACGGGGGCCAAGAAGGGAACAGATCCTTGTTGGCGATTCCCAAGCTTGTGCATTGGACTCCGTGTAGTCCTGACCCTGAGCAGTATTTGCACCAAAGAACTCTGGCCTCCTCGCACTGAGTGCTCCGTGGGCTGGTACTTTGCAATTTTGCTCGAGGTCCTCTCGCGACTCCTGGTCATTTGGCCTTTGGATCCTCCTGAGGGTCATCTTGGTTTCTGTTGGGCTTTCCTGGTTGCTCCAGACATGCCCGACTCCCCATTGCTTGGTGAGTCCCCTGGACCTTGTTGGTCCACACCGTAACCTGCTTGACCTTCCTGCGTGGGTTTCTTTTGCCAAGGCTTGTTGGTGCTCCAGCAGGACACCGACCCCTCAGCACTCGACATCTTTCGTGGGACAGCTCGCATCTGGCTTCTGATCATCATCGACATCTCCTGGTCCTTGTGGCTGCAGAGTCAAGCATCCCTTCTTTGCACCCGACATCGGTGGGCATTCGTCTCCCGAGCCCCTGGTCACTCTGAAGTGACCCAGACTCTGTCCCCTCTGCTTTCAGGTTCCTTCCTTCCAGAATCCAGGCTTTGATTCCACCGGACCCTTTCACCTACACAGCACTCCATTGAGAACGACATCAGTTTCCGACACCACTCCAGACGTATGCACCCAGCTCCTCTGGGATAGGTAAATCAGGTACTACGGTATCCACGGGTGGGGTGGCTCTCCAACCTCTTAAGTTCCAAAGGGTTTCCTCGAAGTCCTCCTAAAAAGGTCCTTAAACTGTAAAATTGCAACCACGACTTCCCCATAGAATTGTATGGAGGTCGTGTTAGCACACTGTACCCGTCCTCCGTGGGGTCCCTATCTACTCACCTTGGGGTCCCAGCGATTCTACGTGCTCTAGACCTTGTCTTGACCAGAGTCGTGGTGGTTATACCACTATTTTAGTATATGGTTTGGTCTCCCCCTGGAGCCCACTGTGTATTGTGCTACTTACAACAGTTCTATTGATCTCGTATTGTGTGCTTTGTGTTCAATCCTCGTGTAGAGGATACTAGAGAGGGTTATATTAATAAATACATATTTTTATATAACTACTATGTGGTTCTCCTTTCATTTAGTCAATATAGGAGGTGATGTTCTGGTAAAACAAGCTGCTTTACATTCCTTCAACATTAAGCCTGAAGGCTGCTCTCCACAGCTACCACTAGGATAGCTTTCTAAAGGTTATCTTTGACCTCATACATCATAAGGGTCGTTTGGACTGGTGCAAGGTGCCCACTTTAATTAGTGGACAGCATATACCAGGTCAACTTCTCAACAGCCATTCACTGAAAACTTTGATTGGCCCACAGCTCCTGCTAAACTTGCTGCTCAATTCGCAGGTTTTCCTCTTGGACAATATCAATGAAGGCCACATCAATGCATTGAGATCTAATATGGATCAACTTAAGATGCTTGACACGGGCCTGCCTGAGAGTGTGAACAGCAGGACATGATTATTTACCTGGAAGATTGGCCGCGAAGGGAGGTCGCCCTAGCGGTATGTTAACTTTCTTCTCTTTGGAGCGATGGCACCAGGGCCCAGTGACCACTGGTTGCCAAACTCCTGCACTTCTGCAAAAGAGAAGTCTCTTTGAGCCACCAGATAGGCTGGCCATTATGAAAGTAGTTAACACTAAAGTTTATATTTTCCTTGATTACACCCTGGTGGTACAGAGGCACAGGGCTTCATTCCTGGGAGTGTAAAGGAGACTGCGAGACATGGGCATGCTCTGCTCTTTCCGGCCTGCCTGCTGATCAGTCATGAGGGCGAGTCCCTCGTTCTTCAGGGACCCGAAGGAGGCCCGAGACTGGGAAGAGACCCAGGGGTGCCCTGACAGAAAAGTGCCTCGCAGGAGTAGTCGCAGCGATCCAGGGGTCCACGCCAGCAGAGAAGTAAAAGGCAGAGAGGACTCGGAAACCAGATGGTCACGACCCCCAATAAATACCAGGTGGACACAGACAAGGTCATGGCGCTGAAGGCTGCAGTGATGCTGCATGAAACCACCTCCACTTTTCCATCAGAGGCCAGCAAGGACAACACTTGAAGACTTCTTCGCAGCTCAGATGACGAGACATACGGATTGCCAAAGGTCACCCTACAGTCCACGGAGGAAGATTTGTGTTGGCTTCCCACCCATGCACATATGGACTGCTGTGATGATGAGGGAATGACCGCCTAGTTGATCGAGGCCAAAAAATGGCAGCACAGTCCCCCAGGGAAAACAACAATGCTGGGGAACCTGCCACCTGCCACTGGAGACCCATGGCTGAGCACAAGATGGGCGTACAGGAGGACTAAAAGGACATTTTGAGCAGGGGATCAGCACTCAATCAGTGTCAGGAGCGGGTCCTCTGTGCCCAACCCATGGAAAACTGAGTTGATTTAGAGTTTTAGTTCTTTGCCTGCCTCCTTTTAACCGGTCCAGCCAGACCTTCACCAGCAATGGTTTCTTTTCTCTCCACTTCCTCCTTTCTGTACATTCTTCCTACCTCAGCACACCATACAGGGGGTCAACTCTCATATTCATAGTTTCCCTTAGTTCTAAACATGGGCAGGGTTTGGTTGTTGGGCTATTGTTGGGGTCTAAACTGATTATTGTTTTCATATTGCTTGCAGAAGACATTAGAATATTGCGTACTTTGGGAGATTTTGTGAGATACGGGGAACACCCGGAGTGGACACACGGGATCTGAGTACTGACACGGGGTGGACGGGAGGGGTAATGTAGCTCGCACCACACATGCGAACCATCATGGAGGATAAGACAGTGCAACACCCTGCATTCAACTTCATCACGTAGAACGCGGAGGGATGGCAACGCCAACTAAGTGTCAGTGGGTACACTCGTACCTGGCAAAAAGGTCAGTGCATATTGACAAATTACAGGAAACCCATTTGACAGAAGAGGAGGGGCAGCGGCTGTGGACCAGGTGGAGGTGTCAACTATTTTATACAGCTTACTCTGCGTACTTCAGGGGAGTGCTTATATGGGTAGCACCAGGAGAGCTGCTCTGGCTGGAGTGGCGGGGGTAGACCAGAGGGAAGGTATGTGTATGTGAGTGGAAAGCTGGATGGCTCCCCAATACACATACTGGAACTTTACTCCATGAATGTCAGTCAGTCAGCGTACCTGTCCTCCAAGGCGAGGCTCCTGAAGAGTGCCCTGAATGAGCTCCTGGTGGTCGGGGAAGACTTTAATAGTGCAGTGGATTTTGGCTTGGACCTCTCGCACCAGCCATTGTATGGAGCGGCCACATACAAGAAAGTGGAGCAGCGCGACTGGATGACTAACAGGAACCTATTGGACGTGTGGCAACCGGCACACCCACTAATGAGGGAATACTATTTCTTCCACATGCATGCACTGCACACAAAGATAGACTTATTTCTCACTTACCGACACCAGACGTAAGCTACACACAATGTAGACTATTTAGCAAAGACTTGCTTGGACTTATGTCCTCTGCTGTCCTTGTGATTGGGCTTAATGAGACTCTCATTCCTGCCTGGTAACAACAATGCTCAGCACTGGTGGATGATGCGTATTGCGGCACAATGCTGCTGTGTATTGCGGAACCATGCTTGAAGAGACGCTTCACTATTTTGACAACAATTTGAGTACAGCCTTATTTTTATTTTACGGAGCTTTATATAGCGCGAACTTCACCCAAAGGTATCGGGTATCAGAGAGCTTTACATAGCTCCAGTTGCGTTACATGAGGACAGATTCATTTTTTTTTGTTAGGCATGGGGAGATTAAGTGATTTGCCCATAATCACAGGATGTTCAGCGTCATTGCCGAAACTAAACCAGTTCCCCAGATTAGAGATCGACCGCCCCAGCCATTAGGCCAAATCCTCTCCCCTTACCACCAGTAGTCAAATGGGATGCCTTCAAAGCATTTATCTGAGGAATATGCACTAAAACTTCCACTGGGGTACACTCTATCCTGGTGGTCCCAGCTTGGACGCACAGAGAACGAGCTCAGGCACTTGGAAATATGTGTTGTCTTGAAGGTGGAGGCCCACTATGATCTGGTCCAAGCAAAGGTGGGGGCCAGCTGTTTCCACATGGTTACATGCACGATCCCACACAGAGAGGGATCGTGCTGGGCACTTACCCGCAGGCCTTTTGCACATGGAGAGCGGACACACTGTGATAAAGGCCATCCTTCACTCAGATGGATACCACATGTATAGCTAGGCGGACATTGTGGCAGCGTTCTCAGACTACAATAAAGACCTGTATGGACCGGTGCTCGACGCTAATACCGAACAGCTGACTTCTTTCCCAACCGTTATTCCCCTAGCCACACTAACCCAGGAAGATAGACAACAAGTGGAGGGCTCCATGTTGGAAGGCAAAATAGCCCAGGCGATTAAACAGATAACGGCGGGTAAGATACCCGGTTGTGACAGCCATCCCTTAGAATTTTACAAACGCGGTCAGGCTAATCTCCTCAGTCCCTTGGCAATGATGTACGCAATGGCGCGCAAGGCAGGCAGGCTTCCAGAATCCTTGAGTGAACTCCTTAAGTGTAATGATTCCAAACCAGGGCTGCGATGCATTGAACAGGACAACTTACAGGCCCCTGTCCCTTCTGAACTTGGATTATAAGATCCTGGAGAAAATCATCAGGAACCAGATCTAACTTTGCTTGCTGTCCCTTATCCATCCTGGTCAGAATGGTTTTGTTCCTGGGAGAAGTACCTCCCTGCACATATGTCAGCTGTTTCACATAATGGATGGTCTATCAGCAGAATGTCATCAAGCAGTAGTAGTTTCGGTGGACATGAAGAAGGACCAGATAGTATTTGGTGGCCATTGAGAAGGCCAAAATAAATAGTCTTCTGGGCATAACTATTGCAGTTCTCCATCACATAGGGTTTGGGAATGAGTTGCTGGCTTGGATCAGGTTACTGTACCCAGGCAAGGTCACGAATACTCGAACCAATGGCAGATACACTGAGGCACCAGTCAGGGTTGCTCCTTCACTACAGCTGTTTGCGCAAGCCATAGATCCGCTGGCATGCAACATGCGGGCTCTGGGCAGAAGACACGGGCTGATGGTGGGTAGAACAGGAACCTGGCCTAGACATGTGGCCACCCTGAGGAAGAGGCACTTGGGGGCTATTGCCCCACTGGGCCGCCTGGGAGTTTGCAGTACAGAGAAGGGGATGAACGTACCAGACAAGGCTATCTGTCCAGATCCAGATGGCTGACTCCTTTTGGCATGTCTCCCACATTGCCTTAGCCAGAGTGGTTGAAGGTCTAAAAATGGCCCTTGAATGCTCATAGCAGGCGCAGCCAAGACAACAGAGTGTCACACTATACACTGGATTGGCGGGTCACCCACACCTCGCATCAAAGTACACGGACAATGGAAACCTCAGTGAACCCTAAGCAACACTTGCTTCAAGTTGAAAAACTGAATGTTTGGGCATTGTATTGGGCCAACAAATGTCACAGAATAATGTCTTCCCCCTGTGTGTTAAAAACACAAAATCAGTAAAGAGCAATTGGGAAACAAACGTATGATGCTTCAATCAGTCTTGGCTCATCCGCATGCATTGGTCTGTGTTTTTCTGTTCTTTGCTGTTCAGTATTTTTAGGTTGGTTTATCAGGTTAAAGAAACCATATAAGCATGCCAAGTTACAAGTTAAAAAGTCTTATAATAAGTATGAGCTCCGAAGTCCAGGTATGGCAAGTGTTTTTGTCCAAAACCCCTGGACTGTCCCATGTTTGCCACCCAAGATTCCATAGTGCACAATGGTCACATATGAGATGATGTTGCATATAGCACTTTGACATCCAAACCACAAACTGCTTAAACATGTTGTTTTCTAAATATCCAATTAATTTCTTCTTGATATCGGCCTTGTATACTGCACAAATGCTTAAATTCCTCTTCTCCTTCTTGAAACTGCCACACAATGTAACCAGTGGCAGGCTTTCATGGCTAAAGGCATAGATTTTAAGGTGACTTTTCTCGGACGGAAAATGTTGTGCAATGTCAGAAATAAAGAAGGCCACCATCAAGTAATGGACCAGAAGTAAACATCAACAAACATATTTCGATCAGAAACAACAATTTAAGTAATCTATTTTGAATTTATTTCAGTCAACAAGGTTCCATCAGAAGCGAGGGAGCACAATAAAAATACACATTAAAGTAATTCTACGCTAACATGCACTCACCAGATATGTGCAAGAACCCCAGAAGGCAGTCCAGTTTTAAGAAATATCTCTCTTACTTCCAGCCCTGAAACATAGCCATCCAGGTCTTTGTCAGTTCTCAGGAAAATGTCATCCCATTTTGCTTTTTCTGTAGGGGAAACCACCCACTGGGTGAACGAAAAAAATACTTCAAATTAAATAGAACATGAATAATATTCTTGGTAAAACAGCTTACGTTTCTGTGTTTAGTTTAATTACAAATAATTGGTGAAAATGGAGTTGCATGCAGTGATAATTTTCTTCCACTTCATTTTTAAATAAAATCATCATATCCTGAAGGTTTCTGCACTATACATATGTATCCAATTAAAGTGGATGTTCTGCATTCAGGTTGGGAGCATTACAGGTCATTAGTGAACTGTTTTGAAAAACAGGATACCATCAAATGACAGTGAAAAAAAGTGGAGATTTCCTGAGCCCCAACATAGTGCTAAAGAGCTTGCCCCACACCTGTCCCTTTAACGAACATGTGGTGCCGTCTTTAATATGGAAGAATGATTTGAGTAGTACAGAGTGAAAGCAACCAGAACCGAGACAAAGCCTACTCCTGGTTCTACTCGGATCCCTGTATCCTTTCAGGAAAGACAGTCTTTTAAAAGGACTATCACCCACTACAAATTAGTGGCAGGCTTCATTGAGTCCTCACCCGGAATTTGAATAAATCAAGACAGGCTTAACCTTTCTAGACGAAGGAGCTTTTTAAATCTTGTTTTGAAGAGGGAGGGGTCTTTTTAAAAATTGCCAAGTCGAATATTATGTCAAGAGTTTTATTTTCAATTGGTTAGACGCTACTGGAGTAAACTTAGTTGTCCTGCATTTAACTGTGATCTACGAGTTTCAGCCGGCTACTTGTATGCCCATACGGATGACCTGGCTTTCTCCCGGATCAGAGGTACTGCCCGGATGTGGGATTCTTGTTCGTTAATTAGGTACTTTATGACAAGAACAGACTCATTCACGCAACTTCTTCAAAGGTAAGTTTTCAGGTTGTTACTGTGAATACAGAGAAATTGGTTAAAACAATATTCCACTTCCTTGATCCAAACATTAGGTATCATGGTGTAAAATGGAACAGAATCCAATCCGTGAGACTGCATGGGCAAATTTTGGGCAAGCAAATTGGGCCAGGCCTTCTACTAGGATCAAGGTCAATGGCATAGTATTAGGAGGTCTCATCTCCCCAGCGTTGTTCGCTCAGTCCTTTCAGCCTCTGTTTAAAAAAACACAAACCTGACATCACTGGGATGCAAACGAAACATGGAAATTATAATCTGGCCTATTTTACCAATATCTTTCTTTGCCTTTTGACAATTCCAGATCGTTCGTTTCCAGCACTGATTAAAGAGCTTTAATGTTATAAAGCGATAGGTCTTCAAAATAACTACCAGAAGTAGATGGTAAGGGTGTAGCTAATATGCATGTCAATATTTAAGACAATGTTGTAGAATGGTTATGCAGCGCGGACTTAACTCTTAGTACTTTATCTTGTGAATTTCCACTACAGTCTATGCAGCCTTTACAAGCTCAACTTACAGACACACTAAATAAAGATTTGTATAAATGGATAAGTTGAAGAGATCTTTGTTTGGAAGGATAAACTGTGTGATGATGGAATTCCTTGAAAGCTTTGACCCTATCAATTCACAATGATGTATTTAGATGTGTTCAATCTAGGATTTTAACCTTCATGCGAGTGGATAAATCCTTGAGAGAAGCAAGCTATGCCCTTTTATTTACGAGGGGGTTTAGGCTTTCCTTCGATTATAAGGTATATGCTAACTTTTCACCTGAAACCAGCCCTTGTGCAGATGTACAAGTTACTTACACTTGGTAACAATGTATCTGGTAGACACTATTCTAGCCGCAGATTCCTTAACGTAGAATTATCCCCAGGCGTGAGACTGGACCCGGAAAACTTTCTTTGCCCCAGCATCTCTGCGCGCCGGGGGTCGGTACCACGCGACTCCGCCTTGACGTTATCCGCGGGCGTGACGTCAGCGAGGTTACATAGCCCCAGCCCGGCGCGCTGATATCAGTTTTCTTCGGAGAACTTTTACGCGCCACAACGCGAAGCCATCGCAAAAAAAACAGAGTGTGAGAACAGTGTGCGAAAAATCAGTGAAACATAAAAGAAAGAAACAAAAAGGTGGTGAACAGCACCAGTTAGAAAAGTGCCAAGCACGTAGGTACAAAAAGCCATAGCGGTGAAATCCATAGCAGTGAAGGAGCAGATGACCGCTCTGAGGAACATCTTTGCAAGCTAAGGCGACATCCTCCCTGGAGGCAGAAGCATGTGAAAAACGCCATAGCAGAAGAGAGAGAGAGAGCGAGACTGCAATCACAATCCACGACAGTAAAGGGCAACAAGCCCTGAACAAAGGAGGAACAGCAATTCACCCCCAGACGACAACATCAAGGAGGGCCGTATACCCTGAAAGGAGCGAAAAGGCTGAGGTACAGCCAAAAAAAAAAAAAAAAAAACTTTGAGGACTGCAGGGAAATCAGAAACCTTAAGCGAGTAAAACGCAGAGGAGTAGAAGCAGGCCCCTACACTGGAGAAAAAAATCAGGGTGGAGGGATGCAGAAGCACACATGAACCAACCGACCATGTATCAACAGGGAAGGGGTGGGAAGCTAACCGGACACCTACAGAAGACAAGCCACCCGGAGGAAGGCGAGTGCAGAAAAACAACCTGAGGGTCCCCGCAGAACGGTGAGGAAGGGCGGGCCGTGAAGGAATCTGCGGCTAGAATAGTCTCTACCAGATACATCGTTACCGAAGGTAAGGAACTTGTACATCTGATAGAGACCACTAGCCGCAGATTCCTTAACGTAGAATAGATACCCAAGCCATACCCAAAGGGGAGGAGGGCCTGCAAGAGAACCTCCCCAGTAGAAAGAAACACAGGGCCCCAGCAGGGGTCGTGCCACGGGGACAAGAAGGGCGGCCCGGCACCCACCAAGTAGAAGGAAGCAAGAACAAGGCCAAAGGGAAGACCAGGAGACCCCAAGCCCATTCAAGGTACAACGGCCACAAACCCTCGTAGGGACAGACAGCCACAGATGAGCACCCAGAAGGAAAGAACAACCCCAACTCCAGGGAGAAGAGGTAGAATCATAGGCAGAGCCTGCCGTAGGAAAACACACAGCTACAGAGGACAGCTGAACAGGCATCAGCCGCAAGGAAGCAGGCAAGGTAGGAACGGCTCCACAGCCAAGAAACGCAGGCATAAGAAGAAAGGCACAGGTGCGCAAAACCCCAGCAGAACATGAGGCAGGGGCACAAGGTAGCACAAGGGGCACGGCGGTGGACCATAACCAGCAGGCGTGCACAGCCGGCAGCGGACAGCACCATGGATCAGTGCACCCAGAACAAGCCAGGCGCAGGCCGAGGGCAGAGGACAGGAACATACAGAACAAGCCCCAAAGGAGGATCGTTCAATAGACACACACCGACCCACGAAGAGAAGTGGGACCAGCCATAAGAGAAAAGGGAGAGACACGGAGGACAGACCAAGCTGTCAACCAGAACACAGGAAAGCCAGGAGAAACCCAGTCCCCCTGGAACACCAGACAGAGGACCAGGCCGAAACGCCGGACAGGAAGGCGGAAACGCCACGACACCGTAGACAGCATGCCAAACTGGTCAGCGGTATACAGCGATGCCAGAAAAGGCAGGGAACCCGAAAAAGGGGCGACCATACCTTCCCAGCACAGGACAGAGCTATGCAATAGCTACAAGTACCCCACATAGGGTATGATACGTCCCAATAAAACATGGGAACACCTCTTCGGGAAAATCTCGCAGCAGAGGACAAGAACATAAAGAACCTGCAGATAGAACCACAGACGGCGTGCCAATCAGCCAAACAAAAAACACACATAAGGCCCAACCTGAGGACACATACGTGTGGACCAACAACGACAAAAGTCAAAGGGGCTGTACCAGCAGCCAACAGCACAAGGGGGTCAACATAAGGACCCCGAAGGCACGCCAACCCACACAGAAGACACCGACGGTCCAACCGAACCACTAGACCCTCAAAACAAGCATTTGCAATGCAATAGGTCTCGCATTTACGAGAGTTTGAGCTATTGACATTGCAAATGACAATGCCTTTTATTTTTGTTTTTTTAACATAAATAAAAGGCATTGTCATTTACAACGCCAATAGCTTAAACTCGTGTAAATGCGAGACCTATTGCATTGCAAATGCTGGTGTACTCTTTTAGCTTTGATGGTGGCAGCATGGAGTGTCTGGGTGGCGGAAGGAGCACAGAGGGCCAGGGTGGGGGAAACAATATGGAGTGCTCGGCTAGTGGGTAAGCAATGTCGGTGGGGATGGGGGCAGGGGGTCGGAGAAGCGACACAGAGGGGTGGAGTGTGGGAGGTGTGGAGGAGAAGCAAAGAACGAGAAAGAAAGAGGGCGTGGGTGGGGGCAGAACATCAATATAGGATTCTGTGGAGTTTATGCATCATAAACTTACTTGTAGCTGAAGTTTTCTTCTATTCATTTTTTGAACCTCGGCAAATATTGCAAAGTTTACAAATACGTTCAGATTTTTACCCGCCCATAGAATTACACGTTCGTGCATCTCGCCTGTAGATAATAGATTATTTACGGGTTTGACATTTTCCAGGAGCAGGTTGGAGATGAGTCGGAGAGGGCTTATTTTGTCATGGAGATGGGAGGGTGTTTGATAGCAAAGATCTGCACATTTCTCTGACTGAGTTTAACAATTCCACAACGTTTTTATTTTATAATGGTTTGCTACTTTGAAAACTGAAGGTACAATTAATGGGACTTTGAGGGTGTATGCTGTACTTTAAAGTGAAAACGGAAATTCCAGTTTGAGGAACAGATTAAACATTGTTTTTCTGTTAGTGCCGTTGTAAATCTCTTTAGAACAAATGCAGCATGCGAGCCAGACACTTCGATCCTGCAAGTGTTTACAATAGGAACCCTCAGTTTCATTGGCGGAAACCGGAAGTGCGATTTCGCCTGCTAGTCAACATTAGTTATTTTTGCTGGGAATGGAAATTAACTGCGCTTTACAAATGAACACAGTTTCCTTACAAGTCACGAAAACAGGATGGGGGTCAGCCAAGATAATAGAAAGTTGTTGCTTGGTCATACGAGTGTTTAAAAGAAAGCGCTGTGGGTCGTGGTGGTATAGTGAAAGTTGTTTATGGTGAATGTGGCAGCTGTGTCAAAAGCCAGCTGTTCCAGTTCAGTGGAGCATGAAGCCCCCTGCAGCATATTTCACCCCTCACGAGTCACGACAAGACTTTGACTTTTTGTGTGACCAGCTCGGCACCACACACATTGAGACCAGCAGTATTGAACCAAATCGTGCTAGAGAAAAGAAGACATTAGGAATGAAAGAATTTACAAGGACTTAAAAATCGAGAAGCCTTGACACGTCAAAACATTTCTTTTTCAATAAGGGTTATGCCGATATCTGTAGGTAGAAAAAGCATTGTTATGTTCAGGGCTTAAGTAAACAAGCCCGGCGGAGCCTACGGAACCCCGATAGCACATAAAGGGGCCCGTTTCCTCTCATGCACCAGGGTCCATGGCATCCTTGCTGAGTGTGCGGGACTTAAAACATGGAACGCTCCACGTTGGAACGCTGTGTGCTAAAGTTCATTTGAATGAATGAATGAAGGCACTTCTCAAGCGCGCGGCTGCTCGAGAGTGTGCTGGCGCTGAGGCAAAGAAAGGGAAGGAATACACAGAGTTAAAGGCACATCTTGGGAGCACGGGCACTATTAAAACGGTTTGCTAGCTCAGAGTTGGTTTGCTACTAAAAATGGTTTAATGCAGAGAGCTCCTGTGCCAAATGGGCTACCTTGGGGTGCAAATGAAGTGATAAAGCAATAACTCAACGCCATAATAGCGAAGGTATTAAATAGAAAACAAAGGGAATGGAGCAGCGTAGAACTGCCCTTACTATGTGTGCACGGGCTGCATGAGAGCATTAAAGTCTCCGTACTACAGAGGTTGGCGCTGACCTCGAGGCACATTGTAGAAATGGACCATGGGCAGCTACATGGAAGGGAGCGAACACCACAGAGCAAAACTGTCTTTAGGGCAGAGATAAAAGTCGGGACTGAATGGAGGAATTTCAGAATTGTAGCGCGTACAGAAAGAGAACGTGGCCGGGGCATAATTCAGAATAGTTCTCATTGCAGATCGGCTGACAGAACAGCGCCTCGACATGACTGGGTGCACATGAGTGCTGTTTAAAACAAGACAAGCCCGGCGGAGCGTGGTGCGTGCGCTTGGCGAGGCGGGGGAGCGCATTCCAGGCGGGGGAGCGGACTCATTGAAGTGCTCCCAAAAGCGGAGTGCATGGCGGCACGATGCGCGTGCTAGCCATGCAATCCGCTTTTGGGAGCACTTTGAAAAGCCCTTTTACAATAGTCTCGCTTTGCGATCGCTTACGCGATAGCAAGGCGAGACCTAAAAAGGGTAGGATAACGCCGCCCATAAAGTAGCAGAGGACCAACAAGCCAAGTTTACGGAGGGAAAAGAGGACGGAGCCCCGCAAGGAGTCGCTGAATGGCATCAAAGGGAAGGTCAACGAGATGCTCCCTCACATTTTCAGGGAAAACGCTTTCCGTCAGTCGAGCACGGCGACGGAGAGCTACTGAACTTGCCATTGTGCGGCCCAGAGCATCAGAAACATCCAGGGCCGAACGAAGAATAAACGCGGTCAACTCCCGGCCATCCATCACATGGCGCCACAGACCTGCGCAGAAGACAGAAGGGACTCCATGAATCCCACAAGCTGAAAGTAGCCCTGGCCAACACACAAAGCGTGTTGAGCGCTCTCAAAGCAGGACTAGAGGAAGCGAAGAGGTTACGCCCCCATGGATCTAAACACCGGACCTCGCGTGACGGAGGAAACACCAAAGGTCAGGAAGGAAAAGCAGTCTGCAGAAGAGGGCCCTGGGTAGAAGGGTGGAAAGAAAGGCAGACTGGGTCGTACGGAGTAGGACGGTGGAGGAGTGACTGGGGCACCAGATCCCCCGTGGCAGGACGCCCCCAGAAGAGAATTATGGAGCGAAGCTTCGAAGGGAAGCAGCAGCTCCCATCCACCAGAGCCCTGATGGATAACCTCCAGCAAATGGTCCGTAGGGAATGGGGTGGCGGGTCGTCCATGTGCAAAATGCCAGCGGCCGTGGAAATGGCCTGGGCAAAGGCCGCACTCTCCTCTGTAGGGCGTCGTGGGGGGGAAAGCAATTCCTCCGTGGGCGACTGCTGTAAACTAAGCCGGCCATCCCCGAATCCCACTGGAGGAAGAAATGGCCAGCCTCGGAATGCTGGAAGATTCACGGACGAGTGGGGGACCTGAGGTGCCTCTGAGGAAGGTTGTGGCCGCGGGGACGGCAAAAAGACCTCCCTGGAAGACGCCGGGGAAAAGGCCGCGACGCGGCGTCCCGTCTCCAGGGAAGAAGAGACAAAAAGTTGACGAACCTCCGGAGAGGAGGGGGCCTCTGGAGACGAGTCGACGACCAGACGGCAGCGAGGAGTCTGCCACAGGCACCGGCGTGATGTCGACCGGCGCCGGAGGGGATGCCGAAACGACCTCTTCCACCACTTGCGCCCTAGGAGAATGGGGCGGGGCCGGCTCTGGGTCGGTGAAAGAACGGCGCCGAAAAGGTGCCGACTTAACCTACGACGAAGCAGCCGCCTGCATGGAGAGACGAGAGGGACCCGGTGACGCGCCCCGGCCCCAAGCCAGCACCCGCGGCGCCAATAGGATCGACAGCCGTCGGTGCCTGAGCGGCGTCAGCTCGGCATCTGGCAAGGCCGCCGCCTGCCCAGAAGACCAAGGAGGGCTCGGGGGCAAACCGCGAGTCCCGGCGACCTCCCGCCACACAACAGGGACACCCTCGGGGGTCTGCGGCGAGGCAGAGGCGCCGAGGGCCGAAGAGGGGAACCCCGTAGGGTCGCACCCCGACGACACCACACCTCCAGAACCTGAAGCCGCACCCTTCAGCGCTGGGGCCGGAGCCGCCGGCGACGCTGCGGAAGGCCCCGCACGTGGCAAGGGATCCGCGGACGTCCCAGGAAGAGGAGAAGGAGGGGCCAAGGAAGCCTGCAGAGCCGCAGCATAGGCCTCCATTTGGGCCCTGGTCGCCCCGGCATCGGGAAACGGCGGGTAGGGTGGCAACGAAAGAGGCCGCATGTCCCACGGAGAACACGCGCCCTCCGCAGAGCGGGGACTAGGCCTCGGGGACAAGCTACAAGACATACTGACGGGCAAGCGACGCCCTAGGGGCCTCGGTGACGGGTGATGTCTGAATCGGAAGCTGCGATTCTTGGACACTTCTGCGGGGGACAGACGCGGACACTACACCTATCTGGACAACCGGGCTGAAAGGAGCTTCATCCGGCGCTCCCGCCGGGACTTAGGCTTCAGATGCTGGCAAGCGTCGCAGTCCATGGAATCATGGTGCTCGCCCAAACACCACATGCAAATAGGATGAGGGTCCATCACTGACATCTGACGCACGCAAGACTAGTACGCCTTAAAGCCCGAAGGCATTCGCACACTGTCCCACAACACAAAGCGTGAAAAGAAGACGTGAAAACAGGTCAGGGACACGATCCGGATCCGCATTGCACGCGGAAAAGAAGGAAATTGATGTCAGTGCGCCGGGGTGGGGCTTATGTAACCTCGATGACGTCACGCCCGCGGACCACGTCAGGGCGGAGTCACGTGGTACCGCCCCCTGGCGCACAGAGATGCTGGGGCAAAGAAAGTTTTCCAGGTCCAGTCTCACGCCTGGGGATAATTCTTCGTTAAGGAATCTGCAGCTAGTAGTCTCTATCAGATATGTACCTCCAACCGCAGACCTTGGGTAGTTGTGGAATAATAACATTCCATGGTGGACTAGAAGCCCCATGTGTATAGCACCAAAACACTAGAGACAATAGATCTCTTATAGAACCTGAAAACTACACTCTCCCACTCCATCAGGCTCCAAGAACTAGAGGACCGACCCCCTTCATTTTCCAATATCTCTTATACCAAGATGTCTCAAAGTATGAACCTCAGAATTTAGAACAGGTTTTACTGACAGGAGAATTCTGCTAGGCATGACATTTCCCCCTCTTATGGGTGGCATCTATGTAGCTGGATCATTATGAGACATGTATGACCGCTTTCAAACTTCATGGGGAATGGTAGCTATAGGCTTCCGCAGGCCCTCTACTGAGCCCAACAATGGCTCTATAAAGCTGGTAAAAGGGAAAATCCAACACTTGTTCTTGCCTGAATTTATCAACCAAAAGTAATGTCTAAACTTTACACAGCTTTGGACATGTACATTAATTGTAATAAATATTAATACATCATTGCTTGGGAACGTGTAGTAGGGAGGCATATTCCCATGGAATAATGGATCAATATATGACTGAGTGCAGCTGCCACGTCCATTTGCTCTCGACTCAAAGAAAATACAATTGAGATTAACTTGAGATGGTATTTTACTATGGTTCGCTTGAAGGCTATCTAGGGGCTGTACAGATTTAGAGCAATGTTTTGGAAATAAGTTTCGTCATATGTAAGAACAATTACAGGGGGGAGGGTCATGTCCCACTTGTGTCGAATGTGGCACTGAAGAGGGACATTGATGAGAGTAACATTTACTGTTTGTCATTCATTACAAGTAAACGGATTGCTCAGTTTCTCCTGGCTGCCCGCGTAATCATTGGCCCCAGAATGCAAATCATCTGTTTCACTGAATATTTTAATTTGTTCGAGAAAATAATGGAAAACATGCAGCATAAGAGAGACTGTTTTGCTACAAGTGAATTTGAGAAAATGTAAATGACCTTTCATACATATACAAAATGTAATCAAGACTACGATTGACTAACCCCATCAAGCTTGTTAACACTGGCAGTTATATGCCCTATCTCTCCTGCCACCTACTGGCTTGAGTTTGTGGTACTTCCAATAGATGCCTAGTTATGTAATTTGCTGTTCCAGCCCTATTCCCGGTCTCTGATATATTTCATTTTATGTGTATCTGAGATCTGGTACACCTACCTGTTCAATGTCATGTGTAGTTGATGAATACAATTTTAAAGATAAAGTTGTGAAACTGAACACCAGGTCTCCAGCTCATCAATCTTAGTGTTGATAGAAAGTAGGGAGGGTGGAGAGGGGTGACCCAAGCAGCCACTTTACAAAGGTAATGAATACACATGTGCAAAGTAAGATGAATTCCTAGTTCTGGTGGAAGATCTTATGGTGCCTTCAAGTAAATATTTCTCAGTATGTAGTATAGACCACCCCAGTTACTGTCCAACACCTAGTTATTCCTTACAGATTGGTAAATAATATCCCATGCTTCGATGTTAAACCCTAGAATCAAGGACAGTAAAGAACCAAACCACAATATCACGGGGAATAAGTGTGTTTTATTTGACTTCTTAAATTCATGTCTGAATGCATTTTTGGCACCCGGGGCTTGGTCTTTCTTTTGAACTTCAACCCTCAATTCTACTTTTTTGCGCTGAATAAAACCTGCTGCAAAACACACTGCAGGACTACATTTGGGTGGTGCCTTCCACTACCTGCCAGCAGTAAGCCTTGAATGAAGCAGTCTAGGCAGGCCTGCTGCCCCAGACTAATATGAGGACTATCCTTTGCAACTTGGACTCTGGCATGGAGCTGTGTTTGAGCTTTGGTTGGAGATAAGCATTCAAGAAATCCCTTATGATCAAAAGGTTAACAGGTGTTACAACTGTGTTCGAACCCCTCCCCTAGATAATGAAAGAAGGTTGGGGCCACCAAGGCAAAAACAACCTGAAAGTAAAACCACAAACCAACATTAGCTGCTATTAGTCTTTAGTCCCTTAAATTGCAGACATGCGATCGGTATAAGAAAGAAAGGAACAGTGATCAGCAGCAGGTACCAAGCCATATGCAGTAGGTAAAACAGTAGCATCTGAAAACAGTCTTCAAAAACATATGTGCAAAATAGAAATACAGGGGCAGATTCACAAAAGCACTTCTTAGTATGGGAAGTAGTACTACTAGTATAGTCTAAAGTACTATTGCATGCCTTTGTGAACCAGCCTGGAAACCTCCAACTCCCTATTAGTACAAGCATTGGCAATGCCAATAGGTCTGGCTTTAAAGGAATGTTGAATGGTAATGTGAAGCGGTACAAATACCTAGCATTGGAATAGATAGTGAATTGTGTGGAAGTAAAGAACTGTAGAATAATTATTGGTGTAGGTTAAAAGGTCAGGTGGCAGTTGAACTGTCTAGCCAGACCTAATAACCCATGTAGGTTAAGGACTGCCTCCTCCCATCTGTGCTGATGCCAGAAACAAAATAAGAAATTATCTAGTTATCTAAGACACTTTAATAGCATTCCAATGTCTTGTGTGTGCCACTAAATATTTTAAAGGTAAGGAAGCTGTATAAATCAACAAAATTATCACAGCTGTGTGGAAGGCGAGCATTTTTTTGTTGAAGCACATGTCTGCCCAATCAAAAAATTTACTCCTGGCTCCCAACACGTAGGCGGAGCCAAACCACTCTCTAGTGATGCTCACATATTGGTCTGGCGACAGTTATGCTGTTCAGCCAGACCATAAAAAGGGCAAAGAGGGCTCAGTCTTTCCCGTTTGTTCTAATTACATATGAATATTTCTTTTCATCTGGTTCTGGAGCCACTTCATAAAGGCATGCATGAGTGCATAAAGAGTTCTACAGGAGCACTATGTTACGTACTCCAAAATACCTTTGTGAACAGGCCCCACAGATTACAAAAACTCGTCCATACATAAATAGCTCTCTAGGAAAATGTCAACAGGCGCATTATCTCACTATCAAGCACTTGCCTCCAACGATGCTATGAGTAGGGTCAAAATAACACAATAACTAATCCTAACAGAATTGCTAAGAAGATCCGACAGCAATGAAGAATTAAATATGGGTCAAAATTAATGAAGATTAATGAAGATTTCAGATTTTGTCAGTCTATGTTTTGAAGTTTGCTTCTGCCAAAGATGCTTGTGCAGTCTATGCATTCTCACTGAACAAGTAAGGCTATGGACTCCAGTGTTAAGTTCAAAATTGCTTCTATGCTGGGGAACACTTGAAGGTAATACAAAGCAATTCAAGCAGTCTTTCTGATTTTCCTCAACTTTACAAACTAAGAAAACAAGACACATTACGTTACTTAGGTACTGGTACCTGTACAACAGGTGCTTTTGTCGGTACAATTGGTGCTTGCGGCAGTGATGGACGCGATTCCTTGGCCGGTGGAGAAGGCAGTGGAGGAATCATCTGCATTGACCCCGATAAACTACTGCTGATTTTTCTCTTTGAAGGTGGCACCAGCGCAGGTGGCAAAGACATTGGCACGGGCTCCTTCTCAAGGGCACGATAGACAAGAAACATGGCCTTCAAGAAAATATATCATTATTAGATCAACAAAAGCACGTTTGTACCCAAAGCTTTTCAGAAACCCAATAATGTTGACAGCAATAACGGATTCATTGAGAGAGACCGGACTAGATTAGTAAGCGAGGGCCAAATCTCCTTTCATCAAGGAAAGCAACGGTAACAGGGATTCCAGTATAAGTCCTACAATTAAATTATGATCTAACCAATGTCTGTCATGTCTGGAACATCTAGTACTCCGTTCAGTTCAACCTTTCTCAAGAGCATTAGCAGTCTCAGTGCAGTGCAAGCAGGAATGACTGCTCCCCATAGTACAGAATGGGTTATTATACGTGTGATAAAGTACCACCTGCCATACTTTAGAAGGATGTTGCAAGCCACCAAGTAGTTCTGCGAATATATCCAAGTTCACTTATACTGTCATGAAACTCAGAGGTGACCTGAAGTACCTATGGCAGAGGGCATTTAATCCTTATAATACATAGTCACACTATCATTCATTCCACAAATTTTAAATCTTTGGTGTCTTGCACCTTTATACGAAACAGCTAGTACGGTGCAGACATGAAGATTAAAGCAAAATCTGTACCACAAAATTAAACACAGCAAAAAGCAGTAAGTAGTTTGATGCATAAAGTCATAATCAGATTTAATGTAAATCCTATGTCAAAAAATGGACTGTAGCTTAAAATTAGTAATATGCAAGAGATTTTCTTTCCTGTAAAGAACTAGGCGCAAAATGCAAACACTATGCCATAAATCTCTCTTTTGTGTTGATCACTGTTCATTTTAGGAAAAACAGACTATAAGAAACAGAAGCCATTTCTCCTTTTCATTAGTTACATTGCAGATTCAATGAGGGTCTCTGACCTGCCTTTAACTCAAACTGCTGTCTCTAGCAGCATGCATGATGTTATGACTAGACTGTTCTAAAGAAATCTGTGATGGGTATTTGCAGGGGCATTGCAGACTCCCATATATTTTATCAGGTCTTCCCTAGACTATTAAAGATTTGATGTAGATAGTGACGGGGTGCTAACTTTAAAACAAGTGCCAGTGGCCCTCAATACATTCAAACATAGTAGACTGCTGGATCAAACTTTGTGCACCGCCCACAATTGTATTCTTTGATTCAATTCATTCAGTGCTAAGCGCAACAAGACTACACACTTGTGCCCTGTAATCTTCAATGTATATCGGACTCCACTATCAGCGCATTCTATTCCTTCGGCACTGGTTTGCATTACTATGCTGGTGATATTCAACTCATGTTTATGCTGAAAGCAAAGAGCACAGATTAGATCAGTGGACGGTAAGACCAGCCTAAAATGAATATTTTGTGATAATGAGAACCTAAGATAACCACAGAGTTTCAGAAATCAGAAAAGCTGGCTTATGTCACGCAGCTTTCCTGGTGTATCCAGACATTTCCCACTCCAGTGATTTTGAAAATGGATGAAGCTAACGGTGCATAAGTAGAGAGCCCGGCCAATTTCCTGGGCTTTCTGCTTCCATAGCTTTAACACCTGCAAACAGATGCAGTAGGACCTTTGCGACACTTAATGAGTGGGACCATATCCGCCCAGCACTGAATTCTGTCCACTGGTATCCAGTGAAACAAATGGTGCAGGTCTAAATGTTATACATTAAGCACAGAGCTCTACAGTTGACACTGAGACCTCACTGAGCGTCTAAGGAGCTTCTTTCAGTAAATTCTGCCTGACAATTCTGGACAGGGGTGACTGGTTGGGTGCGGGCGGTCACTGGCCTTCCGTTGGAGGAACCACTACAATGTTGGCTGGCCCGTGGACGCTGGCCTAAGAAACAGAAACTGCCCTACAGATTGCTTCAATTGATGCTGGTTTTGGCCAGACGTCGGGTGACCATAACGTGGATGGGGCAGAGAGGGCCAGAAATACAGCTCTGTCTTAGAGAGATCAGGAGTGGGCGACAGCGGAGGAAACGCACATGAAGATCACACGAAAGGATAGAGAACTACAGGCAGACTTAACGGAATGGAGAGAGCTATGTACTGCCAGATTTTTGACGGGTGAGAGAGTGTATGAGCAATATTCACCTGAGGGTGCGGGTAGCGATACGGGAGGCGAGGATCATATGGAGAGTGGGAGACGGAACATTTAGATCTTACATGCACAAGGCAGAATAGTTTAAATTGTAGGCCAGTATGGAACTGGGAGATAAACTAACACTCCTGTGGATCTTCAGAGCTGTTGTGTGGACCCAAGCATTATAATTTCATTCTTAAAGGGGTATACAATTTGCTGCACGCTGTGATGTTGTCGTTTTAATGACATGTAAAAATTAAAAATAAAGTTCCTTAAAAAAAGAAAACAATTTCTGCCTGACAATAGCATTCAAATTTGGAAAAGTGAGGTCTGTCGGGACAGCATTTAGAGTCTAGGCTGCATATACCTGGGATACTGAAAACGAGATGTGTTGTGAACCATTTTGCATTCACAGAGCGCCCTCTTCATTTGGTACGCCAGCGGCACCAGCATGAGGGCAGTGTTAAGGCATTGTCTTAATGCTGCCAGAACCTGGTGGTCTAGGGGTAAACGCTGCCTTGCACAATATAACTTTATTAGATGAGAGGTCGTTAATTTAAGGAGAAAGCAAGTAGTGGTCAATAGGTGCTCATGTATTACTTTCATGAATTGGATTGTGAAAATTACTGAAAATACACAACAGAGAAGATAAGCAGGTGAGATCAATAAAAGCCACTCGAATACTGTTGGTAACAAAGCATTTTTCTGAAAATATCGGCACAGAAACTTACAACTGCAAACTCATCTCGGTCCAGTAGGCCATCGTGGTCTACGTCACTGAGTTCCCAAACCTACCAAAAACAAATGTATTTAAGTAGCATTACAGATATGCAAAACTGAGACATCAAAAGGACCATGACCACACCACAGAATATAGAAAGCGTGGGTTAAGAACTGACCTATTTGTCGTTTTGCTGCAAGGCACTTAAAACACAAGCAAAGTCACTAGCGTCATTGTGTATTTGTACTTTTAATAATTATACAAGATAATGAAGACACTTGTAAAAAGATTGCGGAGAACAATGGACTATAAATAAATAACAGTGTTAGCACTGTCTCTGAACTGATTTAGTAAATTAGCGTATAGATTTTTAACCAATCTTTAATACTGTACTTATAATTTATTTTTCCCTTTTTGATTTCTCTTTGAAGCCACGGGGCCACCATATGCTTTAACAAGTCACCCAGCCCTGTACCGGTTCCCAGTGAACTCTGCATTGTCTTATCCAAACCTCGAACATCCTGGTACAATAGGCGGAAGTAACATTCACCTATGCACATTGCTGCCATATTGTCCAATGCATGAAAAGGGTGCTGCTGGGGCCCTGCAATCCTGCATAATTGGCAAACTAGCAGTTCTGCAGTCAGTCCACTCTACTGCTCGCCATAGACCCACCTGTCTCACTTTCCCTGCACTGCACCCCAGTACTCACACACACACAGCTACTGTAAAGGGGTTAGGGAATCCTATGGACAGGGCCATTTTGAAAAGGTAGCACTAACGGAAAGCTTCTTTTTAGTTATCTCAGTCAACATATTTTAGGAATCAATATTTTCGGTTCAAGGTGTAAGTTTTCATTCAGGGATACCGTTCTTAGGGTTGATCACTGCAGAAAGCATTATTTAAGTGCCTCATGCATATATTCTTTGTGTGGTGCAGCTCCCCACTCACTTTAATCTTAGTCATTTGCGTCAGTGTGCATGAGCCTGGAAGGTGACCGGAATTAGTTGCAAAAGGTGCTTCAGAAGCATTGGGTTTACCATGTTTGGGATAGCTTAAAAAAATTCAGGCGAAATGAGATCCTTAAAGGAACTTTTCCTTTCAGACACATTTGGTGTGGTGCCATGAAGAGCTTCTATATATCCCTTATCAAATATTTTATTGCTTTTTGAAACAAATAGAAACCATTACCGACTTCAACTCCTACGACCACCAGGACACGGTACCATTTCTCTAATGTCTGCATACAATGAAGTTGTGTTTCACATTGATATATATATATAGATTGATAGAGATATATATATATATATATATATATATATATATCAAACTGTTGCTACGCCGCCCCCACACTTTCCTTAATAGAGTATTTTTAGCAAGAAAACAATAACATGACAGCAGATGTCCCCTTCCTTTTGTAATACTCATCACGGCGGCTGTAGCCGAACTCCACGAACGGGTCCAACATTCTATTGTGGGGAAAACCTCACTTTGTCCAAAGTACCCACAACATGCCCGCACAGGGTAATCTTGTGGGTACATTGGTGATTGGGTTTGAATGGTTAAACTGAAAAGATCCTGCTGATTTACTAGATACTTGATAAAGTGAACAGACAGTAGATTGTGGGACACTTCACACACAAATACAAACAAACACAGTAATTAAGAGCGACGAGGCAACTCAAGTGGCCCGAACTGCTGACATTGCATCCCACTGCCCACTCAACGCCCCTTCCCTGCTCCTGAAGGAACCCGTAGTGAAAGCCACGACTCTTACTCTTCCGAGGACGTCCACCGGCAGCTTGGAGTTCAGCAGCACCGGCTTTACTTTATCGCCGGAGAGAAAGCCCTTCACAGGGCTGAGGCTGTCGAAGATGACGTCATATTTGGTCTTTTCTTCCACCTGTGAGGACACAAACATTCAAAACGAAAAGGTCAATGCACCGGTCATGTACTCTGTAATAATCTCAATAAGCAGTCAATCTGCACAATGTTTGCGAACGGTGGGCCCTGTTTTACACCAGGGTGAGTGTTGTCGGCAAAATTACAGCCACACTTTGACTATCACAGAGAAGCGAATGCCCCCTTCCTTTGCCCCAGGAATCAGCTGAACCAAAATCAAAAGTAAAATCATATATATATATGTGGGCGGAGCCTAACCACACATCTCATCCTGAGATCTGATTGGCTGTCAGCACTTCATCCAAGAAGTGTTGGCAGCCATCTTGGGACCAATATACATGATAGCACCTCATTAAAAATCATTGCAGTTAATAGAAGGTTTTAAGACTTTAGTTACATTATAAATCATTTGTTGATGGTACCATACTCATTTTAGGAATTGTGGTATGTTCTAAGGTGATTTCACCATGTGAAAAAGCCTTCTGCTGGGATATCATGATTGAGAGAAAAATATTTTCTCATGCTTTTCCCACAGAGGTTTGGAAGGTGATCTATAAGCTAAACTGAGAGCATATTTTCTGTAAATTCACATTATCTTTCTCAGTCATGTGAGAATGAAGTCTGACATTCTCAGTAAAACATGTACATCCAACAAGGGCAGAGACTGTCAGTTGATTCCTTTGTGTTCTACTGCAGCTTCCCAGAATGTTCCAAAGAACAACTAGAGCGCTAACAGTCCTACTTATGATAAACGTATGGCATACCGTAAGCCATCTTGCTTGGATTAAAGTGGTAACTCTTAAAACATTTAATTTAAAAAGGAACAAAATGAGGGGGTTCATTTTTCCATAAAAAGTATGATTAGTGCTGCAGAAAGAAAAATTAGGGCACATTGAGTGACTTCTCAAATCCTCTTCTATTTGCCTTTGCCCCAGGAATCAGCTGAACCAGGTTTTTAGAATCGAGAATGTGACTCCTTCTGATCTGTATTCTACTGCATTGGCAAATACATACACACAGCATCTGCGAGGCATACGGCCTCGTGTATCACTCGGGCCAGACTGGGGTCGTGAACATTCACAATTCCCTGAGGATTCTTCACCGAGGGGGCCTGCGGCGCCGAGGGGGGCCAGTGCTCTGAGACGTCCCAGGGGGGCATCGGTGCAGCCGCTTCAGCAAATCTTGCAGGAGTCCTAAACAGGGCTCCCGGTTTCATGGTATTTATGATATTAACATTTCCATCTGTATTTATCCATATTTATTTTTCGGCCATCGTATTAGTATTTATCCATATTTATTTTGTGTTTGGACAATAAATAGAGTCGTGAAATGGTACATTTCCACATTTATTTTACTCAGACATGCACTAATACGTGGATGCCCGCCACGTTTTAGCAAATTAAGCAGCCCCATGTAACAAAACACTACACCGACAGGTACATATTAGCTTTAAACTACAAATATATGTTAACATATGCCTGTATTTATTTAAATAACATCCTGGGTTTTTTTTCTAACTCCCCATGCCAGCTCTCTGCTTAGCTTTGCCTCGAATTCATGAAAGACCGCATGGAGTGCCTCTCCCAAGAAGCACCATTTTCAGTTATTATTCTGCATTTAAAAATAAAAACAGACAGGAAACACATTATTTCCTGTCTACCTGTAAAAATCAGCAAAAATGGAAAACTGGGAGCCTTAGTCATAAAGTACAAATTACTCGTATCCCGTTCGGGTTGCTCCTGTAGAAGTCATCTACCTTGTATCATTTTAGGTGAGTTATGTTACGATGTTAACTTTATTTTGTTTGTATTCAGTCAACATAAGCATCAGCCCTTTGCATCAAAGTAGTCAATGACATTGGCATAGACAATACTCCACAATGTTCAGCCCATCCAGGCTCATCAAGGCTAAAGACCGACATCTTCCTAAGGTTGCTTACATCCAGGGCATTCATGGGCTCAAGCATGGTCACATTTGTGTAGCTGAACGAGAGATGATATAGTCTGTGTAAACACTTGAAGAGCATCAGCTTGTGTCTGTCGTTCATTGAACTTCTCTTCTTGACACAGCAGTACAACCACTTTTGAGCATCCCCTGCCTGCACAATCTGCTGCCCTCTATTAACAAAAGGCACGCAGCAAGCCTAACAGCACAACGTGTGCTTTCACAATCCCTAATATATATTAGGGATTGGGAAGTGCTGT
Organism: Triturus cristatus; assembly: GCF_964204655.1. Taxonomy (NCBI): domain Eukaryota; kingdom Metazoa; phylum Chordata; class Amphibia; order Caudata; family Salamandridae; genus Triturus; species Triturus cristatus. The sequence continues at coordinate 738,556,919 of NC_140586.1, read as the reverse complement.
TACGCTTGCTGTGTGCCTTTTGTCGATAGATAGGGCGACCAGAATTTTAAAGCCAAAAACCGGGACATTTCACACAAACACAAATGGACTACACATAGCTGCCAAGGTTACAGATTGCTGTGTGTGACATTTCAGTGCAATCAGGGCACAAGTCCCAAAAAAAGAAGTGGAGGGACTAACCTAGTTAGGCAGTATGCAAGTGACATCATGGCACGCGACATCACTGCGCGCGACATCACACATGGCAGCACAGGAATTGACATAATAGAAAGTGGCATCACAAGCCACGACTTTACAGGAAGTGGCATCACAAGAAGTGACATCATAGAAAGTGGCATCACAAGCCATGACTTTACAGGAACGTAATATGCATGTGTTGATGTAAAGCGCAGTGTGACAAACTAACAAGGTTTGAGCCTTTGTTTCACCTCCGCTTCATTTGTGTCAGGTGTGACGCTCCTGACTGCCCCCAGCCATGAGACTCGAACAAAAGGAGGCCTGATGACCCCTCAAATTCCGCCTTTGTTATGGGCCCAGCATTTGTCTTAAATAAGAAAGCCCTGTCCCCCCTGCACGTTGATGCTTGTTGCAGATGGAAATCAGACAACGTCCAGGCGCTGCTGAAAGTGTCCTGGTGTTTGAAATTACACCAGACGAGTTCAGCACATTATTCAGCGGGGCCCAAATTCTTGGCAAGGTGGACGCCGTTATCTACTGCAATAGTGCACATGACATGCACTTTGCAGCTGCAGTTCCAGCTTCTCCCTCACAGCACGCAGGTGTTGTCAAGGCGCTACAAATGTGTGATTAATGCATTTTAGTTTGGCGATGCAGACGACCACACTAAAATGCGTTAGTCTAAGCCTGATGTGTGGTACTTGGGGCTGCGAAAGGCATGCAAGAATGCAGCAGGAGCTAACGCATATAAGGAGTGTTCTGTGGTTGGCTAAGGATAGGACACAACAATGCATTTTCACAAAACCCATTGTGGTGCAATCTTGAATAACACCCACACCTCTCAGGGATGTAGCATTCACATTTGACAAGTGATAATAAGGGACACACTGTTACATTTAAAGACTTTTAATGGAGAATATGCTTTTGAATACTGAATCTTTTTTATGGTTGTTTGCTGCAAACCTGCTTTAAGGCCCCTCATGTGGTGCTGTATGTGTAGAAATGCACTGTCTTTTCACTTTATTAAGCAAATGTTTGAGCAATATTTGCACTGATATTTGTCGCTGCACCCACACACGTGGTTGGGTTCTTGGCACACATAGCCTTGGCTGCAGCGCACAGAGACCTTATACTGCCGCACACGGAAGGAAAATATTAGAGGGAACACTGGTCAAGAGCGGTAGCCTGCCCTCTATCCATGTTATGGTTCATGTGCCCCATCTGAACCATTTATTAATCAGTGATTCCTTTGAATTGTTAAGGGCAGTGCTGCATTAGCAATAAGGGGAGCTCTTGGTGAATACAGTTGGAGTGTTCCTTTTCCATTGCGCATTCTGTACTCTAACCGTATCAATACCATCTCTGGGATAAGTACCTTTGTGAAAAGACAAGTTTGAAGCATGTCCACCTCTATTCTGCCTGTCTCAGTGACCAGGTGTGGTATGAGTGGCCGGGGATGGTGCCAGTACAGTGCCAAGACTAGAATGGGCTTAACAAATAGTAAAATTCAAGGTCCAGGCCCGCCAACTCTCCCATATGAATTGGTAAAGTCATGACCTCCCAGTGTAATCACACCCATCACCTTGCCATTATCAATCTGCTAAAATCAGAAAGTAGGCCCTAAAAACCCTCTGCAGCAGAGGGATCCGAATGTTCATAAAATGTTATTAAAGCTTAGGCAGGACTACCATTTTTTAAATTGCTAATCTGCCAGCTATTGATAAAAGTAATCTTATCTACCTATCTATTGCATACTGGTCATCATAAGGCCTTGGGTGTCCCTGAGGACAACGTCTTTGTCTTGTGTATGCTAACACCCAAATATCCTCAAGTGTTCCGTCCAAAGCAATGGGTAATTGAAATTGGTTGCCCAATTTGCTTCAGTTTCCCGCTAGCCGCGAATAGGCACCAAAGTTTGTAATTTCACACAGAACCAGTATGAGATTTGCCTCTGGATTTTATATGAATAACAATGTTATCCACATACATTGATACAATCAAACATCTATTTGTTAAGGACAGTTATGTGTGTCCATGGTATTGCAGTAGTTTACACACCAAGGGTTCCATCGCTATAGCAAACAGCCGCAAAGAGAGTGGGCAGACCTGTCTCATGCCTCTAGTGAGAGGTATAAAGCCTGAAAGATGATTAATGACTTGTACATGGGTAGTCAGGCATGTATTTATTTGTAGAAGACATACCATAGCACTCCTTGCATCAATCCACAAAGTTTTTTTCACGTTTCTTTAGTCAATTAGTACATTAAAAAAATTCAAGAACAGGAGCCAAATGTTTTTCATTGAAGTTTGTATTTTCAATTGGTGCAAAACAGCCAGTCAGGAGAGTACAACCGACGTGTTTCGTCACACCAGTGACTTATTCAAGGCTGTAATTATATATATACACACACACATCAAACTATTTGAATATTATAAAAAAATAAGGTAATCTCGATTACATTTAACAAATACATTTCAAAGAAAGTGATTTACGTATACTAGAAACTTTGGCTAGAAGGAAAGTTTGTAGGACCGCAGTTTCCATGCTAGTTTAGATGATTCCTGGTTCACCGCTGTGCACATCATGCAAAAAGTGATATGAATGATTGTAGAGTTGGTTTCATGAAACCTTATTGTGCATGTACCTCGTCAATCCAATGAGTATATGTGACAGAAAATTGATGATAGATCAGGTACCTACAAATTAGACACGCCCTCACCACGGCACTACCCGATCTCACGGACATACCAGAGGCATCACCTCTGGAAGACAGATTGCTAGACAGACCGTTACACTCAAAACCAATATCACTGACATACAAAAAAAAGCTGTGCAACAACCTACCTGACACGTTCCAAAAACTAAGAGGGCAATGGCAGAGAGACCTAGGACCCATTGACGAGGAGGACTGGCAGACGGCACTAATGTCCCCCAGAGAAGCGGCAATCACTCTCCGTTTCAGACTGATTCAACCCAAAATCTTACATAGGTCGTACTTAACCGGGGTTACTCTAGGGAAGATAGGCGCCAGACTGGATGAGATGTGCCTCCGGGGCAGCCAACACACTGTCACCTTTTATCACACGATCTGGGACTGTCCGGTAGTATGGCACATATGGGAGGGCACCACGACCCATATTCAGAATGCCTTAGGAAAGGAAGTCACCCTCACACCGAGACTAGGTCTTCTTAATATTTGGGAGCCGACTGACCTCGCAGAGGTGGAACAACTAACTACACTGGTCTACACCCTTGTCAAGCGTGAGATTGCGAAGGGATGGGGGGGGGGGCGGCATATGCACCCTCTCCCCGAATGTGGGTAAAAGAAATTGATAAATGCATGATTGCAGAAACTGAAGTATTTAAATCGCCTGGCTGTCCGCAGAAATGGGATAGGAAATGGGGCAAATGGAATGTTTACCGTGGCAACCTCTGTATGTCCCCATCAGTGGAGCTAGAAATGCTAATAAGGGAAGAATGTGATGTTGGGGTATTATGTTTGTAACCATTTTCTCCTTACCTATGATGATGCAGCATTGTACAACTATTCGAGATGGTAACTGGGAAATGTATGTGACTTTAATGTTGAATTAATAAAAAGATTTATATAAAAAAAAAAAACGAATTTTGTGCGACTGACCTAAAGCAGCGGTGCAAAGCCACGGCTCCAGTATGGCGATATGGTCGAGCAGTCATAACAAAGAAATGGCTGCCAAGAAAAAGAATTGTACATAAGTTTGCAAATGTTTATTGCAGGCCAAATATGAGGAATGAACGTTGGCTCTAGAGTAAGAAATTACATGTGGTTTATAAACCTGAAAGGACCTTGTAATATATTTGATGGTCTGTCTTTGGTAGGAATATGCTTACTAAAGGTTGGAAGCGGCTAAATAACGTTCTCTAATGTAGTATCCACGTATGGTCCTGAAGATAAAAACATGGTGTTTGTAAGCAAATTCCCGAAATTGCTTAGTCTATAGAATTTACTGGACATGAACCAATTATCAGGGTATCAAAGTCACCCTGAAAAACAGAGGACGTATGTATCGTCCGTCTGTAGTAAATCTTCTTAAAAGTAGTGCTATAAAGGATGAACCCAGACGTCGAAAACGTACTCCTGTTGCCCATCCTAGAGACATCGGGAGGTTAGACACGAGCCTTGATAAGCCCCCTATTTGATGAGTAATAAGTCCTATCATTAAAAATGATGTTTCGATTACATAGCACTCATGACGTTAGTCCACACAATCGTCTGCGTGTGAAATCGTGTCTCCTGTAGGCTTATGAAAATATGTAATCTCGTCAACCTGGTAATTAGACATGCGAAATATGCAAGTCCTCCCTCATTGCGGTTGGGCTATAAGAGCTCTTAATATTATTCCTTTATATGACATAGCATGTTATGTTAACGACAATCACAAATTGCCATCCATCTGTTTCACAATTGAGGTCTATTACATGTGTATTCATATTGCTATCTCGAACAGTGTTCTATTCTTTTGTAGGTGGAACGGTTTTACAGTGGTATCTGTGGAGGTGCAGTACTCAAACTAAAAAGGTATAGTCTGGAAATATCAATGGAGTGACCGCAAAATATACCTTACTCCGTTCGTGACTTTTAGTCCCAAAGTTCACTAATGCATTATGCTAAAAGTTCAAGAATAAACAACCACAGGAGTGTATGCAAGAAACACGTTACTCAGTTCTTGACGGATAATCCCACAGTTCGCCTACATAGGTTATGCCAAAAGTAAAAAGTGTGACATAAGGTAAACGTCAACCAGTAATGCTAAGCAGTATTAATGGTCTTCTCTAGCTTGACGTATCAAGAAAAAACAGGCTTCACGTAAGACCTTCCCCGTAAAACATCCCGATAAGAGTAGTAATGTGCAAATACATTGTCAGACTCCAACCTGTATACAAACAACAAAAACAGAAAGGACCTCATTGTGAAAGAAGCAGACGAGGGAGGAAACCCAGTAACACTTCACATAGATCATTACATCCTTGAAGCAAATCGACAACTTGAAGATGCCACATGCTATGAATTCTTAGCACGTGATCCGACACAGGATATTCTGAAATCTATCAAAACCAAGATTGATAAGTGGTACTCACTGGGCCGCATATCACAAACAGAGAAAACCTTCTTATATATAACACACCCCACTATGCCAACCCTTTACCTCCTCCCCAAAATACACAAAGGAACATACCCACCACCTGGAAGACCAATTATTGCAGGAATCAACGCTGCATGCTCAAGGACGGGGGAATACATAGACAAAAAAATTACAGGTACTGATGAGGGAAATCCCTCCTAAAACTACAAATTATTGTGTGGGAACCCGACTTCGTATTGGTATGCATCTACATCGTTGGTCTCTACACCTCTATCGAACATCGCGATGGTATCACAGCAACCCAATCCTCATCTGGACACAGTCATCTAATCTTCTAGAAACCAACAAAATGACTTTAGAGATGTTGGAATTCTGCCTGGAGAACAACATTCAGCTTCAATGGCAAGATATACAGACAGAAACGTGGTACTGCCATGGGAGCCAAATTTGCTCCGCCGTACGCATCCATTTTCATGAGCCACGTATAACAATTCTGGCTGTGGGACCAGGACTTTGCAGAATTTACCTCCCACATAATCTTATGGCGACGATACATCGACGATATTCTCTGTATCTGGCAAGATGTAGTAACATTAATTAAAAGATTCTTGGAACGCCTGGACAAAAATCAATGGGGGATAAAAGCCACATACACATACTCTCAGAAAGAAATCAACTTCCTAGATGTCACACTCTACGTTAAAGACAATACCCTACACAGCAGACTTTACAGAAAAGCAACAGCCGCGAACTCAATACTGAGAGCCAACAGCTGTCATTCACATCACAATGTAAATATCCCGAAGGGGGAACACCTGAGGACACAAAGAAACTGCAGCGAAGATGATGTATTCAAAGAAAAAGGACAAGAGATTATATCAAGACTAAACCAACGATGGTACGCCTACAACACCCTAAAGAATACCTTCACCACAGTAGCCCAAATGGAATGGAAACAAATGTTATTGCCCAAACAACAACAAGAGAGTAACACCATGATCCGCTTTATTAAAGATTACCATAATGGCGACCAACAAATAAGGCAAAGCTTAAAACGACACTGGCATCTGTTACAACATACACCCAGTCTGACTGGCCATCTCAAAACACTTCCAGAAATGACTTTCAGATTCCTGTGCAAATCTGAATTCGAGGACAAAAGGAAATCTGTGACTACCTTCCTAGACAGACCACTGGGTTTTCACACATGTAAAAATTGCAGCATATGCAAACTAAGCAGAAGCAAAACCACACAGGTACCTCTGACACAGGGAAAAAAATGTACCATCAGAGAATGGATCGACTGCAATAGTAAATACACCATCTACGCAATCATCTGTCCCTGTAACCTCCCATACATTGGGAGCACAATACGACCGTCACGCACCCGGATCCAGGAACACTACCGCAACATACACAAGCACAATACTGGACATCTACTTACAGAACACTTTCACGAGAAACACCCTAACAAAAAAGACTTCACCTTCTATGGTTTGGAAATTGTTCACCCGGTGAGAAGAGGGAGAGACCGCGAACAGAAGCTAAGGAGACACGAGAGTGAACTCATCCTAAAATTTAAAACAGTGACCCTGGGACTTAACAAAGACGCAGAAATGCATGTGTGGGTAGGAGAAGACTATCACACAACCCCAGGCGAATTACAGGATTCTGTTCACACATTGCTAGCATTGTACAACATATGTGTCTCTCTCCCTTAGTTTGTTTTCCACGGACATTTATACAATATCTGAAAATACTGTCTGCTTCCTGCATCAGACATCTCTCTCCTGGGAAGGCTTATGTAATAGCTCTGTTATTTGTTGATCCTTTGGGCACACATCTATGTAAAACAACTTTGTAATGTGTTAGCTTCTTACACCAGACATATTTCCCCCCTGGGATTACCCAGGGGGAGGGCTCTTTCAATAGCTCTGAAATCTGTCCATCTTTTGAGTACACATATATGTCAAATTACTTTGAAATGTGACAATTTCATACTTCACATATGTCTCCCCCCCCACCCCAAGTTACACTCATGCTAATGTGTATATATATATAAGCCTTATATGAAAAGGTATATAACATCGCTGAATTATCGTTAATTCTACAGTGTATACATGCTTAATGTATCTCAACTTTCCATGTCTCCCTCGGAATATCACCTGACATTCCTGATACCCAGGTCTTATTAGGCTTGCTAATCCTGGAGACTTTAAATAACTACTCGCGTATAGCCCTCGGGCGTAATTATGGAGACTTTTTGCACAATTTTCCGCCTCCCCCCACAAATCAATTATGATATTTGATCTCTCTCCAGTCTTCCTCCGACTTTTCCAACATGGCGCCAGCCACTAGCTAGTAAGCACTACTTTGGTCCACCCTTCATTTCGGATCCTGCCCATTCCAAAATGGCGCCCATAGCAGTCCAACATACCCGCCCCCTTCCGGGTCACGGACCGGAAGCACTCTAGCTCGCCTACCCTTTAAAATGGCCACCCCTCTTCATACTAGTGTTCCACACCGATTGATTGCGACTGTAACCACTCTTACGGGCATTACGCTGAAACTTCTAAGGTAAGCAGTCTTCAATGGAGAGACATTCCCCTCCAGATGCACTAGCCCCTCTCCCCATTCCTTATAGTCACCCTTCTTATCTCACCACTCAGAAATCGACACCTTTTGAAAAGGACGACCTGACTAAACGTTTTCAACTTCATATAAATGGTAAGAAATGAGATGCACTTTCCCTTACGGCCGCACCCTCGCCGCCCGTTCTGTTTATACAGTACACCACTAGCACTACGCACCAGACCCAATCACGGACAATCTTTTAAACTAAGAACCACCCTAGGCACGTAGGTTCCTCCGATCACGGCCTAAGACCATGACACTCAGTCACTGATCAAGCTTGCTACCTTTATCAGAGAACGCACTCCCTCCATTTTATATAATGAGTCATTTTCGCCCCACGAGATAGCATATCCACTCGTTAAAAGGGCTAAGTTAAATCTCACTCTCTTGACCAACCATCCTTCTGCACTTGCATGACCCTCACCTGGACCTCATGTATCGTAGCGGTTAACAAATGCTTCACCAGCCTTACCCGCCCAATTGCATCCACGCACGCTATTTTACCGGAGGTTCTCCTCCAATTATAGACCATACTGCTCAGCCTGTATCCGGTGCTAAAATTATTTTCTTCTCATCCCCATGCCTTTCCTGCCTCATATCGGATTACCACCTCGTGAAAACATCAAACGTAAATATTTTTGCTACGCTCTGTTGCTTTATTACCGTTTTTTCGTTACATTTGCCCTACCTTTCATGAAATCTGCCGCACTGCTACTTCTGTTATCTTTGTAATGTTATTTAACCGTACTGTTTGGGTTCACGCCCGATTTATCCAATCCTCCTGTTTGCCGTACCTCTTGCCCTGTACAATTCATAATTACTTTTCTCGTGCACCTTGAAATGAATTTGGCCATTTTTGGAAATTTTACATCTTATCTTCCAACTATTCGGAACCCGAATCGGGGGCCTAAATACGTTGAATCCTTCTATTTTGGAACCATATCCGCTTTGTCTCTCCGATCTTCAAATTCGTTATGATCACTGCCTTTGCCCGTTTTTCATGATATGGATCATGCATATACCAATTACATTTATATATTACTGTTATTAATATGTTCATATCTGACCTGATTGTATATGAAACCTGATACACCTTACGTTTTACATACATTTTTATGCCTGTTGCTATTGTTTTCCTTGGACTGATGAAACGGTATGATTCTAATATTGTTTTACTCCAAATGTCTCGTGCCCTTTGGTTACATGTTCTCTCTTTCCTTCGATCCCTTGACCCCCTCTAGTATCACAAACTGAACATGCATGTTTTCTTTCCTCCACCGGGTCTTTCCAACTATGGCTTCACTATCCCTCTACCTGTATACTAACCTATTCCTAACAATCTCTGACTGATCCCTATTTCCAACTTAATAAACTAACACCTCATCTCATTGCATACAATTAAAACGGCTGTTGTGCTCTTTTCCTTTCCCTCCCCTCCCCCTCTCATCCTGCCCCGTTTTCCCAACTTTCAAATGCATTAAACTAACAATTTACCCTTTCTCTTTCCTCTTTTCTCTTCCACTCATGCCAATGGTTACCCCTCTTTCCCTTCTCCCCCCACCCCGCCCACCTTTCACTTTTCTTGGGGTTAGACACAACCTTTCCTTTTTCTTGTAATATTTCTGAATATTTGTACAGCCCTGAGGAAGCCCCAGCCCAAACAGCCATGTAAAGGGGTGAAACACGTGTTGGCTGTTCTTCCACTCACTATCACGATTATAGTGTGTGAGACGGAGGACGAGGTTAATCACGGCAAGGCACGGAAGGAGTTAATCCACTTCGGTCCTTCCCCTCTGCAGGATGAAGAAACACCCTGTCACGACCACAACCTATGGGAGGACACAACGACGAGAGCAGGGGTGGAGTCTCCTGTAGAAGAGGCAAACCCGGAAGACGCCGAGGTGTGCGTGTTCAAGAGACGGGAGGACGAGCGAACAGAGCGAACCACCCAGGAGGAACGAGGAAGAGAAGCAGACGAGAGACCGGAGGAACGAGGACGAGAAGCAGACGAGAGACCGGAGGAACGAGGACGAGAAGCAGACGAGTCGCATCCCCACGGGACAGAGAACGAAGCCAGCGAAGGGGAGCAGTGGACGGAGGACTGGTGGACACCCCCGGACGACGCTACAACGCCGCCGTAACTCAGGAGAGTTGCGGACCCCGCGGTACGTGGGTCAGGGCAGGGATCGGAACGTAGAGAGAGGGAGGGGGTGGGTTCCTGTGCAATATCAGAGAAGGGGAGGGAACGGAGGGAAAATCCACAACTGTGTTCTTTTTTCTCCCGTCACCACCCTATCACCCCTCACAGTTATCGGTTATCATTTCACGTTCACTACCAGCCTACGCTTACCTAGCTCCCAGCGACAGCGAGGTGACTCTCTTGTGGGGCTTAGCGTCACTATAACCCGACCATCCTTCTGAACCTCACAACGTACTCTGGGTATCACGAAGAAAACACCCTTTACTAAAAGAGAGCACTAAACCGGTGGTGGCACCTAAAAAAGGCGGTGGCTCGAAATAGCGTAATCCAGACCAAGTGCAGTGACCGTGTTTTCTTCTCTTTGGTTTTGGGATCCTGTGGCCGGGGGCTGTACCATCACGTCCAAAGAAGACCACGAACCAAGTTTCCACCGGATATCCCGGACACCTACCCGGAGCCCGAAACCTTGGTTTTGCCTATCATCACCTGTACTGTCCCAAGGCTTACCTTACTTTGACTGGATGCAATAAATAACGCTATCATTCAACCCTCATTGAGACCACCTCGCTTTGTTTTCCGCCCATCCATCTCATATCTGGTGTCAGAAGTGGGATCAGGGGAAATGGAGGCAACCATGAGGAAGATGGCCGAAAGCCAGGAGAAGCTAGAACGTTGTATGGAACGGTTCCTGGCTGTAGCCGAAGAGGACCGAGCGAATTTACAGAAATCGATCACCGACCAAAGTCAGACCCAGGAGGCCGTGATCGTAAAATTGGCCGATACCTTAGGACAACAGCGGGGTACAGCAGGATTCCCTTCCGTCGTTTTGCAAAAATACGTCGAGGGAGAAGACCCGGATTTCTTCTTCGCAAATTTCGAGCGTATGGCTCGAGCAGCTGGTTGGGGTCAGGAGAAATGGGGTCAATATCTCGGTCCCTTGTTGTCAGGAGACCTTCAAGCAGCGTATCAGGCCGTGAATCCGTTAGGCCTTACCCCCTTTGAGGACGTGAAAAAAAGTATACTAGAGAGACTGGGTATAGACGATGAAACCTACAGGATACGGTTGCGACAAATAAAAGAGGGCGCTCAGGAGACACCCCGTGCATTGGTCTATAGGGTACGGGACATGGCCGATAGATGGTTAAAGTCCCAGGTAGCAACCAAAGAGGATATCTTGGAAAAGATATATATGGAACAGTATTTGTCTTCCTTACACCCGGCAATACAGAAATGGGTGAGACAACACACTGGACTAAACTTGGACAGGGCTGTCGAAATAGCTAGCGCCTTCTATAGGGCTCAAGAGTCCCAAAGAGGTCGCGATGATCCACACTGGAGACATCCTACTGGGGTTACAAGAGCGGCCCGACCAACCCCACCCGTACGAAGAGCCGACCCGGTCACCCAGCCGCCCGGACCCATTGTAATGCTTCCCCGAGCTCCCCCTCCTCTGGGCCCGAAATGTTACACTTGTGGTAATATAGGCCACATAGCCCGGTTTTGTCCACAAAAGGAAGAGCTCATGGAGGTGGGGCTAGTAAGAAACTACTACTGCAGCCCTGCGGGGGCTCATCCTCCCTACCACCGAACTGTGACCGTGAACGGAGAAGAACGGCAGGCCCTTGTTGACACGGGCTGTCTTCAAAGTGTCATCGAACCACAAGCTATTCCGGGGAGAGGACCTGTTCCCACAGGACATATAAACATCCAATGTGTGCATGGGGACAGTCGACTATATCCCACTACGGAAATTGAGGTCCAACACCACCCCTCCATGACCGCAGTACCCCCAACAATGGGCCTCATCCCTCGCCTACCCGAAACGTTTGTTATAGGCAACGACTACCCCCACATGCCGGATCTGGTCCAGGAGACATGGGCAGAAGGGGAGGAATGGAGAAAAACCGCACCCTTCTCCCAGGTTTCTGTAACCGAGGCTATACCTGGAAAAGCCCGGAAAACTGGGAAACAGAAAAAGAGAGAAAAGAGACATTATGCGACCCAAGTCGCTTTGGCCCAGAGAAAAGACGCTTTCGTATGGGCGATGGAGCCCGGGTTTCGAGAGGCTCAAAGAGAGGATCCTGCCTTAAGAGAGGCTTGGAACAAAGCCACCGACGAAGAGGATCCTTCTCATGTAGGTCCACAATTCTTCGAAAAAAAAGGACTCCTGTATCGTAAGGGAGGGAGGGACGCCCCGATACAACTGTTAGTGCCACAAGCCTACAGAGAGAAAGCCCTGTTTCTAGCCCATAGTCACCTATTAGGGGGACACTTCGGGGAGGAAAAAACAGAGGACACCATACTGAAAAGATTTTATTGGCCAGGGGTCTACTCCCAAGTGAGGAAATACTGCAGGGAGTGTGCCGTATGCCAAAAAAACAGTAGGGTCTTACCGGCCAGAGCCCCGTTACACCCCTTACCCATTATACAGGAACCATTTTCCCGTGTAGGCATGGACATTATAGGTCCCCTGTTACCCTCCCGCAGTGGCTGTCGTTTTGTATTAGTAATGGTTGATTATGCCACCCGGTTTCCGGAAGCGGTGGCCTTACGTCACCCGAACACAGCTACTATCGCCAAGGCTATGATCAACATATTTTCGAGAGTAGGGTTCCCTAAGGAGCTAATCACGGATCAAGGCACTCCCTTTGTGTCTCGCCTCATGAGAGAGGTATGTGCCTCTTTGAACATAAACCATATACGAACCTCAGCGTACCACCCCCAAACGGATGGGTTGGTGGAACGCTATAATGCCACCCTTAAGACCACCCTGAAGAAATTACTGAATTTAGAGACCCGCAAATGGGAGGACATGCTCCCTTTGGCTCTCTTCGCTATTAGATGTCAGGTCCAGAAAAGTACCGGGTTCTCCCCTTTTGAACTCTTATATGGTCGACAGCCCCGTCCTCTGTTGGACATGCTAAGAGAAGCATGGGAAGAAGACACCGAAGGGGAAAAACCTCTACCAGAATACGTGATGAATCTAAAGACCCATCTAGGACAGATCAGAAGCATAGTACAAACCCACATGTAGCAGGCCCAGGCCTCACAAAAAGCTCAATATGATAAAAAAGCAAAACCCCGTTCTTTTGAGCTTAATGACTATGTGCTCCTGATGCGACCTACCTCAGACCACAAGCTTCTAGGACAGTGGCAAGGGCCTTATCGTGTGATAGAACAGGTCACCCCTGTTACCTATCGCTTGGAACTGGATCCGGGAAAAGCAACCAACACTCAGATATACCATGTTAATCTGTTGAAAAAATGGGAAGGGGCCGTACCAGTGCATGTGGGCCTTACTCACATTCCCGAACCCCTATATCACCAAAGCATGGACACAGAGTTGTCAAGGGTCCAGAAAGAGGAGTTATCAATACGGCTAACTCCTCTCCAAGAGGTGTTCTCACTTTACCCGGGAAGAACGTCGTTAACACAACATGTCAAATACACATCCCGGGAAAAAAGTAAAACTACGGCCCTACAGAATACCCGAAGCCCCGTAGAGAAGCCATAGAAAAAAAAGTACAACAAATGTTACAATTAGACATCATCGAACCCTCTCATAGCGAATGGAATTCGCCTATAGTGCTTGTACCCAAGCCGGACGGCTCCATCCGCTTCTGCATCGACTTTCGGGAGGTGAACAAAATCTCCCAATTCGATTCCTATCCCCTCCCGAGAGTCGATGAGTTGATAGAACGACTAGGGCGTGCCAAATACATTAGTACATTAGATTTATGTAAGGGGTATTGGCAGGTACCCATGAGTCCTGCCGACCGAGAGAAAACAGCCTTTTCCACCCCTAGCGGATTATATCAGTTTACGGTCCTTCCCTTCGGGCTCCACGGGGCCCCCGCCACATTTCAAAGGCTCATGAATATGGTCCTTAAACCATGCTCCTCCTTTTCAGCAGCCTATCTAGACGACATTGTCTACAGCTCGACCTGGGATGAACATCTCACTCATCTGGAAACAGTGATCAGGGCCTTAAAGGAAGCCGGGCTTACGATTAACCCCACCAAAAGTAAATTGGCGGCACGAACAGTAAAATACTTGGGTCATCTGTTAGGAGAAGGTTATATAAAACCCCAAAACGAGAAGGTGTTGGCCATCAACAACATTACATTTCCCCGGACAAAAAAAGAACTAAGAGCATTTCTTGGAATCCTAGGGTACTACCGAAGATTCATTCCCAACTTCTCCCAACAAGCCTCTCCTCTTACAGATCTACTCCGCAAGAATACTCAGACGGAGAAAAACTTAAAATATCCCAACCCTGACCTGCTCCACGCTTTTCATTCCCTGAAACGGGCCTTAACCTGTCACCCTGTTTTACTCAGTCCTGACTACGCCCGGCCCTTTATCTTGCAGACAGACGCGTCCGATACTGGACTAGGCGCAGTACTATCTCAAACAGACCAGCAAGGACAGGAGCGTCCTGTCTTATACATTAGCAGGAAACTGTATCCCCGTGAGAAAAACTACGCCGTCATAGAAAAAGAAGCCCTCGCCATCAAATGGGCCATTGACTCCTTGAGGTACTACCTGGAAGGGAGAGAGTTCACTTTATTCACCGACCATGCCCCCCTAGAATGGATGGCCCGAAATAAGGGACACAATGACCGAATCCTAAGATGGTACTTAGCATTACAGCCCTACCGGTTTCAAACCAAGCACCGGAAGGGTAAGGATCAGGCTAACGCCGATTACCTCTCCCGATATCCCCTAGGTGGTATTCTTGAGGACAAGAATGTAAGGGAAGGGAGATGTGAGACGGAGGACGAGGTTAATCACGGCAAGGCACGGAAGGAGTTAATCCACTTCGGTCCTTCCCCTCTGCAGGATGAAGAAACACCCTGTCACGACCACAACCTATGGGAGGACACAACGACGAGAGCAGGGGCGGAGTCTCCTGTAGAAGAGGCAAACCCGGAAGACGCCGAGGTGTGCGTGTTCAAGAGACGGGAGGACGAGCGAACAGAGCGAAGCACCCAGGAGGAAGGAGGAAGAGAAGCAGACGAGAGACCGGAGGAACGAGGACGAGAAGCAAACGAGAGACCGGAGGAACGAGGACGAGAAGCAGACGAGAGACCGGAGGAACGAGGACGAGAAGCAGACGAGAGACCGGAGGAACGAGGACGAGAAGCAGACGAGTCGCATCCCCACGGGACGGAGAACGAAGCCAGCGAAGGGGAGCAGTGGACAGAGGACTGGTGGACACCCCCGGACGACGCTACAACGCCGCCGTAACTCAGGAGAGTTGCGGCCCCCACGGTACGTGGGTCAGGGCAGGGATCGGAACGTAGAGAGAGGGAGGTGGTGGGTTCCTGTTTAGTATCAGAGAAGGGGAGGGAACGGAGGGAAAATCCACAACTGTTTTCTTTTTTCTCCTATCACCCCTCACAGTGATCATTTCACGTTCACTACCAGCCTACGCTTACCTAGCTCCCAGCGACAGCGAGGTGACTCTCTTGTGGGGCTTAGCGTCACTATAACCCGACCATCCTTCTGAACCTCACAACGTACTCTGGGTATCACGAAGAAAACACGCTTTACTAAAAGAGAGCACTAAACCGGTGGTGGCACCTCTAAAAGGCGGTGGCTCGAAATAGCGTAATCCAGGCCAAGTGCAGTGACCGTGTTATCTTCTCTTTGTTTTTGGGATCCTGTGGCCGGGGGCTGTACCATCACGTCCGAAGAAGACCACGAACCAAGTTTCCACCGGATATCCCAGACACCTACCCGGAGCCCGAAACCTTGTTGTTGCCTATCATCACCTGTACTGTCCCAAGGTTTACCTTACTTTGACTGGATGCAATAAATAACGCCATCATTCAACCCTCATTGAGGCCTCCTCGCTTTGTTTTCCACCCATCCCTCTCACATCGTGACATCATTATAAAAATGAACCAAAATGTCATTGGAATTCTTCCATAAAAAACTATAGGGAACAAACCTTGCCCTAACATATCTTTCTCAATCCTACCTGTATACAGTTGCCGCATCCCGTTACAAAGTCACGATTGCCCGGAAGTGTACTGTACTCCCCGGTCGACAAAAGCACGCAAAATATGATATGCAACGCTGAACATAACAGAAAGAGGACTAGAGGAAGCTCAAAAGGTGCCGGTCATAAGCAGCCACCATTTTGGTTTGTTTATATTTCTCTATGTATCCGTATGTGATAGATGTAAAAAGTAGACAGAACAGTGCACCGGAAATCCTGCATTAAGTCAGGTTGAGTCATGCAGTAAACTATTCAAGGGGTTTGTCTAATGTGATGATGTAGTAAAAAGGATAGTACATAAAATACAGACAAACCTTAGTATTTGTGTGTAGGTAGTTGCAAAATTTATCTCAGGTGCAATATGATATACGAGTCCAAAACCAACCATATATTCTGTTGATAAGCCCTCAATGGCCCATTTAACACAAGTGATATGTGAAAGGAGGACTGAAAGTCTGAAATGAGGATAGTGAAGGATACGAGTTGATGTGTTGTGAGGGTGAGTGGTGAGGAATATTTACCATGATTTTAGCGAGTGAACACTCATGGTCTTATATAAACACTCATATTTGTTACGACAAAATAGCATAGTCCTATGCATAATTATGCACTAATCATATCAATACTGAATTTGATAAGTTACTTAAATATGGTGTTTCATGTCATGTAACAATTTTGGAATTGTGTTTGCTGATATAATCGGTAACATATTACCCCTATATATGAGCCTCTATATTTAATGGACAATATAGTTGTGCGATCTTAGATATAGCAATGTTAGCTATGTTTATTACATGTATCTATGAGAAATATTTAGCCTTCAAACAGTAACAGATCCAATTTCATTTGGAAGAGGACACTACAGTTATTACTTGATCAGTCTCTTAGGAACACATGTAGCTCTCTATATTGAGCCCCAATTCTACTGCCCGTAATCTTGTTATCCATTTAGTCGCCTCTCTCCTTAGGGTTAGTGTCCTATTGCCCCCCCGTCGGGTTGTCAAGCAATGTGTGCTAGTCCATGGAATTTGATGTCTATCAGTTCAGAACCAACATGTGCAGTGTCGTGGAGTGTTGCTAGCGGATAGTTGCAGTTGTTGTTCCTGATTGCCCAGATATGTTCTTGTTTGCGTTCCTTCAACGGTCTTATAGTGCTCCCTACATATATCAATTTACATTTACAAATTATACAGTATATCACAAACTTGGTGTTGCAGTTCATGAAATGTTGTATTTGATAGGTGATTTTTGTATTGTGTTGGAAGCATTTGTTCTTGTCCAAGGCATATGTTGTATCTTGTACATCGAAAAAAGCCATTGGGTGCCCTCGAAAGCCAAGAACCCTCAACAGTGCTAGTCATTGGTGTTATGTAACTTGGGCACAGGAGTTTCTCAGTGTTTTGCCCCTGCTGTAAGTTATGAGGGGTTTCTTTGAAATGTGTTTGTTTAGTGAATTGTCCAGGCCCAAAAATGTGCCAATGTTTTTTATAATATTGTATATGTTCTGGCTTTGGTCACAGTTTCTGATTACGAGTGCTAAGCGTTGCTTAGTTTTGTGTTTTTTAGAGTGGGTCTTGAGCAGTGTCTCGCTCTTGAGCCTACAGGAGACACGGTTTCACACTCCGACTATTCTGTGTGGACTAACATGTCTTGAGTGCTATGTGATCAAAATTTTTTAATGACCGGACTTATTACTCATCACATATTGGGGCTTATCAGGCTTGTGTCTAACTCATGACGTCTCTAGGACGGGCAACAGGAGGATGTTTTCGAAGTAGGGGCTCGTCCCTTATATCAGTAATTTTATGAAGATTTACTACTGAAGGACGGTACATACGTCCTCCATTTTTCAGGGTGAGTTTGATACCATGAAAATTGGTTCATGTCCAGTAAATACTATAGACTAAGCAATTTCGGGATTTCGCTTACAAACACCATGTTTTTATCTTCAGGACCATACGTGGATTCTACTTCAGACATATTACCAAAGAAGGACTTCATCAAATATATTACAAGGGTCCCTTCGGATTTCTAAACCACATGTAATTTCTTACTCTAGAGCCAATGTTCATTCCTCATCTTTGGCCTGCAATGAACATTTGCAACCTTATGTACAAATCTTTTTCTTGGCAGCTGTTTCTTCGTTCTGACCACTCGACAAGATTACCATACTGGATCAGCTGCTTTGTACCGCTGCTTTAGGTCAGTCACACAAAATTCATTGTTTGATTATCTGACGGGCTACACCTTTCTACTCACAGAGCTGCATGGTTCTTGACCATATGACGAATATTCTCACATGAGTGTATACATGCAAGGGTAATGGTTTCTCCTGTCTCTATTGTTTCTATCTATCATCAATTTTCTGTCACATACTCGTTGGATTGATGAGGTACATGCACAATAAGAGGTTGCATGAAACCAACTCTTCAATCATTCCTATCACTTTTTGCATGATGTGCACAATGGTAAAGTAGGAATCATCTAAACTAGCATGCTAACTGCGGTCCCACGATCTTTCCTTCCTAGCCATCGTTTATAGTATACGTAAATCACATTCTTTGAAATGCATTTGTTAAATGTAATCGAGATTACCTTAATTTTAAAATATTCAAATCGTTTGATATAGGTGTACATATAGAATTAAAGCCTTGAAAAAGTCACTGGCGTGATGAAGCACATGTCGGCTGTACTCTCCTGACTGGCTGTTTTGCACCAATTGAAAATACAATAAAAAAACATTTGGCTCCTGTTCTTGAATATTTAAAAATGTACTACATGACTAAAAAAGTGAAAAACCTTTATGTGGATTGTTTCAAGGAGTGCTATGGTATTTGTCTTCCATGTTGACACGGAGGCCCTGGGCTTAAGTGTGTAATGCATTTTGGGTAGTATGATGCATATGTACCATATAGCACCATAGTGTAAATAAATGTTGTTGAATAATATTGATACAGCTGCACACATGGAAAGAGGTGTGATCTGATTCCCATCACTTCCCGCTCCTAAAAAAATTGTAATATGTATTTAATTGTGTTATCATGTAGTTGTGCCTCCAGCCCCATTCTACGCAGACTGTGTATAGGAAAGGCCACTCGAGCGAGCCAAAGACCTTTCTGCAATTAGGAAGGCACCGTTGGAGATCTCAGGGTCTACCTGGTAAATTATTACAAACAGCGTACATATATTGGATCTGGCAGGTATAAACCCAGTCTGGTCTGGCCTGGCAATACCAGTCCCTTTATCACACTCATCAGTCTGTTGGCAATAACACTAATACTTTACTATCTAAACTGAGAAGAGGCAAGCTATGCATCTTCGGAAGCTGTACAGAAGGATTTGGGTCTGTTGGATTGGAGAAATATTTGCTTAATTGCGCAATTTTAGGCTTGTGTGATTAAATCACATAGGAAAGTAGAAAAACACATTGAGGTCTACTCAATTCAATTTCTGAGAAGAAAGAATATTTAGTTGCTAAATGATATCAATTCCATTAAGGTGCTCCATTGGTGATGAGTGAATAAAGTGCTTGTGTAGTGCAACAAGAAAAAAGTGATCAAACATTTATACAGAAACAATTTAATTCTTCAAATAAGCCTTTCCAACACGTACAGATCTGTGGTCACTCATTGGCGGGCTAAGTGCACCAGTCCTTAGTTCCCCATAACCCGGAATTCATTTGTACAGCCTGAATGAAATACAGTCAACATTTCGACCCTCTTGGGAAACGTGTGGTTTCTTTACCTCAAGGCAAGTCTTCATCAGGACAGAATATGTATGGAACAACCTGTATTTTAAAATTTATCAGGTCAGACCTTGTGAGGAAAATGGTTAAACAGTGATCAACTTGGTCTAGCAACAACGTCGGGTAACAGCAGAGAGTTCTGGGGAATAATCAACTCACCCTTTTTTAAGACCCATAGGGACCCCACATTAGATCCTAATGTAGGAGAGGAGCAATGGGTGGGGCATTTTGTAAACATCTTATTGCCCACCTCGTCTCCTGCTCAATTACCAGTCTCCTCACCTTCCATAATGCAGGAAAACTTATCATTTCTACTTCTTGAAGTAAGGAAGGGGCTAGCGGCATGCAGTGCAGGGAACGCCCAAGGCCCGGATGGGGTCCCGATAGATTTCTTCAAGGACAACTGCAACTTGTGGGTTCTGCTATTGACCAACGTTTTTAACAATGTAGCCGTACTAGGCCCCCCTCCCTCTTGGAAAACTAGCATAATTGTTCCAATCCACAAAAAGGGTGAAATGGGAACCCCAAAAAATTACAGGCCAATTTTACTTTTAGAAACAGCAGCAAAACTCATGGGCAGACTACTTTTATTTAGGCTAGAGGCATGGGCACTAGACAAGGAATGCAGTCTCAGTAAGCGTTTCAACAGGGAAAGGGTAGAGTAGATCACGGTTTAAACCTCTCACTGATCATGGACAAATATACCAGGGCTAAGTGTGGGAAAATCTATCTTGTCTTTATGGATCTCTCAGCAGCATTTGACTGTGTTTCCCACTCTAGGCTCTGGCATATAATTGAAGAAATGGGGATTGACCTCCAAATAATTCATTTTATTCAGCAACTATATACGGACGCCTCTGCATTGGTCAGATATGGTAAAAATGGGGAATGTACTCACCCATTAAAGATTTCAAGGGGGGTA
Source organism: Triturus cristatus (assembly GCF_964204655.1). Classification (NCBI taxonomy): domain Eukaryota; kingdom Metazoa; phylum Chordata; class Amphibia; order Caudata; family Salamandridae; genus Triturus; species Triturus cristatus. Next base: position 738,536,110 of record NC_140586.1, on the reverse strand, counting down.
AAGCAGGGCTGTATCCTCGCGCCGTTCCTTTTTTCCATCTATACAAACCGCGTGGAGAAGGCCCTTCTGGGCGCAACCCCTGACCTCCCTGTGTGATTCCACCCAGCTCCCAAACCTTGCTTATGCACACGATGCAGTCTTTATCGCCAGGACGGGGATAGGGCTGCAATGTCTAAATACCGCCTATACGGCCTTTATGGACTCGCTGGACCTGAAGGTTAACCAGACAAAACCATTTGTAATTATAGCTGGGGGTGGCGTCTGACAGGAAACGCCTCCTTTTTACAAGGAAACAGGGAAAATTGAGGTGGTTGAGTCTTTTCCCTACCTTGGGGTATTTTTTGATAAAAATCAAACCTGGTCACGGTTAATTGACGGAAGTGCTATGGGCATGGAGAGGAGCTTAACGTCGCTAAAGGCATTTACGTCTACGATGGGTGCAAAACATTTAGCTGCTATTAAAAACATTTACCACACGAAAACTAAGCCTGCGGCTACTCATGGGGCGAGTGTTTGGGAAATGGCTCGTGTTGACCTACTACAATCCATGGAGAATACATTTTTTAAATCCCTGGTCTCTCTTCTGCAGTCTACCTCAAACTATACATTACATACGGAGCTGGGCCTACCCTATATTATGGATGCAATTTGACTGGCCCCTAACCTTTTGCGGCTGTCCATTTGGCAAAGGGACACAGTGCCTTTACCAAAAACATAATAAGAGACTGCCCGAGACTAGAAAATTACAAAAGGATTAGATGCTTCTTTATAAAATCATTCCCCGACCATTTAGTCTGCTTCTCTGTTGAGTCATTCTTATGGGCCTGCATGAAAAAAAGAATGTTTCTGGGATTATAACTGTTTCTGGTACTGTTAACTTCATAGACATTTTAATTATATATTGTATTTCATCTTATAATCTGGCATCTGCGTACATTTATATTTAAGTCCAGAATGAACTTTGTAAACTATTTAAATACTTTTTTTTAGGAATGATGAATTATTACCGTGCGTTGTCGGTGGGAGTAACTTATAGTTTACTGTTGTATTATGCACTTTTATGATTTTACCTGATAATGATCGAATAACGTTTCTACTGACTGACTAACCTGGAGTCATGGAAGGGCTGGGTATAACCTCGTCTCCCTTGAAAAAAAGGTTCCTCTGTATCATAGAAAACATTTGCTTTTAAATGGATCTACCGCATATAGCGACCCTATCAGGTTGTGAATATATATATATATATATACATATATATATATATATATATATATATATATATACACACACACACATACACACAAATATACTCACCCGTATATCTACGTGGGAAATTCCTCACAAAATCCAAAATTACGACATTAAAAATGCTTATCAAGTGTATCCTCTCTAACCCCTATGTGTTAAAAAGGTAAAGTGGTTTCTAGAATCGAGATTTATAATAGATCTACAAACCAAAGCACCAGCAGGTCTTACTACTGAAGAATTAGCCATATATTTAAGCTAGTGGCTTTCTACTGTGTTTTTGGTCAGAAGAGGTCTTCCTCCTTTTGTCAGAAAACTATCTTTCCCCAGAAAACTGGTAGATTTATTACCATAAACATTGCACTAAATTGATTGTAAGCTGGACTCTTAGCAGCAGAGTTGTACGTATTATGTATATATTATGTTTGGTTAGGATGGACCTGTATTATAATGGGTATAGCTGAGGCCACTGTTTAATTTTTTGTTTTATTAATTAATTTTAAATTTACAAGTGCTGAACCATTAATGAATTTAGTCAATGTGGTGTAAAATTGTCTTGGTATGGATACCGGTGTACATGCCCATTCAGGGCGAGATATTTTATAGTGTGGAGCAGTACTAGTTTGCACATAATTTTATCAAATGACTGAAAAATGATATTATATATACATATATACATACATATATACACACATATACATATACATATATAGCTTTTTGCTAGGTCCCAATACATGGTAGACCGTTAATTTTGTACACCTTTTCTCCAAATGTATTGATTGTAAATAACAATTGTTAATATTTTTGCACAACGATATATGCCCATTCAGGGCAAGATTTTTCAAAAATTGATTTGAACTGCTGCTCTGTCGATACGAAAAACCATGTAACTATATGGGCAAATAGACTTGAAATCACCGCTCCAAATCACTTAATGAGAGGTTTTATGAATTGAAAATGATACCGCATGTATTCACATAATATGTTGTTTTTGAATCCACAATTGTGATGTAATCCTTTTAGGATGGCCAACATGAATTTCGATATGTGTCCATCATTTATTTTTACGTTCAACCTGATTACGAAACGGACTCTGGAAGTACTTCCTTGATGAATGAATTAAAAAATGTCGATGTCCTCCGTTTATGTTAAGCAGTAGGAAAAAGGCGCGAATCCAAAACGCATCCTGTTTGTCTATATGCGGAAATAAAGGATACTGTATATTCACCTTTAATCGAGTGCTATGATATATATATATATATATATATATATATCACACCAAAAGACCTCCGACTTCAAAGGAGCCTCCAACCCTGGAGGGCGGCCTCGGAAAATACAGGGACGGAGAGCCCAGTAAATTGCCAGCAGCAAAAACACCAAAGAAAACTATATATACACACACACACTCACCCACACACACTCACCCATATATCTACGTGGGAAATCACTCACAAAATCCCAAATTACGAGATTAAAAATGCTGATCAAGCGTATCCTCTCTAACCCTATGTGCTAAAAAGGTAAAGTGGTTTCACCATCATTCTTTCGCTGTTGATGTTTTTCTACTCCTAGATTCTAGCAAAGTCGCCAGTGGCAAATACCAGGCTCTTTTACAGGAGTTCTTCAGTGGTCCTTTTGGAGTACCCCCTGTCGTGCAATCTTAATGAGGAGGTCAGATTCACTGAAATAATCTACACTACTGGAACAATTCCTTAGGAACTGATCATATGGGGGATTGCAAGGCAAACTCCTGGGGTGGTGACTGGTGTATCTTAGCAGTGTGTTACGCTCTGTAGGCTTTCAGAATAGTGTGGTGTACAATGTTTTATTCTCTACTTTAATAGTGATGTCTAGAAAATTAATTTCCTGATTACTATGTAATACAATGAACTGTATGTCTGTGGACCTACAGAACATGGAGCTCGACAAGACAAACCGGTCCTCCTACAAGAGAGATGAGCTGAGGGCATTTTGCAGAGACTGAAAGATAAACATAGGGACCAAGGCCAGGGAAAATGAGCTGTTCAAAGCCCTCAGAACTTGAGAAGAGACCCACTGGGTACCTCCACCACTGGGGAAGGAACAGCTCAAAGATAGTGTGGAGAAGATGAACTGGACATTGGATGGTCTACAGTTAAGCAAGCTTTATCACTAGCCAGAGGTCCCTGCAAGAAAGTATGGCAGCCCTGGACCTGGAAGAGAGAACCATAGCCCTGGCTGAAAGAAGATTTTCGCTGGAAGAGAGGAGGTCCAGGCTGGGTCTTGTGCCCAGAGAAGGTGGTGGTAGCAGAGTGGTAACTGGAGGTGCTGACAGGAGAGCTCCTGATGTCACAATGCCCACAGGAATTGTCCCTAGTTATGTTCAGGGGGATAGCAATGAGAAGTGGCTGGCCTGATTTATAGGAGAGCTCTCAGGATGAGGAAGGTGAGTCATAACATCGGGGAACACTACTAGGGGAGTTAGTACCAGTAGTTGATAGTGACAGACTTCTCACATGTGAGGTAGAAGACACATGAAGGCAGCCTTTGCAGAGCTCTTTAGTTTGACACCAGAGAAGTATCAGCTCAAGCTTAGGACAACCCAGAAGGGTGCTTCACAGACATGGATGGAATTTGTTGACACTTCAGTTAAGGCACTAAATGGCTGGATTAAAGGCAAGAAATCAGATATATTGCAGGGATCTATTATTTAATTAGGGTGCACATTTTGTCAATTTGTTACTCAGAAAAGTTGCACCAGCGTCTGGAAGACTAAGTTGTCTAGCCCCAGAATATAGGGCAAGAAAGCTGATGAGTGGGCTCCTACCAGAGTCCTCAACAACTAGAGAATCCAAATGTTACACAGGGGCCGCGTTAGAGTCCATGAGTGGAGAGAAAATTGATCCTTTGGCTCACTGTCCTACAAGTATGGAGAAATAGTGCCTACAGTGGCCAAAAATCAATGGGGTGGGAGTGAAGACTGAGGTATATAGGTGTAGTGTGGCCAGCTTCCCCAGACCAGATCCTGCCAGAGGAAGTAAACAAGATTGTCAATGCTGACAATGTCAAAGTCACACTCTATGGCTGTGGTTGACTGAGTGGGGAGGAGTTATTGGCCAAAAGAAAGTAGCTGTGTCCCCTGCCATCCAAGTGGAGTGTCTACTGGGCTATGATCTTGAAACCTCTGCTTGGACAGAGGTGGAAGGAAGAACCCATGCAGCAATGCTGGGTCTTACCGCATAAGTTTGTCACAACCAGAGCGAAGAAGGCCCAAAACGAGAGTCAAGGGGAACAGGTTTACCTTGCTGGTAGTGGACCATGCCACCACAAATCCAGAGGCTATACCCTTAGGACAGTCTCTGCTCCTGCAGTGGCTAGGGGTCTCCTGGGAATCATCACCAGAGGTGGGTTCCCTACCTGAGGCATGAATTTTAGGTCTGCATATCAGAAGGCTATGTGGGATCAGTTTAATGTGACTTACAAGTTGAAAGACATGATCCTGGGGTTACCTGAGAAACTCAGGAGGAGGTGGGATATCCTTCTGCCATGCCTGCTATTTGCATACAGATAAGCCCACAAATAAGGAGTTGGCTTCAGCCGTATTGAGAAGCTCTTCGGAAACAATGTAAGAGGTCCACTAAGCTTGGTTAGCTTGGAAAGCCCCATCCAGGAACCAAAACAGGATGTAGTGGACTATGTACTTGGCCTTTGCTCTCGGATGAGGAGTATATGAAAAAGTCAAATAAGAACCTGATGGCGTGTGCATTTAGCTATTTTAAAAATTCAATAAATGTGACCTGATGGGATTTAATTTTAGCTGCTTGACAGTACCTCGTTTTGTAGGGTTCCCTCTTCTTGTCTGAGCCAAGAGGAGCCAGGACCTCGTTTTTCGGCGTCCTGTGCTCCCGAGCCGCCATTTTGGGTGAGGCTGGGTTGGCTGTCTAGTCTCCCAGGCTCCTACACCTGATACCAGTTGCCAGCCTGCATAAAGCAGAACGCTGGTGCGGGAGAACGAGCGAAGCGCCTTGCTACGGAGAATCCCCTATAAGGTTTTACGCGACGATAACATTTACCGCGCAAATTGAGGTAGCGCATCTAGTCCATTATGCACAATTGATTCTACTTCAACCTCCGAGACCAGGGCTAATCCGGAGAGGCGCTTTGCAGTACTTATATTAAATATGTGAGCAAGTGCGAAGCCCACTGCTACAGAAAGACACCCACACGGTGGTCTGTGCAGCTAAGAACGGGCCATCCTTGGGAGAATTACGCATTTCCCATTTTACCGCATAAGCGTATATAGACAACCTGAGACCATACGGCCAGCAAGTCCGTGGACGTCCTATAAATATGGTTCAACTATATATGCAAGCACAAATTTGATGAGTGCTTTTTAACCTTATTTGACTACTGTATGTGCAGATAGAGATTTCACCTTTTTTTAATGGCAAAGATCCGTCGATCCTACTATACATGTGGAAACAGGACGTGATGATATAAGGAGTGAGTAACTACGGCAACCAACCTGTGCCTGTAACAAGAGGGACGTTATTATTGTCTTGATAAAGACGGTTCATAGCTAAAACCATCGAAACACGTTGACGCTATCTTTTGACACAATCCGTACCTATAGCTTTTCCTTGAGATACATTATGATCTGATTGTTCCAAAGATTAGCATTTTGAAACTTTAAAAACGGATGTGTTAGAATAATGACAAAATTAACTGTCTGTTTTTGTCTCTCTGTTTAGTATATTAGATCACAATAGGACCTAGATAAAATCATCTACTGTTGAGATTATTGCATAATCCCATTGGTAGGGTTGGGCATGAAATTTTCCCAAATACATAGGACTGCATTTTGTGGGCTGTAACTGTGAATTTTGATGTGTTTTTGCATACTTTATAACTAAATTATTTTTACTGTGTTTTTTTATAAAAATTAAAACTTTTTTTTAATCATTTTAATATGGTTTTCTGCTCAATTTGATTTTGTACATGTTCTAACATATGGGCTGCAATTCATATGTGCCATAATTAGCATGGTGTCTTTTTATTTTTCCGCCTGGGAATCCCTCTTTATACGTGCCTAAGACAAGCCCGTCTGCGCCCGTCCGCGTCCCGGGAGCGCCCAGCACCAGCCATGCTGGGAGTTTGAGGCCAGGAGATCAGATCAGAAGTAGATCATACACTCGCTCTGAACTATTAGCGCTGAAAACTACTATTTGCTGTGGAGATGGTACATGGACTGGCGTATATAGCACAGGGAGGAAGTGTCCCCTTTGCCAGTTTCGTCTGCAAGCTATTTCCTTAGCCCCTGTTTCTCACTCAGAGAGCCCCACAGCTGCGGGCCATGCTTATTAATGCCCTTTCCTTAGTCAAGCATGCCCTAGATATCCATGAACTCCTTTCTGATAACTTGGATCTGTTGTTTGTTACTGAATCCTGGCTTAATGACTCTTGCGCCCCAGTTATTGAGGAAGCTATTCCCTTAGGAAATAAAATTGCCAGAGTTGACCGTCTAACCGGCAGAGGGGGAGGAATCGCTGTAGTGCTGAGAGATACTTGGGTTTTCACTAGGGAGGTGACAGTTGGGCTGGTCGACGGGGAGGCTCTTGACTTCTCCATTGTTCTGGCTCCGCACTTTACATTGAGCGGCACATTGGTCTACCGCCCGCCCCGGCCTGTCGAGTGTTTTTTTGAAGAGCCTGGATGACATTATTGTCCCTCGTGCTCTCCGCTTAACATACTTTCCCCTGGTGGGTGACTTTAACATCCATTTGGACTGTCCCGGGCCCCCGGGCACTAAGAAACTAATCGATCTTTTTGATCTGGCGCAACTAACTCAGTGGTTGAAAGTTCCTTCCCACTCAGGTGGCCATACGATTGACCTGGTGTGTTCCAACTTTGCACTATCTATAGAGAACCCTATCCAGGTTACTTGGTCTGACCATTTTCTGGTCCATTTTTCCTGGCCATTGGGGTCGCTGATGCCCCCCAGTGCCTCGGTTCAATGCAAACCTCCACCAAAAATTGAAATCCCAGCCCTTTATACCGCCCTCTCACTCTCCCGCCGAGTGCTTTCTAGTGACCTGGATGTGGCAGTTGATGGCTTTGCTACTTGGATTAAGCAGGGTGTCAGCTCTGTCTCTCACCCCATCTCTAAAAAACAGCCGCGCTCCTCTCCAGCTCGCCCTTGGTATTCTGGTGCACTAAGAGCTCAAATTGGGCTGTAAGAAACTGGAACGCCAGTGGCGCTCGGAGTATTCATCAGCAAAATCTGCCTTGCGTAAAGCTCAAAGCAACTACTATACGGCCATTAAATTGGCTAAGAGTAGCTTCTATGCAGATCGCATTGCTAAAACAAAAAACAATGGTAGGGAGATCTTCTCCATTGTTAGAAGCTTTTTGACACCTTACGCCGAACAAGCGGCTTCTCCCACATCACTTCAATGGTGTGAGGAGCTTTCCTCCTACTTCATTGGGAAAATACAAGCCATCCAAGATAGTGTGATGAAGAATATTCAGGGACCTGGTGTTCCCCACCATCTGCCCTACACCCCTCCGCCTTCAGCACCGCCTATATGCACCGGCTTTTCCCCTGCAACTGGGTCAGATATATTGACTATTCTTAATACCCTTAAATCAGGCTCACCTTTTGACCCATGGCCTGCCAGAGTACTGGCAGGAGTAGCCGAGGTCGTCTACCCTGAAGTAACATCAATTATTAATCTGTCTTTGTGCACGGCACGGGTCCCTCTGCTTTGGAAGCAGGCTAAATTATTGCCACTCCTTGAGAAGCCCTCATTAGACCAGTTACAAGCAGCGAACTATCGTCCCATCTCTCTTCTTCCAGCCCTGTCCAAGGTCTGTGAAAAAGTCGTCTTCCGTCAGCTGGATACTTTTATCGAAAACCCCGGCGCCCTTCATCCAGCTCAATCTGGATTTAGGAAAACTTCTAGTACTGAGACGGCTTTAGTAGAAATGGCAGAAACAATTAGGGAGTGCCTGGACGCGGGTGGCAGGGCGGCTTTGGTTTTGCTTGATCTCTCGGCCGCCTTCAAAACGGTACCCCACCATCTTCTTCTTACCCGCCTTGCTAACATCGGCATCGCAGGCTCTGCCCTGGATTGGCTTAAATCTTTTTTGGAAGATCGCTCCCGGCAGGTCTGGTCACCTCAGTTTTCTTCAGCGGCCAGGAAAGTGTCTACGGGAGTACCGCAAGGCTCTACTTTGAGCCCACTACTCTAACATCTATCCGACACCTCTTATTTACCTGGCAGAGGAGCTGGGGGCAAAAATAATTGCCTACGCCGATGACACCCAGCTCCTATTTACTTGGAAAGATGGCGACCTGTGAACTTCTCTGGTGCAGACCTGCCTTTCCTCCGTGTTTCAGTGGCTGGCATGTGCCCAACTGAAGTGAAATGAGGATAAGTCGGAGGTCCTTCTATATGGATCTTTTCCATCTGCCTTTCAAGAAAATATGCGGCCGCCTGACTTCCCTCGCCCAAAGTCAGTAGGTGCGCCTGCTAAGAACCAGTGTCTGTTTTGGCACTCTTAAATCTCTTAAAAGGTTTTTTGCCCCACTTCCCAAGCATGCCAAGGAAACTGTCGCTCGGGCACTTATTCTCTCTCGCTTGGATTATGCCAACGTCCTTTATTGTGGTATCCCTGGTTATTTGTTGAGTAAATTGCAAATGATACAAAATGCCACGGCCAGACTTCTATTTAACACCTCTAGAAGATCTAGCGTGAGACAGTATTTGCGTGAACTGCATTGGCTTCCAGTGGCCCAAAGAGTGCAATTTACGGTGGCTCACAGACCTCTGCATGGTTTGGGCCCTTTATACATCAGGAAGCGGTTCTGCTTCCACGTCCCCAGCAGAGCTCTGAGCTCAGCAACCCAACATCAGATGACCATTCCTCAATTTCGCAGGTCCCGGTTGGGAGGTCAGTCCATCTCGGTCAAAGCTGCTCTGGCTTTGAATTCTCTACCTCAGGAAATACGAAGTATTCAGGATTTTGGACCCTTCAAGAAACGGCTTAAAACTTTTCTTTTTAACTAGCTGATCCATGCATTCTACTCTCCAAGGTTTCTGATAATTGCTCACGCCAGGATACTCTTGAGTAATTGAGCACGCTATAAAACCCTTTATAACATAACATGGCCAGCCAGGAGCATGTGAGGCACTACTAAGATCAAAAGTCCTCCATGTCAGAGTACCAGCTAGGACCGTTGGTGTGGGTTTTGGAGCCAGTGGCACCCAGAGCACTGCAGGACAAGTGGACTGAGCCATACCCTATCATAGAGCAATAGGGGGAAGTCACCTACTTTGTAGACTTGGGTACCCCCAGGAGCAGGGGCGGCTGGTGACATTTGAAAGTGGCGGGCGTAAAATGATTGCAAAGGAAGCAAACGAACGTGTGAGCAGTCGCGAGGGGGGAGGGGGTCATACTAACACTAGCAAGATCCTCAGAGAGAAACACATTACCAGTACTAACTTAAGCAAGATTCCCAGAGAGAAACACATTACCAGTACTAACTTAAGCAAGATCCCCAAAGAGAAACACACTGCCCATACTAACAGCAGCAAGACCCTCAGAGAGACACACATTACCCTTACCAATTCAATTTCAGCGTGATCACCAGAGAGAAACACACTGTCCGTACTACGACCAGCAAGACCCCCAGAGAGAAATAAATTTATTTGCCCACATTTTATAAACAAAACACTACAAACAAGCCTTATAAAATTAAGAGGAAAACTTACCTGACCGCCTCTGGTCCTGGTCCGCGTTGGCGCCTCTCTGCCCTCTTCGAACTGGAACAGCACGTCACGTCAGCACTGTGTGGCAACCCCTCAGCCAATTGGCTGAGGGCACAGCCTACTCTTCGCCCGCCGCCTGCCCATTAGGAGACCGAGGGGCTCCGAATGGGCATGCGCAAGTCCGTGAAAACACAAGTGCGCATGACTGGGCACGGGCTAAAAATTAGCTCACCATGCCCACTCATGCGCACTTGTGCTGCAGTGCTGCCTGGTCTGACAATGCATGTCAGTCAACATGACGCCGGACCGCCCACGGTCCGACGTCATGCTGACTGACATGCATGGTCAGTTCTCCCCACCCTCGGCGTCTCTGAACTTCAGTAAACTAAGTTCAGAGACACCGAGGGAGCTGCGGGCGGGTGCGCGGGGCGGGGGGGCAACGCCCCAACGGATGCACCACGCCTGCCCAGGAGTGCTCACAGGGTCATCCATGTGATTAGGCTCAAGTTGTACCATGACAGGGCAGACATCACCAGGTTGATGGTGACGGAAGGAGGTGAGGAGGAAGAAAGTGAACCCCTTCTAGAACTCTTAACCTCTAATTCCCAAGATGGAAGTGTTTAAGAAATAGTTCTCTCCTCCTCCTTGATAGAACAGCGACAAAGGGGCTGCCATCAGTTACTGAGGCAGTTTGCTGGACTGTTTTCTCTGACCCCAAGGTACAACATGGTATACCCATAATGTGGACAACAGTGACAGCTTACCTGTCAAAAGTAAAATATACAGGTTGTCTGACCAGGTGAAGGCCAGCATCAAGGGAGAGGTTGCCAAGTTGTTGTGTTGGAGCTGGGGATGATTGGCTCCTCTAGGTGTTCATAGGCCAGCCCAGTAGTACCGGTGCCCAAGACCATCTCAAAGGAGGGAAGCCTGAGATGAGGTTGTGTGTGGACTACATGAGCCTCAATGCAGTCACAAAGATGGATGCCCCCCCCATACCAAATGCTGATGAGCTCGTTGATAGGTTGGGGGCAGCGAAATATCTTAGTACCTTTGACCTGACATCAAGTCATTAGCAGAAAGCCCTCACACCAGGAGACAAGGGGAGGTCTACTTTTCCAAAACCTTAAGGCCAATTTCAATTTAAAGTGATACCCTACGGGATGAAAAATGCACCGGTCATCTTTCAGAAGCTGGTGAATGAACAAGTTACTTACCTTCGGTAATGCCTTATCTGGTAGAGGCTCCATCTAGCCACAGATTTCTTACCTTTTGAATTATCTCCAAGCGTCAGACTGGATAAGGAAATTTCTCAGTGATAGACTCGCATAGGTGAAAGGGAGCAACCACTTTTGGTAGAAAGCAAGCTCTTGTGCGAAGAAGAAAATCTATTTACAATAGAGGATTAGAAGAGGGATAACTGGTCAGGCAACTGCAGAAAAGCTGAAATAGTAGAAAGATATCCCTTGAGAGTGCCCAGAGAAGAGTCCTGCTGGGGAAGAGAAAGAATGAAGAGAAAAACCTGAGAAAAGGGGGCAGAAAGGAGATTGATCTGTCTTTCTGTACACCATGCCACAAATGTTCCCCAACGGAAGGCGTATACCATCTTGGTGGAGGAATGTGTGTCTTCTAAGATAACGTTGCAGACTTCGGGAGGAAGATTAAAACTGTCACCACTCAATCTGCACACAAGAAGGCGGAGCATTGGCAGGTTCGGGTGGAGTACCCTCTCCAGAGATAGATCCTTCCGAAGGGACAGCCTGATCGGCGGACTGATGGTCATGTTCAAAAGCTTGGGATACTAAACTCTCCTTGCCCAGTCCGCAGCCACAAGGATAACCTGGGCCCGTTAATTTCTGTTCTTCTTGAGAACTCTGGGCAGAAGTAATATGGGTAGAAAGACGTACAGGAGGCCTGAGCTCCATTCAAGACAAAAAGCGGCTCCAAGCGAGAGCCGCTTGGAAACTCCAGCTCGCAGAACTGCTGATATTGTGCATTATCAGCGGTGGAGAACATATCCCACCAAGGCTCTCCCCAAAGCTGAAAGAGACCTTGCACCACCTTCGGATGGAGACACCATTCGAGACCAGCTTGGCATCTTTGGGTGAGTTTGTTTGCTCCGGCATTCAGAGAGCCCGCCAGGTGATGAACCACCAGGGAAATGCCCTGCCGTTCCAGCCATGTCCAGAGACGCAGGGCCTCTTGGAAATTGGTCCACGACCCCACCCGCCCTGTTTGTTGCAGAACCACATGGCGGTGGTGTTGTCCGTCAACACCGGCACAATCCTTTCCTTGATGGAGGATAGAAAGGCTTTAAATGCTAGACAGCTCGCCCAGATCTCTATCAGGTTGATGTGGAGCCCGGATTCCGCCAGAGGTCTCGGATATCAAACTCTACTGGATGGCACCCCATTGTAGGAGTGACGCATCTGTCACCATTGTCAGATCTGGTTAGGAAAGGGTGAGTAGTCTGCAGCTGACCCACTCGCAGTTAATCAACCACCTCTGCAGATCTTTTGCAGTTCCCCGCGAGATCTGGACCATGTTGGAGAGATTTCCTTGATCTTGTACCCACTGGAACTTCAGGTCCCACTTATACCCGCTGGCATATGCAAGCTCCTGTGTCACAATCAAGATGCAGGAGGCACAGCATCCTCAGAAACAGTCTCGCCAAAATCCAGGATAGAGGCTTTAACATCGGTACCATAGTTTGATTTCGGGACATGGATAGTGAACGCCAGTATGTGCAGGAGGTGAACCATAGTCTGGAGGTGGGAGACTACAGCAGGGGCCAGCAAGCCTTCTACAGACAGTCCTCGAGACAGGGGAAGACTGGTACCCCTGATCTTCACAGATCAGCTGAAACCATAGCCTTACCCTGGTGAACACCTGAGTGGCGCTGGTAACGGCAAAAGGAAGCACGGTGAAATGAAAGTGCTTGTGACCTATTGTGAACTGCAGGTAACTTCTGTGGACAGGGAGGACGGGGATGTGAAAGTAAGCGTGCTACAAGTCAAAATGCTACCATCCAGTTTCCAAGTCCGGGGCAGAGAGAACCTGACCAAGGGTGAGCATTTTGAATTTCTCCTTCTTGAAAAATAAATTGAGAAGGCATAGGTCTAGGATAGAACGAAGGCCTCCATCTTTTTTGGGCAACAGGAAGTAGCGGGAATGGCAACTATGACCCCCTTCTGACGTTGGCACTCTCTCTAAAGCTCTCTTGGCCAAGAGAGCAGTCACTGCCTCGCGGAGAAGGGATAGGCGATCCTCCATCTGCCTGTTTAAAGCAGGTGACAAGGAGGGAAGAGCAGTCACGAAGTGAAGAAAGCAGCCCATTCGGACGATCTGCAAAACCCACCAGTCTGACGTTATAGATTGCCAGTGAGGCAGGTGATGGCAGATCCTGCCCCCAACTGGGTGCCCATGATGTTAAGAGGGCACATGAAGGGTTTGGAGGCAGAGGCTGCCAGTGGGGTGGTGGACTGGTCCAACCTCCGACTGCCCAACTCAAACGGTCTGTGGGTACCGCATCCCCGCCCACGCAGAGGCTGGGAAGATTGTGCGACACAGTGCCTGGGTGGGTATAGACTCGGCTGGAAGCCTGTTCCATGGCCGCGAAAGGAGAAAAAGACAGGGTGACGAGGGGCCCTGGTAAACCCTAAGGACCTCGCCGTAGCCGTGCTGTTCTTAAAGCACTCTAGTGCTGAATTTGCCTCGACTCCGAAGAAACGGGAGCAATCAAAGGGTATGTCCATATGTAATGCTTGGAAAATTCCCAGATAAGCCAGTCATCTTCAACCAGGCGTGGTGTCATAAGCCACTGTTGACAAAACCACTCTGCCCAATGAGTCGGTGGTGTTCAGTCCACAGAGGATAGTGAACTTAACTGAGTCTGTCCCATCAGCAACCGCCTGGAAGAATACAGCCCGGGCCTGCTACAGGACGGTTGTCAGCACCTGCGCAACCATATCACACAAAGAGTGGTAATAGTGGCCCAAAAGGCATGTGGTGTTCACAGAGCACAGTACCAGTCTGGTGGAAGAAAACATCTCCTTGCCTAAATTGTCCAGCGTCTTGGATTCACGATCCGGTGGAGTGGTTGGGAATGCACCAGGAATTAAGTGGGAAGTGAAGGCTTGGACCACCGCTCTTCAGGGTAAGGTGATGTGTGAGGAAGTTGGGCTCCCCTGGGGTGGGGCAGTGATTGCAGGCAATAGTCCTGTTCACAGGAGCCACTGTGTTGGGCTTGGACCAAGTCCCAAGCAGGACATCAGAAAGAGCTTCATTAAAAACAGGAGAAGAGGTTCAGAGGGAACACTCCCAGTAGAAGCACTTCTGTCAAGACTTTAATCTTGAATGCCACTGGGTTAAGCTAAAGTGCAGGATCTCAGTCACCCTCCGCACCACCATTGCAAATGACGCTCCCTCCTCCATAGTCCCAGAAGGGGGAGAAAACATGCCAGTATCTGGAGAGGTATGCAGTATGCTGTCATCCGTCAAATCCTCACATCAGACCAAGTTGAGTCATAAGGCTGGTATTTATCAGGGTCCGGTGATCGTTGCACGTCAAGCTACCAGGAGCTTGAGAGATTGCTCCCTCAAGGCCTTGAGGTTCATTGCGTGACAATCGAAGCAGGGCTTCAGATTGTTGTTGGGCTCCAGCCACCAAATGCATACAATATGCAGGTCCATCACCAACACAGAGCGTTGACAAGTGCCACAGGGCCGGACGCCGACCTTCCGAGAGAACATCCAAGCCACACCAAGAGGAAAACCTCAAAAAGACTCGACAAAAAGTCAAAAAAAGTTAGTCAAAAATTGACTTAAGTGTAGCTCTTCTCCAGATCTGCGCTGACTGGCACGGAAAAAAAGGAATCGATGTCAGCGAGCTGAGGTGATGCCTGTATAGGCACTGCGTAAGTTACTTTCGGCACAGAAGACGCCACGCACAGCTGAACGATGCCACCTACTGGTGTGCAAGGGTACAGCTCAAGAAAGATTTCCGGATCCAGTGTGACACCTGGAGATAATTTTTAAAAGTAAGGATTCTGCGGCTAGATGTCTATCAGATAGAGTACTCCGGTCTGGATGGTTTCAATGCAGCTTGTCTTGATGATATAGCGGTGTTCAGTTCCACCTAGGAGCATCACCTGGTCCACCTCAAGGAAGTGCTTTAGCACCTGCAGCAGGGAGGGCAGACTGTCAATGTAAACAAGTGGCAGATAAGGCAAGGCTCCAACACCAAGTTGGTCGAGGCCATTTACAGCCTCTCCAATCCAAGATCCAGACGATTGTGGCCTGGGAGCTCCTAAAACACAGACCCATGTTAGAGACTTTCCTGGTCTGACTGGGTACTACAGAAGTTTGTGCAAGGAAGGATATGGTACCACAGTGGGACCATTAACTGAACTTACCTCCAAGAAGCAAACCAGAAGAGTCATTTGTGTCAGGATGAGCAAGTTGCATTCATTAGCAGGCGACTACGCCCTGGATAGCACCGTTAAAGTGCTATTGAAAGGGAAGCCTTTGCTGTGGTTTGGTCCCTGAAGAAACTGACACCCTAACTGTTTGGGACTCACTTCACCGTTCACACTGACAACAGGCCTTTTTAGATGGTTGTTGCAGATGAGAGTAAAGAACTCCAAGTTGTTGAGATGGTCTAGTTCCCTAAAGGTATGGACTTAACCATGGAAAACAGAACTAGGGCTGACCGTGCCAATGCAGATGGCCTTTTCTTCATGTTCTTCCACTTAGATGATGAGAACCACCAGGACAACAACTTTCTTCTGGAGGAGGGGCATGTAAGGAAATGACACTATCTTTGGTCAGGAATCACAAAAATTGAGTTTATGCCGTTCCTCTGCAATGGAGTCGTTAAAGTCAAAAAGAAGGCTGGATCAAACTAAATCGACAATGTGTCTATGGTTAGGAATCCATATGTTGGATTATGTTGCCCTCACACACCCTTTCAGATGTCATGCTTCATCATATGGGCTGCTTCTCATCGGGTCGGCAGTGCAATACCCAACGGGCTCCTTGAAAAAGGGGCGCTTTGTCAGAGATCTTCTATCCAACTGCCGTATGGTGAAGTGCGGGGTGGGGCCAGGATAGTGTAGATGTGTGGTGGTGATTTAAAACAGGGTTGGGAGTGCCTAATACGAAATAACTTTTTATTCTGGGGGTCTCCTACCCTGATTAAAAGCATATGAGCATGGCACTCACCCGAGTATAATGTCTCGTGTTAGAGTGTCCTATGCTGAAGGATGTGGGTCAACATGTTTCTCGCATAGAGTGGATGTACTCTTGATTCTTCAGGACCAAAAAACAAGGAAAAAGAACTATCTACATCTAAAAGCTACTGGTAATTAAGTGTGTAGCGGATATAAATGTTTCTTAACTAAAATACCTATTGTGATCAGGAGCTACCCTATTAAGTAACTGCCCAGACTTCAACAGTGCTCGGTGGACTGCGCATGAGTGAGTTCCTTAGTAAGTAGGAATTTGATTACATCACGCTGCTGCTTGTGACCTACCCACTCCACCGGGTCCGGGAGGTCAAACTATCCTTGGTAAACCCTAGGTTTTTCGGCTAATGCTTTTTTTCCCACTCTGAGTGCACTTAGACCTGCTAACCATACCTCAATGCCAGTGCCCTGACCCCAAAAGTAATGTGTTACATTGGTTATACTCAATTGGCATAGATGATTTAGCTGTAAGTCCCTAGTATATGGTACCTGGGGCCTATAAGTTAGAGGGTTCCCCCCCCCCCCCCCCCAGGGATAGCAGCACCGATTGTGCCATCATGGGGATGACCAGAGAAAAACGATTCTCCCAGACTGCATTACGGTCTGGAAGGGCAGTTTCGAATTGCTAGTTCGACTTTGCCAATTAAAAGCCATTGCAAAGTCCACTGTCCCCCCTTAAACATGTGAAAGCCACCCCAATGGCAGGCCTACCAAGCCCTAACGCAAGGTGCAGCATATTTCGTGGACATGAACATGCATTTTACATTGTTAGCGAGTGCCAGGTTACACGCTGACCCCTCAGCTGTGCTAACTCCGGAACAGTGCAACCAAAGTTGGTACTTCAAGGCATCAAACAACTTGTTACATCAAGTCCGACTTCGTTAGCAAGTCAAAATTAACAGAACAGGTTAGTGTGCGACTTTTAATTTAGAAAGTTGCCACTTTGTTGCCTTCAATCTCCTGTGACCTTAACGGTTGCAAATGGAGATGGAACCAAAGGCAGCAATCTGCCCTCCTGGAGAGATGTGCTAACTACTATCAGGAAAGGAGACAATGGGAGCCTGCACTAGAGAGAAGCACTACCTCCCTCCTGCAGGGAACAGGTGCTGGCCCAAAAGGCAGGCTTCACAGCTAAAGCTGCCTTTGAAGGAAGAGCAAATGTGGAACCCTTGGGAGAGGGGCAGCACTACTGTTTAGGCAGACTATTTGGCACACGGGAAGGAGGGGGGAAACCTATTGTTAAACTAGTTTTCCAGGGGCGTATAGCTCCCTTAGAATCCACACCTCTGGGTTGGGCTAGGGACCTCTGGATGCCAAGAGAAGGGTTCTGCCATCTTGGGAATTGGCAGAATAGTACATGCTGGGAGAGCCAGATGCCAAACCTCCAAGGAAGTTTTCATCAGGAGGGAAGGAATCTGGTAGTCCATTGGCTACCTACTGTATCCTACCATGAGGGCCTTTTCTGCACATAAATAGGGCAACCCTAGCACCCAGAACTCAGATCTGGATTGGACTGAAAGATGGAATACCCTGCTTCATCAAGTTCCCGGCAAAAAAGGTTGTACCGACGTGCTGCACCTGGCGGCTAGCAAAGAAAAGGACTTTGCCTGTTGTGTCCTGTTCAAGGAGAAGTCATCTCAAGAGCCCAGTCAAAGTACAGAGACTCCAAGAATGAGCCGACTGGCCTCCTATTCACATGCACAGGGATGAAACAGCTGGAGAAGTCTGCTAACGGGGAGTGGTAGCCACAGTCCCCAGATCGCCACTTCCTGCCGTTATGCAACACCAGAGACCAGGACCCGATGATCGGAAGTTGCACCAGACTCTGCTGGACCCAGGAGAGCCATTGGAGTGCAGTTTGGTTGCCCACATGGCAAACTACAGCCCAGAGAAAGATTTGGCTGCGACGGCGACACTGGGTGACTGGTAGTCCAGTGGCACCTGAACTTCTGCCAGACCAGAGAGGACCACAAATCTGTGTCTAGGACCCCCTCATCACCTTCATGGACCGAGGAGTGCCTGCAGAAAGACCCCTGCATCGCATCCACTGCATCCTTCAGCATCTTTAAGCATTCTGTATCCTCAGCATCAGGACCACTTCCATAGGAATCCGTTGGATGATAAAGCACCTGGAACTTCTAAAAGACTGCTTCTTCTTAGAAAGTAACTTTGAGGGCCTTGCTGGTCCCATTACAAATTGCCCAACTTTTCACTTTAAAAGTTTCGGGTGACAAATTTGTTAAATTGGCAGTGCGTGTTCGTTGCGGAGTGAAATGCTGTGATTTGCTATATATTGTAAAATGTATATCTCTGGAACCCTCCAGTGGATCCTTTTCGTTTTGGTTTCTAAAAATACATAAAAATGCAGTCCATTTTTATAAATTGGCATCAGATTTCTTTGGTGCCTTGCCGACTTCAATTGTTTAGTGCTGTTTAAATGCTTTAGAATTGTTCCTTTGTGTAAGCCTTACTGCTAAGAGCCACAGCTACCCAGGGCTGAGGGAAGGTTTGACAAACGAAACCTCAGGGTCCTAAAGGGGCTGGGGAGTTTATTACACGGGACGGTCGCACAACCACACCATATAATACACCCCATATGAAACAGAATGTCTAAGTTTTGTCTGGTATCATGCAATGACAGTGTTGGAAAAGAATCCACTATATCCTCCAGTTCCAAGTCTCATCAGCCTCTGTACATTGACACATCACTTAGTCATGGAATGTAGACCAATAGTCTGAACATTTGTAGCGTGTCAGGGTCTTCACTCGATGTCGCTCATTGCGATCGGATATGAAGTTGTATCTCTAACCACCGCTGAAGAGTCTTGTTGAGCTGCATCAACAGCTGTTCAGTGGCAGTGTTTAGAAAGGTTTACTGCACCTTTGTGGTCTTCCGTGAAATAATTTTCTTTACCTCCACTCGCTGTTTGGTAGGGTATTGCATGGCATATCGGATTACTTTGGAGTGCAGAGTTTTTTAGTGTCCAGAAATCTCTCTGACGTCCTATACAGTGGCAGTAAAGTCAGGGTAGATGGCAATATATTAGCCCGGGTATCCTAGGGTACCCCTTCTCTCAAAACTCATGGAACAGCATCCCTGTTGAGGTAATTGAGTATACGGGCAATGATGGGGACACTGACATGCCTGGCATTGACCTCGGCGCCAACAAACGGTGAGTGCGCTTAACCTCAAACATTGCTGTAAAGTTGTCACAGCTAAACAGTTCCAACAGCATTGTTTTCAACAAACAGTTCAGTATCCAACCATGTGTGTTGACTCTGCTGAACCTAAAATTGTATTATTATTACTGCGGGATCATGCCTCCAGATCTTCATTCTGTGGTGTCACAACTGTCAGTGTCTTATCCATCGCATGTCATGTCCACACAGCAGTTCAGTTGGGTGGTCATAGGTGCCTCCAGGCCCAGTAGGCCCTATTCGGCCAAGCTCCACAGCTGGTCACGCACTAGCAAAGGATCATCCTCGAGGGGCGTAGACACCCTCCTCGATAGCACGGCCCATTCGAACGCCTGCATCAAATATCGGTAATCTGGGCTGGAGATGTAGAGGACCAAAGCGGTTTGTGTTCCCCAGAACCGGAGCGATGTGGCTAGACAGCCAACTTGGCATGCAGTCAGACCACTCCCCACTATAAGATGTTAATCTTAGTAAACTTTGCGTCACTAAAACAAGCCCTCTTTTGATCAATGACTTTAATCAAGAAACTACAGAAAGCAGCCTAGTGATAGCTAAGGAAGCATCAGAGAGAACACACCAAATTACATAAGTTTATTCTAATGTCATAATTCGTTTAAGAACACGTCACAGAATCTATGATCTGTCGTGCATACCAATATTTCATCTGTCAGCAAAGATCACAGATCGGTATGAGGAAATAAAAGTACAAAAAGTCCATTTGTTCATCGTAAAGTGAAAGTGCTCAATGCAAAATAACGACCAGATACCACCGCACTCTAGCAAAGGTTTCTCCCACGTCTGCGTGCATTGGCAAAAATGAATCATTACTTGCTTTCTTATTTTTAAAAACAGATCTAGCTAACAAATTATGGCTGCCATCCAAGGAAAGGTGTGTGATTAAGAGTTAATAAGTAATAGTGCAAATCACATACTTCCTGGCACACCTGCTCACATTATACCAAAACAAGTCTTTGAAAACTTCATCCAAATAATGCCTCAGCTTTGTCCACATCTTTTCATTTAATTTCTAAATAGGTATCACCTTTCGTAGATCCATAATTGTTTTAGTAATGAAGATTTAAGTGAAATAGCTAAAGGCCCTTCTCATGTGACCGGGCCAGATTACACTAACCAATTAGTACGGACATTTTAATATGTCAAACAAAATACTTAATCCTATTTCATTCAATCACTTCCAACTACAATCACACTAAATTTACTGGAACACTATGTAATCATTGTCAATGTCTGAACATGGAAATGTAGTTGCTAAAGGTATTAATTAAAAAAAATGATGGTCTAAAGAAATAGTGCCAGGGAAGTCTTTCCTAACGAGACTACTAATATAACGTATTTGGCTATGACAGAAAGGTTAGCAATAATGCTGGAATACTGACTGCTTCATTGCCATGACATTCCTGCAACAATTTAGATGGTGCCAAGAGCAACACTAGTCATATGACGTGCACTTTAGGTCTCCAGCTGTAAACAAAGTATGAATGTCACTAACTTACTACATGGTGGTAATGAGTTCGACTACAAATCCTCAGTACATTCAAATGTTACGAGAGCAAATTCAAAGCTTCACATTTGTAATCAAATTTTACTCGTGAAAATGAGTCTGCAAGGAGGGAAACAGGAGAATCTATCCCAAAGCGGTGCAGCTGCAGCAATACTCAGCAGAACCGTTGCTGAATTCGATATCTGCTAAACTAGGTTGGCAAAAAAATGCCAATACAATAATGTTTTAACAAAACCATTCAATAAAATTATCCAGAGCTAAAAGGAGCTTAGTGGATAAATGCACACAAGAAAACCTTGCTAAATATTAAGGAAATAAAACGTTGCCAAGTTGTGTCGGCGCACACTTTCTAAAATATCTGTTAATAATCTAAAATATCTGTTGCGTCTTAGAAAAGGTTTCCATTAAATAATCGCAGAAAAATGGTCTACAAAAAGATCTGACAACATATTAGTCAGTTAAAGACTGCTAAAATATAAATGTATTGGTAAAAAACACAAATATTGCTCAATGCGTATCTTTTTAAAGCAGAGAAGAAGGTGGTACCGAAGCACACGAACAAGCCCTGACAAGTTTCTTAGGCCCATGACATGTCAATAGTAAAGGTCAATAAAGTGTTTTTTTAAAGGCATTTGTGGCTTATTTTCCTCCAAGTTATCTTCGTGTTACACCCAATAAATCTACCAAACAGACCTGTATTTCGCCTAGCAGACTGTTTCAAGGCTGCCCCTCTCCAGGGAGGGAGGTGCCAGGCTCCCGATGGGGCAGGCGCCATTGCTGATGTAGCGCTAAACTTGCTTTTAATATTTTTATGTGTTCTCTCTCATTGTAGTGGTGTATAACATTTTATTTAACAGTAGCAATACCCTACAGGGGATCCTGTGGGTGCTGCAGAGCTTGCTGGGCCCAGCTGGAAAGTCCCATTTTATTTGCAAACTTACTTTACATCTTTTGCGCTCCGGGGCCGAGGCCAGACACGCCCCCCTCCTCTAGAGGGCACATTGCATCCGTGCAGCGGTTGGGTTCCTGGCGCACCAAAGGTAAGCCCGTCTGTGCCCATCCGCGCCCAGACGGGGCCTAGGGCCAGGAGCCCTGAATCATTTTTGCCGATAGAAGAGGCCTGTATCAAACACTCAGGTAGGGCACTCCATGCCTCACGCCCCACTTTCCTCGGCTGCATAAACCTCTGCTTAGACTCGCAGACCCAACAGTTAGGCTTTCCAAATTGTAATGAAATTATTCCGAGACCTACTCTCAAGCCATCCACTATTAACGCAGGGTTTCCCCCTTTTAACACCACCAAATCCATGTTGAATATTTCCCTTATTAACGTACGATCCTTACCCAAACATGAATATGAAATAGCTGACCTCATCGACACAGCAAGTCTGGATGTGCTATTTATCACTGAATCCTACGGGATTTTGTGGCATCAGTTCCAAATGGATATGAGCTATTCAGATTGGGTGGCCTCGCTCTGATGTATTGCAGTTGGATTACTGCCCACTGCACTGCTGTTCCTTCCTCCGACTGCGAGGCATTTTCTTTTAAATTAGGCTGCCATAAGCAGATGATGTTTAATGCCATTCTTTTATATCTTCCTCCAGGGGCAAAAAGTATATTTTTGTATAACTGTCATTTCTGGAGTTTGTCCTTCAATCCAATAATTTCACTATTCTTGGTGACTTTAATTTCCAGCTGGAAGCCACCAATGACAGACTCCATAGACGTCATAGAGATGGCCTCAGGACTTGGACAACTTATCAAGGACCCCACACACTTGGCTGGTCACACCCTTGATGGGCTTTTCTCCAATAATCCTGCTATTACTGGAAATGCGCTCCCTCTGAGCAGGTCTGATCAGCAAGCCATCATTTTTTTTACTACATGTTGCCTATTAAAGAACAGGCGTTCTCTAAGCCAGCTACATCCACCACTAGAAGAGACTTGCATAAAATAGACTCTTATTAACTCAATGCACAGAATCAACCAGACCTCCCTCCAACGCAAACGTGGCCTCCTCCGCCTATATTAACTGGCTTAATTCGGCCTTTGGGAAACAAGCTCTAGCAACCACTTCACACAACAGGATGGAACCTTCAGCCCCCTGGTTCTTCGAAGCCTTGCGACTGGAGAAACAAGCCTGTAGAAGGCAAGAAAGACATTGGTATATGCACTGTGATGCCCAAGATAAGCATTTATACAAATTAGCGCTAGCCAAATAGAAAAACCTTCTCATTAATGAAGAGAGTCACGATTACCCACAAATGATTGAGAATGTGTCCAGTTCCAATCAGGAACTGTTCCAGGTGGTCACCAAGCTGACATTTGTCCCGAAAAATAATTCCACCACACATAGCCAAAAATTCTGTGATACCCTGGTCTATACTTTTAAAGACTAGGTCAATCAGATCTTTAATACATTTGATAACTCCGAGTTCCGAGGCCACAAATGAGCTGAGAAAGCAGAAAGACCTAGGCTACCTCTCGCTCTTGGAATTCTCACCCGCCTGTGGACAGTAGGCACAACATTTATACCATAGCGCTTTGTGTGCTTCTTCCCAGGCGCATTCTGACCCTGAATACCTGAGAGGTAACTACTTCAGGGGCCACTGAGGACAACTGGGAAGGACATCACTTGGGAGGTAAGACCTTATTAAGCACGGATTGGACTTGTAGGTCATGTTTCACAGAGTGCATACTAGGCTTGTGTCTCCACACGATCACAGTTTCTTCTCTAATTTTAGATGCACTTCTCTGGTATCAATGTTGTGCCCACTGCCCATGGGGGGCATGGTGCACCGCCTCCCATATATATATATATATATATATACACATCACCCTATTGGAGATGCCCTAACATGAATATACCTTTCTGTTCAGAACACATTATAGATACCTGCTGCCTCTGGGGTCAATAGGGGGACAGGATTTGACCGTACCACTTACTTTGATAACTGGATACTGGGGTGGTAGCTTATTGTCATTACCGAAACCGTGACTCAACGTATAGGTCACTGGCGTATGTCACAGGTGACCACCTGTCGCATGTCATGAGACTATACGAGGTACAGGACACATGTACGCTGCCTGACTTGTACCTTAACTCGCAACTGATTACTGAGCTCAATTGCTCTCGTACACTCTCCACTCCATGACTCGCACTGATTTAAATGTATATCTTTCCGCAGACACTTGCACTTCACTTAGGCACTCCTCACTACACGAGTTTAGGATTACACAGTGTGAAACCGGTGCATATCACTGGGGAAAAGGAGTACTAATTACCACATCTGCCACTAATGGTGTCTTGGGTTGGTGTAATTCGTGGCTTGGGCTCTCTCTCGCACACGGGTACCCTATCGAAACCAACCGCATCTTGCGTGTTAAAGAGCACAGCGAGGAGTGCACCGCAGGAACTTCCTCTCAAGTAACGGGTCTGGGGGAATCCGTTTTTTTCCACTCATTTGCACTTCTCCATCCTCTCTCATGGGTGAACTCCTACTTTATGGCCTCTAAATAGTAATGTAACTAGGAGTACATCTGTTTTCTGCTCAACACACAGTAATGTCAGCCTTTCATGTATACTCTTTGCAGCCCTGAAACAGTCTTGTATGCGAAATACATGTCTGTTGCCGGTTTGGAAGATTTATCATGTTTAACACGAAGATAATTTGGAGGAAAATAAAAGTCACAAATACCTTTAAGAAAAAACTTTATTGACTTTTACTGTTGACATGTTTGTGTGCTTTGGTATCGTCTTCTCCAATTTACCGTGCTGTGACCCGGCTCCAGAACGGGGACATACACCTAGGGTGGCAGGGTGTCGGTACCAAGAGAGCACCACAACTGGGACAGTCTTTGCCCTGATCTACCTCCTCCCACTCTGACCACGTGCTCGACGTGCCAACCATCATTTTTAGGTCGAGGACCGTCCGGTCTGCCAAGGCAGAACCGGAAGTCGGAGATTTAATGATTCTTAGAGTGGCTATTTAGCCCGCCTCTCTTTTTGCTTCTCCTCCATTGGCTGGCTTCCTAAACAGAGGCCAGCCATTGGAGGAGAGAGCCATCCCTCCAAATAGGCTCCGTCTTTTTCACATTCGGGGGCATGTTCGTGCTGTTCTTTCCACTTTTTAGCCACGCCCTTTCTCAGGCGTGTTTTTCTCTCCTCCAGCCAATGGCAAGAGGAGAGAAAAAGAAACACGCCCCCGAATCTGCAAACGCCACTGCGTTTCTCTGAGGCATTTCTGCTTTGCCTCGGAGAAAGGCAGTGGTGTGCTTGCCTTTTGCTCTGCCTTGTTCCTGTATGTTCCTTCACTCGTAGCCCTGTATTTATAACGCAGCCCAATCAAGTATCAGAAGGCAGGGGGCGTGGCCAGGCGCCGACGGAGATGGCCGCTTGGGTCTAGAGCTCCGCTGAGCTAACTGTGCTGCCCGCTACAATCCGCTCATTTATCCGAGCTGCACGCATCAGAACCTCGGCGCTACCTTCCCTAAGGGTGGCGCGACCGGCGGAGGCTAGAAGAGGCGCCCAGAGAACGAAGGGCAGACCGGCGGCGACGGCTGCTGGAGCCGCGGCGGCTGAGGAGATCGGCTGGAGCCTGGGGCGCGGGCCAGCCGTCAATTGAGGTCCCGGCGTGCGGCCTACCTCACCGGCGGGGCTGATGAGGGACGAACCCCTGTGGGCGAAGGTTGAGCTGCTGCCAGCTGGAGCGGGTCCGGAGTAGCGAACCGCCGCAGGGACCGGGGCCGCGGAGAACCGGTGGGGGCGGATCGCGTCTGAAGCGCTGAGCCCCGGGCACGGATCACAGCGCTTGGCTGAGTCGGACATGAGAGGAGGGGCCTTACATCCGCAGTGACACTAGCCGAGGTCGGGAGCGGAAGGTGAGCGCGAAGGCCCTAGCAAGCGGGTCAAGTGGATCCCCGCGACCAGCGGGAGCAGGCTGCGGGAGAGGCAGCGATCGGCGGCAACGTAGTGGAGCGGGTGAGGCCTGCCCTTGGGGTGTGGCGCGGCCGGACAAGTACTCAGGCGCCCGGCATCTGGGGGATCCCGGGGGCGGCCCCCGCCTGGTTGATGGTGCAGACGGAGGGGGCGAGCGATCGGCAAGAGCGGTGATACAGCTGCTGATCGCGCCACGCAGACGGGGCCGGCCGGCAGAACGGCGACGGGGGTGCTGCCCCAGCCGGAGAGGAGGTGGCACGTGGAGCCGGTGGACCTTGCCGGCGGCCGGGCTGGGGTACGTCCTTAGTTGTGCGACGGACGACGGACACCATTCGCCCAAAGGTGGGGAAGCCCTCACAAACCAACAAGTTGGATAAATATGCGGTGCCCACCGGCCCGGCGCTGTCTGGGGTAACGATGGACACTACTGTGGAGAAGGCGGAGCCCTCCCTGACCTCCATAATGGCCGCCATACAGACATTTGGCACTAACCTCGAGACCAAAATGGATAAGATCTCGATCGAGGTCAACCTTCTGCGCACAGACCTCGGAAAGACCACGGAGAGGTCAAAGGCCAACGAGACAGACATTCAGGCCCTGCAGGCCTCGGAGAAGCGGCTTGAGGGCCGCATCAACGAGCTTGTCTCCCAGCACCGTCAACTGGCCCTGCGGCTCCAGGACCAAGAAGGAAGGGCGCGTCACAGCAACATCCGCGTCGTAGGTGTGCCGGAGGGAATGGAAGGGGGCAGCGTGGAGCTCTTTCTCGAGGACCTCATACTCCAACACCTGAAGGCCGTGAGGCTCTCGAAGCTTTTCACAGTTGAGCGCGCTCACCGGGCCCCGATCCCCAAGCCCAGACCGGGGGCCCCGCCTAGGACAATTATCGCCAAGATCCTAAACTATCGGGATAGGGATGCCATCCTTCAGGAGGCCCGGCGATAGGGGATCTTCAGCGCGAAGGGGCCACCATCAGATTCTTCCCGGACTTCATGCTCCGGGTACAGCAGGAGCGGCGCTCGTTCTTGGGCGTCAAGGCGGCGCTCAGGGACCGGGGTCTTAAGTACATGATGTTCTTCCCCGCTAAACTTAAAATCATCGCGGAGGGCAGGTCGCACTTCTTCACCTCATCAGCGGCGGTCCAAGAGTGGCTCGACACGGCGCAGACAGAGGATCGTAGCAGGCGCGAACGTGAACAACCGCTGCGGGGGGCGGAGGAATCCCCCGACTCGGTGAACAACGGAGTGGGGAGAGCGGAGCAGAGCCAGGGGTCGTGGCGGTCCAGATCGAATAGCCCCCGATGGGACTCTCCCCCGGACACGGCGAAGCGCTGAACATTCCGCCCACGGCGTCAGGCCGCAACGAACAGTAAAGTATTTGGTCTGCTCTGGGGTCCCAATGACAGTGGTGGGGCGGTGGGGAGGGTGAGGGTGCTCTTCCCCCCCCCCCTCCCCCCCCCCCCCGACGACATTGAGGAGGTCCCTTGATTGCCTTGCACACTGGATGGTGTAACAGTTTGGGTGGCACAGTGGCGGCGGCGGCTGGAGTTGGAGCTGGCCTAGTTCTCCCTAACTGAGTTTTTCCGGGGAGGGCGTCTACTCTCTCCGGGTTGGGCTGGGCGACAGGCGCTCTGCTAATTGGGGCAGTGGGTAGTTTAAAACCTGCGGAGCAGGGGGCAGGGTGGGGGGGATTGTTTGGGGGGCTGTTACAGCGATTGTAGTCGAGATGTTGCGATTGTTGGTCCATTTGAGTGGGCCCTAGTTGTGATATGCATAGCTGTGGGCTGTTGGGGGGGGGGGGGGGGGGGAGTTGGAGGGTTGTTAAGGTCACACACTGATGGTCGACAAGGGGTGGCGGGCAGCGCCGGTGCTCAGGGGCGGACGGGGTTCTATAGCAGGGACTATGGCTGGTGGTGGGGGGGGGGATAGCCTCAAGATCCTCAGCTGGAATGTGAACGGGCTGGGGGGATGGGCTGAAACGTACTATTGTTATGCAGTTCATCAAACGCCACCTCCCGGATGTTGTGTTCCTGCAGGAAACACATTTGATGGGGAACACATGCCAGGCCCTCAATAGATGGGGTTATGCCCTGGCGGTCCACTCCGGTTTCACCTCAGGTTCTAGGGGAGTGGGGATCCTGGTTCGCCGCTCACTGCCCCTACACATAGACCGCACTGAGACGGATCCACTTGGCCGCTTAGCGGGCCTGTCGGGGAGATGGGCGGGTCGCCGGATTAACTTAATCTCTACATATATTCCCCCCGGCTTGCAGACACAGGCATACGTGGACTTGGGTAAACTCCTACTCTCCCTCCCTGACGGACAGCTGTTCGTCGGGGGTGACTTTAATGCTGTGGCCTCCGGGACCCTGGATAGGCATCCGCCCAGGGACACGCCTTCGAGACAGAGGTGGTTGGCGGACTTCCTTGAAGCCTTCGGGCTCACCGATGCCTGGCGGCTGATGCACCCTGCGAGTAGGCACTTCACCTTTCACTCTGGCCCGCATCGCTCTTTCCCCCGCCTGGACTAAGTCTTGACCTCCATGCAGCCGGACATCACCATCCGAGAGGCCTCCCACCTGGCGCGTGGGATTTCGGATCACTCGCCAGTGTACATTCAGGTTGCGATAGGGGGCGGCCGGGAGGGTTGCACGTTCCCCATACCCGCTTGGCGTCTCAAGAGTGAGGACATGCGGAAAAAGCTGACTGACTCCATCGAGCGTTACTTCGAGCTCAACACTGGGTCGACGAGCTCCGTGGTCACCCTGTGGGAGGCTTTCAAGGTGGTGTTGCGGGGGGAGGCCCTTTCGGCCATCGCTGGCTGCCGCAAGGACCGTGAGGCGCAGGTCGCCTTGGTGGAGGCGGACCTAAGAGCACTTGAAGAGGCAGCCTGTGTGGAGACGGAGCCGGGGGTGCAACATCGGATGCGACTAAAAACCGCAGAGTATAGGGAGCTGGTCACGCTCGCTGCCCAGACTGCCATTCAGCATAAGGTGGGCAGGATACATGACCAGGGAGACAAGGCAGGCAAACTTATCGCATGGCTGGACAAAAAGCAGCGGGCCACGGCGGTGGTGCCGGAGGTCAGGACGGTGTCGGGTGATACGGTGACGGAGCCTAAAGAGATTGTAGCGGAATTCGCAGAGCACTTCCGGCGGGTGTACAGCAGAGGGTCAGACCGCCCAGAGGAGGACTCCGACGCCTTGCTGGCGGATATTCGCATGCCCTGTCTATCGGAGGCCGACCGGGATGTCCTGGAGGCCCCCCTCGCCGCGGCCGAATTGGAGCGTGCGATTGTGGACCTTCACCCGGGGAAGGCGTTAGGCCCCAATGGTCTGCCTATCGAACTCTACAAGTTGAAACCGGACGTTCTCGGCATACATCTCCTCCGGATGTTCGAGGAGAGCGCTGCGGTGGGGCTATTGCCGCGGGATCAACGCCTGGCTACCATAGTGGCTATACCTAAAGAAGGGAAGCCACGAGATGCCTGCTCGTCGTACAGGCCGATCTCCCTGCTGAACGCAGAGCCGAAGATACTTGCTAAGACACTTGCAAACAGGCTCCACTCAGTCCTCCCTAAGCTGGTCCATCCGGACCAATCCGGCTTTATGCCCCACCGTAACACGGCGCTAAACCTCCGCCGCCTGCACGGAGTGATGGGTAGGTGCCACACGATTCGGGAAGATGCGGTGGTGGTGTCCCTTGACGCCACCATGGCATTCGACACACTCGAATGGCCATACATGATGGCAGTACTCCGAAAACTGGGCTTCGGTCCGCATTTCATGGTGTGGGTTCGCTTTCTGTATTCAGAGCCGCTGGCCCAGGTAGTGGTTAACGGTAGGGTGTCTGAGGTGTTTGGTCTGGAAAGGGGCACCAGACAGGGATGCCCGCTCTCCCCTCTCCTATTCGCGCTTTCTCTTGAGCCGCTGGCGGCATGGATCCGGCAGGACAACTGCCTCACAGGGTTGCGATGGGTGGACGGCTGGGAAGACAGAATATCGCTCTATGCCGACGATATCCTCCTCTATCTCTCCCACCCACGGAGATCTATCCTTGCGGCGATGGACATCTTTGTCAGTTTTGGGAAAAACTCCGGGTTCTGCATCAATTGGGCTAAATCCGTCCTCTATGTTCTACATGGCAATACTCCCAGGCTTCCTGACAGCTGTCCGCTCGCTGTGGCGGAGGAGGGCTTTAAATACCTTGGAGTGTTTGTCACGCTGGACAAGACTCTCCGGTTCGAGAAGAATCTCCTGCCACCGCTGCAACGGCTCCAGCGTGACTCCACCTCGTAGCAGCGGCTGCCGTTGTCGCTGCTGGGTCGTGCGGCCCTCTTTAAAATGATGGCACTCCCTAGATTGCTGTATGCTCTCCAAAATCATCCGGACCTGGTGCCTGCCTCATACTTTGCGGCGGTGGAGGCGGCGCAGCGGACCCTCCTGTGGTCGGGCACACCCAGAATAGCGTTCCGGAAACTCACGCTGGGGGGGTATGACGGGGGGATAGCCCTCCCGGATATCCGTAAGTACTACTGGGCCGCACACCTCTCGCCGATAAATCAGGGGACGTACTGCGACGGGAATGACCCGGGGTACGGGATGGATAGATGGTTGCTCCCGGGGGGGAACTACGAAGTTGCGCTGTACTCCAGACCGGGCGGACTCCACCACACGGGGCCGACGAAGCACTCGGTGCAAATATGGCACGCCGCGCACCGGGCGCTGGGCTGGTCTAACACGCTGACCCTGGCCACACCCCTGTGGGCATCGGAGAGATTGGGTGGCCTGCGGCACACGAAGGGGTTCCGTGGCTGGGATCTTATCGGGATCTCCAGGGTGGGGGACCTCTGGGGGCCAGAGGGGGTCAGACCCTTTGCCTATCTCCAGGACACTTACAATATGGCGCGTACGGAATATTTTAGATACCTACAGGTCCATCATTCTCTCCAAGCTAATATTCCCCCGGGGACTCGACCCCGCAGGCCTCCCCGCTTGAGGACAGGTTGCTGGATGGGCACATGCCGGAGCACGCCATATCGCTCACGTATAAAAAATTGATCAACAACCCCCCAGATCCTCTCGACTCCCTAAAAGAGAAGTGGGTGGCGGATGGACTGGAGATTGATGATGAGGAGTGGATCACCGCTCTGGCGTCTCCTAGGGAAGTAGCGATATCGGCAAGGCTCCGACTGGTGCAACTTAAAATATTACACAGGGTATATATCTCGTGCACCAGACTACAGGCGATGGGGAGGGGGAGGGGGGGGAGGGACTGTGCCGGCGGGGGTGTGGAGAGAGGGGCTCCTTCTTCCATATTCTGTGGGACTGCCCAGGGGTGCAGCGGTACTGGAGGCGTGTGGTGTCCTGCATGGGGGAAGTATGGGGGACTGATATTCGCACAGAGGCCAAGAGATGTCTGCTTAACATCTGGGAACCCACGGACTTGACCCAGCGGGGCAGACTCTGGGTCACACTTGGGCAAATGGTCGCAAAAAGAAATTTAGCCCGTCTGTGGGGGGCATCGACCCTGCCGAAACTGGTGGACTGGCAAAACGACATGGACTGGTGTATGCTACAGGAGAAGGCGGTGTATACGGCACGAGGATGCCCCAGAAAGTGGGGAGAGGTGTGGTCGCTCTGGAACACTTACCGAGGGGATATAGTTGAGCCTCCGCAGACCCGTTTGTCTGGCCTGGAGACTGGGGACGTGACCTAGGCTGCTGTCCGCCCTAAGACATACCAGGCGAGTCTTGCTGCTGTAGCTGTAAGTTGCCGGTGCTGCGACACCCCAGATGCTTCGAATGAACAGTCTTGTATTGTGTGACCTGGTTTTGCTTTGCTTTGTTTTTTTTTTTTACACAATAAAAATAATTTACAACAAAAAAAAGTATCAGAAGGCAATGGAAATATAAAAGCAGGACTCGATGAATACTCGTGTGTGAAAATGTGGTAATTAGAGATCTAAAATAAAAGCGATCGTTTATTTTTCGACCAATGCACTCGAGGGTCAACGTTGTTTAAATGTAAACTCCGAGTGTAATTGTACAGAGGTAAACATGTTTTCGAAAAGTCCTCAACTCCCCTGTTCATAGACACGCCCATTTCTGTCAGTACCTTATGGGCTGCTCCCACGTGGACCTCCCGCAGTCTCTTTAAATCAGTGCCGGAAGTTATCACCCTGGCCGCATCACTGCCGGCCAATGGCTGGCAGCCGAGCGTCTCTACGTGATGTCACATCCGGCAGTCTGTGTGTAGCCGGCAGGCTTGAAGAGGGGAATCCGGGTAGAGGCGGAGTAGACCCGGCAAGAGAGAGGGGGCGCCATGGGCTTCGATTTCCGCAGGTAAGGAGGTGTGTGCAAGGTACGACCCTCGTGCCCACCACAGACGGGGCACGCCGCCTCCTCATGGCAGTTAGTTCACTGTAAGATGCATCTTTACTGTCAGTGTCACGAGGCCATAAGAAAAGGCACCACGAAGGGAAAATGAGAATAAATAAAAGACTTATTCATCCTGATAAATCTTTCTCTGCTCTACCAAACATCCCACCATCTAGGGTCCTACCTGTTCCTACCACTGTCTCATGAACCTGCCCGCTGTACTAAACACACGGTTGCTGTACTCTCTCTGCTCCCAGGGTTCTGCTGCTTTCTCTCCCTGTCTGCGTCCCAGGGAAGGGGGGAGGGGAGGGTCGGTCGGTCTAGGTTGGACGTCCCCCCCCCCCTCATGCTTCCTTAGGGCTGCAGTCTTTCAGCCTCTCTCCTGCACCCAGAGATTTCTGCCTTCCATCCTCCAGTCATGACACAGGAGGCTGCTGCCTTCCACACCCCCATTATACCTTCCTCCCTTGCGCCCACCGACTGCGACCTTGTTTCGCCTCTCTCTTTGCGTTCAGTGACAGCTGGTTTGAATACCCCCCTTGTATGTCAAGGAGCGGCTGCTTTCCAGCTATACCCTTGCACCTAGGGGGGACTGCCTTCCACACGCCTCCTTGCACCAATGCGGCTGCTGCCTTTCTTTTTCCTTTCCCTTGCAACCAAGGTGGTTACTGCCTTTCTTTTTCCTTTCCCTTGCAACCAAGGTGGTTACTGCCTTTCTTTTTCCTTTCCCTTGCAACCAAGGTGGTTACTGCCTTTCTTTTTCCTTTCCCTTGCAACCAAGGTGGTTACTGCCTTTCTTTTTCCTTTCCCTTGCAACCAAGGTGGTTACTGCCTTTCTTCTTCCTCTCCCTTGCACCAAGATGGTTACTGCCTTTCTTCTTCCTCCCCCTTGCACAAAGGAAGTTGCTGTCTTACTACTTCCTCCCACCTACGCTCAGGGGCTGCTGTTTTCCTCTTACACCTGCACCCTGGGGCTGCTGCCTTTCATCCCCCCCCCCCCAGTTGCTTCTTTCAGTACCCGCCCTGCGCCCACGAGCTGAAGCCTTCAGTTCACCCACTCCCCTGCAACCAGAGACTACTGCCATCAACGCCCATCCCTCGCTTCCAGGGTAGCTGCCTTAAATTCTCCTCCCCCAATGTTGCCCCACTCCCCTTTTTCTGCACCAGGGTCACGGCATTCAATTCCCCTGCCCCATTTTTTTTTTTTTTGCACCTAGGGTTGCTGCCTTCAATACCCACTCAACCTGCTCTAAGGAGCTTTTCCCTAGAATCACAACCGGTACCCAGAGGCTGCTGCTGTCATTCCCCCATTGCACCCATGGCCTGTTTCCTTCAATGACTTCAAATCCCCACCTCTTTTAATCTGCCCTGTATCCAGTGACTACTGTCTTCATTTGCACCCAGCGGTAGTAGTTGCTATACTCTGAGGACTGATGAAGACCTCCCTCCCCTGCAACCATCGGTGGCAACTGGAATCCACCTTCGTGAGTTATAAGGATGCTGTCCATCTAGGCAATGTCATGCTGACGGATTACACCCCACCCTCCGTTTCCTATTTTACATTTAGGTGGGGCAAACTTGCACAGCCTCTACCTACCTCTGCCACCATAGCTCTGACAGGCTCATACTTCTAATACTGAACAGTCCACTTCATTTACGTATTCAAGACTCAACAGTTGTGAGCTAACAAAGGATGCAACCATTTTTCATATTTATAAATGGCGCCATTTCTCACGTGTAACCCCATTTTACATGCTGCTGTTTGTATCGTAATCAGTTATGCTTCAGACCTAAAGTCTCAGCAAGGGCCAAGTAGCATTCTAGACTGTGGCTTTGCCAAAGCTGCCTTCTAGTATACGGTGTAATGACTTTCTAGCACCTTTTTTAGGTTCATTTATTGAGTTGTAGTCGCTTTATATAACCTTTCCAACTCCTGGCGAGGTGCTGAAGTAATTCTGTAAACGGGTACCCCGCTACACTACAGACTATTTCTCTGTTGTGAGACTGTTAAATTCAAGTTTGGCCTGCATAGGAAGCATGTTAGTGTTCTATGTAAGCAAGCCGATTGGTGCTGTTGTCTTGGGTCATTAGCCAAGGTGTGTGATGGCAGGAAGATGAGTAAAGAATACAGTGCATTTTTGTGCCCAGTAGTGCAGATCTCTAAGAAAACCAATTTTCTGGCTCCTTCTTTTTATCAACAGACACCTGTATGTCGATTTTATCTACACAGACATAAATAAAAATATACGATCTAAGTATTAGGGGCCTTTAATCTTTTTCTTACATCCTTTAGAACAAATGGTGACGTCTGTTCCATTACTCGTTAT
Organism: Triturus cristatus; assembly: GCF_964204655.1. NCBI lineage: Eukaryota > Metazoa > Chordata > Amphibia > Caudata > Salamandridae > Triturus > Triturus cristatus. Next base: position 738,501,509 of record NC_140586.1, on the reverse strand, counting down.
AGACCCATCATGTAGCCATCTCTCAAACATTAAGCAGTTTCTTTTCTATTGCAGTATCCTTCAATATTGACCCGACCTTACCACAAATTATTACTACATCCACCTCTATTTTATGCGTGAACTATTCACCATCGAGATGTCCTCATGCATTGGACTTTACATCAAGGTATAGATCACCACATCTGAAATACATAACATTATCACATCTTTATATGACAACCTTTATAGAAGGCCCTGTGTTTACTTTCCAGTGATGAATAATGCAGTTTAAAGCAGAGTCCATGCTACACTTAGAGACAGTTCAGGGCAATCACTCTCGTTAAAACAGGGTACAAGCCCATTACTTATCTTTCTTACTATCCCCTCTCTATCTCCTTACATCGGGCGTTCACAAGTATACGCACAGTAGGTTTCAGTTGGGTATAGTTTTTATTTATACCTTTTGAGGTTGTGGCATTTCTATCATTCACTGAGCATGACACTTTATTGCTCTGTCTGTACAGCGCTTAGGAGTTGCAGTCTCTGGTCATAGGAGCTATGGTAATCCCGCACAATGTATTGTATTTGTTATCTTGAAGTCGTTTGTGTCTTGTGCGCGCTTTTCGTTGAGAGCTTGTGGAACTGTGGCCCTCTGTTCCCGGCTGCCACATAAATAACTTTAAACTGAAGAGGTCTTGAACGAAGAAGCGCTGTTCTCTGCGAACACTTCAAGAATGTTCTTTGGCGCTATACATGCAGATACGTGAACTCAGATGACGTGCTCTACAATACTGATTAAGTCGTCAACAACTACGTTAAAAATCCTTATGGCCATCTAAGTCCTCGCTGCAGGTCCCGTTTATATTTATCTTCACCTTAGATAATTTGTGTTTTCCATAACTCTCTCTACCTCACTACTCCACTCTATCTCACTACCTCACAACTTCTCTCTCTCAAAACATCACCGCCTCACTCTCTAGCTCACAACTTCACTCTCTGTCACTCACTACCTCAATCACTCTCTATCTCACTATCTCACTCTTTCTATCTCAATAACTCACTTTCACTCTCTTTCACTACCTCTCTCTCTATCTCACTACATCACAACATCACTCTATGCTTATATATCACTACCTCACAACATCCCTCTCCCTCACTACCTTACTCTCTCTCACTACCTCACTCTCTATTTCAATACCTCACTCTCTCTCTCTCTCTCTATCTCAATACCTCACTCTCTCTCTGCTAATGCAATAGGTATCACATATGCAAAAAAAAAAGCTAATGCCAATAGAAATGACTGCCATTTATTTAGGGATACAAAAATGTTAAAAGAATAATGAGCAATACCAATAGCTCTACCTATAATATTGCCGAGACCATTGCATTGTAAATGCTTGTTGTTTTGTGCTTCTTTGTAAAGCAGACGGGTGGAAACAGAAACCATCATAAACTCGCATCTGTAATGGTCTCCTAGACTCATTCCAATTAGCCTGTTTCCATTACCAATCCTTGAGCAAGAAGCCGATTCTGGCATGTTTAGAGAAAACCAGATGAGGGAACGCCCGAAATATTTCTTGTGAATTAACATGGGCCCTGGGTGCGATGCTCACGGTTTTGTGCTTAAACTAATCCCTGAAAGCAGCATTTAGTTCAAAGGCAGAGTTCTGGGGATGCAGCCTCCTAACACTAACTCAACATCTCCTGCTGCTACCACACACAGGATTGCTAGAGTGTCCCTCCAGCGAGGCATACCCGGGTGAACCGAGCCGTTTATTTAGTTTTAGCCAGATGTGCTATGCTTTACTGCAAACAAAATTAATGTGAATAATAAAGAATGTTGAAATAGGAGTTGACGGGGATGCTCCATATGCGGCATAACCATGCTATAGGAATACCCACAACGTTTATAATCAGCACAAGGGATGACTTGTCCTGCATGTGGGAAAAAGGAACAGTAAACTTCCAAGTTGGACCATCTCAATGTCTGTTCAGCACATTAAACCCTCCTGGCTAGGCTAGGCTCGATATGTTCAGCTTTCTAGGGGGATGAACTCGTTGCTGGGTAACCCTAAAAAAATTATATTACAGGTTATAGACTTTGGCTTTCTTTCAGCTTGTGAAATTACAGAAATGGAACACCAGGCATTGCACTCCCTGTGCGACTAAGCCGTCTTGTAGGGAAGCACTTTCATTGCTAAGAAAGATGGTTCATATCTAATTAAGCCTTTTCAGATGAAACGCAGGCATCAGAACTTAATTATGGTTCCACCTGTAGCTAATAAGGAGTAGGCTGATCTGTCGACAGTCTCCTTCCTGGAGACCAGAGAACAGGCGAACAGCATTTTGTGCTAACCTTAATGTACCCCAGTGTTTTTTAGTGACGCAACCACAAACCTATTCCAGTCTTGATGGGCCTCAGTAAACTTGCTAGTGATTTTCATGGCACCGTGTGCATCAAGTACAGGCATACACAAAAAAGTAATTAGTAGAATGCTTGAATTGATCCCAACCACGGGTATTTATTTCTGGGCCACTTTCGGGTCTGTTTGTTCGCGCATTGTGCTACTGAAGACAGAGGGCACACTTCATCCCGCTCCAGTAACAACAATGCAGCCTAGATGGCCAGGCCACATCTCCTCTGAACGTAAACGAGCAACACCGACCTAGTTTTGTCCATGTGTAGCCTCATAAGTAAAGTGAAGTGAGACATTATTCCTATAGCACAGTGAGGAAAAGGACCCATGTCTACACATACTCAGCGAATTTCGGGCGTCTCACTGACAAAAAAAGGAAATTATGTTTTGAACGCTAGATAATCGTGACTATTACTCTGAACTGCATTGTACCCCATTGTTTCCTCAGTGAAGCAGGTGGACGTCCAAATAGGACAGGTAAAGAATTTGTAGGTTATGTTGCTATAGATTTTGCCCTTGCTACTAGACTAAAAGGCATGCAAGTACTGAGAAGAGAGCACCTAACCGAAGGCATGAACCGTAATACTGCTGAGTCTTTCGATTCACTGGCTCCATCTTGCAATGTGTTTGTACATTTCAAGTAATTGGTAGAAATCTACTTCATACATCTCAGCGCATTGGTCGAATCTTCTAACCATGCATGTGTCCTTACATCCATGACGAAGATCACCATGTCTGAGAGATCACAGGGCAAAATGTGGTTTATTAACAGCAGGCAGCACGTTGTCTGCCTTTTGGCCATGGCGTTCTTCATCTGATTGCCCCACAAGTATACCATTTCCAGAGAGGCTTGTTAGAGTAGATTGCTTAAGTAGAGGACCAAGACAAATTCTTTCTAGAATAGCTTTCCAAATATATCCATAAACCTGACATTCTAGGCAAGAAGAGTGGCTGTAGAAGTGGTGGACACTGCTCCCCCAAATCTTCCTATATTCAATCTCGAGAGCTGTAGTGTCGTTTCGTTATGTAAAAACAGTGCAATATAAAAAGTAAAGACATCAAAAAAGAGAAACAAGTGATTGTACTCAACTTAAATACCAGATTTAGAACACACAAGTGAAAGATGTATAGTCTTAACATTCATTTAGAAACTGTTCCTGAAACAAAGTCCTCTGATCTTTTTGAAATGATGCAAGGAAGGAGCAATTCTCAGTGAAAATTTTCCACAACCTGGGCGATGACTGAAAAGTCCTGATTCAAAGTACAGGAACTTCTTATTTGATAAATACGGAGCTGGATTAGAAAATTCCTTTGAATCCTACATGCGCTTCCTGAAAGTCCAACATAATCTAATAGTAATCCATAACCTACAACTAATTCAAAGGTCAGAGTACAGGACTGATGTGCTAGAACTTCCCAGGCTCATTTTAAGACCAGAAGAAAAGTGCAGCATAGACCAGAGAGAAAGCATGCACTTTTGGGTAAACCAATGAACATGGAATTCCTGCCATTGATATTGGATAACATGAGAAACTAGAACACTGTCCTGAAAGATCAAGGAGGAAAAAGTGTTTAAATTGCCTAAAAGGGAAGAGTTGAGCATTCCCGGACTACCATCTTAGCACTTCTGCCTAAGTGAGACCATGAGTTTATCATGGAAAGGAAGATGCAAACTTCTTCAGGACCTTTCCGCTGCCATACAAGATGACAAAACAGAAGGCCTGTCTCATGGTCCACCATGCTAAGAGCAGATGAAAGATCCAGCAGCTGAAGCAAACAAATGCCTCTGCCAACACATGACTGATGTAGCTTACCCACCGCCTGGAGTATAATCATTTCAGTGCTACATCAAAGATAAAGACTGAAAAGATCTCAATAGGTTGTAGCGCTCAGTGAGGGCTTGTAGCTATCATTCAAGCACTATTTAATATTTTAACTAGGGTTGAAGGCATGTCATAGGTGGCAAATAGGTAAGAATGTAACTGCCATTTGTTGTGTTAATAGCTGCTTGAGTGTCCCTATTCAGTGCAGAGAAGTATTGAAGAAATGATAAAAAATGAGCGAAGGCCCTAAAAGAGCCTTTTTAGAAATGTAATAGAAGTAGCAGTACATGTAAGGGATTTTAGTTACAAATGAAGGTTATTTCAGAGAACTCAGTCGAAGACTGAACTACCTGGTGAAGGGACAGTGGTAGAGGAAGAATTCAAGTTTTATTTGGCCTTGAATGAAGCTCACTCTGGTTAATTATTGCAGTCAAGTGGAGAAGAGGAGGTAGTATGTGGGATTTTGCGTTGATGGACCACTATTATAATTGACCTTGCAGTGATCCTGCAAACTAGCAATCAATTACAAAATATACTGCTTCGGCATCTTTAATTCATGATCAACACTCTCTTGGCCTCCTTAAGTGGAGCCAATATACAAGTATTCGCAAAAAGCATTCTCAAGTTTTGAAATGTATTGTTATTTAATGATTGAGAATGCCAAAGCAAATGTTTCCTACGAAGGGGAAATTTCACTTGCATAGCAGAAGAAAACACCTCAAACTTCTTAAGGATGGAGTATTTGCGCACATACTTTCTAAATAGGTGATTTGTATGTGGGGTCGATAATTAGAGACATCAGGGGCAGAACAGGTCCCTGTAAGTAGTAATTTCCAACAGCTGCAAAATGACAATTTCCAGGAATTGGCCTATCTCTCTAGTCGTTTCAGCAGAGAGAGAGAAGGACCTCTTTGTGTAGCAAGGCAAGTGGAAGATTGACATATAGAGCTGATCTCTTCATATCCAATCCCCATCTAGGACTGCTTAATATGGATATTTGGAATGAAGGTTTTAAGACATAACCCCTTACCTCAAAGAAAGAAAAATGGAGCTCACTATAACTAAGATGGGTCTGTATATTTAACACACTATCTGCTCTGATGTTTTGAATTGATGAGTTCTGGAACTGACGCTCTGAGTACAAAGCAAGTTGTTTGCATTAACATCGTCTCAAACCCCATCCTAATCAGGTGTTTGCACGAGATTGGCAACCAAGGAACCGCCCTCTGCTGAATCTACTCCCTCTTAACAAATAGAACACAAGCTGTTAGCCTGGCACACTACTCCTCAGGATCTTGCATACTCATCTGCACAGCGCCTCAATGTTTATTGTTAAGCCACACCCTCTCCAACGCATACATGGGCCATCTGGAAAACATCATCCGAGCACATGACATCAACATCCTTTCCAATACAAAAGAAACACAACTCATACTTTCCTTATCGGACCAGATCCCGAAAACAAGAAACAAGTCCACCACATGCATGAACGAAATCGCTAAATTAATAAATGCCAACTGCCTCAAGCTCAACACTGACGCGACTGAAGCAGTGATCTTCGGCAAGAACACCTGACCTTGGGACTCCAACTGGTGGTGGGCCGAACTTGGATCCACACCAGGAACCTCTAAATAATCACCAACAGCAAACTGCGCATGAGCACACACGTCAACGCAGTCACTGCATCATGCTTCCACACCCTGAAGATTTTGAGGAAGATCTTCAAATAGATCCCAAGCACCACTTACAAAACTGTCCCTCACACACTAGTCACTAGCCAGTACTCGCATCACACCTAAGGGAGCTCCACTAGCTTCAGACAATTAAGCACACTCATTTAACACTCTTCACATACACCATCAGGACACTAAACAACTTGGACCCAATCTTCCTGAACAGTTGCATCTGCGTCCACCAGCCATCCAGACACCTATGCTTCGCTGGACTCCTACTCGCGCATATCCCATGGATAAACAGAACCAAATCAGGAAGACAGGCTTTCTCTTGCATCGCTCCTAAAGACTAACGGCGCCCTACCCCACATCAGAGGCTCCCGCTCTTACTAAATTCCACAATAAGCTGATTACCCAACCAACCATTGGCAGGGATGGGAGACGCACCAGCTAAGCGCCTGGATACACTTGCGGTTGATAGTGTGCTTTACAAATAAACATAATATACATTTTGACATAGTTATGCTGCAGTACACTATTCACTGTTAGGGAAACAGCAATGACGATGGACACAATTACTGGTAGGCGCAAAGTAATGTCTCCCAATTAGAAGAATGAAATCTCATCACTAGGCGATGAGGAAAGATTCCCATAGGAAAAAAGAAAACATGTGGATAAATGGCATAAAGCATAACAAGCAAAAACACATCTCAATTCAACAACAACAATGGTGAAGCAAAATTACCTGAACAGCCCATGGGATGTCAGCTGGTGCTGCAGCGCCTACAAGCAACGGACTTCCAGTATCGTGCTACAATAGAAGACCCCAAATAGCTACTTTTAAAATCTGAGCGATCCACAATAAAAAATAAAGATCAAAAAGACAACAAAATTTACTCTCATCTAGAATGCAATGAAGTAACTATAAATTCCACTCAGGCTCAAAGAAAGAAAAAATTCAAAAGTTAACATGTTCTGTTTAGCCTGATTTGGCATCCGACAGGACAACAGTTGCTTTCAGATTGTATTTTCTTTTACAATATGTAAGTGACGTATTACACCATTACTATGAAACACCTTCTTTGTTCTACATGCAAGCACGTATTGCCAGGTATGTCTCTCCCTGATCTGTGCTTAAATGCATGCTGTGGGCAGGTCTACCTCAATTAAGAAAAATAAACACGTAACAATGGCAGATTATTCGTTTTTATACACCAGTGAGGGCGAGTGTACCTGTTTGACTACAAATGGGTGGGATCTGTGTCAAGAAACAGGAAGGTCCACTCAATCACCTTCATTTAATTCTGAGGAACTTCTCAGGTGCGCTTTGGCTTTGCAAGGAAAAGGCCAACGTCCAGATTATCAATCCTGTGTATCCACAGACAACGGAGGGTGGGCACTATTGGATCTACAAGTTATGAGGTGGTGAACTGTATAAAACCTTTTACCAGAACCTATACATAGGTCCTTGTGTTAGTGTCAGACTAAAGCTGGTGTGAGTGTCCAAGAGTTTCTTCCTGGGCAGTGTGCACTTCAGTGTGCTCAGGAAGCGGTGGGACCACCATGGCCAGAGTTTGCAAGCAATCGCTGTGGGATGGGAGGGTGCCCTCTTTCTGAAGCTTAGATAAAGCTTAGAACATGAGGCCTAACGACAGTGCTTCGATGCGCAGAAAAGGAATGAAATAGAGAGCCTTGCTTCTTGACGACAAGGCGGCAAAGAGGAAAAGTGAAGAGAAAACGCAACAGAGTGTAGAAGGCACCAGTATGGAACATGCATATGATTGCAACTTTTTTTTATATTGTGTGCTACAAAACGTAACACAGAAAGCATGCCAAATAATATCAGTGACCACCCAGGCATTTATTTAATCTAAGAAAGTGTAAAGCAAAAAAGTATGTTTTCTTACAAATCTGGGAGGGGGTACAACCAGGTTAAGACTGCTGAGGGAAACATCATGTCCATTCTGGGCACAGGCCACGAGCCGCAATGCAACATAAAACTCCTAGGGAAGAAGCAGAGGAAAAAGAATTAGATAAAGGCCCTTCATTCAAGCAGGGAACACATTCCACCAGTAAAGGTTGCTAGACTGAACACCAGTTTTAGAAAGGGGTGGATTGATTAGAGCGATATACCGTGAAATAATGTGTCCTGGCAGAACATTTGGAACAAATCAAATGGTACTGGGAACCTGCACACCTCAGACTCACTTTCAAGCAGGATGAATAACCGAACGGAGGGCAGTGACCAATAGAATAAAAAAAATAAATCCAGACTGGATAACGACTGTCAAAAGCAGCCACCATTGCTTTCTTAGAACAGCAATAACACCCTGAAGAAGGGTACAGGGCCACTTCACTCTCGGCCGCCCCTCCACCTGGATGTCGGTCCTCAGGATGTACCCTTAAGAATAATGCTCCCAAATCTATGTACTTTACCAGCAGATTTACCAATCAACTAAGAAGGGATTTTACTGTAGAATTCAGGTGCAAAGTTCTCTGTTTATCTGGCAGCCTTGTAGAGTGCTGTGTCGTCTTGCAAGTACTTCAGTTAGCTATAGTTTGAGGAAAGGTTCACTTTGATATGTTATGAGAGTCTGCTCTATTAGGCACCACCAGTCTGATGTTCTTTAATTGTGACGTCCTTAATGTAGGAGCTCAGTTGCAGCCACATTTCCAAAGCTCCCTTTTCAGTTACTTTCTGAGCAATAAGTAGGTTTATTCAGTTTGCACGGTGGCTCCTCCACTAGGGCGGAGTAGTGCGAGAAGCAGAAACATAAAATGGTAATAACTGGCAGTTATTACCATTTTATGTTTGGTTGCGGGCAGGCGGGTGGGCGTTGCTACTCTGCCAGCAGGGCTGGGCAGTGGAGGAGTGGTGTGCCCACTCCTGCCCCGAGCATGCAAAGACGGTTTGGTCAGTGCTATGGGGCCGCCCAAACCAGTCATGCACACACTATAGTTCTCCATGCAGGCTGCAATGCAGCCTACACGGAGAACATGGCCTCCACATAAGCTCCTGGCTGTGCGCCGTCCCGACCAATCACAATGCTGCTCCCAGCGGTGTGATTGGCTTAGAGGAGGGAGCCTGGCTGCCTGCTTCCTGTTCCTATCGGGGCAGGAGAGCAGGAGCCAGATAACGCTGGACCCGGCCATCGGAGTGGTATGTTTAATTATATTTTTTTACATTTTTAAATAAACCCCCCCCAACCCCCGCATGACCTACCCCACAAACCCCCTCCTCACGCACCCCACCCTCAAGCCATGCCGGCCGCGACTGGTGAGGGGGCAATGAGGGACGTGTGGCAAAGCATCGGAGTGGCCCAGGAGGGAGCAGCTGATAACACTTGCTTTGAGAAATTATTCATCTGGTGATATTTTCCTTATAAGCAGTATTCCTCTAAGCAGTACACTAGGTTACACAATGGGTGGGAATGTTTATATCCTTGGTCCAACAGCCAACAAACCTATCTACAAAACTAAGCAGGGTTTATTTTTTATTTATACAAGGAGTACTGCAGAAGAAGGGGTGTCGAGTGAGTGCGGACATAGTGTTATGTGTGATGTGTACAGTAACAAAGGTAACAGTTCTACATTGAGGTGTGGCAGGGACAGTCTGATAGCCAAGGTAGTGGATAACTGGGAGACACCACAGGAGACAGGGATTGGGGGGGGGGGGGGTCTGGAGTAACTAATCTGGGATCTATTCTACTGCTTTGACTCAAACCATTGCAGGGTAATGCCATCACAGCCCATTTGTTTTGAGGGGATGCTAATAAGGTTTCAATAGTTGACAGATTGGTCAGGTAGGACTATGAGCAAAGGTCACCATTGCTGTCCATAAGTAGGGCAGCATTGATCACTTGGTTCTGAACCCAAACTAGCATGCCAATGATAAATGTGGTCCCCTAAATAGAGAAAGCACGAGTTATGTTATTTCCGAGGCACAATTATGTATGTCACAGTCTGTATTTTATTCTTTTCTGTATTAGCTCAGAAGATATAGGACTTTCTAATATATATGTCTTTTATTTTTCTTTCAAGTAAACTATGGTGTTGTCATTTGTAATATGTGTCAGTAGTGTGTTTGTTTACATATCATTAATCGATGGTCCTAAAAACTTGGTGGATAGATTTTACTCCTAGAAAGTAATCACATGCTACATGGCAGAATCATTTTCTCTATAGTGTTGTAATTCCCTGGTTCTGCATGCTACTGGGATAACCCATTATTATTACTGATGCACGAATACTAGCACATGAACTTTCACTGGTAGAATTCAAGATCTGGTTGGGTCGGAGCGCCTAGCGGTTGAACGATGAGGAATGTAAAACACATAAGGGATGCAATTAATGCATACTTCGAGGCCAACAGGGGATATTTAGACACCCAGAGGTACTTTGGGAGGCCTTCAAGGCCCCAATAAGAGGAGACATTATTACCCATCAGGCACGAAGAATGTGCACAAAGCAACAAAAGAGTTCAGGTCTGGAGGCTTGACTTCTTTATGCTGAATCTCAATACACAGAATCTCCGTCACTGACTATACTCTGAAATTCTCTACATACTGTACTTCAACAGGCATTGATGGATGAGGTGAGGGCAGCATGACTTGCAACTCAGACCTGAATTTATCAATGGAGACACAAAGTGAGTAAGCTGTTACACTGGCCGTGCCTCAAAAAATCCAAGGGAGACACCATTGTACAACTATCTAACGGCCAGTGTTTGTAGCTTGGGTTGACTGTGAAATAGCGCAAATGTTTGTGTCCTATTATTCTACCCTATACTCCCATAAGTCTGCACCAATCGTGGACACATTGGTCAGGTTAATGCCATTCTCCCAGTGGGGCATCTGATGGAAGAGGAGAAAAATCTTCTCAAAGGGGATGTCACTGGTGAAGAGTTGGTAGAGCCTGAGGCCAATTACAATCTGTCAGAACTCTGGGACCCAAAGGGCTACTGCTGAATTCTTTTAACCTCTGTGCATCAAAACATTTTGACCCCCTTCTAGATGTTGTGATGAAGTCACTTGACTGTGGGAGACTACCAACTGAATTAGCTGCGTACTCATAACCTCTTCGGTGCTCAGGACGGCCCCTGGCTGTCCGACGTCACGTTGGGCATGTGCTGAGGATGGCCGGGGGCCGTCCGAATCCCGCCCACTTATTAATTCTCCCGCACAGCAGGAGAATTCGCACAGCGCCAAAGGGGATAATCCACAAACATGGTTGTCTCCAGATTATTGATCTTTGTATCGCACAACATCTATCCTTAATGTTGAAGTTAAAATGCTAGCTAAAACCATAGCCCATTGATCGTTGAAAGTGATCAGCTCGCAGTCCAGATTTATGCTGAAACGTGCCACTAAACATATTAGGTGTCATCATAATCTCTAGGCACTTTTGCCTGACTCTGGAAAGGTCTTTGCTTGGGTGCGTTGTGACTACTTGTTCACCTTGTTAAAGGGGGCCAGCATTGGTCTTAACTTTATTAGATTTGTACCACTTACATACAGACCCAACAGCGATGGTGTCCGATTTGTTTACGGAGCAGTGCAGCACTTGATAAAGGCTGTCCATTGTCCCCATTATTCTGATTGAGGCATTAGCGGAGTGGATTAAGGTGAATGCCCAGATAAAGGAGTATGAATAGGTGCATTTTACTGCAGTCAGAGTAGCAATGTACTCTGATGAAACTTTGGTGTTCTTCAGACAGAATGGTCTGTTTTAGGAGTCCTGCAGATCTTCTGTATATTTCAGGCCATTAAAAGAATTTACATAATCAGAACTACGCCGAACTCATACCCGCTAGGTGATCACCTACCAGGACCTCGGCTAGGCCCGAGATCTACAGGTAATTGGAGATGAGTTTAAGTATTTAGAGGGTTATGTATGCAGGTCACAAAGACAGTCTGCGACAGGAACACTCAACGGCAAATAGACAAATTACTTGGAGACATCAAGTTTTGGGCGACATGCACTCTGTCCTTGCTGGACAAGTAGGCGATCTTTAAAATGGGGGCCTTGCTGCACTTACTATATCAGCTACAGAACTTCCCTGTAAGAATAACTCTGGCCATATTCTTCCTCAAGAGGGTTATTAGAAACATATGTCCCCCAGCAGTATCCAGCTGCCACACCCTGCAGCTCCCAATCCAGTACTGGTCCCTTTTCATACCACACCCTTGGTTCTATCTTCCATTCCATGCGACAGATTACATCATTAAATCTACATATCTCCCCCTAACAAAGAGGCAAAACAATCGTAAGAGAGCAATAAGCAAAACTAATATGAAATAACAAATAAACAGCAACTTATTCCAACTCCTACTACACTTTTTAAAATATCATAATATATCAATATATATCAATATATATATCACTATATTAATATATTTCCCTAAATATATACATATATGACAATAGCTGACATGCATATGCATTAATAACATTTTTAAGGATCTCCTCTTCTCTCGGATAGTTAGAAACCTTACAAACATGTCCCACACTCCACACAGAATCATCCTCCTATTCAACTAAATTCCGTCTCACATTGGTGACCTTTAGTGGGCGTGAAAATTTACTGACACCCTTCCTAACTATTCCACCTTTTTTCATCACCACCTAGTCACCCACCTCTATATGAACTTTTCTCACCCCTTTTCTCAAAATATAGTATTCCTCTGCACATTTCTGTCTTACAGCAACTTCAGCTTTAATTGCCTCATGATCCACCCACACACGATCTTTGTCAACTCACCAAGCAGGAATTTCTTTCCTACCTGGTTCTCTTCCCTTCAAAGAGATAAAGGGGGAAACCCCAGTCATTGAATGGGGGGGGGGGGCGCACAAATTTCCACAACTCCTTTCTCCAAGGCACACCATTGGCCAATGAAAGTTAGAAATTGTCCATATTCAACTGTTTTACTCTCTCAACCATTCTATTAGCTTGCGGGCTGATCAAAGACAGTCTCTCATGGACAATTCCACACTTCCCTATAAAATTCTTCATCTCTTGGAATACACTCTGCACCCCATTATCAGAGACACTGGTTTTCGGTACACCATCTCCTAGAAAAACGTCTTCAAGAAAATCTATCACCCTCCTACAGTCTTAACCACAAACCACTTAGTATGGTTATCCACAAGAACAATCATGAATCTACACTCACTCCCATTTGATATATATGAATTCGTACATCTTTTGGGACACAGGCATACTTCTGTGCAGTATTAATGATTTAGCCACTTTCCCGGCAACTTCCCCCGCCCGCAAAGTTATTTATGCCCTTTTCTTTAGGCTCCGTTAAGCGTGGTTTGTGAAGATTTACCAATTCAGTACCTATCTCAAGGCCTCTAACATACTGCAGTCCGGTGTTGATTTGTGCACACTTCCACCCTCTGCCTCACCTCTTCAATCCTGTGTCCCACACTCTGAGCTTTGGGTTCCATCTTCGTTATCAGCTCCCGTTTTACTTTGTGAATATGCTTTATAAGGAGCCCATATATCGCGAGGTCTACTGCGGATCGGCATCAGCGCGTTATAGGTATCTGCATTGGTATTGCAATAGGTCATATCTGTGTACCATTCTGCAATCGTCAGGACAGAGCCCCTCATCCAACGCATCACTACTCGCCTTTTGGCCAGCAGCAGTCCCATTGCCACTAGTTTCCTATCTTGCTTTGGGATCTCAAGGTCTAAACCTAACAGGGCCAATGAGACTCTTGTAACGGCTGTCTAATTATTCTCTGGAGGTCTGCAATCACCTTCACCCAGTATTCATGTATCTCAGGGCAAAACCAGGCCAAGTGTCCAAACCCAGCACCCTCTACGCCGCATCTCATGCATCTACTGTCTTCGCGCAAGCCATATCTGTGTAAGTGAGCTGGGGTGTAGTATAGTCTGTTAAGGTTTTTAAAATGCACCAGTTGGTGCCTGACGTTCTGCGATATGGTCTTTATGGTTGAGCAGCAGTGCGCCCATTGTTTGTCAGTGATTGTCACCCCCAGGTCTATTTGCCATTCTAGCTGTGCCTTTCTACTGGCTGTATCATCCTTGTATCGCATCCGTTCGTAAAATGCAGAGATCCCATGAGTTGGGGATGCTGCCAGTAGCAGGAACATTAAAGGAGCCATTTCGTGTGGTTCTGTTCTGTCAGTGTAACTGTGTACGTAGCAATTGGTATGCTTTGTGACAGTTGTATGTGGCATTCAGTGTAGCCTCGGGTATTAATTTTATATTCTCACTCCAGGGATCCATTTTTGGAAAAAATCTCCCATGTTTTGGATACCTGCTTGTTTTAATGCGCGCACTACAGTCCATCTGCACTCAGTAAAAGCCAGGTACACCATTCTACAGGTAGTTTTGATGAGTACAATAAAGGTTTGTTGTCCTGTGGTCGTTTTTTGGAGAAGGTAACACGTAGTGCCTATAGGGTATATAACGCGGAGCTTGCATCATGCCGTGGTGAAAGGGGAGCGTGGGAGTGTCACTGGGCTGCAGCCGCCCATTCCAGGTGCAGATGGAGGAGGCCCTGCGGCCCGTGGAGCCAGTAATATGCATATATAATCTGCGCAGCTCTGTCATATTTTTTAAAGTCAGGGGCGTCCAATCCGCCCATCGTGTAGGGGAGGTTTTGGTAGTAATATTGGTATTTCCCAATTGATTTTCCTTCCCGAGAGCCATCCGAATTGTACTACTGCTCGCAGCACTGGCATTAAGTGTTGTCCTGGGTTCCTGACGTATAACAGGGTATCATCCGTATAGGCCGAGATAATTAAGTTACAGCCGTAATTTCTGTGGGGCGGAGAGGGGTTATCAGCCTCTCGCTATCCTCGTTTGTGAGCCATTCCATTTTGATATGGGCTCAATAATCAGCAATATCTTCCTCGGTCATGGTGGGGAGGGATGTGTAAAGATCAGAGTAATACACACACAACCTATCCACCCCAGATTGTGCTCCCTGAATAGGTTCGCCTTGGTTTCCCTGTATGCTGAGCCCATTGTTTGCAATTCTACTTGGCCAGGTCAGGGCCGCTAATGTAGCGGTAGGTCTTTCTCCTTCCCCATACACACTGGCAGTGGCATACTTTCCCAAGTGTGCGAGCTCGGATTGGGCTAGCTCGTTATATTCTTCTAAAATGGTTTTAATCTGTGCCTGTATTACCGGACTGGGCTGCTGCGTCTGCTCCAGATCTTTTGCTTTCAATTCCCCCTCTAGCCTATGCAACCAGCCCCTAATAGAGCACAAAACTCCTGCGTGCTTAGAGATAGTGATACCGCGAATAAATACCTTAAAGACCTCCCAGGGGGTGGACATTTGAGCAATGCTTCCTGTGTTTGTACTAAAATACTCTTCTACGGCTTGCTCGAATTCCTTATGAAACAATGGGTCAAGGAGCGAATATTGCAGGAATCTCCTGTGCTCATTTTGGAGCATATGTCTGGAACCCGCAGGGTGAGCTGTATAAGAGAGTGGTCCGAGTAGGTTCTGGGTTGACGTTAGCAGGTCTCCAAGCACAACAGCAGGGAGCGAGATATAAGCCAATAATAAATGGGTGTGTGGGTGTTGTGAACAGAGAAATAATGTGCGTACTCTCTGCCTTGGGGGTTGATATGACGCCAGGCGTCCACAAGCCCACCCGCCTCAGCCACAGTGGCAATGGCGCAGGCTGCAGCAGAGGGCCTGCGCAGAAGGTCTTTTGAACTATCCAGCTCGGGAGATAGCATGCAATTGAAGTCCCCTCCCCCCCCATATCTAGGGGTGTATGTGACTGTATGCGATAGTTTTACTGTGTAGTGCTTGATAAAACTGTGGGGCGTCATAGTTAGGGCCGTACACTCCTATTAGCAGTGCCTCAAAGCCCCCCCCTGCCAACAGTGGGTGGCTACATATCTGCCATAGATTGTCTAGGTGTACCCTTTTGAAGTGGAATACCAGAGTTACGTCTTGCCCACAGCAATACTCTGGGTGCGTGGGAAGTAAACCCTGCTGCCAGGCACTCTCGCTTCATTCTGCACTGTGATATGAGACCGGTCTCCTGCAGTATTGCCACGTCAATATTGTGTCTTTGGAGGGATGCGACTATTTTGCGCATCTTGCAGTGATATTTTAGGCCACGCACGTTCCATGTAAGGAACTTTAGGGTATTCCTACACTTCTGTGCAGGGCCGGTAGCACCAGGACTGTCATCCTGTTGATCTATCTGTGCTTTGCCTTTTACAGTACGATTCCCTTCCAATGCCTTGATGTTGCCAACAACTGCTGTACAAACAGTTAATGGCCCAATACCTGCCCTCTCCCTCCACCCACGCCGAGACCCTCAACATGGAACTTAGCTCACTGACCTCCCCCCGAAACAACCCTCTTAGAAAAGATAAGAGAAGTGAAAAAGTACAAAAAGAAAGATAAAGCTCAAACGAAACATTGCAACAGAACTCAGTGTGCGTAACACTCATGGGCGACGAGTGCCATGCCGTTTCCCTTGCACTAACGTTAATATAGCTAACAATATTCGACATTTATCATCGCTACACCATTTGGGCATGGATACCACATTACTCTTTTACAAAGAACAGCTCTATGGCTGCCATCTTTTTTATTTTTAGTAATCATAGTCACATTGCCAGCTTCAGCTGCATTACTCCTTTATTCTCCCACAGTTCAGTGCAGCAGTGAACAGTTCTTCAACAGACTACCTAATCAGGCATAACCCTTCGAGCCACCAAGGTATCGGCAGTTCAGAAGCAAGTAGAGCAGGCATACTTCTGTACTTTCCCGTTACTGATAATTACCGATTCGTGTTATAAGTTGCTGTCGATCAGTGACGCCAATCGACAACGCGGGGCGTGGTTACTCCTCTTGTTGAACTAGGCCGCTAGTGGTGTCCTTCCTTTTCCTAGCACCGTCCACGTGCTTGATCGGTTTTTGAAGACTTTGAACATCTGTTAAGATCCTGGGACAACCCTCTAATATGACCAGCAGCCGCGCCGAGTACAGCATAGCATAATCCATATTGAGCTCACAAAGCTTCCTTTTTGCGAGGTAAAACTGGTGTCTCGCTTCGTGCACTTGGGGGGTGAAATACAAGTTAAGTGAGATTTCGGAATTCTCATAGGTTAGTGACTTAAGTTACCTTGCACGGCCCAGAGCGGCATCTCAGTCCCGTTAGTTAAGCAACCTCGCTATGACAGGACGTGGAGGAGCTCCCGGCACTAGGCGTGGGACGAGCAATCGGTGTACACGCTCTACAATTAACATAGCTGAAAAATTGCCCTGGCCCTGTTGCTCAGCAAGTAAATTTTCAATTAAGGACTCCATGTTGCCAGTGGTTGTATATTCTGCCCGGCCAACAATTCGCAGATTGCGCCTGGAGCGCGCTTATAAATCTTCGGTCTTACTCTGCAGCGCTGCCAGTATTTTTTCAGTTTTCCTGTGATTCTCTGTTGGCTACACCCGCCAGTCTTCAGCGTCCGAAACACACCTTTCAACCACGTCAAGTCTCTCCGAGTGCTTGTCCATTCTTTCAGACATGCGGCCCATGCAGCAGGATAAAGAATCTATTCTACCATGAATAGTAGCTAGGCTTTGTTGCGTATTTATCAGTAGTTGCTTAATATCAGCGTCTTATTCACCCCCCGCACAGCCCTCCTCTCAGTCTGGGGCAAGAGCTTTCTCTTTCCGTGTCCTCGTCGACCTGCGTTGGTCAAACATCAGTTTAAGCTGACTTTTGTCCATTTTCCCCATTTCGTCAGATTTGTGGTTACTATGGCAGCCCTGCAGCAGTGGAAAGACTTTGCTTGCGGTCAGACGTCAAGTTAAATTGAAGGGAGGGGTTATTTAGATCTCATACACGTATGTCTTTCCACCCAGGTAGATTTCAGGATACAATCTACCTTCTTCTTGGGGTGAGGCGCTAATGTTCAGATTCCAGCCGGCTTTCGGTTTTCCTCCTTATCCTGTAGACCCGGGGCGCACCCTCCCTCGGCTACCCTCTTTGCCTTCAGGCATTTAATGGGCGAGGGTCCGTGCAGATCTGGACCAGGTGGAGCACCAGACCGCCATCGGCTCACCTCTTCAGCGTGTGGACTGCTCCCGTCTCAGTACACAAGCCCGGGGAGTCTGCGGTAGGCACACTCCGGCAGATGAGTACATCAAGACAACATATGTCGATCGGACTCAGAGCGCCGGTCTGTGCCTCCCGGCAGACTCGCGCGATCATCTGGAGGGTCAGGTGGCCTGCAGAGGCTGGCAGGATACACGGCGCACCCCTAGTGCGGGAGGCAGGCACGGCTCCCTCCAAGGCCTCCGGCAGAAGCAGGCCTTACCAGCAGCACGTTGTTTCCAGCGAATCCTTGGACGAGCTGCGTCAAACAAAACCCCAGCTCGCAGCAGCAGAGGTCATCAGCATTCAGTATTTGACACTTTGCTTGTGCAGCAACCGCATTTAGGTGATATATATTTTTTCACTTATATCAATTTCCTCTTCCACGCCATCTCTTTCGCAGATAGCCTCAACAGGCAACCCACCACCATATTCTTTAGCCCTTTCAGGTATGCCACTTCAAAATTATACTCAAGAACTGATAACGTCCATCTGGAAATTCTAGGCGTCACACTTCCTTCCAAGTCCCTACCGTCTTTAAACAAGTGCACTAATGGCTTATGGTCAGTCCTCATCTTAAAGGGCAAACCCCACAGGAAGTATTTAAAAAGTTCTTATTTCCCCAGCAACACCCCAAGGCTTCTTTTTCAATTACAGAGAAGGATTTCTCTGCAGACGTTAATCTCCTAGAAGCAAACCAAACTATTCTTTCCTGGTCTCTCACCACTTGGCTTAATACTGCTCCCAGCCAAACATTACTAGCATATGTAGTTAAATAGGTTTTTGCAGGAACCTTGAAATGCCCTAGAGAAGGAGCATTCTCGGATACATCACTCTACTCAAAGATAACTTTTTTTCATTAATGTTCTCAGCGATTTAACCACTTCAGTAAAATTCGTCACGTACTTTGAATAATACTCCGCCAGTCCTAGGAATTATTTCAATTGATCCTTGTTCTCAGGACGCGGTGCATCACTTATTCCTTGGACAATACTTTTCTTTGGTTGGATTCCCTCCGCCAATATCTCATGTCCTGAATTGACATTTATTCCTCAGCTGGCATTTTTCTCTTCTGTTTAAATCATGTTCATCAAGTCATTTCATAACTTCCTCAAACAACTTCTCATGGTGCAACTCATCCCTCCCAGCAATCATCATATTCTCCTGAAAACACCATATATTTTTCAAGCCCTCAAAAATGTGCTTCATCACCCTGTGAAACACTGCAGACATGGATGCCAATCCAAATGGCATCCTCAAATAACGGAAAGCGCAGAGAGGGGTAACAAATGACAAGAGGTGTATAGAGTCTTCATGTAACTTTACTTGGTGATACGCTGCCGACATGTCAACCATGCTGAACACCCTTGCTCCTGCCATAGCGAACAGCATTTCCGAATTGTCCAGGGGAGGTTGCCTGCCAACCAATCTGTTCTGATTGAGGTCTCTAAAATCTATACACAGCCTAATCTTACAACCTTCTTTGAGACCAACCACTATTGTTG
The DNA here is from genome assembly GCF_964204655.1 of Triturus cristatus. Taxonomy (NCBI): domain Eukaryota; kingdom Metazoa; phylum Chordata; class Amphibia; order Caudata; family Salamandridae; genus Triturus; species Triturus cristatus. The sequence continues at coordinate 738,482,007 of NC_140586.1, read as the reverse complement.
CTAAGCAATCCTAAATTGTTATTAAATACAGTAGGATATTGTCCCACCACATTCTTCATATGCATCTACTTGGTTCACTTGTTGCGGCTTCTTAGTAATTGTCATGAGAGGCTATTCCGCATTGCGATCCAGAATCATTCCTAAATCCTTCTGGTGCCGCCAGCCTAATAGATTTGAACCAAAATCAGTTATTACACATGACCTTACAATTTTTCCTCCTCAAATGCAATGTTCATCCATCTCATCGCTAGAATTTCAATTTTGTTTCCACCATACCCCACAGCTTTTGTCAGGATCGGACCAGTCTTTATACAAGTCTTTAGATAGGGTGTCTTTGGATATCAGAGTATACGAGCTGTCTGAATCCACCAACACTTCCACCTGCATTTCATCTAGTTGTACAATACAATGTGGTTTTTCCAACTTTTCATTGCTCTCCTTTACTCCATCAACTCCCTTTACCAGATTAGTCAATATTTCTGACAGACATCTCTCCATGAATTTCTAGAGATTATTCATCCTGAATGGTAAACACCACCTCCCTGATGTTTGCGCATAGGTCCTCAACCTCTTTTTCTTTTGCTGGTGCAGATCTCGCTCGGCACACCTTCTTTCAAAGTGTCCGGTTTATGCCACAATTACGACACCTCTAGCTGCACATTTAGAACTAGTAGCAATGGGGCTATGGGGTCCTCACCGATAGCATTTTATCTCCCGTGCTCTAGTTTCTTTCTTTATACCAGCATCTAAATTGACCTTTTTTTTTACCTCCTCCTTTGGAGTCTGCACCTCTTGGGCAGAAGCACATTCAGTATTCACATCTTTAATCACCTTGCAATTTGATCTCTGATAAGTGAATCACCCAGAATTTAAAATTTATACGTCAAGGACAATCCTCTCAAAGCTGTAACTTAGGTACCTACGTCCTGCCTCCATTTTTTGTATCCTTGAAGACTCGCAGGTAATACGCCACGAGTTAAGTTACACTAATGCCACCACGTATAACTCATCAGTTTCAACAGCGCATGTGATACATGCTTGGGAAAGGCCCTCGATGCTCCACAACGGTAAGAATGCACTCGATTATCGTGCCCAAGGTTGATTAGGAGCACCAGGCACTCCATTCACATGCCCAAGATAGCGAGCATACAGTTGCCCCCCACAAACTCAACTAATAGGTGTGGCACTCAATTATTGTGTCTAACGTCACATGCAGTCAATTTAACAGCCTAGGAAATATGCCTGGTTCATTTTCTTATGGTTCATTCACGTTGAAAGCCTGAATGTCAGTGGCATAAGCAGTTTACGCATTAAATTCCAGCGAGGCTCATAAGGCAATAGAAATGTCCTCCTTTCAAGCGTGACTTTCAAGCTTTTATCAAGCGCTGCTTTCAAGTGTGACTTTCAAGCTTTTCTCTTTTCAAGTGCACCTGAACACGAACAATCCTTTGTCGTCCTTTGTATACAGCCGTTCAAGCACAAAAGAAATCTGCAATCTTACCCTACTTCAGAGGCACAAGCTTCTGCTATATAGACCAGGGGTGGGAACCTGTAATAACTGCCTCCCCTGCGCAGTGCCTTAGCTCTTCGCCACTTTATGTAAAAATAACACTGGCCATATTCTATCAGAAACAGATGTCCCTAGCAGTATCCAGCTGTCATACACTGCAGCTCCCAATCCATTACTGGACCCTTTTCATACCACAACTTTCCACCTTTGGTTCTACCTTTCATTTAATGCTTTTGATTACATCATCAACTCTACATTCCCCTTTGAAATACTGTTCACATTCTTTATGAAGATCAGCTCCATTTTGAGGAGATTCCCTAGTTTAGCTTTAGTTAAATGTTTTAAATCCACATATAATGGTAGGGTGGTGGGTAGCTGACATTACATCCTATTACAGAGCTGCCCATCTAGTGATTCTCAACGAGTGGCGGTATGAAAGGGAAGACCTGGCTTTCAAGTACAAAAAGTGGGTGATGCAGGAGTTCCAATATTACACCCGCTTTCTGGTGGAGCGCTTAATCCCTCCCCACCCCCAGTCACCCAATTCAAAATTTGGAAGGATACATGCAAGGATTTGGCAGGGAGGCAAAAATTAACTAATTAATTCCTACTGTAGGATTAAAGAGATTAAAAGGTAAAAGGTAACAATCTGGGCCGTGTAAAGTCAAGGTCAATGAATAAACCATTTGTCGATTTGCAAGAAGAATAAGACCTTCACTTGAGTCAATTCTTGCGCTAACTTCAGCTCCACTAGGCACTCCTTATGGGAGTGATCTGGACGAACTACCATATTTAAGCCCACTTGGAGGTGAAATTATTAACAGATGATAGAACATCATAACATAAAACAATATTAAAGCTTCTTCATTATGAATACACCTTTGATCAGTTTCATCGTGCTTGCATACATATTCTGGTACCACTTTCTGATGAGAAATGGAGGGAGGTGGGGGCATTCCCATGAGAGTCGGCCGTCACATCACAATTTTGATTCATCCAATTAAAGTATCTGCATCGCAAGAACCTAACTCAAAACAGGCTGTGGAAGCTTGGCACGAATGACTCTCCACTGGGAACCTTATCCACCCAATATGGGGGTGCAGGGTAATTGTTCTTTGTGGGAAGGGGGTGCGGGAGGGGTTTATTCTTCTTTGACCAAGTTGTTGGATTAGAGCCTGACTGTAGAACACAAGATGACCATTTTACAAATCAATGTCAATCTAGACTCAAATAGGTACACAATGGCATTTGTATGGCTTGGGCTCCTCAACACCAATAGACATTGCTGGGTTCTGAAAGAAGACAGTGCTCTCCCCCCCCATACACACACACACTGGAGTGATGGGAAAAACCATTAGACCACTGTATGAGCCACATGAAGCCTATTAACGTAACTAGAGGGTGCTCTAAAAATATTTTTTAAAGTACTAGTGTTAGATTAAGATGCATTGCTTCAAACCTTGGTTTATTTCCGGTCTTTGGTTTCTATGAAAATCAATGTTTGTTTTTTTTTTTTTTAAAGTCAGCCTCAGGCCAATTTCTGTAAACAAACAAAAAAAAAAGCTTTACAAATACAATGAACCATACCTGCTTGTTGAGGTAGCCTTTTCCATCTGTGTCAGCCAAATCCCAAATCTGTCCAGGAAGGAAATGTAAACAATATTTTGTACATATTAGAAGCATATTAATACATAATTAAGATACAACATTGGGTCAAGAAAGTTATGCGGTAGGTGAACTGTCTAAACGTAGGATTCTCAAACAAGTAGCACGTGAGCTACCAGCAGCTCGCCAGCCACCTGTAAGTAGCTTCCCTGTGAGCAGCCTGGTCTACTTAATTAAAAGCTTTTACTTGGTTGAATTAATATGCGTATACCTTAATTGAAAAGTGTGTATTAAAGATGAAAATGAGTATATTTTTAGAAATCATAAGCTGATTATGATATGCAGAAAAATGTTGTCACTATTAGAACACTCATAATATTAGTAGCTCAGGATAACTTTCATTGAAAATAAGTAGCTCTTCTTATTAAAACGGTTGGAGACACTGAACTAGGTGACCAGTAACTCTTAACTTAAGATTGTCAAGAATTTCAGATATAAAACTGTTTTGATTTCTTAATGGCACAGCACAATCTTGCAGGTCATCCAAATAAATTTATATCTCAAAGAAAACAAAGACAAGTTTGCAGTTAAAATTAATAGTGGGGGTCCTAATCCCAAGGGAATTTATTGTAGATATATATATATATATATATATACACACACAAGATATTCTCTTCACACACACTAATGAAAAAATAAGGAGGGATTACAATTAAAAACAAAAACTAAAAAAAATTGTTTCCACAGGTACCTAGCTGTAGCACAGCAAATGAACAACTTGCTGCTGAGTTCCATATGCAACTTGCAAGTCAAGGGATGGGCAGAGGTGAGAGAACTCTGCCTTTCTTCAAGTTCACATACGCACCATTGAGTTAGGTTAATAGTAACGTGCCATTTCAAAGTTGGAGAAACTCTATACTTGCCAAAAAGAAGTAAAGGAGATGTTAACTATTAGAGCCTTGACACAAAAAGTACGTATTTTGAGTACAGTCAAGTGTAAGTACTGGACAGTCAAGTGGTGTGACAGCATTTACTCTCATGTTTGTGCAACTTTCATAATTCCACATCAGTGACTTGAAACTAAGGCATTGAAACTTATACCAGAGAAGAAATCTGTGGATGTTGATTTCCCTTCAATCCGACAAGGGGAATCACATGCTGGTAAGAAGACCTCAGTTTACAGAAAGCAAACAGGATGGGCTGAACATTAAATGCAGAGAGCTGTGGGAACAAATGGGTTTGTGGTGACGTGTTGATGGAATAGCCCATGTGCTCATGGAAGATCCTATACCAACAGATTATGTGTGGCTAAAAACAATGAACTCATATGGGAGGCGCGTAGCCTGTGACAAGAGGTGAGAGGACATCTTCCCTGTGCTCTCCCTGGTCCTTTCCCCATCAATTTATCTCCTCCCCTCATGGGTGTCAATCTACAAAGAATCACATTTGTCAAGCACTTGCAGCAAGTCTATACAGATGTTAAAGAGGAAGCCCTTCTTTCCACAATCAACAGATGCAAAGTGATGCCCTGCCACTGGTTTGTATAAAGGACACCGACCGTGTATCTGCAAGTCTGTACGGTCAGAAGAATAAAGATGAATATGACTCGCATAGCGGGTTGGAGAGGCACATTAAGTGCAGGTATTGCTTTTGGCAAAGATCAACACAAGCGGTCACTGGACACATGCATCAGGAAACTCCTCAATGATGAATCATAATTTGAAAGAATGCAGTGATTACAGGAAGAAGTGGCTGATCCAACTGGGCACTGGGCTATAAAGCAGTGAATCTACAAACTGAGATCAATAGTGCAGGTGTAAGGGCCTGGGCACAGAGAGACAATGTGGATCAGAAGGCCACAAAAGGAAGGATGCAATGCTTTATGTTGAGTGACATGTACTTGGGCCAGTTATTTTCTTTGCGGGTCCATGTCTTTTTTGCAGTGGTCTGTGATTTCAACAATGTTTACCTGCTGGAAGTGAAGCTCCTGACTATGTAATGGGCACAGCTGTGGTAGTAGTGCGGAAGAGCAGTTGAAGTTCAGGGTTGGTTGGGTCACCTACACATCTGAATAATAATGAAAATAGTGGCTGGGCAAGGGGTAATTGTCCTAGATGAACATGATACACAAACAGGGTGTAGACATAATTCATTCAGGGGCGCTACAAACAGTGTGTATGCTCTCAACCACGCTGTACCATTAAGTGCAACAGATAAAAGCTAAGAGTACTGCAATTCTGAGCCTTTCTGTGCCTTACCAGTAAAGTGTAACTGCAGTCCAATGGCACTGTGACCACAGAACCCACATCAGCAGAATGCTTGAATTCATCTCAGCCACTAGTAACTACTTGTGCCACATGCCAAGCTCCAGTTCCATTTTTTGCCCAACATGCCGTTCGGACAGAGACCAGCCATATACAACATGAAACCAGTCTGGGATTCCTGGTGTTTCCTATATAGGAAGGACCTGGACCTGTTCCAACTGCAGTAGGAATCAGTCTGAGTTGCACATGGTTGCTCTCCTTTAGGCCACCAAAAACAATACAACAATCCTTCTTTACATTTTTTATGTTCTGGTATTTCAAAGAAAGTGTTCTAAACCTAAACAAGCCGATTAGTTCACATTACATTCCTTGCTTCTGCCAAGATTAACATTTATCACACTCGCTTGCCAGGCAGCCCAGACCAGACCAGGGCAAATGGGTGGTGGGATTGCTATGATCTATAGGTCAGAGTTCAAAATTGCTTTTGAGTCTGCTCTGCTACCAGGAGCACAAGCCATGATGGTCAACATCAAAATCAGCAATGTGTTAGCCTTTCCTGGTCGGCTCCTCCACAGACAGCCATGACCCAAATCCCCATTTTCTCAAGCCTTACAGTCCTTTTTGGAACCGTGCCTAGACACCCTCACGTTTACCATTTTAGGGGACTTCAATTTTCAACTAAAACATGGGGATGATGCTTATACCACTGTGTTGATATACACTCTGGAAGCCTTTGGTCTTACTCAAAGATAGTTTTATAACCAACTCATAAGGCACTTCACACACTAGATGGGATTTTCATGAACAACTTCTCTATTAGCATTAATAGAATTTTTCCCGTTACTTGGACCGACCATAGGGACATTGTCTTCAACCTACCTGACGGGCTAAATAAAGACCCGCTGTTACCACCTCGGTCTCCGACCAAAGTAAGGTCCTGGCCTGAGGTGCTAAAAGACAGGCTGGACAACAGTGTGCCCACCTTAGCAGCAGATTCCAACATGGCGTCGGAAAGCTATGAGAATTGGATTAGGTCAGCCATTAATCAATTGGCTCCAGAGAGAATCGTCAATACAATGTAGGAAAAAATCCACCACCCCATGGTACAACCTTAAGCTGAAAACACTTAAATCTACATGCAGACACCTAGAACGCCTATGGAGGATGGACTGCAGTACGATGACCAAAAAGAATTGTAACTAAGCACTAAATGATTACAAAGCAGCTATCATCAGCTCTAAAAAGAACTTCTACACTAGCAAAATAGAGGGGGCCAAAAAGTCTGCCAGAGAACTCTTTAAGACCGTCAATGAAACTCCAACATGGCAATGTATTTACCCTGAATCAAGCGCTCTGTGATAAAATGGCCACTTTCTTTCAGTCAAAGGTTCAAGTAATAGATTAGGAATTAGAGAGCCAGAGCTCTGGCCCCCCTCTTCCCCGCAGGCCACACTCACAGAAGACATGACATCACCTGTCCAGTTTCTCCTCCTTGTCAACCAACAGCGTAAATGACCTACTACTGGCTATCAAGTCTGGATCTCCAACTGACCCATGCTTGCCGGACATCATTAACGGTGTCTCAAACAAAGTCAGTGTCCTACTTGCCCCCCTCTTGAACAATCTTAATAACACTGGTGTCTTCCCAACCTCCTGGAAGAAAGCTTGCATCCGACCCATCTTAAAGAAACTATCCCTTGATCCTCTCCAGGTAACAAATAACCGCCCGCTCTCCCGTTAGCCTCTAGCAGCCAGTCTTGGAAAAAGCCATTAACTCACAGGTTTCGGACTACCTAAATTCCAACAACCTTTTAGATTCCACACAACATGGCTTCCGATCGGGCCATTCGACGGAGTCTGCATTAATCATGGCCACTGAGGAAATATAATGGCAAAATGGCATGGGTGGCAGGGCCATCCTAATCCTATTTGACCTATCAGCCACGTTCGATTCGGTTAATCACACTGTACTTGCGCGACGGCTGGAGGCAGTACCAGTCAGAGACACCACGCTCACCCTTCTCACCTCATTCCTCTCTGCTAGAGAACAGAGGGTGTGTTGGGACACCCTAGATTCTGGCGAATTCCATCTCCCTGGGGAATGCCACAAGGATCAGCACTCTCAAAAACACTGTTTGACATTAATGTGACCCCATTGGCCAAACTAATCAGGGACCATGGCTTCTCGCTAGTATCGTATGCTGACGATATCCACATTATTATCTACATTTCATCATTGGCAGATTCGATGGCAGACAGATTACATTGCTGTCTTGGCCACATCATGAAATGGATGCACAAGAACTACTTAAAATTAAACACTGACGAGACCGAGGTCATGGAATTTGGAAATGGTCCTTCTATCTGGACCCAATTATGGTGGCCAGAAGTGGCAGGGGCCTGTCCTGTCCCTGCTACCAAAGTGAAAAACCTTGGTTTGATATACGACACTCAGCTCAATTTCTCAAGGCAGATCAATCAGCTGACAGTGGCCTGTTACTTTCTCTTTAAAATGCTTCATAAAATCCTACCTTTTCTACCTGCGGAATTGAGGAAAACTGTTGCGGTGGCTCTTATTCTCTCCCGCCTAGACTATTGTAACACTTTGTACTTCGGCATTGACAAACGACAGCTGTCGAAACTTCAATCCCTACAGAATACGGCTGTGCGCACCCAGCTAATCATTCCAAAATACAGTCATATCTCAGGCGCAATCAGAGATCTGCATTGGCTCTTAGCTGAGCAGAGAACTCGGTTCAAGGCACTGTGCCTGGTCCATAAAACCCTTTATGAGTGTTGGGGGAGGGGGGCGACTATTACCACAAATCATACCAATGGCATGCCCCCCGCCGGATGTTGAGATTTGCCAATAAAGCCCTGGTCCACATCCCCAGAGTTAAAAAAAAAAAAAAAGACCAGATGGAGAGGCGGATATCTTTCTTTTTTGGCATCTAAGCTATGGAATGAACTTCTACTCAATATTAGGCTTTTATCGTCCAGAAAACAGTTTTGTTGTCAAGTAAAAACCTGGCTTTTCCCTCCCCAAAAGTGATCTAGCCCCTCCTGACTTCTACACCATCCTGTTCTCCCCAAGGCCAAGACGCCTTGGCATTTGTGCGCTTTATAAGCCTTTACTTACTTAGACAGTGGGTAGGATTACATTCTCTGGCACATTGGTCATTGAAAATCAGAGCGAGCATTAAATACTACAAAAGAAGCATTATAAAAGGGGACCGCGATTTAGATAGGACCTATGGCGTTATACCTAAGTGTTTTGGTTTAGCATTGCCTAACAGTCTTGGAGTACAGTTACGCTTTGTTAAAGTGTCAATCTTTTTTAAGCCTTAGCCTACCAGACAGCACAGCTGTCTTGTTTGCAAACAACATCTTGAGGACATTTGGAAAGTTTTTTGGGGAATGCATTCAACCCTTTGCTTACCATTGGCGTTGTGGTTTGTAACTCACATTGGCTTGCTTTCTATTTGCTGGCTTTGTTTTAGGCTGTCCAACTTGAAGCCGTCACTTCTGTTGCCCAAACCCTATTTTCTGTATTTCATTACAAGACCGGAGGCTACCATTATGCAATATACTTTTATTGCTGCCCCAACATGCAGCCCTTTAACCCCTTCGATGCTCATGACGGAGCGGTTCCGTCATGAGCATCGGTTGGGCTGTGCTTATGACGGAACCGCTCCATCATGAGCACAGCCCCTGGGGGAAGCGCTGGCTCTCCCCCCCTGGGGCATCGATCTTGCCCCCACAGAGGGGGATGGCAGCGGAAGAGTTTCCGCTGCCACCCCCGAGCCCCCCCACGCTTCCCCACGACGTCAGCGCGCACAGCGCGCGCCGACGTTATCAGGAAGCGCTGGGACAGCTGGAAGCCATTTGCTTCCAGGCGTCCCAGCGAGGAGGAGGTGAGTTTTGTTCTCCGGTGGGGCCGCGGGGGTGATTTTTGCAAGTATGGAGGCATCGGGGGAGAGGAAAGAGTATGTTCTCTCCCCGGATGTCTTAATGCTGGGCATTCCTGCTTCACGATCGCGCACAGCGTCGCGATCGTGGAGCAGGGATGCCCCACTAGACACCAGGGATGTCTTTTAGCATTAAGGAAGCGACCCCTTGGGCAAGGGTCGCTTCCTGGGGGGCAAAATTAATATTAAGACTTTTCTGCCCCCCCGGGGGCAGATTGGTCGTTTTTGTAGCCGTTTCTGCTCCCAGGGGGGCAGAAAAGCCCACTAGACACCAGGGATGTCTTTTTGAGCGTTAAGGAAGCGACCCCTTGGGCAAGGGTCGTTTCCTGGGGGGCAAAATTAATATTAAGACTTTTCTGCCCCCCCCGGGGGCAGATCGGTCTTTTGTGTAGCCGTTTCTGGTCCCGGGGGGGGTGGCAGAAAAGCCCACTAGACACCAGGGAATTAGTTTAAATAAAAATGGAAGTGACCCCTTGGGCAAGGGTCGCTTCCAGGGGGCAATTTTTTATAATATGTATTTTGCCCCCCCCCCCGCCCACGGGACAGATTAGCCTGTTTTTTTTTTCATGCTGTTTTCTGCCCCACCTGGCACACAACCCGATTGACCATTTGGGTAGTAACATAGCATGTTATAATGTTTATTGTTATATTTTTTGTGAATTGCAATTGTAATGTTTTTTTTTTTTTTACTTTTCTGTTCTAGGTGAAGGCTTTTGCTCTTTCCAGTTTGCGGTTTCGTTACTGGTGGTTCTGCTGTTTGTGTAGTTTGGCAAGAGACTTTTTTTTGTACAATGTAAATGTGTTTGATTTCTCTGCATGAATTTTTTTTTGCAAATGGTGTAATAATAGTAGTATGTTTGGTGTTTGAGTGTCAAAAACTGTTTGCATTTGTGCTCGATGTGTATTTTGTTGTCTTGTGAGTAATTTGTTTTTTTTTCTTCTTTCTAGTTGGAGATCGTTGGTTTTTGCTGTGTCATTGCAGAGTAGGTTCTGGTGAGTGTAGCTGTCTCTTGTAATTGAATTCTATAGTTTTTGAGTACATTGATCTTTGTGATAAAGGTACACATTTCTTTACTTACTTGGTTTGCACATTGTTGGTTGTTGTTGACTTGTTTGAGCAGTCTTCTATCTTAGTAAGTATAATGGCTAGCCGCAGGATTACTGCTCAGCAGGTTGTTGGTTTTCTTTTTGAGTCTTCCTCTGACCATGGTTCAGAGACTGACTCTGCATCTGAGGCAGAGGAGGTAGGGGACGATTCTGCCAGTGAGTTCTCTCCATATGGAGTCATCGGATGATGAAGATACTCTTAGTGCAGATGAAGTGCCTGTGTTAGAGGAGGAGACTGATGTGCCGATAGTGCGGCAAGAGGCATCTGCGCTGCAGCCTGGGGCTGCAAGGCTTCCCGTTGGTGTAGTGCGGCAAGAGGCTTCTGGGCTGCAGCCTGCGGCAAGAGGCTTCCCGTTGGTGTAGTGCGGCAAGAGGCATCTGGGCTGCAGGCTGGGGCTGCAAGGCTTCCCTTTGAAAGTGATGAATTCTGGGTTGCCCCTGGCATGGTGCAGCCGGCATTGCCATACTTTACTGGTGTTCCAGGGTGTAGAGAGAATACTGAAAAATTTTTGCCGATACATTTTTTTCAGTTGTTCATGGACGATGTGTTTTTGGCAGAGATTGTTGAGCAGACTAATTTGTATGCCGAACAGTTTTTGAGGGACAACAGTGCCAGTCTTAAGCCACACTCTAGAGCTACCCGGTGGATTCCCACAAATCTTGAAGAGATGAAGAAGTTCTTGGGTTTAACTTTTTTGATGGGCTTGCTAAGGAAGCCATCAATGTCTTCATATTGGTCTACTAGTCCCTTGATGGCAACTGCTATTTTTCCAGCAGTCATGAGTCGTGACAGGTATTTGCTTCTGCTTATGCATTTTGTTGATAATGGTTTAGGGTTGCCACGAGATCACCCTGAGTGTGACCGTCTTTTTAAGATTAGGCCTGTCCTTGATCACTTTGTTGATCGATTTTCTGAGATCTGTGCTCCTGGGAAAGAAATTGCAGTGGATGAATCTTTGGTGTTGTTCAAGGGCCGCTTGATTTTTAGGCAATACATTCCTAGTAAGAGGGCACGCTATGGAATTAAGCTGTATATGCTGTGTGACAGTAGGACTGGATATGTCTCTAATTTCAGGGTGTACACCGGTAAGGAATCCAGGATTAACCCCCCTGGTTGTCCGTCCACTTTTGGAGTGACTGAGAAAATTGTTTGGGAACTTGGTAGAGGATTTTTTAACAAAGGCCACCATTTATATGTAGATAACTTCTACACTGGTGTGCGGTTGTTCAGGTAATTGTTGAAACCAAGGAGAGGGGGCTCTCAAAGCCAAAAGGCTGGAGCACCCAGGAATATAAGTATAAAAAATGTGTACCTTTTGGCTATTACTCAAAAATTACTGTTATTTCAATCAACACACAGGCTCATGTATACACTTCCATAACCCACTCCCCACCGAATTTGTCTGAAGCACTAGTCGTGAAACAAAAGATAGTATCAAATATATAGATATTTTTAATTGTCAATACTAGTTCATCAAGAAGGTCTTTTATATAATAAACATCAAAGCATACACAATTTAAAAATGATAAAATTGCAAAAGATTTTTGCAGTTATAAAAGTTACATATTACAAAAAGGAGAACACAAATAGACAAACAATGTGTCATACAGATGTCAATTTGGATTTGAGGAAGACAGTGTTAGGCATAAGTCACTAATCCCTGACTTTCCCTGATTCTACCCAATTTAACCAACAAAAACACAAGCGTTGACGCGTTTCGATGGCACAAACTTCACATAGAGCCACCTTCTTCAGGACATAAGATATTTTCTCCTTGTGTATTTATATTAAACTCTGGTATCGAGTTTGCCTATTGGAGAAACACAGTTTTAAATTATGAGATCAAGATATGTGGGTTATTTTGCCATGTTTTTTATTATAATATTCAAGATTAGGATAAGAATTATACATCTATACAGGGTTCTTTGTTAACCTGATGAATGTGGATAATTTTAATTTGTCATATCTTGATCTCATAGTTTACAACTATGTTTCTCCAATAGGCAAACTCGATACCAGAGTTGAATATAAATACACAAGGAGAAAATATCTTATGTCCTGAAGAAGGTGGCTCTATGTGAAGTTTGTGCCATCGAAACGCGTCGACGCTTGTGTTTGTTTGTTAAATTGGGTAGAATCAGGGAAAGTCAGGGATTAGTGACTTATGCCTAACACTGTCTTCCTCAAATCCAAATTGACATCTGTATGACACATTGTCTATTTGTGTTCTCCTTTTTGTAATATGTAACTTTTATAACTGCAAAAATCTTTTGCAATTTTATCATTTTTAAATTGTGTATGCTTTGATGTTTATTATATAAAAGACCTTCTTGATGAACTAGTATTGACAATTAAAAATATCTATATATTTGATACTATCTTTTGTTTCACGACTAGTGCTTCAGACAAATTCAGTGGGGAGTGGGTTATGGAAGTGTATACATGAGCCTGTGTGTTGATTGAAATAACAGTAATTTTTGAGTAATAGCCAAAAGGTACACATTTTTTATACTTAAGTTCAGGGAATTGGCCAAAGTGGACACTGTTGCTTGTGGCACAATCCGCTCTAACCGTAAAGGTTTCCCAAAAGAACTTGTCAAAAGCTTGTGCGGGGACAGTGCAGTGTGTTGCGTTGCGTTGCGAGGAGCTTCTTGCTGTGAAGTTTTCAGACAGGAGAGATGTCTACATGCTGACTACCATCCATGATGAAAGCACTGCACCTGTGACTGTTTGGGGTCGGGTCGCTGAAGTGCGCAAACCTGTGTGCATTTTAGACTATAATAGGCACATGGGTGGTGTTGACAGAGTAGATCAGAGGTTGGAACCTTACGCTGCTCTTCGTAAGGCTTACATTTGGTACAAGAAGTTGGCTATCCATCTTTTCCGCTTGGCAATCTTTAATGCTTTTGTTGTGTTCCAGGATTCTTGCCCTGAGTCAAAGATGACTTTTGCTAAGTTTCAGGAGTCTGTAATAGGCAGCCTTGTTGTAGTGGAACAGGCAAGTGTTCCTAGAGTTGGAGTGGTGGAGGATGTTGCTAGATTGAGAGATCGCCACTTGCCTGATCACATTACTCCCACACCCTCAAAAGATTTTCCCAGTAGGAGATGTAGTCTGTTGGCGAAGAGGTACGCGAAAGGAGATTCGTATGTACTGCCCCGACTGTCCTTCTAAACCTGGGCTGTGTGTCCCTGCTTGTTTTAGAGCGTACCACACGCAATATAATTTTTGGGAGCATTCATGAGTGGTAAAGTGAACTGCCTGGTCTGTATCCTTTTGAAAATTTGATTCGGTTTCAAGGTTGGCGTTAGTGCAATGTATTTAGTTGCTGATTTTGTGTTTGTAGATTTGTATCCATTTACGATTTGTTTGTGTTTTTATTTTTGTCTAAAAAAATCCTAAATGTGATGGCGGTGTCTGTAGGCTGGCGCTTGGCTGTTGGTGTGTGTGGACCGGCACTTGGTTGGCGGTGTGCGTGGAATGGTGCTTTGCTGGCGGTGTGCATGGACTGGTACTTGGCTGGCGGTGTGCGTGGACTGGCGGCGTGCGTGGACTGGTGCTTGGCTGGTGGTGTGCGTGGATTGGAGCTTGGCTGGCGGTGTGCGTGGACTGGTACTTGGCTGGCGGTGTGCGTGGACTGGTACTTGGCTGGCGGTGTGCGTGGACTGGTGCTTGGCTGGCGGTGTGCGTGGACTGGAGCTTGGCTGGCGGTGTGCGTGGAATGGTGCTTGGCTGGTGGTGTGCGTGGACTGGTACTTGGCTGGCGGTGTGCGTGGACTGGTACTTGGCTGGCGGTGTGCATGGGCTGGCGGTGTGCGTGGACTGGTGCTTGGCTGGTGGTGTGCGTGGACTGGAGCTTGGCTGGCAGTGTGCGTGGATTGGCGATTGGCTGCCGGTGGGCCTGGACTGGCGATTGGCTGGCGGTGTGCCTGGACTGGTGTTTGGCTAGCGGTGTGCGTGGACTGGTGTTTGGCTAGCGGTGTGCGTGGACTGGCGCTCTGCTAGCGGTGTGTGTGGACTGGCGCTCGGCTGGCCATGTGTGAGTAGTGACTTGCTGCTGGTCACTAAACACACTGCTAGCTGAGTGCCACTCCACGCAATCCATCAGCTTGTGTAGTTGCTGTGTCAGGAATGTGGGCGTGTGAAAGTGATGGGCCCTTGAACGGCGCTGTGTGCTGATGTGAGTTTTGTTATGTGATGGGCCCGCGGCTGGCGGTGTGAATGGTTTTGTATGTCTCACACGTATGAAAGGAGTATGAATGGCCTGTAAAGAGGTTGGTGCCTTGTCGTGGCTTTACAGCTCACGAGCTGTGAGTCAATGGTTCAGTTTCTCGCCCTTTCAATTATTAACAGTGCATTTCATTTTTGTGAAATCACTTGCTAATACAATTGTATATACTGAACCATCACTCACCCTCGTGCCAAATCCAACCAGTATGTGTGTGTGCTTGAGGATTAGATGGCTGTGCAGTAAAATTTGTCTTTCTGAAGCAGGGTGTTCCTTGTCCCTTTTTGTGAATTTTGTAATGTGTTGCTTTTGTGCCTGGTGGTGCGAATGGTCTTGTTTGTATCACGTATGAAAGGTGTGTGAATGGCCTGTAAAGTGGTTGGTGCCTTGAAGTGGCTTTACAGCTCACGAGCTGCGAGTCATTGGTTTGGTATTTTGTGAATTTAATTATTGACAGTGCATTTCATTTTTGTGAAATCTCTTGTTAATAAAATGTAATACACTGAACCATGACTCGCCCTCGTGCCAAATCCAACCAGTATGTGTGTGTGTTTGAGGAATAGATGGTTGTGCAGGAATCTTTGTCTTTAGTTTCTCTGCCAAGGTGTACTTTCCATGTAAGAATAACCCACCAACTGTAGATATTGTCGAAAACCCTTGGGAGTTCATGGTGATGTCTCTCTTGTGAATTCAAAAAGTTTTTTTATCCCCAATGTCCTGCAAACCTCAAAATGTCACATTTTCATTGCAATATTGTTCCAAAATTCTCACACTGTAGAAACAAACCAATAATTATGTTCAAACAATCTGGTTTTGCAAGGGGGGTCACTTGGGTTTTTGGCCCGGTGCTCGGCGGCCATCTAGGGAAACCTACCAAACCCATACATTTCTGAAAACTAGACACCCGGCGGCTTCCAGGGAGGTATGGCTTGTGTGGATCCCCCAACGTTTCCTTACCCAGAATCCCCTGCAAACCTCAATTTTTGCTGGAAAAAAATCACTTTTTTCATACATTTTGGTGTGGGAAAGTTGTGGCATCACCGGGCTCTCACAAATTTACCACCACCCAGCATTCCCCCAGGTCTCCCGGTAAAAACAGTGCCTCACTTGTGTGGGAGGCCCAAGTACGCGCGTCAGGCAAGGGCTCAAAACGTTGTGAGGCGAAATAAACATTGCCTATCAAAAAAATGTTTGGGCCCTTGCCTGCCGCGGGTACTTGGGAATTCTGGGTAAGGAAACGTTGGGGGATCCACGCAAGCCATACCTCCCTGGAAGCCCCCGGGTGTCTAGTTTTCAAAAATATATAGATTTGCTAGGTTTCCCTAGGTGCCGGCAGGGCTAGGGTTCAAAAACTACAGCAAGGCACTTTGCCAAAAAAGGGTCATTTTTCACTGCAAAATTGAGGTGTGACCACGTTGAGTTTTGCGCCGTTTCCTGTCGCGGGCACTAGGCCGACCCGCACAAGTGAGGTACCATTTTTCTCGAAGGACTTTGGGGAACGCGGGGTGGGTGGAAATTTGTGGATCCACGCAGATTCCAGAACTTTCCATCACAGAAATGTTGGGGAAAATTTGTTTTTTCTTTGTCAAGTTTTAGGTTTGCAAGGGATTCTGGGTAACAGATCATGGTGGGAGGCAGTCAAGTCACCCCATTCTGGATTCCCCTGGGTGTCTAGTTTTCAAAAATGTATAGGTTTGCTAGGTTTCCCTAGGTGCCGGCAGAGCTAGGGTTCAAAAACTACAGCTAGACTCTTCGCAAAAAATGTGTACATTTTCATTGTGAAAATGTGGTGTGTTCACGTTAGGTTTTGAGCCACTTCCTGTCATGGGCACTATGCCTACCCACAAAAGTGAGGTACCATTTTTATCTGGAGACTTAGGGTAGTTCAGATTTGTAAAGCAACTGTTATTACCTATTGATTTTTGATGCATTTCTCCCTTCCAAATGAAAGACATTGTGTAAAAAATAAGTCATTTTGAAAAATGACCAATAATTCTCATGCTAGTATGAGTATTCCCAATTTCGAAAATGTGCAAATACGCACTGTTTCTAAACTCTGTAATTTGTTCCCATTTCAGAACTACATAGGTGTCTTTCATACCAATTTTTCCATGTATACATTTTCCCACAATAATTACTATATACCCGGAACAAAAAAAAAAAAAAAACATTACAAAATGCTGCTCAGTTTTTTACTCTGGGTTCGTTGGGCTCTTGGTGAACCTACAAGTCCTATATATCCCCACAACCAGGAAGGTCCAGCGGATGTAACGGTACATTGCTTTCAAAGAGATGTCATAATTAGAAGAAGTTACAGGTGAAAACGTTGACACAAAAGGCTGCTTTTTTCAACTAATTTTTCCTATATTTAACTGTTAGTTTCTATAAAGAAACCTTGATGGATCTAAACAAATGACCCCTTGCTGAATTCAGAATTCTGTCTACTTTTTAAAAATGTATAGCTTTCCAGGATCCATTATTGCTTTTGTACCCATTTCTACCATTAACTGGAAGGAGGTTGAAAGCACAAAAAATTGCAAAAATAGGGTATGTCCCAGAAAAATGTCAAAACTGTGTAAAAAAATGTTGGATTTCTGACAAAAAATCTGTCCTTCCCTAAAAGCTGGAGAAATGGTGATCTCAGCCCCACAAACCCTTTTTTGATACCATTTGCAGAGAAAAACCCAGACACTTTCATTTGCAGCCAGTTTTTCCCATTTTTCACAAAAAAAATAAAATGTTGCTGTATTTTGACTAATTTCTGGGAACCCTCTAGGAGAATCCACAAACCCTTGGTACCTTTAGAATCCCCACGATGTTGGAAGAAAAGGACGCAAATTTGGCGTGGATACCTAATGTGGTCAAAAAGTTACAGGGGCCTAAGCACGCACTACCCCAAATAGCCCAAAAAAGGCTTAGCACAGGAGGGGAAAAGGCCTAGCAGCGAAGGGGTTAAAGAGCAATTACATCATGAAAAAAAACATTCCAAAGAACAATATATGACGTCATGGTAACTAGGCATCATCCTCTTTAATTCGCTGCTCCTGGACAGTTAAGTATACTTTCTTTAACTCTGCTATCTAATGACGATTGTGAGCCTATTTGTAGACTCCTACTTATAATTTTAACCCTACAACGAGCTTCATTTGTGCTTTTTATGTTTTTAACAGGTAAGTTATTTCCTAACTTCCTGACAGTCAATACCCTACCAATTTGCGGTTGGCTCGTCCCCTCCCCTCCCCTTCTTTTCCTTCGTTTTCTTACTTTTTTGCTTTGTAATAATATCCACTTTACTATTAAATTCAAGTAAACTGCCTTTACTTGATGACCGCCTCTGTGACGCTTTGAGCGGGGCCCCAATCAAGAGGAAGGCACTTTCCTTCCAGACACAGTGGCGCCCCGGAGACATCACAGAGCTCACTACGCTTAGGGAAGGAAAGCACTCCCTTTGCGCCAGACTTTCCCGACTGCCATTTCAGAGTGCGAAGGCATTGCACACCGGAGGCTTTGCAGCCATTGCTAAAGCCCCCAGAAAATAAAAATAATAAAAAAAGAAGGCGGAGGTCACGATACGAGCGTAACCCCACCCGCATCAACTGAACCCCTACCTACCGTCAAAACAAAGGCAGAAAGAGGGAAATAACAGAACGAAAGGGATGCAGACCCAAAACTAGTTGCGCTGTGTGTTGTCATACCAACGCACAGAGTGAGCAATTAAAGGTCTCCCTTCAGCATTAAACACGAATGTCTAGGCGGTAAGACCTTTCTACTAGATTTTTCAAACTGAAAATAATAAAATACAAAAAGAAAGAAACTAAAAGGGGTTAGATACAAAAAAGGCCTTAAGAACCCATTAAAAAAAAAAAAACTAGAGTAGAGAACAGAAGGGAAAATGGCAATGATACCAAGGAGAAGGATGATAATACCTTCCCAAATGAATCCACACTAATGAATTTCTTCGAAAAACTATTTAAGTCCTCTTTAAAAGAGGCAGTTGAGACTATTATGAATAAAAGAAAAAGGGACTGTGTTACTGAGGAGGACTCGGTGATCCTCACTAAGAAAGATGAAGCCACACCAAAAAAAAACAAAATAAGGCGGCAAGGCTGCAAAAAAAGACTGAGCATCTAGAACCTCATGGTAGCCTAAGCGCTACATAAGAATGGGATTTCTCCCTAGGTAGCCTTTACGCTACAAAAGAGTGGGTTCTACCCCAAGGTCACCTATGCTCTACACAATAGACGGGTGCACATAGCAACACAACGAGAAAGAGCAGCCTTATTGGCGCAAAACGTTCAGGTGCCCCTCGTGGCACAAGAAGACATTGTGACCTTTATGGCACAGATGACCTCAGCCTTCAAACTGACAACGATGAATACCCTTTTACAACGAATTTTGATGGGGACGAGGAGTATATTTTCGATACCTTAGAGAACTTGGACAATGATTTAGTCCAACCAACTGGTTCCAATTTGATCAAGGATACTTCGGGCATGGAGAGGTTTAATCCCACTCGCATCACACACCCGAGGGGGTCTGATTGGTGGCCAATGGACCACTTGTCAAATTTCATTACATTTTGGATCCGGAAACCCCTTGAAAAACAAACCAGAGTGCCCCAGACCTTTCTTAGACAACAAGTCTGGATTAACACCAAATATAGACCCTGAATTACTGACCTTTCTATTCGAGATGGGTAGAGATCATAGGAAAGGACTTGAACGCAGTCTAAAACAGTGCCAAGATAAAGTACTGGACACTCTAGGGCCATTAGCCAAGATCATGGACTTGGCAGAAAAGGCATTCCTGAAGGGCACCCCAGTAGATGTGGAAGTACTGAGGGGATGGAGTCAATGTGCACTATGCCTCCTTGGCAAGGCCACCACAGGGCTAACATCGGAGCGAAGAAGGGCAATACTCATGAGAATAAACCCCAAATTGGGGGACCTTGCCACTAAAGATGTCCAAGGTGACCCGAATGACCTATTTGCAGAAAACTTTATTAAGATATTGGGAAAATATGTTTCCACTTTTTTAGCCTTCAGTAAGGCACAGTCAAACATGAGACGGATGTTCGGAGGTAGAATTTTTGGAAGGGCTGACAGGATGGGACTGGCTGTAAGCCGCAGACCATTAAGGTCCCCATACTACCAAAACCAATGGGGATATGGAAGACATTTCAGAGGACACAACTCCTACTTCTGCCCACAAAGAGGCAGAAACTTCCGTACCAGCGGTGGGGGCAGAGGCAGATCCCAAGGCTACGGACAGCAAGGTAAGAATGCCTTTTTCCCATACAAAGGTTGGGGGAAGATTACGTTTTTCACCCAAAATTGGTCATTACTAATGAACGACCATTGTGTATTTGAAACCATAAAGGGGTTCAAGATAGAATTCAACACCCTACCAAGCACGACACCCAGAGAGTTAGCCTTAAATCAAGAGCAATCCACTCTAGTAGACACAGAGGTGAATCAGATGTTATTAAAAAATGCAATTTGCAGGGTGACAGACTCAGAACATGGTTTCGTGAGCATGATATTTTTGGTGAAGAAAAAAGGCAAAGGCTGGCACCCTGTCATAAATTTAAAAGAACTGAATACCTTCCTAGTTTACAGACACTTCAAAATGGAGGGTATTCACCTCTTAAGAGACATTCGACAAAAAAAGGACTGGCTTGTGAAACTACTTCACAATACATATGGACAAGGACTCTCAAATTTTTTCAAGATTCGCATGGAAAAGAGTAAAATACAGATTTCGTTGCTTTCCCTTTGGCCTCTCCTCAGCCCCATGGTGCTTCACAAAGGTTCTAAGGTCAGTAGTTGCTTCCTTGAGATGGAGGGGTGTTCGCTTAGTAATCTACCTAGACTATATGCTTCTGATATCACAACATCAGGAAGACTTGTTAAAACAAATTAAGTGGAATGTAGATCTTTTAGAAAGGTTAGGCTTCATCATCAACATAGAAAAATCTATAATGACACCAACTCAAAACCTGGAATTCTTGGGGTTCCAGGTAAATACAACTATAAGCCAATTATAACTTCCAGCCAATAAACTATCCAAAACAAAGAAAGAGGTTTCTTATGTTCTTCCCAAAGACTCAGTCTACGCGAAATAGCGAGAGTAGTTGGGCTTCTATCCTCCTCTATTCAAGCAATATCACCAGGCCCGCTACACTACAGAGCCTTACAAAAACTTAAATCTTTAGGTTTAAAGAAAAACCTATGGTATTCAGATACAATCCCCTTATCGCAGGAGGCCTGAAAGAAATCCATTCTGAGGAACAGTGTCGTCCTAATCAAGTTAGACAACTTCACATCAGTATCCTATATCAACCGCTTGGGCGGTGCAAGATCAAAGATACTTGCGGACCTAGCCAAGAAAATTTGGTACTTGTGTTGGAGCCCAAAAAAACAGACTGAAAGCAGAATTTATTCCTGGTCATCAAGACACAAGAGCAGGCTAGAACGCAAGGTTCTAAAGGATTCAAACGACTGGAAATTGAATCCCTTGGTCTTCCAGAGAATTCAGAATCTGTGGGGCCCCTTTCATGTAGACCAGTTTGCCAGCAGACTCACTTTTTAGGTCAAAACTTATTACAGTTGGAGACCAGATCCCAATGCTCAGGCAGTGGATGCCCTGGTCCAGTCCTGGAACAATCAGAATTGTTATGCATTTCCCCCATTTGCTTTAATCCAGAGAGTTCTTCTAAAAGTCAGATCAGAACAATGCAGAATAGTACTAATTACTCCTTTCTGGAATACACATGTTTGGTTCCCGGGAACGATGGAACTAGCAATAGACATACCGTACCACGTTTGATCCCCAGGAACAGTAGCCTTCTTCAAGGACAGGAAGGATAAGAACATCCTCTCCTCCTAGAAGGCAACATAAACCTTCTTGCTTGAAAGATTTCAGGAAATCAAAGAGAAACTCAGGCCTTTCAGGAGAAGCCAACGATCTCCTGGGTGAATCATGGGCACCAGGAACAAGGAAAAGATACACTGGGATTTGGAAAAAATAGTGTAGTTGGTGCCTGGAACGGGATTTTGATCTCGTTGACGCTCCTGTAGTAGAATTAGCAAATTATCTCACAGGTTTATTTAGCTCAGGCCTATGTTATAGAACAATCAACTGTTATAGATCAGGTATATCGGCAGGCCATTCGCTAATCAACGACTATTCTATTGGTTCAGACCCTCAGATCCGTAGGGTAATGAAGGGAATTAGACTTAAACGTCCCCCCAAGACAAGGTATGACTCCTTATGGAATGTTAACCTAATTTCTGATCTATTTTCTACATGGTCAGATACACTTTCTTTCAAAAAAAAACAATTAGCAACCAAACTAGCAACCTTAGTCTGTCTGATATCCTTTAAAAGAATTTCACATGTTAAAGAGATAGAGATCTCCAATAGGTTTTATTCTCCAGACGGAGTGCATTTTGAAATATGGAAAAAGACCAAAACTATGACCGAAAGCATCTTCTACCCCTGTTTTCCAGAATATAAATAATTATGTGCAGTGGACTGCATGAAAACGTAAGAAAAAGTAATATGTAACATTAGACCTAAGGATGAAAAACTTTTAATATCCTTTGTTAAACCATATAAAGCAGTATCTACAGCTACCATTGCTAGATGGGTTAGATTAATGTCGGAAGCAGGAATAGATTTGTCAAAATATGGGGCTCACTCTTCCTGTAGGGACATGGCCAGTAAAGTATTCTGGGCAGGAGAATCCCTTTCTGATAAATTGAAAGCTGCGGACTGGTCAAATGCATCCACATTTGTACAGTTTTACCTTAAACCAGTGGAACATGTGAACAGTACAGCGTTAAAAAGCTTTAAACATGCATAATGGTAGCCTCTGGTCTTGTAATGAAATTAGGACTCTCCAATTATCATACAGAAAGATTCTTGATTTCATTAAAAACAACTGAGGCTAACATTAATCCCACCAACCACACCCTGGTGGAAGATAGACTAAATTTGTTCTAGTAAGAAACAGACTTTAATTAAAGTAGGTCTATGTAGTTTTTGTATTTAATACTAAATATAACACTCTATAGGTTAGAAGAGCTTTTAATTTAATCGGAATTACCAGTTTTTTCCTCTCCTTTTCTTTCAGACACTTCATCTTTGTGAGAATCGCTTCATTATCTATGCATTTAGAGTAGAAGAAGTATTTCTAAAGAATTTATGGCTCTCCGTCACAGCTTTAACCCCTTGTGTGCCCATGACGAGCTGGACTCGTCATGGGCTGCGGTTGCGCTGTGCCCATGACGAGTCCAGCTCGTCATGAACCCCGCCCGCTAATGCAACGCCCGGCACAGGGCGGGGAAAGGGCGTGGCACACAAGGGGTTAAGAGGATGATGCCTACTTACCATGACGTTATATATTGTTCTTTGGGATTTTTTTATTCATGATGTAATCTGTTCCT
The DNA here is from genome assembly GCF_964204655.1 of Triturus cristatus. Classification (NCBI taxonomy): domain Eukaryota; kingdom Metazoa; phylum Chordata; class Amphibia; order Caudata; family Salamandridae; genus Triturus; species Triturus cristatus. Next base: position 738,458,876 of record NC_140586.1, on the reverse strand, counting down.
TTAAGGGCTGCATGTTGGGCCGGCAATAAAAGTATATTGCATAATGTTAACCTCCGCTGTCTTTAATGAAATCAAGATTCTCTCTGTATGATAGTTGGAGAATCGTCATTCTTCCACAAGTATTGAATTTCTGTAGACAGGCCTTTAAATCTTGCTCTTATCTGGTCACATTTGCTGTGCATTCAAAGACCGAGGTAAAATGTCAGGCTCTGTCATACAGGGAGCACGGTGTTTACTTTTCTCTCACTGACTTCAAAGTGAAAGGATTTATGTGACAATCATGCTGACTACTTGTTATTTATTTTTCTAGCACAAAAAACAAGCATTTGTAATGCAATAGGTCTTGCATATGCGAGAGTTTAAGTTATTGGCATTGTAAACGATAATGCCTTTTATTTATGTTTTAAAAACCAAACATAAATAAGAGGCATTGTCATTTACAATGCCAAGAGCTCAAACTGTTGCAAATGCCAGACCTATTGCATTGCAAATGCTTGTTTACTATGACCCCGTCCCCTCTCCATTTCCGGACCTTCTCCTCCTCTCACCCATCTCTTTCATCATTATCTCAGCGGTCCTCCTTTCACCTCCTATCCCCTTATGGTCTTTCCCTCCACAACTCCTCTCCCTGTCCAGTCGTCCTCCCTCTTTTCCTTCATCACTCTCCCCCCTTTTTTGTTTTTGATCTCTTTCCATGCTACACTCACCTCCTCACTCTTTTTCGCGGCCCTCTCTCTCCCGCAATGCAATAGGTCTCGCAATTACGCAACTTTGAGCTATTGGCATTGTAAATGACAACGCCTTTTATTTATGATTTGGTTTTTAAAACATAAATAAAAGGCATTATCATTTACAATGCCAATAACTTAAACACGTGTAAATGCGAGACAGATTTCATTGCAAATGCTTGTTTTTGGAAAGCAGGTGTTACACGAGACACCTTCTTACACCAGCCCCTCCTGATGTACCAGGGACCAGGCCTCTTGTTTTAGTAAAGATTCGTAACACCGGGCCCTTAGCTCAAGACTCGCGAGCAGTGTGTAATGAAAAGAGCTTTTGTACATGTTAGTCATACAGCATGTGATATCAGTGCAAATGAAAGGGGCAGTCCACGCTCTGACAACCCTTTGTCAGAATGGGGTCTGAGATACCCGGTGTTCTGCTCAAACAGCTCTTGGCGCCAGTTACACCGAGGACGACAAAAGAGCTATTGTGGCTTCCTTTGCTCCGGCTAAACATTTTATAACCCACTCTTCTTTTACTACATGTACACAAAGCCCTTTCCAACCCATCTGCTCCTGGTGCTTTGTCTGGAGGACCACTACATTCACGCAGTTCAAAGTGCCAGCACTTATTTAATTTGGAAGGGCAAGTACTTGCACCTTTCTGCACGGATGCAATAAGTATAGAAACGCTTAAAGGTAGAAAGCAGGTACCTACAAGAGCGAGAAAGAGAGCAGTGGGGTCTGGTAGTGGATTTACGACTAACAGCCTTTGTATGCGTCGACGTTTAAGTGCACCAGCCGCCGACTTGTGGCCACAGTTTCGGGCACCGGCACACATCCGTTCGCATATTAAGCACTGCCAATACTCAATAGCAGCCAGGGACAGTAAGAACCTGCAGTTTTATTGTTACATTTCAAGCGCTGCATATAGGGAAGTAACAAGGGTAGTTTATATTGCTGCCGTGTGTCCCTGTTCCTTGGAAAGTACTCAATCTGCGGTGGGCAATGCAGAGCAGTAAGTATCCGTTCGGGGGTGTTGTGTACAGCCCAATATATGCACTGGGCTACAAAGCCCACAAATCTATACCGTTGGCGAAATCAACAGGGCTGTAAAGTGTGTACGAAAGAGAAAGGAATAAAATGCATCAAGCAGGTATCAACCAATTGCATAACGTAGGACATTGAGCATTTGCTTTCTGTACTCCAACCACTGTCAGATTCAAACCGCGACAACTACTAATACACTGAGGCGCACAACCGGTCTGCATCACAGCGCCACTTTCAAAACTCAAGAATGTTTATCTTACAATGTGGTATTCCAGTGTGGTACCAGTCCGACACCTGAAAGAACAAGCATTGGAATAGGCAATAGGTTTCGCCTTTGGGACCTTATAAGTATTTAGTTATGCAGCACAATATCATTGGTGCAACAACATCAACTGTTGTAGGGGGTAAACACTTATAAGGTCCCAAAGGCGAGACCTATTGGCTATGCGAATGCTTGTTTTTTTTTTTTAATGGACGGGAGCCACACATCACGCATAGACATGGGACGCTTGCCAGTCTCCTGTTAAGTTACAATATTTTAATATAGCAGTGTCTACATTTTTCAGAAGCACTTGGATTGTAGAGTTTGGGCAGATGGAAGCATATATTGTACGCAATTAAAGAGGAAAGACGTCTAGAGATCCAGTAAGCTTAAAGACACAACTTAGCACGTTGTTTCGCAAACAGCCAATTAATTATTCACATCAAGTTCTGTTTTGGTATTCTGCGTGCACATTTTCAAAACATTTATTGGCAGGAGGTCAATGCCTCACAGGTAAAGTTGTCTTTAGACTTTTTTTTTGTTTTTGTTTATTTCTTGAGTGATTGATTCTTTATCGTGGTGGGCACCCGGCTGCTACTGACCAAATTTTGTTTAAAATGCACAGCTTGCGGCTGATATCACCCTCTTTTTGCTCATGAAAGTTGAGAGGCATGAGTCAGGAAGGTTCACAGCACTAACTCCAGGGATTTAAGTGGGGTGACAAAAACGGGGGGGGGGGGGGAGAGGGTCTCTCAAAGGGGCGTGGCCAATGTAATTAGGGGCGTGGCTTAAAACACGTAAACTAAAAATCTGTGCTTAGCATAGTGTGCCATCCGACTTGTATTTTGCTGTTTGTAAACCAGATATATGATACAACAAGTAACATCATACCTACAAGTCAGGACGATTGGCTTTGTCAATGGTTGTTAGCTGCCTAAGATAAATAAGTGACAAATTTAGTGTATTTAATATTGAAAACACTTCCACTTAAAGCCCTGGTGACACCACGACAATGTTGCCGCTCCTGAGTTTCAAAAAGAGAAGGGAAATCCTGAAAGAAATGACTCTTTAAAAGATTCCCCTTCCCCTATAACGCTCACCTGGCATGATGTCATGCCATAACGTCTCCACAAAACAGAGCCTGATAGAAACCAGTTTGGAGGCTCCCTTTCAAAAACTGCCAGTGCTCAGCACTGGTGAGACCCTGCCCACTTAAAGCCCTGACTAACTCCGTTGTTATACATTCCCCAAGATGCTCATAATTAGGATTGCATTAGTATGCGCGTGCTATACATTGATAACCTTCTCACCTGTTGTCGGGAAGGTGTGTTTCTCTGCTTATTCTTTCCTCCGTTCCTCCATCACTACCGTCAAGTTGCAGGACGTCCGCGCTCCCGATAATTTACAGCTGCTCAGGACTCTGTCCTCTCCAGGAGTTGGTGTGGGCATGGCTTGGCTGGGTCAGAACTCAAACGCAGAAGAGCTGGGCTGACAATCAGCTCTCCGGCACATACAGAGAGCGTGGCCATCTTAAGTTAGATACAAAGTGGCTAGCCATCTCAGAGATCAATTTAAATGTGCCATTCGTGATTGTACCAAGCGGACTGTTTGCCCGGACTAGCGCTAGACGATAGCCCGTCTTCGTGAGAGTAACTCCCGATACCAGCGACATTGAACTCGCGGTTGACATACTACGGCTTTATCTTTTAGCCTCATCGTTATTACACCTACTCGCTTGCGCTTAAAAGCATTCATTGGGCTTAAAAGCATTCATTGGGCATATGAGAAACAAATATCGATTGTGGAATTGTTCTCTCCTGCTCTAACCCTCACAGGGCACCCGGTCGGGCACTCTGTGAGTTATTTTGTTTCACTCCTAGCACGGTGACACTCTTCTGACGTGTTGGTTACTATTATTATCATTCAGGCGTCCCTACACTAAATTGTCCTGAAGAGACCCTCCATTGTAAATAGGGTCGAAACGTCGTTGACGAGATTCATGAGGCGAACCCGTATCCAACACTTATGATAAATAAGTGTTGATGAACCGCATCCTAATAATTCTCTTTTTGGTCGCCCATATAATGAATAATTGAAACCTTTATATGTTGCACTTTGTTGTTATAATTAGGTTTATCACTGTTTTTCACTGGGACACTTCTTAGAATTGTGTAAAGAAACTGTCATTTTGTTTGAAAGTATATTGTGAAATTGTTTTTTAGTTAAAACTTTTTCATTGTAAATATAAAGAACAATGTTTGTTACCAAGGTTCTAATGTGTGTGGTCAATTTTCCTTTCTGACGTCACGTTAACCCTTTGTTGTTATTGCCATTGGGCTTTGTGTATTACATATTTGGTTATCAAGCCATACGAGCCATTGTTTCTGTCCAATAATGGTTGTCATGCCGTCGGAATACCCCAAATAGAGATTTCGGGAAAAAACATATGAACACGTTTTCAGCGCAATGTTGCGTCCAAAAAAGTCAAATTATGTCTTAAACTGTTTGCATAATTTAGGTTGGTCTTTGAGTGATTAATTTCTGCTAGCGTTTCAACGTGTGTCTTCTCGGTGTTTTGCAACACGTTTTCACATTTTGGTGGCGTAAAGAAGCTTCAAACAGTGATAAAAAGAAGCCCAAGTACTTGTATCCGGAAATTATGAATTTCACAGGAGTTTTGTCACATGTGCATGTCTGCTGACTATGAGGGAAGTGCTCGAATGTTTTTCTGCCCCATTATTGGCGCTTCTCATTAACACTTTATAACTCTCATATAGACAAAATGCCATCCTTTTCGTCAGCAGTTTAGAACAAGCGCGAGCGCCTGGCGCTGAAAGTAAAAAAAAAAAAAGCATCAAAGAAAGGAATGGGCGGGAGGGTTGTGAGAGAGAGGGAGTAACACCAGCTGTTTTCAAGCACGCTTGTGGCACCTTCGCATTGTGGGTGCGAGCAACAGCGAATCAGCATGCACGCCGCTGCTCGCTCCTGCAAGGTGGATGCCGCCACAAGCACGAGTATGTGCTTCCAAAAAGAGCAGAGCAACGGCTAAAGGTCCTCCTATGCAGCGCATGCGTGCTGCGTAGGCGAGACCTAAAAACGGGGGTAAAGTTTCCCTGTTTTCGCCTTTTGCGTGCTTGAATGGTGCAGCAAAGGCAGGGCAGGCATCGAACACCTGCGTGCCATGATCTCAACTCTAAGACAGTGCTGGTTATGCCGTGGACGGCAGGAAGGGCTGTGCCCGCGGCCAGCCACCGCCTGGCATTCCCTGCCCAGGCTACTTCCTACGCTATGCGTAGGGCGCACCCTTGCCTAAGATTTTGGGAGAAGACAAGGGGTAATTAACCTTGCTATGCGCACTGAAATATGCAGTCCTACCCAGTCCTTCTGTGAATAAGCATCCCTTTTTCTACATAGCGGCACCCTGGTTTCTCCCCAGTGTGCAGCAAGAAGGGTTGTCGTGCACGCAGATGTTACCATAGCAATGACTTTATCAACCTTAGGTTAGAGACATGCCCTGTCCGGTGTGCAGGACAGCTGGAAGGGCTGTGCCGGCAGTTAGACCCACCCTACCTGCCTTCTGCACAGTTCCTGAAAGGCAAACCCTCAAGTTCCAGGAAAGTCCCACTTCTCCACTGCCCGGAATCCACTCGCATTTAATGACCAGGATACAGGCAATCCAAATCTTTACCTTAAACACTTGCATGTTACTCCCGATAGACGTGTCTAAGCTCGATCTCCCCAAACTTCGAGTACAAGGCAATGCACATGCGCGCTTGTCCTGTTCACACCCGGAAGCAGCGTGCTTCATAAGAAGGTTGTAACTATATTGCATTGGAGGAAAAACCATGAGCGACAACGTAATTTCACGTGATAAAACGTCACGCTTTAGGTTGTGTGTAGTATTTTGTGATGCAGTCAGAGCAATTATGAGGGCTGAAGTTGCGCTTTTTTAGGCAGATCACTAAAGAGTTGGACTGCGTAGTGATTTGAGGTGTCTAGGGTTTAAAGGGATTCTGGAGCGGAGGATGGGGCTCCTTACTTTACTCGCCAGATTTTTTTGGTCCGGTGCTACAGACTGTGTGATGGGGCATGAATACTGTTTAAGAACTGAGGAAAAGTGAAGTGGAAAAAAGGTCTATAAATTCTTGTATCAGTGGCACCTAACGTCGCATAGACTGCACAACAGTAATGCGGCCAACCCGGTGGCTTGCTGGAGCGGTTGCGGTAATGCCGGCACCCTATTCCACATTCTATGGTCTTGTCCAGGGTCGGGTGGGGATCACAATTAGGCCCGGGCACAACCTAAACAAGCGGTCGCCACGCCATTCCGCAAATGAACAAAAACAAGTGCTCACCCAGTGATTAAAAGACCCCGTCTAACGCAGCGAGTAAAAGATCCAGTCCGGTTTGGCCGGAGCCAAAAGGAGACAGGTCGGTAACAAGGAGGGACTAACAAGCCTCCTTTTCAATCATGAGCTAGCGTTTAGCATGGAGGATGACGCCAGCGAATCAAAAAGATTTGCGGGACTTTAAGTCCCCTTCTGAAAGCTTACTGAGGACAATAAGCCTCGCAGAGCAAGGAGCGCATGTATGCGCGAGAGCGAAAAATGTACATTTTTGTAAATGAACTGTGCAGATATTTCAGAATATGGAACGCACAAATGCAGCACACTTTTGGGTAATTCTGAGATGTGGTGGATATACATATTTTAACACTATCAAAACAAATCAATACACTAGATGATGACATTTCCATACATTATCATTTGTGCTGTATACTTTTATCGGTAAAACTGTCTGTGCAAATGTAATTGTCATTTCAACTGAAGATGTGTTGCATGTAAAGGCAGTGCGCTACCACACCATGCATACTCCACTTTACTCCTCTCTATGCCTCTCGACGCCTCTCTACTCTATGACAATGCACTCTACACTACTCTACTATGCAACACTGCATGTTCGTCACTGCAAGCCGTTCCACTCTAAGCCACTCTGCATTACTGCACTGTATAACACTCTCCTCTATGTTACTGTACTCTACGCCATTTCACTCTATTCTGAAACACTCTATTCGACGCCACTGCACTCTGTCACTCTAGTCCACTCTGCGCGATTGCAGTCTACCCAGTGCTACTCCACTCCATTCTAGGCCACTATACGTCAATGCACTCTACATCACTTTACTCAGAACCATTACAATGTTTGCCACTATTCTCTATAACACTGTACGTCACTACGCTCTACCCTGCACTACTCTACACCAGTGGCCTCTAACCCACTCTACTGCACCTTTGCACTCTATGCCACCACACTTTGCGCCACAGACCACACTCCACCCTAATCTATTCTGCACCACTGCACTCTACTCTATGCCATTGCGCTCTTTGCCACTCTACATGTCTGCACTCTACCCTGCACCACTGCACTCTACGCCACTGCAATCTACTCTGCACCACTGTACTTTATGCCATTTGACTCCAGTCCACTCTACAACACTACGCCACTATACTCCATGCTACTCTAATTTATTACTCTCTAGTCCATTAAACTCTACTTTAGTCCACTCTACACTACTCTTCAATGCTCTAAGCAACTCACGCCACTCCACTCCATTCTATTCTATGCCATTACTCTCTTGCACTACTCCACTCTTGCACTACTCCACTCTATGACAATCTACTTTGCTCTACATCATTGTACTTTACAACACTCTACTCCACTCTACGCCCTTCAACTCATGACATTCTGCTCCCTCCACGACACTCAAAAACACAGTACATCATTCCACTCCATGACACTGCACTCTACACCACAACTCTTTACGCTACTCCATAACACTCCAATCTACTCCACTTTACGACACTCCACTCCCCTTTACCCCACAAACTTTTAGCCATGCTGAACAGTAGACACATTGATATACAACATGGCTAAAACATATTGGTAAAGCCAATAGCTCTTGCATAGGCGAGACCTATTGGCTTTGCCAATGCTTGTTAGCTTATGGCTGTAAACAGCTTTAGCGGTCTGTTGTGAGTGCTCATATGATCAACAAAGGCAATGTCATAGCGGCTGGCTACACTATGCCACTGATTTTACACTATGACTTGAGAGATGCAACAGAATAGTTTAGTACTGTACACACAGCTGGCGCAGCTCTAGCAGAAAAGGCTTCTCCAGTCTAGACAGGGGTTTCACAGTAGATCCTCACAACCCCACTAATACTTAAGATAAGAGGACCCCTGAATAAAATAAAACTTGCCAAGTGATTAAGACAAAATGCTCAATTCATACGGATGAACACAATACAGTAAATCTGAAATGGGTTAAGAAAACAAGACTAGTCATCTTTACAGAACCAACAGAAACTGAAGATAAATAACGGGGTCTTAACGTTTAAACACCACCAAATACCCTTCTGTGTAAACAAGCAGCATTACCCATCTCCCAAGAAAGATTAGAGATCCCAGAAGGCCCCTGGTTTGTCAATGCCCGGTTGTGCTTTGAAACATATTGTGACATCACGTACTGTAGGATACCAGTCTTAATAGTGCCAAGACCGATAGTTTTCACATTTCTAGAAGGAGCTGTGCAGCCTCCGTCTTTGTTTTTAAAAAAAGACTCAACTTAGATTTTAGAAAGCCAGCAGATCCATAAAACCGATTTCCCCATTAAGGAGGTAAAAGCAGCTGCATTATACAAATAGCACCTCTTATATAGAGGACTCCTCTCACTGGTGCACCAACTGAACCAAACAAACACTAGCAAAGCAAATGGTTCTCGTTTTGGCTTTGTGTATACTGTTCAGCATGTTACTTTCAGGACCCATGATGAATGACAGTTCAAGGTGTGCCTGCATTTTTTGATTAACAAATTTTTATTTCTGCATAGAAGACAAAATCAAGAATGACATACAACAGTTCGCTGAACTTGGCATCAGTAAATTCAATCAGGAAAGCATTGACAAGCAAATGTAAAAACCCACCCCTACTCCTCAACCCCCCGCACCTGCCCTCTGCGCCCCCACCCTTCAAAACAGGCCCCCCCCGCCCTTTCCCCCATACTTTGCGGAATTTTATGGGGCAGCCCCGGGCAGCGTACAACGACCGCTCTTGAGCGGCACACCAATCCACCCCTCAACTCCAGGTAGCCCCTCTGGGCGGGTCCGGCTGTGACCACACGGCCGCTATATCCCTCTTGGCTACCATTAGGGCAGTAGTGAGAAAGTACTTTTCGTTACGGGACCCATCCAGCCCGTCCGTGATGCCCAGCAGAGCCATTCTAGGATCATGGGGGACCCCCCATCCCAGGACTTCAGTTAGTTCGGCTTCAATCGTTGTCCAGTAACTCTCCAGGCGGGAACAAGACCATACCATATGGAAAAAATCCGCCGGATCCACCCCACAGCGAGCACATGAGGCGTCCATGCGGAGGCCTGCCCGATATAGGCGGTCCTGAGTCAGATAAGCGGCGTGGAGGTAGTAAAGTTGGATGAGCCGCAACCTGGCGGAAGTGGTAAGCGATCGAGGTGCCATAAGGGCGTCCCTCCAGTCCGTGTCATCTAGGGGCCCCACCCAAACCTCCCATCGCTGTTTTAGTCCGCTCCAGTCTACCGGGGTATTGTTAATCAGGGATTTATATATGCGGGATATTCCCCCCTTCACCAGACACCCTAACATCACCTGAGCCTCGGGCGGGCTATGAGCAGGCAATCTGGAGTCCAGAGGGACATGGGCTTGGACCGCATGACGCAGCTGAAGATATCTATAAAATTGGTAAGGCTGTAACGAGAAGCGGGTCCGAAGCTCCTGGAAGGAACACATGTGGCTCCCCCGCCATATATCGCCCAGGCTGGAGATCCCTAGAAGATCCCACTGCCGAAATCCTTCAAGTCCCGCCACTTCCCGCAGCCATGTTCCGTGCCAAAGCGGTGTGAGCTGTGTTTTCTTCCCCGACCAAAGGGGCACGGAGTATTTTGTAACATGTACAGAAACTTGGGGAGGATCATCATCTTATAGAGGGCGACCCTCCCCAGCGGATTCAATGGGAGTGACTGCCACCTGAGCATATCTGATCTGGTCTTGTTGATTACGGGAGCCACGTTGAGGGCCCAACAGAGTTCCGGAAGGAGGGTGACCCAGATCCCCAGGTATTTAAATGAGTCTCCGGAGGGGAATGTCAGATTGCCAGTCGAAACATTCCCTCGACGGGTGTAACGGGACCAGTACGGATTTTTTAGGGTTCAGATGAAGACCCGACGCTTGACCAAACCGGCGGAGAATCTGGCGGACCTGGGGTCCCGAGGTCGCTGGATCAGAGAGATATAGGAGGACGTCATCCGCGTAGAGGGCAATCTGGTCAGGGGTCATACCTGGCCAGTCCCACCCGCGGAGAGTGGGGTCCAACCAAATCAGTACAGCCAGTGGTTCCATGGCCAGAGCGAATAGGAGGGGCGAGAGCGGACATCCCTGGCGCGTCCCTCGACCTATAAGAAATGGGCGGGATAGAGCCCCATTGACTAATACACGGGCCCGCGGGCTCGCATACAGGACCGCGACCATGGCACGGAACCGGGGACCGAAGCCCATGCGCTCCAGGACATCACCCAAGTACGCCCACCCCATTGAGTCGAAGGCCTTTTCAAAGTCGACCAGCAGAAGGGCCAGATAGGGGGAAAGGCGTTCTTGGTGTGCCAGGGCGAGATGCAGGCGCCGCAGGCAGTGTCTGGTCCCCCGATCCGGCATAAATCCACATTGGTCCGGGTGGACCAGGGAGGCAAGAGATGGGCGCAACCGCTGCGCGAGGACCGTGGCATAGATCTTGAGCTCGGTATTAATAAGGGATATCAGCCGGTAGTCTGAGCAGGACTGCGATGGGGGCTGCGTCTTGGGAAGGACAACTATGGTAGCTGTGTCCGTTTCTGGCCGGAACGAACCCGTCTCCACCACCTCTGTAAACAGGTCCCGAAGCCTCGGGGCCAGGGTCTCACGATAGTGAGCATAGTATTCCCGAGGGAACCCATCAGGTCCCGGGGTCTTCCCGGGCGCCAGGCGGCTAATCGCCTCCTCAATCTCCTGCAGCGCGATAGGCGAATCGAGGGTCTCAGAAACCTCCTGTCCCAGCTGCCCAAGCACCGCCCCAGTCGCCCCCAGCAACTCCTCAAGGGAGAGCTCAGACGCCCGGGTTCGATACAACCGGGAATAATAGTCAGCGAAAGTTTGGGCCATTGCCACCGAGACCGTTCTGGTTCCGCCTGCAGAATCCTTGATGGCAGGAATAATCCTGCCCGCCCGGGGGTAAGTGGCCAGCCGGTGGAGAAGTGTACCGTTTTTGTCTCCCCATCCGTATACCCGGGCCACCGAGGAGCGCCACAGAGTCTTCGCTGCCTCCAGAGAGTGTAGGCGAATATCTTCCCGCAGGAAGGCCAGGCGGCGCGACCGTGTGCTGTCTCCCAACGTCCCCTGGTTGCGCTCCAGCTCCAAGGCTTGAGCTTCGCAAGCCGCGAGTTTCTGGGATTGAGCACGTCTCTGCCGTTGCACATGCCCCTTAGCGGCCCCCCGAATAGTCGCCTTGCCGGCCTCCCAAAGGACGGCAAAGGAGGAGACGGATCCCGCATTGTGAGAATAATAATCAGCTATCTCGCCACCGACCACTTTCCGAAAAGCCTTGTCGTGGAGGAACCAAGCGTTCAGACGCCACATCGGACGGGCAGAAAGGGGCGGTGGGCCAAGAGCAAGGAGCATTGGCGAGTGGTCCGAGAGGCCACTCGGGAGAATGCGTGCCTCCTGCACCCCTGCGCATTCGGTAGACGGGACGAAGATGAAGTCGATCCGGGCATGGGAGTGATGAGCTGCCGACGTGTGGGTGTACTGGCGAGCCTGCGGGTGCCAGATCCTCCAAACATCGCACAGGCCTTGAGATTCAGCCCAGGTCGAGAGCTGCTTTGCGCGAGCGACTCGGGCCAGGGATATCGGTCCCGTCGAATCCAGATGGGGCGTGTAGACAGCATTAAAATCTCCGCCTAGAATGAGTGAGCTCACCGGAAGCGTCGGGAGGAGGCCCGCGGTGTAAGAGAGGGCCGCTGACAGGAGGGACGGAGCCGCGTAAAGGGACAGCAAGGTGAGGGGTCGCCCCTCAAGAGTACCACATACCGCCACTACCATGCCCTGGGGGTCCAAGTGCACCTGGGCCAGGACGAAGGGAAATGACTTCCGGAGCAGGATAGCTACCCCCCGGGATCCCCTCGCAAAACCTGAGTGCCACACCCTCTCATAACCATAGCGGGTAAGAAAGGGACATTTATTGCCCAGAAGGTGGGTCTCCTGGAGAAGGAGCACGTCAATCCCTGCACACTGCGCATATTTAAGGACCGCCATGCGTTGAAAGCGATCTAAAAGACCATTGACATTCCAGGACAATACGCGCATGGTGGCCTTGGGAACAGGCGGGTCAGCCATGGTCCAGGACAGAAGAGGGGGCCAATGGAGGCGCGGCTGCGCAAGCCCTAGATAGGAAGGACAGCGGGACATCGAGCAGGAGAGCAGGTCAAAGGTCACAAGATGCCGTGGAACAACAACAAAGAGGGAGTCACCCCCCACCAACAAAACCTTCCCGAGGAGGAAGAAACAACCCCAAACCAACCCCAATCCCCCACCCCCCACCCTATACTTCGAAAACAGAAGCATCTGTCGCCCAAACAAAATGGAACAACCACCAAGCTAAAACGCTCGGGCTTGAGCACTAGTGGACCCCTGATACAATAGAAATCAAGCCTGATTCACCTGCCCTGGCCAAGAGCAACACAGACACCGGAGCACTCCAGCCCAGGCCCGAGCACCATCAACCCCCCCCCCCCCCCGACGAAACACAGAGTGTCAAATGTTAGGGCTGCGAGAAAGGCTCGAGGTGTCCACAGACTCGGCCGACCGGGTTGCGGGACCCGCCAGCCGGGGCGACACGGCCCGCCGCCCGCCCGCCGCGGGACTGGCGGGTGCAGCCGAGGAGACATAAGAGGCCCTCGACCCCCGGCGCGGCCGCCCCCCGGAGCGCGTGATGATCGCCTCCTCTGCCGTGCGCTCCCGGGGTAACGTGCGATGCCGCCAGCGGGTCCTCGATGTCCGGGGCCTCCCCCGCCCCCCCCGTAGGCGATCCGCGTCCAGAGCGGTGCAGGGTGTGCGCCTCCGTTAACCAGGACCAGGCCGATCGTGGCGTATCGAAGAACAATGTCTTGTGTTGGAAGATGACCCGAAGGCGGGCCGGGAACTGAAGCTGGTACTGGAGGCCCAGGGAACGCATCTTCTGTTTCACTTCAGTGTAAGATCGGCGCAGTTCCTGGACTTCACGAGTGTAGTCCGGGAAGATCATGATTTTGTGATTTTGGTAGTGGAGGGTGTCCGTGCGCCGGGCTTCGCGGAGAATGGCGTCCCTGTCGTGGAAATTTAAGATCTTGAGGATGAAAGGCCGGGGGGGCGCACCGGGGGGCCTGGGGGCCAGGGAACAATGGGCCCTCTCCACTACGAACGAGGCAGATAGGCTGCCCACAGGCATCCAGGATCGGAACCAGCGCTCCATAAAGTCGTCCGCTCGGCCCGATTCGACCCCCTCCGGGAATCCCACCAGGCGCAGGTTGCTGCGCCAAGCGCGGTTTTCTGCATCTTCGACCCGGCGGTGTAGTTCTTTAGAGTGAGTGGTCAGTTCTCGGACTTGGTCCTGCAGGTGGCGGATGTCATCCTCAGCGGTGGATATCCTGGATTCGGCTTCCGAGATGCGGGTGGTGGCGTTCCGCAAGTCCTGCCGGAGAAGAGCAACATCCACCTTGACCTCTCCCACCATGCCCTCCAGGGAGGCGCGAGACGAATTGATGGCCTGCAGGATGGCGGCAAGCTCCGCAGCGGGGGCCGGCTCGCCCGTAGGGCCGGACCCCTTCTCAGAGGTCGTGAATTTGTCCATCCTGGTTTGGGTGGCCCCGGGCGCCGGCTTGGCTGCCTTGTCCTTAACCATGGTGGGGGCGCCCCGGGCGCAGCGTTCAGCGAGGCCGGGCAACGGGTTGGGAATACCCCTTCGGGACGTCGGTGGATGCTCGAGGCGAAGTGGAGGCAGAAGGAGGCACGGCCGGGGAATCCCACGTAGAGAAATGGCCAGGCACCTCCAGACCCAGCGCTCAAGCCCCGGCGGGCTTCCCAGCAGGACAACCAGTCACACCCCCGGCCACAGCCGTGCCCGCAGCCTCCCACGGACAAGGCGAGGTCCAGCACCTCAGTTCAAGGCCCCGGGCCCATGTAGTGTTACCCGTCTGCTTCGCAGGTGATAGACCGCCAAGGCCTCGATGCGTGTGCGCAGCCGACCCCTCCGAGGGGGCGCCTCACCAGCGCGGTCACCCCCCAACTGCAAGGGGGGGGACGTCACCACACGTCGGACCTCTTTTTCCGGGGCCCGGAGCACCGCATCCCCAGCAAGGCCGGTCCTGGAGCGATGGGGGGGGGGGGGGGGGGATGCCCCCCCCCCCACCCCCCGACCGCCGGTGCGCGGCCCGAACCAGAAGAGGGCCCCTCTGTACGCGGAACCCCTCAGGCAGCCTCGGACCGACGGGGCCAGCGCCACACTGCAGACAGGAGGAGAGGGGGGGCCGGCCGCCGATGCCCAGCCAGATGGGGGGGGGGGTCTCCCCTCCGCACCCGGCCCCCACAGCAGCCCCAGCGATTCTGTCCCTCGCAGCTGCACTCACCGCCTGCTCCACCGCACCAGTTTGCTCGGGGGGGGGTTCCGCCTCACCACTCCTGGGCCACCACGAGTCGCCAGCAGATCAGGGCCTCGCTTCTCCGGTGCGGTCAGGGCCCGCGGCCGCCGCCCCTCCCCACCGGCAGGGTCAGGCCTACACCCCTCATGGGCGCCGCGGGCACAATTTGCAGCTCGCCCGCGTCTCAGCTCCACAGCCGCCGCCGTCCACCGCCGGTCAGGTTCCGCGGCGTCCAGGCGGGTCCCGCGATGGATCGGGCCCAGGACAGCAGGGCAGCTCCGCACGCCTCCGCTCCCAGATCGAGCCGGCCAGGGCAGTCTAGGACGGAGCCAGGAGGATTTGTGGGGTCCGGCGCCGGGAGCCTTACTGAAAGGCGGCCATGACGGTCAGGCGCCACCTAGCGCTCGTGCATGCATTTTTTAAACACACATTTACAAAAATATGCAATTATTTTAGAACATGGAGCTTGTCAGATTATTAAACAATAACTTATGTGCCAGTAGCAACAGAGAAATTCACGGAATAATCACAGCAGATGCGAGGTGAACTAAGGCAATGAAAGGAACTACTACCAAAGTACCTCTGCATGCTGCAAGCCCGAGCTTTTCAGCTAATCCAAATATACCCAAGTTAAAAGAAAGGGCACCGAAGACTAGGGAAACCAGAGATCATCGCTCTACAATTCTGCATAACATAATATCTTAGTTTACTCTTTCCATTTTAAATAAGAAACTGGATTTCCCCATACACTTATCCACTAAAGAGAACATTGCACATGAATGGATTTAAGAAACTTCTTGCAGCAAATACAGGCCTTTTGCACATGATGAGAAGGCAATATACTACAAGACAGACAAATGACAACGGTAGAAAAAAACATAGAAGCGTCGAGGATTCCATTAGTGGCAATTAATCAAGAAATAATTAAATGCCTTGTGAAAACAAAAGTTGAATAATGGAGCAGTGTGAGTAACAGAAGCGGCTTCAAATGCACTGTCAAAGCAGTGCAGCAAGAATAGAGCAGATATGGAAAAGAACAAGAGAGCCCAAGCTTCCCAGAAAGTGCTGAAAGTAAAAGCAAAACATAGTTCAGTGACCTGAAGCAGTGAAAGAATCCGTGTTGTCCAATTAAAAGGATGGCAAGAGGCTATACTCCAGGGGTGGGACAAACACAAACAAAGTAAGGCCATCAAATAGGAAGCAAGCAAATGAGTGACAAGAAAGCCAATAAATGATAAGCAATGGCCTGTATCTAAGTATTGGTATTCTACACAGTAAGTCTTTCGACAACAGGTAGCTAAAGCGGTCTGCGGAGGAGCCCCACAAGCAGAGTACACTTTTCCTTATGTGGACTCCTCTCACTGCTGCTCCAACTGAAGCAACTTTGCATTGGGAAAACACCATATATCATGTTTAACATATACAATCGAGTCCCAACCTGTCCACCAGGATAAAACTGACACTGAACCACCTCAAAACAGTGGTGACACCAACAGTAACGGTGCAACAAAAGGCTGCACAATTTCGGGTACAATAATGCAGGAGGACGCTACTCGCTTACTGTACTCCATTATTCACCACCACAATACAAACAGTGCAAACACAAACAGAGGATTGTTGCTTACCTTTCCTAGAATAAGGTCAGTCAGTCCAGATCGCTTCAAAAAAAGAGCAGCATCAGAAGCCAACACCTTCCCTGTGTTACTTGATTCAACCTGCAAAAGATTCAAAGATGAGTAAGTCTTCCATAGTATGTGTTGTCAAGGATCAAGTCTGCATTGCACTTCTGCACACATTGTGGCGGTTCTCGATCGATAACATGGCATCTTCCTTGAGGGGCTTCACACAGTATATATAGTAAGCTGATGCCATTAAATGATGCTAAGTTTCGTAAACATAAAAAGTTAACTATGCTCCTCAAAAAGGACTAGCCGACCAATAAGGAAAACATGGTCTTAAGAGATGGTTCGAAGAGGTTGTGTCAAAATCAAGTACTGTGGAAGGACATGCATATAAACAGACATTCAGCAAGCCAATGTGTACGGCTTTAAATATGTATACTGAAACGTGCATACAAGCCATTAATGTAAGAAGCCACCAGTGCTTAGTTTGGGCCAGTGGTTTCTGGTGCTCAGCACCGCCACTTAATAGCCAGAACCTGCACTTATGACAGCTGACACATGGTGGCGCTGTTTGTGTAATTTGAAGATGAGCAGAAAAACAGTTGTTAGTTAATTCATTATACAATCAAAACAACAAATACCTGCCACCCAAGCCATTCTTAAGGCTTTGGATGCCTCAAACACAATTCGGACTGTTTGAGGCAGCCAAAGCCTTGAGAATGGCTTGGATGGAGGCCACACAGAGTGGTGCACGCTGTCACTGATAAATTAAAACTCAGTTTGTGTCAAGTGTTTTACTGTTACTTGTCATGAGAAATGCAGAAAAAGTCGCAGAAATAGCAATACATTGGATGAAATGTGCTTCAAATATTTCATAAACACTTATGTGGGCATTCAAGCGTTACCCATTTTAAATTTGATTGTTATTTATAGTAAATTATTATAGCCTTATAGCCCGCCGTAGCGGGCTATACCGGCTGTTAAAGGCCCGCTGCAGCGTTAAAGGCCCGAGCCGAAGGCGAGGGACTTTAACAAAGCAGAGGGACTTTAAAAGCCGGTATAGCCCTGCTACGAAGGGCTATAAGGCTATTAGAACCTTCTGCCACTAGAGGGCAGAATGTTCTAACAAAACAAAGCCTTCAGGGAGCGCGAGGGGATTCAAATCCCCTCAGGCTCCCTGAAGTCTTTGTTCACAGCCAGAACTGTGAACAAAGACACATTGGAATGTTGGTGCTCCAGGCTTATGCCAGCCATTATAAGCCCGGAGCGCTCCATTGTTTTCAATGGAGCTTCCAACATTCCAATGTTCTAATAGTGGATACATGTATGGGAAAAAACTGTTTTTAATTTAAAATGGAAAGAGTAGACTAAGTTGGTATTTTATGCAAATTTGTAGAGCGGACTATCATCCGTAAGGGTATCCTGGCACAGAGCAGGTGTTAAGTCTAGCCAAACCTATGGCCTAATGGGGCTACTTGAAAAGCCAGTTCTTCAGCTCCTTGCAGAATTCAAGAAGAAAGGAGGAGTTTATGTGTAGTGGCAGGTCTTTCCAAGCTTTGGGAGCTGTGTAGGAGTAGGCTCCACCGCCGGAACTGGTTTTCCATGTGTGTGGGATGTGTTCTAGTAGACTACCGGACAACCTGAGGTGTCTGGAAGGTTTGTGAAAGCAGATGTGATTACTGAGGTATGCTGGGACAGATTATGTGGTCCTACCACACAAAAGGTACAGTGGACAGCCTATGTAGGACAGATTACATATCCTACCCAGTCACAGCACCTACAGGCTTAAAATGCCAAATAGGTATTAATGGAAGAGGGGGCATCACCCCATGAATATCCTGTAATCAATGGATGGCACCTTAGGTCTTATTATAAAAGGGGTAACTACGGGTGTTCTAGGGGTATAATGGCCCTATCATCCTTAAAAGTGGAGATTTCGTTTTTTGAACCCCTAGGTGCTTTGACACCTAGGGGCGGGAGGTTTAGAGTGATTCTGGCCACTGATTTCTGAATGGTCTGCAGCTTTCTGGTGAGTTTTTTGCTGATTCCGTCAGAGGGTGTTTCCGTAGTCCAGCTTGCTTGCGACCAGGTCATGCGTGAAGTTTTTCCAGGTGATGATTTGGGGTCATTTCAAAATCTTCCTTTGCTTCTTCCGGGTATGAAAGCATAAGGCGGTGATAGTGTTGACTTGGGCGGTCATATTGAGTTTTGATGTTGATCCCAAGGTTTCTTGGTGTGGGTGGTGGTGGTGAGTGTCGGCCAAACTCTTTAGGCCACCAAGTGGTGACACATGGTGTATTACTCTTTGCAAAGATCAAAATTTCAGGCTGGTCTGTGTTTAACTGCAGACAAGGTGTAGGAAGCTGGCTCAGTATATACTACACCAAAGTAAGGTATAGTGTGCACATAGTCCAGTGGATCCCCAGAGGTATAGCAGAGGCAAAGGTAGATAACTAAACCTCTTTTGTGGTAGTGTGGTTGAGCAGTCAGGCCTACCAGAGGGTAGTACTATGCATTTGTTGTACACACTAAAGAAAGAAATTATGTCACACAAAGACTGAATCCAGACCAATTGTTTGTATATAAAGTTATTTTGTTGTTTTATTTTTAGAACCAAGACTGACTTAGTAGCAGGTAAGTTAAACTCTTCATACAGTGGGGAACTGAATTCTGGGGTGGCTTTTCTGGAGACCAGCGGGGCTTGAACTGGGGGCTGACTGGTGCTGACGACTCCCTTGAGCCGCCATTTTCCCTCCTGTGAGCGGTCTAGACGCTCCGGAGGCTCTTCTGCTCCTGCTCGTAGCTTTTTTGCGTCTTTACACACCTGTTCTTAAATAAGCAAATTGAAACTGTTTTGCACAATCTTTTTATTTTCTGAATTGCTTCTGTTTTATATTGTGGGGAACTGAATTCGGGGGTGGCTTTTCTGGAGACCAGAGGGGCTTGAACTGGGGACTGACTGGTGCTGAAGACTCCCTTGAGCCGCCATTTTTCCTCCTGTGACCGGTCTGGAGGCTTTAAAAAAAAAGAACGCTGCGCTCGCACGCAGCGGGCTCACCACTGGCGCGCCAAAGGCAAGCCTGTCTGCGCCAGTTAGCGTCTCGAAGGCTTCCGGCGCAGGTAATGCTGCTCTCTCTCTCTTGGAAGCAATGAAGGCAAGAGTATCCCAAGGCTGAAATATAGTAAAGACTGCCTTAAAATGATTGGAAATAAGTCAATATGCTGTACTCCAATGAAATCATCTGTTGACTTGACCAGCTGTTATGCAACGCTTGCAATTGGAAGGCAGCCCCTAAAGACATTAAAGGATGGGTTGCTGAGGGAATTGACCATACTCCTAGGACACAAATTCCTTTGAGTGATGCGACCGGGGAAAATCTTAAAGCCTCTCATTAATGCAAGGTCTATGAAGAAACATGAATTTCAATTTTACGATCTCCTTGTGGAAGCTAAGCCGGATATTTTATTTATCACCGAAACTTGGCTACACAAAGGATCTAACTCTACTCTCGCGAATGCTATACCCCCTGACTATAAGATAATTTGGAAAGACAGAATAGGTAATAGAGGTGGTGGGGTAGCTATTATATATAAGAATTCACTTCCGTGTTCAGCTATTCCAGTGACTGATCTGGAGGGAGCTGAAGGCCTAGGATTCCATTGGTCTATCTCCGCCCACCAGTCAGTCGCGGGGATGGTCATATATAGACCGCCAGGTCGCTTCCTAGAGTCAATTGGCCATGCTACAGCACCTATTGCTTCTAGATATAATCAATGCATGGTCCTTGGGGACTTCAATCTTCATTTTGACCAAAAGGAAGACCTAGAGGTTAAGAAGCTATGTGAATCTCTGAATATTTTTAGTATGGCTCCTCATGGGACAGCTCCTACTCATAAGGGTCATATTTTGGACCAGATTTTTTCCACACATAATATTGACCTCGATAACCCTCAATCTATTGTTTGGTCTGACCATTTTTTGCTCACTTTCTGGCTGAAAAAAAGAGCGTAATAAGACCCGGTCTCAGGGTATCCAACAAATGAAAGGATTCAGATCTTTTAAACTAATTACGCCAGATTCTCTGGCAGAAGTACTAAGTCATCATCCAATTCCTGTGGAAGGGCCTTTAGATGATGCAGCACTTGCTCTAAAAAGCTGGCTGCAAAATTGGGCATTATACCTTGCTCCTCCTAAGACGCATAGGGCCGCACAGGGTAATTCTTCTGCTCCTTGGTTTACCGAGGCTTTGAAGAAGAGCAAAAGTGCTTATAAATGCCTTGAGCGCTTATGGAGGAATAGTTATGATCCTTTGAGTAAATTCACCTACAAACAGGCACTTAAAGTACACTATATTAAAGTTTGTGATGAGAAAAAAAGCTTCCTGGCCAAAAAAATCGATTGTCAGAAACTGTAATAGGGAATTATTTAAGATTGTTTAAGATTTTGCCTCCCCCAATGTTACCCAGAGTCTTTTCACCCCCACTCTTGAATGGACAAATCCGATTGCAAAGTTTTTTTTGTTGATAAGATCAAGTCGGTCCAAGACACATTTGATGTTCCACTTGTATGAGTCAGGCCGCTGTGCCAGATTCTAAAGACCTTTTTAGGGAAGAATCACTTCTGGAGTTTCCGCCTGTCTCCTTGGATACCTCACTTACCAACATGAAGGCGTTAAAATCTGGGTCACCTACGGACCCTTGCCCTGCAAAAATAGTAGCTTCTAACGCAGAGGTTTTAAATCCAGCTGTTAACCAAGTTCTGAATCTTTCCCTGGCCAATGGTAAAGTTCCAGCAAGGTGGAAACAGGGTAAAATTCTCCCTCTCCTGAAGAAACCTTCAGCTGACCCAGCTGTAGTTATTAACTATAGGCCCATAACACTGCTTCCTTTCTTTGCCAAGGCATTGGAGAAGTATGTGAATGCGGTAATTACAAACGTTATCGAGGCCGCTAATGCCCTTCATCCCAGTCAATCGGGTTTTAGAAATAACTACAGCACTGAAACGGCTTTATTGGAAGTCACTGAAAGTATCAAAGCTACCCTTGATAGAGGAGGTAAGGCAGTTTTAATACTGCGGGACCTCTCGGCGGCTTTCGATACTGTGCCCCACGATCAACTCCTTCAGAGACTTAGGGAATGTGGTTTTGGGGGTACGGTTCTTAGTTGGTTCTCCTCCTTCTTGAATGACCGTCAGTAATCTGTCTGGTCCCCACCTTTTTCAGCTGATATGCCTTCGCTGAATGTCGGAGTGCCTCAGGGCTCAGTTTTGAGTCCAACTCTTTTTAATATCTATATGGCTCCTCTGGCACCGCTAGCAGAAAAATTTGGGGCTAAGATTATAACCTAAGATGATGATTCCCAACTTTTGTTTACATATGGAAAGGATGAGCCACTAAATGAAAGTGAAATCTATCAATGTTTGACTAATGTTTTTGGTTGGTTTCGACAGAACCAATTGTCTTGCAATTCCGCCAAAACTAAAATTATCTTTTTTGGACATACACCAGGTAATGAATGGCGGAATTGGTGGCCCCAAGACCAACCTATCACCCTCCCTCCCCCAGCCGTGTCACCACTGTGAAAAACGTTGGAGTCTTGCTAGATTCGGATCGCTCTATGAAGTCGCAGGTTCAATCGGTGACTGGCATGTGTTTTAGGCTCCTAAAAATGATGAGGAACTTTCTATCATTACTACCTCTCTCATAGGCAGACGGTAGTACAAGCCTTGATTACCTCAAGGCTGGATTATGCCAATGTACTGTATCTGGGCATCCCGAAATATTTATTAGGCCGCCTTCAGATTGTGCAAAATGCGGCCGCTAGAGCAATCTTGATGGTTGGGCCCAGGACCCATTTGGCAATTCATCTGAAAACTTTACACTGGTTATCAGTGAAAAATAGAATTGATTTTAAGGAGCTGGTGTTTGCTTTTAAGGCTTTTCACGATAGCGGGGCCCAGTATCTCAGAAAGAGAATTACACCCTACTGTCCGACCAGGATACTGAGATCATCGGCCCAACATCTGTTAGTGGTGCCAAAACATTTCGGACTAGGAAGGGAGGACGCTCCTTCCAGGTGGTTGTGGGTAGATTATGGAACTCACTGCCTCTTTCCCTCAGACTTGAACCAGAGCTCCTTAGATATAGACGCCAACTGAAGACCTGGCTGTTCCATCAGTAATGTATGCTGTGTAGGACTGGAAGTTTCCAGGGTCTCTCTTCTCAAGGGGTACCTTCTTAGAGCCGGGACACTCTCTGGAGTAGCCGTGCGCTTTACAAATCCCCCATAACATAACAACATAATGTTACTTTTCAAAAGACTGTGAATACTGATTTGGTTAGAACATTTGGATTACTTTTGCAGTTGAGAAAACGGCTAAGCTGTTCAAAACACTTGAAATTACATTTAGAGTACTTTTAGATTACTTTTCTAGTTTGGCATGAAACACACTCCTAACACAGTTTAAGCAACACAGGACATTGGTAAACAGATTAACTCTGGTGAAGGCACTAGGTTGTTTTTGTTGCAGTACAGGACAGTTCAACACTAGAATTTTCAGAAAAAACCCACCATTCAGTCCTATTGAGAAATATGAAGTGTTAAGTTTGCAGGTAAGTAAACAGTTTTGGGGTTAGAGTTTTGGAGGGGAGGACCAAGGTTCAAGCAGGCACTCAAGGGGCACCCCCAGCGGCACTAGGGCCGCCGGTTGCAGAGTGCCAATGGGGCTAGGGGGCACCTCAGGTGTAGGCTGCTCAAAGGCAGACCACTCGGTCTCGGGAGCCAAGCTCCTAGGGTTAAGATAAGGGCAAAGGGGGTCCCAGGTTGGCACCAAGTCCACACCAAGAGCAGCGCAGGGGCGGCCGGGTGAAGGGTGCTCAGGAGTCATCGCAAGCCCAATACTTTTCAACATGGGGGACGTCAGTCGCGGAAAAGGACTGCAGGCTGGAGCTAGAAGACTGGATGAAGGGGACCAATGACTGGAGGATGAAGAGTTGATGGACACCATCGGTCGGGCAACTCAGAACTCAGGAGTGGCAGGTGCAGGGTGTCCTTTCGTGCTCAATTCTTCTCACCAGTTCTGGCCGCGGTTGGGGGGCCCTTCATGGAGTAGGCTGCAGGCGTCAAGGAGAAAGTCGGTAGAGGTCGTCCAACGCTGGCACACAGGTCAGGATCAATGGGAGGGACCTCGCTGGGGTGTTAGGCCACTCAACCCAGGCCGTGGGCGTTGGGTGCAGAGTGGTGAGGATTCGCGGATACTTCTGGATCTGGAGTCCTGGCTTAGGTTGCTGTTGGACAAATCCGGTGTCCACAAGAGATTAGAGTTATTTAGGAAGGCAGGGCAAGTCCCCGGGTTTGTTGGAGGCTGCTGGCTCCAGGACACACTGGGTTCAGCTCATAGGGGTTCAGAGCAGGAGACAAGCCGATGGGGCTGGGGCCAAAGCAGTTGTCGTCGTCCTCTTCTGCAGCATGGCTCTTTGGTCCTTCTTGTTTCGTCGAATCTTAAGAGGCAAGGTTCAGGGGTCCCTTCCCTGGGGTATCTACACCCCCTAGTATGCCACCCTCCAGTGGGAGGGGGGCTTAGGCCTCTTCCTGATTGGAGGGGTCCCCCCACCTACAAGATGGCAGAGACAAATATGTGGGCTTCACCTCACCTGCCCTACCTGAGGGGTGGGGGTAGCACATGTGGGCACACCTCCTTTCCAAGCTAGATTTTCCCGCCGGTTCTGGCACCCAAAATGGGTTCAGAACCGGTGGGAGCCAGCTGCTGATACCAACAAAGACTGGGGGTAGCCAACAAATGCGGTAGGCCTTTGAAGCTCCCTCTTCGGAGACCTTGCCCATCCTGGGGGAGGAGGTACGACACCTCTGCCTAGGATGTGCTTTGTTTCCGGACCCAGAGAGCAGAGGGCTCTTTACCCAGGAGTCCAGAAATCTATCTGGTGTGGGTTTAATATGCTGGGAAGTTTGATACCAAACTTCCCAGACTTCAGTGAAGCCATCATAGAGCTGTGGAGTTTGTGTTGATTAACTCCCAGCTCATGCATTCAAAATAGCTTCACTAGACTTACAATGTCCGTGAATGGCACTGACACTGTAGGGGCATATTGCTCTTACAGCTATGATGTAGCTCAGATTTCATCTGGATTCAGGCATTGCTTTATTTGTGTGTTTCAGACAGACTGCATTTGAAATGGCACTTTTGGTGCATGCCAAGTGAAAAACATGAAAGAGGCCTGCAAATGAAATCATGTAAAACCATGCTTAATTCATTAATCATGGATCTTTAATGTGTTTAGTTTAGATTTAACCTCACTATAGAATGTACATTTAATTTAGAGAATGTTTTTTTTTTACTTTTAAAGTAGCACATAATTGTGCTGAATTAACATGTGTTTTTGCAGTGTAGAACAAAAGCGCGATTTCAGTTTCCTTTAGAAGGCTCACAGCGGCCTCTTTAGCTTTGAACATAAGAATGGAATGTGTGTTCTCTCCTCCCAGCTCCTTTTCCTTGTAATCTACACTCCCTGTTCCCCTCTCAAGAGACTTTGGCTTTGTTGCATATTTAGACAATGCATATTCAGTTCGTAACACATCTTATAATGTGTATTAATCAATCAACCATGCACCAGCACTACATGTGGGGCAAATGCTTTTTGCATGAAAAGCTATTTAACACATTAGAGCATGTTGCTATGAGTATGAATTATTTGTGCTTTGAAAATTTGCATTGGTGCATGTTTATGCTATGTTGCACATTTTGCATGTTGTGCAGAAATTATAGAAAAGCTGCATAAATTAATAGCTTTTGCTAGGTAATAACTAATACAGGGTAATAGTATGGGGGAAGTAAACATAATGGGTTTTATTTCATAAATTAATATTCTTTTGGGTTTGCTTTGCTTTTGGTCCCACAATAAAAATGCCTGCCTAGGAATCCAGCATGGCTGAGAATTGTTAGCAGTGTGCTGAAAGAGACGCATGTGACGGCTGCATGAACTGCCAAATGCCTCAAGTGAAGACACATGGGTCAAGGCCACTTTGATCTGCACACTCTTGTCACTGTGCCAACGTACCAGTATTTGTGGGGAAGTGTCATTCCTGTGTGCTATGTGAAAGCAAGGCGGAAAAAGACTGATACATTTTTTTCGCTTAAATGTTGCAATATTGTATAATTATTGATGGTGATACATATGACTGAATTAAGCCTTAATGCTTCCTTTGTTAAAACCGGTATGGGTTGGATTTGCAATGAGAACAGGATAATGAGAACACCTATGTCACTGTGCTAACCAATCACAGTGCGAGTTTCTACTGAAACTGCAACATTAGCATAGTCAGCCAAGAATTACAGTATAAATAATGACCCCTTAGGGGGGCGTGTCAGTCTTAGAGGAGAGAAGGAGCAGATCTGACAGACATCATTTGGGTTAGGTACATTAACGTCGCGGGTGCAGCCTGGGTGAAGATAGTGTCCGAGGAGAGACAGAGGGAGGAGGGGGCCTTGCTCATGTTTCTTCAGAGAGGTGTAGGCTAGCCTAGCACGTCATATTTTTGGCAAGGCAGATCACATTCTTTTATGGTCTTGTGAAGGGAGGGCATTTTCAAGGAGCAGCTTCTCTGTTAGACAGAGAGGGAGAGAGACAGATGAACAGACCAGTGAAGAGAGCAGCTGAGAGATCAGGGCAGGTTTTTGTCTTATGCATTTATTTCTCTTTATGGGCGATTTTTGCTAATTATTAATTAGCCTTGCAAAACTCACTCTTGAATTATATTTTTCCTGAAACTCTTTAGAGTTCTAACTGACATAGAATTAGAGGTTTCCCTTTCTTTATGGAGTGCTTTGTATGCAATCTTTGTGTTCTGTATTTATTGTATTTTTCCTATTTTTAATTCTGTAACCTGATTGAAAATTGATTAATGAATAAAGAATCAGAGAAACTTAACTTTTGACAAGAAAATAAAACCCTTTAAAATACTCACAACTCTTTATTAGCTTAAATATTAATTGTATTTGGATTTTTCATGTTTATGTAAAGTCTCCTGAAGGTGATACACGGTGGCAAAGGTCCATCACCTTTAAAGCGGTAAACTAGAGGTAAACGATGTTTTGCATTGAGAAATTACTGTGAAATTACCGCTGGATCAGTTTCTGGTAGCAGAGGGAAGGTTAACACCATTACCAAAAGGAGCATCGTTTAGTTTAAAGCCTATATAGCGCTAGAAAATAATTGCCCAAGTTAGATAAATGTCCAGATTCTCAAAAGTCCTGATTCCAATGCTCAAACCTGAAGACTAGCAAAGCAGTACTGGTGATGCAAGAAGGTGATTGCTGGAGTGGTGTGAGTATCAATAGGGTCGTGAAATGTTGTTACTGTGCTAGAAGGTATGTTTTGTGTTTTTTGAAGTGTTGAAAAAATAGTAAGGGTTTTGACCGTTGGTGAAATTTTGCTCATTTTGAATTGATGTTTTTTTTGATTATATTGGTAATTTCATAGGACAGAATTTTTGATTATTGATTATATGTTCTTAACATGAAAATGTAGTCGCGTTTTATGTTGTCTGGAAGCACAGGTACAGTGATACCTGGAAATTCCCGGGAAAGGATTAGCGGGTGGTGGAAGTAGCCACACTGCTCTGAGGTTACTCGTCTGTTGGAATAACACTGAGAAGCTATGCATGGCTGCCAGTTTTAAAGTAGGGACTATTTTCTGTGTAAAAGTGAGTGATTGATAGCAAAGAGTTTGTTGGTGAAACTTTGGTGTTATATCACATAGAAAGGGTAACACTGAAGGAGTAGCAGGTTCTTCCGAGCTTAAGTGACAACAAAGAGTTTGCTGGTGAAACTTTGGTCTTACATAACCTAGAAAGGGTAACACCGAAGGAGTAGCAGGTTCTTCTGAGCTTGAGTGAAGGGTAAGCGGAACAGATTTACTCGCAGTGTTTGAAGAGTAAACGGAAGTTCTTACTTTGTGAAGAATAAGCGGAATGTGTTACTCGCAGTGAAAAGAAATCTATCCTTTATTTAGTGGAACAGGCAGAGTAGCGAATGTTTTTATGTTGTTACTAACAGAATTTTGACTAAGAAAACTCAGAAAAATATTGCAGTAAGATTTTGTGGAGGGTCAGTAGTAGGAGTTAAACTGACTAAAATTGGAACCGACAGCATTGGAGAAAAGAAAATTGCATTGAACTATTGCAGAAATGAAAATGTTTGAAGGTTTAAAGAAACTGTTGGGAGGTAAAGTGAAAAATTTGTTTTCAATTGGTGATGCACCTGAAGGAACACAATTCATGTATGTGGGTTCACCAATGGTGCAAGATTACTGAAAAAGAAGGTCCTTTGAATTTTCCAAAAGATGGTACTTTTGAATTGCAAATTGACAAATTAAGGGAAGTGTTATGTGAAATAAAGACACCATCTAGAGCTGCACAATTTGAAGCTTTAAGCATGTGGGAAAAGGCAACAAGAGACAAAGCACGTGAGGATAAAAAGGTAAAGCACCAGATACAGGAGAAGGGAATTAATGCTTCAAATAAATAGTGATTCAGGGGATGAAATAATGGATGCATTGTTAACTAAGTGTTCACCAACTTATGTGGTCCCCATTAAAAATAATGATAATATTGTAACAGTAAGTACTACAGTGGCTACTGCTTCTGTTAAGTAGAGAGAAACACAGATTGAGAACTGTGCAGACATTTCAGACTGACCCACTATCTGTTGATTCAGCACTGACAGGAATACCTCCAGGTGTTACTGCTTCAAATGTGACTGTTCAGTCCAAATATTACAAACTGCAGATGCACAGGCAGTGCCTGGAAAAATTGTGACTGTCCCAATTAATATGGCCCCTATTCAAAAAGCTCGAAGAGCTGCAAAAGTAGTAATTAAGTCATGGTTTATTCCAGAATTCACAGATTATTGCACAGAAATTACCCCAGACAGTCAAAGCACTGAAAGGTGGGGGGGAAATGGTCTTTACAACATCTGCAGCCCAGGAGATATTTGAAGATGGGATTTTCCAAACCTGCTTTGAGGAAGCAGCAGTGATTAAAAAGATAGAGAGCATGGGGGAACAAATTAACCCAGACCCTGAAAAAGAGAGAGCAGCTGAGAGATCAGGACAGGTGTTTTGTCTTATGCATTTATTTCTCTTTATGGGAGATTTTTGCTAATTATTAATTAGCCTTGCAAAACTCACTCTTGAATTATATTTTTCCCGAAACTCTTTAAAGAGTTCTGACTGACATAGAATTAGGGGTTTCCGGAGTGCTTTGTATGCAATCTATAATATGTTCTGTATTAATTGTATTTTTCCTATTTTTCAATTCTGTAACCTGATTGAAAATTGATTAATGGATGAAGAATCAGAGAAACTTAACTTTGACTAGAAAATAAAACCCTTTAAAATACTCACAACTCTTTATTGGCTTTAATATTAATTGCATTTTGATTTTTCATGTTTATGTAAAGTCTCCTGAAGGTGATACACGGTGGCAAAGGTCCATCACCTTTAAAGCAGTAAACTAGAGCTAAATGATGTTTTGCATCGAGAAATTACCATGAAATTACCGCTGGATTAGCTATGCCCTCACCTGGGCATGGTGCACCCTGCCTTTAGGGCTGTAAGGCCTGCTAGAGGGGTGACTTACCTATGCCACAGGCAGTGTTGGTGGGCATGGCACACAGGGATCTGTGTCATGTCGAATCTTTGGTTTGGTCTGCACCAAAAACACCCAGTCTACACTGCAGGGTGGGTGTGCTAAGGCGATGGGTCTCTGAGGGTTGCATAATAAATGCTGCAGCCCTCAGAGGCCCTCCTTGGTCACCAGGCCCTTGGTACAGAGAGAGGTACCTTTTACAAGGGACTTGCAGGTGGCCTACAGGTGTACCAATTGTGGGTACAAAGATACAGTTCTAGGAAAGAACACAGGTGCAGGGGCCTGGTTAGAAGCATCGGGTATCTGGAAAAAAGTTAGAGGCAACCATGCAAAAAGGGGCACTTTCCTACATAAGGGCTTTATCCAGTGGGAGATTTCAGTTATATGGCATTGAACTTGCTCCGCGTACTGGGTGTCTTGTCTGTAGGAAAGGACATTGATGTTATCAGAGCAGATGATGCAGGCTCGAGGGACCATGTATGCTTTTTAGAGGGCCGGGCTCAGAGATGATCCAAGCAGAACTCTGCAGATAAGGCTGCAGGTGTCTGAGGGGTACAATGACGCAATGTTAAGCAGACTGACTGGGTCCTTCCAGTCAGGAAGTAGCAAATTGAGCATAGTGCATGTTCGAGATTTCAGCGCTGAACGGTGAAACGCTGCGAGACGCCTCCCGGTGGAACATATCATGGCTCCACGAACTTATTGATAAGGAGTTTTGAGAGATACATGGAATACAATATAGACTGTCAGAAATAAATATTGAGGACAGATGAAAACTTGAAGCTGACAGATTTCCTGATAATATCATTTGGAGACCATCATTTTTGAAAACTTACACAACGACAAAGTGCGAACTACGATACATATGTGCCGTGAGAAAGCCCTGGGCGGGGCAAAACGCGCGCGTCGGCTGCTGGTTGCTACAATCCTAAAAGAGAAATAAAATTATATTTGAATGATCTACAGCTACGTGGATACTGATTTGGAAACTCCTGTACAATACTATGAAAATGGCTATGAAGAATATATACATGGGATTAGAGTGACTTGTATATGGTGTGCTTCTGGGTCTTCTGTCTGTTCTATATCTTAATGTACTATTGTGTTGGGGTAGGGAGGTGGGGGTAGGGAGACCGTGAAGGAGGTAATCCAATTGCTGAAATTCTTGATGGCTTTGGGAAGGATGTTGCTGTGTTGAGGTCAGTGGGTGTTGAGAGCGGTGTTCCAGTCCTCTTCAGTGCTGATGTTTCAGTTTCGGCTGGCTGCTCTGGTGGTGGTGCATGCGTGTTGGACAGGGATGGAGATGCTGAACTTGAGGAAGGTGTGGTTTGTCCAGGACGTGTGTGGGCTTCTCAACTAGGATGTTGTTCAAGGTGGTGAAAATAGGGTCCAGGAGGTGTCCTGGCGATGTGGATAGGTCCTTTTATTCATTGTATGAGGCCTAGGCTTCCAAGGTGTTCAATACACACGAAAAATATTTTTGAAAGCTTCACAAGAGAAGCAGCACATGGGTAGCCAGATCAAAGCCCCTTTCTCCACAAATGTATATGTGAATGTGTGAGTGTCAGTAGCAGCTGCTGCTACTGACCAGGGGTGGTGAAAACCCAGCTCCTCATCGCTGAAAATGGGACACAAATACCCCTGTAGACAAGAGAGTCAAACCAAGCCATCCACTGAGTCAGGGGTGACTGCTGCAAGATATCACCCAATCCAGGAATAGCAGAGTCACACAAGCTCAACGTGGAGCCCCTCTGGGTTTTGACATCTGGGTGAGGAGAAATTCCGCCTCAGCTAGTCAGGCGGACCTTCGTGCATTCCTCCACCACCTGTTGCAGAGTCAGCCGGGTGGGTGTTCAGCATTTGGACTGCCCACGTTTGTGGCGCTATCGGTGAGTGTCTGGAGGATCCGGACATGTAGCCCCTGCATTATAGCTCTCCACCGAGTCCTATGCTGGGGAAGGGGCAACAAAAACGTGTTTTGTCCTCTGCATCTACTCTCAGGTGGGCTAGGAAAAGCAAGGCATATGACAATCACAGTTCTCTAAGGCAGCGTTTGACAAATAAGGAGGCACACTGCTTCTGTACCAGGTAAATTCAGGATAGAGCAACACTCTTAAGCTCTCAACTACAAAGAAGCCATGCAGTAGAGCCTACTGGAGGAGGAAATTCTGATCACACAAGTCTCGGTGATGGGCTACCACAGGTCTGGGCAGAGCCCCGGGCTTAAGAGGGTAAGGCCTGGACCCTGTGCGCCTTCAGGCACCCCTACTTCCAGTAGCCAGTCCTCAAGGTAGTCAAGCATAGAGTCATCATCTTCCACTCCCTCGTGCAATCCGACAACTCTGACGTTATTGCAGTGGGCCCTCCCCTCCTGGTCATCCAGACAAGCAGCCAGCAGTTGAGTTTGCACCTCCAAATTGGACAGACGGCATGCTGCGGCCTGGGCCTCAGATTCCAGGGTCTGGACGGACGACTCCAGAGCGGACACTTCCAGCCACATTCTTTGAGTCCTCCTGAAGCAGGCCCAACTCCACCGCGATGGAGTCTATCTTACCCTCCAGATGCTTCCCCGTGGCATCCAACACCACCAGAAGCTTGTCCAGCTTCGAATCCACAGAGGGAGGATCCCCCCTCCCCAGAGCCTTGATTGATCCCCTCTTGGGAGGCACAGGGGGGTTCCATCTTTGTGATGCTGTGTGCAGCCCATTATCCCTAAAGACGAGCAGGAGGTGGAGAAAATTAAACTGTAAATTTAAAAAAAATCCGTCAACTGAAATGCACCCCACCAAGGGCCGGGGAAGCACTGTCCCAATCACTCTCCAAGACACTCAGGCCACTCCAGCTGTACATTTGCTCTCAGGAGCAAGTACGGCATCCCAGTGCACCACCAGGGGCTTCCAACGGAGGCGCAGCAGTTATAAGTCCCAAGGCGCTCTGTGGGGCCCAACCTGCCAGCCTCAGGGCCACAGTTCGTGCTCAACTGCTGCTCCCGAGGTCCCCCATATCCCGGAATAAGTCCAAGCTCAGGGCGATCCAGTCACCAACGGGGCACCACAGATCTGTTCCAGGGGCATTCAATGAGCCTGGTCTCCCTAGGTCCCAGTTCGCTGTGGAGGGGCCGCTATGCCGTCTCAGAGCCCCCACTGGGGTGTAGAAAGTCACCCCCACGCTGACCAACAAGAGCCCAAAGGAATGCCTCACCTCTGCAGCCAGAATGTCCTTGCTGCAAATCAGAGGCGGGACGGCCCATCGTCCCTGTCTGATTCCCCATGCAGAGCCTCCCCCCCCCCCCCCAAGAGCCCCGTGCTGTGCAGGCTCAGCTGATCTGGCCCTGCTGCTTCACCAGACCAGTACTTCTAAGGAGGGCCACGCAGTATGGCCCCCGTGAGCCCAGCACTCTGTCAACAACTATGGGCCACACTCTTGGGTGAAGCCACTGATATATGGGTGCTTGCTCGCCCCAGACCCACACTCAATCAGGGCTGAGATCAGGCCTGGACCCCGCCGTTGCACTGGGGGGCCCAGAAAACCAGTGAGAGGCCATGCTGAAAGAAGACCCTGCGAGGCCTGCAATCCGTCTGCGACTATGGGGCTGCCAACTTGGGCCCTGTGTCCAAAGTACAGGCGTTGGATGCCCCTGGGGCCGGCATGCAAACTGGGCTGAAATTCGCTAGGGCACTCACAGGCCACCGTGGTGGCGCAGGAGCAGCTGAAATCTGGTGCTAATGCCTGGGGTGGCCAGGTGGCAGAGGAGCTACGACTACAACCTGCTCACTGAATGGCAGTTGTTGCAGCCCCCCAGGGCCACATTCCAGTTAATCATCTTCAGATGGCCTAGCCCAAACTGACAGGTAAAGTCCCATCTGAACAAACACAGGCAGTCCCAGACCGGGTTCAGCCTGGTGGTCCTGATTAGCGAGGTACAGCTCAATTCCTATAGCACACCGAGCGTGAAACCCACATTGGACCCATTATTTAGGTCGTTCAGAAATCAAAAAAGAGAGGTGTTGGAATGACTGAAATAGTCAACAATAGTTGAACAAAAACACAAGCAACCCCAGAGCAGGTTTGGTGTTAGTCATCTTTAATGTGGTGCAGACTGACTTTTATGGCACAGCGAGCTCAGGACAAAAGTCTGGCTTAATCTCCCCACTTGCGGGGACTGGCACAGACTGCAATTTTGCGGAATGCCTGAATTAATCTCACCTATTGGTAATTATTTCAGGGTTTAACCTTCCTACAAACTGAGGTAACATATGCAATGCTGCTTTTCATGCTTGGTAAAAATAAAAAAAAATTATGATAAGTCTTGGTTTTATATTTAGGATATTTGTACAGGATGCTGTTGCTATTTTTACTCTAATCTGTGTTTTCACTTATGTATTCAAAGTATTTATTACCAGAACTGGATCATTATTAAATAAAATGCTTTGATGCCACGTTGCCTACTTCCAAATAAAACGTGTAAAATGCCATTGCAGGATTAAGCAAATGTCCTTTGTCAACCAGGAATAATCTTTGTTTCAGTAATCAAATATCGAAAACAATCAAGTCTACATAGTGCCATATGTTTTTGGCATAAAAGTATTGTCGTGGAAAGATGTTGCTGATGAATGTTCAAATGACCAGTGATTTAACAGTTGTTGTTATTCTGAGGATTTAATGTATTCCAAGACTTCTGATGTTAAAATCGGCTATGCAATTCACATACAAAATTATGTTATCTTGAGAAAACAAATCATTTAGTGAAATCCAGTAAAAGAGCCCGAATCTGTAAATTGAAATAGATTTACCGAAGGTCTTGGATTAAAAAAAAAAAAAAACTACCTAAAAACGGTAGGATTTTCTCTTTTAATACGGAATTAAATTTTAGAATCCGAGTCTTTAGTTTGGTTAACAGGCTCCTGAAATGTATATTTTAATGATTTTATTGCAAACAAATGCTCAATACTATCTATTTGAACAGGCATCACGATGTTGCGGAGTAATGATTGTAAAAGTAGTTTAATTTATTCCTGATAATGAATATACTATAACAACATTATTTACAACACATCGAGGACTACAAATTTAGAATAGACCAATATTTTGGATGAGCACATAGTAACCTGTAAACAGAGTTAAGGTACGGTGACGGCGAAAATATAAAAAGGCCTCTTAATGGAAATGCTTGTTGAAATCCCTTCAACAGAATAATAAGCTAAAGGCAAGAAACAGAATGTATGAAATTGCGATGTTTCTTTTAAGGAGAATGTCAGTAATACATCTGTAAGAATGTACTGTTTGCTTTTCGCTAGCCAGATTTACTCATGAAAAGTTAGTACACTCCTAAAATCCAATAATCAGACGTTGTCCTGAGTGTTCACAAATGATCAGCACTTTAATATCAGGTGGGATCTTTGTAACTCCTGATGTGGAAAACGTTATTTAATCAGATGTCTATCAGTAATGAAATTCATTTTTTCACAACATTACTATACAGTTTTGAGAACGTATTGTAAGTTCAGACGAATAAATAACATTGTACATTCCCAGAAGAAGCATCTATGGTGCCGGAAAACTGAAGGGCCAGCACATTCTTGGTGTATGCCCAAAATGGCTGCATTTTTAGCAACTGCATAAATTCAAAAGTTCAAAGAGGAGGCTATTAACTTTTGATTTTGCGGGGAATTGTATCCCAGTAGAATCGCTTGTTTTAAAACATTACAGATAGAAGCATGATCTGTTATTAATTTTGCTTAAAATATTACTGTGCGTCAGTAAATTCATAACTATCCAACCTCATCAAGAGAATGAAATAATTCCATATTAGAATGTTAGAGAAAACAACCAAAACTCTTAAAGGCCCATCAAATATATAAGGAATATTATTAAAGTCCATAGATTGTTAGCTATCCAATTTATTTTCTTGTAAGAGTTTATTACATATAAAAGCACTGCTTCATTCTGTGCTACATAACATCACATCTTTCGCAGCACTAGATCGCTTTTCAAGGAATAAGAATATAGCAGAAAAAAGGTACTTTCAACTACAGTTGGGTCTAGGTGATACACCTAAGCTATCAATCAGACTATCAATTATAATGACGGGAATGGACGTAATGCATTCTTGGAGATGCCAAGGTGGGATACATTTTGATTCAAGCAAGAGGATAGATGTCAAACACACTAAACGTGCAGTAGGTGGATTGAGAGGCATTGTCCAGTAGATTATACCCTTGCTTCCCAGCTGATCTCAGCAAGTAATGGTGTCCTTATTCTTTCCAGACTCAAACTCTGATACTTACGGCGTCTCTCAGGGCTCTGCCCTAGGTCCCGTTTGTTTAATTTGCATTAACGCCTCTTTGCTTCACTCTGCACCACTAGGTGCCAGTTGTTTTTTGCGCTCCCTCATTTGGCAAGACTACACCCAAGTGGACAAGCTCATCCCTCGTTAGCCTCTGTCTTGCCACACTGTGTTGTCGGTGTTATTTCATTATCTGCTGAGACCGAGATTTTAGTGCTTCCTTCCTCACGTCCAGTTGGCAATGTTAGTAGTAACCCACAGTTATCAGCTCCCACACCACCCACAACAGTTAGCAACCACGAGCTTTGTATTGACAATGCCTTGTTCTTAGAACCACCTGTGACCAGAGTCCCTCAAACATGCTTCTTCCACCAGTGAAGCTTAAAAAAGATCCTGCCTTGTATTCAGATGGTAAATGCGTTGGTACAATCTAGACTGGAGTACCCCAATGGAATTTTTCTTGCCCATCTTTAAAAACTTCATCTTCCTCAACTTTTTCAGAAAACCACTGCCTGACTAGTATGAAATACACACAGGTGCTCTACTATTACCCCAGTATTAAATCCTCACATTGGCTGCCTGTTAAAGCGAAGAGCATCTTAAAATTATCGACTATTGGTCCCAAAAAGTCCTATAACACTCCTGCCTTTCTAGCCAAAAATCCATGTTATGTGCTATAGCACCAAAACGTTTAGCTTATGTTGCATTTTATAAATATTTATAACATAACAGAAGAAAAACAGATGAATAGCGTTTGCCTTTACTGTTGATCATATCTTAATTTATTTCTTTTGTTTTATTACCATTTTTTGTTTTATATGTGATGAACATTTACAAGATAAACTGGATGTTTAGCAGAAGAATAGGCCACATTACAACACACTAGTTTACAACGCATGCCATTAGAACGCGGTCATTACAGCGACCGCATTGTTACATTGCATACCATTACAACGCAAGTCATTACAACAACTTGCTGTAGGGGGGCTCTGGATTTTGGAATAGTATAATTTACTATTCCAACTCCAGTCTAAGCAACAGTAGGGAAGGTGTAGGATTTAAAATCCAGCACCTTTTGCCCCCAACAGCAAGTCGTTGTAACGGTATGCGATGTAACAATGCGGTTGTTGTAATGGTATGCGATGTGTAAACGATGTTAACCCTAACAGAATCCATTGACTAATGAAAGATTCCTTTATATACAACGTAAGGTATGACAGGAAGGATAACTGGTGAATTGGGAGGGCACTGACATGCAATACTTTTTATCTTTGTACATTAGAAAAAACATATTGAGGTAGCACGCCAAGCAGCTAAACTGAGTTGTAGCTAATGAAATGTTTATCTATAACAAACTTCCAATAACACATGTCACTGAGTAAGTTATATCATCTAATAATAAGGATGAAAAGTAATTATATTCCAATCGATATCAAAAATGCTGTTAGGAACAGGGAGGGAATTATGATTTCTTTAGATGTTCTATTGCGCCCGTACATTATAATGGGGAATTCTACAGAATCAATGGTTTTGAACATGTCCGTATGTTCTCAAGTACCCCAAACTTGAAGGACAAAAGAATTAACATTTTCTGCCTTTTTCGTCACTCCTATAGAAATGACTACAACCAGGAGAATCTGCAAAAAAGCATAAGGTTGTAGAAACAAAATCCAGCTCACAAAACTGTATTATGTACTACTTTGGGAATCACATGCATACTAACTAATCAAGGACATTATACAAACTCTATTCTGTATGTGAAAATGATTATTTTGAATAAAAATTATGAATTCGATTGGACTGGATAATTACTTTAAACATTTTTTAAAACACTTTTTATTGGTAGCTTTAAAGCAACAATAAAGCTAAGTGAGGGGGACACTTTAAATATTTGTATACTACACAATCGCAGATCTACGGCTTACCACCACAAAACTCTGCTAAAAAGATGAAATCTCCCAACTACATCATTGTGTAGCAGGATGGGCACAATTAAGATAACTCTTCTATCTTTGCTGAAGACTGAGTCAGTGATTTCTGCAAGTTAAATATGTTTTAGTGCTAGTCAGAGCAGTGAGTGCCTTCATGAGGAGCAGGAAATTCTTACACTCCCAAACCATCTGCGAGGAAAATATTGACCCTTCTAGTCTCAACGCACCGTGGTGATGATGATGATATCCGATTTATAAAGCGCAACTAAGCCCATAGGGCATCAAGGCGCCTAACCAAAAGCTAAAATAGATGAGATAAGCTTGCTTACTGGTAGGCCCTAATAAAACACCATGTTTTTAGCGCTTTTTTAAACTGGACTAATGACGGTTGAGCATTGATTTCTGCTGGAAGGGAGTTCCATAGTCGGGGGGCCAGATTAGAAAAAGCTCTGCCACCCCATCTAGCTTTCTTCACCAGAGGGACTACCAATAGATTCTTCTCAGAGGAACTTAAGCTCCTACTGGGCTTATAGGGAGTTAATAAGGAACCCAAAGCGTTAGAAGATCCCAAGGAAAGGGCTCCAAACACCAGGCATAGAAGTTTAAAAGAGATCCTCTGCTGAATTGGAAGCCAGTGCAAGCTTTTTCTGGCTGAAGTGGCAGAGGACTGAATGGGAGCAGCAATAACAAATCTTGCTGCAGCATTCTGTACTACCTGGAGGCGAGAAATGAGACCCTTGTTGATGTCAGCATATAAAGCATTACAGTAATCCAATCTTGAACCCACTAGAGCAACCACCGTCTGTTTACGAGCCTGAGGAGAGAGATAGTGAACAATTCTCCTCAGGATCTTGATGACCCCCCAGCAGGTGGCCACCGTTCTATTAACCTGCAGAGTCATACTCAGTGAACTGTCGAATATAACGCTGAGATTCCTAGCCGAGCCAACAGGCATAGGGCAAATTCCCAAAGATGGGGGCCACCACTCATTGGACCAAACATCCTGGTTTTTACCAAAGATAATCACCTCTGTTTTTTCGCCGTTCAGCTTCAGGGAGTTTAGAATCATCCAGTCTGCAACTGCTTGCATGCAGTTTCTGAAGCTGAGCGCGTAAGTGCAGGCTGATTGAGCTAAGGGCACCATAATTTGGGTGTCGTCGGCGTACGACACCCCCTCCATCCCCTGTGATTTCACCAGCCTAGCAAGTGGGGCCACATAGATGTTAAACAGGGTCGGACTTAAGGCCGACCCCTGTGGGACCCCACATTGCAAGGATTTAGCAGGGGAGAGAAACTCTCCAAGCTTAACCCTCTGCTCCCTTAGTTCTAAAAAAGAGGACCGGAGGCTTAGAGCCGGGCCCGGTACACCTAACGCCCTCAAACGGGATGTTAAAGTTGAGGGGGACAGGGTATCAAAGGCTGCCGTAATAGGACCAGGAGTGTGGTCTGACCTTGATCCACCTTCAGTTGAATGTTATTCACCACCATAGTAAGAGCTGACTTCGTACTATGGGATTTTCTGAAACCATGCTGGGAATTATCCAAATAACCAGAGGAATCAAGAAAGGTCGATAGATGAAAATTCAGGTGGGATTCAAGCATTTTAGCTGGCGCAGGCAACAAAGATATGGGACGGAAATTTTTCAATATTTCTGGGTCTAGGGTGGGCTTCTTGAGCAGGGGCCTCACAATCGCCTTTTTCCAGGCCACTGGAAAGATTCCCTGTGCAATGGCATCATTCATAATCTTTAACATAGGAGGTAATAGCGTATCCTGACACGATTTAAAAACGTTCAGGGGACAGGGATCCAGAGGAAAGGCAGATTTTATTTTATCCAGCAAAAGTCCAAGCTTCTCAAGGGGCAACGGAGGAAAGTGAGTAAGAGTCTTAGATGGGTCCCTATTCCACAACTCCTTTTTTCCCAAATCCAGAGAAGAGTGCGATCCTAATGTGCTCCTCTGTGATTCCAGGATGAGGTAGATATCCTCGATTTTGTTATGGAAGAACTCCGAGATTTTATTGCACAGCTCTTGCAACCCTGCCACGGGATCAGGCGCTTGGAGAGAACACAAGGAATCCACAATCTTGAAGAGCTCTTTGGAAGACGAAAGGGATGAGGTAAGATTGGAGAAAAACTCCTGTTTTACCTCAATCACCCTAGCCTTATAGTCTCGTAACAGATGTTTATATGCCACTCTTTCCCTAGGATCCCAATGTTTCCGCCATTTTCTTTCCTGTCTTCAAACACCCTGCCTCAGAAGCTTTAGAGGTTCGGAGAACCACGGAGCAGAGGGTTTACGCCTTGCTGCATATCGAAGAGAAGTAGGTGCTAGGCAGGCACACTACTATAGCCATACAACATAAGCGTTAAAAAACATTAAGGGACCCTTGTTTAGTATTTCATTGACAAAAATATTTACTTGACCCTCGGAAAATAACAGAGGTTTTCTGAATTTAATAAAGTTTACTAACCAAACAATCTTACAATATTATTAGTAGGAATATATCACAGTACCCTGCAATGTACTTCTTTAACCTCTAAGTTTACTATCGGCATAGTAATATCCATTCTCAAAATATTAATAGATCCAGAGAAGACTGAGTCTTCCTAACTTATGGTGACAAAGAGCAGAGAAGTCACTTTCCCATATTAGTAATGAAGAAGTCCAGTGATGCCATTCTGGCAATAGTTCTGTGGCACAGCCACTGCACAGGAAAAGTGGAAGGAATGGAAGACAATGCAGACAGGGTTATATGTGACAAACTGGGGTGCCATGGTGAGCAAAAGAATGATGGATTTAACGCAGATCTCTTGACTCGGGGAGAATGTTTGATTTATTCAGCATTCCGTTCATCATTTGTTGCCGCAGCAGTATGCGACTCCATGGACAGCAGCTCCTCCGAAGACCAAGCAATGTAGCGACTGTTTCCATGAGCAGAGGGCAAAGTGTGCACTAGGCAGTGTTAAGAACCAAAAGCCTTCCTTATGGAAAATGGTTCGAACTGTCTCCATTTACACGAGATCTACGGAGACAATGTACCCTTCGAGTATGACCAGTTGCAGGGACAGCAAATGAGCAGGTACTAGGACTGTCTTTTTAAGGTTTGTTTAAAACCTATTTAAATAGGTGTTGTGAGCCGGGTCTCTGCTACTGTATACCATAGAGTCACGGAAGAAATATGAATACATTCGGCTTCGTTTTAGAAGAGACCTGTCAGCTACTCTCATAATTAGAAGATTTGTAATATTTCGGTTTCTTAATAATCAGGTTGACACTTTGGGGCAGATACAATATTTTAGGCACTAAAACTCGGTTTCTTGCATGTCTGCGCGAGGTGCTGCAAACTTTGAAGTATCCGTAATGAACACAATATAGGTATCCTGTTAAAAGCGCGACAAACCTTTGGCAGACCTGGATGCAAAACCTGTGCTCGCCTATCCAGGGAAACCTTCGGTTACAAGAAAAATGTAAATGGCATCTTCACCATGGCCAGAGAACACTTAAGCCTCTTGATCTACACGGTAAACAAAATAGGTTTACTGCCTCATACAAGAGACCATTCCCGAAAACAAGGATGCCGTGTTGCCTTCTAAGAGTAGCATGATGCATGCTGCCCATTTGCTTTCTTCAATGAAAGGTTTTGTGTTTTCCAGTTTAATCTTCTCAACTCAATTCGTTGTGACTAAACTCGAGGTTGAATCATTTTACTACATGTCACTTTGTTTTTGCCTTCTGTTTCAACGCTGCTAAAATCTGCTATTCGTGTGTTTTGTGTAAAAAAATACGATCTTTTTAATAGCTCTTTTGCACAATTTTGGGGGAATTACAGAATTGGGGGCATTATTTACTCGTCACCACTCCCGTTTTTAGGCTGTTAAAATCAGTAATCTATGTGTTTGGCTTTTAGTAAAAAAGATCTTTTAATTGCTCATCTTGCACAACTTTGGGGAATTTCGAATCGGGGGCATTTATACTCTTTTCTACTTACAAGGAGAGCTTTTCCCTCACTTCCGGTGGCATAGAGCTAGACGCCATTTTATTTGGTTGGCGCTCTAGTCTCCTGGACCACCGACAGTACTTAAATGCACGCCCGGCCGCGCCCGTCAGCAGCCCGTCGGGAGCCGGGGCCAGTTATGCTGCCCTATTTGGGGTCGCTGATCCTCGCTTCAGGTCTTACCCCAGTGAGTATCTTAAACAGCTGCGCGGGTCGCGCTGTAACTCTCGTTCCTCCCCTAATTTGGGTGGGGCTTTGAATTTTGTGTGTGGGGCATGTGGTTTTCAACTAGATTTGGGTCCTACCACTAGCGCTAAATCGCTTACTGCCTCCACTATCTCGGCAGCGCTGCTTAACGTACGCTCTCTGAAAAAGCATCATGCGGAGGTATTCAAGCTTCTTGAGGACAACTCTTTGGACCTTTTCTTTGTCACGGAAACTTGGCTCGACGACATCTCCGATCCTATTATACCTCTGGCTATTCCTTTGGGGTATAAAATCTACAGGTCAGATCGGACTACAGGGAGAGGTGGAGGGCTGGCGGTCATCTTTAAAGAGATGTGGGAGGTGGTCGAGTGCTCTCTCAGTACGTGGGACGGCTGCGAAGTTTTGGATTTTAGCACCCGCTGCTCTGCCCATTTTTCTCTGGGGGGCTCTCTGGTTTACCGCCCGCCAGGTGTGGCTCATACATTCCTTCAGGCCTGTGTGGAGGCGGTTTCTATGAGAGCACTGCATTTTTCCCACTATTTGATCCTAGGTGATCTTAACATCCACCTTGACCTTATGAACTCAAGGGACACACATGCGAGTTTCTTGATATCTGCCAATCCGCACAGCTCTCACAATGGATCAATCAGGCTACCCATCTTGGGGGCCATATTCTTGATCCTATCCTTTCTAATTTTCCTATTTCAATCAAAGCCCCGCTTCCGGTCTCGTGGTCCGACCATTATTTAATTGGTTTTTCATGGGCAGTGTCCTCACCCAGTAATAGACCGAGCGTTGGTTTAAAACCAGCGTTTAAGAAGGCTGACCCTTTCATCTATGCCAGGGCGTTGGAGGACAGCAGGCCAGTCCTGCCTCAAGACCTAGATCGGTGTCTAGTTGCTTTTTCCAACTGGCTTCTGGGCTCTTTGGCGGCAATTGCCATACCGACCTCGGCCAGACAGTCTCGGGAATCACCCTCCAAACCGTGGCTATCGGAGGATCTGCGCCATCTTAAGCAGGATTGCAAGAAATTGGAGCGCTCTTGGAGTCTCAGTAACTACTGCCCGGAAGCTAAGGCGCAGCTCAGGCAGGCTCAGAAGATTTACTATAAAGCTATCTCTTCTGCTAAAATGGCGTTCTTTGCTACCCGGATTGATCAGGCTCAGAACAATTCCAAGGAGATTTTCTCTATAGTCCAAAGTTTTATGTCCCCAGTTGCGCAGAGCAGCATCTTGCCAGCTACGGTGGATTGGTGTGAGACGCTCTCTGCATTCTTTCAGGATAAGATTCTTAAGATACTAAGCTGCTTTTCCAGCTTGGTTGGTGCGGATGGGCCCACCGTCTCCCTGGACTGATCGGTTATGGGTCCGGTAGCTCTGCCCCTTAATCACTCCCTGTCTAAATTCTCCCCGGTGGATTTGTCCTGCACCCTGAGAATCCATCAAGGTCTTAAATCCGGTTCCCCAGACGACCCGTGCCCAGCAAGACTTCTGGCCTCTGTGGCTGTGACGGTGAATGGGGAGGTTAATTACATTATTAACCTGTCCTTGCAGGAAGCCAGGGTTCCCAGCTGTTGGAAGCAGGCTAAAATTCTTCCTCTATTGAAGAAACCTACTCTTGACCCTTCCACTCCAGTCAATTACAGACCTATTTCTCTCCTACCTGGCTTGTCTAAGGTTTGTGAGAAAATAGTGAATAGACAGCTGTCGGAGTTTGTTGAGAGTGGGGGTCTTCTTCACCCTGCCCAATCTCGCTTCCGCCCCTCTTTTAGCACGGAAGGAGCTCTTGTGGAGGTCTCAGAATCTATCCGAGAGTGTCTTGACGCCGGCAGGAAGGCAGCCTTAGTACTGCTTGACCTGTCGGCGGCCTTTGACACTGTCCCCCCACTCACTGCTGCTTGACAGACTGACGGAGATCGGGGTGTCTGGCCTGGCGTGGGGCTGGATTAAATCATTTTTGGATGGCCGGCTCCAGCAAGTCTGGATACCACCGGTGGCCTCATCACCCAGTCAAGTAGGCACGGGGGTCCCTCAGGGTTCCTCCCTTAGCCCCCTCCTGTTTAACATCTATCTTACTCCTCTGGTTTATCTAGCGGAGGGGTTGGGGGCTAAGGTCATTGCTTATGCCGATGACACTCAACTTCTGTTCACTTGGGATAAGCAGGGGTCCTTGGTGGCC
The DNA here is from genome assembly GCF_964204655.1 of Triturus cristatus. Classification (NCBI taxonomy): domain Eukaryota; kingdom Metazoa; phylum Chordata; class Amphibia; order Caudata; family Salamandridae; genus Triturus; species Triturus cristatus. The sequence goes on along the minus strand of NC_140586.1, from coordinate 738,415,222 downwards.
TTTGTGCCGAGATGCCTCTCCTCGGTTTTTGCGTGGAAGGCTTTGGCTCATTTAAAATGCAACGAGGACAAATCTGAGGTTCTGATGTTCGGCAATTTCCCCTCAGGGTTTAGAGAGTCAATTTGGCCTTCCGAGTTTCCACCACCTGCTTCTAACAGCCAGACCGTGAAGAATCTGGGAGTCTATTTCGATTGTAATCTCTCTTTCTCCAGTCAGGTCAAGCGTCTGTCAAGTTGCTGTTTTGGCCTTCTCAGAGCTCTGAGAAGATTTCTGCCACTTCTCCCTCAAGCGGCTAGGGATTCGGTGGTTCGGGCGCTTATTTTGTCCCGTTTGGACTACGCAAATGCCCTCTATGCTGGGATCCCAGCTTATGCTCTCAACAAGCTTCAAGTTACCCAGAATGCGGCTGTTCGCTTGCTGGGTGGGCTGGGTCCTAGGCAGAACGTTCATGGCTATCGTCGCTCCCTTCATTGGCTGCCGGTTAAGGCTCGTGTGGCCTTCAAATCTCTCATTATAGCCCATCGTGCTCTGCATGGGCAAGGTCCCGGTTACCTACAGAAACGCTTCTCGTTTTACGTGCCGGGCCGATCCTTGAGGTCCTCTTCTCTTAGGCTAAAGAAGATTCCTGGTTTTCAGCGTCACCGGTTAGGTGGTGCCTCTCTGGTCGTGGCTGCTGGCCGCGCTTGGAATGCGCTCCCCCTTTCATTACGTTCTGTTGAAGATCTGGAGGTCTTTAAAAAACTTTTTAAAAACGCACCTCTTTTCTTAAACTCCACTTTTAATTTGGTTCTCCCTCGACCGCGCCGGGACACTCTTTGAGTATCTGCGCGCGTAATAAATGTACTTAACATAACATAAGTAAGACAAGCATTTACAATGCAATAAGTCTCGCAATTGCGAGATTTTGAGCTATTGGCATTGTAAATGGCAATGTCTTTTATAATAGTAAAAGGCATTGTTATTTAGAATTTCAGTTTGCGCAGAATTGGGTAGATGACTGAAGAAAGGTTGTGTGTGGTTTGAATAAGTGAAGGGTTTTAGGGTCGGGGGACGCAGCTGGCTATGTAGTGTAATGTCTAGTGAGAACGGCGTTAATGCTAGTTTGCAAGGCATACTACCAAGGGTTGTCTGAAGTTGTTGCAGCAGTTTCTTTAAAGTGGTCTATGGCTGCGCTGCTTCATCTGACTGCAATCTCTGGCGAGTTATTTTTCTTGTTTAAATACAACCATGTCTGTATGAACGCATTATTTAGGAAGAGGTCGAAAAAGGAGTTCTGACTGAACACATTCCCTGGCAAGGCAAATGCAAACGCTACACAATACTTATAGACAAAACTAATAGGTACTTTTGAAACGGAGCATGCGATGCAAAGAAAGGTATCTGAAGGAACCAAAATGAAATGAAGAACAGCGAAACTCCATGCACGCATAGGGAAACAAGTGATGGCTAGTGAGAGAGGGAGCAGGAGTTAGAGAGCGAGAGAGCAATTGACAAGCACCAAGGGCATGGGAGAGACTGGTAGGGTGAGGGGAAAGAAGACCGAGAAGGCAGAGTACAGCCATGAGAGGACACATAAGAGATTGTCAGCTTGCAAGCAAGAGAGATCCAGCGTGAAGGGAGGGAGACAGAAAGGCAGAAAGAAGAGACAATCAGCCAGAATGTAAGTGAGAGACAGGCTGAAGGTATATACAAGACAGCCAGAGTGAGGGTGTGCAAGAGACAGCTAGTAAGTCTGGGAAAATGACTGGGACATTGAGAGTAACTGAAAGGCACCGAAGGCAAGAGAGGGCAGATAGTGCGAGGGTGAACCAGGCCGCCAGCATGACGGAATTGAGTGTGCAATGAAGAAAGAGGTGGCTAGTTTTGCAAAGAGACAGGTGGGAGGGTCTAGAGCAAAAGCAGGGGGGGGGGGCGGGGAATAAAACTCACCAGAAAGTTTCCGAAAGTCTTGCAGGCGGAGGGGAAGGGATGAACAGAGGGCCTCAGGTAGGGAGGGAAGCTGGAAAGTCTGATGGGGAGGGGAGCATGATCGGGTGTTCTGGGATAGCCGAAGAGACCGGCTCAGAGAGAGATGAACTGGGGCGGACTCCGGTTGAGATGATTTGGGGTGGTTTTGGACCGTGTGGGATGGTGTGCAAGGGAGGGAGGGGTACGAAGACGTAGGGCACAGACTCTGATAGACACTTAGCAGGGGTGAAGAAGTGATGAATGCACCGGAGCACACTGTGCTGGGAGCGAGACAGGACTCCACGGGTCACTGTTCATGCAATGCTGCGTAATGTGTGGCTCCGAGGCAGAAAACGAACAGCAGGTTAGTGTGCATGTTGGTTGTGTGTGGATAGTGGTGGGTCCAACAACAGCTGAGCCTGGCTCCCCCGCCCCCACTCACTGTAGGAGCAGTAAACAGGGTCTAAGCCACTTAAGGGGCCTGTCTGGCAACGGGCAGTGAAGAAGTGACCCCCCGAGGCTCTGCAGCTCGCCCGGGGCAGAGGCCTGTTCGAATGGTGCAGGCTATGTTATGTTATAATGTATGTATAACGCGCACAATTACTCATGAGTGTCCTGGCGCGCAAAGTGACCGTGACAAAGTGGAGCAGAGAATTTAGATGGGCTGATTAAAAAGGAAAGTTAAGTTGTTTTTTTAAAGAGTCTGAGATCCTGAATATACCGTCAAGCTGTGTTGTTTCTAGTAACCCTCTTTAGAGGGGCCACAGGTGAAAGGAGCACTGGGAGGGTTAGGGGGAATGAGGTCGGGGGAGCAACACATAGTGCAAGGGCGAAAACGAGCTCCACCTAAGCTGCAAGACCCCCATATTTCACAATAGCAACCCAAAACAAGTGCATGGTATTGTTTGAGACTTCAGGTTCTAGCCTGCATCGAAATACCTGTACTTTACGGCACGCTGTGGGTGAGCCAGTGCCCGGACCACGGTACCATGGGGTACAGTGCTTTGTCTAAGAGGTGCTGCCACTTACTTTCGCGATCTGTTGTAGTGCAACGGGGGTGGAAAGTGACGGGCGGGAGAGAGGCTGGGGAGCTAAACTAATGGGGCGGTAGGTTAAACAAGCACTGAAACCAGGAAATTTATTTTTCAGCTCGGGGCAACAAATAAGTAATCACTACTAAGCTGATGCTTTAACAGCGCACGACCATAGCACACAGAGAAGTCCACGCCATGTGAACACCTTCTAACAATGCCCACCAATACCAGACACCTAAAGATCGCTGCTTCTTGACTAACTAGATCATATTCTAATTTTTAATAGCAACTGTATAGTAAAGCTATGGCTATATAAATGCAATTACAATACAATTATGCTATTTCTATATTTTTAGTAAGTCACTGAGAGGCTGCACAGGATACACAGAGCATGGGCTGGGGTGAGGCTCAGGGGACAGAGGGGTAGAGAACAGAGGGGTAGAGAGCAGTGGGCAGAGCAGCGGCTTAATGAAAAGTGAGGGGGCTCCCCACTTGCTGGAACCAGTCAGGAGCTTTGAGTGCACCGGCCTGCCGCCCCTGCAAAATGCCGGAGGGGGCCCCCCTGGAGGTTGTGGGCCCCCCGCATTGCGGAGGCTATGGGACTAAAGTTACCCACTGGGGTAGAGGGGCAAGATACAAAAGGGGTAAGGGTAGAGAGCAATCGATAGGGCTAGATAGCATGAGACAGCGGGTAGGGTGCAAAAGCCACTTGGATGGAGAGCAATAAAGAGGTAGAGGGTAAGAGAGGGGGTGTAAGGAGCAAGATACAATGGGGTAGCAAGAAGCAGAGTGTGGGTAAGAGACGGAGGGGTAGAGGGAGGGACGAGAGCGGTCCACCCCAAGCCCTATATAATGCCCCTTATCTTGTTACACCACCTGTCCTGCAAACCACTGCTTTGTTGAGCAGCGCCGCACCAGTGCTTCTTAAAACCGGTATGTGGAAGAACAAAAGAAACAGAGAGACAGAAAGAAGACCGGCAGTGAGAGGAATTAGAGAGACGACAGAAGACACCCAGTGACATCCTACACACAAGAGACTGCGGAGAGCAGAGAGCATGGGGCTGGACAGTCCTGAGAGCGGGGGGGGGGGGGGGGGGGGGGTTGGGTTGGGTTGGTATCGCCACAATGGAGAGAAACCTGGAAAGAGTGAGGAAGTGACGCCGTCCCCAGAGTTTCGTTGTCCCAGGCTCGGCCCCTCACACACACACCTGCACTCCAAGCGCTGATGACCACTTTCGGCTTCGTGGCACACACCGCACCCTGTGCGAGTCACCAAGGTCACAGTGTGCGACAGTCACCGCCCTAAGCACAGAGCAGCCTCACGCTGCATGAAACCTTGAATAAGGGAAGGAATCGAGGCGCTGTGCAGGGAGGCTGAAGACCTGGAGTTACCCCGTGCGGTTCTGAGCTCCGTGCCTGCTTAGATGGCCTGGCTGTTGCAGCTCTGCCGCTCCATGTGCGCCCATGGGCTGTCCCTGCCTCGCGGCAATACACGGCAGGCAGAAATCAGAGGACCGCAAAGGTATAAGAGGCCCGCACGCAAATCGTTCAGCTAATTAATTAAAAAAGAAACACGCCGAGACAGGAGGGTGCACACACGGCCCCCTGTCCCCGGGAGTCCCCCTCTTATGGCGCTGCCTCACTGCTGCTGCAGCGGGGAGGAGGGACAGTAACGTCGGCATGAAGGCAGCGTGATTATAATAGAGGCAAAATCAGAGAGCCGACTGGTGCGTGTAAACAGCGTGACTGATAAGAAATGTAGTCACGTGCAGAGACGCCATAGACTCTGTGTCCCCTGGGCGTGTCCAAAAAAGCTATAGGGCGGTAACGAAATCCCCTGCACAGCAATAAGAAGCCAGGGTTTAACATAAATATTGACGTTGCCCAATAGAAAGCATGGGCGGAAGCAAAAGTCCTTCTCCTAAAATCCCTCTACCCCAATAAATCTCTCGCTGCATGAGCAGCGCTGCAGCGCTAGGCACAAGACCTAAAAACAAATCTAAAGATAGTGCTGGTGCGGGGGGAAAAGGTGGAGCTATGTCAAGAATCGCATTACTAACACTCCCCTGGTCAACACCCACCGATCACAAACTTTTTCAAGAAAAGTGTGTTAAACTTCTAGCCCTGTAGAGGAGACGGATATGCACAGAATGTGAACATTTGTTTTAATTACCAGCATTTGGGAGGCCCTTTTAAGTGGAATTAAAAGGTATTAATTATGAATACCATTAGCAATTTTGGGTGCTGATGCTAACATAGGACAGAGGTCTGATGTTTGCGATCTACATCCTTTTGTTTCTAGGAGGTGAAAGTAACAAACATAAGTTAACCTAGAAAATTTCCCTTTAAGTCCTATTATTAACAGACACTCATAAAGCGCAAACATTCACCTTGCAGGTATCAGGATGCTGTCATACAGCCTGAAAAACGCAACCAGCCTACCGAATTCTGCAACAGATAGCTTAGTACGGAGAGCCCCACTCTCTAACTTGGGAAAAGCCATGTTTTTAGATTCCTCCTAAACCTGAACAAGATTCGAATGGCTCTCAGAGTCTGGAAGTTTATTACACAGCTGAGCTGCCTTTGTCTGGAAGGATTTACTGCCCAGTGTCAATTTCCTGAACCTTGGCACACATAACAGGTTAGCTGATGCGAACTAGATGGGAAGTGGCGAAACACTGTTCTTGTTTGCCATTCTTCAAAACAAAATACATCCAAGATCTCGTGTACATGGTGGTATACGGCAGAGCCACATTAGGAGAGCCTCCCTCGCCAGACTAAAACCAATCTGGGCCTAGATATGCATCCACGTCCTCCTACTGGGATTGTATTCTTATTGAGCTATCTAAGAGGCGATGCAGGTCTGGCGTAAATGATCAGCAAACTGAAATACACCAAAGTGTAATATTTTGTGCAGAGTTACACGGTCTCCATATCAATCCTATGTGCACACTTAAATATGAAAAATACAGGCTGCTCCAAGAATGTATGCAGGAAAGAATCTTGAAAGAAAGGGGTTCACCTCTCGATAAAATCAGTGATTTAATAATGTAGCAAAAACACCCTTCAAAGAACAAGTCATTTATTTGGCAGATGCGAACAAAATGATGCTACACACTATATCCTCCTACAGAGTAGTATTTTGTGCAAGTCAAATAAACAATGTGCCCTAAATAGACTTATTATATTACTACTGTGTGGTGAACCCTTGGTAGCTTGATTCCACCACAAGCGAGAAAAATTAAATTGTTGTGGGAGTAAATGATTGTATATAAAAATGGTGGGTATCAGCACACAGATTAGACGCTTTTGTGTATATTGGTATTTACGATTTTGATTTTTCAAAGCTTTCCTGTAAGTACATAATTTTTTTTTTTTTTAATTTAGTGTTATTACTGTACACTTGTAACTTTGATTCCTTATTGTAAAGCACTCAAATGATGTTAGACAATGTTCATGATATACAAGTAAGCAACAAAATATAAAATAATGTGGAAAATAGGCGGCACCGAGACAAATTCATCTGAACTATAATAATCTTCGGTATAAGAAGATGATCTAACCGTTTCTGAACTGTTAGAGCTGGATAAGTAAACAAAGCTGGTGAGCACTGCACTGGTAGAGGTTAAAAATATTTGACACAAAGTCGAGGAAACGGAAACAGGTCTGTTTAGGCAAACTGGAACTCTTTCTTTTCTGAAGGAAACGGGAAGGAAACGAACAACCAAACCCCGAGTTCCAGCAGCCATACCCCATGGCGTGAATATGTCTCTCTGAAAATGCAGACATGTTTTTATTCCATTTAAGCTTTTTTTATGAATCCGTTCAAAAGACATCCGAGTTCTCGGTATCCAGAGTGGACCTTCCTTCTGCCACAATTTGTCAACTGATAAAAGGTAATCATAAAAACAACCGGGGCACGGACAAATGAACACATGAACTGACTATTTATTGCGATGAACAGCGATCAGAGTATTTGCAAGTATTAAAAAGAAAATCCTACCCTATCATTTGCCCTAATGGTATTTTATCATCGCATTGAATATGTGTCTGGCCCTTCTGTGAATCATAAGTTCTTGGTTTAACAGAGCAGCACCTTTAGCACAAGTCAGGTTTATCTTGTATGATTTTTAGATTAGTCAGTGCATACCTACTCAAAGGAAGATCTCACAGAAGGACTTCCCAACCTTGCAAATACTGTTAGGATGGTGGTGGCTGCGGAACATCGATTGATGAGCATCGTTTTATTTCCTTATGCATATACTGAAGCACAATGTCTCATTGCATGGATGTGGCAGAACAATCCTCTGATATTTCACCAACAGTGAGAAATCTGGAGGCAGAATCAAATATATATCTAGTATCTAATTAACTGGATAGCGTAAATCCTATTTAGGGATCGCGATATTGATGAGCTGCTTACTTCAAATCTGCATTAAAAAAAAAGGTTAATAAATCTTGACGCGATGCTTATCCACACACAAATATTAAGCTTATTTGGTACGACGCCCCCGCCTTGAGAGTCACAAAACCAACTTTTACAGCCATTACACACTGTTGCTTCCCTCATGCTTCTAATTTGAGCTGGTATTGGTCAGTGTCGCCTATGGGCCAAGTCAGCAGCAGGATCAGCTTCTCCAGGTCTAGTAGGGGCTTCACACCAGAGGCTTGGCAAACACTGCAAAGCTCTTCAAGCGGTGCAAGACAGCTATGATAGCTTTGCCAGTGCTTGCTCGGCTTTGAATGTGCTGCTGCACAAGAAGGTTGAAACACTCCACGCTATGGTTGCACGAAAGGCACTGTGACTGTAAATATGAGGTTATACAAAAAGAGACGAATGAGAGTGGATAGCAGCTGAAGGGTTCAAGTGCTTTTGGGAAATAATTGCACAAAATAAGTCTAGGTCTTTGATGAACTGTATTGGCAGATGCACATAGATGATTTTTTTAGGGGGGTTGGAGGGGGCGAATGGTCTGTCCATTTAGGAACATTTCCATGTACTGTTAAACTCTAGGTCAGGTGGCTTTCAATATAATTTTGTCTTTAACTCATTTGAGATAACCTTGGAGTAACTGTTAAAGTCGAAGACAACTATGAGGAAATGGGGTGTTCTATATGATATGGCTGTGCAACATCATCGTGTAATACACTTCCCAATCCCTTTCGGACCCTTAGGTTTCGTGAGTCAAACCTTCAGCAGAACCCTGGATAGTTGAAGCTCTGAGCATCAAGGCTTACACAAAGGGACATGGTTAAGGCATTTAAACAGCACCAGAACAATAGAAAAATAAAATCAACAAGACACCAAAGAAATCCAACACCAATTTATAAAAATAGACTGTATTTTATGTATTTTTAGACACCACAACAAAAATTATGCAACAGAGGGTTCTGGAGAAATAGAATTTGCAAAGTATAGTAAATCAAAGCATTTCACTCAACTGCGAACTAGCATTGGCAAATTCCACGAATTAGACACTTAGAAACGTTTTCACTTGGAAGTGTGGGCTAGGCATAATGCAGTCACTTTAAGGGATCAACTCCTGTGGGAAGCCAGTCAGGGGAACCAGCAAGGTCCCCAGAAAGTTACCACAGCAAGTGAAGCTTCAGCCAGTTCCAGGCACTTTAATCCCCTATGGAAGTGGTCCTAATGCAAGGGATGAAGGATGCTGAAGATGCACAAAAGATGCTGTGGATGTAATGCAGTTGACGAGGTCTTGCTGAGACTACTCCACAGTCCACAAAGGGGATGAGGCAGTCCTGGTCACATTGTTCAACATCCCTCGAAGTCCCCCTCAGTGCTGGCAGAATTCCAGTTGCCACTGGACTACCAAGATTGCCCAGTAGCGCAATCGCAGTCTTTCCTGGGTTGATAACCCGTCCTCTGGGCTTCCAGCTGCACTCTGACGACACTCCCGGGCTCAGTGAACTCTGGTACAACTTTGTGCATCGGGACTTGGTCCCTGGTTTCTGCACAGCAGCAGTTGGCAGAGGTTTTAAGATTCTGGGCTACCAACTTGCTACAGCAGGCTTCTCAGCGGTTGTGTCCCTGTGCTGTGTACCTGGAGGTCAGCTAACTGACCCTTGGAGTCTCCTGGCTTTGGCTGGGCTCGGGAAACTAGCAAGGCGCAGTCCCTTTCCTTTGCAAGCCACCAAGTTCAGCAGGTGCACTCCAAGCCGTTATAGCCTCTCTTTGCCAGTTCCACAATGCAGTAGGGCAGTCCTTCTTCCAGTCCAGTTCAGATCTAAGTTAAGGGTGCAAGAGGTGCCCTACTTATGCTCATAAAATGCTTTCAGAACAAGATGCAGTTGTTAGTCAATGGGTTACTAGGTTCCCTTTCACCTGATGGCCAGTTCCAGCGAAGTCTGGCATCTGGGCATCCTAAGATGCATCATTCTGCCCACTTCCAATACTGTAGGATCCCTCTCCCAACATGAAGAGCTCCGTAGCACAACTCAGAGGTGTAGCTACCAGGGAGGATACACTCCCCTGGAAAACTGGTTGGCAATTGGTTTCCTATGTCCTGTCTCAAGTGTCAGCCTGTCTGCCTGAACATTGCAACAGTCCATCTCCCGAGCGTTAACCATTTGCCAGTCAAAGGCAGCTTCTACTTGAAATCTCTCCTTTTGAGCCAACGCCAGTGTGGTTTCTTGCACGAGGGAGGCGAACACCTCCTTCCAGAGCAGGCCCCTATTGTATCCTTTCTTAGGAATTGTTAGTATGGCTCTCCAGGAGGGCAGAAAACTGTCTCAGCAACTGCAGGCCTTGTGGAAATGGTATGAGCACAGGGGACTGAAGGCAACAAAGTGGCAACTTACCCAAAGTTGCACACAGCAACTTGTTACATTAATTTCAAACAGAGACTCAAGTCGGACTTATTGTAACAAGTTGTTTGATATCTTGGATGATCCACTTGGTCACACTGTTCCAGAGTTAGCCAAGCTAAGGGGTTAGTGTGTAATTCTGTACTCTCCAATTGGGAGACTAAGCTTTTCTACAGTAAAAACAACAGTTTTGCGTTTTTACTATCAGAACAGGTCACATTAAATTTTCTGCCTGTGGGATATGTTGCACTTTGCCCGAGGACTAGATAGGCCTGTCAGAGGGGTGACTTACATATATCAGGGGGATGTCTGGCTTTGCCATTCATGTAAATGGCAAAGTCGGGCAAGGAGTCTTGTTTTACTGGTGTCAAACCCAGGGAGGCACAACCATTTACTAGGGACTTACAGGTAAATTAGCTTAGCCAAATAGGTAAAAGTCAATTTGATGTGCCAATTTAAGGGTAAGCGTCAGGCGCTGAGGTCTGGATAGTAAGACTTGGTGCACTCTCAAAGTCGAAAAATGAGCAGCAGCAGTCAAAAAACATGAGGGTGACCATACAAAGACATTTCCTTGCAACAACAAATTGTACACTACATTTTTCCACAAACCCAAGGAATGCATATAAAAAAAGAATTTGCAGTGCATATTCTGCTGCATATTAGAAATGGATTGTTCCAATATGTGAACAGATAGGTGTGATCCAATATAGTGCTGCCATGAGAATTTAGAAAACGAAAACACAAGAAACTGTATACAATGTAGCAATATTTTTAAGTTTGATATGACACACAAGACTATCTTTTTGTATCAGAAATAGTTTGTAAATCCCGCTTATGGTTTAGGTATTTTTATTTTTTCAAATGATTTATTTTATTGCACATTTAAATGTTTGCGTATATATCTACATATCTGTATATATTTTTTTATGCATATAGTTGAATAGGCTTTAACCACCAACTAAAAATAATTTTGACTTTAAATAATTGACAAGTTCTCAGCTTTAGAGCATTTCTTTGGAAAAATATTCATGAAGAACAAGTTACTTACCTTTGCAAATGCTCTTTCTGGTGGAAACTACATCTAACCAGTTCCCCCGCCTTGTGAATAACTCAGGTGGCAGACTGGATCCGGAAACTCAAAAAGCAGAGCTCCTTCATGCCGGTATGTGCAGGTGTGACTCCACGTCAACCACGTATTGGTCCAGAAGTGATAAGCAGAGCCACAAATAAGCCCCACTCATGAGTGTTGATGTGGGTCTTGATACTATCAGGCATCAAGCCTATCGGTAAACTAGAAGGACCTGTGTGAAGATTACTAAATTGGGAACTTTATTAGATGGAAAAAAAAGACCATGCCACAGAACAGGGAGGAGGGAGGGTGGTGGGGAATATGAAGTTAGATAGAGTATCCACCAGAAAGAGTGTTCCGGAAGGTAAGTAACTTCTTCTGATAGGTGCTTCTTACTGCAGATTCCTCACGTGTAGAATTGCTACCAAAGTAATACCCTCCGAAGATAGTGGGTCTGTGCTGGAGGCTGCTTCTTGGACAATGCATAGCAGATAAGGCAGAGGACTATCCACTTTCACAGAATCCTTTTGTGCTCTGTCTTGCCTTTCTTCGCCACAGAGAACCCCACAAAAAGCAGACTGCCCACCTGACGGTCTTCGGTATGCATGATATAAAAGCTGCAGGCCCTCTTGGGGTTCAAACAATGCAGTCTCTCTTACTCTTTCAAAGGAAGATGCACAGCAAACAATATCAGAAGAGTGATAGTTATTCTGACATGAAAAGGAATGAATACCTTTGCCTGGAAAGCCGCTCGAGCTCTTAACACTAATTTGTCCAACAAAAGAGGAAAACGGCAGCTCAATTGAAGGGGCTTGAAATTCCTTCATTTGGCACACAGATGTTATCTTGACCAGGAAGACAATTTTTAAGATAAAGAGGTGTAATGGGCATCTGTGAATTGATTCTAAATGTGTTCACATCAGAAAAATGGGAATAAAATGTAAGTACTACTATGGTATTACACAAGGATTCAGCAGAAACAGCCTGCAAACATTTAAGAAAACACATTACAACAGGTGATTCGAACAAGGACAGCTGGTCCAGCAACAGCAATAAAGGACTGAGAGGGCCAACAGATTACCTTTTACTAAGCGCACTATAAGTCCTTGCTAGGCCAACCATAAAAGAAATAACATATCCAACAGTGTGGCTTGCAACGGGTCCCTCTGGTGGGTGCCACACCAGGTCACAAACTTATCCCAGCATACAATGATTTTGTGGAAGGGAGCCTTGCTGCCAGGATTACATCAATTGATTTGTAAGCGATATCAAAGCAGATCAACTGCGACGGGTCAATCTCCACGCATGGAGGTGCAGATTGCACAAACCTGGTTTCAAGACCTGCGCTGCTGTTGCGACAGAAGATCCCCCTGAAGCAGCAGCCTGATCGGAGGGCAGATGCTCATGGCCAGAAGGTCTGTGCACCACATTCTCCTGGACGAATCCAGAGCCACAAGATGACTTGCACCCAATCGAACCTGATCTTCAGAACTTGGGGCTGGAAATTTAGTGGCAGGAAGGCATATAGGAGTCCAGAGCTCCACTCTAGAAGGAAATCGTCTCAGAGAGAGTGCCTTCTTGGGAGCTCCAACATGCACAATTGTTGACATTACTCGTTCTCAGTGGTGGTAAAAAGATCGAGCCCGGATTCTCCCTATCGCTGGAAGACACAACACCCTGCACAACCTCTGGGTGCAGCTACAGTGGTCAGCTTGGCATCACTGGTTGATTTGGTCTGCCCTGGCATTTAAAGATCTTGTGAGAGGAGTGCAATCCGTGAAATAGCATGATGATTTAGCCAATTCCAGAGGTGCAGAGCCTCCTGGCACAGAACCCAGTAGCCCCATTCTGTCCTGTTTATTGCAATACCTTGAAGCGGTGGTGTTTTCCATGAGAACCTGAACCAGTCCCCCTTTGAAGATGAACAGGAAAGCCTTTAACGCTAGGCGACTCTCCTAAAATTCCAGCAAGTTGATATGGAAGCATGCCTTTGCCGAAAATCAGAGTCCTCTGCTATCCACCTCTCCCGGATGGCCTCACCAACTCAGTAGTGACGCATCAGTCACCACAATCAACTCTGGGTGGTGCTGGAAAAGTGGCCAAATCGGACTGGCTACCCTGCTGCTGGGACCACTGAGACTTCAGATCCCACTGCAGATCTCGCAAGCTCCATCTGGCATGATCAGCAAGAAAGATGCAAGAAGCCAGTAGGCCAACTAGCCTCAAAGCCACCCCCACTGAGACCCAGTAACTAGGTTGAAACATTTGGATTATAGCCCAAATGTCCTCAAACTGTTGGTCCAGAGGGAAGGCCCAAAAGCGCACAGTGCCCAGAATGGCCCTGATGAAAGGAAGCCTCAGTGAATGAGCAGATTAAAATGTTGGCAGGTTAATTAAGAACCACAGTGATATCATGAGGTTCATCATGGCATGCAAGTGGACCGCAACAGACTGCGGCGAGCCTGCCCTCAAAAGCCAGTCATCAAGGAAGGGTACCAGGACCTCAGACCTTGACAGCAACCACCACCATAACCTTTATTAATACCCATGGGGCACTGCTGAGGTCAAAAGGTAACAAGGCAAATTTAAAGTGCTCGTCGTCCACCTAGACCCACAGGTAGCATCTGTGGGCCTGCAAGACAGGAAGGCCTTTAGAGGGTAAAGATCCAAAATAGGTTGAGGGCTTTCGTCCTTCTTTGGCACAGGGAAGTCTGGTACGCTCTCTATGGCTCCTTTGGTCAAAATAGCCTACACCACCTGGTACAAGAAGAACATGGTCTGCCGAAAGCTGCTCCAACGTAGGCGGCAGGTGTGGAGAGTCAAAGATGAATGGCAGGACGTTGGCCAGTTGGACAAATTTAAGTACCCACCAAACGGTTCTGAATCACTCCATTACTTAAGGAAGTGGCTGTCCGTGCCTCCCACCAGATGGCTATGTGCCACTAAGAGCACACTAAAGAGGTTTTGCAGTGGTTGCCGGAGGGGTAGGGACTGAGATATATTCCCAGTTGGTTGTCTGGTTGTTGGGTCTACGGTACTAACCTCGAAAGAGCTGTGAGCTGTGGGGCCTGCTGCTGTGCCAAACTACTGGTATATGCCGGAGATGAGTGAAACAGATGGGGGGGGGGGGGGTGGAATTGCGGAACTGGTGCAAAAAGGTCCAAAGAGCATGTCATACCGCAGCTCTCTTTAAAACGATCCAGGCGGGAGCAGTCTAAGCGCATGTCTGTTAGGGACGCATGGACGTCCCTGGAGAGGCCTTTAGTTCTCATCTATGTGTGACGCCTGAGCACCACACTTGTGCATATAGATCTACCTAGATAATCAGTGGTGTCGAGGCCTGAGCGCATGATGAATTTGGCTACATCCTGACCATCCTGGATGGTTTGTGCCAAGGAAGCCCATTGGTCTTCTGGGACAGCCAGTAAGATCTTACCAATCATGATCCATAGTGCATGGGTGTAACTTTAAGGGAGGCAGCTGTGGTTCACCAACTGTGGTGGGTTATGTATTCTACATGTTCTATAATTGTTTGTAGTTGCATGTTCCTTCCAACAGGATTGGTGTTTATCTTCATGTTCACTGGTCAGGTATTGTTTGCGCTTATATTACATTCCAAGTTCTTGTGGGGGGGTTCTTTATCAGTTAGATCAGGCTTTGCCTGTGCATGGATTCTTCAATAAAGACTATTTCTATACATACAACTGCTGCATTTGCCTTGTCTACCTACCACATATTGGCGACGGGTGGTTAAAGAATCCAGAGGGAGCATCTATGCATATTCCACCATCAAATTTGTGCTATTCCGAGTGATTATTCTAAAAAGTGATGGCTGATCTGTGTTTGACAGTACCGTTAGGAGGAATATTGAATATTTCGTGGCAGCCCTTCAGCAAACACAAGGTACGTGCAGGCAGCATGTCTCTCTGAGGTATTCACCATTGAGAATTTTTTTGTGTGGTGTTGACACCACTTTTGGCAGCGTGAAGGGAAGAGTTTGAGAGAGAGCTTCTCCTGACTCGAGAACTGGCTCATTGAGAGTAACTACGCGCAAGGAATGGTACGCCTACAACTGCTCTCGAGCATCGCCGCATGCAGGAAGACACGTTGTGACGGATTAGGAATACGCATGCGCGTATCAGCAGCCGTACTAC
This sequence comes from Triturus cristatus, assembly GCF_964204655.1. Classification (NCBI taxonomy): domain Eukaryota; kingdom Metazoa; phylum Chordata; class Amphibia; order Caudata; family Salamandridae; genus Triturus; species Triturus cristatus. The sequence goes on along the minus strand of NC_140586.1, from coordinate 738,400,193 downwards.
TTTAGGATACATTTACGAGCTACAAAGTTGGCCATATATTTATTCTGGCAGATAACACGCTGCAGGTTATGTTATTTTGTTCAGTATTCATACATCGCAGTCAATAACTAGCAGCGTACTGCAGTTACAACAGTAGCAAATGGAACAAGTTTCCTACTTTTAATTTATGCTTACTTTCAAACTTGTAAACCCTCTTTATTTTCTTTCTTCTGTGTCCTTACATTACTTATTCCGAGCTATGACTACTACAAGTGGCAATCCACCCCCCTCGTTTTTCAGCAGTCCTAATCAACCCAGCATGAAATGAGACAAGCGTTTCAAACATTTTCAGAATTATGTATCAGCCATTAATGGAAGAACCTTTTCAGCTGAAAGAAAGAAGGCTTTACTTTTAAACTTGACGGGTATAGATGCTAAGGTTATTTTTGAACACTTATCTGTTATGGCATCACCACATGTAGTTGAAGCAGGAGACTAGGATTGCTTTTCGGACGCATTAGATAGGCTGAAAAGAGTCAGTGAAGAGCCACACAGTGTTGGAGAGGTTTACATTGTCCACGCGCTACTAATTGTTGGACTAGTCTGTGGATTCTTGTGTCTGCCTGGTGATTTCTTTCTGACGATTGTGTATTTGGAGTGCAAGTAGACATATATTATAGTTCAGTTGATCATCCTTTGTTCCAACATTAAGATTCAGGAGCAGCTGTTACGGCAAAGCACTTCTACATTACAAGAAGAAATTGACATTGCCAAGAGTGTGGAACGATCTACCAACTCTTTTAAAACTATTAATGTTCATAGTGCTCTGTGGGGGTGCCTGCAATGACTTTGAAAAATGCTAACAAGACCATGGGCTATAAGGGAAGATTTACTAAAACGTATACATCTATTGTTGGTACAAAAGCTAATATGCAATGCAACCGTTGTGGGTCAAAAACGCATTCTGCACAATTTAAGAAGTGTCCAGCCAAGGGTAAATAATGTTTGAAGTGTGGAAAAGTGGGTCATTTTGTTTTTTTTTTTTTTTTTTTTTTTTGGCAGGAGACAGTAAGGTTAATTTTAAAAAGTTTTAAATGTAAGGAGATACAGAGCTAGAACGGATCAGTGCACAGAACAGACAATCATACGATAAATGGGTAACATTCAACAGGAGAGTCAACTAACAGTGAACACATCTAAAATGGCGGCACGAAACTATAATACCAGGATATAGATACGCAGCGAAGCGTGCCTCCCAGCCGCTACCCTCCTAACACCAGTCCCCCCCCACTGACCCTGGAAAAAGACGTAGGAAAAAGACGGGAGAAAGAAAAAGAAGGCCCATAGAAACAAAAAAAAAAAAAAAAAACGTACCGAAGAAGACCCCCCACCCTACACGCATGCCGAGGCTATGGCCTACCCCCCCCCTAGCTACGTGTCTGTCGCCCCATAGGAACCCGAAATATAGAATTAAGGAAAGAAGAAAGGAAAAAGGACCATAAAGCGGGGAGGAGCCCACCACACTGCCGAACTCCCGGACTCCCGCGCCGCCCATACATCCTGCGCCATGTACAGCACAGTATCCAAAGACCCACGTAAACCCGGTGGTCCCGAATCAATAACACCCAGCACTTCAGCACTTCACAAGTCCTCCCCCCGGCAGAAGAAGGAAACAGGGGGCGAAATCACAGCGACATGTAACAAAAACGGGTCATTAAAAACTACTCATCCAAAATTGCAAAACGTGTGTCAGTCCAGGGCCCCGTATGCCGATCCAACCAAAGCGACAGCGGGCATGCCATCACCCCTGTCCGGACCGGCAGATATGATTCAGGCCCGTCCATTGCTGCGAGTCACCTTCAGCCAGGGCAAAGAGACAAGATGGCCGCTCTCGAGGAAAGGGGACAATGAAGACGTATCGTACCGCAGGGTCCCAAGCGCAGCAGTAACATGCCACAGAAGCTCCAGCGATAGGTGCATTCAGGGTAACATCTGGCAAGGGAAGTAAAAGGCTAGGTCTCAACAGGTAGTTCGTAGGCAGAGGCACAACGTTCAAAGTGAAGGATGTCCCTGCAACCGTATCCGTGTCGATGGGTTGACGCGTTACATTGTAGCCAGGAGGACTCCGCGCCACCGTCCCCCCACTCTGCAACATTGTTTCACCTCCAGGAGAAAACATGGGCGGCGGGGGATCCTCCAGCCGGGAACGTCCCGGTGCAAACAGTGCCTCATCGATTCTCCGGGTCAGCGCCCGGCAAGTACTCTGCATTGCCACTTTTAACGCCACGAGGGCGGCCAATACATCCCCACAGGTCGGGTCCCTCTGTACCAAGCATCGGGCCGCACTGTCCCGCTGCTCCTCCGATGCGGCAATCAACTCCGGGGCACATGGGCGCGCAGACACTGTGAGTCCAGGGTCAGCCAGCGTCTCAGCAAGAAGAGCAGGCGCCATTGTCATCTCCACTGCGGGCAATTACTGGCGGGACAAAAATGACTATGTATACCGGAGATCCGAGGATGTAGACACCGGAAAAGCTTCGTGCTCCACTCGGAAACTGCACAGGGCGAGAGCGCCCCACGGCCACCGCGAGAACCGGCCGTTCGCCTCAGGAAGACACTTCAAAATGGAGTCCGCTCGCTTTTCTTCAGGGTGGCGGAGGAGAGCTAGTATTAGGGGGCTCCGACGTCGTCTACACCACTGCCAGCGCTCGGGGGAGTCGGACCCGGACGTAAGGGTCCGACTCCAGTCGCACGGCCAGCGTTTTCACCCCCGCGATCACCCGCAGTATTCCAGCTCAGCACCCCGTCCACATCCCACGGCGTCCAGCGGCGGCCATCTACGCAGGGACCCGTGGGAGCGCCGGAGGTCGTAGTAAACACCGAGTCAGCTACCAAACCCGCCGACAAAGGTGTCAGGAGAACGCCAGTCACTTCAGTGCCGGTAATCCGCGGCGGTTGGGCGGCGCAGGTCAGGAGAATTAATCAGGATTAACAAAGGAAACCAGACGGTCCACGGAGCCGGGAGCTCAGGCGTCCGTCCCGTCGGCCATCTTGGCTCCTCCCCCCCAAAAAAAGTGGGTCATTTTGGAGTGGTTTGTCAAAGTCCAACTAAGAGAGTGTCCAGCTTCCAAGAGAACTGCACAGAGGATGACATTTCTGAAGACACTGTGTGAGAGAACATTGTGTTGGTGATGAAACTGGTTCTGATGATGATATTCAGAAAGTCTGTATGGTTGCTGATGGTAATGAGACGACTGAAGTGTCTATAGAACTATATGTGCTACCTATGTGCAAGATCAATATTGATGGCAGAGCATTGAATGTCATGACTGATTCTGGATCTCCATACACCATTATTTCAGATTATTTCTTTCACAAGAATTGGCATGATACAATTTTGGAACCGACAGGTTAGGGTGTATGGATCTGGTGGAAAAGAGATCAATATGATGGGTTACTTTGCGTCGGAGAGAAGCTTCAAACATACAACTATTATTGGTAAGGTGTATGTTGCAGTGGATGGTTTACAAGTCTCATGTTGGAGATATCAAGGGAAGTTTCATATCACCCTTCATCCCAATTTTAAAATACAAGTATGTTTGTCTGAAGACATAACAAGGGTTCAAAGTGTTTTGAGTGGGGAAAACTATTTTGAAGGTTTATTTGACAAACCTTTTGTTTCGCAAGGAACTGGGTAAGGTGAAAGGTTTTTCTCACCATATTCAACTGAAAAGGGATGCAGTACCTACCAGTCACAAATTGAGGCATGTTCCACTATCAGTTCGGGGTGATCTAAAATGTTGTGTGTATGTGTGAGGAAAGGGTCATTGAACCGGTCACTTTGTTGGAATGGGTTTCTCTGTTTTTGTTAAAAAATAAAATGAGGAACTCAGGATATGTGTGGACATGAGGTCGGTTAACAAGCACATTTTGGTGGACTGCCATACTTTGCCTACGGTACATTAGCTATTTGGCAAATTAGATGGGGCAAGATTTTTTTGCACGATTGACCTGAAGGTGGCTTATCACCAGGATGAGCTAATACCCGATACGAGATATACTTCAACATTCGTTTCTCCTGATGGGGCATTAAGATGCATCAAAATGTCAAATGGACTCACAGCTACCACATCAGTATTCCAGATATTGCGGTTTTATCTTTTCAGCGATATTGATGGGGTGGTTGCGTTTCTTGACGACATTTTGGTGTATTCTGAAACAGCAGATCAACATTTCAACATATTGAACAAAGTGTTGACTATGTTAGAGGAAAAGGGAATGACTATTCGTCTTGAGTATTCGGGGCACAATATTGCAAAAACGGGCATTTATCCCAAGAAGGATTTGTTGGAGTAAATTCGGAATATACAGACTCCTCATAGTAAAGAACTCAAATAATTTTGGGGTTTACCCAAATATTATTCTATGTTCTTAAACAAGTTTTCAAATATTGCAATTCCTCCCAAGATCTTTACTTAAAAAAAAAGATTTACTTTGAGTGGTCTGAAGAGCATACTTTGGCATTCAGTATTTTGAAAGAGACAATAATTCAATCTAAACCGGTGTACTTGTTTGATCACAATGCTGTGAATGTGGTTACAGTAGATGCTAGAGCTACTGGTCTTGGGTGCTGTACTTAGCCACATTAAGGATGTTGTTGAACGCACCACTGACTTTGCATCCAGATCATTAACAATGGCTCACTCAATCCAGATATTCCACCATAGAGCGAGATGCTAGAGGGTGCACTTGATCAGTAGAACATTTTTAAATGTATCTGTGTAGCAAACTTTCCATCTTAAAACTGACCATAAATCTTTAATATCATCAGTCTCAAAACATGGAACGGGAAAAACTTCATCTAGATTAGAGAAGTTCGTTGTCAAATTGTAGGAGTACAATTTTACTATGATGTATACAACAGGAGCACAAAATGTGAGAGCTGGCTGCTTGTCTCAAATATCAGGTGAAGTTCTATCGTCCTATAGTATGCAGCCATGTAATTCTTTCAGTAGGATAAGTGTTGTCAAAAGAGGAACGGTTGATGGCTGTTTCTAATTAGGACACGTTTGGCGAGTTTAGAATACATTTTGAAGAGGTGGCCATTGGAAAGACACTTATCTAAAGAACTTCAAATATTCTGGAAGGTTAGAGAAGATTTATTTTTAGAAAATGATGCGATTGTTAAGGGGGATGTTTTGTTCCACCTAAAGGCATCAGAAACAACCTAGTTTTCATACCTCATATGGGTCAGTGCTCGTAGGAGTGAGAACAGAAACACACTAGGATTTCACGGATTGGAGCTTATCATGGACTCCTACATCTATTGATAAACTTAACTCTTATACCCTTTAATTGCCCTATATCTAGGAAGAACATATATTATAAGAATAGATACCGCACATTCTTCACTTACCACAGCATCATACAAAAAATTACTTACCTCTTCTTCAATGTGAATAGCCCATTACAGTAATTTCAATATTTAACAGCTGCAACACTACAAGATAAGACTATACCTCCTCAAATGGCATGGCCCATGATACCTACCAACCGCACCTACTATTGGGACCTTGATCTCCGTCCACAATTTGTGAAGCCTTGAAAAAGTCACTGTGAGACGAAACATGTGTTGGTGGTTTCTGAAGAAAAGAAACTTGTGAATCTTTGAACGTACTGAAGCTTACTAATTGCTACACAGATAATTTTTTATATTTCATGTTTGAATAAGAAATCCTTAACGTTTGGACCCTATTTCTATGTTCTACTGTGTTGGAGTGCTTGGGTTATTTTGAAATAATTGTCTACATTCGGTATCATTAGGATCCAGCGTATTACTCACACCTTGGGTAGTAGGGTGTGCGTAAGCTGATGGCAACACATTACTGTATTACTTAAAAATTTCAGGTATACTGTACCCATGAAAAATATATTTATTCCTTTAGGAGGTGCAAATAAGTAAACTACTAATACTAGTTTCTCTCATTAACGCTCATATAGGTCACATAGGTCAAACAAATACTATTTAAAAAGTGAGAGAGTTACTCTGGTGGCCAGACATGGACAGTGGCATTGTTAAGTTTGTTGAAAATTGTCCATTGTGTTTAAGACCAACTACTTTTATACATACAACTGCTGTATTTGCCTTGTCTACCTACTGCACGAACTTCAAGGCAAGGATAGCAAATACTTGGGACTCTTTCAGGAGTTGCTGGAAAGGTGCTCAGTTTGAATTTGCTGGTGCATGTCTCCACCACCAAACTCTCAGGAGGAGGAGGAAATCACGGTTGCCTGGAGCTGGTCTCTGGCGATGTGAGACCTCTTAATAGACCGGATAGGCAAAATATGGCTTTCCCTGCGTGCATATAAGCGAGGACTTCATTTAAAGATGGATGTTGGTGCATGGCCAGGATGAAGGACCTCATTAAGAATGTTTTTTTTTTTTTTACCTCCAATAGGGCAGTGGAGGTCCAAGTACCATTTATTCTCATCATAGGAGGGGTAAACTCATCCCCATGAAACCCATTGCCAGCTCCATGAGGTTGACTGTTCGGAGAAAGAACCAAAAAGTTGATGTACTATTTGTGCAGGACTGTGCTGTAGTGGTATGGTTTCAGAATACAAGAGATTAAGTTTTGGCTCGCTACATCAGAATCCGGTGCAGCCTCAATTGCGCTGAATTCGTCTGAAAGTCGGACACCACAATAGGCTGTGGATCCTCTTCCGGTGCTGGTGGCTTCCCTGCTGGCATTCATGTCCAAGGGATGTGCAAAGATTTTGACACCAGACTCTTCGAGGGCAATGATGCTAGTATGGAACCAAAAGCAGGGTCATGGGGCACAGACGAACAAGTTACTTACCTTCGGTAACGCTTTTTCTGGGCGATACAGTATCTGCCTGTGGATTCCTAACCTTATGAATCTCCCCTGCGTCAGCATTCCGCAGAATTTTTTCCTAGCTCTCCACGCCGACGAGGACGTCACAATGCTACGGCTCCGCTCGCGACTCCGCAGGTCGTCACTGCAGCCATAAGAGAGCCTAGTCAGCGTGATGACGTCAGTTCCACCCATTTTTTCCGTGCCTCCGAGACAAACAGGTGGACCGACAATAGATTTCCTTTTTTTATTTTTTTTTATTTATTTACACTTTTTCAAACATACAAAGCAGGCAGACTAGAGTACAGACAAAGTATCAGTGCAGGTATACAAATGAAACGGTTACAGTAGACCAAGAAAAGTGATCTGAGGGCCAAGAAAACACGATGAGCGAATAATCCATACAATGGGGCATTAGAGACAACTTAATAAAAGAGACCACACACTACACACTGTAGCAGCATTCAATCATAAAGCGCTTTCAGAAGACAGGAGGATTAAGGAGGGGGCCCAGGGGGGACGCATGTGAAAGTGTCAAGGATCTGGGGGGCACAGGCATTTGCCACAGTGTTGGGCTGTGTATCATCAGCAACAGGAACCGGATGAGTAAGCAAATATGTTGTGAGGGGTCCCCACTCGTCGCGGGGCCGGGAAGAAAGTGGGAGTAATTCAGCAAATGTATACATTTGGTCCTGCCAAAATACCATCTCTTGGATCCATTCCTTAAACTTAGGCGCCCGACCTCGACTCCAACGGCATGCAATACGACGTTTGGCGAGGAGAAGGCTGAAGGAGACGAACTTCCTGTGTTTCGTTGCTATGGTTGCGGTATAGCCAAGAAGGGCGAAGAGGGGAGTGCGTGGGAGGTGTAACAACGTCATTTGTTCCAAGGCTTCCAAAACCTGGAGCCAGTACCTCTGCATGGCAGCACAGTCCCATGCCAGATGGAGAAAGTCAGCCCCTGCAGCTCCACATCGATTGCATCTATCATCGTCACGCAGCCGAAAGCGATGGAGTTTAACAGGTGTATAATATGTACGATGGATGTATTTATAGTGGAGTATCTGGAGGCGGCTACTGGATGTGCTATGTTCCATTTGCCTGCAGCAATAGGTCCACTACTCTTCAGTTATAATGAGCTGCAATTTTGCAGACCATTTATCTTTGGAGAAAGTTTGTGAAGCGGTCTGAGTGGTGTGCAAAGAATGCTAGAGGGAAGACACTACATGAGATGGTGCATCTCCAGCCAATATAAGGCGAAGGGTAGCGACCTCTGGCGGCTCCCTGGGGAAGGAAGGAGTGTGGTCCTTGAAACCCTGCCGCAACCGGATATATAAAAAAAGGTCCATGGAGGAGGGAGTATGTTGGCAAAGAGCTGCTGCGAGGTACGGAACTTCCCCTGGAAGTAGAGGTCCCCCCAAGTTTTAATCCCATACTTAGTTAGGGATCTTTTAAACACTCCCACCAGAAGGACCGGCATCTTCGGATGATAGGACAAGGGAAGCAAAGGCGAATAAAGCATAGCGGCCCGGGTACTGGTAACAATATGTTGCCATGCCCTAACAGTGGTAGCGATCGGGGTCTGGGCCTCCGCACGACCAGCACCAGTAGCAAAGATAGCGCCGTCTAGTGGGATGGGATCTGACAGCCAGTGCTCGGCCACCACTTGAGGCATGTACCTGGGGAGGGAGGGGGGGTAAACCAGAAGTGTACATATGGGCTTGTGCGCAGATATAATAGAGTTCAAACTTGGGGATATCAAACCTCCCTTGTGCGTAGGGGCGAGTGAGGATGTTGCACTGCACTCTGGGCTGTTTACCTCCCCAAGTGAGGCGAATAAGCTCCGTCCGGAGCATCGAGAAAAAAACCCTACATGGATCATAGGACACGTTTGTAAAAAGATAAAGGAGTTTAGGAAGGATAATCTTTTAATTAAGAATATATGGCCTGCCATGGATAGCGGGAGGGCGATCCAGCGGGTGAAATTATCTCTTATCCCATCTAGAGCACGGCCATGGTTAAGGCGCATCCATTCATCGTGATTTGCGGATATCCAAATACCGAGATACTTCACCTCGTCAGGGGACCATTCAATTGGAAAATCCGGGGCAAACTCCGTGACTGAGGAGGTGAGAGAGAAAGAGTTGAGATTTGGACCAATTTATGTGGATCCCAGACAGACCCCCCAAAGCGCACAAATTCTCGAAGCAGCGCATTGAGGTTTATCTGGGGCTCTCTGACGTATAGCGTGATGTCATCCGCGTACAGAGAGATCAGGATATGTCGGAGGGGGCAGCGGAGTGCTTTATCTTGATGGTATTGTCTGATTTTGGCTGCAAGGGGCTCGATTGCTAAGGCAAACAGGAGTGGTGACAGCGGGCACCCCTGTCGGGTCCCTCGTGATATCGGGATGGGAGATGAGAAGTGACCATTGATATGGACTTTGGCTACGGGTTCAGTGTAGAGGAGGCAAACCCAGGATATAAATCCCAGCGGAAAGCCCATGTTTTGTAAAATGACAAAGAGGTAGTCCCATTCCACCGAATCAAACGCTTTTGTGGCGTCAAGGAATACCGCGGCGATGGGTATCTTTGGGTCTATCGTATACAGAGTGGAGAAGAGTGTGTGTAAATTATGCGATGTCGCTCGCCCAGGAACAAAGCCGGCCTGGTCCGGGAGCACCAGCTTATCCATCAAGAGACTGAGGCGGTTAGCTATAAGTTTTGCAAGGATATTTGTGTCCGTATTAAGTAAGGATACAGGTCGGTATGAGTCGCAGCAGTCTGCTGCTTTGCCAGGCTTGAGAAGGGACGAAATTAGCGCTAGTCGCATGGAGGGTGGCAGGCATCCTACCTCTAGTGCTTCATTAAAGACGATCTTAAGAATGGGAAGAAGCTGGGTTATGTAAGCTTTATAAAAATCTACAGGGAGGCCATCAGACCCCGGGGCCTTACCAGACTGCATTTGCAGAATTGCCATCATTTTCAAATGGAGCCACGAGGAACTCCCGCTGCGCATCACCCAACCAGCCCAGCATGATGTCTTGCAGGAAGGGGGCGAAGTCAGGAGGTTCGGCTCTGCAAGTGTTGTATAATTGGGCATAAAAGTCTGTGAAGGTACGCAGAATGTCCTGACTGTCTTTGTGCTGTATTCCCTCCGAATCTTTAATCTCGAGAACATAATTAGCGAATCTTGGCTGCCGTACCATTTGTGCCAACTGCCTGCCCGGGCTCTCGCCCTCCCCATATCTGCGCGCAGTATGGTATTTCCCGAGAAAGCATGCCTCCGATGCGGCTGTTTCTTTATATTCCGTAAGTTTTTCTCTAAATGTAGTAAGATTTTGACCCGAATTTGGTTCCCAAAGATCAGCTTCCAGCTGTTTGAGTTCAGTCTCGAGTCTATAAAGGGTACGGCGCAGATTGCGCAGAACCCTGAAGCTTTTAGCCATGCAGGCCCCGCGTATGGTAACCTTGAAAGCTTCCCATACCACTCCAATCGATGGGACAGAGTCAATATTATTCTGAAAGAAGGCGGTGATTTCCTCGCCTATCTCTGCTCTGAACACTATCAAGTAGAGCCTCCGGAGCAAGCCGCCAGATTCGGGGTGTGGAGCGCATATCAGGTGGAGCAATAGTTATAAGTACTGGCGCATGGTCTGAATAAGTCCTAGCGAGATGGGTAGCACGTACAAGCCAAGAAACAGCGCCTCAGGAGATTACCCAGTAGTCCAGCCTGGCCAACGAGGCATGGTGAGCAGTGTAATGGGTACCTTCCCTATTACTGGGGTGAAAATGGCACCAGGCACCCGTAAGCCCATGGGCTGTGTTTTGGTGTAATAGATGGAGAGAGGGTTAGATCTGTCCATCGCCGGATTGAAAGCAGAGTTGAAGTCACCCCCCCAAATAATATGGGTGGAGCCTACTTGCAGAATCTGACCCCATAATGTGGTGTAAAAATCTGGGTCATCGGTGTTGGGACCGTAGCTACACACTAACGTGACAGATTGAGTCCCAAGCGTGCCCCAGAGTATACAGCTACTCCCCAAGCAATCCTGCTGCGTACCTCCCAGGATGAAGGGTGAGCTGCGCTTAACCAGAATGCCCACCCCCCTAGAGTATGTAGAGTACGAGGATAAGACATGTGTCACGGCCCACTTACTGGCGAATGTGGGAGAGCGGGAGGGGTCAAAGTGGGTTTCTTGCAGTACCGCTATGTGTATATGATGTCTGTCGAGGTAGGAGATGATATGCCTAGATTTCCGAGGGTCCCGAATGCCCCGAACATTCCAGGAGATTAGATTAAGTCGTAGGGGATCAGCGTGTTCTTACAGGAAGGGATACGTTATTAAGGAGAAGTGGCCTGCGAAGAATATAATATCATGCATGTCTTCCAAGAGTGCCTGCGCTCGTCAATGGGTTAAAAAAGCAATACAAACAATGAGCATAAATCCGCCCCCCAATCCCCACCCACAGCGGCACCCCAAATGTGCCGGCAGCACTACCATTACCCAACATCACGAACACATTGCAACTGTTTAACAAGAACAAAGTCATCAAGAAAGTAGAGTGATCTAAGGGGATCTCCCATGTGGGGGTATGCCAGTGCACAACGAGTGCCTCCCCCAATGCAGGTGTTCATGGGGGGAGGGTACATGGCAAGTACGGTGCAATGATTGAATGACCGTCAGCTGCATCCACACCATACATTTAGATAAGTAGGGAGACTGAAGAAAATAAACCATGAAAAGAAAAACTATCACCCAAGGGGCACCAGTAGTCGAGGAACAAATCACTCCAGCATAAGGATTATAAATGTTGATAACACATAACGAAGAGATGGCACAGTCATTATGTAGTCAGCATCAGCCCTTATCTGTGGTCAGAGAGAGGAGCATAAAACTGTGTAGTCCAAAATTAGCTGGGTGCTGCAAGGGTGCAGATAACGTGACATCACTCCCCAGATTCCCGAGCCGTTTGGCCGGAGTTACGGCAGGTTAGATGCATCACAGAAGGAGAGCAGAACTCAACGAAATTGTACGGCTCCTCATTGAGAAGAGATGGGAAGGCAGCCAGCGATAAGAGGTACAAAAGAAATGGAGGTCAGTCAGCACTCCGAGATGGCGATTGGGAGAGGCGTTCCGTGGAGCCCCGTGCCGGAGTGCTTTTTTTGATGGTGCAAAGAAAGTCATCCACCTGCTGCTCGTTCGTAAAAAAGTGGTGCTTATCCCGGTAGGTAACTCTCAGACGCGCTGGATAGAGCAGTGCATATTTAATATGGAGTTTGCGGAGTTTTTGCTTGGTTGGGAGAAGTTTACGGCGGGCCTCCTACACCGCCATCGTAAAATCGGGGTATATTGAGAAGCTGGTGCCCTCAAATTGTAAGTTCTGGCGATCTCTGGCCATTTTCAGCGCAACATCCCGATCCCTGTAATTTAGGAGACCCGCAATTATCGGTCTCGGGTTGGCTCCCGGGGCAGGGTGCGGACAAAGGGATCGATGCGCCCGCTCCACTATGAACTGAGATGAAAAGGCCTCTGCCCCGAAGGTGGTGCGTAGCAGGCGTTCAAGGAAATCTTCCATCCTGCCGGTGTTGGTGCTCTCAGGAATTCCGGTAACGCGGATGTTATTACACCGGCTCCTAGCTTCCAAATCCTCGTTCTTAGCGGCAATCACCTTTAAGAGCTTGTCCATCTGCAGCATTTGGCGGGACATCCGCGAGGTAGTAGTGTCCTCCGTACCAGAAATTCTTTTCTCCGCCTCTTTGATCCGCTCATCATGTTTCTCCACTTTTTGGACTATGTAGTCCATGCGCGTATTCATTGAATCCATCTTGGTGGAGAGGTCAGTCAGAATGCGTCGCATGTCGAGTAGTAGGGATTTGATCTCATCGTCCGAAGCTGGAGGAGGAACCGAGGAGGACACAGTAGTTGATGGATCCACCTCTTCAGTGCAGGAGCGCGTGGCGGATCTCTTGGCATCAAAGATGAGTTTGGTTTGGCGGCCTTCAGACTTCCCCATAGTTCCTGCGCAATGGACCAAGTGAACGGGCACAGATGGGATGCAAATCCAACAACAGATGCGCTGCTCAACAATGGGGGTGGCGGAGCTGGAGGCAGTCTATCTCTGAGTAGAGGACCGGCAGCGCGGTGTAAGGCGGTGAAGGCAGAACAGCTGTTATATTGACAGATGCAATTGGGATGAGGCAAGAAGATCCGGCAGCAAGGGGCTAGGAAAGCAGTCTCTGGTGCGAGGCCCAGGAGTAGCGCAGCCAAAGCTGAGCGCAGTTAGCACCACCAACAGATCAGGCGCGCAGCACTCTGCGGAAAGGAGTGTAGAGGAGGGGAGAGCGCTGTCCACCCGCGCAAGGATTCGCGCACCAGGCCCAACCAGGTCCCCACACCAAAGCAAATGTCACAAGTCGGCAGTAGGCTTAGACTCAGGCGTGATTGCTTGTGGGGCTTAAATTAGCACGAAGAAATAGTTAATTGAAGTCAAGGCGACCTCATCTGAAGGAGTTAAGCAATTGCCTGCAGTCAATTTCCAGAAGTGGGGCCAATCGGCATAGCAGGAGTCAATGGCTGCAAAGTAGTCCCCAGTGTGAAAGTGCCCCCCACTCAGTCCCTGCAGTCTCCTGCAAGGGCAGCAGTATGTGGACATGAGGTGAAGGGGGGAGTGGGACGCCGAGCCGAGTATTCAGGCGTTGGGTATGATGGGTGCCGAGACCGGCAGGGGGTAAGAATCGCGCATGGGGCAGCGCGCAACTACAGTTTGCCTCACCGCATGTGCCGTCCAGTCCAGCAATCAGCACACCGGGTGTCTCCGCAGCAGGTCCCGCGACGGAAAGGCCGACCCCCGGTACCTCCTATGGCAGTGGCGAAGAAGGCGGCAGCTCCGCCGATCCCGCGGCCCAGGCACCGCGTGGCCAGCCGCGGCACTCTCGTAATCAGCGCAGCCGCCCTCAGATCACCGCAGGTCCCCGCCTCTCTCCCGGGCGAACTTCCCCAGCCGATGGCAGTGCGAGAAGACGTCTTCAGGAGCCAGGTTTAATGCGACACATAGTAGGAGGCATCAGGAAGCTATCACCATTTCGGGGCTGCAAGCTACCGCCACTCGATCAGGATAAAAGACGAAGTAATGAGCCAAGTGCCCGGAGCCTCACAGGCGTGCTGCCATTATGGTCGTGCGCGACCTAGCACCCCCGTGGACCGACAATAGATTCCAAGTATACACAGTACACAATATTCAAACAAATACACATAGTGTAAAATCAAAAGGAAAGCTAAAGAATATGAGCATTTCCTATAAATGTACCAGATAGATGGAAGATTCAATATAAAACACATATCAAACAAATTAACCTTGAGGGTATACAAGGGTCAACAACATGGAGGAGGGTGAGCCAGTGAGGAATCCACATGCAGATACTGTATCCACCAGAAAAAGCATTTGCCAAAGGTAAGTAACTTGTTCTTCTGATGGATACATCGGCCTGTGGATTCCTCACCTTATGAATAGATTCCCACAGGAGTCTCACTCCCGGAGGAAGGTGTCCATCCTTCTATAACAAAAAGTCTTGTAGGACAGAGCGTGCAAAATGACCCTCCCTCCTCATTTCAGAGTCTAAGCAATAATGCTTTGCGAAAGTATGGAGGGAGGCCCAAGTCGCTGCCTTAAAAATGTCCACTACAGGAACACCTCTAGCCAGAGCAGAAGTTGATGACTTGGCTCTAGTAGAATGAGCTCTAATACCGTCAGGCAGTTCCTTACCAGCAAGGGCGTGGCATATCTTGATGCACAAGATGATCCATCTGGATAAAGTGTGCTTGTGCACAGCCTTGCCCTTTATGCATCCAACGTAGCCCACAAAGAGCTGATCGTCCAATCACAAGTCCTTAGTCCTGTCCAAATAAAAGCTCACCGCTCTTTTTGGATCCTGGCGGTTAAGTCTCTCCTCATCCTTGGAAGGGTGAGGGGGTGGATAGAACACAGGAAGAGTAATGGACTGCCCTAGATGGAAGGGAGTAACTACCTTAGGCAGAAAAGCAGACCTGGTCCTTAGGACCATCCTTTCAGCATGCATGGTCAAAAACTGGGGTTTTGAACTAAGAGCCTTAAACTCACTTACTCTCCTTGCGAAGATAATAGCCACAAGAAAGACCGTTTTAAAAGACAGAAGCCTCAAAGGACAACTATGTAAGGGTTCAAACGGGGAACCCATTAAGAAAGTCAAAACAAGATATAAATCCCAATGAGGCATAACAAAGGGAGAAGGCGGAAACCTATTGGTAAGGCCCTTAAATAAAGCTCAAAACAATGTGAGACTTAAATAGAGACGGTTGATCCGGCAAACATAGTAATGCCGATAAAGTCGACAAATAGCCCCTAACAGTGGCCACAGCACAACCTTGCTGGGCCAAGAAAAGTGAAAACTGAGGAACATCTGACAAGTGGGCCTTTAAAGGATCAATGGATCCCTCTCCACACCATTTAACAAACCTAGACCATCTATAGGAATAAATAAACATAGTGGAGTGTCGCCTGGACGATAAAATAATATCCACCACATCCGGCGGGAGAGAGAAGGAACTCAGGTTGCCCCGTTCAATCTCCAGGCATGAAGGTGCAGGCTCTGGAGGTGGGGGTGTAGAACCTGCCCCTGTGACTGCGAGAGGAGGTCTGCCCTGAGAGGGAGACGGAGCGGAGGGTGCGATGAGAGGTGAAGTAGATCTGTGTACCACACCCTTCTTGGCCAATCCGGAGCGATCAATATAACTTGGGCCCGGTCTTCCTTGGAACCTGAGAAATCAAGGGTATGGGAGGAAATGCGTAAAGGAGTTGCGAGCTCCAATTAATCTGAAACGGGTCCCCCAACGCTCCCTGCATCGGATACTGGAGACTGCAGAACAACGGGCAGTGCGCTTTCTCGTGGGTGGCAAATAGGTCCAACCGAGGAGACATCCACATCTGAAAGATGTGACGGACCACCTCTGGATGAGGCCACCACTCGTGATCAGCCAAGTATTGCAGACTGTGACTGTCCGCACGAACATTCAGCACAATGGCCAGATGATTTGCAAATACACAAATCTGATGGTTCTGAACCCAGGACCTGAGTCGCAGAGCCTCTCGACTGATGATACGACCCTACACCTCCCTGTTTGTTGATGTACCACATCGCGGTAGAGTTGTCCGTCAGGACCTGAACCGACTGACTGCTAAGGGAAGGAAGGACAGTCTTTAGTGCCAAACGTATAGCCCACAATTCCAGAAGGCTGATATGAAGCAACCTTTCCTTTGGAGACCAAAGACCATTGACCTCCAGATACCCCAGATGAGCACACCACCCTAGAGTGGAGGCATCAGTGATCACCGTGGCCAGAGGAGATTGAAAAGGCTTGCCTGGAGACAGGTTGCCCAGCACACTCTACCAAGTCAGATCCGCTGCAGCGTCTCTGGAGATTCTGACTCATTCCCTGAGATCTCCGTTGTGTTGAAACCACTGCCTTCGGAGGCACCACTACAGTGCCCTCATGTGCCAGCGTCCATGGTTGACCAACAGAATGCAAGAAGCGAACAGACCGAGCAGGCGTAGGACCTTCAGGACTGGAACAACCGCTCCATCATGAAACAAGGGCATCATTTCCTTAATGTCGAGAATTCTTTGTGGAGGAGGAAAAGCTCGACACACAGTAGTATGCAGTACCGCCCCTATGAACAGGCTGCGCTGAGAGGGCACCAGGTGAGATTGGGCACATTTATTGAAAAACCCAAGTTGAACAACAGCTGAGCTGTTACTCGCAGACGATGAAGCACCATCTCTGACGGCTCCGCTTTGAGCAGCCAGTCGTCCAGATAGGCGAAAACTGGAATCCCCGACCTCCTGAAATGAGCTGCCACCACTGCTATCACCTTTGTGAAGACTCGAGGTGCAGTAGTAAGACCAAACAGGAGAACAACAAACTGATAATGCTGCAACCTTACCGTGAAACGGAGATACTTCCTGTGCGACTTCAGGATGGGGATGTGAAAATACGCATCGCGGAAATCGATCGACACCATCCAGTCTTCCTGCTGTAGCGCCAGAATAACCTGAGCCAGGGTTAGCATCTTGAATTTCTCCTGCTTCAGGTAAAAATTGAAGACCCTGAGGTCCAGAATCAGACGCAACCTGCCATCCTCCTTGGGGATCAAGAAATACCAGGAGTAGCATCCCTGACCCCTTTCCTGCTCCGGAACCACCTCTATTGCACCTTTTTGTAGTAAAGCAAGGACCTCTTTCTGTAGAAGAAGAAAATAGTCTTCCGAACAAAAACCTTGGCAAGGAGGGTAAGGAGGAGGAAATTCCCGAAAGGGAAGGGTGTATCCATTCTCTACAAGGTTTAAAACCCTAAGGTCTGATGTGACTAATTTCCAACCCTGTAGAAAGTGAGATAACCGACCCCCTACAGGACCCGCATGATCAAGGATGGGGGATCTAGGGCTGCTTTCCTGCATTAGCAGGGGAGGTAGAAGAGGAGGAGGAGAGATTGCGGGCAGAGCCACGTTGGCGACCTCTGGTCCGTCCTCTATATGACTTAGAGTGGATTTTGCTGCTGCGGTTGGCACAAGCCACGAAAGGAAGATCTTCCAAAACCACAGTACTTTTTATAACCAAACCCCCTTGACTGGGTTTGCAATCCCAAGGACTTTGTCGTGGCTCTGCTATCTTTAAACCTTTGAAGAGCCGAATCAGCCTTCTCCCCGAAAAGCTTCGAACCATCAAAGGGCAAATCAAGAAGGGTAGCCTGAACATCCGGGGAAAATCCAGAGGATCTAAGCCCAGCTTCTCTCCTGGTAACTATGGAGAAACCCATAACTCTGGCCACTGAATCAGCCATATCCAGGCCCGACTGAATAACCTGTTGAGCAGCAGCCGGAGCATCTGACAGAACCTCCATAAAATTTCCCTGCTCTTCATCAGGCAACTTGGGCGCCAATTGCTTCGCCAAATCCATCAAAGCATGTATATAACGGCCCAACAAACAGGTAGCATTGGTAGATTTAAGTGCCATGCTAGATGAAGAATGACGTTTTTAGCCGACTGCTCTAGCTTCTTAGAGTCCCTGTCGGCAGGAGCCTGAGGAAAAGCACCTGAAGATTGTTTAGAGCAGGACGCTTGCACCACCAAACTTTCTGGGGACGGATGAGAAGAAAGAAAAAGAGGGTCCCCTGGAGCCGCTCTATATCTTCTTGCCACAGATCTAGACACAGCAGGTGAAGATAGTTGTTTACGCCACACATCCATGACAGGCTCAGTTAAAGCCTCATTAAAGGGCAACAAGGACTCAACAATTGAAGACGAATGTAAAACTTCAGTGAGCAAATTAGGCTTATACTCAGCAGTAGGTAATTGTAAGTCTAAAAGCTCTGCAGCCTTTCTTATGACAGTATGATAAGGAGCTATCTCTTGAGGTGGAGAAGCCCTTGACGAAGAAAGCTCCTACTCGGGGGAGGTGTCCAGTCCAGTTGCCTCCCGAATTCCTTCAAATGTCTCCACAGATTCATCTATCTCACCCTCTTCAGCCTCCTCTCGCTGCTACTGCTCCTCTTCCAATAGTCTCTGTGCCTCGCTCCTTGAACGAACCCTTGGCTGCGGCGTCGGCGGCGCCACACGCGACGCCGACGGAGCCGGCGTTGAAGGAGGATCCGAAGGTGGAATTGGTGCCGTACGAGGCAGAGAGGAAGTTCCACCAGACGGCGCCAGGGACTCCATATACTGCGTCGAAATTCTCGGTGCCGGAAACTGCTATGACGCGCCGTCGGCATGAAAGGCACAAAGGGTCGCCCAAATTGAAGGCCAGCGGATCCATGGGGCCAGAAGGTGATCCGGAGGGGAAGGCTGCCTTAGCAAAAACTCCATACATTGCATTTAAAAAATGCGTTGGATCCGAACCTGGAGTTGGAAACTGTGGATATGGAGTCGAGCCAGCATCCGGACGAGGAGTATCCGACGTTGGAACAGCCAGATCCACTTGCGGAGTCACAGGTGCAATCTCGTGGGCAGGAGAAGGCTCATCCTGAACAGGCAAGCCCTCCCAAACCGGCGAACCTCTTGGCGCCGGAGTGCCCTCCGGAGTCACACGAGGAGATGGGGAAGGCGAAGGAGACACGAAGTCTTTCTGACGATGTCGAGGAGCCGGCGAAGGAGACCTCGACGCCTTACTCTTCGTAGAACGGCGCCAAGAACCATGCCTCCTCCTCCTCTTGTGTTTCCTCGACTTCGACGTATGCGGAGTTGACATCTTCGACATAGATCTTTTACGCCCTCTTCCTTCCTTCTTTGCTTTTGCCATAAAAAGCTTGGCTTCCCATTTTTTAAGAGCTTTTGGGTTCATTTTTCTACAACTGGAACAGTCTTGCACGTCGTGATCCAATGACAAACACCATAAGCAATCTTCATGGGGGTCAGTGATGGACACGTGACCCCCACACTCCCTACAGGGCTTAAACCCAGACTTCCTCGAAGACGACATGGCAAATGCAACAGTTAAAGAAGAAGGAACAACAAAGTAACTCGACAAAATATGGAGAGTCCTAGAAAACCGTTAAGCATCGTCAGCGCAGAAAAAATGGATCGGACGGCATCACGCCGACAAGGCTCTCTTATGGCTTCGGTGACGTCATGCGGAGTCGCGAGCGGAGCCGTAGCATTGGGAGGTCTTCGTCGGCGTGTAGAGCTAGGAAAAAAATTCTGCGGAATGCTGGCGCAGGGGATATTCATAAGGTGAGGAATCCACAGGCAGATGTATCCATCAGAAGGTGCTGTAATGCAACCGGAGGCCCAAAGGCATGCCAGAGGGAGGCAGAAGGGTGCCGAAGATGTGCAGCATGGCCTCTGTAATTGCTTGACCTTCTGCAACATCGCAAACTGACACGGACACTTGGGTTGCATCAGGACAAGTTAGTACCGACACCTCATGAGAATTGGAGCAGGACCTGGAAGCATGGAGATGCCCTTGCAACTTCCCTAGAGAACAAGAGTCACAGAGCCCTATTTGGACTTCTCGGGTTTCTTTTTGGAATACCTGAAAACTTTGACTACAAAGAAGATCTGTCACAGGGATGACCGCAGGCGCAGGTACTAGGGTTGTAATGTAGAGCTTTGATTCAAGTTCTCGGGCAGCTTTCATGGTCATCTGTGCACAGTCATTGCAAGCCTTGGAGTTGTACATCAAACCCAAACAGAGACAACTCATGGGGTTATGACAAAGACATCTGTTTGGAAGGCTTAAGCCCTGCAATTTTAATGGGAGACATGTTTCCTTGAACACTGGAAAATGATACAGAAGAAAATCTTTTCAAGGAATGAATGAAAGAGGAGCAGAGCTTCGTATACGCATCTGAAAGTGAGGTAAGAAAGGAACTGACGTCAATGCACATGAGGGGTGCTTATATGCGGCTTAGCTCATCAGTTCCGGAGCAGAATCATTTCAACGAGGAGCCGCAGTATAAATGCTTTTTTAGTGTCCAGCTCGGCACTTGGGCATATTCATAAGGTGAGGAATCATTAGTTAGAAATATCTATCAGAAATGTAATAATACTTTTACTACTTTTAAGACATGTCATCTGTACATAAACAGGTGCTTATGGACTCTTTAGTAAGGTAAACAGACTCACTGCATTTGGGAAGTCGTGTGTTTGCCAGTGATGCACCTGTTCAGTGGATTTGTCCTCCATTTTGCAATTTTGCAGTTCCTAATCCCAGTTCTTGTTTCATTCCAGTTCTTGTTTCGTTCCCCCACGCATCCCCCCAGGTCCTCTGTCAGTTTCTCTTATTTTCCCAGATCTCTCTCAAGAACCTTGGCTGCTACTGGTGCCATGTGTCCCGCGTCTGTTTCAACAATGGAAGCCTGACCTGCCGCCGCATATGCTTAATCTGTGTTGTCTGACTGCGAAGCTGGTTAAAACCATTTCTCTATACAAAGGATGAAACAATTATCAATGCCCGTTATACAGTGTAGACTCAGAGAGCGATACTGTATTTTGAACGCAACGCCAATGAGACTTTCAATACATATGCAGGATATTGTGTTAGAAAGCTATTGTTTCTCTAGTTAGATCACTTACATTAATTTATCAAGAACCATAGTGTGTATATTTTGAAGCAAGACTAACATAGCAAGTTTCATTAGCATAAATTGAACGTATTTCAGAAAGCTGACTTTAGACTAATAACTATTTCAGCCGCAGAGGTATGAAACCTGTAAATTCAATTTCTGGGACTAGACTGGATACAATTGATCTTGAGTTCAGCATCTTTCAGGCACAATCTCTCAGTTTAGAACATTCAAAAGTACCTGCCTTACCCATCCCTGTAAATGCCTTGAAACAATATTGAATATACAAAGCACGGGAATGGAAAAAATAAATATGTTAAAATACCTGTCGAAAGTACTTTTCATACAAAGGGTTCGCACTTGACAGCTGAAAAAAAGAAGGAACAATGACACAGGTTACAATTTTTTTTCCTCAGATACATATAAAAGATAACACTTTCATTCACAAGAAGCATAGCACACAAATGTGTGGCTCTTTGCCCATACAAGGCATTCACATAGCCGCATTAACTTCATTACACGCCAAAAATCGCAAGTCAACTGGCAAGGTCTTCAGGAAACCGGTTCATCCCGATGGTTTTCTCATGAAATGGCAAATAATATACCAACATACATATATTTTTTAAAGGTGAAAGGAACTTTTGTCCCAGTTTCTATTCCAGTACTGTAATAAAGGCTTACCGGAGGGGGGCTCTTCTGTCAGGCTTTGGACTACATGTGGCCCAAGGATTCACCCAGCTCCTAAGGTGACGTTTGGGGCAGACTATACAAGAGAGCAACACGTGCTGCTAGGGTGCCAGTGAACATGGCCAGAGCCCAGAAAAATAGGTATTGGCAGAGGCAAAAGGTCTGGTCATGCATTAGTGAATTGATCATATTGATGAAGAGATTATCCTTGGCTAGTAATGACTTGGGAGGGAGAAGGATATGGAAGGATATGAGAGGATAAGATTAGGTGGCAATTAAAGAAAGAAGATTCACATCTCAATAAGATGTTCTACCGGTTGGGCGGTTCTCATAAGCGAAGAGGGTGGCCTGGGGATTTTATTGCTATGTAGAAATACATAAATAGGTCACATTGGAAACTGGTTTAAGTATTGTTCAGGCACAGAATATACAGGCAATCACTGAGGCTGGATGAACAGGGGTTTGGGAACAGCCACAGGAAATGATTTTTCGATTTTAACACAGGAAACTTGCTTTAAAAAGAGCTATTAAAAATGCTGACTTTGCATCCGCCGTTAATGTTTTTGAAGACAGATTTGAGGAGTTCTTAGAAAGGCACAGCGCCGGTGGATGCTATCTTTCTGACCATCTTACTAGTAAAAAAATGTATTCCTTGCATTTTGGGTGGGAAAGAATATTTTTATTAACAGGACACCTTTGTAGTCTTTAAATTGTTTTCATAAACCACACCAGCACACAACACGGATTCTGATTAAAACCAGGTTAAACTATGTGGACTTTGTGTTTTCTTTTCAACTATGCTCATTTTTGAAGACTCGGGCGCCAAGCTTGTGTTGACTATCCACAGATGAGTGATCGAATTCCAATATTGTAGTATAACTAGACTGTAGAATCTTCATTTAGGAAGGGAGAGTGAGCGATAGAGCACATGATGTTGACATTAGTCGACTGCTATAAATCACACAACGGGTCCTATGCAGTGGCCACCTAGCCGACAACACACATACATCTTAGATACAGCATTCAACACATCAACTCTTTAACCCTGGTAAGAGATATATATATTTATACACACAAACACACACATATATATACACACATACACACTTACTACCCATGACGAGGCACCAAAGCGCTTTTTTCGGCGAGTAGCACGCTACTCCGGAACCAATAAAGGTTTAGAGGTTTGTTAGCATAGTTAAATATGAAATTAATTTGAGTGGTGGATATATTAGTCAGTTATTTGGATTGAGGAGGATAAAAGAGGGAAAAAAGATTTGCATTTATATAGCGCTGATGGGGTGTTTAACGGCTTTTTTGGCGAGTACTCCGGAACCCATAAAGGATTAGTGGTGCATTAGTATAGTGAAACTATGAAAGCCATTTGAATGGTGGATATGTTAGTTATCTGGATTGAAAAGGATAGTGAAGAGATAAAAGAGGGAATATTATTTATATAGCGTTTGTGCAGTAACACATCTTTTATCCAATCTGTTTTAAGAGAGAATTTATTTATATGACGCTGTAGAGTGTTACAGAAAACTATTCCTGCAAAATATAATCGTGTCAAGCATGATAAAGCTATCCGAATAATTCTTTGGTACATTCAGATTTATATAGGTAAATTATTTTTTAAAAATCAGAATATAAAATGTCCCCAACAAGTACTATAGTGCGACTAATAATTTCACTCAACAAAATGTTAAATTTAAGACGCAAATAACACTGAGCCAGGAGAAATAATAAGAACGAACAAGTGCAATGACAACACTGTTTGAGGAATATAATGTCCGTCAGACATGGGCGTGTATGGGCTGAGACCGGTAGGAAAGTACCATTCTAACCGAGCGCAGGGGGAGATATATGGCAGAAACTCACTCGTCTGACTGTTGTTTGGATGAGGCGGTGAGAAGATGCGGAGCAGTTCAGGACAGCCTGACAGACACACTTGCATTGGTGTGAAGGCACTCCTCACAGCGCACGTAAGCAGCACCGGCTCGAGCGCTTCTATCTACTTTAAGTGACCCCTTAGAGAGTCAGCACTATCTGCAGGGCTGTCGGTAAATATAACGCCACAGCGAGAGCCCTCGGCGAGATGCCTGAGCAGCAGTTCATGCTGACAGAGGAGGCTGATGGAATCTGCTGAGGAGCGAGCTCGGCAGATGAAATACAAACATTCAGACAAAGTAAGCTTTCAGTGGGGACGTGGAACGGAGTGAACTGGAGTAAAGAATCAATTCCACTAAGAGACAGCGAGTCTGTGAAAGTGTCTTTTTGGACAGTATGCAAGTGTGTGATTTTAGGCAAGCGTGCATTGTGTGCGTCAGCCTAGCATGCATGGCTATTAACACACCGGCATTTCACCATAACTCTAATTATATTTTCTACCCAAGTATTTTAAGTGTTTACACCTGTGATACTTAAAAAGCAGAAAGTTAACTGTCCATCCTCACTTTAGCGTGGAAATGTTAAGAGCAGAAGACCACTGGGTGGGTGGAGTGTAGGGTGAAGAGAACAGACATTACCCGGTCTGTGTGTGTTCAGAGAAACAAAGTTGGCAATCCCCCCCAGTGAACTTGACTGCCCCCCCCCCCCCCCCCACCTTCCTTACCCTCATGTCCTACATAAGGGGTCAGCTCGGTTGGCACACCAGAGCATAAATGACCGAGCATGCCCACTCTATGAGGGCTCATTGCCTATCTGCACCAGCTGACTGGTCTCGCCCTACAATGTCAGCCTGTGGCTTTAACAAGTGGAACCACTGTAGATCTTGGAACCGATGTTCTTTGATATGAACAGAAATGAGCATTCACAGGGCAACTCAAAAACACCAGATAGGTTCAAGGGTCCAGGCATGCTCTGAACTACCCAGAAGACCTTTATCTAGTATAAATTAATTCAGAATTGACAGTGAGAAATTCCCCAAGTAACAGCACCAGCCAAAACGAACCCGCAAGTCCAAACATTCTGGTTTCAAACAAGGAATTCAAAATCTGTGCACAGATGAACAATCACACCATTTACACTTTTATTTTTTGTTTTTGGTGCACATAGAAAACTGCAAGCCTCCAATGAAAAGATCCTTGCCTGGCATTCTACTTAACAAGCCACACAAAATTGAGGTATAGAAACACATACCAAAGATCACAAAATAGCCATTAATTAGAAATTAAATGAACAGTAAAACACAAGAAAATGGGGGGAAAAAATAAACGGACTAAACGATTACAAAAAGAATGGAAACTTAACAAGAAACAACAAATGGGCATTAGCAAAGCCAGTAGGTCTGTATTTTCAGTGCTACTGGATGCGACAGACATTAGATCGGGAAACATGGGAGGTACCCAGAAAGAGCGGGCAGGAGATTTGCGAAATAGTCGTTCATGCAATTCAAAGAAAACACAAAAGTAGGGGGGGGGGATTCACCCAAATAGCCAACAACATTAGGTGAGAGGATTTTTCTCGACTAGGTTAAGACAAGCAGTGAATGACAAAGTGTCAAGCGAGTGTCCGGAAGACGGGAGTCAAAGAAATCAAATAGTTGAAAGTGGTAGATCAAAATCCCACTCTATGTATATTACAAGGAAGAGACAGGGCCACTGGAATAATGAGGCAAGAAAGGGCCAAAATATGTGGCAGTGTTGACTAAATTATGCAACAAGAAAAGGCAAAATATGCATCTTAATGCATCACATTTTTGTTATAGTGTGAACATATTTTGAAATTACAAAATATTCAAGTAAGACTATCTGGGTAAAGGTTTCACCTCATAAATACAAGTTTAACAACCAAATATGGCAATAAGCCAAAAGAAAGTTGAACAGTTTTGTGAAGGGCCTTCAACTGCGTGGCAACACGTCACTAAATTTTTAGTATCCCTTGATCCATTTGAGCTAAAAACAAAAATTGGGGGGTGTCGGTAGATTATGCATCATGATAGGTTATGTGGCAAATGCAACTAATCCACGATTATTGCAGAAAATGCAGCAGCTGCAAAATTGCATATTTCAGTGGCCCTGGAAGCAGCTGTGATGGCAAAAGACAGGCCTTAAAATACAGCTGAAAGATTTGTTGCTTGTCGAAAGAAACTTTAAACAAGCATTAGCATAGCCAATAGGTCTCGCCTTTGGGACCTTATACGCGTTTAGCTATGCAACAGTTGATGTTGCACCAAGGATATTGTGCTGCATAACTAAATACTTATAAGGTCCCAAAAGCGAGACCTATTGGCTATGCCAATGCTTGTTTTACATTGTTAGCCAATTACCCCTTAATGTTGTGATGTCTGGAAACCTGGTCTCTGGAGCAGAAGCCTAAAACAGGTACCTGTCGGGAAGAGTACACGTTCCCTCCTGACTTTCTCTTCGTCTTTACCATTTGTATAAAGAATAAAATATTCATGACTTACAGAACTTGACCGCCGAACCTCTCTCCCAGAACCCCAGACTGTGTTCAAAGCTAGGAGGCTGCTGTCCAGGAGCAGTGAAGTCTGAAGTTAGTGAGGAGGCGGGGGAAGGGCGGCGCAGGGAGCACAGAGGGAGGAAGAGAGACAAAGAGGGAGGGAAGGAGGGAGAGCGACAGAGGCCAGAGGGCCGTGGCGGAGGAGAAAGGGAAGAGGGAGAAAGGGAAGAGGGACAAAGGAAAATGGGTACAGAAAGAGGGGGTGAAGGGACAGAGGAATGTTGGAAAGGGGGTGGTAGCTCCAAGGGAGACAGGTTAGAAGAAGCGCTGAGAGGACAGAGGTGAAGGAAGGAGGAGGCATGGAGTGGTAGCAGGAAGGAGAGAACGTGAAGAGAGTGAAGGTAGGGGTGGGAGAGAGAGGATGAGAAGTGAGGTAGGGGTGAGAGAGGGAGAGAGATGGAGAGAGACAGTGAGGTAGGGATAAGAGAGCAAGAGAGAGAGAGACAGTGAGGTAGGGGTGAGAGGGAGAGAGACAGTGAGGTAGTGGTGAGAGGGAAAGAGTGAGGGAGGGGTGAGAGGGAGAGAGAGGTAAAGGTGAGAGAGGGAGAGATGCAGGAGTGAGAGGGAAGAGAAGAAAGAGGGCGGTATGATAGAGGCAACATGTGGTGCAGGGATGCTACAGCGGAGGAGAGGACGTGCACTGAGACAGTAGGGGAAGGGAGTGAGCACAGAGGAGAAAAGGGGAAGAGGAGTTAGTAGAGAAGGGGAGCAGCTGATGGGGAGAGGAGGGGGAATCACAGAGTGTTAGGAGAAAGGAGGATAGATGATAGGGCTATATAGTTTGGGGGAAGTTGAGGGTGGGCCTGAGGAAGAGAAGAGCAGAGCAGAACATGTGGGAGTGATAGAGGAGAGAGGGGGGCGAGGAGAGCGAGACAGAAGACGGGGTCAGGAGAAGGACACGTAAGAGGCAGAGACGAGAAAGAGGAGGGAAGAAAAAAACTGGGTAGATGGGAAAGAGGACGACAATGGAGAGGCAAGGAGAGAGTCCGAAGGAATCCTTGGCAACAAAGCACCGCCCGCCACAGTGTAGAAGAGAGGGAATCGGACGAGAGCAGAGCAAACCAAAAGCGCACCAGCTGGGCTAGCGGGCAGCTGCACACACACAAAAGCCTTGAAGTAAAGGCAAGCATTAGGCTAGCCAAGAACCATAAGGCAAAAAAAAAAAAAAAACCTTGAGGTCTTCTGCACTGTGTAGTAAAAAGGTTCAACTGCACTCGGTTGATTAGCACGCCCTCTGGGTGTTTTGATGGCCGGAGCTGCACCACAAACGATGCATTATTACTGTTAAATCCAGCAGTAACAACCAATGCTGTGTAGCTGATCGCCCTTTTCAACGGCAGGATAACCATATGCACAAAGGGAGCCATTCTGGCCCTGTACACTCGCTCTATGGTGCAATCTTATTTAAAGCCTCAATTCCCTCTCGCCCTCATCATCGAGACTTTACTATGTGCTACAACAACCCCCTGGGAGCATATGCACTCCTGTTATCAGGCGCTCACCTTAGGCCTGCCCTGGGCCGGCGTGGCCTCCCTCTCCTTGTCGCTGGAGAAGTCATGGCTCTTGCCATTGTTGCGCACCGTTAGGTGCTTGCGGTAGAGCTGCACATACACGTCCTTTCGCTGGTCCCCGGCCGGCAGCACCACGCTGTTGGCCAGCAGCTCACTGTTAAGCTCATCTTTGGTCAGCACAGACTGGTCCTCCAGGAACTCGGGCATCCTGCACCAGCTCCCTGGTTCTAGCCAGGCTGGCCCTGATTAGTCCAGGAGCGGTTCCCTGGGCTCGGAGCAGCAGCGGGAGGAGGGGGCGGAGGAGTCAGGCGACCAGCTAATCCAGACAGATGGAGCCTGCTCTCATACTGTCGAGCAGGGTAAAGCTCACCCCGCAGCAAAGCGCGCTACAATTGGACGAAGGCTGTATGAAGCGAGGCGCTTATTGGCTGCCCCCTTCAAGACACCATAACCAGGCTCGCACCTCTGTAACAGAATTCTTCAGCCGCACTAGCAAAAAGGCAGGAAAAGGCCCTGTTTGAATCGAGCGGGAGGGCGTGGGTAGAGCGGCCTGACTCCGTCCTCGGCACTGACCGCTTCATAGTGTCTGCTTGTTATTGTGCTGCGCAATAGCATTAGAGCCCATACTATTCATGAAACAAACAGCTCCTCCCAATTATAATAGCCCTATCAGAAAGCTAGTGTATGTGGTATGCTATAAATTAGGCTGTCGTATTAAAACAAGCACAGACAAGCGTGGTCGCAAAAGTGAAAGCGACTGCACTGGGTTAATTAGTAACCCGATCCTGGAATGCAGCTGGCACACTGCTCGCCGCTGCTGGCTCCGCTCGGTCCCGAGACTCATAGGCCATGGGAGTGAAATTTTCAGAAAAGGCGAGACATGCACCCGTCTTTGGCCATTTGCGTGCTTTCATTATTGAAAACCACACGCAAAGGCCAATGGGATGTGTGGGAGGAGGCAGACCCACACGGAAAAGTCTCCTGGAAGTCTGAAGCGATTCCAAGAGGCCCTCTCTTAGTGCAGCGCATGCATGCTGCGCTAGGCGAGACCTAAAAACAAAAAACAAATGAGTGTAACATATAATGAAGTGACAAATCATTCCTCTGTCCTATAACAAGATGACCGACAAGATAGGATACTTAATCATAAATGCTCAAAGCCAGATTTGGACAAAAATGTTTTCGAGATTGGTATATACCAGTACTGTTGCCTGGTTCATAAATAAGACTGTTGAACTCAACTTCCGAGTAACATGCAAAAATATAATAGCGACAGGTTTAATACAAGTTAAAGAACGACTTACAAAAAACCTGTGTCATGGTTCTGGTGTCATGCATTTCCATGATGAGGAAAGATATTAAGTCTCCCCACCAGATAAGCCAAGCAGGGAATCCTCCAACTGCACAAGATACACGCACAGACTGCACACTGTACTGACATTGTTTTTGAGAACAATAAGCATCTCTTTTGGCAACACAGTGGGAATTTTGAAAATTGGTTTTGAGACTCTAAGACACTGGTTCTTAACCTTTTGACTTCTGTGGAACCCCACTTAATCATTACTAGAAGCCAGAGACCCCCGTTTACGTAATTTTGATTATCTGAACCTTAAAACAATACAGAAAAAAAATACAGAAACAAGTACTCAAACAATTACACAAGTGATCCAATAGTTTATTTAATTCACAATCACATACAAATCTAATTTTTCATTTTAATGGGAAGGTTGGGACTCTTCTAAATTCAAACAAGGCCACCCTTCGCCTATACTGTATCTGGTTTGATGCATTTGCAATGCTCCAACAAATCATTCTGAGGACACCAACTTCACCACCTTACTTTTTACCTTTCAATTTCAAATTCCTTCAAATTTACGGAAGGATTTAAAATATTGAATTTTATATTTTGCTTCTTTAGTTATATACACACGTTTTTCATCTGTTAATATTATTTAATGTTCTAAGCAGTTGCCGACCACCTGAGTAGGCGTCACGGATCCCAGGTTAAGATCCTATGCTCTTGGGCTTTTCCTGTTCCGTCCGGACTTAAAACATACAAGTAACATACAAGGGCGCTACTCTACTAAATGTGGTAACGTTGTCAATTGACAAAGTGCAATAGCTTTATGAGTGCAATGTCACTCTCTCTGTCATTTAACAACATTAACATATTCCCCTGTCCAGTTGATTTTCTCTTTACAGGAAATTCGACTCATACGAAAATATTTTATTTGGGCCAGTAGTCCTCATGTGTGTTATTGGTCGCATATCTTAAGTCTGGACTAAACAGGGAAAGGACAATTGGGTTACATATGACATAGATTAGGTCAAAAAGACACATATCCCAGGGCATTCTCTTTTGTCCTGATGAAAGCCTGGGACTCTTGAGGCCACATAAGAGGTCGAAACATGCGACACAGATGACCATGTAAGGACATTGCATTATAACACCACCCGACACCTTGCTTTATTTATACAAGTGTAGTTGTCTTGCTGGCCAAGCAACAGCAGTGGAGAATGAGGTATACTGTATTCTTAGTCCAAAAGCAGCTTCAGTTGTTTTAATGTGGAGCCGATACTTGGGGTTGTGGTCTTGTAATTATGATGCACTTTCTCCTTATTGTTCCTCGACCCAGAGGTGAGTAAATCACTGTAGCAGAACCCGCCGAAAGAGAGCAGGGGGTCTAAGACTGATTCGCAATAGGATCCAAGGGACAATTAGTGCGTTTTGCGAGACCTCTTGCGTCACAGTTAAAAACTCTGCAAGCAATTGGGTTGTCACACAAGAATTGCTTAGATGTCCATATTTTAAAAGCATACATCGATTAACAATCTAAAAATCGGTGTTGGTAAATTCTGCATGAATAAACGTAACACTGTACAATCCAAGGGTATAAACGGGTGGTGCAAAATGTACTTTCGACTTCAAACATATATAAAATTGTTCTGTGTATTATTCCTCAGTCAATGCAGTTGAAAACTATTGGCTATTGATAAGTATTTAAATATGTTGCAGAAATATTCACCTTTCTTACACGGTTGTTGTCTATATTTCTTCTTCATTTCCTTTCTAACACTTCTGGCTGTTGAACTTTGACTAAAGAAGCAACCAACAAAATAAAGCACTTCCAATGACAGCACTTCCTGCAACTCACTGACATTCAAGTCCTGAAGCAATGACTTCCAAAGAGATCAACTAGCCACTCTAGCAAAAAAGAGGGCTACACAGCGGAAACTAATACATCCCCACCCAGACCCTGGCCTCCAGCTTCAGTCCGACAGTGAAGCAAATACCCGTCATAATCACATTAACTGCCAGACACTGATCTGTATCGCAGGAGAGGTGACATATTTAGTCCCAATCAATCCTATGCTATATCACAGGCCTATAGAATAGAGCAAATCTTCTGAATTAGTAGGCCTATACAGTGACCTGTCCACGCCTGCTGGTGCTTTTTAAAATAAAATAAAAAAGAAATGTTTTTTACCCCTATATAGCCCTGGCTAGAGTCCTGCAGAGATCATACCATTAATACAATACAGAAAGAGAAATAGCAGTTCTGTGTCCCTCAGCCACGGACTTGTGCATCAGACACGTTTTGCATCATCCCACATAACAGGCTTTGGGTGCTATACGTCAGTCATGACCGATGATGTCTACTGTGACGGCGTATGGTTATTTCAATGGACAGTGGGTGTAAGAATGTGGATTATTAGTTGGGGAGGATGTGGTTCCTTCTCAAGTAACATGTCTGGCAATGTCCCTCTACTGGGAACCAAATACTCCGCTGGAGCACATGACACTCAAGTCAGCGAGGCAGAGCAGTCCAAGGCCTACTTGAGGAGGTAATGTGGGGTAGTACACCAGTCTGCAGGCACTCAACAAACACGCATTCAATCACTGTTCAGTCAGTGATTTTACTTATTGTTTTAAAAAAGTAATTACGCACACACTACTCAATACTACGCATTAATTTACAAATATATACAAGTAGGCAGAGAAATACCTATGGTGTCACCCTCTGAACAGTTTACACCTGTGGCAAGCCCTGAATCTTTTTACCACAATACCACACATACACTACACAATACCATGTGCTTTGTCACCACATTAATGAAAGCAACAATGTGCCAGAATAAACGAATCCACCACCATTAAAATCACTAAGGATGGTAACACTAGGAGCATGTAATGACTCACTGTTAACTCTAATTGCGATTGTCAGTAAAACATTTCAATTCACGATAGAGTGCAAGAGTCTTTTTTTAGGTCGAGCCTCAGTGCGCGTGCGCTGTCTGCAAGACATGTATTCACTCGAACAGTGTCCCTCTGATTTGCTGGCTACTCATATGTTGGTGCTGCCCGTACATCCCTTCAGGTTTTCGGTCAGGGGCACCGGCCAACTACAGTTTCCTTACACTGTAACGGTCGGGGGCACCGGCCAACTACAGTTTCCTTACTTACACTAAGCATTTGGGGACTACCTCTTTCATGTCCATTCCGGCTCGTGTTACAATAGGAGTTCCTCACCATGGCTCCCACATCAGGGGCTGCCACGCTCATGACTTTGTTCTATTCATATCTATAACTTTTCTATCTACATGGGCGCTGCACTTCATGTTTCAGCACGGCCTCGCTTTCATGCCAGTTTAATGACAGCCGCTTTAATGTCCATTCAGTGGCGCACGCTTTCAGGTCCATTTAGCGCTTGTTTTTTTACACTACTTTTTCACCTTTACATACTGCAGGGGCGTAACACAGGCCCCCGCGGTGCGGGGGGGGGGGGGAGGGGGGCGAGCTGCAGGGGGCCCACTCAGCACAGTACTGAGGCCCGAGAGCTCCGGATGAAATCCGGAGCGGTGGCCCCGGATTCATTGATGAGAACAATCCATGCCAATTACTAGCCTACTTGAAAATGAGTGACTGAAAAAGGGGCTTTTAGCAGCGTTTCGTTTAGTAGCAGAGCAGCTTTGCTAAGTTAACTTAAGAACCTGGGAAGGTAGCAGGGTGGGTTGTGCTCACACCGAAGACTGCCAAGAAGAGCCCTCAAGAACGATAGAGAGAGAAGTGAGGTTTGCAAGGCAACAGTGTAGAACTCCAGGAGGACATAAGTGGCAGCGGTGGTAGTTTGCTCTGGAATGGCAAACATATATGATGACAAAGCACCTGTATTGCAAAGCATGGACACTTCACCATCAATCCACCGAAATTAAAGTACTTCTTAGACTGACTAATACAACTGCTGGCCAGTCAACTGCCGAGTAGCCATAAAAAGACTGTTGAACAAAGTGTGTGTGTGTCACGTAACTTGTGATCTGTAATGCGCTCCAATAACTTCGGGTCGAGTTTGCGCTATATAAATCTGCAAAAAATAAACCAAAAAACGCCTCTCTGAATACTCTTTTTCGTTATGAAAGGACTTCTGGTAACTGCTAATTACTATATCCTGACCTAAAAATAATAATTAACTAACACTATGAAAATTATTCCTGCTGTGCTCTGCTTTTTCAAAAAACAAATTATTATAGCTGCTAAATAGTGTGACTATTTGTTTCAAGGAGCTTGGTTACGCCCTTCGCTTTAAAAAAAACAATTGTTCAAGGATGTATACACATTAATAGGAAAGTCATAAATATCCCAATTTCTGGTCTCTAATGCAACCTGTTAAATAATTAGTGGTGAAGCAATATTACTAAGCAGATTAGAAGATGACCTGCAGTTCTGCTGTAGGTGTACACACGACTGATTACTTGACATCTCCCACAATTTTCACATTGGCCTTCCAGCTAAACTCGCACATTAGCTGAATAACTGAATTCGAAATACTTGGGCTGCAACAAAATAATGCACTGTCATTTCTTTGCTGTACGTTTATCCCACGCATAAGCGTACTCTTTTGCACATTTGAAGGTATACACGTGGAAATGCCTGCTTCAGTACACAGGAAAGCACCAAAGGAGAATTCCAAATGCGTCCTAACTAGGCAAAGTTGAATGCAAATTATAAAATGTGCCCTATTTATTACATTTTACTTTAATTAGGGCGAACGGCCATGTATGGCAAATCTTTTGCATGAACAAGAAAGGAGTCCGGGACAGAATGCAAAATCCTAGGCTGTCTAATTGACGCTTACAGAAGAAGAAATGAACTTTAGTTGTTGCCTCTTTTGAGTAGATATTCTCATTTCATTTGTGCTTTATCCGTACAAGTTTTTTTCCTCACAGTATCTTTAATAGAAGAACTAATTTGCTTGTTTGAATTTCATAGCTAGATGAGGTGAAGGAAAAGAGGTATATGAATTTAAATTACCAATATCTATTTTAAGCTCAATTGTTTTACTCATTCCCACGTTATCCGTCGTCCATCACGTGTTTTATGTTTTCAGTGTCTGACCATGTGACAGCACGGCTAATTATATCTGTTGATATCAATTTAACATGTTATAGTAACTAAAATCATAACTGATAAAATCTCATAACTGATTAACACAAATGAGAGATCTCCTATTCCACGTCCATAGCATGCGATATAAAATGCACTACCTGAAAAATAGCATTCAAAACCAGGGGAACGATATAGCAAGGTGTGCACTATGGTCTAATTGAATACATAATCAGAAAGGTAAACATTCCTAACGTCTGGAAAATATAACACTTTCTCCTTGAGCAAACAAACATATTAAGTCCATGCACAGTACTGGTGAAAAAAGAACCTCGGCATACTAGCATAAGTGATTGTAGCACGAAGACACTCCCTCCAATGGGCTTTCATTAATATATCAGAAAAAGATGCCCCCCTTCACACATTTGTTCGGTGAATAATTCCCTACCTTGGGTGGAGGACCTTTTGCTACCTTTGAGGTAACTCTTTATACTGATATAGGTTTTCTGCACAAACAAGTATTTTATGTTTTTAGGTATGGCAATAAATATCACCATTTTCTTTCAGATAACCAATCTATGCGTGTTAGGAGGATTCAGTTTAATTAGTAAAGACTATTTTTAGACGGATCACATTTTCTCAGATTTTCCTAAGTCACCTAGATGGATTTGGGAAATCAGTCCTAAGAAAGTTATGCTTTTGACGAATACCAACCATCCGCATGATGAAATAGTAATGTATCAAAGAAGCAGGTATGCTCTGCGCATCTCATAAGTGACTGCAGACCATGAAAGATAATGATGTAACTTCAGATGCAGTCATACTTTGAGGTTCTTCATAGGCGGACTTAATGGCACAGTTTGTTTTAGACAGTTTTCAAACAGTAAATGTATATTTTTTATTACTCATAGTTCTGGTTGCCAAAACTTAAACATATTCCTGTAACACCCAGTTTTGGTCAATAGGCTAAATACGCGAAGTAGGCACATGGAGATTAATAAATGTATTCACTGTTACATAACTACATAAACACGCTGACTCTGAATTAAAGATCTCTCTCCTTGGCCACAAGGCTCCATTTCATCACAACTTAGGCTCCCCCTTTCTCCGAACTCTACCAGGTTCTGAATAAGGTTCATAGGCCAGTCTCCGGCCTGCATTGTATTCTCTAAAGACAACTGGTAGTCACAAGAGACCCTGGCTCAAACAAATGCTAAAAGTGTTATTCTAGATTTGCATTCCAGGTACACACTACATCCTTCTCAGTTCTACAGAAATTTGAAAGTCTATCACGCCTTAGGCGCACATATCTGGTCTGGCACCTCACTACCGGAACAAAGCCCCCTTGAGGTCCAGGTTATGATGGGCAACCTCGGGAGAGGTGGGGTCGCCTGTATCTACCGCTCTCTAACTAATAATGGTCCTGTATCTCTCGACCACTCGCGACTCAGATGGGAGACATGGCTGTGTCCACTGGAGGACACGGATTGGAGAGATGCAATGATGGCGCCGTGTGTTCCAGCTCTACCACCTACACGCCTCCTACTTTGCCCCCAGTCGCCTCCACAAAGCGGGTCTTATCCCCACCTTGGCTTGTCCAAGGTGTGGCTCAGTTCCTGCAAATTTCTTTCATTTAGTGTGGTCATGCCCACATATTGCCCCCTACTGGAACGCCTTGGAGGTGGAACTTATGAAGGTATTGGGATGGGTGGTCCCACACAACCCTCTAAACATCTTACTGGCATCACTGATGGGTTGGATGTGTGCAGGGCGGACATGTCATTCCTTGGTACTGCGTTAGTGGTGGCCAAGCGTGACATAGCAGCAGCTTAGAAGAACCCTACCCCGCCCACTCTGGCTAAATGGCGCAGTGGAGTGGACTGGTGTTCCGCGCAGGAGTTCCCATTGGTCGGGGCCAGGGGCTACCCCGCCAAACACCGTAAAGTCTGGGTCTGTGGGGCTAAATTGCGATGCCCTAGGAAGGGAGAGCAACTACACTGTACTTATTGTACCTGTACTATATTCCAAAATCCACATGTTACAATGCTGCCTGACATGCTGTATTGATTGTTTTATGGATTTTCAAGAAGAGAAGAAGAAATAAAAAATTGGTTTAAAAATAAAAAAAAGTTATTCTAGCCCTGTTAAAAGTTTTACAGTTCTTTAAGGGAGCCAGCTGCCTGGTCACAGATGATGCAATAGATCTTAAAACCCAAGCAGACATTATCAAGCAAAGCAATGTTCCAGAATGCGTATTGTTAGTGTTGGTCAGTAATGCGGGACTGGCTAAAGGGAGCTGCTTTTGCTTTACACAAGATGAACACTAAGTTAACAACAGTGCAACCTCTAAGACCTAATAGACCTTGATTGTTGGCAATTTGAAAACCGGCCCCATTGCTTGTAGCCTCCATTTTCTGTGGGGGACCTTGAAAATGGTCATTTAAATACGGTTAAAATCATATGTGGAAGTTTGGAGAGGAATGATTCTGGATATTGCGTGTGCAGGTAGAATTTCTGTCTGCTACAGACACATGACCCATCTCTACTCATTCCGGGCATTTTGCAGCTTGGGACACACAGGAAGTCAGTGCTGTTAGTCTGACTCTGCCCTGATCTAGAGTATTGTTCTAGTGCGAGTAGAACCTTTGCTTTACGGTGTTTCAATCTGGTATCTCAGGCTTGGGGCTAGTGGAAAACTATTCACCCCTTCTCAAATATCAAGGTGGAGTGTTGCTTTGTTGTAACCGATTAATAGTCAATTTACAGATGTCAGCAGCGTTAAGACTTAAGAGCTCCTAGTTAGCGTGGTATCCGCCGATAACTACGTGCAATTGAATTATGGTACATAAAGCATTAGCAATTTTGTTAGTGTAAATACAGGTTTTTTTATCATTCCTTCCCTGCCAACTGCCCAGGTTACGTATGGTCTTACTCTTTTATTTATCTATGTTCCTGCCTGCGCAAATTCATCAGCGCACCACATAATTAACCTCCACTACATACCACTCCAAAACACCAAAAAACCATTCAACATATTTACACTTTATAAAAGGCAAATCCACTCCACATAATTCCAATACACACCACATACATACACTACATAACACATAAAACATTGCCATTACAATGCCAATAGCTCCAATTCAAAAAATGCAAGACCTATTGCATTTCCAATGCTTGGTCTACTTAAGTATTTGAAGGCCTTAAGATGCACCAACAGAGGTCCCTGCACTCGAAGTATTTGGGCTAACAGACCCAGCTCCAGATGACTTGCATCCTTGAAGAACCTCTACTAGCGTCAACAATAAAAACCTCTGGGAGATGTAGTGTAGCACGATTTTAGGTACAAAGGTCCCTCTGGTTTTCAGGCTGTTTCACTGCTGTTCCAGAGCACCCCAACTCCCACCACTTTAACTGGGTACCGCAGTGCCCCGTCATTTACCACCTGATGCTTGTTTTTCAAATGTGGAGGATCCAATGCCTTCTGCGCCACACCTATACCTTCAGTAATTTTTTTAACTGCAGCCTTGCAGCACCTAAAAAATGCTCATCTTTTGGTTTATTTGAAACCATGTAGCCTTGTCATTTCTTTTTCTTTTCTAGGTGCCCCTGCCCCTACAATAGGGCACCCAACACGAGCTCCGCTCTTGGGCCACATGGGGAGCACACCTCCAAGTGGCCCAGTTGGTGCCACGCGATACAGCAACTGTCTCTCTTCTCCTGTCTTGTGTCAGTGCAGGTGGGGGCTGACGTGCTGGGTACCCCCATACACAGGAAGCAGAAACCTAGCGATGCTCATAGGGGCTTGCCCCTCCCCTGGATCCTTGAAAAATCAGGGGTCTTTGTGTTGCATTAGTTTCCAGGTACAATAAAGGATTAAGGAGGCAGGACCACACACCCCTTCCCAAGCAGCTATTTCTTCTCTTCATGGGGCGTTTGTTCTGCCTGTGAAGTTTTCAGCCAGCTCTAATCACCAGGACTATTGACTTCCAACCTCTTGGCTTCTAATTTTTTGTTTATTTCTAGGAGCTTGTTTTTCCTACTGCTCTCCCTCTGATGAGGGAGAGCTCAGGGTTTGCCTTCCTGAGCTGTAGCTCTCTGCAAGGACCAGTTTCCTGTCTAGGCATGTGCCTCTTCTCCTGGAGGTCTTACTTCGCAGCAACCCCTGGCCAATAAAGCAGAGTGTCCTACCTGTCTGAACTCCCCAGGTCCTATGGTTTCCTAGCTGCTTGCAAGGCACCAGTGTGTCCACATGAGTCGGTAGCCTCCTCCTTCCGAAGGTCACAACTGCAGATCCAGTCTACAGAAGATCCAGGATACACCTCCAGGGTCCCTCTACTGCCCCAGAGAGAGTTCGATGGGTAACACCTCTGGTCCAGGAAAAACGAATCCTAATCCCTGGGGCACCAACCAAAGTCTAAAAGTCCTGGAGTCCACTATTCTCTGCAGGAGTTCACTCTTCCAGCAGGGCATTCTTTTGATGTTGCTACACCCAGGTCAGATGTTTTCTAAAGTGTCTCACCTGTGCATGGGAGTTTTTAAATGGGGGTGAAAAGTTCCAAAAATTATTCACCTGTCTCCAATCCTAGGATGGCACATCACTCCACCCGTGCCCAAATGTTTCAGCTAATATTTTGAAAATTGTCCTGATGGGGTTGTCAAGTGGTCTTTTGAAAGACTTTCTCGGACATCCTAAACTCGTCCCCTGACTCAGCTGCCTGGTTCCTTCCTTCCAAAACCTCAACGGGGTGGTGGTAGGGGTGGTGGGTGGTAGGGGTGGTGGGTGCGCGTGTGTGTGTGTAGGGTGGGTCGAGCCTTCCAAGGCCAGGTGTAGTGTGAAAAGTAATTACCACATGCAGATACCATCCGTACCAGTTACCCTCCCAAGAGCAGTCCTAATAGCTGGAAAATAGCCCTATTGCGTGGAGAGGCCTTAGATCTTGAAGCTGGACAGCAGAGTAACTTCTTGGGCCCACCAGGGTGATTCAAAGGCCACAATCTGAATAAGTAGAGGAGTTAAAGAAAAATGATAAATCTCGAAGTGCCGCAAGGTGTGCATATATACCAAACTTATTAGACCTGCATTCAGTATCCTCACTTAACAGAGGATGTGTGTCATGCGCTACTTTCGACCAAGCTATGGTGAAGATTTTGCCCATAGTAACACACGAGTCACTCGACATACTTCAGGGAAGCACTGCCACTGTAAATACTTACACTATTATTGCCCACTCACGTCATAAGGCCTGCACAGGTCAGCACAAATCCATTAAAGTTCCCTTCTGGGACAAGCTACCTGTGTTTAGATATCAGGCTTAGTTAAGCAGTAGTCGCACATGCTCAACCCATATAGATTTTTACTTGCAACCAGAGCCAGACCTGCAAACTCGCACAGTGCCACTGTGTCACACAAACCGACTCCCTTCACACCGTCACCCTTTGAGGAGCTAATATCAGGCGATGGCAGGCAAGGCAAGCTGGAAACTACTGCAAAGAGTACATTTCCAGCTCATCTTTTGAGGCTGTAAGCAGCCAATGTCCAGTAAAGGGTGTGAAAACACAATAGGAGATCAGCAGCAGCCTCACAAGCATTTTTTTTTTTTTACTTTGTTAGGGGGAAGGAGGTCGATGGGTGTAGGGGATAGAAGCAGATGGGCCTCCAAAGTAGTTCGACAAAGCCCCGTCTCTCAAAGCCACGCCCTTCTTCCTCGGCAAAGTTTTAGGTCTCGCCTAGCGACACAACGCATGCGCTGCTCACTAGGCGAGATCTATGGTCATCGGTTTTCTTTTAGAAGTTGGGTTGGTGACCGTCCTGTCTCCCTTACGCCCCACCCACCCGGGCTGGACGACTCATCTGTTGCTCGCAGCAAGCTTCCTGGCCTCGGCCTGAGCTCTCTGGCAGTGGTATTGGGCGATCGCCATGAAGGCCAGAGGGCCCCAAACAGATGCGGGCAGATTGGTCTTTCCCTCTTTCGAAGATGCTTCATATTTTATGCGGACTTAATACAATGTGGATATTTGTACTTTCCTGTTAATTGGCTTTAATTAGCATATGTTAATGATATTTACTACAAATTAAAGGTATGACTGCTCCCAGAGGGTATCCTGTTTATCTAATTAGTGCCAATTAGCTTGCATTGACACGTGTAAATGAGATGCCATTTAACCCAAAACAAACAGCTCATAGTCTGCCGTGTTCCCTTGCTGTTGAACCTATCCCCAGCGTTTCAAAAATAGAGCTGCAAAGGCGAATTAAATCATTAGCTGTAGCTTCCAGCATGTGACGTATCTGCATGTCGTAAACCAGGCGTCTCGAGGACCATCCATGAGCACAGTTTACGCCATTCAGTTTGTCAACAAGAAAATAAGATTATCGGCTTGATGATTCGTAGAGTTGGCACTGGAAATTACAGGTGTCCTGACTGGTACTCATTCCATCAACATCAGAAGGATGAAACGTCGCTTCATACCCTTGATAAGAACAGGTGTCGTAATATAAATTTCAGTGACACCAAAAGGATATTTTGTGTTTTTAAATAGCATGCAGAGCATTTATTTTATTGACCTCGGAAGAAAGAAAGATGGCTTCGCACCTCTGCAAATTAACAGCTGCCACAAGGCAACAGTAGTTATTTTACTGACCTTCAGAAAGATGATAGGCCGCGTCAGCCCTGCCAGTATTTCCAACCCAGGAAGCAACAGCTCGCCCAGTGACCTACGCAACACTCCAAGCGGCAAAGGGTATGATCCTTCTGTAATTTTACATTAAAAACCTACCCCAGAAACCAAGGTATGTATTACTTTTGCTGGTGCTTTTGTGTGAATTTCTTTACATTTGAAGTGAGAACGAAATCACGGGCAGCTGAAGGAAATCGTTTGTGTGTTTAGAGCTCAGGATTAAGGATACCCCTGAAAACAAAGGAACAAGCATTTGCAATGCAATAGGTCTCGCATTTAAGCGAGTTTAACCTATTGGCATTGTAAATGACAATGCCTTTTGTTTACGTTTTAAAAACTAAAACAAAAATAAAAGGCATTGTCATTTACAATGTCAATAGCTCAAACTTGCGTAAAAGCGAGACTTATTGCATTGCAAATGCTTGTTCTTTCAAGTTGACAGTTGTGCAGCCCACAGCAGCAGACCTTATCTTAACAGGCAGACACTGGCAGATAGCACTCTCAGTCCACCAGGCTTACAGTGAGTGAGGCTCACGCACCAAGACACAGCAAAAGTCCATCAACCAGACAAAGGCAAAAAAACCAAAAAAAAGTGGATTCAATGGTACAGACACCCTTTTCCCACAGTGTTTAATCATCTAGTCTCAAAAGGAGTAATGTTTCTTTCAAACTTGATCTGGGAAATCATAAATTGAGTAGGAGTCGATGGAAGCTGGGGGCAGGTATTGTAGGTAAAACAATGGAGGATAAAGAGAGTACCCAGAGACAAATTGTCAATGGATCATTTGCAACATGCTGCTAACCCTGCTCCTGCTGTTCCAGCACAGCTCACCTCGCCATACATTTTGACAGCACATGGAAATTATCTAGGTATGTATCAGGGTACCTCATTTTCAGTGACAAAGTAATCCTTAACAGCCCACGCAACATGTCAAAATCAAACTTTACGCCTGGGTAGATGGTTCTTGCTGGACCCTGCGCCTCAATTTCACCAGCATATTCTGCACAGGGCTTGGTTTGTACAAAATGTGCAGTGCTCCAAGACCAGTGGATTCCACCCTAGATTA
Organism: Triturus cristatus; assembly: GCF_964204655.1. Classification (NCBI taxonomy): domain Eukaryota; kingdom Metazoa; phylum Chordata; class Amphibia; order Caudata; family Salamandridae; genus Triturus; species Triturus cristatus. Next base: position 738,358,457 of record NC_140586.1, on the reverse strand, counting down.
TGTTCTTACTTTACACAGTTCCACTTCGGGCAGCATGGTCGTTAGCCACCAATGAAAGCAATGGTGGGTGACCATAAGCAATACACCACATGAGCCAGCTTCTGCTCACCGGTCATATAATCCAAACTTCAGATTTAACAGGTAAACCGGGCCCACTGAAAGCACCCCAATGGCATGTTCCCCACTTCAAAGGCAGCTACTGGAAGCCCGTTTTCTCCTCATACTGTGCAAGCTTCACTTCAACTTTTAGCAGTGCAGGTCGGCTGTAATGTCTGCCGCAGGGGCACCCCCATTACTCTGCGACACAATTAGTTGGGCCTGTGTGTCCTCGACATATATGAAATGTTAGTGTGATGGTACCTGCACACCTGTGTCCTTGTGTTCCTTGCGCCTCTGTACAGGCACCACTGTACACTACAGTGAGACAAAGCATGGAGGGTTCAAAGAGGTGCCAGGTTCCATGTAACATATCACCTTAGTTGGCACCTGCAGGTAATAGGAATGCAGTGCAACTATGGTGAAGACGTTTGCAGATTTGGCATTGGTCTCCGCTTGCTCGCCAGCATTTTGCCACTGTTCATGCATACCCTCCTTTGGGGCGGTTTACTTTTCCCCATGTTAGGGTGATCACTCGTCCGTAATTTTCATGGACTGTCCATAATTTCGCCCTAGTGTCAGTTGTCCGTGGTTAATAGTTTAAAAGACGGCATTTGTCCATCATTTTAGGCTTTCAGCTAAAGGACACAAGTTTATTCTGAAAAATGAGTATTGCCCAGCTGAAGTGTATGGGATGAAATCTTTTGTGAAGTGCTCAGGAAGGATAAACAAGAAACAAGTCTTCTTGCCAGGGTGCCTGCTTCCCAAAAGAAATGCTAATTAGCACAATTCATTAAATTTCCAATTGTAAAAGCGGTTCTGGAGCCAGTATTGGCGTTAAATGATGGATTCACTTTTAGTTTCCGGTGACAAAGATATATTCTTTTTGAGAGGTACAGGAAGGGTGTTCCAAGCTGAGCTGTGGAGTGCATGGTTTAAACGGGCAGTTATACAAAATGTTTACACAATGTAAAATCTGTATATTTGTGAAATCTTTACTTTAGAAGCACTCACCTTTAACCTAAATTTATATGCGCATTTTGTGGCTGCCTATATTAAACTGTCTGTAATGCACATTTAAAATAATGACTTACACATTCACAGCACTTTCAGGGATCTCATAGCACTAAAAATGCAAAAGTCAGTTTTCCCTGCTGCACCAAACAGGATTCAGTTCTATGGGCCTCTGGTTGCACACACAGGAAATTCTAGTGATCACATTAACCAATAGAGGTTTCATAACGTAAAATAGTGCATTTCCCACAGATTTATTTATCTTTCATTTATTTTTACATTTAAGGTGTGAGTTATTTATATGTAGTTAATTGATGGTGAAAGATCAACATAATAGTTGCAGAATATTTTGTCATTTTTAGCCACGCCTTTGATTCCACCTCTGCGTTCACTGACCTCTTTCCCCATTGCAGTATTCATATTTTTAGGTCTCGCGCCTTGTGTTGCAGTGCGCAGCTCTGCTCGCGCAACAAGAGACCTCTTGTACGGGGTTTCAAAATCGAGCCAGGAATTGCACACGGTTGTGCGATTCCTTTTGTGCCACGCTATCGGCCTTTGCGTGCGTCTTTTTATGAAAGACAGCACGCAATTGGCCAAAGGCGGGCGCATTGCTCCGCCCATGGCCTATTGGTGTCTATTACGCGCACCAAAGGCCATGTGGTTTCAATTATCGTGCCCAGACACAGGCGCGATAATTGAAAACACATGTTTCGCAGTGGCGCGCACACCACTCATGGGCGTGTTTGTTTTAAAATAGCGATCGCTTTCACTGCGGCTTGTTTATTATAGAAACAGTACGTGTGGGCTCCGCACGCAAATTATTACTCTAACAGTTAGAAAGCACAGTGATAAAAGGGAGTCTTTCAGGTGCTTCCAAGACAGACAAAAACATTATTTGTTGAGTAACATTTTTTGCGGGTTCTGTTGAATTTCTTTCTCATTACACATTTGCGTTTTCTACAGGGCTTCAATCCATCCGGTTTCAAGGCGGGTGTTGAAATATTACAGTAGCAAGATAATACAAAAAACACAAATTCCCTTTCCTTGCCAGATAACTTGGTCTAGCCTGCCGTATAATTTGGCCCTTTATTACCACATAATTAGAGTCAGTGAAAAATACTGGATGCACAATTTGTTCTCATTTGTGTATTCCATCCGAATCTGCCCTTCATTTCTTAGTTGATAAGAAGTGAGTAAAAAGATGCCGAGTTACACGCTGATGAAGCAGTTATGTTGTTTTCACTTTGCAGAGACTATTCCCATTCCACGCATTATTTGAAGTAGAAAATTAAAAGTGAAAACTTACACCGTGAGCATCACAAAGGGAAGAGTCCGATTGGAAAGAGACCTCGACCACTGTGGCCAATAAAGTCAAGCAATCTTGTTAATCGGTTTGGGTCCAGATGATTGCCTATCACTATCACACAGACTACACACACTCACCAGGTGGTCGGTGCAGCCCCAGGACCTGCAAGAACCGCAGTTCAGCCTCCAGCGCGTCCCGCCACACTGCCCTAAGAAGCCAAACAGAAAGCGAAGGTATTGGAGCCATCCTCCTGAAACTGGCTGAACTCGGCGTGTGCCCTTGGATAATGCATACTGCAACCCACGCCACTGACAAGCAGGGTAGACACAAAAAGAGGACTCAGCCCTGGGAAGTGGCTACATCACTAAAATCAGACCCCTGAGCCACGGGAACTGAAGAAGGACTTCATTTGACAATTTCCTGGAGTCAGTGTCACGTGATATCGCTTCCGTTTTGTCTTCCAATACAACCCGGAGCACGGTAGAACAGCATTTATATATACAATCGCAACAGCATTAGGGGATTCCAGACCTGCCAGCTAAAAATATATTTCCACATGTAAGGAGGGGGCTGGTGTCAAGAGATAAGTGATAGTTCTCCTCACTACCTCTATGTTGTCTACCTGCCATAGAGGCAAAATCATGGACAAAGTGACAAAATTCAGGATAAAAGATCCATTTTATGGACGCATCTGGGTAAGTCTGGCAATAATACAACGGTTGGTAAATAGACTGCAGCAGGGCACAAGTCCTAAACAAGCATTTGCAATGCTATTGACATTGTAAATAACAATGCTTTTTATTTATATTTTAAAAACGGAACCAAAATAAAAGGCATTGTCATTTGCAATGTCAATAGTTCAAACTCACGTAAATGCGAGACCAGTTGCATTGCAAATGCTTGTTTTTTATATACTTTATATGCTGCTTTGAATAGTTAAGTAGGCACAGATGTGTTTTAAAAATCGCGCAAAGCAGCAAAATAACTTGCTGCGCTGAACGAAATGGAGAGGGCAAGAATGTGCATCTGTGAAGATGCGGCTCATTCCTGTCCTCTGCCTGGGCTGGTGCACAATCTGCAGCCTAGAGCCAAGGCTTGCACCCTTGAGCCGTGGTGCAAGTGTGCCTTTGTTACAGACAGGATTTTTAGGTCTCGCCTGAGCAGCGCGTATGCGCTGCACAGGTGAGACTTCTTGTAAGAGGGCTTCAAAAAGCTCACCACACGTTCGTGCGTGTGTGGCCTATTGATTGCGGTTACCTGCACGGGCGCCGTATGTTTTGTATTATCGTGCCCAGACACGGGCGCGATAATTCAAAACATATGGCCTGGTGCTCGCTCTCGTGCGCACCACTCGCAGGACGCTGCATTCCTTGAATTCCTTGTTCCCTTTGTAGGCTCGCGCCCGGAGTTCAGAAAGTAAAACTAGATACTGCCCTTTTGTTTAGAATTAAAACAAAGTCATTTCTTCAAAACCAGGCAGCTTTCCTTATTCATTAAAGTAAAGCTCCCATGCACATTAAAAACACAATCAGGGATTTTGGTTCAAGAAAGCGAAAATAGAGTAACATGAATTGGCTTAAGCTAAAAAAAAAAAATTCTGTAAACTAAGGGAATGTCAGGAAGACCAAACAGAGCGTTTTGAAATAATACATACAAGAGGATAATACGAGCACACACACACTGCTACAAATGTAACCATCATAAAGCTCAGATACCCTTCAAATAACACACAACACTTATACCCTCATTACAAGTGATACCCGATGTCCGCACCAGTAATTCCTGAATTGGAATTACTGATAAGGTGTGGTCAGGTGCATTAATTCTGAGGAGCAGTTTACATTGCTGTCCTATCTGAGACCTGGCAGGACCCGCAACATTTAAACCCCTGGCTGCAGAATTGCAACAGTATTCCCAGTTGTTCACTCGGGAATGGGAAATAATGGAAGAATCTGTGTTTATGTACCGGCTCCCACAGTTTTTTCACCCATTTCATGCCTTTTGCCTACTGACATTTCGCCCAGTTTTTCATGGCAAAATGTGTGTGAGAAAAAACTTAAAGGAAAAGTCGTGATCCAGATTCCCATAAAATCATGTTTATGGCAAAATTGGGATTACAATAAATCTTAATTGCGGGCTAGCCCACAGAAGGTTTTTCTTGGCTTGATTTTATCTTACTGTGTGGGAAAAGCTGTAACTTCCATTTGTATGCTTTATGTTTGAGTCACTAAACACTAGTTTTTCCTTGCAGGAATACTAAAAGAATGTCCTGAATTTATTAACAAGCATTGGCATAGCCAATAGGTCTCACCTTTGGGACCTTATAAGTGTTTAGTTATCCAGCACAATATCCTTGGTGCAACAACATCAACTGTTGCATGGCTAAACACTTATAAGGTCCCAAAGGCGGGACCTATTGGCTATGCCAATGCTTGTTCTTGTGCAGGAAGGGACACCTTCATGTACGAAAATAATCCTTAGAGGCATTTCCCTCTTTCTAAGTGTGCTGCATACTTAGAAAGAGGAAATAGGGAGAAATAAAGATATTTAGATATTTCTCCTTATTGCGCCTCCCAGATTCCCAGGTCTACCATTGTAGGTAAATTTGGCGAATTGTTAGAATGTATGGGAGGATGCGTGGGGACACCCACGCTTCACCCATATAACGCCTTCCTGGCATAGTGTAAGACAAGGCAACAACTTGTGCTGCCTTGCGTTACTACAGATTTTGCAATCCACGCAGGGTGTCTTTGCGTTGCATGGTAAATCTAATTCTAGGTTTTGCGTCACCTTGCGTGGGGCAAGGGCGTTGTTAAACCTTGATAAAGCTGCCCTGTAATGTCTGATATTAGATATTGTGTCAGATTATACTGTGATCTGTATTTATTCAACACAATACATTATTCATCTTTCTGATTTGTACAAAAACACTGTTTTAAAGGGGATTGTGAAAAATAAATTAATCTAGCCCGTGGCTAAATTGCACTGTGTGTGACCGCGGAAAGCCTGGGTTCAAATCCCGGATTCCCTGCATGACTAACTTGCGTAATCTAACTCAAATCAATTTACTACATGTGTCTATTTTACTGAATAGTGACATTTTAGAGAACTTTGAATTAATTCAGTTTAAGATGGACTGGGTACAAAAATACTCCCTTGTATGTTTTATTAGCCTGTAATGTTATACCATCTTTACAATAATATTGGCTGTGATGTAAAGGCACCAGATAACTGGTTCACTTTGTTCACTCCTGGTGTTGGTAGAGGGAGGGTTAAAAAATGTTTTAAAATTCAGGTTTAGAAACCTTCACTTCAAATAAATGTCAAAGCAATGTTGTGATCCAATACAGTGATTCCCAAACTGGGGTCCGTGACACATTACTAGTGGGTCCGCAGGCAGCAGTTTTACAGGGACTGGTCTGACAACATTTGCCAGGGCAGCTTTAGGTTTCCAGTCCATCCTTGGCAGGAGGAGGAGCCTCGGGCAGCGAAATACAACCAAACAATGAAATGTTAGTCTCAAGATGCAACACTAACCTTCTCATTAAGATTTTTCGATCTTTGAAAATATTTTTTAGATGAAAATACTAAAATCTTTAGTAATTCAAGTCTGTATTTTGTTCGATGTGCACACGAGTGTGTTTATTTTTTTCAAATTACAGTTATAATGTTTGACATTTAAATCATACAAATTGCTTGGGGGTCCTCAGGAGTGAAAAGTTTGAGAACCACTGATCTAATGTACTACAATTTGAAAAAGTTTCTGTGCAACAAACTGACCCATAAAAAACTGTCCCTCCCTAACCTCCTGCCCACCGCTGCCTTAACTATGAGGGTAGCGAAACAGAGCAATGAACCCTGTGGTGCTTAAAAGAAAGTGTTCTAGTGGGGAAATCGCAACAGTGTCTCAGATAGGCGCCCTTAGAACACTGTCTTGTCTAGATGCCTAGATTTGGCAAGAACACATAGTACATAGAAAACAAGTGTATGGATGGCAGGGGGTTTGGAAGTATCATCCGTGGTGCAGTTTTCAATGACCTCCACCAAAATATCATGTGCAATAAAATATTTTCTCAGACCAGCTCATTCCTCTCTCTGTAACAGGGTGCTCTCAGACAGAAACCAAAAGAGCGAGACCTTGTAACAACTTATGATACTCTGAGGAAGCGAATCCTTTCAGGGCAGTATAATATTGTGTTTTGCTAGAAAAAGAGCCAAGTCGAGGAACTTGGTGGAGAGTTTCTCAAGCTTACGATGGGGTGATATGCCCAATAGGACCATTTCTGGGGAATTCATTAGTACACGGCCCATTGTGGGGGGGATAGTACTGTGAGAACTCAATGCCACTATGAAAGAATTGTGGGGCAAGACCAAAACATATGAAGCAAATCCACATCTAATTGCATACAGCAAAAACATGCATTGTGGCTCCTTGATATATTTTCAGTTCAGAATATAAAATTGAATATACTTACAATGGAAGCTGCAGGATACTTTATGGAGATATTGCAATATTTTAGCTGAGTCGTGTTGAGATTTGGCCTGGTCAGTCTCCCAGGTAGTATGGAGTGAAGCCTTGGAGTGGTCGTCATGTTACAGGAGCGTTCTATAGACCCATCTAATCAATTTGCCACCTGTCCCTATGGTGTAGAGCATCGGGAACACCTCATGTGGGGATGGTACTAGGTTGTGGACATGAAATAGGGCATCTAATGATTGTTTAAGGTGTCCGTAAGTAAAGAATTGACCTGGGTGAAGATTGTAGTCTGCCATCAGCATTTGAAAGTCTAGTAGCTCGCAGTCAAACAAATCGCCCAATTTTTAAAGTTCTGCAGCATGCCACTGATTGACTTGCCCTGAGCCAAACCCTCCTGTGTGAGTGGGGAGGCCTAGCAAAGGTAGTGCAGGAGCATAGGGTTTCAAATAGTCTGTAGGAAACAATGAGTAGTGCATTAAGCCCTCTTTGAATTCTTTACGGGTAAACCCAGTATCATGCAGGGGGCGGCCAGTGAGCCACCCATTGAAGCTGAGCAGCTAAATCATAGGTTCTAAGTCCGGAAGGGCTAATCTACTCGCGGTCACATGTAGCTTTAGAGTTTAAAGAACTAACTGGCAGCGCCCCGGCCCGCATATCAGACGTGGGATATGCCTGAAGGATCAAGGAATGAGCGGCGGAAGGTTTGCAAAATAATACAATAACCTGGGTAACACCACCAACTTCACAAGTGCCAGGCGGCCCATTACTGAAAGTGTAAGAGAAGACCATAAAGCAAACTGGGCTCGGAGGGACCATGTCACTCTGCCCAGATTTCCATCCTGTAAACCAGTGGGGGAATAGCAGACATTAATCCCTAGGTATTGAAAGGTAACCGATTCCCAGTTCAATCTGGGGTCTAATTGAATATAAAGGGGAAAACACTACTATATGTTAAAGTAATACTTTTTACATTTTAAAACCTTTATCATTCACCAAATTAAAAGACAGGTATGGAAACACTTGTTCCTCTTTCCTGAGATCTCATTCACTTTGGAGTCCTTAAAAGTGAACAACAGACAGAAAGCTACACATTTAAACCATTCCCAGCGCTCTAATATGTCCTCATCCAGTGTCTCTCAACACCTCCAGCGAAAAACATTAGCATAATACAATTATAAATCAAGCAAATACTGAGGGTAGAGGCTATAGCAATCCGCACCCGACAATTTAATATCTGAGAAGTAAGTAGCAGTGCACAGAACCAAGGAGCACTTCCCTCTATACTCCTTAACAAGGAAACAAATCCTATATAAACATCAAAGCAATTGGTTAAGCACTCAGCAAAGTATAATCAAGAAAAGATTTGCAATAGTAAGCACACAAAGAAGTTTCCCAGATTCAAATTTTCTTTTTGTTCCAAATGATTCTTTATTCAATGTACGTTAAAATTCAAAGGACCATAGCAGACGCGTTTCGTCTCGATAAGAGACTTCTTCAGGGCTCATAAGAATCACAATATGTTTTCACAATCTATAGTTATTTCAGCAATCCGGAGTTCAAAGGAAGAATCTCATGTAATATTTGTTTCATGGATACGGCGTGGTAGCTGCTGACGTGTGCACACATCAGTTTCAAAATCAGTCCTGGACCAGCTAACGGAGCCACCGAATGGAGGTGCAGGCCGCCTGAGCTGCTGGCCGCCCGAGGCTTGAAGAGGCTCTGCCGATTCGCCATATAGGGAGCTCGGCCTGAAGACGTGTCCTGCCCTGAATCAGGCCTCGATCTCCCTGCCCTCGCTGTGAGAAGCTGGCCTGGTATATGCTGTCCACTAGTTATAGTGGGCACCTTGCACCAGTCCAAAACGACCCTTATTGAGGATTAGGGTTAAAGACAACCTTTATTGAAATCTATTCTAGTGGTAACTATGGAGAGCAGCCTTCAGGCTAAGTCTCGAAGGAATGTAAAGCAGCTTATTTACCAGATTATAACCCCCTGAATGACCAAATGAAAGGAGAACCACACAAGGTATATATAAAATATACGTATTTATTTCTAAACACTCTCTACTAACCTCTTTATGAGATTAGAGAACAAGGCACGCAAAATTAATACACTAGAACGACAGTAAAAAGCACAATACACAGTGGGTCCCAGGGGGAGACCAAACCAATATATTAAGAAAGTGGTATAACAACCACGACTTGACTAGACACAGTGCCTAGAGCACGTAGAATCGCTGGGACCCCCCAAGGAACCACCCAAGGTAGTGACACAGGGGACCCACAGGGGACGCGTGCAGTGTGAGAACACAGCCGCGAGCTTCATACAATCCTATGGGAAAGTCGCAGTTGGCATTTTAAAGATTAAGGACACTTAGGAGAGGACTGAGCAAACCCTTTCAAACTTAAAAGGTTCGAAGGCCAGCACCCATGTGAGCACCGGAGTACTCATGTTACTTAACCCACGGAATCCGGGTGCATAGGTGTCAAATGGTGTCGGGAATCTTTGTCGTTTTCAATGATGTGATGCTGCAAAGTGCTGCTGCCGGGAAGAGGAGTGCCGTGGAAAGGAGAAGTGTCCGGTGTGATCCAAGCCTGGATCGGAGCTGAGAAGAACCCGAAAGCAGAGGGGACAGAGTCTGGGTCAATTCAGGGTGACCAGGGGCACGATAGACCAATGACCACCAATGTCGGGTGTTTCAGGTGAGATGAGGTAAAGCTAGACTCTGCAGCCACGGGCACCAGGAGAATTCAACCAAAGTCCACAGGCGAGCTGTCCCACAAAGGATGTCGAGTGCTGTGGGGTCAGTGTTCGGATTGGAGACCAACAAGCCTTGGCAACTGCAACTCACGCTGTTAGAGAAAAGATGCTTCGGTGTGGACCAGCAAGGTCCTGAGGACTCCCCAAGCGATGGAGTGTCAGGGCACGTCTGGAACAACCAGGAAAGTTCACTGAAAGTTAAAGTTCCCTTCTAAGGGACCCACAGGTCGACAGACCAGGGATCGGGAAGGGACCTTGAGAGGAATCACAAAATACCAGTCCACGGAACACTCGTGGAGTGTAGGCCGGTATTCTTTGGTGGAATCACTGCTCGGGGTCTGGACAACAAGTAGCCCAAAGCACAGCCTCAGCAATCGCTAAAAACATATGCTGCTGCAAATGTGCACAGTGCCCAGGGGTACGGGTTGCACGGTCCCCGCGAGGGCTGCGGGTCTCCGGTTTGCTGAGAGCACTGGTCGACCTCGGGGAAGCTTGGGAACCCACCTCCTGTGTTGCAAAATCTTCGGAGTCCTTCAGGAGCTGCATAGATGCAAACCGGTCAGATGCGTTTCAGGTGCCTGCCATGCAGGGGAGTAACTCCTTTACTCCAAGGGAGATTCTTCGGTCATCCAACGTCATGTAGATAGCAGAAGTTCTGGGATTCTGTAGCAGAGTTTCGTCCAGTCTAAAGTCCTGTAGCCAGGGGTTCCTACTTTATACCCAAGGAAGGGGTGGGACAAACTCTGGGGACCCACCTATGGGAGGGTCAGGACAGAAAGGTTGCTACACCCATGTCCTTTGTCCAGTTTTGTGCCAGAGAAGGGGCTGATAGCCCCTGCAACCGGTTTGAGCTGGACTATGCACAGGGACACCAAATGTGCCCCCAGTGCAGACATCAAAGCACTCTGAGTGCACACACCCAGTCCCAATACACTAAAGCCTGTCTGGGAGGTGGTCACACCTCCCTGTGACCGGAAACCTATTGTCCAGCCGTCCCCTGCCGGAGTTTCGTCCAGCAGTAGGAGGGCACACTCGTGTCTGCGGTTGGCAGCATCCATTTTGTGATGCTAGGGTCTGTAAAGCTGGTACCGGGTGTACCAGTTGTGTTCATATTTGTCCCTCCAGTAGGGTGGAATAATACCTCCCACACCAGTTACTGGTGTGGAGGTATGATTCCAAGGTGTTTGACACCAAACACGACATGTTTCCATGCAGCAGTTTTTAAAGTTAGCATTTACCGCGAGGGTTATAATGCACTTAAGTATAAATGGTTGGCTGCATCACAAACAACCACGGAATATAGGTTCCCGAAAGCTGCAGAGGGGCTCTGCTCATGCATGGGCACCCTCTCACATAAAACCCAGCACCCTGGCTTTAGGATTGATAAGGCCTGCCATAGGGGTGACTGATAGGTTTATATGTGCAGTGATAAGGATAGATATAGTGAACCTATATCTAAGTAAGGGGTGCATGCACCCCCTTACACAGGCTGCTGTAGCAGACCTGTTCTTTTATTTTGAATAGCCTCCCAGGGGTGGCATACTACACGCTGCAGCCCCTGAGAGGCCTCTGGGGTACCTATGCCCTGGGTATATAGTATACCATATACTAGGGACTTATGAGGGTACCCCAGAATCCAATCTGGAGTGTACCTAAAATACATGAACAACCAATTTGGGGAGAAAGCAAATAGACTGGGGTCCTGATTAGCAGGATCCCAGTCAAACTAATTCGAAAACCAGCAAAACACCAGGCACAAAGTGGGGGTGACCATGCAGTCAGATTCAACCTTCCTACACTCGCCACCTGGAGTAGCACCGGGATGCCCACTCCGAAGCAGCACTAGACTGGGGGCCTCCCTCTGTGTCTAGACCTGAGGAACCCCCTGATTGTGGCTCCTATCAGGCAGAGAGGAGACAGAGGAAGGAGGCTCCAACGACAGAACCCCTCTCCCACTCGCAGTGAGTAACTGAGTTGGTGTAGGGGTGACTAGCAACGGCCGAGCGCTGGGGCACTGCGGTGACGGCCGGGGCGCGGCTTTAGTCCACGGGGCTGCGCCTGGTTGGCGCACAGGCCTGCAGTGAAAGGACTTGCACTTTTGGAGGACACTCCCTGCCTGCTGGACTCAACAACTGGGGACCTGTATGGGGACGCTGGTGCCTGCTCTGCCCCCACTGTGGCTGGGGCCTACCTGTACAGGCGCTGCACCTTTCGCTGTTGACCTCAGTCGGGGACTCTTGTGCAACTTAATTATGAGCATCTCGGAGTCTCACCTAACTGGCCCTGATCCGATATCCATGCACTGCTCCCCCAGCATCCACAGGAGGAAGGCGAGAGAGTGCATGGACATTGACTGAGCCCCCCTCCACAGGGTTTTGGGAACTGGGTACGCTTTGAATAGGGCCCAACTGCAGTGATGTAAGCTTGAAGCTCAACCTGGATTTTCTTTATTTGAAAACCAGCTAGTGGGTACATGGTAGGTGAGCACTCAGCCTTTTGAGAGGCTCGGGGCTTTCAGACATGTGCCCGCCTCACCAAATTGGTCTCCACTACAGATGTGCTTCCCTGCCCTTCAACTACTAGCCACCTTTCAGTAGGCCTCTCATACCATTCAAAACCTAGGCCTCAATTTAACCTCCACTCTGATATGGGCACAAGCCAACTGGCCAAAATATCGAAAGTCCATCCTGGAAGATGTCCGCCGCTGGAAGAAGTTGCATGTATCATGGCTAGGCCGCCTCAACGTCATCAAAATGAATGTCCTTCCCAGGATTCTCTAACTTTTTCAATCTTTACCTACCCCCCATCTCTCCCAAAAACATCTTGTACCTACAGCGAGACGTACTCTCCTTTATCTGTGGAGTTAAACGCCCCAGGCTATCTAATTCTGTGTTAATGCTGCCCAGAGACAGGGGCGAGCTAACCTGTCCCAATCTTTTATACTATTATTGGGTGGCCCATCTCCGGTACATCTCCGAATGGGTGGGTCACAAAAGTCAAAAACACTGGTTCCACATGGACTGAGCAGGGGCTTGTCTCCCCCTTTGGGACTTAGCCTGGCTCCCCAAAATGCCAAACCCCAGAGTGCTTATATCTCAATCACCACAAGGATAGTCCTCGACATTTGAGACAAGCTGATCCCTTCCCCCAAAACATTAACTGCCAACGTTTCCTAGCTGGGAGACCAGTGAGTGAAGAACCTTGCGCAATCTCCTCAAGAGAGACACTATCAAACCCTTAGAATAATGCAAAGTGGTCTTCAAAGTCCCATAATTGAATAAGCTACAAAACTGTCAACTACGTCACTGAGAGCTCCACCCCTCTAATGCACAGGGAGCTACGCATGGTTACACTCCCTTTGAGAAACTGGTCAGAGAATACGATGGTACTAGGGGTTGGTACTGGGGGTTTGATACCTTGAACCTACCAAATACTCCAACACTCTACACCCTCCCGACCACATGCATATCAAATGCAATGGCAGATTAGCACTACATAGGGCATATCACAAAAGCAATGGGAAGCATTTTGGCATGACATTCCTAAAAATTACAGTATACCCCAACGAGAAACAGCATACAAGATCATGAGACAATGGTACTACATACAGACATGCCTGCACACTATCTACCCCTCAGCCTCCGTTCTCGGTTGGCACTGCAGAAAAAAAACAGCGAACTTCTGCCACATTTGGTGGTCATGCTCCCTCATTACTACTCACATAAAAGGCTCTGTAGGATTTACAATCTATGCCACCTATACCACAGACTTACTGGCTATCCAATCCCTCGACCTACAGGCCACTCACACAGACTGAATGCTCATTAGTCATATGTTAGGCGCTGCAAAACAGCTTGAAGCACTTGCTGGAAGAAGACCATGGCCCCGCCTATTGCTCAATGGTCAACGCGACTTTCGAATGTTAAGGCAATGGAACTTCTGTCCTACAAACTGGCCCAAACTGATGCCAAATTCACCTGTATCTGGCAACCGTTTATTGATTACTTTACTCACCTTGAGTAAACCTGTTTCACACTGCCCAAACTTAAGGCACTACACCACTTTAATTTGCAACACTTGACCCTTCGAAGACCACCCTTTCCCTCCCCCCCACTACCAAAGAGCATCCTCCCCCATGCCACCCCAAGGAAAAGTTCCGGTTTGGTGGCTTCATGAACTACACCTTTGACCTGCACTAGTTATATTGTTTGGTTTCAATGTTTCTAGACCCATGACATGTATACCTGCCGGTGACGCCCCTTCACAAGGTATTCTACGCCTGTAACAGATGTAGCAATCATGTGACACTTATATATTACTGTGCTATTACATCGCACTATGTAAATGTGGTGCGGACTCGGTATTGATGATCAGGTCTTGTATTGTTTTGTGGAAAATCTTTAATAAACAGATTTCAAGCAACAACAACAAAAAATGTCTTGACTCTACCGTGAAGTGATAAGAAACATTATGAACTATTACTCTTATAACAACATTAAAAGTACATGGAAATTATTTAACCTCTGTTCTCTTTCACAATAAAGAAAAAATACGAAACTATTTAAAATCATAATTATTGTTTTCCCTAAAGGCAAATATCCTGTATCACACTGCTCAAGACTCAGGAGAGCAAGAAAGTCCCATCGAAGCGGGGTAACTTATCCCAGGGAAGAGGTAGCTGGATTGAGTAGTAAACGAGCACTGTCAAAGCCTGTAGGGCAGGGTTGCATTTCCAGGTAGAAACCCAATCCAATGGCTTTGCCAAAGCGGTCAAGTGCACTAAATGTATAATTAGCAGTGGTTGTGCAGCTAACAGCAAGGGAGCTGCTTGGGGCACTCATCTCATCCACGCCGACAGCTGAATGTGGCTGCCAGGGACCGTATAGGATTCCTGCTCTCGAATAAACCATGACAGGAATGGTCCCCTTGACATACCTAGCAATGTTTGTTGTTACACAAATTGCTTTTTGTACACAATACATTAATGAGATTAATAATTGCATGCAACGACAGTGTACTTTTCAGATGGAAATAGTTCCTCATGCATTCCAATGGAAGCACATCAGTGGGCGCCTATCCTAGGAGGTGTAATGATAAACCCAAACAGCCAATAGCACGACAGTGAGAAAAGCGCTCGGCTGATCCAAGATGTGATCTATAATATCTCCAACCAATGGCTGACAGGGGATCTCAAAAAAAGCCAATGTTTTGAAGGAGGCTCAATGTCAGTCAGCCCACTGTGTTCTGAACAGAAGAGGGCGCCGCCGCCAGGCCTCGAAAGAACAAGTACTCCAAGCATAACACCGTTCAGCAGGCAAAGAAATAATTAGATTTTGGACGGCAAACAAGGCCGTTTGGCAGATGCAAGCATCGGGAGAGCAGATTTTTACAAGGCATGCAAGGAATGCAGCAGGGAATTATAAAGCCAAATAGGAATAAAACAGAAGCAATTCCAAATCCATTTGCTTTGCTTTTGCATAGTTGAAAGGGTTTATCAATCTTCATTAACACAGTTAGAAGAATTAGAGCATGGTCAGCAGCTCTGCAAGCTTTCCTCGCAGAACAGGCACAACAGCAGCACTAGCAGGGTAAAAAAAGAAATAACACACAAACAATGGCATTACAACTCTGTGCACTTTAACCCAGCTAACCAGTAGTATTTAACGTGCCTATAAGTTTCTGGTATACGATACTAAATGTACCAGGGCATGCAACTTAAATTTCACTAACCAACAGGAAAAACAACTAGGTGATGGAAGAATAATTGAATTCATCTCAGCTGTGGTGATCTCTCTGGGCCGTATTCCATAACATCGTTTTTTGTTCACTATGCTATTCTAGATAGAGACCCGACTTCTGCAAATCCGTCTTGGTCTAGCTCCAGATGGGAACATAAGCAACCCCAGAACGGTTTCATCCTACTTAGATTTCATCAGTGAGTTATAGCTTGAGTCCTATGGCACAGTGAGCAAAGGATCCCTGTCTGGGCATACCCGTCCCACTTAGGTTATCTACTGCAAAAACAATAAGGTGACGGAAGCAATGCTTAAATTAATGTCAGCCACTGGCGATCACTCTGGGCCACTTTCCAGATCATTGCGTTTTTTTGCCTACTGTGCCATTATAGACAGAGGCTTGCCTTAATCAAATTAGTCATGGCACAGGAACCATGTCTGCAATACCCGTCCCTCTCAAGCCGAAACCACTTTTTGGTTGTTTGTGTTCCAGTTCAGGGAGGACCAGGCCAGGCAGTTTGTGCTGAACTGTTCCTATTGACACATGGTCAAGAGTGATTTGCATATAGCTGGGTCCAAACTTAAGTGGCATGGTGTGCAAAATAATGATGCACTGGGAGGCGGCCTCAAGTAGTTACGAGTGGCTGAGAATAATTCAAGCATTCCATCCATCACTCTTTAGTAGGCTAGTAGCCTGCAGCATCTATTGTGCCATCCACTATAGTGGCAGTGCAAACATGGGTTCAGGCTTAACATTGTAGCCTGACGGCAGAAGTGCAAAACATGCACTGTGACCTGTCAAAGTAACCTCCTTTTGACAGTTAAAAAAAAAAAAAACTTTTACATTTTAATAGGGCACCCCTATAAGCGCCTCGTTGCCCACAAGGTAGGGTGCATGATATTAATAGTGGAACATACAGAAAAGTGATATTACCATGTCCCTACAGTGATAAGTCCAAAAACAGTTTTGGTTGAGGCAGGCCCATTTGTCCGATTAAGAAAACCAGAGTGCAGATTAAAATGCAAATGCTTTATCTCGGAAAGGGGCTAGCTAAAAAATAACTAAACAACTATTTTGAATAGCTATAAAGAAATCTAATTCAATGGTGAAGCTAGATTTTTAATAAATATTAAGGAAACTACACTTTTAGAAAGCTTCTGTTAACTGCTTGAAGTTCCTGAAGGCCCATTCATATTGGCTCTCCCAGCCAGTGATTATCCTTGAACAGGCGTGGCAAAGTTGTGAAAAGCCACCCAAGAGCACACAATAGGCTGACTTGAGCAGGGAGGACTCCTCTGAACTCCACAGAATATGCAGGGTGGGGGCATGTGGGCCTCTTTTTGACACCACATTGTCACTATCCTGTGTGACAGGTTTGTTGAGCCAAATGCAGCTCTCGGGAATCCCTTGAAAGGGAGAGATGAGGGTGCCAGGACGTTTTTTTTGGATCCCTATTATGGTAGCTGCAGGACCTTGTTTTTGTTCAACCTGGCTACTCTCTCTGGATTTATTGGCGGTATGGTGAGTTCCCCAAACTGGATTTTAGTGTTTAATGTGGGAGGACACTAAACTTACCATTTTACACTCCCCACACTCCTCCTCAGCCCTTGACTAGACCCTGCTGGTGGCCTATGCCAGCTACACTGTTGGTCTTTAAGTACCTCCCCTTGGGGTCCAGTGGGGACTTTAGAAGTGTACTCCTGTGGGTAATTTGGACATAAAGCACTAATTCAGAAAGTAAAATCTTAGACCAGGAGAAAACTCGGTGTATCCGCGCGCAGCTTGAAATTGATGCTAGATCCCAGTCTACCACAACAATAGACTATCACCGATTCTTTGTGCTTTTTGATGCTAGTTTACCATAAATCTTTGAAAATTCATCTCTCAGAACCCCCTTATTGGATTTGTGTCTTTTTGTTTATTAAATTGTACTCTATTTTTCTAATTAGGTTTGGGATCTTTATTGTTTAGCATTTTGACTTCGTTTCTGTTTTGGTACTGCATAAATACTTTACTGTTTACCAAAAGTTAAGCCTGCCTGCGCTGTGCCATTACTACCAGGAGGTTGAGCGCAACTGATTTAATGGAATGATTGAGGGCTTGCTCGGAAAAGAGTTGAGGCTACTCCTTGAGGTGGGTAGTCGCCCACCCCAAATATTAACTCTATTTCTTAGTCAGTAACACTGAAAGATTCCGTCATACACATCATACACACAGAACAATCAAATGCCTTAGGTAGTAGTAATGCAACCTGCTTCTCATAAACTAATAAAGGCCAAAAAAGGCACAGGCCGGAACAGAGCATACAAAAACCGGTACAGCAGTTGCAGCAGCAAGCGAAGCATCCACGCAAAAACAAACACAGTTTTGATGGCTGCAGAGCTAACATCTATGAGCTCACACTGAAATCACTGCAGGACGAGAACCTCTGTGGGATATTGTAAACTGAAAGATTACAGGAAAAAAATGACAAATTGAAACAAATAAAAAGCGTGACAACAGTCATACAAGAGAAGATAGACTACAGATCAGGTGTTTGCCATCTAGAAAAGAAGCCGCAATGGTGTTTTCCAGGAAACTTGAATGTGGGAAAAGGGAATGGAATATGGGAGGAGGGGTGATCGGTTTGGTGCAGTGGGGCCACAAGAAACTGGACGTATTTTTATAAAACGGTCACACTTGCACTTCTGTTTTATGTCGTACTGAATTTTTTCGTTCCTAATTTATACTGCCCAGTGAAATGGTGTACTTCATTAAAAGTGCTTACTTTAAGAAACAGGTCACTCCGTTTTTGGACGTGTAGGTGACAAAAACCTGCGGACATGGAGAAGACGGACATCCCCATCCCGGGTAGCCGTCTAGGCCAGGAGGAGGAAGAGAAGGAAGCAGATACAGGCTGCACTCCAACGCCTGCCTGTATGTTTCCATGTTTACATTCACAAAAGCAGTTTATGTACCCACTTGTGTACCTTTGGTCAGCGTTTACAATCTCTTCATTTCCTGAGAGAGGATTCTTTGCTATCGGAATTCGGAGAAAAACACGTACGTACAAACGAGGGTCGGCGCACCATGTTTACTGCAACATGCTGGGTTGTAGCAAGCAGTCTATGTGAGCAGACTGCCAACATGATTATTCTTCTGACTTCCAGCCTCAGGCCCAACTCTTCAAATTCTACAGCGAAACAATGACGATACTTGGCGGACATATGTTTTATATATACATTGCAGGTGAGAAGAAATGCAGAGCGAGTTTTTTTTTGTTTTTTACAAAGGGAAAGAGAGGCGCCAATGAATCTTTCACCGAAGCAAATGCTAAAAGTCCAAAAATGAAAACAAATGGAAACAAAATTAAATTCCCGAAGGTCACGTCGGAGCAAGCAAAGGTTAGAGAGCACATCCTTGGACATGGATGGAACTGAGAATCCTCCTAAAAGCGAAGGCGTCTGGGAGTGGGTCATCGCACGCTTAGCCCAGTAGAAAGGGGTCAAGCTGATGATCAGTAAGGGAGGGCCAAAGTAAAGAGAGAAATAATGGTAAAAGCGATCAGCGCGGTGAGCCCTTCTTCTCAACGCCTTTGTTAAACAAAACGTATGCTTCATGAAACCCATCCTCCACGGGAAGCCTCTTCTCTGTACCCTGCGGAAGTCTCCAAGGTGGAGCTCCCAGGGCATCACGTACTGCTGAAGTAGAACTGGATAAACAGGGAGCTGGGGGTGATCTGTGAACAGGAAGGGGGACTCTTAGGTTGCTATTGTTTGGTCTACAGCCAACCAGTTTCTGGAGCAGAAGTGTCGGATAGAATCCAATAACGTCAAGGCAGCTAAGGAACGGCAGCCCTTTGTGGTGGTTTCTCAGGGGCCTAGATGCAGGGCTGGACAACTATATGGGTTTGAGCCTCAGTAGATGCTTACCAACAATGCAAACTCACCAGCCAAACAGGACACTGGGTCCCACCCAGGTCCATCAAGTTGTTTAAAGGTCAGTTCACAAGTCTTGGTGTACAGTTGAAGTGGCTACAAGGAATCTGGTAGCACTACCGCCACTTCAATAAGATTCATGGAAGATCAGTCCTGCAGGTCAACTGATCACAAGTCCATTAAGAGGGTAATACTGGTACTGGAATGGGCTGGCATCTAAAGTATACTCAGAGCTCAAGGGCCAGTATCACAAACAGGTTGTGATCAGGATTTTTGGTCTGCAGTGCTCCTATAGTAACGGGGCACCTTATGAGAGTACAGGTTCACCAATTTGGAATAGGGAAGTTGTTAATAGGGAAGCATAACACCCAGGGGTCCCTGTGGGTGGAGGAGCGTTGCCCCACAGCTTTCTCGCAGTGCGAGAGCAGAAACATAAAATGGTATTGTTGGACCTAAGATCCGGGGGTAGCTTGGCTCAAGGGGGAAGGCCTATACTCGTTTACATGTTGTGCTTGCATCACACTCGTCTCACACTCCAGCGCACCACCACCAAAAATGACGCTACACCAAGAAGCTGGAAAAGGTGGAAAAACTTGATCTTTCCTTATTTCTCGTTTCTTCTTCTCTTTTCTCTTCAGAACAAATCAATCATTTTGGCTTATAACTCTTTAGGGTAAACAGGTTTCATCAGTACTAGATTGTCAGTTTAGCAAGTTCACTAACGTCATAAATGAAGTCATTAATGATTACACCACCCACAGCTGTTGCTTAGCACTTTGAATAGAGTCAATCAATTTAGTGCCGCCCATAACAATGACTTGGCATTTTGAATGGAGTAAAGAACTACACAGTCGCATATGGTACTGACATTACCTGGAAAAGGGTCAATAAATAATATGCCTCACATAGCATGAACATTGCACTGCAAATATAGTCGTTAATTACAAGGCCGCACTTAGCATGGGCACTACTTTAAATAGAGTCAATAAATAATATGCAACATATAGCATGAACATTGCACTGCAAATATAGTCGTTAATTGCAAGGCCGCACTGAGCATAGGCACTACTTTAAATAGGGTCAATAAATAATATGCAACACATAACATGAACACTGCACTGCAAATATAGTGGTTAATTACAAGGCCGCACTTAGCATGGGCACCACTTTAAATAGGGTCAATAAATAATATACAACACATAGCATGAACATTGCCCTGCCAAGATAGTCAATATTTACAAGGCCTTTTATCCGATCCAAAGGTCAGGGGTTTCAGCGTTGCATTTACGGACTTAGGGTGATTTTTTTTTCAGAGCCTGACTGAGGGCTTCGTACTCCACTCAGTGGATTTTGCAGGCGGACACAGGGCTGGCCAATTCGCCCTTAACTCCCACCGAACTCTTTCCTTTTTAGGACCTGCCCAGCAGACTTGATGAGGGGTTCTCTTTTCCCCCTTCCTCCCCCAGGAGAGGGACGGCTCTTGACCTCGCTTGAGTCTACCCGCCCTCCCCTGGGGGTTACCTTGTTCTTCGGCCAGATCCAGGCCCTTGCGCAAGTTGCTTGGCCTCCCGGCGATATCCGGGTCGAGGGCCTTTCTTCTCCGCTGCAGTTCGACAGGAGCGAGGGTCGAAAGGAGGGGTCTGCTCTTTCTCTCGTCTCAAGCTGGCGCCCGCAGTCGCCTAAGGCAGCGCGACCTGCGAGGGCACCACCCGGCCAACAAGTCACGTAGTGGCGGGGCTGGCGTCTCGCAGTCCGCCCCCGTCACGTGTTCACGCCCCTCCCTCACAGAGGGCCGCGCCTCCAACCACAGGGACAGCGATTCTCCTCACCAGCCCCTGACGACAAGAGGGATGATCCTCGGGATCCCGGGCCACAGCGGTAGGTGTCTTAAGGGAATCCTCAGCGGGGGTGGCCCAAGTTACGGGGGTGCTCTGCAGCTTAGGAGCGATTCATCTATACAGCCAGTTTCCCTGGGACTGCGGCGCTGATCACTTCTCCACCTCGCCCAGAACAGCGGTTAGTTTCAGAGTCTGGGGCATTCCAGGTCTCCGGGCAGTAGTAGAGACACAGGGGCTTTGGGCCGGTGATGGGGACTCCCTATCTCTATGCCCTTCAGGGGTCCTGGCTAGGCAATTAGCCCTTTTTGACGGCTTGTTCCCTAAGGTCAGAGGCTACCGGTAGGGTCAGGTCACAAGATAGAGGGCGGTGTCAACCAGGGGGAAAAAGCAGGCCCTAAGGACGGTCAATTCCCCCCCTCTAGCGCACCCACCTCCCCACTCAGGTGCCTGCCTCCTGGCTCCTCACCTCACACCCTCTACCTAAAATGGCCACCGCCCCTCACCCCTATATATAGCCTGGGCCCTGACTAGCCAGAGTGACCCAGAAGGTTCTGGAATCCCTCATGACAGCCTATGGCCCAGGTTCTGAGGTGACAGTTTAGGCCACCATTTTGTAGAGGAGATCTCATCCACCCTCCATTTTAGGGGAGCACCTTGCGCCTCAGTCTCAATTAGTGAAAATGGGCACCCAGGGCCTCTACGTTAACACCAGAAAAAATAGTTAATGGACAGGAGGGAACTGCCAAAGGGCGGACAGGTCTAACCAACACCATTTTATGTTTCTGCTCTCGCACTGCAAGAAAGCAGAAGGGTTTGGTTGGGCGGGTGGGTCTGCTCGAGGGCAGGGGAGGAGTCGCTAGGCGAATGCTGCGGGCCCCGACTGTTTGGCCCCAGAGGGCCTACCAATCAAACCAGTCATGCACGCTCTCCCTTTTCTTTCCATGTAGGCTGCATGCAGTCTACATGGAGAAATGGCCTCCCCATAGACGCCTGTGTGGTCGGCGTCCCAACCAATCACAATGCTGCAATTGCAGCGCTGTTATTGACTTTGGGGGGGAGACTGCCTGCTTCCTGTTCCTGCAGAGGCAGGAAAGCAGGAGCAGACCCACCAGTGAAGATAGGCAAGTTTTCTTTATTTTTTTCATTATTTTAACACCCCTCCCCGCACGACCACTTGGCCATCCCCCCACCCAGTGCGCCCACACGCCTTGACCACCCCTCCCCCCACACACCAGTGAGCCATGCCGGCTGCGATTGATATAACCATTATTTAAATTTACTATAGTGCATTAGCCTTATGGGTTAAAGTGAATTTTAAAACTATTCCAAAACAATGGCCACTGGCTGCAGCCAATGTGCCACTACCACAAGCGCTATGGGTAAAGAGGAAGACCATCTGTGCTCCTTAAAGTTTGGAAACGTACAGATGCAGGCTGCTTAAGGGCACGGCAGGTATTGTGCAGATCAGGGGAGAGGCAGGCTCACATCACTTGGAGGGATGACTTGTACATTGCGGGGGACACTGCCTGTACTATTATCGTATAATGATACCTCTGAGTCCTTGGTACCTCAACTATGTTACGGTTACATTGTGATTAATTTGCTGGTCAGGAATGAATGCCTATTATACAAAATGCATTTACTCCTAATATTGCCATTGTAACGACGTATACGAGAACTTATGGTGCAGCGAGTGGAGCCTACTACATGTTTGATGCCATGTAATGTTTTTTCATGTACGACAAAATCATTAATAAAGTAAAAAAAAAATAAAAAGATAGAATAATTTATTGTTTAACTAAAGGCACTGTTTGCTATATTTTCATTTTAGTTTTTGTAAGTGGACTTTATGTATTTTAGCATGTAAAGATAGTTATTTGTTGTTTTACTAAAAGTATGTGAGATTTCTGTTTTATTATTATAATACGCATAACACAACACAGAGTCATGCAAAAACTCTGGAATAAGCTACAGCACCCACAATCCTTTGATAAAACAACTTTATCTTTACATGTTAAAAAGCTCATAACCAATTCACAAAAGTGTGCTTTGAAAAATATCAGGCAATGAGAGGTGATGATTTTGGAATCCCCCCTAACCTAGGGGGAGGACCAAGCAGGTGCCTTGAACACAAAGAGCATATCATGCTCAATGATTGTGGTGGTCCCATCTTCCTAGGACCACCGCAAGCAAAGTTATGGGCAAAAATACAATGCCAACCAAAGGCCCAGCAAATCATTATGGGGCGAGATTCTCTTGTGCAGTGAATATTATAGTATTAGCTCTCAGCTGAGCCTGGAGAGCCTGCCCCTTGAGGAATGTTTTGATATTGTATACTAGAATATTCACTACACTCTAGATTATCGTCCCATAATGCTTTGCAGGGCCATTGGTTGGGATTGTATTTTTGCCCATAACGGTGCTTGGGGTGGTCCTCGGAGGATGGGACCACCACTAATCGTTCAGCATGATGTGCTCTTTATGTTCAAGGCATCTGCTGGGTCTGAGCTCCGCTGGCCACCTGGAGTCGTTCCAAAATGTGGTGTGTCTGCCTTAGATCAGAACTTCAGTTTTGTCCACGTTGAGTTTCAGGCAGTTGTCTTTCATCCATGTTGCGGTGTTCTTCATACAGTTGTGGAAGTTGGTCTACACGGAGGCAGGGTCTGTTGAGAGAGAGGACAAGCTGTGTGTCGTTGGCGTAGATTAGGTTTATGTTGTGTGATCTAAATATGTCTGAGTGGTGTCATGTAGATGCTGAAGAGTGTTGGGCTGAGGGATGAGCTTTGGGGTACTCTGCAGATGGTGTGCTTGGTTTGTGAGATGAAGGGAGGGAGGGAGGCAGGCAAACTCTCTGGGTGCGATATGTGAGGAAGGATGCCCTCCATCTGAGACCATCCTCTGTGATTCCAATCTGGCGTAGTCGATCGATGAGAGTGTTGTGGGAGACTGTCAAAAGATGCGGAGAGGTCCAGGAAGATGAGGGCACCAGATTCTCCTTTGTCGAGTAGGTCTCAGATGTCGTCTGTTGCGGCGATCAGGGCTGTCTTGGTGCTGTGGTTGGCTCTGAAACCTGATTGCTGGACCCGTCCCAATGTGCTTCTTTCCAGATGGTCGGTGAGTTGGAGGTTGAGACTGTAGTTCTGGAGTTCGCTGGGGTCAGCCGAAGTTTTCTTGAGGAGGGCGCTCTCCTTCGCGCGTTTCCATGCTTTTTGAAAGGTGGCTGTAGTAATGGAAGCTTTGAGTATGGTGGCGAGCGGGTGGCTGATCTTGTTTCTTCTGAGGTTGACGGGTTGACGGGAGCATGGGTTGACGGGAGCATGGGCTGACGGGAGCATGGGCTGACGGGAGCATGGGCTGACGGGAGCATGGGCTGACGGGAGCATGGGCTGACGGGAGCATGGGCTGACGGGAGCATGGGCTGACGGGAGCATGGGCTGACGGGAGCATGGGCTGACGGGAGCATGGGCTGACGGGAGCATGGGCTGACGGGAGCATGGGCTGACGGGAGCATGGGCTGACGGGAGCATGGGCTGACGGGAGCATGGGTTGACGGGAGCATGGGTTGACGGGAGCATGGGTTGACGGGAGCATGGGTTGACGGGAGCATGGGTTGACGGGAGCATGGGTTGACGGGAGCATGGGTTGACGGGAGCATGGGTTGACGGGAGCATGGGTTGACGGGAGCATGGGTTGACGGGAGCATGGGTTGACGGGAGCATGGGTTGACGGGAGCATGGGTCGGTGGGTGCTCCCGAGTGGATGGAGTTTATCAGGGGTGTTTGTTGGTGTGCTTGGTTGTTCACATGCGTTGAGTGGGTGGTTGTGGTTGCTGAAGAGGTTAGCGGGTCGGGGAATCGAAGGTTCTGTAGATGGTTGCTAACTTGTTGTGGAAGTGGTTCGCGAGGGTGTCACAGAGTTCCTGTGAGGAAGGGATAGACTGAGTAACCTTGGTCCAGCTGTGGTAGGAAGCGCTGTGTCGGTTAGGGGTAGTGCGGCAGACCGGTGAGGGTGAAGTGTACGATGGAGTGGTCTGTCCAGGTGAGTTCAGAGGTGTGGCTGTATCTGATCCTGTTGATGGACGTGAAGATGGGAGTCTAGCGTGTGTCCTGATTTGAATGTGGGGTTGGCGACTATCTGCTTATGGCCTATGTTGTCTAGTCTTTCCAGGAAGTCAGTGGAGTTGGGTATCGGTGTGGTCATCCTGGTGGAAGTTGAGGTCTCCTAGGAAGATGTAGTGTTCAGATTCAGTGGTGAGGGGGGTGATGAATTTGGCGATCATGTCGCTGAGGCCGGGTCATGGCCAGCATTTTAGACACTTCTTCTTTGGTATTAACTATGTCCATCAAAATAGGAGCTTAGATCTAGGTTTGTAAATCCATAAACCACATTTGTATCAGTGGACAAGGAAACGTTATTGGAATCCCATACTTTGGCAGACTTGGATACATATATAATCAAGATTTACCAGCCTAGTGAAGTGTTAGGCCGCTATGCGCATACTGGTTAATAAACAGACTGGGGCATGAGGCAGTGCCATATTCTCACTCTTGGGCATGTTCTATCTAGGGGTGTCCCGTAGGCTTGCTGGAGTCACTATGTAAACACAAAGGAAAGGTGAAGACCAGAGCCCTACCAAAAGTATAGACATTCACAAATGTATGAAACTTCCCCTGACTGATGCTCTTTTGTAACTCGGTCTATGTACCTCTCTAGAAGTACTTGTATGGAGGAACCCAGCTGACTAGTAATGATGTGCCTAACAGAGGGCAGAGCCCATTGAAGACTAGCTATTAGAGTGGCAGTACACATGTTGAGCCTGCTAGGTTCTGGAAGATAAGGGAACTAATGTGACAAAGTGGAGATGAGATGCAACTGACATACTAGGGTATGTAGTTTAAATAACCAGCACTTTCCGCCAATAAAATACATTCGCCTATTCTATTAAACATGCCACGCCCTCCTACACTTGCTCTTCCTTTCCCATCGCATGTAAAGGTTTAATTTTATGCAAATCCCTTCTCCACGCACAACTATTGCACAAGATGTTTTATTATGTCTCTAACAAAATCTTTTGACTGTGTATTGCCCAGACGCTACACCCACATTTTTTTTTAAGTCTGCATATGAAAAATCTTTTTACAGTTATCGTTGTGAAACTAACAAAACATATGTAAGCGACTGAACTGAAGAATGATGTTCTATGCAGTGTTCAACTAAAAAAAAAAAAACATTGAATATACAAGGTAATGTGAATAGGGATATGTTTTACTTTCAGAAGTAGGCACAGCATGGTGAGCAGCAGAGCAGGTAAGGTACAAGTCATCACTTGTTGCTGACAAATGATGGATGCATCGTGGACCGTGTATGCTTTCTAGCGCGCAAAACAGATGTCGCACAGGCAGCAGCAGAGCAAGCTTCCATCACATAGAGAAGGTACCGAAAAGAAAGCAAAGCAAGCTGCCCCCAGCACAAACTAGATGCAGAATGATCAACAGCAGAGGCCTGCACTCACCTCAAGTCATAAGTACAGCACGCCTGTCTAAGTGACTACTAACTGGAGAAAAGGAGGGGTGGCATAAGAAAACCTTTTGTAACTTAAAAAAATAAAAAATAAAAATTGCTACAATTCACAGACTTCGGAATCGGCCAGGCAAATGTTTGTTTGGACTACTGAGGCATGTGAACATCCCATATCTGCGCGAATGGTCGGCTTCACTTCAAGGATCAGGTTTGCTTCAGAATTTTTGTTTTGCCTGCTCGCGCCACAATGCTATTATGGAGTTATTTTCACTTTCAAGAGGCATAAATGCCTCCCTAGTCTAGCTGCCAATTCTGAATTTCCAATTACAAATAGATGGCCTGTCAAAAGGAATGGAAAATGACTTTAGCTAGGACCAAGCTACTGGCATATTTAGCCCATTTTACATGATTCCAGAGTTTAAAGTTTACATAAAACACTTTTTAATTTGATTTCATCATTTTAGCTGTTTCCCTATTCGGATTTGCTCACTGCTATACTTCTGGAGTGTTCTTTGATATGTATCCGTATTGTGCTGTGTCCATCGTTTTAATTGAAGCTCCATGATCCTCGATTTTTTCAGGACCTGAAGGTTAACAATATTACATAATTAAACTGAAAAGTAGATCTCAGTGGAATAAGATAATACGGGACCATTAGCAAGAATTGGTTGAAGGTTTTACACACATTTGGAGTTCACCTGGCAGCTATGGGCCTCGACACATAAGCATAGACAAAGCCAACAAATCTCGCCTATGAAAGTTCTGTTGGATTTGTCAATGTTTTTTAGCCATGTCGTACAGTAGAGCGGATAAAAGCACTAAAAATAAAGCGCTATGACGTGTTAAACCCAGTTTTTTTTGTTTGTTTACTTACAACCATGCTGCACAGTTGCCTGCTGATGTAGACAACATGGCTTAAAAACAATGACAAAGCCAACAGACCTCACACCTGCAAGACCTACTGGCTTTGCCAATGCCTCGTTTTCATGTGGTGGCGGGGAGTTGAGGTATTTATCCTACCATCACAAGAGTTACTGTGCAAAGAGCGCCACTGAGTTACTTCAAATAAGCCTCATGCTTGGACTCAACTTGTGTCACAGTGATGCATAGGAGATGCGCGAGACCTTCTCACCACCTTAGGAGGCTTCTCTCTCGTAATTTATTATTTCAATGCTTGCAGTGCTGTGTAGTGGCGAGAAATTTTATTCCACAGAGATTGATGATCTCTGTATTTAATGGGGCTGGCATTATAGGTATAGCTGCCCGGTATCTGCGTTGCAGCAAGAAGGACTAACAAGGAGGTTGGAGTACACTTTAGCGAGTAAGAATGCCAGTGAGCATTATTGCAGCACACAGTTTACTGCATATGAAAGCGTTCTAATAATATTTACATTTTAGTAGCTACCATCTTGGCTTTAGAATTAAAATTTGTAGCAAATATCTGAAATAATAGAATAAATCACAGTTTTATTAACCTTTATATTTTTTAAGTTAATTGAATGAGCAGTAGTTTAATTCGAGTATGGTGTTGAAACTCAGTGATTTTGAATGAGTTACATGCGGGAGTGTTTGGGAGGGACGGGGCAAGCAATGGAAAGCAGGAGGAGTTGGGAGGAAAAGGAACAGGTGCAACCAACAATGTGGATCGAGAGAGCCTGCAAACACATGCACTCTATTGAAGTGCTGAAAATGCAATAAAAAAATGTAACTCCGAAAGCACCCGAGCAGTGGAAGCACACAGGGCTCTGAAAGGAAGCAGTACTTGGTCCATGCCCCAGTGAAGGGACAATCACTTAGAGGAAGTGTAGCTGTCATGCACTGACCAATGAGAAGCAAGAAAATTAGAGTGACAAAGCCAACTAATGATGTAATAGGTGGGCTCTGAGCCCTCTTTATGCTAACAAAATGTCTTACAAGCAACAGAGCATGCACAGTCTCAGGTAAGACCTAAAAGGAACCCAGCAGACTGTGCACATCTGTGCTTTGCAGCTCAGAGAAACCTAAAAACTGGTGCAAGCCATCACCAAAGCCATGAGGAAAGCCTTCCACCACAAATCCCTGCATTACTCATTTTTAGGTCTCGGCTAGCGTTGCTGCGCCTATGCGTAGCTCGCTCTGCAAGATTTAATATAACTGAGGAGTTTCAGTAAAGGGCTTCAAGCCCCGCCCCTCTTTTCCATTGGCCGGCGCCACCATTTATGCTAAACGGTGACCTGGAAAAGAGCTGTGTATGTTGCCTCCCTTTGGCTTTTTCTGCCGTCCCACTTGGACAGGCTCTCCTGCTTTCCGTTCGTCGTAAACATTTTCTTATCTTTATGGGGCCATGTGTTTCAAACACATGGCCCCATAAAGACAAGAGATCCGGCTGCAGCGTGGTCCGCTTTCGGGACCGCGCTTGTTGCTTTTTTTTGCTAGCAAAGTAAGTTACACTGAGAGGCTTTTAAGTGGTAATGTGGTGTCCCTAACATTTGCAGTTTATGGCTCTCCCTGTAGTAATTCCCTTAAGGGGCGAACCTGGCCGGCGAGGTTAGCGATTTCCCAGACAACAAGAGCCTCACGTTTCTGTACAATTTCCATTTGCCATGGAGCTGATGCACGCCTGATTGATATAGGACTTCAGTGGCACTTTTCCATTTGACGACCTCTCTTCGCTTGAGCAGCAACAGCCGGAACATTTGTGTGTTACAAAGGTAAAGGGGGAGCGCAAGTGACAGCAACAGGGAGAGAACGAAGAAAAAATGCACTTTCACACCGTGGGAACTCCGAATAACTGTTACAACTGAGTGGGGAGTAGCATTCTCCAAAGGCAAGTGCCATTCTAGAGGAAGTCTTGCGTGCACTTTCTTTCACAAGTTCGTGTTTGAATTGCAACAACCCCCGTTTCGAAATGTGCTGACTGGAAAACTGGAAGTGTTGTCTCTTCCAGTCAAGAATCCCTGCCTTACCTGTGCTCTGCTACAGAATCGCGCCGTTTACTGCCCTGCAGCCCATTACTGCGTGCACTCTGCCCATCCGATGCCAACCGTCAGCAGGGGTGCCCAGAATGACTCAAAAGAACGGGCGCATCTTATTTCTGGCATCCCCCGTCATGCTAGGTGGCACCACTTTTAATTTGCTTAATAATATTTCTCACAGCTTTGTCGTGGATTGAGGAGTGTTGGTCGCAGATTAGGACGGCTTTAATGTATGGCTTTGATTGGCTGCAGGCTAGGAGGATATCCGTGGTGTTGGTCTTGGCTCGGCCACACAGGAGTATATTTAGTAGCCAGTTTAGCCCCCTTCGGTACAACAAATGCTGTGAAGTGGATGTGCACAGAGGGTGCGGAGATGCGCCATCCAGAGCTGGTAGTAGTCACTGTCTGAACCCGTTGACCCAGAACTGACCCTGTTTGGGGTAGTTGAGTGACGCACTTTTCTGAGCTCCTGGAAGCATGAAGACAGATCACTGTGATGTGGCTGCACACATCTGGTGGGGGCAGCCGACGGAGCCCACTGGTGGCGGCTTGCTAATTTGAAAGTGGGCAGCCCGCATGGGACTGCATCTTTCCGACGAAAGGGAAATGTGATTCCCCTCAGGAAGGGATCATCTCTCAAATACCTACAAAGACAGGGTAAGTGTGGCGTTCCTGCAAAATCCACTATGCTTAAAATGCCATAAATTATGCATGTTCCAAAATTATCAGCGATAGGCGTGTTTGTAGAATCCATAGGAACAGTGAAGCCTTGATGACTTGTTGGCGCTATTGGCGGACCCTGGTTGCTTATTGCCATCTAACTTAAGAGCAATCATTTAACGAGGTCGCAAGGAGGAAAAGATCAGTGAACTGGCCGCGGTCGGTTGCGAACATGAGTATTAGGTCACACGCTGACCTCTGAATAAGCCAAGCGAGACGCAAAATCTGACTTGACATCACAATAATTACATTTCATATTTGAGAGGCGCTGTATTGTGCACTCGGGAGCTTTACTGCAATCCTGTTCTTTGGTGCCTACTGAACCATGTGGGACGTGCAGAGTGCGTGTTCACTTGGCAATGTCAGAATTACTGAAAGCTTGTTTCACGCGAGGGAGACTTTTTTTCATGCAGCTATATTTTATTTTTCCTTTAATAAAATAAATGGAACACACAGCCTCACAACGTTGAACAGCTCGCGCAGAGGAGTTATAAATCAACGGTATTTGGACGCAGAAGCCCTTGGTACAATCGGTGAAAATTTAAGCGGTATTCATCACCGACCTCCTATTCCTAAAAGGGCAAAGGCATCGTCGTGATATTGTGAAAGGGGTGTTAGTTTCACAGACTCTGGCCTTACAAAGCAATTTTTACTCTCAGCCATCAAATAACTTACAGGTGCAGACCTCATACCTATCCTCACAAATACCAAATAACTCACAAACTTTGGACTGACAAAGAAAGCATGGCCATCTCTACGGTGATAAAGAACATACATTTTCAGGCCAGTCACAAAACAACAATCCCTCAAGAAGCACAGAACATACACACTGCTTCATGTGATGCACGAATTACAAGTTCAGGCTTGATAGCGATATGTTTCAGGTTGCACAAATTTGACAATCAGACATATTAGATAGCAGAGGTATCTCTCAGGCAACACCACTTCTATTGCATCATTGATTAAACATACCATATACCAACCGAGTAGATTGCTCAGTATGGCACCAAGTGCCAGTAAGCAGCTCGTGGATTGAGAAAGGGTAACAATCTTCCAAAATTCATCTCAAGCCTTTTGGACTCACTTTTAATCTGTTGCAGATTTGAATAGGGTATTGCATTATGCAGCCCTTCTCTATTGCACAAAGCAGTACCTCACTGCCTAGCTGCAGTACTTTATTAACACCTTTTATCAAGGCTATTATACTACAGACACAGTTAGCAGAACAGAAATATGTTACAAGCACTTGAAAGCTAGCATTTGATACGTTAGCAGCTTCACCTTTCAGCTGCAGTACTTTACATTAACTATACTGCACTCTGCGGCAGTTCTCATGAATTATATTGTACAAAGATTCATAGTGGGACCACAGTACCAAGCCCATATTTACCGACAGAGCTGCAGTACTTTAGAAGCTCTTCAATACAGACTGCAGCATTGTACCAGTACTTCTTAACAGGTTGTTGAACTGGTTAGAGTTTTTTAAAAGTTAATATTTTTGTGGGCCAAATAATCAGTATTAATGACGTTTATGTCAGATCCAGTTAAAATGAGTTTAATACGAGGTTTAAAAGTGTGTTTAATAACATGATTTAGTTGTGACATATTTTGGTTAAAATCATCATATTAGAGAGGGAGATCACATGACGTAGGTTAGGAATCCTGGTACATCCATGAGAACCCTGGTATATCCATGACAACAGGAAAACGATGCAAAATGTGATATACCGTGATAGGGAGGGATGAGAGGGTATTCCAACCTGGCACAGCTGATTGATCTTGCAGTTATGTGAAAACTGAGCATTTACAGCTTTTCTTTTCAACAGATTTTATTGGGTTTTATTAATGGTGCAGTATTAATTTCGTGTAAAACACTGGCAATGCAGATAATGGAAGATCTGAGGCAAGAGCCAGGCAACTATTAATAAAGGGTAAACAACGTTTATAACGAAAAAATGTGTACGCAGGGAGTCACAACGACTGCGTTGTGATTCCGCATACCATTACTCAGCTAGTCGGAACAATGACTTGCAGGGGGGGGGGGTTAGAGGTGTTGGATTTAAAATCCAACACCTTCCCTGCTGTCCGCACAGACTGGAGTTGGAATAGTAAATTATACTATTCCAACATCCAGCGCCTCCCCTTCGCAAGTCGTTGTTCCGACTTGCGGAGTAATGGTATGCGGAATCACAACGCGGTCGTTGTAACAACCGCATTGTGATTCCCTGCGGACAAAAGGACTGCGGGATAAGGAGGCATATTCTTAGTAAAGTGTTATCACTGCTGTGTAACGCTATGGTAATTCCATACACACGTGTCTCCCAGAAAAAGGACATCAGTTAACTTTCATGGCAAAAGTGTTTATGATAATTGTTAGTGCATCTTTAGAGCACTTGTATGTGATTCACCTCAAGCAGAAAAAAGCATTGAAAATGCAATAGGTCTCGCCTTTGATTAAGTTAAAGCCATTTGCTTTGCTATACAATACCATTAGCAAAGCAAATGGCTTTAACTTAATCAAAGGCGAGACCTATTGCACTGTTAATGCTTGTTATGATCGAGGATGGACTCTAAGCAATTGATTTTGTGTCACAAATAAAGTACAGCCCAACGGGTTAGAAATATATAGCCTGGCCACCCTGACTGAGCTAGTCTGGTCCGACTGAGTGAAAATGAGCAACACATGGGAAGCCAGATAGGGAGCAAACTGCTTGGCCATCTTGGTTAGGAATGCCACACTAATTGTAAAGACATAAATGTATCTTTGAGAAATAACTCGAGTACTGAGGTAGCCGCTTGGACTGCATTAGGCAACAGTAGTAGACTGTATCAGTACAATGTTCAACAAACAGGGACAATAGCGCACAGCAACTGTGGTGGGTGGATGCTGCATAGCTGCCAAGGTTTCAGACTGCTATGTGTGACATTTTCATAATTACAGTGTAATTATGAATGATATTTCAAGGACTATGAGTGACATTTTTTCACAAGTACAACCAAGCAATGAAATGCACGGAAGGAATATGCTACTTACCAGTATGCATCTGTTCTTGGCATGTAGAGCTGCAGAGTTGTACACTTAGCATAGATCGCCATCTGGTGTTGGGCCCGGATGTTTGCAGTTTGTTTTTCTTCTTGGACAGTCTTTGGAAGTCACGAGTTTGGTGACTCCTCCTTCGGTCCGTACTGCGCATGGGCTTCGGCTCCATCCTCAGATTGTTTTTCGCCAACAGGGAAATGATGGAGCGTAGTAATAACAGTGAGAAACCCATGTGTTGTATCTAAATAAGATGTACTGGAACGGATACAGGTAGCCGGGGAGGCGGGTGGGCGTGTACAACTCTGCAGCTCTACATGCCAAGAACAGATGCATACTGGTAAGTAGCATATTCCGTTCGAGGCATATGAGCTGCAGATTGTACACTTAGCATAGATTATATAGCAGTACCCAACCTTAGCGGCGACCACCGGTATCCGTTGCAGCTGTTTGAAAAAGTGTCTTTAGTACAGCCTGGCCCACCCTAGCTTGCTGCTTGGAATGCACATCTACACAGTAGTGTTTTGTGAAGGTGTGCGGTGTAGACCATGTGGCTGCTTTGCAGATGTCATCTAAGGGTATATTCCCTAGAAAAGCCATAGAAGCCCCTAACTTTCTTGTAGAGTGGGCTTTAGGAGGAACAGATAATGTTCTCTTTGCCTTTTGATAGCAAATTTGTATGCATTTTACAATCCACCTAGCTATCCCTGATTTCGAAATGGGGTTGCCTTTATGTGGTGGAGAGAAGGAAACGAACAATTGTTTATAGTCTTCCTGAAGGGTTGCGTTCTTTGTATGTAGTATAGCAACGCCCTTTTCACATCAAGTGTGTGTAAGGCCCTTTCCGCAACAGATTGGGGTTGCGAAAAGAAGACAGGTAATTCCACTGATTGATTGAGATGGAAGGGGGAAATGACTTTGGGCAGAAACTTCGGATTTGTGCGAAGTATGACCTTGCTGTGATGCATTTGTATGTAGGGTTCCTGTATGGTGAACGCTTGTATTTCACCAACCCTTCTAAGGGAAGTGATAGCTACAAGGAAAGCTGTTTTCCAGGTGAGAAACTGTAGCTCACATTTGTGCATTGGTTCGAAGGGCGGACCCATTAGTCGTGTAAGAACTAAATTTAGATTCCATACAGGGGAAGGTGGTGCCCTGGGAGGAATTACTCGTTTAAGGCCTTCCATGAAGGCTTTAATAGCGGGCACTCTGAAGAGTGATAAATGCTGTCTGTTTTGTAGATAAGCAGCGATCGCTGCTAGGTGTAGGCGTATGGATGAATATGCCAGGTTACACCTGTGAAGATGGAGCAGATAGCATATGATGTGCTGTATGGATGCATCTAGAGGGTTGATTGTATTATTACGGCAGTAAATTACAAATCTTTTCCACTTTGCGGCATAGCATGCTCTAGTGGTAGGACGTCTGGCTTCCATGATGATGTTCATGCAATCAGGGGGAAGGTTAAGGTATCCGAATTCTAAGATTTCAGGAGCCAGATCGCCAGGTTGAGCTGAGCTGGGTCCGGGTGCCTGATTTCTCCATGGTTCTGGGTTAGGAGGCATGGGGATAGGTGCAGTTTTTGATGTGGTACCACTGATAGTTGTAGTAGCGTGGTGTACCACGGCTGCCTGGCCCACGTGGGAGCTACCAGAATGAGTGTGAGGGAGTGCTGTTGTAGCTTCCTGACCACTAATGGAATTAGTGGGAGAGGTGGAAAGGCGTATGCAAATCTGCCTGACCAGTTCATCCATATCGCATTGCCCTTGGACAATGGGTGTGGGTATCTGGCGGCGAAGCTTGGGCATTTTTTGTTTTCGTGGGTGGCGAAGAGGTCTATCTGAGGATGCCCCCACTGTTGGAAGAATGGGTGAAGAACTTGTGGATGCAGTTCCCATTCGTGTAGTTGTTGCGTTTGTCTGCTGAGCAGATCTGCCATGGTGTTTTGTACGCCTGGAACGTGCTGTGCCAGGAGAAAGATGTTTTGGGGAATTGCCCATCTCCATATGCTCTAGGCTAAGCGGGAGAGCTGGGGAGAGTGTGTCCCCCCCTGTTTTTGTATATAATACATCGCAGTCATGTTGTCTGTGCGAATGAGGACTGCTTTGCCCGAAATCTGTTTTTGGAAAGATTTTAGGGCTAGAAAGATCGCCAAGAGCTCCAGATGGTTGATGTGGAGCGATTTTTGCTGTGGCGTCCATAGACCTTGCATGGTGAGGTGTAGGAGGTGCGCTCCCCAGCCGGAG
Source organism: Triturus cristatus (assembly GCF_964204655.1). Taxonomy (NCBI): domain Eukaryota; kingdom Metazoa; phylum Chordata; class Amphibia; order Caudata; family Salamandridae; genus Triturus; species Triturus cristatus. Next base: position 738,322,836 of record NC_140586.1, on the reverse strand, counting down.
AGCGATGCGTCCGCTGTTAGAATCACCTGAGGAACCGGGTCCAGGAACGGCCGCCCTTTGGAAAGGTTTGTGGTGTTCCACCACTGCAGAGAGTGATGTGTGCGGCCGTCCACCAACACCAGATCCGTCAGCTGACCCTGGGCCTGGTTCCACTGTTGTGCTAGGCACTCTTGAAGTGGACGCATGTGGAGTCTTGCATGGGGCACTATGAAGATGCAAGATGCCATCATCCCTATGAGCTTCATAAACACTCTTGCTGGAAGAGAGTGTTGAGGAAGGAATGTTTTGCGTAAGGCTTGAATGCTTGTGATTCTGGCTGAGTTTGGATAGGCAATACCCTTGGAGGTGTCTATAGTGGCCCCGAGATATTGCTTTGTGTGAGATGGTATGAGGTGGGACTTTTGGTAGTTCACCGTGAAGCCTAGCTGGTGGAGCAGTTGGATGGTGCTGTTTGTATGTTGCACACATTGGTCGTAGGACGCGGCTTTTATCAGCCAGTCGTCTAGGTAAGGGAAGACGTGAATATGTTTACGTCTGAGGTGTGCTGCTACTACTGCTAGGCATTTGGTAAACACCCGTGGTGCGGTGGTGACCCCGAAGGGGAGAACCGTGAATTGGTAATGTTGCCCGTCCACCACGAACCTGAGGTATTTCCTGTGAGAGGGGTGTATTGGAATGTGAAAGTATGCGTCTTTCAGATCCAAGGTTGTGAGAAAGTCTCCCTGGCAGAGGAGTGGGAGGACTTGTTGTAGGGTGACCATGTGAAAATGGTCTGAATGTATGTAGGCATTTAGAGGCCGGTGGTCGAGAATGGGTCTGAGGGTCCCGTCTTTCTTTGGTATTAAGAAATATAGGGAGTAGACCCCTAGATTTTGTTGATTGACGGGGACCTGCTCTATAGCGTGTTTTTGGAGGAGTGAGAGTACCTCTTGTTTGAGCAGTGTGGAATGTTCTTGAGACATTGGACGGTGCCTTGGTGGGATATTGGGTGGGGTAGATGTTAGTTCGAGACAGTACCCTGACCGAATGATTTGGGTCACCCATTTGTCCGATGTTATGGACTCCCATGTGTGGATAAAGTCTTGTAGTCTGCCCCCGACCGGAGTGGGATGGTCTGGGGGGAGCGGAGGGGAGTCATTGTGCGGGTGGGGTGGCAGAACGGGTGTTGTTGGTTTTGCCCCTGCCCTTATTGTTGTTGCCTCTGTAACCACCCCTTTGATTGCCCTTTGAAAAGGTATTTTGAGGAGGGGACTTGTAGGAGGTAGAGGCGTTATCGGTGGAGGAGCCTCTGCCTGTGCCACGAAAGGACGAGCGTCGAAAGGAACGTTTAGAGGCTTGTGTTTGGAGTGCCCCAATAGACTTTGCTGTGTCTGTGTCCTTTTCCATCTTTTCCAACGCTTCGTCTACCTTTGGCCCAAAGAGAGTTTGCTGGTCAAAGGGGTGATTGAGTATGGACGCCTGGACTTCAGGCTTGAACCCTGAGATCCTGAGCCAGGCATGGCGACGAAGCAGGACACTTGTATTTATGGCTCTAGAAGCAGTGTCGGCTGCATCGAGGGCACACTTAATGGAGGTGTTTGTAATTAGTTTACCCTCCTGTATCAGGTCATGAGCCTTGCGCTTGTGTTTTTCTGGAAGGTGCTGCATAAGAGCCTCTAGTTCGTCATAGTGTGCTCTGTCATATCGCGCAAGCAGTGCTTGTGTGTTTGCAATGCGCCACATGTTTGCAGCTTGGGAGGCGGTGCGTTTACCAGACGCGTCCAGAAGTTTAGATTCCTTGTCTGGCGGTGGGGCTTCTTCTGAGGATTGGGAGTTAGCCCGCTTTCTAGCTGTGGAGACAACTAGGGAATCTAGGGGAGCAGGGCCCTTAATGTATGCAGGGTCTGTGGGTGCCGCTTTGTACTTCTTCTCTATTCTAGGGTTCAGTACTCTGGCCCTGACAGGGTCTTTGAACACCTCTGTAGCGTGCTTGGTGACACCCTTAAGCATGGGTAAAATAGAAGTGGATTTGTCTTGTATGTCAAATGTATCCAGTAGGAAGTCTTCTTCCACTGGTTCACTGTGCATGTCCACCCCATGGTAGTGTGCTGCTCTCTGCACTAAATGATGAAACCCTAAGGAGTCCTCTGGAGGAGACGGCCTGGATGGGTATAGGTCGTCCTGAGGTATATCAGGGTTATTGTAATCCTCCCATGGGTCTGGGGTCCCTGGTGGAGTGGGATCCATTGGGGCGTCCGCCGGGTAATTGTCCGGGTCCCCGTCATCCGGATCTGGGGATGGGGCCGGATCGTAGTGAGGTAGAGGTGGCGGAGACCTGGGAGGGGGAGGGGGTGGAGGAGGTGGAGGAGGTAGGGGAGGCGGTAGTGGGGAGGGCACTCTGAGGGGAGAAGTAGCAGAGTCCTTCCTTTTGGGTGGAGGAGGAGGAGCCGGAGTATCAAGGCGTCTTTTCTTGGTAATTAAAGTCAAAAGCCCAGTCTTTGGATCTTTGGACAGAGTCTTTTGTAAAGGGTCTGGTGTAAACAGAGCCAATGGTGCCGGATCGTCTGTCGGCACCGGTGATTTCGGAACCGAGGGTTTCGATGGTTTGTGTGCGCCATGCTTTCTTGAGGTCTCCGGGTGTTTCGGCGTCGAATGAGGTTTCGGCGCCGGGGCGTCGGTGCCGACAGATTTGTGTTTGTGTTTGGTCGGCACCGAGTGTCCAGGCTTCGGCAACGGTGGCTTCGGAGTCGAGCTGGATATTGCTTTCTTCGGTGCCGGATGCTGTTTTTCGGCACCGGGCGTCGGCTGGCTCGATCCCGAGCTGCCGTGAGACTTTGGAGGCTTCGACACCGGGCCCGTAGGTGGGGTGATAGAAGCTTTGGTTTAGGTTTTGCCCAGGCCGGCAGGCGAGGGAGTAACCTGAGTCTCTTTGGTTTTCGGCGCGGGGGTGGGAGGGGGCATAGTACTCACGGCCCGCTGCGCCGGTGTAACGTCCTCCACGTCGGAGTCGTCGGCCTCGGAAGCGCTGACGACGTCTTCCTCCTGCTCGGTGTGTGTTTGCCCCGAAGCTTCGGCGCCGTCTCCGAAGATGTCCGGTGGAGCTGCAGAGGATGAGTGCGCCATGGTGCGTCGAGCTCTTCGATCTCGGATGGTCTTCTTCGATCGAAAAGACTTGCAGGCGGGGCAGTCTCTAGCCTCGTGTTCTGGAGAGAGGCAAAGGTTACACACCTGATGGAGGTCGGTGTGGGGAAATTTAGACCCACATTTTGGGCACTTTTTGAACGGAGTCCTTTCCATCGGCCGGGACCGGAGTCGAGGAGGGCCCGAAGGCCGGTGCCGATGTACGGGATGGAGAAAGTGCCGCTTCGAGAGATGAAGATGATGATGAAGAAACTCGAAGAAACGAGGATTTTCCGTCGAGGCTGGAACCGTAGAAGTTCGAAGCCGGAGCACGAAGTATCACATCCGAGCCCGATGGCGGAAAAAAACAATCTGAGGATGGAGCCGAAGCCCATGCGCAGTACGGACCGAAGGAGGAGTCACCAAACTCGTGACTTCCAAAGACTGTCCAAGAAGAAAAACAAACTGCAAACATCCGGGCCCAACACCAGATGGCGATCTATGCTAAGTGTACAATCTGCAGCTCATATGCCTCGAACATAGAAAAATATCAGAAATTACACCCATTTGAGCAATAAGAAGCTCTGAAAACTGCTTGAAATAGCTACAAAACCCCTGAAAAAGGAAGACTAGGTTTATAATGAACTCAATTAGGTGCCATCAGCCTACAGAGACATGGGTTAGTGTTTGTTCTAATGAATGCTTGACAGTTCCAGGCCTCGGAGCTCTAAATAGTGCTGCACTGCTGCTTACACCCTCCCGTGTCCTAGCAGGATTCAAATAGGCCCGTGAGCTAGAAACACAAAGGCCCAAAGAGGATATGAGAAGACCCAGACTAACATCACGTGGGCACTTTGAGAGCACGTGTCCGTTAGTCCTGTTGTAGTCTATAAATGGGGCCACTGGAATGTGCGTGCCAGATACATCAGCGGGCGTGTGATAGTGGCTGACAAGGGTAGTGCACCTCACCAAGGCCAGTAAATGTGCAAAAGCAGGTGGGTACATTACCACTGCAAAGCGAGATCAGTCGTGACTACTAAACATAATTTATCTGTCTTCATTTTTGCGTCACCCCTTTCACCACTGTAGCATGTTTCATGCAGTTCTCGAATAAACTAACATAAAAGAAAACGGTCACTTCTGAGAACTCCCCAGCTGACCCCCAAAGGTCACAGCCAGCCAGGACGCACAAATCTCTCAACGGCCACCCCTAGGGCCAGTGCTATAGTTGCTCCAGTCGGGCCACTGCCAGCAAGACATCACCCCTCTCATGGGGGGGGGGGGAGGGGGGGGGGGGGGGAGGGCTGGCAGGAGGTATCATAAAGACGAAGGCCGAGTCTCAGGCACCTACCGAGATGTGGAATAGCTTTGGGAAGTAACAGCAGGGGCATTAAGGGGGGCCTCGGAACATAGCGAGAACAGGAGTCAGGCCGACCGGAATGCCAGTGGGAAAGCAGGCCGCCATCAAGCCTCAAAAGCGGGCCGATCCGTGCACCAGGGAGGCATATCGGGAAGGGCTGCAAGTAGATAGAAAGGCCGCCTGACCCTGTAGCAGAGAACCAGCACCGAATAAGGGTGGCGTGGGGGACAGTCGGGTGCGCATTCACCGTAACTGGAGATCCAGCGCGGCCGGCAGCAGGGGCCCATTGGCCAGACCGTCCCCCAGGAGCTGCGAAGCCTGGCAAGCAATAGCAGCTGCAAGGACGAGGAAAGGAGGCGTCCTTGAGCACCTACGAATCCTCGCCTGCTCCTCCATGCCATGGCTCGCAAGCTCAACAGGAACAGCTGCACAATGAAGCAGTCCATGGGGTTTGGGTTCGGTCGCAGAGATCGTTCCCATTGTTTTAAACAAAATTTACAGCGTGCAAGCTACGCGGGCAATGCCACTGGCTGCAGCCTCCCACAACCTAAATTCACCAACTGCAGCTACCCGCTTGCGCAGCCGTGAGCCGTACTCTCCCATAATGTCATCAATCATGAATGCCGCGTGAATCTTATTGCTACATTGTAGCAGTTCTCAGCCAGTCCCCAAGTCTGACGGCCCTGCGCGCTGCCGACTTCAGCTTTAGTTTCAATCAGCATTAATGGCGCATGATTAAAAGCGCTAGGACTTCACAGCCCAGGAGGCGCTAAGCCTATTATGCGTGACTTGACATTTCAGTGCGGTGATGCGGACCACCACACTGCAATGCGTTAGCATCACGCCTGATGCGTGATACTTGGCAGGGCTGATGATGCTTGACTGAGAATGTGCTCCAGTAAAAAGTAACCCTGCACTTGAGAAAACTGTGGATGAAAATCTGTATCCAATAAACCGAAACCGGTTTACCGTGCATTATATGCTCTGTATCATAGAAAGTGCAAGGGAAGCTGTGACGGCAGGACGGGACCTTTAAAAATCTTTTTATTCCTCACGCAAAGGTGTGGGAGTGATTTTACCGCATGGTATTCTACATCGTTGTTTATATAAAAGAATACCTTATTAGGTTTTGATCCGATTTCCACCATCCCTCATTCATAGGGATTCATTAATTAAATTTATTTTTTAGGTATTCATCAACAGTAAAACAGTATAGCTCTGAACAGAGTATACAAGGTGAAAGATTAAGTCCATTACGAAGGTCCTTGTTGATCCCTACTCTTTGCGACACTATTCGCTATCAGCGGTTTGAAAGGATCAGATATGGCTGCACAATTACTCTGAAGGAATTATTTATCTTCAGTGACGTATTTTCAAGGTTTGAGAGACGAATATTGTTCAAGTCCTGATGAAGGTGGTACACCAATAAGTCCATACCACCGAAACGCGTAGACGCTTTTTATGTGTAATATGTTACATCCAAGGAACGGCTTGATGTCTAAGATGATCATGAATAACTAGACTGATGTTTGTCAATGTATGGATTCCCTTTGGAGTAACCTTAGTATGATGATTTGAATTATTCACTTTTTGTCTGTCTCTCCTTGATTGTTTTTTATTTCTTGAATCATATTTTATATGTCGCATAACTGTCATGTTTTTAAACTGTATTTTATTGAAGCAAAATGTTTGAATAAATATGTCCTCTCTCTATATTGAGTAAAATTCCTTATCCCAGTTTGGATTACAATTGTTTTTTGGGTTCATTCCTGGTGTTTCCACTTGAGCTGTGTGGAAGTTTGGATGTATGAGGCATACATAGCTGGTTCTATTTAACAGAGGATCTTTAGTTGTTCCAAGAGAATTTCATTGTTTCTTTACTCCTAGAAAGTGAAAACAAACAGAGAAATAAACACAGAAAGAGTCGCATGGAAGTCAGTCACTGACAGTGCTACATCAGAAGAGCTCCCTGGTTAACATGTTCACTTTCTCTAGCATGGCCACACACGTGGCCGCTGCTAGAAAGATTAGCACTATTAAACAGATGTTAACCTGAGGGATCCACAGCACCAATTGAGAAGGTCCGCTGACCCTTATGGCCTCTACCCACTAATTTTGGTCCATAATCATAAGCATTTTCAGCTAAATATCCGTCTGTAGACCATTCCTACTATGAAAATAAAAGATTCATCAAGAAACAATAATACTCGAAGTCTACTGTATTGCTTCAGCAGCCTGTTTGATATATGTATTAATAATTGTGAGTAGTATAAAAACGTTTTGAGTTGGAAGCTGGATGGTAGTTCAGGATGAACAATCTGAGAAAGTTTGTGGTCACTATTTGAAATAAAACACGCTCCAGTCTCACCTAGTAATCAGAGTCGGACTAAAACAGTTTTGAATACAGGGCTGCCTGCTTTTTTCCCCCAAAGGAAGCTCCAAATTTGAAGATATTAAAAAAAAAAAAAAAAAGAATCCTATGTCCTAGATTGAACCTGAGCCGAAAGTAAAAAAAAAAAAAAAAAAAAAAAAGTAGATAAAAACAGTTTTGAATTGGTTATGATTTTCTAAAAACTCACATGCTTCTGCTTACTTAGCCAGTGTTCTACGTGCTTTGTGATCTGTGCTTGTTTACACAGGTAGCCCTCCCTCCTAGACTCCCTCCTAGACTGCACAGACTCACATCAACTGCTTTACTTAGGCAGGCCCTTACAGACTCCAACCACTTCTACTTGGAAAAGGGGCATCTTTCCATGAGCCGAAGTTCATCCCCAGGCAGAGTACCACTTCCAAGTGATAGCAATGCAGCATTTACTGGCATAATGAGCACCTGGTCTGCTAGCTCATGCAATCCCTTTCATTTGTCACCTTTTGACAAAGACCAGGCATGTCTCCAGCTTTGACCAAACCAAGCTCATTTGCTGATTTGTGTATGTCCGAGATCAGTGTAAGCAGTTACTACTTCTGCTGCGAGCTCCTATTTATACCTTTGTGAAACGAGCTTGGTCCTACACCGGTGTGTCATCTAACAATACAACATGTAACTGCAGAGGAGCGTTGTTGGGCCGAGTAAATTTAGCGTATAAGTGTTTATGTATTTTTCGTTTATTATTGTTGAGGCACAAATCATAGAACTAGCTTGGGGCCCCTGGCTTCCAAGTATTCAATAGAGTCCACGGAAGCCACTGCTCTGGTTCATTCAGCCAGCGGAGGGTTGGTGAAGCAACACCCACCCACCCATCCAGAGCGAGCATCAGACGAAAGATGCAAGGGGCTTTATGGAAAGTAATGCCTCCTGTTCCAAGGAACCAGTATGCCATGGTGAGACACAGCACTGCAATGCCCAGCAGCGCTCCTTCGAAGGAGGACTTTCAGTGGCAGATGCAGTGATTGAGACTGTGGCATCCATGCATCTCTTACTGAAACAAAACTCCACTACTGTGCCCGAGTGGTGCCAACACCTAAAATACAACTATGCAGCTTATTTTTGGACTGCAACACGTAGTCAAACAACACAGTCTAGAAATCTTCCACAACTCCACTCCAAAGTTTCACAAATACTTTGTCAAAGAAATTCACCAGGAACCATAGAAGCCTGTGAGGTTACAAAGCACACTGACTTGCTGTTGAGACTATTTGAGCAGAAAACTACCTGCAGCAGCAGAAATGTGCAAACAAGTCAATATGGAAGGAAAAGGTTAACCGTATCTAGGCAACTCTTTCCTTTCATTCAATACAAAGGGTTTCCAGGCTTTTCCTGTTTCCAGCGTTCCTTCCACTACAGTACACTCTGAAAACACAGTGATCATTCTTCCATTCAAAAATAGCCATTTTTGTCCATGTCTGTTACTGAACCTTAGTATGAAAGAGATACTAGACAAACAGTGTAACAAGTATGTGTTTAAAGTAATGAGTTTCAGGCAGAACTCCAAAACAGGTCTTGACCAGGAACACTTGGATGTGTGTGGTATTGTGTGTGGTCTTGCTTTGTCATCTGTCTTGTGATCACAATATATATGTACACTGAATGTAGAGCACCTCAGACATCCATCCACTGTACAATATTGCACTTTTATTTTCTCAATTTTGCAATACAAAATACAGATAAATGTGAAACAAGGATCCTCGTTTTATGTGACACCACAAGATGCATGAATATTTATGCTTTTTGTTTGTTTCAAGTAGACTAAGAAGAAACCTAGAATCATGAATAAAGCGCGCATTTGAACTATTATTAAACTAAAACGTGTTCACGCACAAATGTCTGAGAAGTCTCAGTAGAACCTATGGCCTCTGAATCGCATACCACACTCTTACTACATCAGAAGATATCAGATATCATTTTCAAGTTTTATGATGGACACGCTCCTGGATAAATCTTTGGTGTACAGTGGACATAAGTAGAACATTATGATGGACACGCTCCTGGATAAATCTTTGATGTACAGTGGACATAAGTAGAACAATCTATTAGCAAAAGAAAGGAATATCCTATGAAGAAGCTCCTAATAAAAGATAATAAAGCTACAAACACTGCAAAACGAAACTATTATACCATCACAATTTGAAGAAATAGGGTCACATTGCGCCAACTCTCAAAAACCTCACTAGTTGCAGGTCCACACAGGACGAACATATCAGCATAGCCTTTAAAGAGGTCGCTCTAAATATTACAGGATTTACAAACTACACACCGAAATATAATTCAGCACCAAGGTAAGGCAAACCAGATACTACAGGCAGGCAAGACAACCACGGATCTCCACAACTGGAAGTCAATCCAAGTGCTAGATGTACAACCCTGCCAAACCTTTCATTGGGATCATTTATTAACCTATGCGTGAACGAGCCTGAAGAGGAAGATCAAGTTACCTGAAACAAGTTTAAGGATATGGGAGACAAAGATAAAGCCTACAATAAACTAAGAGAAAACAGATTAAGATAAAGTGAACTCTAAAAGAAACAAGCATTTGCAATGCAATCGGTCTCGCCTTTGGGACCTTATATGTATTTAGCTATGCAGCACATTAGCCTGGGTGCTGAAACATCTATTGTTTTTTAACATGGAGGGAAAGTAAGCACCACACCAGTATGAGAACACATGGAGAGATACATCGCCTTTCAGTGGGAAATGGTATAGTCTAAAAAGCTCTGTTTTTACTATAAAATCAAGGCCTTCGTGGGTCACATCACTGAAAATACAAAATTCGAAATAAATATTGTCTACAGGTGCTCGTGGTAGACAATTTTTATTAACTAGAATCTAGAGAATGCTAAAGTGATTCTGGTATTTTACTGATCTCTGCTGGTCGTTTTCCATCAAGAAAGCTAAACAGAGGCAGTTGCCAGAAAAATTACAAAACTAAAGTCCCTCAGCAGAAAGCAATTCTGGTATTTTACTGACCTCTATTGGTCGTTAAATAGAGGCAGTTGAACAGAAAAAAAGTCCCTAAGTTGAAGCAGACAAGTCCTAGGGCTGATCTCCAGAGCCCACAAAGTACATACACATATGAGTATATACTAAAGTATATACAAGAGGTCTCGAATGCTCAACCTAAAAAAGGAAAGATTGATGCCTACAAGAAAGAAAACACACCCTTGAGCCCCACCAGAGTCATCCCCATCAGACAGCCTGCAGCATACCTACTTGTGAGGGGCATTTTTGGTATCTCGATTGTATGCAGTCTCCTTATCGTGATTCTGGACCTTCATTTACACTGCATCACACTGATCAGCAGTCACAGATCAGAGGGTGTTTAAGTGTTTAACCTGCTTAATTCGAGATGGCAGTGTACAATTGGGATCAAACTGCAGTTTTGAGGATCACCATTCACAGTGAGCTGGCTGCAGCTGCAAGTACTGTTAAGTTGATTGTGACAGCGTGAACCCCTGGCAAGTGGATGTTAACCGGCTTATTTATCTACACTGTTCGATGATGTAATGCCAATAGACTGTTAAAGCCAGCGCCCCTGCTTGTCATCTTGAAATGAGTCTTCGGTAGATGCGCAACTTATTTACTTCATTGTGGCCGCACGTGTGCCAGTTTGGTGTGCGTTAATGAGCCATTGAAAATACCTGCATGACTTATGGCGTTACTTCCGTGCTGCGTGCTTAGTGTGGCTGAGGCAGTGCGAGGCACCTATCGGTTGCCTCCTTGACTTTTAAAACTCAACGCTTGCGTACAGATGCGGCATTTCAAGAGGCCGTGCGGCATTTCAAGAGGCCGTGAGGCATTAATGAGCACTGACCGGTGGGCGGCATTTTTTGAAATGCTGAGCTTGCTCCATTCTTCATTACCTTCTCGCGGAGCCGATACTTTAAGATAGTGAGGAATTTACTAGTCGACAAATGTTCAGAGTGCTTGTTATCCGACAAACACTTGAGGGTACACACAAGTCCTTTACATCCAGGGTCATATCCAGATGCTGCATGGGAAAAGGTCAGCCTTGACTTTTCTGGGCCCTATGTTTTGTTGCCAGACAACATGAGGTAAGTGGCTCTAGTGGGAGATTACTAATCTAAATGGATATATTATTACTTCATTAAATCGCCTGACACAGAAGCAGCGATAATATTCTTGGAACAGGAATTTAGTTTAGAAGGCGCTCCCAGGAGTGTGGTCACCGATAATGGTACTCACTTCACCTCAGCACCCATGTCCAAGTTTTTCAATTAGTAGGACACCTTATACTCTACTTCTAATGATCTAGAGGAAAGAGGCAACTAAGTAATTATAGAAGGAGTTCAAACAGCTATTGCTGCTAATTTGGATGTCAAGTCATTTCTTGAACAGAAAGTGTGGTGTTAAAATACTGCATCACATTGCACTTCAGGCGTAACACCGTTTTTATTGCTGAGAGACAAGAGAGCTCCCACCACACTGTTTCCCGCCTGGCTAGAGAAACAAGTGTAAGTAAAAGAGTCCAGTGGGGTTGCAGGTAAAGAAAGTCTTCTGTCAAGAGTTAAGGCCAACCAGGACAAGATGAAAAATTACTTTGATAATAAACAACACTTGTCACGGGGTGCAGGCATGGTCTAGCCGAGCTGCGAAATGGCCGCTCTCTGGGAGGGCTCCGCAGGCTGAGCCAGTATCCGCACACAATCGTTATGTCTTTAAGAGTATGAACACTGCAAATTACCTGTACTGAGAAGGCCACTGCATCTGGAGCAGCAATAATTTGTTTTGTGTGAGTAACACCGAATTATCAGCCAGTCTCGGACCCGAGGTGGCGTGGGAAGGCCGTATCTGGTGTGCGGCTTGGTGTGTGCACCGACAAGCGGCTCGGAGGCTGATCCAGCGGTGCAGTTGCGGCAACCCTGCTGGTGAGGGGGACATCTATCGATCCAGAGACCTGCATGCACCATTGCGACCCAATCCCCGGTGGTAGGTGGTGTGCCAGGGCCTTGGTGAGGAGCAGGGGCGGTGCCAAACGGACCGGCAGTCGGGGCTGCTGTGCGGGGGGGGGGTCCGCTGCCCGGTCTGAGCTAGGGCCCGCAGGCGCGGCCTCCCTCCCCATCGGGGAGCTCATCGGGGTCGCTGCTGGGGGCAGGATCGGGCCGCTAGTTTGTTGCGCGCCATCGGGAGGCTGCGGCCATACATTACAGTTGAGCTGGGGCTATTATCGCATGACTGGAGGCGATCTGGAACATACCCAGGTCGAATCCAGCTACAGAGCAGAGGCCAGACGAATGGTGGCAAAACAGTGGCTGCGAAGGGGGGGTGGGGGGGGGCCTGTTAAGATCAGGGCTCTGGGGCGTGGAACATCAGAGGGAGACATTCAGTGAGGAGACAATGGTGGTCCGCCTGGCAGGCCTGTGGGCGCTGTAATTTACCGGGTGTCATATTGTGCCACGGCTGTCTGGACAGAGGGAGAGCATTGGATTGGTAGCTACATACCCTGATTAAACAGAGCTGAGTATATGCTGGAGTCTTCCCCACTGGTGTACCTTGACTGGCTCTGTAACACGGGTGAGGGAACTGGAGGTCGCTCCCAAAGTCCTCGTTTTGGCCTGGATTGTAAAGCTGCCCCAGTCCTGGATCGTGGAGTGGTCCGGGATGGGCAGCTGAAGAGACACCCTGAGATCAGCACAGACGGAGGCTTGGTTAACAGCTATTTGTGATGCCATGAGTGTTCTAAGATAGTCACGGCTCTCAACGTAGTAATTTACGTTGGGTTGGTGGTTTGTCAAGGCAGCCCTGCGGTACATGTGGTGCCATTGGTCTCTACTCTATATTCCTTTCAAAGGCCCCTTCCCCTGTTGACAGAACACGTAAATTGCATAATGGGGAAGACAGACACTAAAACTAAACTGCCATTCGAAAACAAGAGGTCAACTAGGCCCCGCTGAGTCAGAGACCGATCAGGATACTGAGCATAGGGAGGATGTTGCAGAAGGAAATGATGATCTATGAGCTATCATCCTTGAGTTTTGCTCAAGCCTCAAAACAATTGACACCAAGATTGATAAGCTCACTGACAGGCTGGATCAGGTCAAAAAACAAGTGGACAAGCACGAAGTACGGATTGACAAATTGGAAAACCAAGTTAATGATGCTCACGAGTTTCAAGCAAAATTAAGAGAGCAATTACTTAATATGGAAAAGGTATTTAAAGTCATAAAGGCTAAAAATGAAGACCTGGAAGCCAGGTCCCGCCGTAACAATATTCGTATTACAGGCCTGCCGGAACTACAGCCATGAGTGGAAGACTTTGTTGAAACTCTACTGAGGGACATCTTTGGCCCATCGCTATCCAACATGTTTGTCGAGAGAGCTCATAGATCCCTAGCCCCGAGGCCTCTGGTGGGGGGTAAACACCACAACCTATTTGGGCCCTGTTATTTAATTATCAGGAAAGAGACAGCATTCCCCAGGCCGCAAGAGATATGGGTCAGATAAATCATCAAGGTATAACATCTCCTTTTTCCCGGATTTGAAACCCTGCGGTCCAGTCTGCGAAAAGAGAGTTTGTCCTGACTAAGCGCATTCACCGGCAAGCGAATATACCATATGCGACTTGTACCCTGCGAAACTAAAAGTCACCCATGAGGGCAGCCACCATTTCTTCACATCCAAATCTGCCTTAAAATTTGCCAAACACATGGCAGGAAACAAACGTCCGACCAAAAAACCAGGACTCACTGAAGGAGAAATAAGTGGTAATGACTGAATCGGCCGCTCTATACTATTGGCTGGGCCTCATGCACCGGGTGGCGAAAACTTGGTGTGTCTACCCCCTCCAGGTTGTGGAGAGTACTTGTTGTGAATGTGCGCCCTCCACTGTTTTCCTGAATTATTCTTATATGGTTGCTACTGATATTTCTAGTTGTACTCTTAATATCTTACTCAGCCACCTGGTCTTTGGCCACAGTGTTCGCCCGAGATTCCTCTCCCCAGGGAAATCTCCCACAATTGATTCCTCATGGCTTACTAGGGGGGTTAAGATGAAGTTGAGGTTTGGGGGGGATGTTTTAACTCAACCTAATTGGGGGGGGGGGTTAGAGTTGACGTCACAGTGCATCAATTTCTGTCTCCTTTGTATGGTGTTATTTGTAATCGTTTGGACAAGCCACCTCAATACCTATGCTACAGCCGATTGAGTTACAGGCCGGTTAGGCCCTGGCTCAGGCCTAGCTTCATTATCATTGTACTAAACTGCCTTGCCATAAAGTACCATGTCACATCCAGTCTATGCCCAGCTAATATAGGACAACGAACCTGAACTCTGACGTGGAATATTAAAGGTCTGAATGACCACAGGAAGGCCAGACTTATACATGCCTACTTGATTAGGCACAAAGTTGACTGTTGCTTCCTGCAAGAAACTCACCTATCTAGCACTCCCAATTCCAATGTCATAATCACTGGGGGGAGGTGTATTCCACTAGTGACTCCAGTTATGTCCGTGGTGTAACCATACTGATACGCAGGGGGGTTGAAGTGGAAAATTAATTACACACACATTGATGCAGAGGGACAATTTATTATCCTTAAAGGCTCTCTATATGGAGCTGAAGTTGTTCTGGCTGCCATATATGGTCCCAACTTGGATGACCCGGATTTCTTTCGGGGCTTTGGGCTCACATTGTTAGTTTGGGATGCGACACAATTATATTGGGAGAGTCGGGGGGGATTTCAATGCAATTTTGAACGACTCCCAGGATTGGAAAGGGGCATCACGTAGCCTCCATCCACATACTAGTGCTTCCCTGAATTCACTCATCCAAGATGATTTGGTGTATATATGGAGGCTCCGTCATCATGATAGTGCAGTAGGTACCTGTATTACCTCACACCATAACTCCTGGTCTAGACTAGACTTTTGGGTAGTCTAGCGGGATGTAGACACATGAAACTCGGATGTATCTCTCATGCCTAGGACCCTGTCTGATCATGCTCCATGTCTATTGCAGTTGCAGATCTCAACTCCAGTTCAACGTCCCTTCTCATGGAGGCTCCCCTCCCTGGCCATACTTGACCCAGTTTTCCGAGAAGAGATCCGTGAGGATATAAACGTTAATTTCACTGAAAATAAGGGCTCAGCCGATTCAGCTGGAACACTATGGGAGGCTTTTAAGGTGGGAGGGTGAGGCATAGCTAAGCAAGCAGGGGTACTGAAGTCGATTAGACAACAGCTCCAGATACTCTAGGTACAAATTAAAGACTTGGAGGGAAAATTCTATGATTCGGGCGAGGGGGCACATCTTGCAGCGCTTCGGGAATCACTACTTGAATATGGGGAGATAAAGTTCCTGGGGAAATACAGCTCTGCTAGGAGATATGGCGAGGGGGACAGGCCTGGAAAGACGCCATCGAGCATGATTCGACCCCCGAGAAACTCCCATATAATCGCGGAGCGCAGGGATGACAAAGGGGACCTCATCAGAGGATCACAACAAATATTGGACTATATGTCGGACTTTAACACTGGCTTATATACCTCCACCACACCTACTGTACAGAGTGCACTGCATACATATCTGGACTCATTGGAGTTGCTATAGTTAGACAAAGCGCATAGAGACTATCTTGATGAGCCTTAGATGATAGAGGACATCACAAAAGTGATTCACTGCCTTCCTAGTGACAAGGCCCCAGGGTTAGATGTTCTGCAAGCTTCCTTCTATAAAGAATATAGCAACTTATATAGTGACTTATTGGCCCCACAAATATTAGAAGTCTAACAGGAATCATTAGAAAGGGGTTATCTCCCGCCCTCAATGTGGAAGGCAGTCATACTGACACTACTAAAACCCGATAAAGACCCCACAAACCAGGGCTCTTATCGCCCAATGTCCCTTAAAAATGTGGATAGCAAAATTTTGGCCAAATTAATTGCTCAGAGACTACAAACCTTGCTTCCATTGATAGCCAGGCCAGACCAGTCAGGGTTTATTCCGGGAATATCGACGGCACACAATTTAAGAACTTTCCTCGCTTTGTGCCACTATTTGGACCCCCAGACCTCTGCTGCAGTGGTGTTGCTGGATGCAACAAAAGCATTGGATTCCCTTGAGAGGTCCTATCTCTTTACCATACTGGCCAGGATGGGCCTCAGCCCGGCATTTATAGCCCAAATCAGACTCTGTCATTCTAGCCCTACCGCAAGGCTGAAAGTGAATGGCCTTCTGTCAGGGAGCTTCCCCATTACTAGAGGCAGTAGACAGGGGTGTCCCTTATCCCAGCTACTCTTTGCGGTACCAATGGAACCCCTTAGCTGCTTGCATCCGTCATGATCATACCAACAGAGGGGTGGGATTCTCTACTAGTGGCCTCACTATATGCGGATGACATCACGATTTAAACAATGGGCCCAAAATATAACATCACTCCCATGCTACGTGAACTGACCATGTTTGGCAGTCTGTCTGCAATCCAGATAAACTGGTCAGAGTCCACAGCTTTTTCTTTGATGGAAAGAGCAACCCCCCCTTCTTACTGGACTACTCTCTAAAATGGGCAGAGGGCCCAGATAAATACCTGGGTGTCTGGTTGAGTCGGAACCTGCAGGAACTGTGGGAGATGAACTACGGGTGCGCTGGAGGGGAAAATTGACACTTGGTCGCCTCTACCTCTTTCTCCGACGGGTCGCATTGCCATAGCCAAGATGATTGTGCTGCCTAAGTTTCTATACCCGTTTGTGAATCTCCCTATGATCCGCACTCATACATTTTTACAAAAAGCTCAGATCCCTGATGATACAACTGGTGTGGGCTGGAAAGCAGGCACACATAGCCAGGGAACTTTTCACTCTGCCCCCCGAGTCAGGGAGGGCTGGGTGCACCAGATATCCCTCTGTATGCCTACTCTGAGCAGGCTTAGTTCCTTCATCATTGGGTCTTTCCAACCCAATTTCAGCCACATGTAGCTATTGAACTGGACAGATCAGGGCCTATTCCACTAAATGTAGTGGTCTTTTCTAAATTCAAAAGACCTACAAATGAAATAGATACTACAGAAATATTCAGATGGGCCTAGGGCTAAACACGATACACTGTTCGCCCCCTCAGCACCATTGGGGTATAAACCTCAATTACTGGCGCTGGCGGATAGGGGGGAGGTGGTCAGGGCTGAGAGGCTGGAGAACCTTCACTGATCTATACCCAGAGGATAAATGTATTACAACTCTGGTGCTACGGGAGGCTGATAGGTCATATTTCTCAGACCTGCTCTTATATTCTAGAATCGGGGCCAACTGCCGCAAACTGCACAGCTCCTTCCCTGCCCCCCCCCGCCCACTGTGCCAGCGCTAGAGCAGATGCTGAAAAACTCTTCCCAGCGTAAGCTCATCACTAGATTATAAAATGCCAGGCAAGTCTCTTTCCCAATTGCTAAACATAAATCAGTTGACGGGTGGAACGAGGAATTACCTTCGCCTTTGTCAGAGGAACAATGGAAATTTTGTTGTGGCCAGCTAGAGTTGCTTTTCCCCTTAATTACAATCTCAGTTTAATACATGTTAAATTTCTGCACAGGTATTACAGAACGCCAGCTCAGCTTTTCCGAATGGCTCTACGCGAAAATGCCTGTTGCTGGAGATGTAACTCCCCCCAGGCGTCTTTCTTACACCTAGCATAGGAGTGACCCACGATAGCTCAATACTGGGGAGTGATTTTTACATCAGTGAACGAGATATTGGGCACTAGATTGGAAACATCACCCCTCATGGGCATACTTGGTTACACGAAAGATGTTCCTGCAATGTTACTTTTGCTGGCGAAGAGGAGGGTGGCTGTGGTCTGGGGGAGAGAGGGGACTCAGTCAGTCAAATCTTGGGTTGCAGTTGTTACACACTGTGGAGAAGCTTGAAACATTTTGGGAGCTGATGCCAGTGGCGTCCAGACCTTGTGATATCTAGGGCCCCTTCCAGGAATGGGCTCGGGCTCCACCAATTGTCAACCTCACTGAACCCCTAGGGGAAGTCACTTGGTTTTAAATGGGTCGACCTGGGCCGGGGACAGTTAGGCCAAAATGGTGGTCGTTTGGCTTGGTACTCCGGGAGATTGGACCATTGGGCTTTTAATAACTGAACTCCTGTTTTGCCTACTACCCGGATCGAGATGTGATGCTCGACTTTTCTTCTGGCTTGTGATTGCTGGTTTTATTTTTTGGGGCAGCGCTGGTTTCCCCCCAAAGTTGGGGTTAGTTTTTTTTTTGTTTCTTTCTCAGTTCTTTTTCTGTTCTTTTTCTGGTTCTCACTTGTTGCTCCTCTTCAATCAACGACTACAGAAATACAGCCTTGTAAAATGCGTGATTCTAAAGGGAGTTTGTGATTGTAATATGTACGAATCAATACAAATTGGTTTTTTGTGTTTTGCTTTTAATAAATCTTTATAAATAAAAAAAAGATTAAATACAGACTGTCACAATTAAAAAAAAAAGTAGATCATACTTAGTAATTATTAGATCGCTTATGCTAAAGTGTTGTCAACTGTACATTTTTAGAAGTGGTTGTTTGTAATAATACAGACTTTATGGGAATGCCAAAAATGTTAATAACTAGTTATGGATAGCCGATTATATGCAGTAGACAAAGAAGCATTTGTGTTCATTTAATGCAAATAAAGTGAAAATACAGGGGGAGAAGAGGGTTAGGTAGGTGATAGAGGGAGACCACCTCTTGCTGTCAGTTCTCTCGGTTTGCAGGAAGCAGCATGTACACCAATGCATGTTTGATTTCTGTGTAACGGTATGGTCTAGCCAATGGCAGGGTTGTCAGGAAGATGCATGTGGTATGTGTTTCTTTATCATGGCTCAGGTCAGTGACAACTAGTGCTGTACTTCAACTCATTGCTGTAGGCGTTGAGAGTTTACGGATGGTTGATTCATAAACGGTATAACCTATTTCCCACCACGCTTTAACTTTTTATCATCACACAACGCGTTCACAAAGTCTGGAAACTTAGCTGCGCGTATCAGTAGTACCCAAAGTCCTACAAATCGAATATCCAAAGAGAAGCATTGCTACATATGATTTCATGAAGGAAAGGGTCAATCAAATGAGAGCTACAAGTAACAAAATAATAGACGGTTTCAAGCTCTTTACTTTAGCAAATCCAATCATTGCTCCATCAACATTTTAACAAACATCGAAAACTGTCAGTTGAGTAGGATAAGATGGCATGCAACCTCTCCATGCATGGCATCGAGGAGTAGTGAGGAATCCTAAGTGATTCAATCGTACATCAAGATTTTCCCATCAGAGCTACTTTCTTGCAGATACTGGTGTAGACTGGAACTTTACCTTAAACGGTATGCATGTCCAGAAGAGAGTCAGCTGTGTACTCCCTGTGTGATCTGGATAGACATAGGGGTATATTATGCCAGGAAGAGAGCCGTTGTCCAGCGGGATTCATCCCAGGATCCCAGGAATACCTATATATAATCATTCAAACAGTCACAACACTGTACTTCACTGCTTGGTAGAAATGATATTGTTATTTTGGTTTTTTGGAGGGGTTGGATGGTTTGTGGGGGGTGAGAGTGCCTCTTGGGTAGCTTTTGGCAGGTGGCCCGCCCCTTTTCATATGGTGAAATATAAGGGGACAGGTCTGGAACAGACCTCATCTAACATTTAGTATTCTTGACTCGAGTTTAGAAGTTAACACAAGTGGTTTTGCCAGGCACATTTCCTGATTTAAAGTAAGAGCAGGAGTTTTCTGACACTTGTGAAGTTTGTCCTGCATGTATCACCGCTCATGATTCGACTCAACAAGCAGGACAGACCAGTCTGCTTGCATTTCGAGTGGCAGAGGAAGCAAGGGAGGCAACGATGTTCCACGGGCCTGTTCAATAACAGTCAGTAATGAAACGTAAAACAAACCGGTCTGTATGAAACACAAACAGGAAGCACACTAATGGGGGGAGATGTGGTGCCAGGAGCCCACAGGGCTCGGAGAGCACCACTCGGGGTGTGTTCTTTACAATGACAGGGCTACTTGCCACAGCAGGAGGCAGCCAACAGAGCCAGCCTTTGTCACTTTGGAATTTGAAACAAGCGGACATATCATATTGCAGCTCCAAAGATACACAGCTTTTACAGTGGGGGAGGGGACATTGTCAATGTATAGAGGAAGCCTGTTCAACCATCAGCCCATTCTTTAGGTTGTCAAAGGGGGGAGAATTCAGGCCCTAGCCTCACGTCTTGGAAGCAGGATACTAGAAGGTTGTACATTCCAAATGCTCTTTGCAGTGAGTTGTAATAACAGTTCGTTGTGAGAGTCACAGAGGTCCAAGGTCACCGCTGCAGCTGGACAAACTATTCTAAAAGCCTCATATGATGGCCTCCCAGCCTTTGCTGGTCATCAGAAAAAGAAATATTTAAACAAAGCAGCAAGATATTTACATTTCACTTTTAGAGCAACTTGATCAACCAACTTCACAACAAGGCTACAATAATTGTGGGGATTTCACAGCCAAATTTGCACACTTGTTGAATACTAAAAGGAAGGTTGCTACAATGGTGGGCTCTATTCCACAGCCCGTGCTTTGGCAAGGTACACGTTACAACACTGACTCTAAATGTCTAGGCTGTATCCTTTATTTTCCTTCAAGTACACTACAATGTGAGCACACTGATGTGGGTACATGCACCTCAATAAACATTTGTTAACATGTTTTACTATCAAGCATGTCCAATCAGGAGTTCGAGTCCCAGCGTGGCCATAACACTCCTTCATCCTTCTGCGGTCAATAAAATGAGTTGGGTGACAACAGCTGTTCAATGTTTCAAGAAACAATCCAGTTCACAGTCGGCTCCTTAGAAACGGTCATTATTAATAGTCATAGAAAATATAAAATTACCTCCAACGCCTCGGCACTACACAGCTCAACGGAATAAAATAGGTTCCATGTAGGATTTAACTTAGCAGCCTGTGTCAAAATGAGAAGACAACACGTGTTTCTCGGAAGACCCCACTTCTTCAGAGCCGTCAATGAAAAGAATTCCTTTTTATTGTTCCTTTGGAGACATGTAACAAAAATATATTCCCCTACATCAAAATGGTGTCCTATTCTGTATTTTTCCATCTCAGCATACTACAATATAGATGGACAATTCACTGGTAAATATGACATCTCTTCATGCACCTCCCAATCACTCTGTTATAATGAATACCACAAATTACTTTATAATGGTATAATGAAAATTCATAAGTTTATTTCATGTAATGAAGCCCTGTGCTAGTCACCACATTGTCTGCCTTCTTTATCACCAAAGGTCACCGAACAATTCAACATACCATACTCAACTGTCAACTTCCACATTCCATTTTCACAAGACAACAAAGCAAGGTAGCGATGATGGCTAACCAGGGCACATAACTAACAAACCTTAGAACCTATCATAGGATAAAACACCTCCCATACCCAGGAAATAAAAACAACCACAAAAAAAACCCTTTGACTTTACAAAATCATCAAATGTTCTTGGTTATACACGCTTTCTACCAGACATTACCGTAATGTCACTATGGAGTTGACCAATGTCCAAGTTTTGTTGTTCATCACCTTCCTCCACTACCTGAAACCCCCACATTGAATTGGTAGCATTGTTTGCTATTTCTTGATCACCAACACTGTTTGAAGATAAATGCTGCAAAGATTTTGTTTTGTGAACCTGGCGCAAAGTCACAATACTCATCGTCTTCCTTTGCTAAATGTGTGCTTGAGTTTAATCAATGGGAATTACTTTGTTTAAATTCCACCAATCTTTGCTTTTTTTGTGTTTTTATTTTATTTGTAAACAGAGATTTTTCCCCACCTTTTCCACACAATGTGGTTTCTGGAATTTAGATAAACCTTCATGTACAAAGTTTGCTATTTGCATAAGTACTCAATCACCCACCTGCACAAACTTTTCTTTCACCTTGAATTTTTTATCATAATACATTTCCCTTTTAGCCTGTACTCGGTTTACAGTTTTTGTAACTTTGGAAAAGTCCTTCACAGTTGCATAATATGTTCAATCCATCCATCGGGAAATATTTTTGAAAAACCAAGTCCTTTTAAGCAACAATTCAAACGGCGTTGCACCAGTTGTAGAATGAGGTATATTGTGATAACAGCAACTTTTACACTGTAAATACTCAGTTACATTCAGACCTGACAAGAATGCCGTTTGAACCCCTTCTTTAATTATTCTATTGGATCGTTCTACTAAACCATTAGAATGTGGTGAATACAGAGAAACTCTATAGTGGTTGATGCCATTTTCTTTTAGAAAGTTTGTCATTTTTACTGACACTAACTGTCTTCCATTATCCAAGACCAAAAGGTTAGGAACACCTGCCAGCAAAAACACGTTTTAAAAAAAAAACACGATCGTCACCTCAGTTGTAGTCTCACGTATTGATTTAAAATATATCCATTTGAAAAATAATCATTAGAATGAAAGTACGTTTGCTCTACAGAAATACATTTAAATGGTCCTAGGAAGTTAATTGCTATTTGATCCGAGGGCTGCGAGGCATTTCCACATTAATTAATGGGCTCTTGTTCAAATGCCAACTCGTATGAGATAATAAACACTCTTGACATACACATACATGATTATCCGCCATCTTATCCATACTTGGCCACCAATGAGGATTGCATAAGATTTTCTTTGTAGAAGATAATCCAAGATGATAGTCATGAGCAATCGCAATGTCTTTTTTTTTAAGACCTTCTGGTGGTACAAATAAACCTCCCCTCAAAATAACTTCAGATTCAACAGTTAGTTCTGGCAACCAATGATAGAAATCTTTGATGATACATTTCTAGCAATGATGTAATTTCCAACGTTGATAACTTTGATGAGCTCCTGATATTGTGCATCTGCCAAGCATGCAGTATGCCATTCATCTGGTGAGATAGAGTTACATTTTCAACAGCATTCAACGCTGCCACTACACATTCATCCTGTAAAATTTCCTAATCATCTACACAGTTATCATTCTGTACAAGCAGTCTAGATAAGCAGTCTGCCCAAACATTCATACTTCGTGGCACATAGTTATTCTCATAATCAAATTCAATATAAAGATGTAATAAATCTGACTAACCTAGAAAACGGCTTCCCAACACCACGGTCTCCCATAAGGTACACTAATGGTTTATGGTCTATGAAAAGCCAGAATGTGACACAAGTATGTTTTGAATTTATTCACATCTACTCTCGGACACACTACATCACCTATTCCAATTGCGGTCGTATCTACCATAACTTTACATGGATGAACTTGAACGAAAGGTTTCAAAGCATCACACTGCAGAATCAGTTCTTTTACTTCTTCGAAAACTCTAGTCTGTTTCTCCTTTGAGCAAAACATTTTTTTTCTCAATATTTGCTTTAATGGTTCATATATCACATCAAACCCACACACAAACATAGCATAATACTCACCGAGTCCTAGAAAAGAACGTAAATTGTCAATATCAGTAGGAGTGAGTGCATCTTTGATCGTTGTAAGTAAACCTTCTTTGGGTTCAATGCCTCTCTCAGACAAACGATGGCCCAAATATTAAATCTCACTTATTCTGAACCCACACTTATCCTTGCGCACTGTCATTCCACGTTGCTGAAGAATAAACAATACCTTGTACAATATTTCATCATGCTGACCCATGGCATTAGCAAAAATAAGTAAGTCATCTTGATAAGTCATGACACCAGACACATCTTTAAGCAAAACATTCATGAGTCTGAAAAACAATGGCCACAGACACCAACCCAAATGGCTATCTTCGATATTTAAACACTCCAAAATGTGTAATGAACGTTGTTGAAAGTTATGAATGCTCTGTCAATTTAATCGGATACACAGCTTTTAGATCTATAGTGCTAAAAATACATGTGTCTGCAATCTGTGCCAACATATCTTATATTTTTGTCAGTGGCTAGCATTCAACAATAATATTGTTATTTAATGAACGAAGATCAGCACATAACCTGATTCCAAAGTTCTTTATCCTTGTAATGACTATACTGGGCAACCATTCTTAACATTCAACAGGTGAGATAATCTTATCATACGATGATGCAGGGGAAATGCTTTGTGGAACAGGGCAAACAGACAGATTCCGACACTATTATGCAGAATTATATTGTACGAGAGTTCAAACAGATGTGAATGCAATATCAAATTACCTAGAGCACATTAGAATGCCGTGGCTAGAGACGGAACACAGGTAACACCTGATGGCGCCACTTCGCTCATCCGAGATAATGGCAGCAATTGCCAGCGTGCAAGCTGGAAAAGCTCCAGGCATAGATGGTCTAACAGTGGCCTTCTACAAGGCAGTTCAAGATCTCCTAATCCAACATCGATTTAGGCTATTCAAAGAGATGGCCAAGACAGGTATCATGCCCTCTTCGCTTAGAGAAGCCCTAATAGGTTACACTTTTAAAACCTAATAAAAGCCCAGACAATTGTGCGTTGTAGAGACCCCTGTCCCTACTAAATGTGGACGCCAAAATATATGCAAAAGTATTAACTAACAGGCTGGCAGCCCTACTGTCGAGAGTGATATGCACCAAGCAAGCCGATTTTCTTCTGGTCCGCAGTGTACTACATAACCTGCGTACTCTCTTTGGCACAATGCAAAATATTGATCCGAAAGTGAAAGCAGTTGCAGTATTTCTAGACGCTGAAAAAGTGTTCAATTCAGTTGAGTGTGCCTTTTTGAAGGCAGTCCTTCGCAGAATTGGAGTGGGAGAGATTCGAAGCTTATTGAAGTATTACAGAACAGTCCAACAGCTAGTGTTAGAGTGGGAAACACAGTAACGACCCCAGTTAAGATCATGAGAGGCACCAGACAGGGATGCCCCCTATCGCCATTACTGTACGCCATAGTGCTGAACCACTAGCTTGCGCATTACGAGAATACCACGGACACAGAGGCATACGATTCCCCGGCTATAATCTCATAATATCAGAGTATGCTGATGACACATTGTAATATATCCGAGAGGAAACTTATTACCAACCCTAAGGGAGGCGATTCGATTTGGAGGTCTATCGGACCTCCAGGTTAACTGGGACAAATCTATCATATTCCCGCTTACTCCTTCTACAACAAAAATTACATAGGAGTTCCCATTGCGCTGGACGACTGACTCCATTAGATATTTAGGGATACAGATACACAGACCCGGAACAGGTAGTCAGAGACAACTACAGGAGAGCGGTACAAAAACTAGGAGGTCCAAAGAGAATATATATACACAGAGTGTTATGGCAGATATATGGTGATGCACACAAGAGACCGCAAACCAGACTTCTGTGAACCATGCTGTTCGTCAGGATCTCCATGTTCACAGATCTTGTCTGGTTTGCAGTCTCTTGATTGGGCACGTCACCATGTATCTGGCCAGGAATGGTACAACAGTGAGCATAACAATACAAATATCGACTCTGTTGCTATCATTTGCAGTCCCTGGTTTTGTTGGCCATTCTTGATGCAATGTGTTGGTTATTCTTGATATAATTCACTGTACCAGGTTTATCAGGTATGAAAATACTGGTGATCTAATGGTTTTCAATGTTGATAAATGGACAGGAAAGACAAATCATGACATTATTACTGTCACACACGGACATACTTTAAACCTATTTAATTGCATCTTTTTATTTAATAGTAAATGTCTACTTTCAGTAAGAGGCAAGCTGGTGTTACAGATCAACTGCTACATTGCTGAAATGTACTGAAAGTTGATAGCTGAGCAATAATTCATGCCGAGTTCAGCAAGTCAATTGATCATTTGGTACCACTGGATACTTATTGTTACTTCTTGACTTAGGGGGGTGTTTAAGCCTCCATGTTGATAAAGCTTTTTCTTTTTATAATATCACTAATGTGGTCTGATGAATGATTATTTCAGAATGATTTAATTCGTGGGTTGTCTGACCTTGTGAGGTGTATGTAACTGATTATTCCCTCTGCTTTGTAACTCAGTAGGATTTGTCCAGCTCTGGATCTGTATGCGAAATTTGCATACATTAGCTACCTTGTCCCTTCCAGTAGATTCTCTCACAACATAGAACTGAAAATCTACTTGGACTGGAAAAATTAAGTGGTGGCTAAAGAAGTTCAGCTACCCCAGCGGAGAGTAAGGGCTACCCACACAAACCTCCCCCATATTGGATTAATTTAAATCAATTTCCTATCAACCTCACAATCTGACAGGGCATCTAGGCCCTGATGTTATTTGAGTGCTCCACTGCCTAGACAGGAGTATGCAGCACTATGTAAATTTGACAACAAGGCAGCAGAACAGCATTACAGAATTTCAATCGAGCCCTTTCAGAACCTCTGGATTTTTAGTAAATTTATGACAAAATGATGCTGTAAAATGCACCACTTCACTTAGACCTCACTTGTTCTCTGACAACTCTTCATCCCCCAAACCTCTTAGAAGCAGATGGCTGTTGCCCTGCCAATTTAAGACAGGTATTTACACCCTAACACTTTCAAAGTTCTTCAATCACCACTGAAGCAAATAAGGATTAATAAATCACTTCCAAGGGCAAACAGATGCAGGAATAGTTTTGTGCATCAACAACTAAAATTCATCAACTCATTGAATCTGCTCACAGAAGCTGCTTTTTAATAGACAAACTCCTGCTATGCTGCTTCACATAAACCTAAATACCAACTAAAGACCCATGTGGATCAGCAAAATATTTTAATAGGTTTGTAGCCCTGAAATTGAATTTCCCAGTGTTAGTGGTCTTTCAAGGAGTTTCTTCAAGAGGATGAAAAGACTTGATGAATTTATATTCTCTGGAATTTAGTTTCCTCAAATCAAGGGAACGGAGACAGAGTGTCATGTGATAATGGTATACTCAATGAGTTTCAAATTCCTTGAACGAGAAGCTTCGTGCTTATGTGGCCCCTACCATTCTTACGGAAAAGGCTCGTTTGCGATGCAGCGTACTATCACAAGGTCATCGAGCTAGAGCATTGGCATGGCCGAAAAAGTATATTCATGAGTTAATCATCACTGTTCTCTTTGCTTAAATAGAAATTCAGTAGAACGACATATTGGACACCCTGGGATTCCTGGAAACCTGGGTATCACAATTCAAAATAAAACATTAGTTCCCTTGGATATATATTGAAGAATAGAATAAAGCTTGCAAATTAGTTACTAGATTAACAATATTTAATTGCTGATAAAGCAATAAACAATAATCAGATAGCAGCAGGTGCTCCAAAAGTACTGCGTAAAGAGCTTTGTGACCTATGAGAAAAACAGTGCACAGCAGTGACAAGAAAATAGAAGTTAAATTCCAGAGAAAACAGTCTATTCTTAGAGTTCATGTTTTCTGTAGGGTATAATCTTTAGCAGCCAACTCTTCGGTGCGTAAACTTTGACCCCCACACAACTTTTTCAAACACATTCTTCACCAGGACAAGTAACGATTCTTAATGAACGACTTAATTGTTAATGCAAACGGCCACTAACGCCCATTCTCCAATGTTTCGGGTATGAAGAATCGATCAAAAGCAAGCTAAATCAATTGTGCCATGGGTATCTAGAATCAATCACAAGCAAACCGCGCTGATTTAGCTCTGAGATGCCACAATGTTTTCTTTTTAAATAAAACTTCAGTCGAGGATCGTTGGTCTTTAAAAGCTACTGGAAAGTGCCAGCAGTTCTCCTGGGCAGGTACGAAGTACTATGTGAGGGCTTCGCAGATTAGTAGCACGGGAGCCAGCGAGATGGCTGCTTTCATGAGGAGTGTTAACACTCTGAAGCTGCAGACCATTTCATTCGATGGGTTGGTTCTGTAATCCTGCACTGAAAATAGGTTGAACTTGCAGGATCCATTAGCATTGCAATGTGTGCTTTCGTGCAGCGGCTTTCAAAATCCTAGAACTTCAACAAATACCAGCCATCATTGACCTACTTGCTGATCTTAGCTTGGTCAGGCTTGGACATGTGGCTTTTGAGAACTGTCCGACCTTCATGACCTGGAAATATCACAGATTTCAGTAACAGAGCCCAGTGACACTGCGACCAGAACCCATTTTGGGCAGCACCTCAGCCCATTGCCCTTACATAACTGTGCAACAGTGGTTTTATAGACTTGCTTTTAACAGATAATGCAACTGCAAGCCCAAGTATGGTTAAGGTTCAGGGCAATCTGTGGTATATTTCCAGAGCTTGTGTGGTTGAGACTGAGTGCCAGGGTTTTCATTCGATGTCAGGGACAGAGTCCTAGCCCAGAGACAGATGCTAGTGACCATCTGTCAATGTCAGTAGCAATAACCCTCGGTATGTTTTAAACAGCACTAAGATGCCCGTGCCATTTCCCGGTAGTGTTGATGTTCCAGGAAGCATGCAGGCCAATAATAACACTCTACTTATAGGCTGCTGCTGCTCTCAATATTAGCAAACCTGTGTAGTATACAGGGTCCTGGAGCCGCTTTGCTGGGTTTGCTTTATTAATGCCAGGATCCCCCTTGCCAGTGTAAAATCTAGCTTAATCAAATGGGCCATTCAAAAACTATAATCCACACGAATCTACTTTCACCAAAGTGGACATGGAAATAGCATTTTTCAAAGATAAAGCAAAAGCAAAACTGCAAAAGAGCAAATGAGGCTAACAGTCATGAAAGCATTTCAAATGTTCCATTTTCTGAATGTGGAGGACAATTTAAGATTAGCATGCAAGTGAAATGCCAACTCTTCCTCTAGGATAATGTTTTAGATCCCCTGCCCATCTGATGGGCCTGGCTCTCTCTGCAGGGTAAGCCCCCAAAGTTTTGCCTTTATCCTCCACCTTTTTTGTTGAATTTGTTTTGTTGAGCTTCGGACTCTATGCTCTTTACCACTGGTAACCCATGCTAAAGTGCTTGTGCTCTCTCCTTCAAACATGGTAGAATTGGCTTATACCCAAATGGCAAATTACATTTACTTGCAGGTCGCTAGTAAAGTGGTAGTACATGTAAATTAACTGCTACTTGTGGGCCTGCACCAATTATTGTGCCGCCCACTTAAGCAGCCCTTTAAACATCTCATGCCTGCCACTGCAGTCTGTATGTGCAGTTTTAAAATTATATTTTGACCTAGGCAAAAAATCTTTTGCCAAGTCAAATCCTTCCTTTTAATATATGTAAGTCACCCCTAGGGCGAGGCCAAAACAGGGTGTCGTGTATTTAAAAGGTTGGACTTGTGTGTTTAAGTTTTACATGCCCTGGTAGTGCAAAACTCTTACATTTGTTTTTCATTACTGAAAGGATTACCATAACCATAGGATAACACTGGAGTTACTTTATAAAAGTTAATAAACTGTAATTTTCAGATGGGGACAGGTATCCAGTTCACGCTTGGGGTCTATGGAATTGTAATGAAAATTCCTATCATATAGTGAAGTCAAGATTTTAAATTACAATTTTGAAAATGCCACTTTTAGAAAGTTGACATTTTCCGGTTTTAGTTATTTAATGTCGGTCGCCTGTCCCAGGCCGTTATGCATTCCTCCTAGATATACACACAACAGAGAGCTTAAGTGTGCCTCGATGGGGCATCACTGGCAGGATGGGAGGGTGGAGCTGGGAATAGCCCTTACACTTGAATAGGTTGTGTCTGGCCCCCACACAGAGGGCTGCCTGCCCCCTGTAGTCTGTCTGGAACCAGGGCAGACAGGATGCCTGTGGACGTCAAAGGGAAACCTCTAGAAGCTGCTGCCACCTTCCAGAGGAATGGCACTAGGTATAAATACTGGACCTCAGACACCACCTCTTCATTACACTACTGAACCTGTGGATACTCTGCCAGCAAGGAGGATTGCTGTGCTGCTGAAAGAGCTGCCACTCTACTAGACTGCTGCTCTGAAGGAACTGCTACCCTGCTGTGCTGTCCTGCCTCCTGCTGCTCTCTTGCCTGGGTAAGAAGGACAGGACCTGCATCTGTTGAATCCAGGACTCCAAAGTGACTCCAAGGGCTAGTTACTGACCCCATGACTAGAGCTTCAGGACAGAAGCCTCCAACAACCTTGAACGCAGGACCTGCACTTTGCCATCTGTGAGTCCTACCCTGTCAAGTGGTGCCACCCCCAGTCCTTGGAAGCAGGCATGAAGGTGCTCTGCCAGCCCAATGGTGGATCCATAAGAACCGAAGTATCTTTAACGCGCAAACCGGAGCAGAACCGAGGCATCACCTCTGCTGCAAGGGCTCTCACGACGCACAGGACTCTGCATCGGCACTGCAGCAGCATTGGAACCACAGCCTGTGTAAATCTTTCCCCATGCAAGTCCTCACATCTTCATCGGTGGTAGCCTCAACAACGCAGTTTCTTGCATCGCAGCCTCTCGCAGCACAGCCTCCCAGCTACTCCGTAACGGCGTTTTGCCTTACCTGTGTTACGCATTTTCAGCACGTAACCTCACAACACTCCTCAACACAATTTCTTACACATCATTCCACAATAAGCTGTAGAAAAGGTAATGGGCTGCTGCCAAAGACTCCAATAAAGAAGAATTTCTGCTCTTTGGAGAAGCTCAAAAGAAATGGTCTAACAAATGGTGATCTATGGAATTCACCACCAGAGCCTACTTCTATTGTGTAGAATTTGGGAGTAAAATTCTTCTTTCCGCCCCCAAATTCTGTGTGTGGCTGGAACTTGTTTTCTCCCGTTATGTTAACTCAGGAAGATTCTGGGCTTGCTTCCTTTGGAGGCTCGTGAAATCGTAGTTCATGCAATTATTAAGTCCAGGATTGACTACCCTAATGTCCTCTATCTGGGCCTTCCAAATAACTTGACTGATTGTCTTCAGATCGTCCATAATGCAACTGCCCAGTAGATTAAGACACTGCGTTGATTACCTTAAGTAACTCCTCTGAACATTTCTCCTCAGGCATCGCCAGACTGCGAATTAGCTCTTCGGCCCACGCACATTTGTTAGTTGATCCACTGCGCCCCACAGCACGATGAAACAAGCACGTAAGGGTAAAATATATAAGGAAGTCCGGTCTCATAAACTTTATAGGGCATTCACTGTTAACAAATAAATTTGGTTATATTTTGTGGTATTTGAATCAAGTAATACAAGTACAGCAGTTTAATAATGTGTTTTCTTGCATGTACCTTACAGTTGAGTAACTCCGATATTCAGTATCACATACCATATGTCAGATCTTAATGCGTGCATATACTTAAACTGCTATATTACCCAAATGTGTTAACTTGATAATCAATAAATATATATATATATTTTTTTAAGTAACTGCTCTGTCAGCTTTCAAATCTTTGTTTCTGGCTCATACAACGTACTATTATACGGGCCCTAAATATTTCCGCGAAAGGCTTATTTAAGACTGTCTTGCTAGATCAGTAGTTCCCAAACTTTTTTGAACCACATCCCACTTTCAAGAATGTCAAAGTTTTCTGACCCACCACCTACCTTTAATCAACATGAGGGATGATTTTTGAATGCAACTAAAGCATCATGTAATACCACATTGTCATTTGCAGACAGCACATTTCCACTGAAATACTCACTAACTTTGAACAGACTTACAGCTTTACTAATAAAAGTATATAGCATACAGTACTCTAATAATGTGTAGAAATGCCGTTTGTGAATATTCATCATTTGGGCATCAGAAATCAAAGGAGTCTTTTTAGGTCGAGGACTACCGGTCTGCCGAAGGCAGAACCGGAAGTCGGAAGATTTAATGTTTTCTAGAGTGGCGATTTAGCCCGCCTCTCTTTTAGCTTCTCCTCCATTGGCTGGCTTCCTAAACGGAGGCCAGCTATTGGAGGAGAGAGCCGTCCCTCCAAATAGGCTCCGTCTTTTTCAGATTCGGGGGCGTGTTTTTTGGTGTTCTTTCCACTTTTTAGCAACGCCCTTTTTAGGCGTGTTTTTCTCTCCTCCTGCCAATGGCAAGAGGAGAGAAAAAGAAACACGCCCCCGAATCTGAAACCCTCACTGCGTTTCTCCGAGGCATTTCTGCTTTGCATCGGAGAAAGGCAGTGGTGTGCTTGCCTTTTGCTCTGCCTTATTCCTGTGGTCCCAGCGTGTCCAGCGTTCCCAGCGTGTATCATCTGGGGGCGCCCGAGGGCTTCAGTGCGCGTCTCCCGGAGAGCGAAAACAGTGCCAAGTGCCATCTTCCTTCAGACCCCGCAGGGTAGCAGGGAGGCCTACAGAGTTCCTGCACCTCCCTCCTGCATTCATGCTTTCAGGAGGTTGTGGGCTCCCTGCTCGTTTCCCGCCCTGAACAGCGTAAAACGTCAGCCTGTAATTGAAATGTCCGCCGCGGGTCTAGGAAAGAGGAGATAGAATCTACACGGCAAGAACCGTTGGGTTTGCTCT
This sequence comes from Triturus cristatus, assembly GCF_964204655.1. Taxonomy (NCBI): domain Eukaryota; kingdom Metazoa; phylum Chordata; class Amphibia; order Caudata; family Salamandridae; genus Triturus; species Triturus cristatus. Next base: position 738,290,572 of record NC_140586.1, on the reverse strand, counting down.
CTTTCGCAGCCGGGCCAACCGGTTTGACCTGGGGGTCCTGGTGCTACTGCGTTTGCTGCACTATTTATATCTGTAACCCTTGGTACGTCCAATCGTGGCAGGGACGGCTGTTGAGACCTCTATCACCCCCACCCCTCCCTGTGGGACCAACATAGTTGGTGCTGGCGTTTGGAAATTGTGACGTGTTTCCGGAAATCACTTTTTGTTGATGATTTCCACCCGGGCTTCTGGGTCGGTGTTGTCAGCACGACTTCGGTTGTGTGCATATGTCGAGGTTGCAGTGCAGATGTTTTCCTAATATCCAAGCGTGGGTCTGGAGTCCTACAGAGGTGCGGTCCACGTGCCCCCACAATGGAGCACGCTGAGGAGCGCGATCGCTGCTGGATGAAACCGCACCTCCCCCTCCCCTCAGGCCTGGGAACCACGGCTGGTAGAAGCTGCCCATCTGGCCAGGCGTGAAAAAGTGTGTCTCTTACAAATGCTCTTCACACAGGTAGCACAAGTGAGCCGGGGCGTCGGTCACACGTCGGGGGCACATGCAGGAACGGCAGGCCTCCTCTCCCCGCGGAGGTGTCACTTTCCCAGCACGCAGAAGGGCTTCACACCTCCAGCCGGGGCCTGCCAAATGTGCCTCTCGTCACCAGGTCTGTGAAAATAGGCCTGGAACGGACCTAAATCTGTTGAAAATGATCAGGTATTTTCTTAAACCTCTAAACACCTCCCCAGCCTAGGGTCGCCCTCTGCAAACACCTCCCCAGCCTAGGGTCGCCCTCTGCAAACACCTCCCCAGCCTAGGGTCGCCTTCTGCAAACACCTCCCCAGCCTAGGGTCGCCTTCTGCAAACACCTCCCCAGCCTAGGGTCGCCTTCTGCAAACACCTCCCCAGCCTAGGGTCGCCTTCTGTAAACTCCTCCCCAGCCTAGGGTCGCCTTCTGCAAACTCCTCCCCAGCCTAGGGTCGCCTTCTGCAAACTCCTCCCCAGCCTAGGGTCGCCTTCTGCAAACTCCTCCCCAGCCTAGGGTCGCCTTCTGAAAACGACCTGTTGTGTCTCCAACACTCCCCACACCCGCCAGCCTCCTTGCGTTCAGCAAACAGAGCCCCCCCCCCCCCCCCCCACCCGTGCTCTGGGATGGGCCATTACAGGGGACAATGCACAGCCCTTTGTTCCGCAAACACAGCCCCCGGGGGCTTTAGCAGTCCCATTCCAGGCGTGACCAGTTCCACCCCCTGTGCAGGCTTCAGCAAACAGAACCCGTGGGAGCCTCGTCAGGAGCAGCACAGGTGAGACCCGCCCACCCTGCCCCCCCCCCCCTCCTCTCAGCACACAGCCCCGGGGCGTCGGCTAGAATGTATAATGCACTGTGCTGCACAGAAACGAGTAAGGTAGGACCCCCCACCCCTCCCCTTTCTGGGCTGCCCACCTCCCTCTCGTGAGGGCACAATCTGCACATGGAGGGTGGGGGTTGGGAGGGTCAGAGGCCCACTGCCCTGGGCACCTAACATCATTCATTCCAAGAGTGGCGTTTACTGCCCCCACCAGCGCTCTCTGAAAGACAGCCCGGGTCCCCCCCCCCCCCCCGACGCCACCCACACCTGCACACCCCTGACGTGGAAGCAATTCACTTAAATAGCCCTAAAAATAAGAGAGATCAATCATTTACAATGCAATGGTCTCGGCAATATTATAGGTAGAGCTATTGGTATTGCTCATTATTTTTTTAATCATTTTTGTATCCTTAAATAAATGGCATTGTCATTTCTATTGGCATTAGCTTTTTTTTTTGCATATGTGATACCTATTGCATTAGCAGAGAGAGAGTGAGGTATTGAAATAGAGAGTGAGGTAGTGAGAGAGAGTGAGGTAGATAGAGAGTGAGGTAGTGAGATAGAGAGTGAGGTAGTGAAAGAGTGAGGTAGTGAGGGAGAGGGATGTTGTGAGGTAGTGATATATAAGCATAGAGTGATGTTGTGATGTAGTGAGATAGAGAGAGAGGTAGTGAAAGAGAGAGTGAAAGTGAGTTAGTGAGATAGAGTGATTGAGGTAGTGAGTGAGAGAGAGTGAAGTTGTGAGGTAGTGATGTTTTGAGAGAGAGAAGTTGTGAGAGAGAGAAGTTGTGAGATAGTGAGGTAGTGAGATAGAGTGGAGTAGTGAGGTAGAGAGAGTTATGTAGTGAGAGAGAGTGAGGTAGTGAAACAGTGATGTAGTGAGGGAGAGGGATGTTGTGAGGTAGTCAGATGTAAGCAGAGTGGTGTTGTGATGTAGTGAGATAGAGAGAGGTAGTGAAAGAGACAGTGAAAGTGAGTTAGAGAGATAGAAAGAGTGAGGTAGAGAGATAGAGAGAGAGTGATGTAGTGAGTTAGAGAGAGACTGAAGTTGTGATATAGAGAGTGAGGTAGTGAGAGAGTGAGGTAGTGATCTTTTTAGAGAGAGAAGTAGTGAGATAGTGAGGTAGTGATATAGATAGAGGGAAGTAGTGATGTATAGAGTTATGTAGTGAGAGAGAGTGAGGTAGATAGAGAGTGAGGTAGTGAAAGAGTGAGTTAGTGAGTGAGGTATTTTCTGACGGCAGAACTCTCACTCACTACCTCAATCACTCTCTATCTCACTACCTCACTCTTTATCTACCTCACTCTCTCACTACCTCACTCTCTATTTCAATACCTCACTCTATCTCACTATCTCACTCTCTCTCTGCTAATGCAATAGGTATCACATATGCAAAAAAAAGCCAATAGAAATGACAATGCCATTTATTTAAGGATACAAAAATGATTTTAAAAAAAATGAGCAATACCAATAGCTCTACCTATAATATTGCCGAGACCATTGCATTGTAAATGCTTGTTTGTTGTTGTTTTGAGCCGGTTAAAATCGGTTTCCACCACACTGCAGAGTTCTAAAAATGTTACTTAATGTTGGTCTAATTCCTGAATGCATACAGTTAATTCATAAAGGTTTCCATTTTGTTTGTGACATCCTAAGATTGTCATATAGTTCGCTTTAAAAACTCCACTCACTTTCCAGTCAGGGAAAGAGAAGTAAAAACCAATCACAAGTGAAAAGAATAAGCTGCAACTTGTCAGAAGGCATAGCCTGACATTTGACCTCTGTTGTTAAAGCACCGCTAATGTGACAAGATGAAAACAGAATTTAAAGGCATCGTGATATATTGCTCGTATTTTCCCGAAACAACAAAAATCGAGTCATGACCCACAGCGTAAGGGAACCAACTTGGTGTGTGGACGTGCTCATAGTGAAGTGAGCCAATGGCTGAAGCGAGTTGACCCCAGAACTGCCCCCTGGTGTAGTGGACGGAAGGAAAATGTGATCAATATATATAAAAATGAATAAATGTTTCGTAAAAGCAAAACGTCTATGCTAACATCAGACCTAAAAAAACCTAAATGTAACTCCAAAAATATCATTAGAAATTCTGCCTGCCCATGTTCTTTCCCTGTGCAGACAAAGCAATGAAATGGATCAAGTTCGAAAATGGTCTCATTTTTAAGATTGCCAAATTAACTTCAGGGCCAAAGGTTCTGTAGCCTCGAAAGAGAATCCTCAAAGCTCAAATTATCCCACGCTCACATACTCCAGGCCAGTGGATCATTTTAGCCCTGGATACTGCATAGTCCATCATAGTGCTTACAGATGGGCCTCCCAAATAAAGATTTATTTTTGAGCTGCTTTTTTCAAGAGCATTGAACTACAGCCAACAGGCTGATCACAACCTCTTTGTGTTGATCTTTCTAGTTTTCGCACATCTCATGCATGGAAAAGAAGCAGCTGTCTGATACCTGTATCATTTCAATCATTCATGGACATCAATCCAAATATCTACTACAAATGTTCTTTATCAGAATCTATTCTTGCTCGAAGGAAGACGATAATAACTAAAAACTGGAATTCGTGCCACTTTTATTAATTTCCTTAAAAATACAAACCAAAGCGTGTCCCAAAAGATACTACCATCTCACTGACAATCTAATGAGGTTTTAATTCAGTTACTTCTGTAGAATTCTGGGCATTGATCAAGTCTACATTTTGGTCATCTGTCAAGCGGAGCGAGATCGGATATCTGATGTAGCGGCAGGAAAACTGCCGAGCTTGCAAAAACGTCCACAAATGTCCAGGAGCTCACCATCATTGACGGAGCGGATCATAATCTCCGTGTTTCAAATCGGGGTCCAAGGGTTTCCCTCGCTCAATACATAATCTATGAAGCTGGATGTATACATGCAATGTATACGGGAAAAGGGAGGAAAAGTGTGGTTATCTATAGTAACTAACACTCGGAGAACTAGCCATGTTCAGGATAAGTGCAAGGGGATGAAAAATTATGGAACTGAGCCCTAAAGATAGGCCACTTCAGTAGGAAAATAACTGCGAGAAAAGACTCCTGCTCAATTAGTAACTGTACTCGTTTTACCGTATGAACAGGCCGGGTCCCTCATTTCTCAGTTTTTTTTTTATATATTTCTGCAGGTACAGGGAGGGGTCGCATTTCTCTAGCATGATACTGTTTTTTGCTGCTTCTAATTACCCGCCCCCTGACTAACGTTTTTAACAGCATAAAGTTAACTGAAATGCAACCTCCTTTTTAATAAAAGATTGTTTCTCCTGCTTAATATTTTGTGTTTGCCAGGGGAACCACCGCTATTTATACTTCAACTTTGGAACTTGGCCATCATCGCACTCACCGTTTCAATTCTAATACCAGCCACAGACAATCTGGGTGCTAGACAGGGCTTTAAGTGGGAGTCTCTCAAAGGGGCGTGGAAATGTAATTAATGGCGTGACTTAAAACACGTTAGCTAAAAATCTGTGCTCAGCATTATATGCCGCCCAACTTATATTTTGCTGTTTCTGTCATTGCATCCAGATATAGGATACAACAAGTAATAGCATTCCTACAAGTCAGGACTATTAGCTCGGTCAATGGTTGTTAGTAGTAGAATAAGATAAATAAACAGCAACTATGGCTTGAGCCCTGGTGACACCATGACAATGTTGCTGCTCCGGAGTTTTAAAAAGAAAAGGGAAATCCAGAGGGAAAATAACTCTTTAAAGGATGTCCCTTCCCCTACAACGCTAACCTGGCATGACGTCATGCCGTACCTTCTCCACTCTTGAGAAGTGAGCAGTGTGAGCACGCGCACATCGATGTGCCTGCTGTCTGGAAAAAAAATGGACCGCCTGTGCCAGGGTACAAAACAGAGCCCGACAGACGCGTTTCGAGGCCCCATTTAAACAAGCATTTGCAATGCAATAGGTCTTGCATTTGCGAAATTTTAAGCTATTGGCATTGTAAATGACAATGCCTTTTATTTATCGTTTTTTAAAATCAAAACATAGATAAAAGTTTTGTCATTTACAATGCCAGTAACTGAAACTTTCGCAAATGCGAAACCTATTGCATTGCAAACACTCGCGAAGCCCCTGGTGTCATGTATGAAAAGCCAGTGTCGGTGTGGGAATGCTGATGAAAAGAACGGGCGCGTGTGCCGAGAATGCTGTAATGCCTCATGAAAAGCCAGAGTTGGGGTGGACAGTTTGCCTTTGAAGAATTTAAACACGGAAACGCGTACTGTTCTGCCGCAGAGAACATACAGCTCGCGAAGCCCCTGGTGTGATGTATGAAAAGCCAGAGTTGGGGTGGGAATGCTGATGAAAAGAACGGGTGCGTGAGCCGAGAATGCTGCAATGCCTCAAGAAAAGTCAGAGTCGGGGTGGGAATGCTGATGAAAAGAACGGGCGTGCACGCCGAGAATGCTTTAATGCCTCATGAAAAGCCAACAATTCAGTGCCAGCGGTGGCAGTAACAGTCCGCAACTTCACCATTATGACCAAAACACCATCCTACTGAATGTCATCAGCACACACTTTGTACAACCTGGGACACTTGCCAGTTAGTGGAGCAAGCGCCTTTCACAGACTGCACGGCTCACTCTTCAGTCTGTTCAGTCACTAAAAATATGTTTTGGTATTCTTCCCCCTGCGAAATGCGCATCTGGGTTGCAAAGGATTTAGTGATGCGTTCAGGAGAAGTATATATAAATTGCAGCCGGCGTCAGAGCTGTCATTTTGTTTGAAGAAAGCTGCGCGTTCTGTTATTGCTTGCAAACACACTTCCCTTGCAGGTGATGCAGGTCCAGCATTGCATTACATCACCAGAGGGGCGGCCAGGGGTGTCCTGTTGCCAGGATGACTAAGCCCCCCAGGAATGTATTATCACAGAGCACTGAGAACGAGCCAGTGCATTTTTTGCTAGGAGGGATCCTGGGGAGTGGGGGTAAGAGTCAGGAGACCGATAATTCCTCGTGAACCATGTAAGAAATGTTTAGAGGGAAATGGTTCCAGGTCAGAATCCTGCTGTCTCCCAGAACCGCGCGTCTGCCGCTTGTTTATAAATGCATCGCGCTTTCACCGTAAGTGAAAGCGCGATGCATATATAAACACGTGTCTGGAAGAGATCCGTGCACGAGCGTGTGCGAGCGAAATCTCCTGTCCAGCTGAGCGGGGCCCAATACCAACAGGGCGGACACCAACCCCGCTTCCAGAGAAGCCGGACACGAAAGCGACCACAATACATCTTGCCAAGGCGAAGCAGCGCATGTGCGCTGCAACGCAGGCGAGACCTAAAAACTACTAGTGCTCAGCACCAGTGAGACGCAGCCCATTTAAAACCCTGGCTAGAGCTGGCCCACGTACATTAAGTAGGGGATTGGCTGTGTTGAATTGTGCGTACGTTTCAAATGAGATATAGCAGTTTCCCAATTTATAATGGTTCTTTTACAAACTCCCACCCGCAGTATCTTTCAATGCTATATATTCATTCAAAGTATAATTCTACCAATATGCATTCCAGTAAAAACAAAAAAAAAAAAAAACAAAAAAAAAAAAACACTGAACGCCACTCACATTCCAGTTGCAAATAATACCACTGTTTAAGGGAACACAACCTGTACATAATATACAAAGGCCACACACACCCGTGACTCAGAACCATCTCTCAGGAAAGACTGACAGGAACATCAGATTCAGTGGCTCTTGCCCAAGACACCCAAAAAGATAAGCATGGGAGACCCATCACTTCAATAAGCAGAGACTGTTGTTACAAATCACATGCACAGCTAAAGAAGCAAACGGAGAACCAGCCAGTTTAAGAATTGTGGTCATCCCACTGAAATTAGTCAAATGTTTAAAAACCAATGCTTTTAGAACATCCTACAAACACTTTTTGCTAAATCAAACATTCAAGCATGTTACCTCTATGAGCAATAATCCTATCGTGAGTCTACGCTAATATCGCCACTTTTACAATTTGTCTTCGACCCTTCAGCTAGGCTCCCCCACCTCATGACAATGTCCACTTTGGTGCAGATTACTTGCTAAGTATTAGTGAGGGCCAATTAATCTTGCACAAAGTAATTGTAAGGGTGTATGGTTTCATCAGTATACTTCAACACATCCACCAAGACACCATTAAAGGCACATGCAGATATAAAGCCACATTTGTAGGATGGCTTCTACTTCTACTAAGTTACTTACCTTCGGTAAAGCCTCATCTGGTAGAGACACTATCTAGCCTCAGATTCCTTACTTTTAAATTATCCCCAGGCATTAGACGGGATCCAGAATTTTTTTTCTAGATAAGCACCCATGCGCGCCAGTAGGTGGAGTTATTTGGCTCTGCGTGGTCTCTTCAGCGCCGTCCATGCCAGAAATGAGATGTGCGGTGCCTATGTAGGCAACACCCCAGGGCGCGGACATCAGTTTCACGTTTTTTTTTTTAGACTCTTTTTTATTGTAAAAACTTCGAAAACAAGGCATAGGTTCACAGAGGCACAACATAGGTAATGGCATATACAAGGTTTCATCAGTACACAATATACTTTTGCCGTTGGAGTTACGGGGAAGGGGAAGACATCTGAATCGCTCAGTCTGGGGGGGGGGGGGGGGGGGGCACATATTTCACCTCGGTACAAGTTCCAAGGGGTCCAAATCTTAGACCACTTCCCAGGGGCATCCCCTTGCTATGTAAACAGATTTTTCTCGTTGCATGCACCAATCAAGGTCCTTTTTCCATTCCGTAACTTTGGGTGCTTGTGGGGCCCCCCAGTGCTGTGCAATATTTCTTTTAGCTATCATACAGGCAAGTGTGACCCATTGTATGGCATAGGCGTTGAGGTCCGGGGGTTCCCAGATATTAAGGAGACACCTGGGAGCCTCTGGCCGGAGTTCAACCTCCAGGACTTCACTAAGAATCGAATGTATCTTCTGCCAATACTCCTGAATTATCCCACAGTGCCATATGATGTGTATAAATATACCCGGTTCGGTGCATCCCCGTCTGCAGGTCCCATCAGTTTGTTTCCCCATGTGCACCAGTTGCGGCCCTGTTAGATATAGTCTGTGTAATATTTTAAGTTGCACTAGGCGGAGCCTTGCTGATATTGCAACTGTTTTAGGGGATGAGATAGCTGTCTGCCACCCCTCATCATCTAATTCTATACAGTCTCCCGTCCATCTCTCTCTCAGTAGGGTCAGGGGGTCATGCATGTTATTGATCAGCTTTCTGTATGTCAGAGATATGGCCCGCTCGGGCAGGTATCCATCAAGGAGTCTATCCTCCAGGGGGGTGCTATCAGGTAGTGAGGCTTCTCCTGGCAGTACGGTCCGCAGTGCGAGCCGGACCTGGAGGTATCTGAATAGCTCTGAGTCGGCAAGTGAGTATTGGGTCTGCAAAGCACTAAACGGTTTTATTACCCCCGCCTCCCAAAGATCACCAATTGTGGAGATACCGATCAAATCCCACTTGTCAAACCCCTTTGAGTCTCCCAGGTATCCTAGTTTTTGTGAATCCCAAAGTGGGGTAGCAAGTGTTAATCTGTTGGCCCAGCCCAGTGACTGTGTCGCAGTGTGCCATATCTTGGTCGTGTGCTTGGTAGGTCCTGTCAGGGGGAACTTTCCCGGAGTGGAGTACAATGCTCGACCGTACACCCCGCTGGGCAGGAGCCAGCGGTCCATACGGAATCCTGGGGCATCAGGGGGGCCATAGGTGCCATGATTGATCGCGATCAGATGAGCTGCCCAATACTATCTTTTAATGTCAGGCAGTCCAATTCCACCATCGTACCAGCCAAGCGTGAGCTTTGATAGTGCTATACGTGGCCTGCCTCCTCAGAGGAGAGCCCTCTGGAGGCTCTCTATTTCCCCAAAGTACGAAATAGGAACGGGATCTGCGGCATTTTGCAATGCATAGAGGAAGCGCGGCAATGACATTTTGAATAATGCCGCCCTACCCAGTAAGGAGATAGGGAGCGATTTCCAGTGCAGACACGATTTTTCATGCCAGAAGCGCAGAGCCTCAAAGAGTACAGACCACTGGTGTGTGAAACTAGGGCTCTGAAAGGGGAAACAGCCCTAAGTCTATAAATCCGTTCCCAGAGCGGGGTCGATGGGTGGGTTGGTAAGGAATCTCGCTCGTAGACAAAAAGCGTCTCCACACAAGAGCCGCCTTGGAAACTCCAGTGTGCAGAATTGCCGATAATGCACGTTCTCTGCAGTGGCTAACATATATAACCAAGGCTCTACCCACTGCTGAAAGAGACCTTGCACCAACTTCAGGTGGCGATGCCATTCGTGATCCACTAAGCATCTTCAGCTGAGTTCGTCCACTCTGGCCTTCAGAAAGCTTGCCAGATAATGAACCACCATGAAAACACCCAGACATTCCAGCCACGTCCAAAGGTGCGGAGCCTCCTGACAGAGGGTCCGCGATACCACCCTGATTGTTGCAGTACCACATGCCAATGGTATTGTTGGTGAACACTTGCACTAGGCTTCCCTTGATGGAAGGCAGAAAGGTTGTCAATATCAATCGGATAGCACAAAGCTCCAACAGGTTGATGTGGAGTCCGGATTCCACCGGAGACCAGAGTCCTCTGGTCCCCACCTCTCCCATATGACCGCCCATCCCAGGAGAGACACATCTGTCTCTACTATCAGATGTGGTTGGGGAAGGGAGAGGCATCTGCCTCTGACCCAATCGAAGTAAGTTAGCCTCCACTCTAGATCTCTTGCAGTGCCCACCAAGATCGGGCCATGTCAAAGAGATTCCCTGATGCTGCGCCCACTTGAACTTAAGGTACCACTGCAGAGCCTGCATATGCCAAAGGGCTTGAGACACTAGAAGGACGAAGGAGGTCATGAGGCCCAGCTGCCTCAGTCTACCTCACCAAAACGCAAGATAGAGACTAAAATATCGTTATGATAGCCAAAATATCCTGGACTCGCTGTTCGGGAGGATAAGCCTGAAACCACTGTGTCCAGAAGAGCTGTGACGAAAGAGAGCATCTGAGAAGTGATCAGGGCTGACTTTGGCACGTTGATAGTGAACCCCAGCTAGTGCAGGAGGTCAGTCGTAGTCTGGAGGTGGGAGACGACAGCCTGAGGTGAGTCAGACTTCAACTGCCAGTCATTGAGATGGGGGACGACTGGTACCCTTGATCTCAACAGATGAGCCGCAACCACTTCTATCACCTTGGTAAACACCCGAAAGGCGCGGGTAAGGCCAAAGGAGCACGGCAAACAAGTGCTTGTGGCCTGGACCGACCGCTGGCTATCTGTCCCACAAGGTCTTTGAGTACTAAGTCCTCAGCCAGAGGATGGAAAGCTTGCGTAACATGGTGGTAGGCTGTATAAACGCAGCTGGAAGTCTCTTCCGTGGCCACGAAAGGAGTGAAAAATGGACTGTGGTTGCGAGGGGCCATGGAAAGGTCCAGTGGCCCGACCGCAGCTCTACTGTCCGTGAAGTGCTCTAGTGCTGAATCGGCCTCATCTCCTAAGACAAAAAGAACAATTGATGGACAGAATGCAGAACAATGTCATACATTCACCCCAGTACAGAGATCTGGGCCTAAATCCATTGTTTTTTTTGCCCACCATGCCATTCCAGTTTGCACCCAGCCATATGCAAATCAGACTTGACCCGGCACCCAATGTTATTGTGTTTGCTTCATCTCCGAAGAGACAGGAGTCCTCAAAGGGCAGTCCATGAGCGGTCTGGATATGCCTGAAAAGCCAGGGATTCTCAACCAGGCGTGACACAAAGGCCAAAGACATTGAAACCGCTCTGCCTTGTAAGTCAGTCATATCCAGCCCACAGCATAGTCCTTCCATCAGCAATAGTTTAGGAGAGTATGGCTCGGGCCTCCTCCGAGACCACAGGCAGTACATGCACATCAGAGTTCAAGAGAATGGGTGTGTCGGCCAGAAAAGGCCTGCAGAGTAAACCAACCGTAGTGCCGGGCTGACCGAAAAAAACATCTTCATTTTCAAGATATCTATCCTCTGGCTTCCCTGTTGAATAGGGAATGCGCCAGGATATACTTTGGAAGTGGGGCTTGGACCACCAAGGTCTCCGGGGTATGATCCTTTGCTTGGACAAGGATGTCTGTGAGGGCTTCATTAAATGGGAGATTAGGTTCAGAAGGGGTGACTCCTGGCTAAAGCACCTCCGTCAAGACATTCATCTTGACAGCCACAGAGGGTGGCTGAAGATCTAGGACCTCGTAGCCCTCCTCACCACAATAGCACATGAAGGTCCCACCGCTGTGGCCACAGTAGGAGAGACCAAGCTAGTACCTGGGGAGTTGTCCAATTCACTGGCATACGCCAAATTCTCACACCAGGTCCTCCATGAGATCTAGGGGCTGGTATTCTTCAGGATCCAGTGGCCTCGCCCATTCATCCCAAGTCCTAGACCACAGGAATAGGGCATAGGGTCAGGCCTGGATGGAATGGCTCCAGTCAGAGTTGAACAACATCCTTCCGGCTCTGTGCCGGAGTCGGGGATAAAATTGAGGCCAGGGCCGGCGAAGGTAGAGGTCGCTCTATGGAACCAGTCCAGATCCATCCATGGATCCAAAGGCACGACTATTGCAGAGTGTGAACGTACTGGCGGAGGACTAGTAGGTGCACCTACCAAACCTGTAGGGCCCGAAGGTGCTCCAGTGGGGACAGCCTGCCAAAATAGAAGGTTTAGGCCTCATAAAACTCTTGGAGTTGGGCGATGGTCACTCTGAATCCTGGAAACTCAGGGAGGTGCTAGATGGCCCTGTCGCAGGCTCAACTGCGGAGCAAGGCTTGGCATGCCGATGCTCCATTGTCTCGTTGGATGACTTCAAAGGACAGGGAGAAGTCAAAGACCCTTTTTGATTGCTTGTTCTTTTAATGCTTGTTGGCCTTACCCAAACGCCTGGATGGCTTGGAGTGCGACAACTAGCGTTTTATAGTGGCTCCGAGACCGATCCAGGGACCTTCCTATTGACTGGGTCAGGACTGTGATGGCATCGAGCGACAAGGCGCTCTCCTTCAAGGCCTTGAGGTGATTGGCGCGACAATCGACACAGGTCTTGGCGTCATGGTTGCTCTCGAAGTACTAGAGGAAGAAGGTGTGGGTCTGTCACGGTCAATTGCCTGTGACGGGAAACAGCCATTACAGCGCAGCTGTTTCCCCGCATGTTATTACATCACATGCGTTACAACGCATGCGATGTAATAACGCGTAGCCATTACTATGCATGCCATTACATTGCATGTGTTTTTACAATGCATGCGATGTAATGGCAATCCACATCGTTGTGCAGAAACTGAGGCTGGTCCGTTTCCTCACAACAACATGCACCATGCACCGCCCCTCAGACGCAGGAACCAGGAGAGAGGAACCATGAGGAGAGAGAGGTAAGGGGGGGATTGGGCTAGGGATGGGGGTTATTTTTTTAGGTTAGTGTTGGGGTAGTGTTGTAATGTTTGTGTAGTGTTGGGTTGTGTTTTAGGATTTAGGGTAGTGTTTGAGTGTAGGGACCGGACTGGGGGGAGGGTCCTGCTGGGGGATTTAGGGTAGTGTTGGGTGACCGGACTGGGGGAAGGGGGAGGGTCGTGCTGGGGGCAGTGTTTTAGATTTTAAGGTAGTGTTGTGGTGTTTGTGTAGTGAAGGGTAGTGTTTTTTGGGTAGTGTCAGGGGGTCGTGCAGGGTAGTGTTTGAGTGTAGGGACCAGACTGGGGAAGGGTCATGCTCGGGGTAGTGTTTTAGGCTAGTGTTGTGGTGTTTGTGTAGTGTAGGGTTTGGGGTAGAGTCACTTACCTTGCAAAGTTTTACCATGAGTATAGCTTTATCACGCATGCCTGTGCGTTGTAATGGCATGCGTGGTAAAGGCATAGTCGTGGTAAAATGTTGCGATGTAATGGCATGTTGTCGTCATTGACATCGCGTAGTAATATCCACATTGTAATGGCATGCGTGGTATTAGTATGCGATGTAATGAGACATTCGCCTGTGACAAGGGCCACAGGGCTTAAAACCAGCCTTCCTCGCGGACATACCCCCACACCGGTAGACAACCTTGTTACGATAGTTTGTTGAAGGTTTTTTGAGACTGTCAAAAAGTGATTGGGGTAGCTCTTCTCTGGATCTGCACTGCTGGCGCAGGAATAAAAGAACCGATGTCAGCGCGCTGGGGTAGCACCTATATATGCAGAGTACACGTCACTTCTGGGGCAAGCGATGCCACATGGAGCCAAATAACGCTCCTACCAACACACAGAGGTACTGCTCCCAAAAACATTTGACGCCTGGGGATAGTTCTAAGGTAAGGAATGTGCGGCTAAAAGTCTCTATCACCTCAACAGTACAAAGTCATTTAGTAGGGTGTTCTTAAATTGGCCATCACATTAAAAATCAGGCCAGCATCACCAATAAGGAGGGGTTTTCAAATGTATTTGTGATGTGGAAGACCTTCTCAGTGCTGTACAAAGCTTCAAAAGTTAGTATATAAACACAGATGAACAGGCAGGCGGTTACATATACATCACTTAAGTGAAAATAACTATTGGGCGGTGAGGCGCAGACTAACAATGTTTACGTAGAAGTTCACATTTAACACCGACTTAGTGACCTGGTCATGATTCGGACAGCAAACAGGTGAGAGGGAAAAACAAGCAGTGAGCAAAATTAGTGGCTTATCATGCATGATAAGCATGACCATTAAAATGATGTGGCAACCTAGGCACACGTTATGAGGCGGTCTTGAAAAAATTATGCAGCTATAAGAGTCGAAATATTCAGCATTTTTTGCAACAGTACTATCTAGCTATTTTATAATTTTAATAAATATGGACACAAAAGTGATTCCAACGCTGTGTAAAATACCAAAGCTCCTTAAGAAAGAAAGGAATACATATTCATTTGATCCTTTTGCAAATTGTATTCACTGTGCACAGAACATCATTATATACACCACCACCCCTGGAAAAGTAAACAATAAAAAAGTGTGTGTAAACATACAATGTTGTGCACAGCATAAAGCACAGCTAAATGAGCACACATCTTGTGACAGTATGTGCGCCTCTTTTATTCATTGAATTTCTTAGGTTTAAAAATGGTCATCAGCCGGGCTCAAGTCCCAAAAAAAGAAGTGGGGGGAGAGTCACCAAGATAAGCAGAATGGGTGTGAGATCACAGGAAGTGACATCACCGTTTGCCATCACAGGAAGTGGGATCACGGCATGTGGCATCACAACCCATAACCTCACAGGAAGTGACATCAGATCTTAAGACCTTACATATGTTTAGCAGGTCTATTATGAGTACATTTGAGCACATTACAATATTTACCAAATTAGATTTTGCACTGGGATTGCGCTAAAATATTGATGCAATCTTAATGCAAAAGCTGGGCCTCAACTTGTACATATTTTTTAACCCTGCCACAAAGAAATTGGAAACAAGGAGAAACATGGCCGAAAATATATTCTGCTTAATTGGTTGTAATGTCTATAATTTTAAAATATCTTTTGAGGTTAAGGCACCTGCTGCAGAGATCTTTGTGTGGCAGCTAAATCTCAGGGAATAATAAAAATGGTAAAATGACTCTGGAGGATAATGTATTTGCTGGAGAAATCTCTTTTGCCTATTCCTGGTTTTAAATAAAGGTAGCATAGAGGGTTAATAGGTCTTCTGCAAAGCATATTATGTGGCACACAGATGACAGATTTGTATTTTATGTTTATGGGTAAGTGGTTACTCCTTTTGTTACTGGCAGTTCATAAATTGTAATCCTTCTAATATAACGCAGGGAGGTATGAAGGAAATGTACACCCTGTAATGTAACGCTCACTGTCTTTTGTAACACATCCTTTATATTGATGTACACATGATTTATTGTCAATGCATAATCTGTACATGTGATGTAAAGCAGTCAGACACCCTGCAATGGGATGAGAACAGCTAAATTGCCATTGAAGAAAAATAACAAAATAGTGGTATTTAAATTGTAATTTGTGTAAATACTGGGGCGGCCAACACATCTGACGTTGTTACTGTATGCATGTCTCTAATATACAGGGACTGAAGACATTAAAATGCATTTCTCCCTTAAATATCTGTGAAGTGATAAAATGTGAGCCTTTCCCCCTTCATTGCATCTAGGAGTGAGGCTTCAGATAGCTCCAAGCCAGTATACGCCAACATATAGAAGGCCAAAAGGCCCCTTAACTCCAGCTTTTGTTATGGGCAAAGCTGGAATCTGATAAGCGCCTTCCCCGCCTGCACGCTGCTGCCCCGAACAAAAGCAGACAACATGCAGGCGCTGCTTATAGTGTCCCGGTGACAGGAAATTACTGCAGGACGAGTTCAGCATATTTCTGGGAATTCCACGAGAAGTAGAAAGGAACGTGGCGCTCCCTGAAAGTAGCCAGCTTTGCAGCAGGACAGACGGCGTCTACCCTCTGAAAATAGTGGGTTAGCGGCTTCTACCCTCAACGCACGCGTGTTCTTCAGTTTTGATTTCACTACGTGTCCACACACAATGGACCGCTATAAGCGCTCCTTTCCAACAATAAGCGGCTCTGCAGAACAGTATTTTTCATTACATGTGTATGATGAAAGTATCACCAATAGGCGAAATAAGACCCAAGAGACAACCTCAAACAGAGAAGCACAACGTTAAGTATTTTCCTCTACTCTGAGGGCGCCTTGAAAGAACTGTTGATTAGAGAACAGTGTCTATAGAGCAACATCCAGCTACAGATTAAGCATAGGATTTTTATGACAAAAAAAGTAAACTTTACCACCATGATTACATTCTATTTAAATATGTCGGAATTCTGTTCACTCTAGGGAATAAGTCCCTTTCCCAGCCGATTAAATATGGGCACAAATTTCACCTAAAAATACCAGAGTATTACAAAAAGCAAATGAAAGATACATTGTGTGCCCCTGTCGTCTCTGGTGCACCCAAGATGTAAAACGTCTGAGCTGCACAAGAAAGGCAAATCCATGTGACCCAACGTCTCCCCGCCCTGCAGACACAGCTCTGAGTGCTGGCGGCGGACCATCAGCCTCCAGTTTCCTGTGGTGGGCAGGCTGTGAAGGAGGTATGGTCCCTGCTTCCTTCAGACACAAGCAAGGTGAACAGGTGTGTCACGCCATGGTGCTCCGTCTGGCCTCCCCACAAGCAGCAGTGCAGAGCTTGCCTTGTTGGTAATTGGACTAGAGGGACAAAAGTTTCTCTCCTGGTTGCACCAGTCCTTGCGTTGCGATGGGTATCCCCTGGGACATCACCCACAAGGGTGGTTGGGAAGCTCTAGCATGCTGACTGTTCGCATCAATTCCCATGCTCTTTCCCCTGTGGCCCTGTGCCCTAACCAGGGAAATGGGGACTAGTTGGGCGTGGAACCCATGCACGTTGCTCCCTTGATGATCCACAAACCCAATAAGGACAAAACCCAGCCCTGCCAGCAGCACTAACACTAAGAGAAACAACAAAAGCCGTCTTCTCTGGCTCCACTGGACCATTTTTGATGGTGAAAGTTGTGTTTTAATCCTGGTGATCACAACTATACTCTGGGACCATGTATTTCAGTCCTCCAGGACTATAAAATGTTACCAAATTTCGGGGAGCTGTTTCTTCCCAGCTCTCCCTCTGCTGCCCTTCCGTTTCTCACACAGGACCTGTTTCCTGTCTGGAAGACAAGCCATTTTACTAGGCCTGGGGTGACAACAGAAGCACCCCCATGATCCCCAAGGCATACTGCCCTGCTAGCCT
Source organism: Triturus cristatus (assembly GCF_964204655.1). Taxonomy (NCBI): domain Eukaryota; kingdom Metazoa; phylum Chordata; class Amphibia; order Caudata; family Salamandridae; genus Triturus; species Triturus cristatus. Next base: position 738,273,460 of record NC_140586.1, on the reverse strand, counting down.
GCGCCACCAGGTCTCATGGCTCCCTTTGGCCACTTGCAGGGCATGTGTGTCAGGGAGAGCCTCCCCCACTCGTTTTGGAGCTCACCCTCCTTTAGGACCACTCGGGAGAAGATTCAGGGGAGCCCTCTGTAGTGGGGGATCCAGCAGGTTCAGGGGGCAAGTGCCACTGCTGCTGGAGAGCATATCCTAGTCCCCAAGTGCCAACTGAAATGAGAGGTCCTTAAATTAGTCTTAAGTAGGAGTCTTATGACTTCTGTCCTCCAAGCTGGGCATTCCTCTGGCTTTGCATCCCCCAGGTGCAGACTGTTGTCAAATTCTTTCCATTGTGTGTGGGCTTTTAATTGGGGTTGCAAAGTTCCAGAAGGCAGGCACCTCTGTCCAAATCCTAGGATGACACCATCATTCCACCCCGTCCCAAGCCTCTTGCACAGCCGTTTAGGGATTTAACAAAACTATGCCTGCAAGTGGTGTTACTGAAAGAACTACTTTGAGAGGCCAAGCCGCGCCTCTTTAATTGCTAAGGCTGCCTGGTCTCTTACTTCAAAAACTTCGATAAGGAGCCCCTCCGGTGACTGGCTCAGAGATCTGGATACCCTCCTTTCTTTCTGTGGGGTTGAGTCTTCTCAGGCCAGATGTAATGTGAAAAGTAATTAGCATATGCAGATTCGGTCCCCCCTTTTTCCTCTCTTGGGAACAGACACAGTCACTGGTAAATGGTCTTACTGTGTGAAGAGGCCTTTGATTTTCCATCTGCCCAACTATGTGACTAACTTGGGCCACCAGGGTGATTCACAGCCCAGAATCAATTTAGAAGCGGAGTCAGAGAAAAATTACAAATCTTGAAGTGCTAGAAGGAGTGCAGGTATGTGGAAATGAATGCCAGATCTACATTTGGGATCCTGTTTACCATAATACGGGTGCATCAACTTAGTCTCTAGACCAGTCTATAGGGAAACCGTAATTTGGTGCAGTTATCGCCATTACTGTACAGCACAGTGAAGTGCACACACTTTTTAGAAAATCACTACAGATGTACATACTCACACTATGAATGCCAAATCTTATAAGATCTACCCAAGTCAGCATCAATCCTTGATGGGTCTCCTCTGCAACAGGCTACTGAGCTCAGTTAGGCGGTAGTCTCACACGCTCAATCTGCACATACGTGTGTGCACCAATTCACAAGCAACCACTCCAGAGACTCCTATACTTGCTGCACAGCAGCAGAGCTTAACTTTAAAGGTAGACACTGGCAGTTACCATGCTTGTAGAGCTTTATCAGTGTGGTCACCCTGGATTGTTCCCTCTTTGCTAGACCCTATATTTTTCGCTGACTTTCGAATTCTGTAAAATGTAATCCTGTTAACCAACGGTAAAGAGCCTGAGCTCCTCCCTTTAAACATGGACACATTTGCACACTTCCGATTGGTATGTTTAACTTGCCTATAAGCCCCTAGTGTCCTAGTATATGGTACAAAATGTACCCAGGGCCTGGAAGTTAAATGCCGTTAGTGGACTGCATCATTTATTGCATAATAATCCAATATGGTGGCAATGCATACATGGCTTCAGGCTTACCATTGTAGTCTGACTTTAACAGAGCAGAAACATGCACAGCGACCTGTCAAAATAAACCCCTCTGACGAATCAAAAAACGTCCTTTTAAATATTAAGTCACCCAAGCATAGATAGGTCTTATAACCCAGAAGGCAGGGCGCATGGCATTTAAAAGTAGGAAATGTTAACATTACATTTCTGCAGGTCTTTACAGTTACTAGCACCCAAAAGCTATTTTCAATGTAGCAGGCCTAGCGGTCACGTATATAAAACCACAGTACAGATTAAAATACTAATACTGTATCTCAGGAATGGGACCAACTAGAACAATAATTAAACAAATTCAATGATGAAGTTGGATTTTCAATAAATATTAAGGAAAAGTAATTTTTAGAAAGCCACCTTTTCCCTACTTGAAGTTCCTGGGGGTAAATTTGCATAGGATCTCCAGCCAGTGATTAGCCTTTATTAGGTTTGGAACTAGGAGGCATTTCACACCTTTTTCAAATAGTAGTCTGACCTGATCGGATAGATAGGACTCCTCTGAACTCTGCAGACTAAGTAGTGTGAGGGCTGTGGCAATCCTTTTTCACACTACAGTGTCATATCCTGCTTGCCAGGTTTCCTGGATTTACATATAACACTTGGGTCACACTTGAAAAGGGGAGGACAGAATGCCAGGACATTGCTTGTGCATCCACTGTCTGGTTTCTGAAGGACCCTGCTTTTGTCCTACAAGACGTATGTCTCTGGTTTTGTTGTGGATACAGTTACAGTTCCTGGTGCAAACTGGATTTAAGTATCAGATGCGACAACACCAGGAACATCACAGTACACTTCCCACCCTCAGAACCCAAGTATAGTGTTCTGAAGACTTTCGCCATCTTGGATCTGATCGAACACATTGAATTTTGGGCCTCTCTAAAATAAAACAAACAGCAACAACTGCAAAAGTAGGTTCTTCAGGGCTTGGAAACATTACCCCATTTGGTTAGAGAGTGACCAGGAGTCACCCCCACCCACTAGCTAATGCAGGGCTTAAATGCTATCTCCAGGCACCCACTCCAGAACACCTCTGGACCTTCAGAATATCAGAAGAACTGAACATGCTATCTGTGACCTGAAAGGAACCCTGAAGGTCTAGACCTGCCCACTCTTATGCACTGCATGAAGACGTGGACTCCAAGGTTCAGTTGGCTGATCTCCTGTGTGGCTGCAAGGGACACAAGCTGCAGGAGGAACATTCCTGGAAGTACCCTGCTGACTAGTGGCAACTGGACCTGGACAGATATTCCAAGAGTAATCCTTCTAGAAACCCAATCCAAACTTTATGTATAGCCAGCAAGTCCTCTCGTCAGTCTACTTAATATTGAATGTGCGCCTTCCTGCTGGACGACATAGTGATTGATTTTCTAGAAGGATTACTCTTGAAATATCTAAGCCCAAACATATACTTAACCGGCAAGTCAAATATTGTGCAATCAGTTTGGGAATTTCAGTTCATGCTCTACAAATCCACTCCCTTAGAGGTCCAGTAAGCTCACATATTAGATGGGCTTATCGACTCTGCTCAACTTTTCGTTTCTGATGGAGAAGGCAGAAAAGGTCTTTAGATGTGACCATCCTGAAGGCAGCAGCAGGGGTTCGCTAAAACATGCATAGATTTGCCTACAAAGGCCACGAAAAACACTGGATATATACAGAAATAGTTATAACATAATGGTGCTGAAATAAAATAAATGTTCACGGCAGATTGATGAGAGATCCTTTACAGGACCTGACACACATCAATATAAATACTTGACTGGCATATGATGTAGCACAACTTATCATTTGGATGCGGCTTTAAAGACCCATTTTGACTATTATCTTTTAATGTGATGTCATGTCTGAAAGTTCACAGAATGCATGAAGGAGTATATGTCTGGGGTGACTGTAATGTGACATGATGTGTGTAGGAGTAGTTTTTAAATGTTGCTTTATAGTACTCTTCTCTAAAGTATGACCCAATTGTAATTACGGAGAATGACATGCTTTCTATTATTAGAACAATAATTTCTCTCTAAGCTTCACAACATGTCTAAAGCAATTTCTTTGTAACATGAGTAATTTTGTAATGGTGAATAATAAAGTAATCGGGGACATGCAGTACACGTTGCGTTCAGTCTTTGTGAATGGTAGGTGGGTTGGTTTCCACCCCTTTCCAACATGGCTTCCAGATGATGAAGGGTGGCAATGGAGGAACTGTCCAGGGTAGAATAGCTGCTTTCAAGGATGCTTACGGTTGTGTATGTGTTTACAGCGGTGTCAGGGGAGCTTGATGACCAGTTTCCAATCGTGGTGGCCAGATGTTAGCTGTGGAAGGAGGGAAGCAGAGCGCTCCCACGCCAAATACCTTCTCAGGTCTCCGTGAATTAAATTAGTGCAATTAATTAGGAGCTCAAACAATTAGAGTGTGTCAATTGCGGTTTATAGCACTCACTATGAAGCAGATCACTTAAGGGCTTCCTACAGAGAATTATTTTATTTTAAAGTACTTATCATAACAAGACACCAAAGAATAATCATACAGACATTTTCGAGGTTTTCCTGAACGCTCAATACGAAGTGACATGTAAACAGCGGTTGGAAGTACATGCTACTGCTGAGGCTCAAGCCTGTGATAATCCTTATTAACACTGCTACCCTCAATGAGCTATGGAAAAGGAAATTGAAACAAAGGTAATGCCTTTGTATTTAAGGCTCCAAGAACATTTAAGGCAAGCATGCCCTAGCACCGTTTTCCTTTAACCTGCTGAGTACTGGCATTGGCCGTACTCCTGGCCCCAGCTCTGCTTTGCACTGGGACATTAGTAGGGGCAGCCGGTAATCCTACCACTGGCTCCTGCATACTCTGCTCAGCCCTCCCCCCCCCCCCCCCCCAGTAACTGTGGTATTGCATCAGCAATTGGCCGAGATATGTGGCCCTACACACTGGGCGAGTTTATCACTCTGATTAAGAAATACTGCAATTCAAGACCTACACCACCTTGGGTACAAAAGATACCCTATGCCAGAGTAATTTACAGATGACAAGATCATCTCCAAAAGGACTTTCTGCCCTTTATAAAGTGCTGCTCGACCTAGCATTTGTTGCAGGTCTAGGATCTGGGTGACAAATACCCTACTAAAGCTCGAATCTGGCTTCACTGTCATTCCACATCGTACAAACTCCTCTTTCCAGTCACCATGATTATCCCCCATTTCCTCTATGACAGGGCCTCATCCTGATCCTCAGCCCGATCATAACACCAGGCCATCGGACCCAAAAAAAAAAAAACTTTAGTGAGAAAGACGGCTGTCCTTCTCTCACAACTAACACAAATCATATTTCCTTCCAGCAGATCACAGTAGAGCCACAGACTAGGATAAAAAAAAAGTCCACTGGCCACCTTGTGAAAACCTCCAATAGGGACACACTGATACTCATCTTGCTTAGGGGCAGGGGGTTCTTCATCTCCTGACACGATATGGGAAAGGGCCAGCATATTTCTACCTAGGGATATTTTTTAAAGTACTAAATGGCCACACAAAAAGGGGCATTATCCTAATCCTTTCATGAAGGACTATACATTGGGACTCAAATCTGTCAAGCAATACCCCCTATCTGGAAATTTTAACTGGACATGGTCCCGAGTGGCTGCGGCACAGGGGGAGGAATTTGGAGGATCCTACTGATTAACTAGGCAACAGACTAAACCCTTCTCGATGTCCTCCACATCTGTACACTCAGTGGCAACAGAAAACGCTCAGTCAATCTATTTAACAGCCACACAATATTAACACCGGTGGTGTTCTAGTACATGTGAACACCATCAAGCATGCACTACAATGTCAAGTGGGGTAGAGATCACGAGAAGGGCACACAGTATTGCGTGAGGAAGCAATATGGAGCTTTTTTCACAAATACTGAATCCCTTGCAGAGCAAGGGGTTTTCAGAAAACCTGCAATGCTATACATTTCTGAATAATGTAAACTCTGGAGATATCTGGGAGTAGACACGTGAAAAGTGGAGTGGAGAAATATTGTTTAAGGATGAAGGACAAGAAGGGATCAATGTGGCTATTTTTGGCATGCTCAGAAGTCCATCTAGGTATGTATATGAGAGAGGCATAATGGAGTTGAAACCTGGCTCAATGTTATTTTGTTCTTAAAATCAGTAAACATGTTTTTAAACAAAAAACAAAAAACCTGCTATAAAAATAAATAGGCTATAATAAGATCACATAACGAAGCGATACAGTAGATAAACCTCAAATCTGTAAACTTTACCATGGAGCTCACTCCAATTATATTTCAACCCACAAAGATTCTTAAACTACATGTCTTAACACATTTCTTACAACTGAACTAGTGTCTGTCTGTCTCTCCTCCGCCCCCCCCCCCCCCCCCCCCCCACCCCCAAAGCGCTTCATCTATCAGGACATGTTCCCGGCAGCACCCGTCCAGAACCGCAGCTCACAAGGGTCTCCAAAGGTCCGTATAAAAGGCATTAACATATGTTGGCCATCCGCCTCCTGCCACCCGCAGTCCCCTCTGCCAGCTGCTAATGCAGCAGCAGACTATTTATAAAAGGCGATCGATGAGTAATGTGGTAGTTACAAGGTGACCTGTACCGGAGAGGAAACAGCTCGGAGCAGCAATCAAACATCTAAACAGGAAGCAGGTTTCAATCAAGTTACATCATTACTTTTTTTTAGGACCCGGAAGTAGGGCCAGAAACGGCGCCATCCACTGCAGCGGTACTCTGGAGAGGATCGGCGTGCAGGCCGATAGATTACAGGCACCCCTCGCACTTGAGACCACCTGACAGATCTAGGGAAGGGGATCACTGGCCGCCTCAGACAAGATGCCGTTCAAGACGAGCAGCACGCCATACAGCAGAGAAGGAACATTATTACTTACATATACCGCTAGCAGAGACGTTTAACTGGAGATAAACTTTCGTTTCTTAAGGGCCCTCGAACCTCTGCCCCGTTTTTTTGTTATAAAGCAAATGTATTTTCATGTGGCACATTCAAGTTTATGCCACTTAGTAAAATAAATGCAGTGTGTACTTTTCTGCACATGACCGTTTCGCTACAAACAAAATTTGCTTCGAACACGGGCCCAAAATTCCAACAGGAGTAACATACCGTCTGAACTGCAAAAGGGCTATCGGATACGAAGGTCTAACTTCATATCAGTAAAGGGGGTCTCTAGGAGTGACTTCAGGGAGTTGGATGTTGGGGGCACACACACAGCCACAGACATAAAAGGTGGTGCCACCTGCAAAGCACAGTTGTGTGTGTGGACATGCATATGAATGCATGTATGTGCATATATATTCACTGAAAAAGCAAATAATGTGTAAAGTGACGTTACAGTTCGGTGAAACTGTCACCTGAACAAAAAATTAACTAACTAAAACACTGAAATACACCAATTATAGTGTGTGCCCAAGTACGGCTTCTAAGATCATAACAGCAAAAAAAAGCCCAAAACTCTACTGTTGCAGTATGCAGTCGCTAACCGTAGAGAATTCAGTTAATACTGCCAATGTTCTAATGGACTCTGGGCACAGGGACTTAACACCAAAATGCAGCAATCCACGATTAAAATACGCCTGGGCAGAGTTTGCAACTCTGCCATGCTACACGGAGTTCCGCAAGTGGTGGAGTGCGCTAGGTCGCTCCATTCGCGTTCATTTTTAGTGCCGGGTGTTTGTCCCGCACTGGAAAATCAGAGTGAATGGCATCATGCACAGCGCAAGAGGGTGCTGCTTTTTTCTGCCACTTGAGTAGATTTTCTACTCGAGCAGCAGCCTCCTCAACGCGAACAGATGGTTTCTCAACGCAAGCAGTTGCGACCATCCACAACCGCCCACATTGAGAAATCCACTCAGAGGTGATCTAGCGTTGGATTTCCCTTGCTGGCCAACTTAATGTTGGCGAGCAAGGAAATAACTCCGCATTGCGAGTTTTTCGGAACTCCGTGTGCGCCGCGGTGCGCAGTGAAATCCACAAACAACGCGAACGGAGCAGAGTTCATCACTAAGGCCTAGATTAAACTGAGGAGGTTTATGCGAGGACGGATCTCGTGAGGCAGGGTACAGTTCGCAACACCACCAAGATAGCCCAGAGGTGACTGTTAAAAACAGTCTTGCATGCCCTCAGTTTAATAAGACTGAGCAAGTTGAGGTACTGGGCAGAGTTGCAGCTATAGTCCACACTCCCCCTGCCTCTAACCCTCCTCCTTCAGTCTCTGATATCATGGACTTGTCACTGCTTCAGAGGTTCGTTTAGGTTCTGGACAAAGAGGTGCCGCTTCAGCACACACTTCCCCAGACTCTACGCCTCCTCCTTCAGTCTCTGATATGAGTGACTTGGCACGGCTTCAGAGGTCCATCTGGTTAACACCTCAGGGTCTTTGGCAAACTCTACATGAACTCAGGAGATCTCTGCCTCATCAGACGCTCTCAAGAAGGCTAGCCTTAGTTCTCAGTCTGCTTTACAGCTATTTTAAGACAAATTTGTTGGAAATTAAGTCCTCGCAGAGTTGGACAATGTCACAGCTACAGACCCAGCTGAATTGATCATAAGGCTACGCTTATTACAGAGGTACTTGATAAACTAGAGCGGAGAGTCTCCAAGGACCACTTTAGAAAAACTCTGGGTACTTTTTAAAGCACTGAATTCTTTTACAAGATAAGCGATAGCAAATTGAAAACTATTCATGTCGTTCTAATCTGTTATCGGGATTCATGAGAACCCCGAAAGAGAGTGTGGAAGGATCCCACTCATTGAAAGACATACAAAAATATATAATGCCTAATTTTGCTGCCAACCTCACTTCTGAGAGCTTATCGGATTCTGGGGCAAATCCTCAATCCTCACTCCAAATGCCCTCAGAAAGTTTTGTTTAATTTCTCAGACTGTCAGATCAAAGAGCAGACACTGGCCAAGGAAAGTCGACAGAAGTCATCCGGCTGCTCAAATAATTTTCTTTTCAGGTTTTTTTGGACATAACCATCACAGCACCTAGGAGGAGGAAAGGCTTTAGAAACATTCTGGACTCCTTTGAAGCTGAGGGTGGCATAGGCCTCACTTGTTCAGCACTCTAATCTAAAAGTCCTGTATAGGGGTCTCTTTCAGGTATTTTACTCGACTGAGTTGGCGTAGGACTTTTACAAATCATTATGTTTTTTGTTAGTTATGGCGATGGGGTTCGCTCCCTACCTATTGGTGTACACTTTGGTGCATCTCCATGGCACCTAAAGTTGGAGGGAGTGTCTCCTACACCCTAGGGAGAAGGGCAGGCATTCTCCCCAGGGGCAGTTTTAGGGGAAGAGTGGGAAGAGAGTGGTGTTGGGTAGCTAGGTTGTACAGAGGGAACCCCAGTGTGGGAAGAGGCCAGAGCAAAATAAAAAGATAGAAGAAATCATAGTCTTAAGAAGTTCTAGGGAGCAAATCGTTAAGAGATTGGCATCACTCAATTACCGTTGATCCAGGCACAATATGAACTTTAGGTATTCTAGCACTTTTAAGCACTCTATGTACAATACTTACAAGTAATCCAGCCGGGAAAGGTACGGCCCAGCTCGAGAACTCAATGTTAACATTTGTAAGGGCGACAAAGTACAGAGGTGTGTAAGGTGATGCAAGATATTCAAGAAGACAATAGTCTATTTTTTAACATTTTTTATTAGTTATGAAAATACATTCCATACTTTTGGAATTTTTGCATTATATAGTTTATGGATTTTTTTTTGGGAGGGGGGGGTTTCCTTGCACATGTCCTCAGAAGAAGTGTTTTTTCATACAGGATACATGGGCTAATAGTAATGCAGATTATGCATGTTCACTGTTTGTATACGTAATTATATAATTATTAATTATATAGGCCAATTAAGGAAGGTAGATTGTGTGAACATTGAGAAGAATGGGGAGGAATGATCTGAAGATTTTCTCACTCAAGGTCAATGGCCTGAATAAAGAGCATAAAGAGAAAGCAGTAAAAAAGTAGATTATACTCCCAATTTAATTTTTATACAAGAGACTCACATATGCATGCAAAAAGTGAACATTTTCTCATGTTGTCAGAAGTGGGCAGGGTTTGAATGCATTTCCTCATCTAGTGCAGCCCATAGAGGAGTACCCATATACAGTAATAAGCACCTACAGATGGAGATTTATATCTCCCTGGGGGATAAACAGTGCAGGTGAGCTTGGTTAGATGGCTCATGAGTTTCTATAGCTACAATGTATGCCCCAGAGGAATATCATCCTGAACCACTTAAGCTGTTTTTCAGTCTATAAATGGCTAACCCAGGAATATTGATTTTAGGTGGGGATTTCCTGCAGCACCCAAGTTTAGACTCCTCTTTGATTAATCGCTGACAGAACAAAAGTAGAATAGCCAATATATTGTTAGAATATCAGAAGAGCCTAAATGTAGTAGATCGCTGTAGAAATCAGTTTCCAAACCAGCGAGAATATACTTGGGTTGCGGTAAGATTTAACTGCGCAGCGAGGCTGGATTTAGTTTATCAGCAGATCTCGATCTTAGACAATACATGCATCACCAGAATGTTTTTTCTGATAATTCAATGTTAGAAATGCACCACACGGATATTCAGAAACTCCAGGACATTTATGGACCATATTTAGAGAAGCCTGTGGGTCGCGAAACAGAAATAACTCAGTGTTATTTACAGAATGAGCATTCGTCAAGTTTGGAAATGGTGTGGAATGCATTTAAGGCTACCATCAGAGCTATTATAGTGTCCAAAAATAGGGCATAAACGAGAAATTCCAGACAGGCAAAGAAGCAATCAGAAGATCAATTAAACAGGCTCACAATAACTATTTGCGACATAACACCAGTACCTACTGCAGGCATCTTAACTGAATAAATAAATGCAGGATTATTATTGTAAGGAGATGAACCTGAATAAGAGAGCACATATGCAAAAGGTATACGAAGAAAGCGAGTACTAGGGTAGATTTGTAGCTGGGCATGCATGCGAAAGAAAATGTAAAAATACAATTACATCACTATTTGATGCTGAAACTAACACCCTGATTACAGATATTAAGAACATTCTGGATAGAGTATTTCAGCATTATAAAAATATCTATGACCAGTGACAAGAGCTAGATACCTCCAAGTTTCAAGCTTTCTAAAACAAACCTCTTGATTCCATCATTAGCCTGGCATCCAAGAAAGCCCTAATTAAATCAATTACATTGGAAGAAGTGGAAACAGTAGTCAAGTCTTTGCCAAATGGGAAGGCATTTAAAAGATTATCAAAACTTTTAAACCAATACAATTTGATATTAGAGTGAACCACAAACCGAAAGGAGGAAGAATTACTCCATCTCTTAATATTACCGTAGTGGTAAGCTTTCTTTAATAAAACCACACCAAAAAAGAATCCCGAAAAATGTCACTCTCTATAGGCCAGTCTGCTGAAGTTAGATTATAAAAAAATAACCACATTGTTGGCCAACAGAATAAACCAAGTGGTGAGTCAGCAGATAAAGATCAGAATGCCTTCATAGCTAGAAGGCAATTATCAACCAATACGAACTACCAAGTTGAAGTCCTCAACTTTAAAAAAAAAATGTTTTTTATTTATTTTATTTTTTTAGAATGAACGGATCCTGGTTCAAATCTTTTTTCTTTTTTTTTTGTTAAAACGCTTAGAAAAGATTTGCTCTTATTAACTAGGTAAACTTCCCTTTATTTTACAAGCTTTCAGGTTTCTTTCTCAGCTTATTAGAGTGCCAATCAATCTTTATGAAGGTGCAAGGGCGCAATTAGATGGGAACTCCATCGATTGAATATGCTACTTACCAGTATGCATCTGTTCTTGGCATGTAGGGCTGCTGACATTTATATCTGTGCATAGATCACCGCCTAGTGTTGGGTCTGGATGTTTGCACGTTGTTGTCCTGGAAGAGTCTTCGAAGTATCCTGGGATAGGTGACTCCTCCCCTGGACTACAGTGCGCATGGGCATCCTCTCCATCCTTAGATTGTTTTTCGCCATTGTGGCAGTGATGGAGTAGATACAGAAAGTGATGACCATGCTTACAGTAATTCTGAGAGCTGCAGCTGCTACAGGCGCCGGGGAGGAGGGAGGGCGATATGAATGTCAGCAGCCCTACATGCCAAGAACAGATGCATACTGGTAAGTAGCATATTCAGTTCGAGGCATGTGGGCTGCTGAATTCATATCTGTGCATAGAATACATAGCAGTGCCCTCTATTAGCGGCGGCTACCAGTGCCAGCTGCAGCGGTCTGAAAAAGAGTTTTGAGAACAGCCTGTCCTACAGCTGCCTGTTGTTTTGATTGCACATCTACACAATAGTGTTTGGTAAATGTATGTGTAGTGGACCAGGTGGCTGCTCTACATATATCATGCAGGGGAATGTTTCCTAGGAAAGCCATGGAGGCCCCTAACTTACGTGTTGAGTGGGCTCGTGGGGGAATCGTTAATGTGCGTTTAGCCTTTTGATAGCAAATTTGAATACATTTAACGATCCATCTGGCTATACCTGCTTTGGAGATAGCGTTACCTTTGTGGTGTGGCGCAAAGGCAACGAAAAGTTGTTTTGTCTTCCTAAAGATCTTAGTCCTGTCGATATAATACATGAGGGCTCTCTTCACATCTAGTGTATGGAGTGCTCTTTCTGCGACAGTTTGTGGGTTTTGAAAGAAAACAGGCAGTTCAATAGTCTGATTCATGTGGAACTGCGATACCACCTTGGGCATGAATTTGGGGTTGGTACGTAGTACGACCCTGTTGGCGTGAACCTGTATGAATGGCTCTTGAACGGTTAGTGCCTGGAGTTCACTAACTCTTCTTAAAGAAGTGATCGCTACTAGGAAAGCTACTTTCCAGGTAAGAAATTGAAGCTCGCATGAGTGGAGAGGTTCAAAGGGTGGACCCATCAGGCGTGTGAGGACCAAGTTGAGGTTCCACATTGGAGCCGGTGGGTGGCTTGGTGGAATGACTCGTTTGAGTCCTTCCAAGAATGCTTTGATGGCAGGCACTCTGAATAGAGAGAGGTGCTGCCTAGTCTGCAGATAGGCTGATATTGCGGTCAAATGGACACGTATAGAGGTGTACGCCAGATTGCATCGGTATAGGTGTAAGAGGTAACAAATTATGTTTTGTATGGATGCGTCTAGCGGGTTAATGTCATTATTAGTACAATAAATGACGAACCTTTTCCATTTGGCTGCATAGCAAGCTCTGGTAGTGGGTCTCCTGGCCTCCTTAATGATGTCCATACAGTCAGGTGGCAGGTTTAGGTAGCCAAACTCTAGGACTTCAGGAGCCAGATTGCCAGGTTCAGCTGTTGCGGATCTGGGTGCTGAATCTCTCCATGGTTCTGCGTCAAATGCGCGGGTTTGATCCGCAGCCTTTGATGCGGTACCACGGAAAGTTCGAGAAAGGTGGTGTACCACGGCTGGCGTGCCCACGTTGGAGCAACCAGGATGAGCGTCAGTGAGTGTTGTCTGAGTTTGCGTGCCACCAGCGGTATCAGTGGTGCTGGGGGAAAAGCGTACGCAAATCTGCCGGACCAGTTCATCCATATCGCATTGCCCTGCAACTGCGGATGTGGGAACCTGGCGGCAAAGCTTTGGCATTTTGCGTTTTCGCTTGTGGCGAATAGGTCTATCTCTGGATGACCCCACTGCTGGAAGTACGGTTGGAGTACTGATGGGTGTAACTCCCACTCGTGCATCTGGTGGCTGTGTCTGCTGAGCAGATCCGCCATCTGGTTGTCCTTGCCGGGGAGGTGTTCTGCCATGAGGAACATGTTCCTCTGAATGGCCCACTTCCACATGCTCTGAGCCAGATGAGACAACTGTGGAGAGTGTGTTCCTCCTTGCTTTTGTATATAGTACATGGCGGTCATGTTGTCCGTCCGGATCAACACGACTTTGTTGCACAAGTGTACTTTGAATGCCTTCATTGCCAGGAAGATTGCCATCAGTTCCAGAAGGTTGATGTGCATCTTCTTCTGTTGTGTTGTCCATAGTCCCTGCACTGTGTAGTGGAGTACATGAGCTCCCCAGCCCTGGAGAGACGCGTCCGCTGTCAGTATTATTTGTGGAACAGGCTCTTGGAACGGTCGGCCCTTGCAAAGGTTTTGTGGATTCCACCAATGCAGAGAGTTGTATGCCCGACCGCTCACCAACACTAGGTCTTTCAGCTGTCCTTGAGCCTGATTCCACTGACATGCTAAGCACTCCTGAAGCAGGCGCATATGTAGTCTCGCGTGTGGGACTATGAAAATGCAGGAGGCCATCATGCCTATCAACTGCATGAACACTCGCGCAGGAAGGGAGTGTTGGGGTTTGAACTTGGAAATCAGCATTTGCATGCTGTTGATCCTCACTAAATTTGGCTGAGCTGTGGCCGCCAGAGTGTCTATAGTCGCACCTAGGTACTGTTGTACGTGTGCGGGCTGGAGATAGGATTTTGGGTAATTTAGTGAGAATCCCAGACTGTGAAGGAGGTGAATGGTGCGGGACATGTGGCTGGCACATTGCTGGGCTGACTTTGCTTGAACGAGCCAGTCGTCCAGGTAAGGGTAGACGTGAATGTGCTGCCTCCGTAGATGTGCCGCCACAGTAGCTAGGCACTTTGTGAAAACCCTGGGTGCTGTTGTCACGCCGAAGGGAAGGACTTTGAATTGGTAGTGCTGCCCCTGAACAGTGAACCTGAGGTATTTTTTGTGTGAGGGGTGAATGGGTATGTGGAAATACGCATCCTTGAGGTCCAGTGTGGCCAGGAAGTCTCCCTGTTTGAGCAGCGGAAGGACTTGCTGTAAAGTGAGCATGTGAAAATGCTCGGAGAGAATGTAGCGGTTCAGGGGTCTCAGGTCTAATATAGGTCTGAGTGACCCGTCCTTTTTTGCTATTAAAAAGTACAGGGAGTACACCCCCGTACCTTGCTCGTGGACGGGTACGACCTCTATTGCGCCTTTTAGTAGCATGCTTAGCACCTCCTGCTGTAAGAGCGTTAAGTGCTCTGAGGACATAGGACGGTGTTTTGGAGGTATTGTGGGTGGAGTGGAGGTTAATTCTAGGCAGTAACCGTATTTGATAATGTCTTTGACCCACATGTCCGTGGCGATGGAGTTCCACGTGGACAGGAACCTTTGTAGCCTTCCCCCGACAGGTGTTAGGTGGTCGGGAGGAAGGGAGAGGGCGTCACTGTTTGTTCTTGGGGGAGGACCTGGTGTTGCCGTAACCGCGTCCTCTGCCCTTTGTGCTTGAGCCACGATGACCACCCCGGGTGTTTTTATCGTAGGTGCTTTGTGTGTTGCCTTTGTTGTAGGTTTGCTGTGACCCCTGTCCTCTACCTGCTCCTCTATTTCCGGGGCGACGAAAGGAGCCGCTCCGAAAGGACTGCATTTGAAGAGCCCCCATGGACTTTGCAGTGTCCGTGTCCTTTTTTATTTTCTCTAGGGTGGTGTCAACCTCCGGCCCGAATAAGTAGTCGGGGTTGACAGGCTGGTTGAGGATGTTATTTTGTACCTCAGGTTTGAATCCGGAGATTCGCAACCAGGCATGTCGTCGTAACAGGACGCTAGTGTTTATGGCTCTGGCAGCTGTATCTGCGGCATCCAGTGCACACTTGATGGATGCGTTTGTGAGGAGTTGTCCCTCCCTGATGAGGATCTCTGCACCTTCTTTGAATTGGTCAGGGAGATGTTGGAGTAATTGTTCTAGTGTGTCGTAGTGTGCTCGATCGTAGCGGGCGAGGAGCGCCTGAGTATTGGCAATGCGCCATATATTAGCTGCCTGGGCCGCAACCCGTTTGCCGGAGGTCTCTAGCACCTTGGACTCTTTGTCCGGGGGAGGAGCATCACCTGTTGTTTGCGAGTGTGCCCGTTTGCGAGCATTCGCAACTACAATGGAATCTAGAGGTAACTGGCCTCTAATGTAGGTAGGGTCCCCAGGCGCCGACCTGTATTTCTTGTCGATTCTGGGGTTTATTACTCTTGCCCTGGTGGGTTCTTTGAAGATGTCCTTTGCTGGTTTGAGGACACCCTTTAACATGGGTAGAGTCTTTATATTCCTTTCTGAGGATGCGAAAGTGTCCATGAGAAAGTCGTCCTCCACGGTGTCAGAGTGGAGTTGCACCCCATGATTGGCCGCAGCACGTTCAATTAGGGCGTTGAATGCGGCAGTGTCCTCTGTGGGAGATGTTTTTGCTCCATAGAGTTGCGGGTCCTGTGTATCCATAGGTGCACCCGAGTCTACAGGGTCATCCCAAGCTTGGTCAGGGTCCTGTTGGCCTTCAGGGTCCATCTCTCCGGGGTAGGGGACGTGGTCACCCATGTAGTCCTCCAAAACGTCAGTGTCGGAGTGTGTGGGAGAGAAGGACTGTGGATCCTGGTAAAAGGAGTGGAGAGGTTCGGAAAGAACTGGTTCCGAAGTCACCGGCAGCTTTGTCTTAAGTGGGATCCGGTAGGAGTCCAAAGCGGACTCTGAAGTTATTCTCCTTTTGTGGAGCGCCATCCTGCCGGTGTCAGCGTCGATGACATGTGACGGAGACGACTCCGCAGGAGAGCGTTCGGCAGGCGTGAACGTGGTGTGGGTGACCCGTGTTCTGATCTGGAACAGTTTTGGGGCCGTGGATGGCGGCAGGCCAAAAGTGATATTGGTCGGTGCCGAAGAGGTCGTTGGAGCTTTTATCGGCTCGGAGCCTGACGTGTCCTGGAGGACTGCTTTGTGTTTGATGCGTTGCGCAGCAACGGTCCGCACCTGGAGTGCCATCGAGTCCTTCGTGCCGGCCGTTTCCGTAGAGGCGGGCGTGGACTTCTTCGGTGCCGGCGAGTCATCGAGTCAAGGGGCGGCAATGGCCGTCGACGTCTTTGATGAGTGTGCCTTTGGTGGTGCTGTCGAAGCGGGGTGCGACGCAGGAGGCAGTTTGACCTTTGGGGTCGGAGCCGATTGTGTCGGTGCCGGTAGCCGAGGAGGTTTGGTGGCACCGAAGCTCTTTTTCCGTGTGTCGGCGCCGACGTCGGCTGCTGCAAGCTCGGCACCGAAATCTCGTTTGGTGCGGTCGGCGCCGACGGCTTTTGCTGGCGTCGAAGGTGTGGTGGGCCTCGATCTGACCAGCGTTACTTTCGGTTTCGGTTTCTGGTGAACCAATGCGGTTTTCGGTTTCGGTTTCGAAGAAGGGAAACCAGCCTTTTTGGGTAGTAATGGATGCCGCTGAATGTCCGAGGCCGGGCCAGAAGGCGGGGCCGAAGAACTGCGGGATAGGTCTTGGGTAAGGCCCGAAAGCGATCCCTCGACCGGATCCATAGACTGGCTCACTGGGATATCCTCAGTCTGTACGGGTAGGCCTTGCTCGTCACCGGAGCTACTCTCTTCGGCCCGTAAGGCCTCATTGTAGTCTCCTACCTCGGTGTCGGCTTCATCTCTGGAAAAGAGTTGTTCTTCGACGTCTTCCGATACGAAGTCGTGTTCGGAAGCGGGGCTGGAGGGTAGGTTCTCCACGTCTTCGACATCTTCGTCTTCGGCGCTGAAGATGTTGGCTGGGGCCGGTGCCGCTTGCTGCGCTTTGAGTCTTGCTGCTCGTCGATTCCGAAGAGTCTTCTTGGATCGGAATCGGGCACAGGCCATGCATGTAGATTCGTCGTGATCCGGTGAAAGGCATTTGTTGCACACCGGATGGACGTCGATATGGGGATATTTCGCATTGCATACCGGACACCGCTTGAATGGTGTCCTCGATTCCATCGTCGATGAAGGGTCGATGGTCGGGGAAAATGCGAAAAAGTTGGTTCCGGAAGTTAGTAAACTAACAATATACTATCGATACCGATCGGGAACAGTACCGACGCGAACTAAAGGCCTTTTGGCCTGTAAAGAGTTTTTCCTAACTTGAGTCAAGATAAGCACATCCGAACCCAATGGCGGAAAAAAACAATCTGAGGATGGAGAGGATGCCCATGCGCACTGTAGTCCAGGGGAGGAGTCACCTATCCCAGGATACTTCGAAGACTCTTCCAGGACAACAACGTGCAAACATCCGGACCCAACACTAGGCGGCGATCTATGCACAGATATGAATTCAGCAGCCCACATGCCTCGAACATTAGCGTTTGTAAAGTCAATCGCAGCACTAGACAGTAATGTCCCTTATCCCAGATCTTATTTGTATTTTTCATTGAGCCTCTAGCCACTGCTATCAGAAGACATGCAAATTAAAGCCCCTCATTGATATAATGTCCAAATTTAAATTGTACGTGGATGAAATCATGCTTTTATTAAGACTTGAGACAGATGTACAACAAAGTTTTTGATACTTTTTGGATTTTTAAAAGATAGGAGGGTATACAATAAATACAATGAAAACTGTCATTTTGTTATTTAACAGCACTATAGACACTTTAATCCCAGATCTGCGACCATTGATCATTTCCAGGCCGAAGCAATACCTGGGAATATATACAACTGCCAGTGTTGAGGTTCTATATGAGCTGAACTACAGACCATTAACGGTTAAGATAAGGGCCTGAGTTTGGAAGATGGCATACTCCGTTACAAACATGACGGATATTCTGTCTGCCATATTACAAGTTCCCTTAGTGATAATGAAACTGTAATTGGCGGACAGGAGATCAGTCACGTTTGTGATGGAGTAATAGTGTCCGCCAAACCCGTAATCAGGCCCTAGATCTCTATTTACAAAATGAAGCTCCATTCCTCTTTCAATTAATATACAGAACAGCACTAACTAGAAATGTCGATCTTACGACTATTTTTTCCCTCTGTGCTTCCCTGCTTTCTTTGCACATTTTGCATTAGATAATAATAAATACATTGAGGGGCTAATTTCTGCTATTGTTTGGGCCAATAAAAAAATCTAGGCGGGCACTGAATACATTATACAAACCAACAAATAGGGGGGTTGCCATTCCCAGACATGAAACATTATTTTTGTACAAATTATGAACATTTTTCTCCTGCTTCTATGATGTATATTCCTTACCGGATATAGGAGTTAATGATTTTATGCATCAGATGTTAGCAGAGTACAATATTTAAGATTTTCTGTGGTTGACTAAATCACTGAAGAAAGTTGTACACAAAACACTGTTTTGGGCCTTAAAAAGGAGGGATCAATTGTTTAGATCTTATTCTATTCCACAACTTAAAGTTTCACCTGGCTGGAAGATATCATGTTATCAGACCAGTCATTCCTAGAAAGGAATACGTTACAAAGATGGAGAATAAATGGTTACTCTAGCCTGGTAGACTTGTTTGTTCAGGACCAATGGAAAACATGGGCTTATATTGATGCCCAGATTACAGGTTTTAAAACCTCTATTCTTTGGTCCTATACCCACATTTTAAGAGCATTGACCCAAAAACAGTTAGGAGAAGCTTGGAGTAGATGGAAGACCTTATACAGACTACTACAACAAGATCAGTAAGATATTGGAAAATCAGATTTGATTCACCTAAGGAGAGAGACACATTTTCAAGAACGCGAGTTATTCAGTATTTATAATGTATTAATAATGTGATGACTGATTTCTCCACAGAAAAAAACGTTGTTTCTTTCAATGAATTTCTAGGTTTTCTTTTCAACTTAAAATAAAATATTGCTAATATACCCCACTGTACGCAATAGGCCCTTGACTACATAAGGAGGCTTGAGTAACACAAAAAGAGCCAACCGTGAAGAGCTGCACAGAAGTGCAGCATCGGAGTAGTGGCTTGCCCACCTGATTGACACAGTGACCAGGGGTTTAAATGATTATTAAGAGATATCCAGACAGGTGTCCACTCTCAGCAATGGTTAAACATACCAATTCCTTCACATAAAGTATGGAGGTAACACATTCACATGGGACCCAGATATTCAACACAACAGGTCTCCTCAGTTATTTCTTGTGCAAATTGTATTTATAATCTCATCTCCATATAACGGACAATTGTATACATTATGGGCCCTTACAAACATGTATATGTTGTATTATAGCCCCTAATTGTCAATATTGAATTTAATGATTGTATATTCTCTCTTAAATGTATCCTGTGATTCTATTTCTTTTCCTTTCTAAAGGGTCTCATTTTATATGAGCCGGATGAAATGTGTTTTTTCTAAATGAAAATAGGATCCAACGAACACCGCTACATTTCACAAGGGCATTCTGCCCAGCTGACATTTTTCTGAACACTAGCCCACACAGCGGCCATATTGCTAGTAGGCACAGGACTGCATGGGCATGCGGTGTCCGCAGTGCACTTTGATGCCTTAACATCTTTTCTTCTTCCCAGCCGCAGACACTCGGGCTACCTGACAGAGTTGCGGTTGGCTGAATGAGTAGGTAAGCTCCGAATCTTGATCGGTGTATTTTTTTTGTAAATCGTGATAAGTCTAGTGATCTTGAATCAGTCAGCGGGGCCTACGGTTTGTTTATGTATGTTTCTTATAGAATCCTCTTACGATTCATTTGTGTTTTGGAAATAGCATTGAATATCGAGGGTGAGTGAAAGGCTTAAGGGCATGATTTTTATGCAACCTTTTCTGTGCTCTAAGCCGTTCTAGGCACTAAGGTTCCCACTTATTGCTTTTTATGGCTTTTATTCCCAGCCCTGCGGATTTTGACTCCGATACTATCATAATTCTCGCTTGTTCTCCCAGTTGACGCATATGCGCTAGTTGATTGCCTAAAGGGGACGGGTCTCCTTTTTCACCCAAGGTCTTTTCAAGACTTCATGGAGTGCCAGTAATAGGCATTTTCACTTGTGTCACCAGATCCGTTAGGATGATATTAATATTTGGCATCAGGAGCCTTGGGCCCCGTCACGGGTTATCTGAGTTGGAGGCCGTTTTCTATTCTACATTACTATAAATGAAGTCATTTCGGTTTTACATTGACCTATTAGTTTTACTTCACTGTCCTGATGAAGACCCGCATACAAGGATGTAAATCAACACATGCAGCAGTCTCGTCAAAACATCAACATTTTTGTTCTAGCCTGGATTAAATACATTGATCCTCACGAATAGTGTATTGGGATTCAATAACCACAAAATCTGAACGATGGATCATCATTTTTGAGTGGATAATTGCGTTTTTAATCAGGCTTATTAGAGTGGGTCAGATGAGACATTAGCCATTGTTTCAAATTGTAAAATTGAACCACTTGGATGAAAGTGTTTCTTTACATCACCCTGCACATGAGCACCTCGATGATAATATGTTATATGCACCATTCAGAGCAACTGTGATACGATTTATTTAAACATATATATGTATTGAAAATATTTTTATTATGAAAGAAAAAAAAGAATATAATTTGAATTTAATTGAAGATTTCTTGTATGATTTTTATTTCTTTCGTTTTATGACTACAATACCTCATTCAATATCATATACTATTTTGTAAATAAATTACAGTGGACCACATTGCTCCATGTACCATACGTTACCAAGGTCCTATGGCTTACCATGGGTTACCAGATTAGTTTATAATGCCCACCGAATGAGTCTGGTTTCTGGAGGTAACGGTGTCTACGCACACTTTGCGAACTGAACGCAGACTGTAATAGTAGGGGCTTGCCAACGAAATGAAGTTTCATAGTGTCTTGGGAGGGTACTCTCCATGAAAAGCTATGCACAGCCTTACGGCTGTGCTTAAGTTTTTTTTGTGGATGGTGGAAATCGGGTTCGGCTGCAACACTTCTGAAACTGCTGCAGCCATCCAATAGAGTGCAAGCTCCCTTGGGACCATTTAGCTCCCACACAAACAAGAGGCTGGCGGGAAAATAAATCCCCATCAGCTAAAGATAACACACTATTTGTTGTATTTTTTTGCAGTCTCACTGGAGTCCAGCAGGATCAGCTTAAATTCTTCAAACCTACTGGCCAGATTTACACCATATCATAAAAAGCACACTTTTTGGGCATCGATCTAGCCCTTCTGCCAAATTTGGTGTAATTCTGTTCACTCGTTTTCACTTTAGCGTCATCGAAATTCCCCTATAGAAATTGCATTACAAAAAATTGTTTTGGGACCCATCCTTTTCTTTGCCCCCACCTGACAGATCAACCCTGAAACTTTCCAGGAAGGGCTATGACCAAACTAGGACTACAGCGTATAGTGTGTGTGTGTGTGTATAATATATATATATATATATATATATATATATATATATATATATATATATATATATATATATACACACACACACACACACACACACATATACACACACACACGTATATATATACACACACACACACGTTTGCTTAAAGTGTTTAAGTTTGACTTTGTAAGGTTGCGTTCATAAATCTTGATTTATGTATGTTTAAGTGAGGAAGTACACTCTGGTGTACTAAATTGGGTGCAGAGGCTATACCGTAATTTTGCACATATAAAAATTTGCACATTGCTTAAATTTGCACAGCCATTTTATCAGGGCAGGTGTTGTGTTGCTATTAGCATTTCTTCTATTGCAATCATTCAGTATTATACACTAGAATGGTGCTTAATTAGTTATTTGCATACAATATAGAATACTAGTAAATGCCTGAGTTCAGGTTAATTGGTCGTATGGCCACATGGGTTTTTTTGTACATATCTGCATACATATGTGGTATTTCTTTTATATCTATTGGTCTGATGGTCACAAGTTGTTTGCACTTGCACTTTAAATTTCTCGGCTTCCGCCCTAAGCGTCATGTGATCAAGGCCTCCGTGTTGAGGCCGAAACGCGTCATGGTGGTACGAGGTGCACGAATGAAATAAAAATCACCTGGCACTATATCCTTTTGGGTCAGTGTTCGCCTTTTCCTGTGGATTGGGAGCAGTAGACGAAGTTCTTCGTATATATATATATATATATATATATACATATATATATACACATATATATATATACACATATACACACACACACATATATATACATACACACACACACACACACACACACACACACACACGTTTGCTTAAAGTGTTTAGGTTTGACTTTGTAAGGTTGCGTTCATAAATCTTGATTTATGTATGTTTAAGTGAGGAAGTACACTCTGGTGTACTAAATTGGGTGCAGAGGGTATACAGGCGCTCATATAGTAATCACACTGATGTTTAGTGAGACAACAATATACTATGCACCCAAAAAGGGAGGAGAACACCCTACCTCCCCAAAATTCAATCAATCAAAGATTGAATAAAACTATTCACAATTTTCGGAGGACTCGTGTCTTATATAGTAAATGATACAGTGATCACACAACAGAGTAAATAATAATCGATTTGGCTCACTGTATTATTTACTATACAAGACGAGTACTCCGAAAATTGTGAATACACTCTTTGGTTTATTCACCCCCATTTCTACTGAACTGATGCTGTGTTTTTTTCGAATGTATGACGTTACAACGCATACATTTACAACGCAGTTTTTACATTGCAAAATCCTTTCCAACGCATCATTTTACATCGCATGCCATTACAATGCATCTTTTAAAACTACATATACAACGCATACCATTACAACGCATACCATCACAACGCATTTAAGGTAAGTGTTGGATAGTGTAGAGGTAAAAATTACTATTCTAACTCCAGTGAGTGCAACAGTAGGGTAGTGTAAGGCTACTATGCGTTGTAATGGTATGCGTTGTAGTTACATGCAATGTAATGGCTGCATTGTAGTGACTTGCGTTGTAAAGGATGTTGAGATGTAATGACTGCATTGTAAAGGTTGTTTCCCGTTTTTTTTTTCTCCATTCTATGCACTGGGACACTGCTAATGTGCATGTGCTCTGAGCCCTAAGTTCTGATGCAACTAGCTAACTTTTAAAAGGCATATTTAACTTTCCTATAAGGCTATCATATAGGGAGCAGAAATATACCCATGGCATGGAAAGTAAAAGATCACCTGTGGACTAGAGCACTTCTTTTGTCATCCATTAGTGTGAACGTGGAAAACATGGCTTAAAGTTAACAACTGGAGCTGGGCCGCTGCAGTTTAAACCTGCAGCCCGACCTGCCAAAATAACCCTTTAAACAGAGAAAAGGCTTACTTTTAAATATTAAGAAAAGAGTCACTTCTATATGGGCCTTATAGCTCACAAGATAGGGTGCATGGTATTCAAAAGTGGAACATGTATAAATGTAATACCATCATGTCCCTGCTGTGAGAGGCCATCAAAAGCTATTTTCACTGTGGAAGACTCTGGCTGCCCCATGAGAGAAACTAGAGACCAAATTAAGTTATTAATTTTGCTGTTTCAGGTTTAGGACAAGCTAGAAGTACAGTTCAACAACTTACGTTATTAGTTAGTAAAACTTCAATAAAATATTTAGGAAAGGGACTTTTAGAAAGTAAACTTTTCCCTGCCTAGAGATCCTGGAGGCGAATATGCATTAGCGTGCCTGCAGCTGCCCTAATAGTGCTTGCTCTTAATGAGGTGTAACAACTGCTCCCAGAGGAGGACAATGGCTTTGGTCTAGTGGCAGGGTAGATTTGATGTGGGCAGGTGATCTATATCAGCTCAGGAATGACAGCTGGGGAGGTTCCTGGAACTTCATCAACTTTAAAGGGACAGATGTGTAACCTGACCAGTCATAGCCGTGTGTAAAGGGGAAATCTGAAGAAAGGGAACCCTTTGTTCTATAGGACTAGGTTAGACAATTGAGCAACAGTCAGAGGGGGCGGGGGGAAGCTAGTCCTAGAACCAGTTTGGTGTACCTTTAGAGGATGGGGCAGCTTATTGCCAATTACACATTTTCTCCAAGTTGTGCCTATATACTTTGTGCCACGGCTACCAGGGGGTTGAGTTCAGGTATAAATGATTGAAACATTTGTCTGGACATAACAAGTTAGTGTTTTTATTACTTGGGGTGGACTACAGCCTACATAGACTCACATATACACACACACTTACACAGGAAGTCCGATTTAAATAGTTTAATTAGATATGTAGCCTTATGTATTGCCTCCAAACACACACCTTTTGCAGTGACCTGTAGATGGACAAATAAAGGTGTGTAGCAAGGTGCAGTGTTGCTTTTATTCTGTGTTGCCTTTTGGCACATTCAACAGCTTCGGTGGCGGAACACTGGGGGGCAGAACAAATAGAGTTGAGGCACAGGCCCCAATTGGCCCCCCTCTAGAACTTCCACTGCTTTCACATTTATTGATTATAGTTACCATACATTTTAGCGCTATTCAAATCTCTGCTACGTGAACGCAAATTTGAGATAGAGTAATCACAACATGACCACTTTGTATACAGTCCAGGTGTATTCCTGCTATTGTTACACTGTTTGAGCAAACCTTAAATTGCACCTACAGCCAGTAGGCCAGCTCATTGGCTTGGGACTTGTACTAATATCTGCAGAGATCTCAATATAGCATGTTTGAATCCCAACAAGGCAGACTTATCATTCCAAGGTTTTTTTAAAACGAGTAATGTTAGCTGAGTAACAGCAAATTTTACCTGGAGCATTTAGAATCGACACAAGTGTGGTATAAAGAGGCAAGTAAAAACACAGTAGTAGTACTATCTAAGGGAAAATACAACTTCAACTATTCCATAGCTTAATACTGTATCAAATGTTTGACCAATGCTATTTTAATCTACCCCTAAAAACCCCTGATCAGTAGTATGTGCATTCTGTAAAACAGTCCTTTACAGAATGCATATAACTGACACCAGACAGCAGATCACATATTCACTTTTGAATTACTTTATTTTACTTCAACACAAACAAGATCTTGGGACTGTTATTTGTCTTCATAATCTTAATAACAAATGTTGTACACGAGATGTGATCACTGTTGGAATTGCAACAACCTTACTCTGGGAACCCATTATTGTGTGTCAAAGGGCAGCAACATAAAGGGGGGGGGGGGGTCACGAAAGGCATAGCCATGAAAAGCAATCTGACAGTCGACTGATACATTTTTTTTTTAACTGCCACAATGAAAATGGCAAAAATAAGAAATGGGACTGTAAATCTTTCTTGGCTTTACTGGTTGCAAAGAGTGCATTTTTAGGTGTCGCCTGGCGTAGGCTGTGCACATGCGCAGTCTCGCTGGCGAGATTTAAAGTTTTTAGGTATTTTGTGTAACTGGCATTAAGCCCTGCCTCTCTTTTCCATTGGCTGGCGTCACCGTTTATGCTAAACGGTGGCCAGCCATTGGAAAAGAGCAGTTGCTGACGTTTTTGTTCGGCTTTTTGAGCCATCCCATTTGGACGGGCTCATCTGCATTCTGTGCATCGTGAAAGTTTTCTTATCTTTATGGGGCCATGTGTTAAAACACATGGCCCCATAAAGACAAGAAAGCTTTCACAACGGACGAAAGTGAAAGCAGACCTTGCTTGTCATAAGTCGCTGTCAGTAATGGGTCCTCGCTCGCCCATTAGGCAACACAAATGCCAATCCGTTCATATATTCGCATAATAGCCGCGTTATCAGTTTGGACTCTGTAGTCAAGGGCTTCGTGGACAAATTGAACGCCATTTCACCTTGGTAATATCGGCCAGAAGACAACAATTTGCATGCACGCCTCTCAAAACATTAGTTGTATTAAGAAGTCACATCCATTCCCTTGTAACAGTTTGCAATGGGGCATTACTCTCCTGAAGCGTAATCCAAAGAGGCAATTTGATTACTTTTGGGAGCTTCAAGTGCTGATTACTCAACGTCTGCAGCTTTCTTCTGGAAGGATACACTACAGCGTCCCTGTCCACCACTCATTTTAGTTCAAACCCCATAGCCTATTTGGGGCTCAAAATAATAACATTGTACCTAAAGTGTACACCAGGACTACATTGTTTCTTGGCGCTTGAATTACAGCGGGTATTTCCTGCCTCAGCGGTACCCATGCTACGGACTTCGACAGAGTTGACCCTAATAGCGTAGAAGTTTGTGACGTCGAGCAGGCTTCAGACAGATCTCCGCAGCAGGCGCGCCACCCACTGAATTAATCGTTTTGTAACTAGCCAGGCGTTTCTTCCCTTCTGTTGTAAAGCCTTAGCTCGCGACCGATTACGTTTGTGGTTTATTAACCTGAAACTTAAACATTCCTGCTGGCATGGTGTGTAAGTAAACTATACCCGTGATCTGTGAACAGTCTTTGTGATTTCCGTGGCCTCTTTCTCTGGCACCTTGTAGCAGTGCCCCCTCTCCTTGACACAGGTCTCTCTCCTTACATTTTAACAGGTCTCTTAAAAGCACCTTGAACCGGATGTGCTCGGACCTGAGGAGCGACGAGGAGCCCAAGAGGAAAAAATGCAACGTTCCGAGGACAGCTACGGAAGCCTGGTGGGATCCGAGGTAAGGTTGCGTGAGGTGGCTCTCTTGGGACTCAGCTCACCTTCTGCCTGAGCCTGTGGCCAAGAGGCTGATCAGAACGCCATAGGGATTAACGCAGGCGAACCTAACAGTGCTTTAGAAAGGCGCAGAGGAATTGAATTCTACAATGTACATTGTTTATTGTTGACGATATTTTATTATGGACATTCATGGCATGAACCTGTGTTTGTACCAAGCCCATGCCTCAATGCAAGGCGGAGGAGATTTTCTGTCAGGGCATAGATTGCCCCATAGTTCTACATTCTGCTGGTACCTTTCCACCCGGTTGGAATTCTTTCAGGATTCCCGGGGCGGGCGGCTCAATTTTGCGCATTGTGGAACCAGAATGTGGTGGTCCTGCCTCTGCTCAGAACTGAAGACCAGATGTTCACTGGATATTCTCTGGAATTGTTTGGCCCCTCTCGTTATTTCGAATCATCTGCCCTTCTCCTGGGGTCTGTTCTCTCTCTCTCTCTCTCTTCTCAGTGTGATGTCTCTCGTCATCCTGTTATTAAACCCCCAAGGCAGTGTCAATGTCTGTGTCTCCCTGTTCCTCTGCCACAGTGCAGGTCTGCGTCTCCCTGTTCCTCTGCCACAGTGCTGGTCTGTGTCTCCCTGTTGCTCTGCCACAGTGCTGGTCTGTGTCTCCCTGTTGCTCTGCCACAGTGCTGGTCTGTGTCTCCCTGTTCCTCTGCCACA
This sequence comes from Triturus cristatus, assembly GCF_964204655.1. Classification (NCBI taxonomy): domain Eukaryota; kingdom Metazoa; phylum Chordata; class Amphibia; order Caudata; family Salamandridae; genus Triturus; species Triturus cristatus. The sequence goes on along the minus strand of NC_140586.1, from coordinate 738,245,817 downwards.
GTGCTGGTCTGTGTCTCCATGTCCTACCACGGTGCAGGTTTGGGTCTCCCTGTTCTTCTGCCACAATGCTGGTCTGTGTCTCCCAAGTCCTTAGTCAATGTCTTCATGTCCCAGTATCCCTATTGCCCTGGTCCAGTACCAGGATGCCCTGCAGGTATCCATGTCCACCTGACCCACTCTCCATGATGCACGGTCTATATCTCTGCGTGTGGTGTCCATGTCCCCCTATCTCAGGGACTGTCTCCTCGTCCTTGCAACAATTTCAACTCTGTTTGTCCCAGGATACCTTTGTAACTTCAGCAATGGTATTGCCTTCTCTTTGTCATCAGGCTACCTACACAACATTTTTTTTAATGAAAACTAAGGGTTTTTGTAGAGTGAGGTTGCTGCCTCAGTGCTATGGCAGAGAGGAGTCCAGGTGGTTGAGTTCTACACTGTGGCAGTATATGATATGAGCTTGAATCCCTGCTTCCTCACTTTTCCACATAGTGTAATCCTGGGAAACTTACTTTGGCTGGATTTTCAGGAAGAAAGCTGCAAAGTTATGCAATGTGGAAATTTATGTCAGGTTGCCTGATTCACTGTGCAAATTATACCTATAATGTTATACCATTCACATAACAGCTGCTGTATGTGACAACATTTTGTAATAAGCAAAAAAAAATACTTTTCACTCCTAAGGGCCCAATTAACAAATTGCATTTTGTAGTCCATTTAGTAGTCCTACAGTAGTATTACTACAGCGCTACTAAATACTATTCACTAAACCTACCAGTGAACATCTCCTCCTCCAGCTGTCCTATGGTTTTTAGGGGAAGATCTCCACACATGTAAGTGTACTATTTTGTAGCAAATGTGGAAGAGACCCATGGGAGTGGTTGAAAAGTGGGGTGTACTTTCTACAAACTGTGGGGTGGAGGTTAGGGAGGAATAAAGGGTTTAGTGATGGACAGACACCTACCCACAAAAGAGTAAATCTTTTGCTATTCAAAAACTGAGCTTCTTAAGGTACTACTGCTAAAAAGGTCCAAAACAGTAGTAAATATGCTCCTGCCCTAACCTGGAGTAATTTCAACACCACGCATGGGTACTGCAACTCCCTTCCATAGAAAACAATGGAGGAAGGGGCTTTAAATTAAACCCTAAAGGAAGTTTCAGCTAAATAAAAATAATTGTGACTTAAATATATATGCATATGTATAATAAATATATATATATATATTCTATAAAATGTAGTTAAATTTTACATTTCAGCACATATAACATTTTATTTTAATATGTTCTAGGGTTAAAATACATTTATTAATTTATTTTACATTAATAGTTAACAGAAAAATATTAAACTTTTTTTTACGTTTAATAAACTTTTTAACTTTTCCCTATACTTTACCATAGGGAGATCTAAACTCTGCGGGTGGAGATCTCCGCTAAATGTGTGGAGTTGTAGATTAGGCTCCACCCACTAGTTCATGAGGGTACAGACATGCAAATCTACACTTTTGAGTAAGTTTACACTTGGAAATGGTGAATAACCAAAAGAAGTACATTTACTTAAAAGTGTAAGTTTAAATAAACGTGTAGATTTACTCATGTGTAAGTTTACATTTGTGAATAGATTGCAGTGTTTTTATTATCTGCACTAATTCCGTTGAAATCGGGGACTTTTAATTCTGTCGACACTACTTACATCTCGATCACTGGGCTTCAAGCTCAATGTGCAGATGTACATGGGGAGTGTCTTTGCAAATGTTTGTGAAGTGCCACAGCGGTTGGACAGTGTAGATGGTGACCTCATTTGGATTGTATTTTCCTGGTCAGTCCCCTGACACATCCATTGAGTCCTGGAATTGCTCGTCCCGACTGATACTTTCATACATAGAGGCTGCCTCACATGTGTCTTTATGACTCAGCACTGAGCCATGGTTGCTTGACGTGACTCGCGTGACACAGTTTCTCATTGAGGCAAGCTAACCCTTGACATTATGAGCTCTATGAAGAATTTACCTTTATATTAATTCTACTCTTGCATTATTTTTTTATTTTTTTAAAAGGCTAGTGTAACGTGCAAATCTGCAAGCAGTTCAGAGAGCAGCATGGTGTCCAAGCTTGACCGCAAAGTGTCACAGTTAAAACAGAAGGCGAAAAGAAAGACTTCTCCCCCGACTGTCAGCCCTTTCCGCCGGAAAGAGAGCAACACAGGAAACAAGATGCATAAAAAGCTGTGCCAAGCCAGGACCAGCATGGTGAACCCCCTCCAGCGGCATAGCGACAACCAAGCAACCGTCATGAAGAGCAAGCCAGGTGTCATCAGCTCCACTGAAGCAGGTATGCCCTCTGCCATTCCTCGGACGTAAAAGGTGTGTTGAAGCACATTGTGCTGATGTCTTAGTAGTGTCAGTCATTCTAAGCTCTCTTTGTGTCAACTTATTGTTGAGGTGAGTAAGTTTGCAAATGTAAGCATTGGCATAGCCAATAGGTCTCGCCTTTGGGACCTTATAAGTGTTTAGCCATGCAACAGTTGTTGTTGCACCAAGGATATTGTGCTGGATAACTAAACACTTCTAAGGTCCCAAAGGCGAGACCTATTGACTATGCCAATGCTTGTTGAATATCTTGTGAGGTTAAGACACCTGCTGCATTGAGGCTTGTATGGCCTGTAAATCACAGGGAATAACAATAATAATGAGATTACTCTGTTAATGCACTTGCTAGAGATCCGAGTTTTGTCTAGACACAGTTTTGACTCAAAGAAGCATTAAGGGTTAATATAGCTCCTGCAAAAGCAGATCGTTTAACATGCAGCAGACAGATTTATATTTTATGTAGGTAGGTAAATGACTTTTGACACAGTGATCATTTTATTACTTGCAGTTCAAAAACAGCAATCCTTATAAGATAACACAGAGAGCTATGAATCAGCATCAAGTGCCTGTATCCAAACTGCAAGGCACTGGTTTGTACCCATCGTTTTTTCTCAATTTGTTGTTATTCTAAGGGTGCTAAAAAACGTTTTGTTGGGTCGTCATGAAGTTTTATTAGTACAGACAACCCCACTTTTGGACCAGGCCCTTTCTGAAGGGTTATCTCCCAAAATTGTTTTGCCTACCTCTGCCTAGTTGTCTGACCTTTTTCTTGGCGTTAGGATTGCTAACCAGTGCTAAAGTGCATGTGCTCTCCCCCTAACCACGGTATGATTGGTTTACATCTGTTGGTATATTTTATGTACTTGTAAGTCCCTTGCAAAGTGGTATACCATATATTCAGGGCATGTAAATTAAATGCTACCAGTGGGTCTGTAGCACTGCCTGTGCCACCCACAGAAGGAGCCTTTCAAACCTGTTTCATGCCTTCCACTGCAGGGCCAGCATGTGCAGTTTACTGCCACTTTGACTTGGCATTTTAAACTACTTGCTAAGCTTTAAAAATTCCCTTTTTATTACACATAGGTCACCCCTAAGGTAGGCTCTACAGGGCTCGAAAAATCATAACTTTAATAATCTACTCCACCTAACTGTAATGTACTTGACCCATTAACTGGTCTCAAATTGTGTGATCCTTGGCAAAAATGTTGTCTTGTGGAGCCATCTATATTTTCTTTTTTTTAATTATTACTTAAGAGAGCACATTTAAAATATGCAAGTTCGGGGGGAGGAGCCTAGCGCGCAACCAAGATGGCCGCATAGGCTTAAGGCTCGAGGGCCTCCGCAACCTCCCGCGTCTATCCTGACTAAATCCTGGTAAATTTGACGGGCTTTTGCTGATGCATTCGCGCTGAGGTGCCACCCGTTTTCCGAATTTTGATCGGACGCCGGGAACCCGAATGGATGCCCTCCGAAGTTTGCGGCCTGCTGGTGCCTAGGTCCCGGTCTCGAGTTGGTGAGGTGCCCGGGTACGAAGTGAAAAACAGCGGATGCAGGGCTTGACCTTTCACTTTCGTTTTCAAGTCTGCTGTTTGAGATCGGCTGAGGGACCCTGGTGTTTCAGAGGAGCGCGGACAACGGAGTGTCTGGCCCGATCTTCGGACTCTCCACGGACGTCCTGCCTGCGATCGCAGTGTCCGCTTAACTTAGCCAACGGGTCCCTGTCCCTGGCGCTGGCGGGTGCAAACCTTGGTGGCCTCCGGACGATGGCGGCGAGACTCGAAGGGGACAAGTCGAAATCTAAGTCAACCCGGAGGGGATCCTATGCTCAGGCCAACAACATGGACCGTTACGCGCAGCTAAAGGGATCCCCCGCTGGCCTGCATAAATCGCCTGAGCGGTCTAAAGAGCTGGCGGGCCCGGCGTCGGAGTTTACCCTGCAGGACGTTATGGGCGCCATTGAGGAGATGAAGGCTGCTGTGGGTCAGCGATTTGATACCCTGGCACATAAGTTGGACGCGGTACTGATCGATGTGAATTTGGTCAGGGCAGATCTGTCCAAAACCAACAAGCGGGTCGACTCCTTGTCACATGCGGCGTCGAGCCTAACTGTGGACGTGGCCGCCCTGCAGACGGAGGTCCGTCGGTTGCGGCTAGCCAGTGACCAGACTGATCGTCGACTTGAGGATTCGGAAAGCAGGGCTAGACGGAACAATGTCCGTATCATCGGAGTGCCGGAAAGATCGGAGGAATCTGCTGCTGATCTTTTTGTGGAGGATCTGGTGGTCAACCGTCTCGCGCCCAAGGGATTGAGCAAGTTCTTTGCGGTGGAGCGGGCCCACAGGATTCCGGGTGGTGCGCCCAAAGTGGGTGCTCCCCCGCGGCCTATAATCGCTCGACTTTTTAACTTTCGGGATAGAGATGCTATCCTTCAGGCGTCGCGGGTGGCTGGGCCGCTGAAGTTGGAGAACTCCAATGTCAGCTTTTATCCGGACTTCACGCAAGCGGTCCAGAAACAGCGGCTGGGATTTTTGGGTGTCAAGCGGCGCCTGAGGGACATGGAGCTGAAATACGCGATGTTATTCCCTGCGAGGTTGCGGGTTGAGTTCCAGGGTCGTTCCCACTTTTTTTGACCGACCGGAGGCGGTTGGTGACTGGTTGGATGCCCTACCGCGGGGACAGGATCGAGACGATCGGGCGGAGGAGAGCGGACGGGATGTGGTGGAGCAGGACTAGAACTTGGTTCCTGGCGATGGACTAGATTGACTATTCATTGCACCTTGGCTCAATTACACTCTACTCCGGCACATCATGCCCTTCAAATGTCTGGGGGTTGCGGGGAGCTTTTTGGGGTCCTTTCCTCCTTCTGGGGTTCTTTTGTGGTAAATGTTAGGGCGACAGGCACACTGCAAGTTGGGGGGGCTGTTCGGGCTCAAGCAGGGGTGCAGGGAGGGGGGGGGGGGAGTTGTGGTTTTGGGTCTGTGGGGAAGGGGGGTTGTTGGGGATGGTTGTTGTTTTTTCGTTTCGCAGGGCAATGTGAAGTTGTTTGCTGATTTCTCCGGGTTGTGCTCTCCGGGATGTGGGATTCATGTGCGGGAGTGGGATGGGGGATAGGGGATTGCGAATCCTTTCGTGGAATGTGAATGGTCTGGGGGACAGGATCAAGCGCGGGGTGGTGTTACAGTTCTTGAAGCGGCTCTCGCCCGACATCGTTTTCCTGCAGGAGACACATTTGGTTGGGAACTCCTTCCAGGCCCTAAATAGAAGGGGCTATCGCCTGGCCGCTCACTCTGGCTTCACTTCTGGCTCTAGGGGAGTGGGCATCTTAGTTAGGACCTCCCTCCCACTGGCAGTGGACGAGGTGCTTCACGATGATAGGGGGCGATATGTGGCACTGGTGGGAAGATAGGAGGGTAGAACCATCTCACTGGTGGCTGTGTATGTGCCCCCGGGGTTGCAGACGACTACATTTGCTGACTTGGGGCGTTTGGTTCTGGGGCTTCCTGGGGGGGTTTTGGTGCTGGGTGGAGACTTTAATGCCGTGGTCTCTGGATTGGAGGACCGTCACCCCCCCCAGGGATCTCCCTAGGGCTCAGGCCTGGTTGGGGAGTTTTTGGGACACTTTGGGACTGGTAGAGTCCTGGAGAATGATGCAACCGGGACAAGCGCAGTATACTTTTCACTCGGGGGCCCATGGGAGTCTCTCGAGACTCGACTATATGCTCATGCCGGCGACCCAAGCGGGGATGATTGGGGAGGTGCGTCACGTAGCCAGAGGTATTTCTGACCATTCCCCTATATGGTTGCAACTGAGGGTTGACCCTGGCACAGAGGGAAGAGTGGCACCTATTGGCCCCTGGTATCTTCGTAACCCTAAGTTGGTCAAGTCCACTGATCACTACTTCACTGATAATGTGGGGTCGGTGTCGTCGGCCGTCTCCCTAGGGGAGGCTTATAAGGTGGTGGTCAGGGGGCAGGCCTTGTCTCTTATCTCCCATACTAAGAGGTGCGAGAGAGCTGAGGTGGTTCGCCTGGAGACTGCAATAGCTGAAATGGAGGAGGACTTGGAGCGTGGAGTTACTGATGAGAAATTGCATGTTCTCAGCCTCAAACAGTCAGATTATAGAGCGCTAGTCACGGAAGCTGCTAAAGGGATGTATAGAGAACAGCAAGGGCGTCTGTATGACGTGGGGGATAAGGCCGGGAAGTTGATTGCTTGGTTGGATAAGAAGGAGAGAGCGAGCAGGGTGGTGCCCGTTGTGGAGAGAATGGATGGAGTTCGTGTGACTGACCCTGTTGAGATTGTTGACTGCTTCGCGGATCACTTCCGCGGGGTATACTCTCCGGTTTCCGTGCGTTCGGAGGAGGATTCTCATCTGTTGCTTCGAGACATCGCACTGCCAACCTTATCGGAGGCGGATGCAACATTGATGGAGGCGAAGTTGTCGTCGGATGAGATTGCTTTGGCCATTCGCTCGATCGCGTCTGGTAAGGCGGGTGGTCCTAATGGTCTTCCCATTGAACTATATAAGTTACGTCCTGATAAGATAGCGCCGTATCTTCGTGACATGTTTTTGGCGGCACGTGCGGCGGGCTTCCTTCCCCCTGACCAACGCCTCGCCACCATAGTGGTGATACACAAAGATGGGAAGCCGCGAGACCGCTGCGCCTCCTATAGGCCCATTTCGCTGTTGAACAGAGAACCCAAAATTCTGGCTAAGGTGTTGGCTAACCGACTGGTTCGGGTCGCGGGCGACTTGATTCATCAGGATCAGTCCGGTTTTATACCCCATCGGAATACCGCCCTAAATTTGAGGCGGTTACACGGTGTGCTGGCTAGAGCAGAGTTTATACGGGAGCCGGCCATCTTGGCATCTTTAGATGCTACTATGGCGTTCGACACTTTGGAGTGGCCATATATTTGGGCCGTTTTGGTGAAATTTGGATTCGGCCCTTAGTTTATTGGTTGGGTAAAATTGTTATACGCTGACCCACTGGCTCAGGTGGTGGTGAATGGTAGGGTGTCGGCTCCCTTCGCACTGGGGAGGGGTACGCGACAAGGATGTCCGCTATCACCCCTACTCTTTGCGCTTTCTTTGGAGCCTCTCGCCGCCTGGCTGCGTTGGGAGCCGTCGTTGCGAGGCATTAGATGGACGCCGGAATTCGAAGACCGTGTCTCCCTTTACGCAGACGACATCCTTCTATATCTCACTTCCCCCCGACAGTCACTAATGGTATTGGTGGACGTGTTGGCTTCCTTTGGCCGCAACTCCGGCCTGGTTATCAACTGGGCCAAGTCGTGCGTCTACGTCCTCTCCGGGGAAGCCCCCCTCCTGCCGCAAGACTGCCCTGTTCAGGTTGCTACCCTGGGGTTCAAATATTTGGGAATCTTTATCTCACTGGATCCCGCGGTCCGCTATGAGCGAAACCTTCTCCCTCCCCTCCAGCAGCTGAAGGCCGACGTCGCAAGATGGCGACGACTTCCGCTTTCACCGCTTGGACGGGCGGCATTGTTCAAAATGATGTCGCTGCCTCGCTTTTTGTACGCCTTGCAAAATACTCTGGATGTCGTACCGGCCCGCTATTTCCGGGAGGTTGAGGGTCTTCAGCGTCAACTGTTTTGGGACGGGCGGCCGCGGATTGCTCTCGCCAAGTTAATGCTTCCTTGGTACGATGGGGGGGGGGGGTTGCACTCCCTGATATCAAACGATACTATTGGGCGTCTCAGTTGGCGGCTGTGAACCACGGGATATATGGTCCTGCCTTAAACCCGGCGTTCGAGATGGATAAATTCCTGCTTCCAGGTGGGGATTATAATAGGGCGCTGTACTCGGTGACCCCGGACACGCGGCTGACGGGACCCACGCGGGTGGCGGTGCGTGTGTGGCACGCGGCGAATGCTGCGATGGGGTGGAGGGATCGCTTGACTCGGGCGACGCCGCTGTATGCCTCTGGGCGGTTGGGCTGTTTGTGGAGATCGAAAGGCTTTGAGAAATGGGACATGATTGGTATATGTAAGGTGGGTGATCTTTGGGTGAAGGGAGCTTTCAAAATGTTTGAAATGCTTAAAAAGGAATATAAATTGAACGATAAAGAGTATTTCCGATATGCTCAAGTCCACCATGCGCTGTGTTCGGTTTTTCCAGACGCTGCTGCCATCCCCGAGTATTCTCCACTGGAGGATAGAGTGTTAGATGGCTATGTGCCCGACAGCACTATTTCGTTGATTTACAAGAAACTCATCAACGATCGCGCGGACTTGCTGCTCCGTCTGAGAGAGGCATGGACAGGCGATGGCTTAGAGCTGGATGATGAGGACTGGGTGTCGGCGGTGGCCTCCCCGAAGGAGGTGGCGATCCCGGCCCGCCTCCGGTTTGTACAGCTGAAGATCCTCCATAGAGTGTATGTCACAGGGTCCGGTTTGCTGCGTATGGGTTATTCGATGGATGGATTGTGTAAGCGTGGATGTGGCCTGCCGGGCACGTTCCTTCATATATTGTGGGAATGTCCGGAGATTGTGCGATTCTGGAACGGTCTCCATACTGTACTGGAGGGGGTCACGCACGTGGCCCTGTTGCCAGAGGCTAGGAGGTGTTTGTTGAATGTCTGGGAACCGAATGATTGCAATGCGGCACAGACGCAGTGGGTGACCTTGGGGTATATGGTGGCTAAGCGTAACATTGCACAGCTATGGGGCTCCCCGAGGCCGCCCACGGTTGATGTATGGAAGGAGAATATGGACTGGTGTATGTTTAGGGAAAAGACGGTGTATGTGGCGAGAGGTAAGCCAGGGAAATGGAGTAGGGTATGGGGTCCGTGGAATTTATATCGAGGCCGTATCTGCGCCCCGCCTGTCATTAGAGGTCGATATTGCTTTGACCCCCTAGCTGCGCATTCTGCGGGAGTGTGTAATGTGTGTTCCATGCTTTGTTTTCCCATTGCCCCCCTTCACCGCTTCTGGACCAGAATCGTTTTGGACACTGTATGTTGTTCCCCGTCCTGGGAAGAGCACGCTGCTATCTCGGACTCTCATTGCCTTGAGTATGTGTTATGTTTAATAAAAAATGAAACCGTTGTATTAAACCGCTCCTGGCCTATGGCCATGGTCTGTTATAGGTGCTTACGGACTGCCGGGTACTTTGCCGCTGGTTCATTTGAATGCATGGCGTTACACTGCGGGCCCTCGGGCTCTATAGCGGCCGGCCCTGGTGGTTGTAGGCCCTTGTATGTCTTTTATTGTGTGCTAACGGTTTCTAATAAAATAAAAATACAAAAAAAAAATATGCAAGTTCACTGTTTCTGCAGTACAAAAATAAATATTTAATAGATTAAATGTTTGCTCCATGAACAACAAGTATAAAGGCCATATATAGAGTACACATGATCCCTGGCTTGTCTCTTAGTTCACTAATAACATGGTCATCTGAGCAGGAGCTGTATTAATTACCAGGTCATGTTTAAAAACTCACTTTTAATAAATAGGTTACCAAAGCATGATGTGGTAGTGCACTGTCATTTACACATAGCATATTTTCCATTGAAACAGCCACAAAATGTTCCTACTAACATGCAGCGTTACTGATAATAGCGCATAAACAATGTTTAAGAATTAGTTTCAGCAACAATATTTAAAATTTGCACATCACCAAATAAAGTGTTCTACTTTGTTTCGATACTATAAAATATTTTTTCACCAGAATTACAAAAATGGGTCTTCATAACTAGTGAAATTTTTTTGAAATGTTTAAACAGTTCACTTAGCTGTTTCAGTGTTGTGTTAGAAATAAGCCTGGCATCTTATAGCCTTTCATTTCAGATGCTTTCCACAGTTCAATTGTCACACAGTTCACTTAACAAAATCTGCTAACTTCAGTCACAGAAAGAAAACTAAATGTAGGAAGACAAATTGACTTCTGACCTCTGTCTCTGAAAGCCAAGAAATGTGACAAGCTAAGATTTTAAGGCAATTTTATATGACTGAAGTTAGAAAATGTTCAACTGCCATAAATGGCAAGTAGTGCCTAAAAATAGCTTGTCCTGAATAAATCTTGCTCGACAATGCTAGTGGATTTTTCGAGCTGGGCTCTAGGTAGCCCTATGGGCAGGGTGCCGTGTAAGTAAAAAGTAGGACATGTGCCTTTATGTGTGGCATGTCCTGGTAGTAACAAACAGCCTATTTCATTTTTCACTGCTGTGAGGCATGCTCCTCCCATAGGCTAGCCTTGGGACTTCACATATACTTATTGGTGATAAATCCTACTTACTGGTGTAGTATTGGATTGGATTTGACATTACTTTTTTAGAAATGCCACTTTTAGAAAGTGTTGTGAAAAAATAGCTGTGATGCACTCGAGTTCAAACCTGTATCAAAATAAACATCAAGTTTCAAATTAATCAGTGTTGGTGTGCACGCTCCGAGGTGGTTCCACCCTGCCATCTATTCAAAAAATAAATTTCCAGGTCAAAACAGTCCTAGACAGTGTGCACTACCAGATGCACTCAAAGTGAGCGTGTCAACAGGTTACTAATCAACTCTAATGAAAATTGAACAACAATTTTACAATACTCTCAATATATACTAAAATATACTTTCCGATAAAAGAAGAAACAATGATTCCAACCATAATTTCTGCAGCGCTTCTTTTTATTCCTGAAGCGGAGATCAATCTTGTGTGCAACTTCAACAAAAATGCACAAGTTCCCGGTACTATGGATAAGGTCATTCCCAATGCATTTCGGGTGTATCAGACACCCTTCATCAGGGGAAATCTACAAGCAAATCATATACATAATGAAGAACTATTGTTCAAACCTATTCCGGTATGTAAAGGCCATTTTAGTTTTATTCAGATGTTTATATTGCCTCCAAATCGTAGTTGTGTGCCTTTGTTTTCCCCTCTATTGCATTTGCCATCAAGGCGCTAGAATCCAAGTAGCTCCTAGCCAGGGTTATACTCAAACAAGAGGACGACTGATGGCCCTTTAAATTCGCCCTTTGTTTTGTGCCAAGCTGAAATTTAAAATAAGAAATCCCCTTCCTTGCTTCCACGTTGTTGACCCAAAAAGAAAGCCAACAACCTGCGGGCGCTGCCGCTTTGTGTTCTGGTAAATAACACTGGAACAGATCCCTTATCTGGTCCAATAATAGCTGTCCGATAGAAGATCTGGCTTGTTCCCGCTTCATTCTAGCTATGGATGAAAATTAATTCGCACACTTTGGCAAGCGGTGATTTGAAAAAAGGCAGCCACGTAGTGCTTAAACGGCCTCATCAAGTTAGTTACAGGTGTGTCAAACCTAGGTCCAAGAACGACTCGATCATTCTAGATTTTCAGGAAATGTATGTAATATGCATGTACATGGAATCAATGGTTAACTTGAAAATCTGAGATGAAAGCAGCCCTCTTCTACACCCCCTGCATTATATTGAGGCAGACGCGCAGGACTGTTATTGCCAATACTGTCAAAAATGTTATTGCTATGTAGTGTATCAACATATACAACACAACGCATATGCTTGTGTGATCATCCCTGCTCCCTCCTACCCTTTCCATGTCAACTATATTTACATAGCAGTATATTTTTAACTACGGTAGCTTTGATCTTTATTACTGTAGTAACAAAGATTGGTCACATGACTACAGTTTTTTTTCAGCACCTCCCACCACCACTTGTACAACTTCTTAAAGCTTATGTCCTAGATAACTGCTTATAATTAATGTTTTTACTTTGGAACTGCAGTGCCCGCTGGGCATTTTTTAGGTGACTGAGAAAACCCCAACGAAATAAACCTTTGAAGCACAAGAAGCGGAAAAGCTATTAAAAACAGTATGCTGTTGCGTTTTTATATGGGTTCGCTGATTTGAATCAGAACTCGCGCCATGATCTGAACAGAATACAAACTTACAGGTTGCACTTGCAATTCTCTGGAGAGCACCATGCTGGCATGCATGATGCGATAACTTGACAGCATTGGTTAGAATGTAGAACGTGTAGAATGTAGGCGTAGGAATGCTTATGCTTGGAAATAGCTCTGGCAGATCGGTGAAGGACTCCAATCGAGGAAGACCTATCGGACGTATCTGCACGTATAGCAAATAATACAATCAGTATATATTCATCAACTTTTCCGGACAGTGTCTTCATTACACATTTTAAGCACATGGACAATATTTAAAAGGGGAATCCAGTGAAGAGAAAAAGTTTCGCTTTACCTAGTCCTGCATTTTTATCAATCAACGACATTGGGGATTCTAGAATGTTACTTCATGTGAGGTCATTTTGGGTTTTGAGATCTATTGTGACAACATTCACCAGATGGCCACCTTCAAACGTGGTTTTGGAGGCAGACCGGATGGATGAATTAACCACTGCACGCAAAAGAGATTGGGGTACAAGCGTGGAAAGATGCTCTACGAGTAATCTGAAAAATCAAGTTGTTAAAAACTGATTTAGTGGATCTGTTGTCAATGATTGGATGATCACAGCCTGTTATATCTCAACTACTCTCTCATCCAAACATGAGATTGATTTTTTTGTTTCGTTTAAATCTTTTTTATGAACATTAACATTCCTCGTATTTCTTACACACATTTTGCATTACATTGGCCTAATTACAGCATGATATCGTAAAATGAATAATTGACACGGACTAGAGATTGTTTTATACTCCTATTTGGTACCCGTTTGATTTTATGTCACAATGTGGGAGTGCTAAAATAAAGCATGGACTGGCAATATTATTGATAAAGTACAGTTGAGCGGCTGATTAGCCTGCTCGATTCCTGACTGCAAGAAGCTAAAGAGAATCCACTAAGTGAATTGCTTTATTATTTCCCCATAGTGCTATCAGCTACTTCCCTTTTTGGTTTTTGAATCAGTGATGCAACGGAGGCAATCACACAAGTAGTACAATGCAAGAAGAGATAAGATGCAGAGAGTTTGGACAGGATAAACGTCTGATAAAAAGAATGATTTCATAGTCATCAGACTTGTGGGAAACAAATTGTCATCTTACATGGTAAAACATTCTGGTCTGCCAATGAGCCACAATGATTTTTTTCCGTCTCCAGTCTGTACAGAGAGTAAAGGTTTGATGGTATGTGGAACTGTCGAAAAACAAACTTAAGAAACTGGCCTCTCAACCCGTTTTCATCGAACTACTGTCAGCTAATACTGCACCTTAAATAGCACTCACCGGGTTGACAAAAAACAGTAAATACCCGTCTTGGTGAAAATTCCCCACTGTTATCTTCTTCCCTATCCAGACCCTTATAACTCCTCTATTTTTTGTTCAGGGGTGTGTTTCTCTTTGCATCCCTCTTAAATTACCCTTTAAATCGTTTGCTTTTACTCCTTAACCCCCAATGTTCCTCCATGTTTTTTATGGCAGTCCCTCTGTATCCACCTTAACTACACCCCCCTTTTATTTTTTTATTTTTTTTGTAACTCCAGCATCCCCCTCACCCCATCGCACCCAACCACCCCCCTCTACGACAGTTGATGGCTTTTTAAGCTGCCAGATTAATACCACCTTTTCCCTTCATCCGCTATTCTATTTTGTACTTACCTTGGTCATCCTCGCCTTTTTCGGCATCTTCCTAGTCTCCTTTTGACAACATTCTGGGTCACGGTAAACATAAGGGGGAGACTACCAGAGTTTTTATATTTTCCTTGAACATTTTTACTTTTTTTTGTTTACATAAAGTTATTAACCTTAAAAGTTCTATCGTACCGGACCTGGGATACATAGTCTGTATTTTTTTTCCCCAAAATAGCATTCGTTTTTTGTGGGAAAAACAGATTGTCACAAAATGGAATTCTTTCCGCCTGGTTTGGTCAGGCTTGCTTTCTCCATTTTGGGTTATCTTCGTAGTGAGGCAGAACCCAATTTTGCTGTTCTCCCTCTTTTACTGTTGCTTAAATGATGTGAGAATGGAGCAAAGTCGTTTTTGGCTAATTCAAGAAGGGCATAAGTAGCTTCACTACTTTATCATTAATTTTATTTCTAGATTGCACGATTGCCTGAAAAGGCGTCCTGGTATTAACATAGACTGATACAATAGGTCACACTTAAATCCACCCACGTTGCAGAATGATTTCAACACTGGTTAGTTTGTGAGTCAAATGCCCTTAACTTCCTGGGGCCACTTCCTTTTACCATTCCTAACTAAATGAGATGCAGCTACACCTTGACAGTCACTCTAGTTACGATACAACTCTCTTCCTTCCTTGCTTCCCTCCCCTTTCTCCTCCTACATGGTTCGATCCTATCTAAGGTTGGGCTACAAAGATTTTTCACAATTCGATACTTGTTTTAGTCTGGTTCCATTAATTTATTATGAGTCAACAGTCAGCAGGTGAGCCTCTGAGCGCTGTGGACAGTAGGGGATGAAGTCTCCCCGGAGGTCAACAAGCTGCCAGCGAAAATGACTTTTTAGTATGAGTATATATTTATGCCATGACAGTGAAAATAAATGCACCACAATAAAACAAGTTAGTTGGAGCAAGTGTAGTAATAAACACAAATTTACATATTTATTGCAACTAGTTCAAAGGTCAAATCTCAAACTATGACCATAAGTAAACTCTACAGTCTTCGCTTTCTGTACCTTATGATGATCCTACTCTTAAATTTTCACTTCTTACACTATGGACCTATGTGAGGAGATCGCGCTCTGGTTATACTTAAATAAGTAGTTTTAAAACTAATCTACAAGAAAAAAATAAGATGACATATGCCATACACGCAGATTCGCAGAGAGAAACATGCTAGGTATTCCTAAAGTTGAGGAGGGCTGGAGCCTCTAGGCACACCGGAGGTTTCCCTCTAGTAAGGTACGGCACCCACTACTGTGTGTGTGTGTATATAAGGTTTTGTTTTTTGTTTTTCTAAACAGGTTAAAACTTGACAACAGAGACTCCATAGCTATAGTTAAGTCAGAATTTTAAATTAAAAGGCATTTTTGCTTCCTTAATACTATGGTGCCAATCGAGGAATTAAATGTTCCAAAATAAAAAGGGTTCAACATGGGAAGTTTTGGTCCTATCCTTTAGTGCTCTTCTCAACAAAATCAAGAATTGGAAAAGTCAATAAGTCACCTCTTAGCCTATGGGCTTTGCCTATGTTTTCTGAGCCATTATGTATATCATCTCAGCTGCTAAAGAAGACGCAGAAATGCAGACACCACATCATTTTGTAGGTGCATGCATGTGTTTAAACGCATATGCACCCACCTAAAGAAGAACACAGCGTTTTTTTGTTCACAGATCAAAGATGGATCAATTAAATAAAAAAATTCAAAAATGTAACAAAAAATCCACAAAAAAAACCCCCAAAAAAACACCACATTCTGGAAAGCGCGTTTCTAAAACATAGCCCAAAAGCACTTCAAACATTAAATAGATTTACAGGGAGAGGGTTAGGAGGAGATGAAAACACAGTGGGCTGGAGGTGAAGAAATACGTTGAGGGAAGATCAAGATGAGGGAGAGAATACTGATGAAAGAGCAATGTGAAGAGTCGGGTGGCACCACACTGGTGAGAGAGGAACACGAGAGTGAGCCGAGGCAGAAGCACATGTGTGACAGGGAGCAACATGGAGTGGGAGAAAAGCACACAAGGCAGACAGCTGGAAAACATGCACTCTCATTGAGTGCTTAATCAAAATCGAAACGGTAGTTCGCTACAAGTGAGCAGAGGAAGCACAGAAGCCAGAAAATGAAAGCGACAGTAAAGAGACTATGCTCCAAGGAAAGGACTTACACAAGATGGGAAGGCCGAAAGAAGGAACATCATTCAATCGGAAGCAAGCAAATAAAAGTAAAGCAAAACAATGGTAAGCAATAGGGGGGTTGCAAGCCCCTGCAGGTTCTTTGTAAGCTCATAATGTATGTCGCAACCACAAAGCGGGCAATATCTGGCAGGCTCGAACTAAAAATGCCAGAGCAAAATTACACCCAATTTGGCATGAAAGTGTTGCTTTACTCAATGAAGTGCCTTTGCTTGGTTCGATGTAAATCTGTTCAGTAGTTTGAAACATTAGTGTTTACAAATGTTTCAGGGTGACTGTCTTGCAGGACATTTACTCCGCTCTGGAGAAGTCAAACTCTGTGGGATCCAAAACTAACCTCCTTGCTGATCATCGGGTAGGCCCACCTAAGGATTATGGTCTGCGCTCCTTTCCTCCTATCTCTCAAGAGGAGACTGAGCAATTGTTAAGTGGGATTAGATCTGGCTCCCCCCTTGTATCCTGTCCTCTTACGATTCTAAAACTAGGGAGGGAGGCCATTGTACCTCCCCTGACTACCATCATCAATACTGTTATTTCCTCTGGCCTGGTTCCCACCATATGGAAAACAGCGGTTGTAAAACCCTTGCTTAAAAAGGCCTCTCTGGATCCTACAGAATTAAAATAAATTCGGCCCATTTCTCTATTGCCTGTTCCAGCTAAGATAATGGAAAAACATCTTAACTGCCATCTCAGTGTCTACCTGAAGGAACATCAATTACTTGATGGGTCACAGCATGGGTTCAGGAGTGAACACAGCACGGAGACGGCCTTAACCATTGTCTTTAATAACATCCGACAACAGGTTGATGCTGGTCATTCTACCCTACTGATCCTCCTGGATCTGACGGCAGCTTTTGACACCATCTCTCATGGTAGATTGCTGGGAAGGCTTCGTGAAATCGGGATAGAGGAGGCTGCATTTAATTTGCTCTCCTCGTTCCTTTTAAACCGATCGCAAAGAGTTAAGATGGGCCAATATCTTTCTGCCCCGATACAACTGTCTTGTGGAGTTCCTCAGGGATCTGCCACTATTAGGAGCCTGCATTGGCTCGCGTTGGGGAGGAGAATTGTGTTTAAATCCTTGTGTCTGGTCCACAAGGCTGTTCACAAAAAGGGGTCAGAAGATTTCAATAAAATGTTTCAAAGATACTGTCCTGGGAGGGGCCTCACATCTGGAAATAAGAACCAGGTCATTGTTCCTAGAGCCATAAGAGCCAGATGGGGGATAGGGGGGGGGGGGGGGGGGGAGTGAAAGGGGGGGGGGGCCTTCTCTCTGATAGGGGCCAATCTGTGGAATTCCCTCCCTTCCACTGTTTCTTCCCTGGATTCCCACCTGGTCTTCCGGAAGTCCCTGAAAACCTGGCTTCTCACCTGTCCGATCGCTGTGTCCAATGTGAATCTTTAGTGCTTCACCGTCTGATATCTCTTACCACGATCCTGTTCCGCAGCGCCTTGACGCCCTTGGGCTAAGTTCGCGCTTTATAAAATTTATATTCATTCATTCATTCTTGCCCAAAAAGGGACCACAGCCCCTTTGGTTAAAACCCGGCAAGGGTTATTGGTCCCTTATTAGACCTCCTGCAAGGTCTGCAAATCCATGGACAGGGGTCCCTTTTTGGACCTCCATGTCTTGGGTTCGAGGACACTGTGGGAAGTCCAACAAAGGTACACGAGGATGTGTGGATTTGCAAACCCAAAGTGGCATCTACAAACCAAAAAATACAGGAGTGGCGGTGGCCGGGGGACTTGGACCAAGGCACACATAAAATACATGTATGATTTTTATTATGTTTACATAAACACCCCACGCACAGTGCTGGATATGGGCAACACATATGGAATACACCATCCCACAACACCAAGCACCCCCAAGGGATGGATGGGAGAACTCCCCAAGCCATGGATTTTGAGAGATGCAGGTGACCGAATTCACACCATTTCTTGCTTGAATATTAGAAAGGTGTATGATGAAAGCATCTTAATTGAGAAGCAGGAATATGGCAAAAACCTGTGCAAGAGACAACCCATATCCGGTGCACTTAGGGGGGGGTCAAATAATGGAACACTTGAATTAATCTCAGTCACTGGCAATCGCTCGTGCCGCATACCAATCGATCGTTTTTCACCCACCATGCCACCTCAGTCTGGACCTAGTGCATGTATACCATGCTTACATGCAGCTCAAAACATGCAGCTCAAAACAGATAAAAACAAAATGGACACTATTTCAAAATAGCTAAGTTAAGCACTCACTAAACATAAATAGGAAGAGGTCATCTGGAAATCTGTGAAAATGTTATGGTTAAATTCGCTTTCGTTCCCCTTCACACACCACATATTGACTCACTGTTTACTACAGCTTCAGAAGAAAGAAATGCAGCAAACCAGTCTAAGTTATCCTTGCTGTGACTGTGTACGGTCTGGGTAGTGAGAGGATTATATAACTGCACTGTTATCAGCTGAAAACATCGCATGCATACTATGAAAATGCAAAACATTAAAATACGTATGCATGAAAGGTAACTATGATAAAGGCTCTCCCATTTACATGCAAGTCACAGTTTGTCTTATGAAACTATATAATGCATTTTATTGTTAAACCATCTAGGTACAGTAAACGGTGTGTTCTGGTTGGGAATCAAACCTTGTGAGCTATGGAACTGCAGCACTTCCTGTAAAACACTCACTCTGGCAAAGAGTGACTACAGACCTGGCAAACTGCATGGTCTTAATGCCGTAAAGGGACAACAATCACACTTACTACGGATTATGAGCTATGGCACTGTAATACCGCAGCAGGACCCCTAGCTTTCCTCAACAGTGGAGGCCCAAAAGCTAAGGCCACATGATGCAAAGTATTGTGCCCAGTATAAGGTACTATACTTGTATTCGGTACAAGCTATACAACACTTTCAAAAACTGTTGGCCGCGATAAAACACCCAGAACAATCTAGAATTGCTATCTGGCACGCTGCAGTGCAATGAGTCCTACATCAAAACAGTTTAACTCATCACAGTTCCAAAGCAGGAATAATCAGCTTATGCCTGAAGAGATCTGCCGTATATCACTGCCACTCTGGGGAATTCTAATGTAGCCCACCCTGCAGGTCCCAACCACCATATGTTCCTACATCAATCTAGACATCGCAGGCACATAAGGAATGTACTTAATGAAGCCCGTCCTGTCCACTACCAACCCTAGACATCTCAGTCACATAGGGGTGACTGTAAAGTGCCAAATCCCAAAATAACACTCCACTTGAATAGGTAGTGTTCTGCCCACACACAAGATATTGACAACCCCCCACCGAAAGCCTGGCAGACAGGGCTGGGTTGAAAGGGATTGTTGTGCACTTCAGAGGACTTCTTTGAAGTCACCCCCTACATCAGAGGCACTTTTGGGTACAAGTACTGGGGCTCTGACCCCATAAAAACAGACACTTTTCGACCTAAAACCAGACATTGCTGGTGCTACATCTGCACATTGCCAGAAGGACTTCCACTTTGCTAACTGCTTTTCTGTATCAGAATGCTGCTCGCAGAGCTGCAGGAGGGACTGCCACTTTGCTACCTGCCTTGCTGTACTGGTCTGCTACCTCTGCATCTGTGAACTAACTGTACACTCCAATGACATGTTGGCTTGACCCAAGTTCTAAAGTCTCAAGGACATCAAAGACTTTGCCTGCTAGCCCATGTCGTGGGACTTCGCAATCTGTGCATCTGGCAGTGGCCTCCTTATGACAACCCGATCAAGCACTTTGTGTTTCCCAGCTAATGGTCTACACTGAGCAAGTGCTGCACCAATCAGAATAGATTGAGCGCTTTTGTTTTCCCCTTTTTAAAACTCCTGTTCCAGGTAGGAGCTTGCCATTTGTGTGCCCGCTTGCATCAGGGACCACGACCAATCACTGCAGTCTGTGCCCACCTGAGCACACTTCTGCGACAACAGACCCCGCAGCACTCCGAGCGGACAAGCCAGCACAACCTCCGTTGCCTTGACAATTTTAGGGCGTGCCTGCTTACTAGATCCAAGCGTGCTTGACAACGTTGTGCCCCGCCTCCAGCCACAAATTGAGCCACACCATGACTTGCTGCACAGCCGCTTTTCTTAACAAAGGTACTGTAAGACCCCAGAGAACCATGAGGTCTTTTCAGCTGCCGTATGCAACATCACGTGAGGCTGAATGATCAGCATTCCGTCTCGAGGGACTGTGTAGAGACTTTCTCCAGGACAGTTGGGAGGGAGTACTACGCTGGTGCTCCTAATACCGTCAACGCTCCTGTGCCGTCCTTGCTAGTGTTTCCATAACGTAGCTCACAGGAGCGGAACTTATTGTTGCACTGTATTTTCCATTTTAAACCTGCATATTTTGAATGAACATATCCTGAATAGTATTGATCGCATTTATATTGTATTTGTTTCCTTGACAATACAAAGAACTATTTCAATAAACCTGTGTGGAGTCTTTGTGGAATATTCATTGGATTACTGTGTGTGTATTGCACAAATACTTTACACATTACTTTGTTGATAAGCCGGGTTGCTGCAGAGGATGAATCCCTCCTTACATGTAAAAGAGGGTCTCTTCAGGTCCACTGGAGGAGACAGTAGTACAGAGTGGGGGGGGCGCTCAGGCCATGGATGCTCATGTCTGTCAGGCTAGGAGATTTATAGAGGTGCTCTGAGGCATGTTCATTTTGTGACCTAGCAGGTGTGTAGAGCGAACCATTTGGTGAGAGACTACAAGCGTCGGTCTCAAGATAGGCTGTACTTATTTGTTGTGTACTGGTAATGCCTAACACTATCACAAGACGTATGAAGGGTGCAGCCCAACGGGTGCTCGAGTCGGTCAGGCTGAATGACTAATGAAGGTGTTAAATGGCCCATTCAATGACTATCATATGAAGCTGTGTGGCAGTACATGCCTTTGGGGCGCTGGGTAGTGTAGTTCATAAGCAACAAAGTTGAAGCAGAGTGTTAAACTGTGGGATGACTTGGGAAGGGTGGAGGGTGGGACTAATTCTAGAAGAGTTGAAGGAGCCACTTATTATTTTGAGGTGCGTATCTCGTAGACATATGAGGAATAGAATGCATAGGTAGGGGAAAAAAGTCAAAAGCTTTCAAACCAGAATGAGCTGCACTGAGGGAAACAGTAAACAATGTAGCGGAAAGAGTGAAGTTAGCAAGAATGGGCACAAGTGTCAATTGTGGAAGACACTTAGAAAGAGGTCCACGTACCCTTATAATTAAAAAGACAGTAGCAGAACATTGCTGGATTCTAAGGGAAAAACACAGCTCTTCAGAGAAAAGGTAAAATAACGTAAAAGAGCAGCAAACAAGTAATTTCGAAGTCCTTTATTTCATCTTGGATACTCAATCCTGTGACACGTTTTGAAGTAAAAATCATCTTCGCTGTTGCCACCAAACGGGTTTGGGCATATTTGGGACAGGAGTCTCCACTACAGCTCTTACTTGAAGGTTTTTATTTTCCACAAGGAAATATTTGACTAACAGGGCCACAATTTGATACTCACAGTAATATGTTCATTAATTACCCAATGACAATTGCCACTGGTTAGTTATAGTTAGGACAACGTTTTTATAGGAAACTGACTTTTTGGTTTGCTAATACCTTTGGTACTGTTTGACAAACCTTCAGAAAACTTTCCCCAAAAAAGAAAAAGTCTCATCTACCTCAGCTCCTCCTTTAAAAGTTTTTTAGGTGATCCATCAAGCAGGGACCAAGAAAAAGGATAGCCCTAGGACATGTTTTACCCATGTAATTTTCCAATGTAAAATTGAACTGCGATTCAGAAAATACTGGCTGAACTGGTCAGTAAGTTATACCCATAAAGCGTGGTTTTGTAATTTGGAGTACATCCATTTAGTATTTTTTGAGAAATTAAGGTTTAAAATGCACATATATTTCATGCCGCAGAATATTTTCAGGCAAAGAATTTAGGGATTTCAACTCTGTGTTTTAGGTGGATGGAGATATATATAAAAAAATTTTTTATATATATATATATATATATATATATATATATATATATATATATACACACACACACACACACATACACACACACACACACACACAATATACAATTTTATAGAAGGCATCAGATAACATCATTCACGTTATTCGGAGACAAGTGCCACAGTCTGCACTAACACACATGCTCCTTTGCACACACTCTGTGCAGTCTATGTACACTGCTGCAGTGTCTTTGCTTGAAACAAGATGCACTGCCCCACCACTCGCTACATGCCAGCTTGCAGAATTAAACCCCTCCCCCCATCCTCGCCTCCATAAACACAACAAGCATCCTTGCTTGGTCATGGGAAGCACACGACTGGTTGGTGTGGGCCGTCCCACTGAACATGCCAAATTGGGTTCTGCACCAGCTCTGGCATCCCTGAAAATTCAAGGATACATTAGAAGCTGAAGCATGATGCAGTACGGGTGGTGTGCGCAGAGATGGAATACAGGATAAAATTACTTATAAAGTGTGTTTAATCACCAGTTTTCCACACATACATCACAGGGCTGCTGTCTGGTTCAGTCTGTGCCTTGAATCCGCAGATTCCAAAAACACAATAGAATGAGCACTCTGGTCCCAGGGGCAGGAATGTCAAACCCCTTGTGAGCAACGGGATAAAGGAGTGCCTTTCCGAGCCATCCCCTGACATCGGTGGGCATCTCCCGGGACCAACAGCAACAAAACAGAAAACAACAAGCAGTGAGGCAAGCGTGGGATGTTTGTAGGAGCACCATGGCCCGCAAGAACTCTGAAGTGAGCACGAGCTGCGTGGGCAGTCTGTGCTTTTATGCATAGTCAGTGAGGGCGATGGGCACAGACTGCCCCCCCCCCCCTCCCCAAAATTATTTTTTTTAAAACAGCGAAGGAAGGGGGGGGGGAGGGTAGTGTTTGGTAGCACCAAGCAGCAACAAGCGTTACTTCATGTGATGTTTCTTGATTGTGTTACGAGGCGCCATTCTGTCTGAAACATCGTGCTTTGCCGCTTATATGCTGCTAGTAAGACCAAGTTGGGTTTTGACTCGTATAGCAGCAGGGCCAAGTCAAAGTAATCAACAATATAACAAAGGAAATTGCCAATGCTGCACTGTACTTTCAAACACAATTAAACGAATGAACTGACTTAAACAGATCCATTTTGTCCAGTGTATGGTTGATTTTAATCAGAAATATTTTAGGCAAATTTTCTTATTATTTTGCACGGTTGTATTTTAAATGATTCAGGAATATACACACAAAATCAAAGAAACCACATACAAAAATATTTTCCAATTATTTACATTTACATAAACACGTAAACATGTCCATACAACTTTCATACCTCAAGCGATCGGACAATAGACAACATTCAATTAGAAATTTACATTTATATACAAGAGGGTAGAGCATCAATGAATAACACTTATACTTCTTGAATGACCTATTTTAAAGAGTATTTTGTTATGTTGAAGGCGAAGACGAGTCAGAGAGAGGTCTACGCGTTTCGAATCCCTTCACCGGGGATTCTCATCAGGACCAAAAATATCTGGGAGACAGAAACATATACAGAGCTGAATTAGACCATAAGCCCTTCAAAAGGCAGTTTATTTAAAAAAAGGTTGCGAATTATTTACAATTTCCAAAGGTGGAGTCTTACCTACACTTTGCAGTGGCACATCCACAAGTGAGACGTGTGGTGGTAAGCCTGCGATAGAACGCATCTATAGGCGGCAGAGTAGAGAAAGTGGTGTTTTAGAGTTAAAGAAAAGCAAAGCAGCAGCCTACGTCTAATCTAAAGGCTAATGTGCCGACAGTTTCATGAGACAAACTTACAGGTAGCTTTCAGATATCTCTCATATCGACGTCCGTGGCTCCTCACTCAGCCTGGGCGGAAAAAATGCTGCTTCTGTCTCGGGAAATTCAAGGGCAGCGACTCGGTGGTTTTTTCGCCGGTCACTGCACCAGAAACAAGGACATATTTAGTGGGCAATCCGGACTATTGAATCGGAGAGACGAACGCGTGCCCCCAGCCTCCTCCTAAGACGAAAGTACCTTAACAATCTTCATTCAGAACGCCCTTGGGTCCCAGCTGCACCGTGCACGAGGGCCAGTGTTTGACTGATACTGCATTCGCCATTTTGTAATTCTTGGACGGTGGCGAGTCAAAGGGCAGTGCCTCAAGGGATTATGGGACTTGTAGTTCTTAGAGAAAACGACACAAATTAATGCAGATATCTTGCCACATTTAAAATGAGGTTGAGGCCAGTGGATAATCCCGTATTTTCATCGTGTATGAGGGCCAGTGTTTAAGTGATACTGTGATCGCCATTTTTGGACGGTGGCGAATCGAAGGAAAGTGCCTCAAGGGATTATGGGACTTATAGTTTGGCCGCGGTTTTTTTAAAGAGAAAAAGACCCAAATTAATACAGACATCTTGCCACATTTAAAATGAGGGTAAGACAAGGGGATAATCCCATATTTCAAACGTGCGATTACTCGTAGATATCGCACAGTGATTCGTTTTCTGGCCCAACAAACAGGGGTAGTGTCAGTTGATGCAGATGCGTCCATGTGTGACACGTAACTGTCCTGCAAATAGATGATTTCGGTCCATGGGGACAAGGGGCGTGTTCGAGATGCGAACCTCGTTGGTAACGGGCATGCCTGGCTTACTGGAGAGAGAGGTAATCAAGAGTATTCTCACAGATTAAAAATCTCAGATAGCTCATTCAGACCAGCCACTGACGTATTAAATTTGATGATGAGCATCGCTTCTCTCTTCACTAATTTGGCATCAAGGTCGCCGCCACGGATATCCTGTGTAACTTTTGTAATTACAGTCCATCTAACGTCTCTTTCAGTGTGATTTTTGTTAAACCAATGGTTTACCAGCGGGGCATTAGGCACGTTCTTACGTATCCTAGATTTGTGTTGTTGTATCCTCGTCCTTATCTCCTGGTTTGTTTTCCCAATATATAATTTGTCGCAAGGGCACAATATTCTGTAAACTACAAACTTTGTCTTGCAGTTTGAGAAGGAGTCATGTTTCCAATTGACCCCCTTGTGGGTGAAAAAATTCCCTTCGATTGTGGAGTCACAACAGACGCATGTCCCACATTTATGATGTCCTTGTATTGGAGGCAAATTCAGAAGACTTCTTAGATCCTGGCTTTTGGTTTTTGGCAGTGCAGCTCTGACTAGCTGGTTGGCTATGCTCTTATCTTTTTTAAAAGCAAATAACGGAGTCTCTTTGAGTGACACATCCAGTTCTTTAATCAAATGCCAATTTTGAGAGATGGTCTTTTTGAGCCAGTTCGACGTTGGGCCATAAGTTGATACACAAACAATCCTGTTGGTTTTGGATTTAGCCTTTCTCTCCAAAAGTACTTCGCGTGGAGTCCACCAAGCACGTTTGATTGCCTTCTTTAGGAGTTTTTTAGGGTAACCTATACAGAGATCCCACAAGATGAGGGTTTGGCAGTCCTGGAGTCTTTCCTCAACAGTAGACCTAAACCTGAAAAAGTCCCCACGAATTTCATCATGGAATTAGCCACATTTGCCCTCAAGAACAACTATTTTTGTTTTAAAGATGATTTTTTTCTGCAAACCAAAGGTGTTGCGATGGGGTGTCCTTTTGCCCCAGAGCTGGCAATTTTGTTCATGTCTAAGTATGAGGATCAATTCGTCTACAATAACAACCCTTTTTCAATCTACATTACGAACTGGGTCCGATATATCGACGATGTGTTCCTTACATGGACTGGTGATGAAATGCAACTCCATGAATATGTCAATTGGTTAAACAATAGAACGGCTGACATAAAATTCAGCTTGAACTTTTCCAAATATAAGATCCCTTTTTTGGATGTGGAAATTTATCCCAGCAATGGCGGTCTAGTGACTACACTCTACAAGAAAAAAACGGACAGGAATAAAGCATTACACTACTCCAGCAATCATCCTCGCAGCCTAAAAGATAACCTGCCGTACGGCCAATTCTTGCGAATTCGACGGAATTGCAGCTTCAAAGATGAATACCTATATCATGCCGAAAATCTAAAGAATAACCTACTCCAGAGAGGATACCCTAAAAAACTCCTAAAGAAGGCAATCAAACGTGCTTGGTGGACTCCACGCGAAGTACTTTTGGAGAGAAAGGCTAAATCCAAAACCAACAGGATTGTTTGTGTATCAACTTATGGCCCAACGTCGAACTGGCTCAAAAAGACCATCTCTCAAAATTGGCATTTGATTAAAGAACTGGATGTGTCACTCAAAGAGACTCCGTTATTTGCTTTTAAAAAAGATAAGAGCATAGCCAACCAGCTAGTCAGAGCTGCACTGCCAAAAACCAAAAGCCAGGATCTAAGAAGTCTTCTGAATTTGCCTCCAATACAAGGACATCATAAATGTGGGACATGCGTCTGTTGTGACTCCACAATCGAAGGGAATTTTTTCACCCACAAGGGGGTCAATTGGAAACATGACTCCTTCTCAAACTGCAAGACAAAGTTTGTAGTTTACGGAATATTGTGCCCTTGCGACAAATTATATATTGGGAAAACAAACCAGGAGATAAGGACGAGGATACAACAACACAAATCTAGGATACGTAAGAACGTGCCTAATGCCCCGCTGGTAAACCATTGGTTTAACAAAAATCACAATGAAAGAGACGTTAGATGGACTGTAATTTCAAAAGTTACACAGGATATCCGAGGCGGCGACCTTGATGCCAAATTAGTGAAGAGAGAAGCGATGCTCATCATCAAATTTAATACGTCAGTGGCTGGTCTGAATGAGCTATCTGAGATTTTTAATCTGTAAGAATACTCTTGATTACCTCTCTCTCCAGTAAGCCAGGCATGCCCGTTACCAACGAGGTTCGCATCTCGAACACGCCCCTTGTCCCCATGGACCGAAATCATCTATTTGCAGGACAGTTACGTGTCACACATGGACGCATCTGCATCAACTGACACTACCCCTGTTTGTTGGGCCAGAAAACGAATCACTGTGCGATATCTACGAGTAATCGCACGTTTGAAATATGGGATTATCCCCTTGTCTTACCCTCATTTTAAATGTGGCAAGATGTCTGTATTAATTTGGGTCTTTTTCTCTTTAAAAAAACCGCGGCCAAACTATAAGTCCCATAATCCCTTGAGGCACTTTCCTTCGATTCGCCACCGTCCAAAAATGGCGATCACAGTATCACTTAAACACTGGCCCTCATACACGATGAAAATACGGGATTATCCACTGGCCTCATCCTCATTTTAAATGTGGCAAGATATCTGCATTAATTTGTGTCGTTTTCTCTAAGAACTACAAGTCCCATAATCCCTTGAGGCACTGCCCTTTGACTCGCCACCGTCCAAGAATTACAAAATGGCGAATGCAGTATCAGTCAAACACTGGCCCTCGTGCACGGTGCAGCTGGGACCCAAGGGCGTTCTGAATGAAGATTGTTAAGGTACTTTCGTCTTAGGAGGAGGCTGGGGGCGCGCGTTCGTCTCTCCGATTCAATAGTCCGGATTGCCCACTAAATATGTCCTTGTTTCTGGTGCAGTGACCGGCGAAAAAACCACCGAGTCGCTGCCCTTGAATTTCCCGAGACAGAAGCAGCATTTTTTCCGCCCAGGCTGAGTGAGGAGCCACGGACGTCGATATGAGAGATATCTGAAAGCTACCTGTAAGTTTGTCTCATGAAACTGTCGGCACATTAGCCTTTAGATTAGACGTAGGCTGCTGCTTTGCTTTTCTTTAACTCTAAAACACCACTTTCTCTACTCTGCCGCCTATAGATGCGTTCTATCGCAGGCTTACCACCACACGTCTCACTTGTGGATGTGCCACTGCAAAGTGTAGGTAAGACTCCACCTTTGGAAATTGTAAATAATTCGCAACCTTTTTTTAAATAAACTGCCTTTTGAAGGGCTTATGGTCTAATTCAGCTCTGTATATGTTTCTGTCTCCCAGATATTTTTGGTCCTGATGAGAATCCCCGGTGAAGGGATTCGAAACGCGTAGACCTCTCTCTGACTCGTCTTCGCCTTCAACATAACAAAATACTCTTTAAAATAGGTCATTCAAGAAGTATAAGTGTTATTCATTGATGCTCTACCCTCTTGTATATAAATGTAAATTTCTAATTGAATGTTGTCTATTGTCCGATCGCTTGAGGTATGAAAGTTGTATGGACATGTTTACGTGTTTATGTAAATGTAAATAATTGGAAAATATTTTTGTATGTGGTTTCTTTGATTTTGTGTGTATATTCCTGAATCATTTAAAACACAACCGTGCAAAATAATAAGAAAATTTGCCTAAAATATTTCTGATTAAAATCAACCATACACTGGACAAAATGGATCTGTTTAAGTCAGTTCATTCGTTTAATTGTGTTTGAAAGTACAGTGCAGCATTGGCACTTTCCTTTGTTATATTGCTTATATGCTGCAGCTTCCCTGAGGTCACTGTGAATATTTGCAGTTATTAAAGTGGAAGGTAGTGAAAAAATATTTCTTTTCAAATAGCCACGTTTCCATACACACATTGCAACTAAATGCATAAGTTGTTGTGGCACTGTTTTCTGTTGAATGCAGTATCAGAGGCGCAATGCTTTAATCTTTATATGAAACAGCAGTGTTAACTAAAGTGTTGGCTGCACCCTCTGCTTTTTATGCTTGAGTGGAGGAGCAGTAAGGAGTGGGAAAAAGGATGTGGCGCAATGGTCAGAACAGCCGAGTTTAGAAGTAAGCAACAAAGGGATCGAGTCTCAGCAGCGCTTCACAATCTTCCGATTCTGGGCAGTATCTCTGGCCAGTATCTACTGGCTATAAAAAACAACCTGTAAATAATAAAAGCAGTCGATGTCTTAACTGCAGCTACCAATGAGATAGCGGTGGCAGTCACGCTGATTATTTTTTTTTAAATGTACTCCTTTGATAATGGAAGCGCGTCATCTGTGAGGCAGGTGCCGTGCTGATTCACAAGCCTGAGGCAGACCCCAAAAAATAAAGTGCACAGAGGTATGCAAATTACAAAAAGTGTAACACCACGTGTGGCAGAGGCAGTCTGCTGAGAGGGTCTGAAACACCAAAAGGCGGGACTAACTAAGCATGCTGACCAAACAAAAACAGACATTTATGAAGGGGAGGGACAGGAACGAATGGCAAAGATGGGAGGTGCTTCCAGCCACAGCCTAGATTACAGCATGCCTTGCAGAGCAGCGCATGCGCTATCCAGGCTCGACCTAAAAAAGACAAGGGGTCAGGGAAGAAATACCCTCACCCCATAGGCCTGGTGGTGCGGTTCCACAGGAACCCCGCCATGAGCCCAAAATGTTGTTTTTATTTAACCACAAATTCAGATAGGATCCGCAAATCTGTGTTAAAATGTATATAAAATGTATTTAATTTGGATTATTAATTAAATGCTGGGAGAAGGGCCACTCAGGCCCCCCCTCCCTCAGGCAGATTTCGCCCGCAGGGACCCCAAGCCCTGGGACCCAGTATAATAGAAGGAGGGAGAGGGCCACGTGACTCTCCCCCCACGGCCCCCCTGACAGATTTTGGACCCAAACTGACATTCCCTGGGCCCGGAAAAACACAAATAGTAGAGTTAGACGTAGGGTACGAGAGGATGTGGGTTGGGGGAGGGAGGGGAGTTTGGCGATTTAAAGGTTTCTCATTGTTAGTAACAGCAGGTTGTCTTAAGCTACAGAGCCCAAACTACAAGACGGGGATTGGCAGATTGGGGGCCACTTCTTATACAAACAACGTGAGCCACAAATGTCATGCATGACATATACTGTGTTGAAGTGGAACGTTAACGGACTGGGTAGTAACATTAAGAGGGGCCTGGTGAACAGATATATCAAACGGACCAAGCCAGACGTAGTTCTCCTACAAGAAACCAATCTCCTAGGTACTCGATGCGCATTTATCGGGAGAGGGGCATACGTTACACTGGTACATGCTGGATTCTCCCCAGGAGCCCGTGGAGTAGCCGTCCTTATTAGAAAAACCCAACCCTTCCAAGTTGTTAAGAACTGGGTTGACCCTGGGGGCACGTAGGCAGCCATTCAGGGGGGGTGGGGTCAGAGGGGGTTTACCCTGGCTAGTGTTTATGCCCTGCCGTGACTGCAAACACAGACGTTGCAGACAGTCTCTAAGATACTGCTAGACTCAGACTCCTCGACTCATATAATAGGGGGGTGATATTAATGATGTGATTAACCCGTGCCTAGATAGATCCCATATAGCGGCTAGTACTCAGACCCCCACCCCACTAGAAGACTTTGTACACTCCCTAGGACTGACCGATCTCTGGCGCCGACATCATCCATTTGACGGGGACTACTCTTACTTCTCAGGGGCACACAAGACCTTTTCTCAGATTGTTTACCTTTTTGCCCCGGCACGGGAGATTCCAGCTATTTAAGACGCAGAATATCTAGCAAGAGGTATTTCCGATCATTCACCATTACAGTTAAAAGTAGGGGGTAGGAAACATAGACCCAAAACAGATCGGAGACTGAACCCCTGGGAGCTACGTGACAAAACGGTAGTAGATACCGTCGACGTCGAGACTAAACTATTCTTCCAAGATAACGAAGTCTCCATACCCTCGGAGGCCACCCTTTGTGAGGCATACAAGGCCGTCCTTAGGGGGAGACTACAAGACGTAATTGCCCGAAAGCATACAAAGGAAACGTCGCAAGTACAGGATCTTGAAGGTAAATTGCTAGAATTAGAACAGAATATATCCCCAGACGAGGCCGGGATGCTTAAACAGTTGGAGATCACACAAAGGGAACTCCGGGCTTTAGTGGAAGGAGAGGCCCGCACCCAAATCCTGACCACCCACCACAGGCTTTACGTGTCAGGGGATAGGGCGGGGAAGCGATTAGCCTGGTTAAGCCGGAAGGAAAGGGAAGCAAATTGGGTAAATCAAATAGAAGAGGCGGGACACAACATACGACAGCACCCACAACTGAGGCAGCATCTGCAAACTATTACACCGATCGGTATGCGGCCCAACTGACGACACACGAAGATAGCATAGATGACTATCTCGCAGCCATAGATATGCCCACCTTGCAAAGTGAGGACACGGCGGCCTTTGAGAAGAGGAGATTACTTTAGAAAAAGTGTATGCTGCTGTTGACAGACGTCGGGGAAAACTCCAGGGCCGAACGGACTTTCGGGGGAATTCTTTAAACAAAAGGTTAATATACTAGCCCCACGCTTATTAAACATGTTTTTGGCGGCAAGGGATGAAGGAGCACTTCCCCTGTACCTTCGTCAGGTCACAGTAGTGGCCATTCCAAAACTAGGCAAGCCCCCGGAAAATGTGGCTCCTATCGCCCAATCTCGCTCCTTAATGTTGAGACCAAGATATTGGCCTCTATACTGGCCACACGACTACTGACGGTCATTACGCCGCTGGTACACAAAGACCAGTCAGGCTTCATGCCCAAGCGTTCTACACGCCTCAATCTTCGTAGGCTTGCGAACTGGTTGGACACGACTAAAGGGAGTGAGGTCCCCCATATGCTTCTATTACTTGATGCTGAAAAGGCATTTGACACAGTACACTGGCCTTTCCTGAGACGGGTCCTCATAAAATGTGGTTTTGGGCATCAATTCCGAACGTGGATTGATCATCTATACACAAATCTTAGGGCGAGAGTGCGAGTAAATGGTGTCAAATAAGCGGAGTTTCCCATTCAGCAGGTGACTAGACAGAGCTGCCCGTTGTCCCCTCAACTCTTTGCGCTGGTCCTGGAACCTTTGGCGTGCCTGATTAGAACACAACCAGATTTAACCGGGTTCCGGGGACCCCAAGGTGCGCCTGCTGGATGAACGAATCTCGCTCTATGCAGATTATATCCTCCTATACATATCTAACCCAGACACTACGCTCCCTATCATTTTTCATGTAGTGGAAGACTACGGTACGCAGGTGGGGGAACTGGGGAAAATCGACCATATACCCAATAGGAGGCCACACTGACATACGGTCCGTACCAGTGCGTCTCCGTGTTGCTGAAGAGGGCTTTAAATATTTAGGACTCTACATCTCGGAAAACGTGACGACCTCTCTAACTCGCAACATTTAGCGTGTCCTAGTGGACTTCCGGGAAGACGCGACTAGATGGAGGCATCTTCCCCTGACATTACGGGGGGGAGGGGGGGGGGGGCCTGTTATGTTCAAAATGATCACATTACCCAAGCTACTCTACTTTTCCAAAATTCGTACTGCAAAATACCAGAAGCCATCTTTAGGGCTAAAAACACTGAATTGCGAACCTTACTATGGGACGGAGGCCACGCTCGCGTGGCGCTGCAAACGTTTCAGCGCAGCCAGTATGATGGGGAAATTGCGCTGCCGGATGTCCGGGCGTACTATAGAGCGGCACATCTCGTAGTCATTAATGAATGGGGACATGCCCCCCCCAGACCACCCCACATACGCCCTGGAGAGACTCCAATTTTCTAAATTGCTCATATCGTCACTACATATATGGGGGCCATGGGGTGAGAAGCCAGTTACCTGCAACGCAGAGGGCGGTTGAGGCACGGAGGTAAGCCGAACGTGTAATGAAATGGGAGCAAACACTGACTAAGTCCACGCCCCTATGGGATGCGAAACAGCTAATTGAACTGGCAAAATTAAAGGGCTATAAAGGATGGGATACCATTGGGATCACTACTTTGGGAGACATAATGCGACAGGGCGCCTTGATGACATTTGCAGATCTAAAAAGAGAATATAGCTTGACGGATATGCAGCATTATAAGTATATTCAACTCTGACATGCTTGGCAGGCACAGAGACATGACACTACTGACATCCCGGAATACGCCCCACTGGAAGGTCGTTTGCTCCAAGAAGAGATACCAGAGAAAACAGCATCGTGAACGCATAAAACTCTAATAAACAATATACCCGATAATCTATTAACGCTTCGGTGCAAGTGGGAGGACCTCGTAGGCACATTAGAGGGCATTGATTGGGAGACAGCCCTAATGCACCCTAGGGAGGTGGCGATTAAGCTCAGGCTACGACTGGTTCAGTATAAAAGTCTATATGGGGTATACTAAGAAAGGGCCAAACTACATGCGATGGGCAGGGCAGAGACGCCGGAGTGTCTGCGATGCAGAACAGAGTGCAGCTCCTTCGTCCACACTCTATGGGACTGCCAGCAAATTTGTGGCTACTGGACACGGATCGTGCAAGAAATAAATGATATACTCCATGTACACATTTCGATAGACCCCAAGTACACTCTGTTAGGCAACCACACGGACGTTGACATTACACAATATCAACTTCTGTTTAGTAACTTAGGTCTCACAGTGGCAAAACGAGACATAGCTAAATACTGGGGGAGGCAGCACATTCCCACACTGAAAGAGTGGAGTACCGGCATGCACATGTCAATGGGAGCCGACAAGACAGTATACAAAGCAAGGGGATGCCCACGAAAATTTTGGAAAATCTGGCAGCCATGGCTGAGTTACTACCATCTAGAGATGGAAGAAGACGATCTAGCAGTATTGCAAAACATATGAACTGGCCCCTGGGCGTGGGGTTCGTGGATCTAGACACATACTTAGCTGAGTGACTCAGGAGGTTTTAGTACCGGGGGCTGGACATCACCAAGGAAGATTAGAAGATCAATCGTAACACCGTCTACTTTGTATTATTACTTCTTGTAAAACCTTTTGCTTGTGATAGATGGACTCTGATTGAGATGTACCTGCTGAGTGGTTTGTTTTATTTCAAAATAAAAAAGAGATCTTAAAGAAAAAAAAAAAATGGTGGGGGGGTGGGGAGAGAGAGAACATGAACACCTTCCCCCCCCCAGGTGTTCACGGCCACAAAACCCAAGGCCGAGCCTCACCATGATAAGGCAAGGGAGGCTGTGCAGCCCCTCTCCTGGAGCCATTAATGGTCTTGGGGACCCCATCCCACAGGTTTGAGCTCCTGCTTTGTCCTGGGCTGTTCACCTTCCCCCCCCCCCCCGGACATAGTGGTTTCCCTTCCCGCACTTGTGAGGGGCGAGAAACCCATTTGCTCTTACTTGATGGGAGCAATTTAAAGCTCCCGCCAAGCGCTAACAAAACAGTGAGTCTACACAGAGCGGGTGGGAGCAGGAATAATGCTCCTGCCCGCTGGGAGCAGAGTTTTCATCTGTTTCGTGCCCTAGGGTAACTACACCTCGCCATGCACTCATAATTTCCCAAATATTATGACACTCCTGTCCTATTCAATGACATCACTGAAAATATCAACCCAAAATTTACTGTCAAATTATTAAGAAAACTGTGCATAGCGAGTTATAGTTACCTTAGGGCACCTGTAACTAGAGCTGCTGAATTTCTATGATTTTGTGCGTGTAAAATGTGAGCCTAACTATAATGTCCCTGTAACCTTTGTTTTTTTAGTGAAATATTAATATGTAAACACATACACACACACTACAACTATGTCCTTTGATTCTTCAAGTTTAAATTTTACACAAATGTCATAAGTTGCTATCAAAACAAAAATTAACAACTAATATTTCTGACATGAATAATAAGTACATAAAATCACCAAGAAAAACAGTGCTTTTAAAATGCATTCAAATTAAATATCTACAAAGATACTGTCATACTAATGGAAATACATGGCATTGTATGGTATGGTATCAAATACAACAATTGATACTTACAATGTTGATAAACTACATGTCAAAGAGCTACTTAGTTTAGCGTTTTGTTCACAGCCTAGCAATATGAAACTTTTATAATCCTTCCGCATCAATGAAGAAATTCCAGTTGGGAAGTTACAAATGGTGTTTACTGATACCATCAGTAGCATACACAGGTAGACACTGAACGAAGTTATAAAGAAACAAAGGTAACTCAGCCAAAAAGACAATGTGAAACCAAAGTACAACTTTACACATCAATCACCGTTTTCAAGACGGAACCGTCATTTTAGTCCAAAACTCATGACAACGACTGAATCCAGTAGACTCATTAGCACTGGTAAAATGGATTTTCTGACAGTGCGCTTTGCAAGCCTTCGTGTTTTTTAGGTCTCGCCTGAGCCAGTGCATGCGCTGCGAGACATTTAGTAAGCGGGTTTTTAAAGTGCTACCAAAGGCTTTTGCCACCCACCAGCGTGCGGTTACGCGCGCAGTCGCCATCTGGCATTCCTCTCGCTCTCCCATGCCTCAACGCATGCCCCTCCCCACCACAGAGCGCGTCTTGCGCGCTTTTCACCCCTCTCACTCTCTATTAAGTACGCTAAAAGCTATCCCTTGGTTGTGAAATCGTCACGTGATACCATTTAGCCTGTAGGTGAAGTTGTGGGTGGAGATTACACTCGTCTCTGGCTGTATATACAGTCTGCGCTGGGTGTGCGCTCCACCCCCAGCCATATCCATTGGTCGTCGGACTTTAAAAGCCCGCCCTCTAGGTTCTAAAAAAAAAAAAAAAGTCTCCGATGTCCACCTCTTATGTACTTACGACTTGTTATGTTCATACTACGCTGAAGACAGCAACCCCGATCTCAACGACCTTGCACATCACAGTGTGAGTGCAATACACCAAGTCGTCGGAATTTATAAATGCACCCCTTCAGGTTCTCAAAAAAAGTCACATTTGAACTCCACCCCTTGCGTGTATTTACCCTCGTCACTGTGCGTTCAAATACACCTCCCCAGAACGTAGTTTGACCATGTGCACTTCAGTGGCTATAATTACGTTTTGCTATTTATTTGCTGTACCGTTAATATGTAAAGCAGAAATAAAAAGAGCACACGAGCATTTTGAAGCGTGCCGTCGTTTACATTGTAATTGAAGACACCACATCATAATGCGCTGCCCGTAACAAGTTTTAAATTTCGAAATATTTTAAATGAAGGCACACTGAAAACTCCATAAACCACGCAAAAAAGTACATTGGCATGTGTTTTTTCACCAAAATACCCATAAAGCATTTTATTTCATGAGCATTCTTTACCTCAAATACGGAAATTGAGCACTTTAAAATGGCTGCAAGCGTATTGTGTAGCAGATGCGCCGCGGCAGGGCCAGCTACTGCCACCAATTTACATGGCTTACATCATGTTCTGTTTCCACGTTTCAGCGGGAGAGGTGCTGGTTAGCAGGCACTAAGCAGAGAACCCTTTCCGTTTCTGCCAGTCACTTGACAAGCTTGCAGATATAATGCTGTGGGTGGTTCGGCGAGGAGTGGTGAGTCCATGTTCCCGCAACAAGCAGCGTTTCTTATCTCTCTACAAGGATACTAGAGGCAGCAACAGGGCGACCTGGGTCCCCTACCAGAGACCAACTGATAGATAGCGCCTAAAAGTTCAGCAATCTCATTTGTATTAACTCAATTACTCACTATGTATCGCTAACTAAAAAAGTAACTCTTCCAATCACTCTCAATAACTAAATCACCCACTCTCGCTAACTTATTACGTAACTCTCATACTCTCTCTCACTAACAAACTCACACTATCTTAAACTAACACTCACTCACACTAAATAACTAACTCTCTAACTTACTATCACATACACACTCACATGAACAAACGCTCAGTTACAAAAACACCATGTATCTCTCAAACAATAGCTAACGAACTCACTCAAAAAAAAAAATCACTCCAACATACTCTCACTAATAAACTTTCTCTCTCTCTCTAACTATCACATTCTCACAATAACTACATTTAAAAACCACTCACAAAATAAATAAAAAAGCATATCCAATCGGTCTAGCCTTACACATATTATAACTGTTTAGCCATTCAAAAAATAATATTGTTGCACCAATAGTATTAAACTGCATAACGAAATACTTAAAAGGTCGAAGAAACCATAACTATTAGCTATCCATTCGCATATCCAATAGGTCTCGCATTAGGGACATTATAAGTATTGAGTTATGCAGCACAATATCCTTGCTGCAACAACAGCAACCCTTGCATAGATAAACACTTATAAGGTCCCAAAAGCGAGACCTATTGGCTATGCCAATGCTTGTTTTTAATATGCAAGTCTGGTCGTTAGGACGATACGTAATAAACAGGATACAGTGGAGCTCAACAAATCTAAACGGGACGACACAGGAGGAGCAAAGAGCGCAAGCAGTAATTAGCTCACAGGGAAGGGTGGGGAGAATTAGTTTTCCATGCAGCGTTAGGAAGTTCAGACAAGTGACATTAGAGACAGGTTCCCGAGGGACACAACATGTTTATTAAGTGCTACGGCAAATGGTGTGAAATTTGACAGGGTGCACTTGCTGAGCGTGAGGAAGCCGGACGCATTGATAAAGTTTGGATGATGAATGAAACGACGTTTGCTACGAGCCAACGCCTGGCTCTTACGCAGCAGTCTTGGCCAGCGTGAACGCAGGAATTACAAAACAATTAATAGTAATAAACAACATGTACGTTTTCAGTCCGTAATCCACCCCCTGTCCCACTTCAAAAAACCCCTGTAGGCGTCCGACACAACAGGCGCCGGTCACACTCCACCAGGGGAATACAAATATACAAATTACCCGCCCACATTTTGGGGTCAAAGCAAGCCCCCTCGCCAAGTGCCCCTCCTGCTCACCCGATAAGAAGGGTAATGTGACAAGGACGGTCCGAGCAGCAGAAGCGAACTGAGGCTAACGCCCAACGATAAAGTCACTCTAGTAAGAGCCAACTGTGCGCCCCGGGGTAGCCGCAGCGGGACGGGGCGCACCGCCTACGCGAGTCCCCGGCTCGGGCGGGGCACCAGGCCCCTTACTCTCAGCGGTCCCCCAATGGGCAGAGGGTCCGAGCGATAGGGAAAGGTTACCTGTGTCAGAGAGAGATTGGCAGCCATGCTGTTTCGCGTCCCATGAAGCCCATCATGCACTGTAAAGGAGGAGGGAGGGCCGCGGAGTAACAAAAGTTCAACAACTTCTCCTCCCCGAGGAAGCCGCCTACAAAACCCGGCGCTGGATTTCTACCTTCGTTTCCCGACAGGCTTCCTCTGGCAAGGAAGGACTCCAGAACGCAACCGATTGTCATCTCTAGAAAGGTGCACTCTTTAGAATTAGTATTTTTCGTCGAATTAAAGGTTTGCTCGAGCACAAACGGTTATTATTTTTATTTTCTGTTCCAAATATTCTATTACGTTTTTGTGAAATACAGAAAACAAAAAAAGCAATACAGAAATCAGTGAAAATATATATCGTACAGATAAATCTGAGGCCCAAACAGACGTAAATATGCCAAACACAGTAAATGAAGGCGACAACAGTCAATCAGATGTATACATGGGGGACTGGTCAGAAAGAGCCAGCCCTAATGCCTAAAGTGAGAAATATACCATAAATGTCAAACTATCATAATAATCCAAGCGTATGTACCACAATTGCGTACTGTGATGGAAAATAATACAAGGGCAACAACAGTACACTCTAAATACAAGGGAAAATGCCTTTCAAAGGGAAATATGAACACAAGGTTGTTAGGCCTACAGAGTGGGATCTACATAAAATATAAAAGCAGAAAGAAAATAAATAAGAAAAAGTCAGTGGGGGAAGGGACGGGTAAGGGAAAGGGGTAAGCGCAGGGGGGTTGAATAGCTATTATGTTGGCAGTTGGTAAGCAAACAAGCTCATAATGACATCAGATAGTGGAAGAAGGGTCACTATATTTTAAACATAAAGTTGTCAAGAGTGTGCCAAATAGTCTTCTAAATTGTTCCCCGATTTCAGCATTGTGGATGGGAATTTCAGATTTTTGTGTTTCATTCCAATTTCTGGGGGATATTTAAATAAACAGTTGTTTCATACATTAAGTGAAACAGTCACTTTATGAGAAACTGATGTTTCTATTTACAGAGTTTTATATAGCGTGAACCTGACTCGAAGGTATCGAGTATCAGAGCGCTTTACATAGCACCAGTTGCATTACATGAGGACACATTCATTTTTGTTAGGCACAGGGAGATTAAGTGATTTGCCCAGAATCACAGGATGTTCAGCGTCATTGCAGAGACTCAAACCCAGTTCCCCTGATTCGAGGTTGACCGCCCTAGCCGTTAGGCCAACTCCTCTCCCCATTTTAATTTCCCTACAAAGAACACAGTGAATAGTCTGGCATGCTAGATTTGTCATCTTTTTTGGAGCTAGCTATTTTTCTATACTAAATGGGCAGTGAAATAGGGGGCTCAAATCCCATCCAAGAGCGCACCAGGGAGCGCTTTTGTAGACTGATGGGCAAAGGGAGCGTGGCCTGCTATTAGAACTTGCCAATTCTGCTGTGTGGGGCTTACTGGAGGTAATGGGAGGGGTGGTTGGCCCCCAGGGTTGTCCTTGGGGGCCAACAACCCCTCCTGTTACCTCCAGTAAGTCCCACACAGTGGGATTGTGTTGGAAACAGCCCACTCCCACTCCGCAGGGTGGTGGTGGACTCCCCGAACACACTGTGGTAGCTTGGCTCGAGTGGTCAGGAAACAGGCACAGTGCTAAGCATACAATATACCCATACAATAACCATGCGTGCATCCGTTCCAAAAACGACTCTACACCGTAAAAATTATGAAAATATTCTTTCTTTATCTTTTTCTCTTAGTTGCTGATTGGAAAAATAAATAGGTCAATCACAATATACAAGTTTCAATTAGTGCAGGTCAAATAAATATTGGCTGTTTGATGAAATAAATAGGGGTGATCATAAATAACAGGGCATAAATACAAGTGCAATATATACAGACAATTAAATACTTTGAGGCAATAAATACTGTACCAATAAATATTGTACACCAACAAGTCCTGTGGACCTATAAATATAGTGCAGCAATAAATAGATAAAAATTCAATAAATACAGTATCCCCAATAAATAATTAAAAGTATACAGCAACCCTCATATAATCAGATGACACTTCACTTCTTAAGGGCTGATTTGGCCCAGGCACAGCTTGTAGGGTTGTGGAAGGCTTGAGGGGGGAGGCTACTCCCTGGCTGGGACAAGGCTGAGGCCTAAACTGAGGTAGATCAAAGGGGGGAATACCAATGCCCTGGCTTCCCGTCTCCACACAACCTCTCTAGGTCAGTCCCAGTTCACCCCAGGCACAGTCAGGTGGGTTTCAGCACCTCCCTAGCCCCTTAGAGCAGTCTCTCAGGTCTCCACAGGGCCTTAGGCGCCCTCTACTCCACTTACTGCCCTTTTTCTGTTGTTCCGACGCCGCTGGAGTCGTGTCGACGCCGTGAGGCGGTTCCGGTTCGGTCTCGGCGGCCTCGGCACAATGTCAGTTCTTTGTCGACGCCGGAAGGCGGATCCGGTCCGATGTCGGCGGCCTCGGTTCGATCTCTACCTCCGATTTGACGGCGTCGGGCAGTCTCTTCACGATGTCGACTTCGGGCGGCTCCGGTCCGATGGCGCTCTCGGCTCCGATGACGTCGGCCGGCCTGGCCTCGATGTCGACTTCCGGCGACTCCGGGGTGCGATCCTCACCCCCGACCTCCGGTGCTCCTCCTCACAGGTTCCGGGCGACTCCGGAGTGCGATCCTCACTCCCGACCTCCGGTGCTCCTCTACCTCGGTCTCCGACGACTCCGGAGGGCGGACTTCACTCCTCCGATGACGCCGCTCGCTCGACCTCGGTTCACTTCCTCCTCGACCTCTGGTATTCCTCTCGACCCCCGTCGGCGCCCTCTCACGACCTCAGGCGGCTCCGGGTACGACGTCTGCTACTTCAGTCAGCGCCGCTTCTCCATCTCGGGCTCCAGGTCTTCAGGCTACTCGACGCCGGACTCCAGGGAAACCAGTTCTCAGGTCAGAATCTTGCTGTTTTCTTGGTTCTAAGGCCTGTTCCTGCTGTCCAGGTCCTTAGGATGGTTTTCTTCTGTCTTCTTCCCACACAGGGCTATAGGCTGGGATCCATCAGTAGGGACAAGTATCAAGGGTGGGTTTATGGACCCCACTCCAGGCACAAGTTTCCACCCCTGCTGCTTCACTCCTTCCTCCTTCACTGTTGTGCTCCTCTCTCTTCACCAGTCAGGTGCCAACTGCCAGCTCCAACTGCCAACTGCCTCTCTTATCCTCCCAACATTCTAAACCGCCTCCAACGGTCACAGGGTTCTGGAATCTCCTGGAATGTTCTGGAAGGTGCTGGTAGGTTCCAGTGGATGCTGGTGATGTCACAGGTGGCCACCATTTTGTGCTTCAGGCCCTCAGACAGAAGTTTCAGGGGTAGCTAAAATGGTTCCCTGAATCTGTAGCAACACGAAAAAGTCTGGTGGTTCCCAAAAAGGAAAAATTCAAACAGGGTTTGAGGCAAAAGTGGGACAAAATAAATAATGATGAGGAGGGACCACCCAAAGGGCTGACAGGTCTAACACGCGTCCCCCCCAGCTGAAAGTGGGGAGAGCTACCCAACCCCTTGGGAGTTCTCATCACTAAGGCGGAAATACCTTGAGAGACCGTCTGCATTGGCGTGGTCCACTCCAGGCCGATGTTCCACCTGAAAGTCCATCCCCTGTAGGGAAATAGACCACCTCAACAACTTGGGATTCTCCCCCTTCATTTGCATCAGCCAACGAAGGGGTCTGTGGTCGGTCTGAACCAGGAAGTGCGAGCCAAACAGGTATGGCCGCAACTTCTTCAGAGCCCATACCACTGCAAAGGCTTCACGCTCTATTGCACTCCACTTCTGTTCCCTGGGAAGTAGTCTCCGGGATA
Organism: Triturus cristatus; assembly: GCF_964204655.1. Classification (NCBI taxonomy): domain Eukaryota; kingdom Metazoa; phylum Chordata; class Amphibia; order Caudata; family Salamandridae; genus Triturus; species Triturus cristatus. Next base: position 738,203,910 of record NC_140586.1, on the reverse strand, counting down.
GGAAGACCACGGGTTGATCCAGACCCTCTTCGTTGAGTTGCGATAACACTGCCCCAATGCCATGTTCTGATGCATCTGTCTGGACAATGAACTTCTTGGAAAAGTCTGGGGCCCTTAAGACCGGGGCCTCGCACATGGCTTTCTTCAATCTCTCAAAGGCTTGCTGACAAGCCTCCGTCCAGACTACCCGTCGAGGTTGTTTCTTGGACGTGAGCTCCGTGAGGGGGGCTACGATGGTACCGTACCCCTTCACGAAGCGGCGATAGTATCCCGTGAGGCCCAAAAATGCTCGGACCTCAGTCTGTGTCTTGGGGGGTTCCCAGGCCATGATGGCCTCGATCTTCGCCTGGAGGGGTTGCACCGTTCCCCTACCCACCAAGTGTCCAAGGTACACTACCGACCCCTGCCCGATCTGGCACTTGCTGGCCTTGATCGTCAATCCAGCTTGTCTCAGGGCCTGGAGAACAGCTTGCAGGTGACGCAAGTGATCCTCCCAGCTGTTACTGAAGACGGCTATGTCATCCAGATAAGCAGCAGAGAAACTCTCCATTCCGGTGAGGATCTGGTTTACCAGGCGCTGAAACGTGGCAGGTGCGTTCTTGAGCCCAAAGGGCATCACACAGAACTGGTAGTGGCCATTGGGCGTGGAGAAGGCTGACCTTTCCCTTGCTCCATCAGTCAAAGAGATCTGCCAGTACCCCGAAGTAAGGTCAAAGGTACTTAGATATTGGGCAGCTCCCAGCCGGTCAATTAATTCATCCGCCCTAGGGATCGGATGAGCATCAGTTTTTGTCACTGAATTCAGTCCCCGGTAGTCCACACAGAACCTCAGTTCTGGTTGGGCACCCGGTGGTGCAGCTTTTGGTACTAACACCACCGGACTGGACCAGGGGCTGCTAGAAGGTTCAATCACTCCTAGCTCCAGCATCTTAGTGACTTCACTATGAATGCTGGCCTTCACCTTGTCTGACATCCGGTAGATCTTGGACTTCACAGGTGGGCTGTCCCCTGTGTCCACGTCATGGACGCACAGGTGAGTCCTACCCGGGACAAGGGAGAACAACGAAGAGTACTGCCCCAGGACCTGGCGACAGTCCTCCTGCTGTTCAGGAGTTAGAGATGGGGAGAGAATCACTCCCTCCACCGACCCATCCTTTTCTTGAGACGCAAACAGATCAGGGAGAGGCTCGCTTTCCACGTCCTCTCCTCCGTCAGTCACCATCATCAAGATGACTTCGGGCCTCTCGTGGTGGGGTTTGAGGCGGTTGGCATGCAGCACCCGCAGGGGCTGACGAGGGGTCTTCAGGTCCACCAAGTAGGTAGCCTTACCCTTCTTCTCCAACACCTCAAAGGGTCCTGACCAGCGATCCTGGAGGGCACTAAGCTCTCCGGGTTCGATCACCCACACCTTCTGGCCAGGCTCCAACTCCACCGGGTGAGCGTTGTGGTCATACCACGCCTTCATCACTGCTTGGCTGGCTTCCAGGTTGTCAGAAGCTTGCTTCCACAACTTAGCCATTTGGCTCCGGAAGGCCAGCATGTAGCTCACCACATCCTGGGGGAGCTTTCTGGGAGTTCTTTCCCATCCGTCTCTCACCAGGTTAAGAGGTCCACGTACAGGGTGCCCATACAGAAGCTCGAAGGGGCTGAAGCCCACTCCCTTCTGTGGCACTTCCCTGTAGGAGAAAAGTAAACAGGGTAGGAGGACGTCCCATTTCCTCCGCAGGCTTTCAGGCAGACTTCTGATCATGCCCTTCAAGGTTTTGTTAAACCTCTCCACCAGACCATTGGTCTGGGGGTGGTAAGGAGTGGTGAACCGGTATGTCACTCCACACTCCTTCCACATTGCCCGCATATACGCTGACATGAAGTTGGTCCCCCTGTCGGACACAACTTCCTTGGGAAAACCCACTCGGGTAAAGATTCCCATCAGGGCCCTAGCCACAACAGGTGCTGTTATGGTCCTCAGAGGTATTGCCTCTGGGTACCGTGTGGCATGATCCACCAGGACTAGGATAAACCTGTGACCAGCTGATGTTGGTGGATCTAACGGACCCACAATGTCGATGCCCACCCTTTGAAAGGGGGTGCTAACGACAGGAAGTGGTTCCAGGGGAGCTTTCAGCTTCACCCCTGTTTTCCCACTGGCTTGGCAAGACACACATGTCCGGCAGTAGGTATCGGACGACACTTTCATCTGAGGCCAATAAAAGTGTGGGACAAGACGGGCGAAGGTCTTGTCTTGCCCCAGGTGTCCTGTCAAGGGGATCTCGTGAGCCAACTCTAAAAGGAAGGCTCGATAACGTTGAGGAACTACCAAGGCTCGTGACGATCCATGTAGGGGTGCCTTGGGTTCACTGTAGAGGAGGCCATCCTCCCAGTAAACACTGTAGTTCCCTTCAACGTTCCCTGCTGCCTGGGCTTCGGCCTGTCGCCTCAGCCCCTCAAGGGTAGGGCACTCCCTCTGGCCCTGGCAGAATTCCTCCCTGGACGGGCCTCCCTCCACGTGCCACTCGGCCGGGATGGGTAGGTCCTCCAGGTTGGTAACGTCCCCCTCCGCAGACTCCTGGTCCACCACCTCCGGTGGCCTATCCGTCCTACGGGGTGGAGACGCCGAGGCAGGCTCCTCCTGTCCTCGGTTCTTCCCTTGACTGGCAGCTGGCTGGGCCTTTGTTCCAGGCTCCAGCCGGAATGAACTCCCTCTTCGGGTAGTCACGGACCTTGTGCTAACACAGGCCCAGTCAGGTGTACCCAGCATCTCGGTGTGAGTCCGGTATTCCACCTCCTTCCAAGCGTTGTGCTCCATGTCATTGCCCAGCAGACAATCAACTGGCACGGCAGGGCTTACGGCAACTCGAAGTGAACCTGCAACCCCCCCCCATTCAAAGGGAACCTCGGCCACTGGATAGTGACCTGTTCTGCCGTCAGCCATCGCGGCTGGGTGGAGTACATCGGGAATTACCTGTTCTGGAGACACCAGCTGGCTACGCACCATAGTCATACTGGCTCCTGTGTCTCTCAGAGCCTCCCCTCTTTGGCCGTTGATGGTGATCCACTGCCCATACTTCGCGGTATTTGCGGGCACCTGGATCTTAGGAACCATCTCCCGTTCTCCCAGGGACACTAAAGTGACACCCGCCCACTCCCTTCCCTTAGTTAAGGGCATCTCCTCCCCGAGCACTGCACTAGCTACTCCGGGGGTCTTTCCTCCAGTGGGAGGGGGTGATCGTTTCTGACACTTCGGATCTCCTTTATAGTGTCCAACGCCACCGCACTCGTAGCAATGGACAACCCTTGGCTGCTGACTCTGGCCAGGATTAGGGTTTCTGGGTGGGTTAGCCTTAGAGGTGAATCCTGTTCCCTTCCCTTGGAAGTTATTTTGGGGGCCTTTGGAGAACTCCTTTTTCTTTTCCCCTCCTTCTTTCTTCTGGGGGGCGCCCTGTCCGGCCTTTTGAGTATCCCCTCCAGTCCCCCTTGTGGACACCCGGGTACTAGCCCAAATGTTAACAACCCCTCCTGTTACCTCCAGTAAGTCCCACACAGTGGGATTGCTACGAGGTCTTCGGAGGCTATGCCCCCTTTCTCTCCCACTCTGCAAATGCGCCTCCTGGCATACTACAGGTTGGGGGATGGAGTCCACTTTACTCCTGAGGGACTTTGGAGGCCAAGATTCTCTCCTGGTACCTCCTGTAAGTCCTACGCAGCGGAATTCCTGAGCGTTGGTTGGGGGCGCAGCTCCCTTTCTCCATCACTCTGCAAACATGATTGCTAGTTAAAAAAACATAGAAATTCACTGAAAAACCACACAGGTTTCAGGGACTTTATAGTTAGAAATTAGCATTTAAAAAACCTTAGAAATTCACAGAAAAAACACAGGTTTCAGGGATGTTACAGTTAGAAATTAACATTTAAAAAAACCTTTGAGATTAACTAAAAAAAACACAAGTTTCAGTGACGTTATAGTTAGTAATTAGCATTTGAAAAACCTTAGAAATTCATTGAAAAAAACACAGGTTTCAGGGACATTATAGTTAGACTGACATTTCACTCGTACAAAACCAGAGAAATTCAGCTGTTATAGTTAGCTGAGCTAACTATAACTCGAGCCCCCGCAATTCACTGCTGATGACGTCACATATTACAGCCCTCATGACATAGTCAGTAACATCACTGATGACATCTCAAATGACATCACTGATGACATCATTCACTTAATATCTGATGCACCTCCTCACACCTTAATATAACCTTTCATACACCTACTGTAAAATACAGACTACCATTCTCGAAACCATAGACACACCAATACCAATTAGTACATACCCACTCACTGATTCATAGGTCTACACACACATCCACTCGCCCATACAGTCACTCATACACCTATACAGATACTCACACACCGCCAGTCACCCATAGAGTTACTCACACACCTATATTAGTCACCCAAAGAATCAATCACACTGCAATTTACTCATTATACAGTTATACACACACAACCTTACGTATTCATACAGATACTAACACATACTTACTGTCTCATACAATGACTGACACAAGCACACACTCGTCCACACAGCCACTGTCACAATCTCTTACTCTCACATTTAGTCACTTATATACTCCAACACTCCCATATACTGCCTTTCACATATGTAGTTACTCACACATGTACCACTGAGACATCCATTCACTCACCAACACAGCCATACACACACTCACCCACCCATACAGCCCCTCACATACGCACTCATGAACCCATACACCCAGTGAATCACCCACTCACACATCCATGCAGGGAGTCACACACCCCCACCCACTCACACAGATACTCAGGCACCCATACAGGTACTCAGACAACCAATCAATAACCCATATAGACACTCATGTAGCTACTCACCAACCCATGCAGCCACTTACACACCAACTGACAGACTGATACATTCACACAGATTAGTCACTAACCCATGCATTTAGTAAGACACGTTTAATCACTCACTTATAGTCAGTCACGCACCTACTAAATTATCCATTCAGACACTCATACACCCACTCATTCTTCAATACACCTTGGCGTGTATATATATATATATATATATATATATATATATATATATATATATATATATATATATATATATATATGTATATGAAATATAACACGCTGTCCCTGCACCTCCTCCACGGCGAACAGAGACACCACGAATCCCAAAATTCAGGCACAGATGAATTTATTGTTTACAGAGCTGCAAAAATCTGACGCGTTTCGGGCGGTTACCCTTGCTCACAGATCGTCAATATATGGTCCGCCGTTTTTTTAAATATGCTTTGTGTTCACCATGTGTGATAATAGATATGAAAGAAATACTATATACAAAATATGTTATCTTACATTTGGCTCAGTCTTTCTTCTGCTTAAAAATGTGTGTCATGAATTGATCTTAATTGCGTTTGACAATCAAAGAGATGTATGTATCTAAATAAAAATATAACAAATAATAAGCATAAATGCAAATTCTTTTTCTGGCAACCAGTTTCATAATATAAAAAGCCGGGAGCAGTTATTTTCATTTGTTAAAATTTTTGTACCGATACACAGCAATTAATATGTGCAAAAAACAAATGTGCAAATCCAATGCAAATTCATGTGCAAATATTGCAAATAAATATGTGCAAAATAATGCATACATCTACTACAATTTGTGCAAATTGCGCTATCTATGTGCAAATACCGCCATAATCCATAATATGAATCAAGCAAAATTGGTAAACAATTACCTTGAATATGTGCAAATAACGCAAGCAATGAATTAGCCTCATAACAACAGCCAATATTATCTCTCAAAACAGTAAACAATATTCAATATGCAGCTTAAATGCTGATTAATTCTCTATTGTCTTTAGATTGAAAGTTCTTATTCTCTATACTGACACCAACATGAAATATATTAGATACAGAATGACAGAACCATATTCTATGAAAACATCTTATTGAATGTGTAATTATAAGATACAATCCACGTAAATTTAGGAAAAAAATACCAAAAGGGTGAAAATAATATCTGTTAAATATTTTTTAAAAAAAGGTTAAAAACAACGGTGCTGCAGGGAAGCAGCTTGAATGATTAATGCAGGAAATTGCACTCTTGTTTATTATTACTGAAAAATAACCAATTATAGAAAATGATACAAATCCTCTGTGGTATTTAACCCATTGGGAAATTTGCTATCCAATTCTAAAATTATTTTTGATTCCAACCTCCTCAACCTCTTGTTCCTGTCTCCTCCTCTGTGTGGTTTTGGAATTGCTGCTATTACAAAGTACCTGAAACATTGCAGATCATTATTATGGACTAACTTAAAATGCCTTGCAACTGGATAAGAGCTGTCGTTATTCACGATGGCTCGAAGATGCTGGAGGATTCTGACATGCACCTGCAGCTTGGTTCTACCAACATATTTTAAGCCGCAGGTGCATGTCAGAACATAAACTGCATATTCTGTTTTGCAATTGTAGGTCCCCTTGATTTTAACCATATCTGGACAGAAAGGGGTGGCATATTGTGTGGTATTTGTTCCAAACTTGCAAGCCCTGCAGCTGGAACATTTGACAAACCCCGGCCGGGGCTGCAACCACATAGAGTCTTTGCTCAATTCTCGAAAACTTTTAGTAATTTGAGCTCTCATTGAGGGTCCTTTTCTATAGGTAATGGTCGGAGCACTGGGGAGTCTGGAAGCTAAAACCCCATCAGTTAAGAGTATAGGCCAACTTTGTGTAATAATGGACCTAATCTTCCTTTCTTGACGATTATACGTTGTAACAAACCTGGGAGCAGCATATATATATATATATATATATATCAAACTCAGGTTGCCCCTCTCATAGAAACGCACTCCACAGTGTTTCAGGAAAAATCCTTTTATTGGTAAAATGCCTCCAGACGCTGTCGATTTCTCCAGCTGTAACGTCGATATGGCCTGACGCGTTTCGAAGACTGGGTGCTTCTTCCTCAGAGGCTCGACGAACAGTTATGCGTCTATAGGCACACCTCCTTTATGTAAATACCACGCCCTCAGATGGGCAAAGGATTCTGGATCTTGAAGTGTGCCTTAAATCCAAACCCTGTATGGGTGCATTTTTACTAACACTGGCAATTCAAATTTAAGGGCCCTGCATGGGCCTCAGCGCCCAGAAGCATTATAAATCCACAAACAGTGTCCCGATACTGAGGCCAGGTAAATACCGAGCCCCACGGCCCCCAACCATCACGGGGTGGTGCATCTCTCGCGGCAAGGGCTGCCGCGTTTTAACATCAAACTCAGGTTGCCCCTCTCATAGAAACGCACTCCACAGTGTTTCAGGAAAAATCCTTTTATTGGTAAAATGCCTCCAGACGCTGTCGATTTCTCCAGCTGTAACGTCGATATGGCCTGACGCGTTTCGAAGACTGGGTGCTTCTTCCTCAGAGGCTCGACGAACAGTTATGCGTCTATGGCACACCTCCTTTATGTAAATACCACGCCCTCAGATGGGCAAAGGATTCTGGATCTTGAAGTGTGCCTTAAATCCAAACCCTGTATGGGTGCATTTTTACTAACACTGGCAGTTCAAATTTAAGGGCCCTGCATGGGCCTCAGCGCCCAGAAGCATTATAAATCCACAAACAGTGTCCCGATACTGAGGCCAGGTAAATACCGAGCCCACGGCCCCCAACCATCATGGGGTGGTGCATCTCTCGCGGCAAGGGCTGCCGCGTTTTAACATCAAACTCAGGTTGCCCCTCTCATAGAAACGCACTCCACAGTGTTTCAGGAAAAATCCTTTTATTGGTAAAATGCCTCCAGACGCTGTCGATTTCTCCAGCTCTGCGCAGACTCACACGAGCAGCTGATTTACGGCGCGCTAATAATAAAGTGAAAATACCGCAGGTCTGGCGTATGCGTGTTTTCTCCTTCGCCCAAGCCTCTGATGAAGATGATTCGAAACGCGTTAGGCAGTGGTGACTGGGACTGCTTAAGGACTTGGCAAGCAGGCGGCTTCTAGATCGAAGATTGGGCTGCAGCTTGAGGCCCGTGTCCATGCTCGAGTTCCTCCTGCCTGTTGGTACAAGCGTGAGCCTGATATATATATATATATATATATATATATATATATATATACACAACTGCCCACTCCGGTAAGAAGAGGTAGAGGCCACTCAGGGGAGACGTCGGAAGATCTTTCTTAAATACAGCGTGTGCATAATGCATTAAAGGCTTATGGCCTTCCTCAGATGCCGCCATATGCAAAGAATAGCTCCACCCCCACCTTTGAATGTCCAGTGTCTCTCTCATTGGCGGAAATCCGCTGACCCATGGCCATGTGATATCAACTCAGCTGCAGTTCTGCCACAACTACAGCTCCCACAATGCTGTGTATCCTGGTAAGTGTTGCATGGGAGAGACAAATTCCTGGAAAGGTGCGCAGTGTTCAAATGCAAAGTCTTTGCTAAAAATAACGGTCTCCCTTGGGTCCCCTTTGACGCTCCAGCCTCCTTGTACGAGTGCCTGCAGGTTCGTGAGACAGAATAGCAATGTATCTGCCTCCTCGTCAATGACGATCTGCACCTCGCAGCGGTCCCAAACTAGGCATGCACTCAGAGGCCGGCAGGAGTCATATCAATACCTTGATACTTGAAGAAGCTGCAAGCAGCGGGGAGCCAGTGATACTCCGGCCTCTTGATGGAACGGGGCCTCCAAACGCGCCTCTGGCAAGCGCGAACACATCCACAACTGCCCACTCCGGAAAGAAGAGGTAGAGGCCACTCAGGGGAGACGTCGGAAGATCTTTATTAAATACAGCGTGTGCATAATGCATATAAAACATACATAAACTTTTCAGAAGCACATAGTTATTGGATGATGTCATCAGTGATGTAATTTGAGATGTCATCAGAGATGTCACTGACCGTGTCATCAGTGATGTAATATGTGACTTCATCAGCAGTGCATTACGGGGCGCGAGTTATAGTTAGGTCAGCTAACTATAACGGCCGAATTTCTCTGGTTTTGTACAAGTGAAATGTCAGCCTAACTATAAAGTCCCTGAAACCTTTGGTTTTTTCAGTGAATATAAATATGAATAATGAGACAGATGTTTTTATCATTTGACTAAACAAGAGAATCAATTATGTAGGGATAATGAGAGTGTGACTCCTAAATTAGTATCTTGATGGTAAGACTGCGGAGCGGTGTGGTGTGTTACCCAGGACCTACAGAGGGGAGTGCGCGAGAAAAAGTGTCATATAGGGAATGTCAGTGGTGTTGTTGTTGTTTAGTTGACCAGGTTGGCTAATTTATTTATTTTTGTGAATTTATAGAATACTTTTATCCAAAGAGCTAATCACACAAAATCATAACCTGTTAATAACAGGGATATATGAAGAACATTCTGATCAAAAGTCCAGGAGGGCAAGAAAGAGGGTCTGCTCGATGTTTTGCCCATGAAGGCCAATAGGGCAGAAGTTCACTCATGGATGCACATGGGAACAGGGCTAATCCAGCAGGAGAACCAGCAGATGGAGCTCAAGGAGGTAATGCACAAGCAAGCCCTGTAATGCAAAGGACTGACAGAACACTAAACAGAGGCACGTAAGCAGCCTGACATGACTCAGACTCCACTACAGTGGAATGCTGTAAACCGAGAATACGTTCTGTCCCAATGGGACTTAGCAATCCCCGCAAAAGCAGTCCCACTATTACCCAGGCAGTTTAAGGAGGATAGCGGATTGACCAGCTAGAAACAGGATTGAAAGAGAGAGGGTAGAGGCCTCCACTCACTTCGGCTACACATACGATGGAGCCCCCACTGTACCTCCTTCTGTTAAGAAATTACCCTGACCCTGGGGGCAGGGTCACCATCCATATCCCCGGACCCTTTTTGATTTAATGAGTATTAAGAAGCAGTTAGAGACATCGCTACCGTGTTCCGTGAAGTATTGCAAAGTGTTTTTGAAGTGTACAGACATAACTTGGCTAACATGAGTCAACTGTTGCGTCTGGTGGTACTGAGTGAAGTAAGAGACCGACTGTGTGAGTTAGTCAGGTTAGCCGAGGCAGGGTTCAGGAACAGTGGGTCCCTGAACACAGTAAAGGATGCCTTGCTGAATGTAGTTGCAGATGTATGCCCAGTGGAAACAGACTGAGCTAAGATTTCAATTTATAAGTAAAATAAAGGCGAATCACCAGCAGATCTTCTAGACAGACTTAACGATGTGTTTGAAAGATACTTAGACGCTGCCCGTCTTGCAGAGCAAGGATCAAGAATGCACTAAAATAATGCTGACTCAGGAATCAGGAATCAAGCTAGCACTGCAAACAGTGCTAGAACAACGAACAAGGAATTAGCTACAGCCCAGGATCAGGAAACAAGAATTAACTATAGCTCAGGAACACTGGAAACAAGGATAGCCAAAGCTCAGGAATCAAGGGACAAAGATAGCAAAACAAGGCTAGCAAATACTCAGGAACTCAGGCAACAAAGGGTCGACCTTAACAGGAACACTGCTACAATGATCAAAGCTGGATTGAAGGGAACTGAGGCTTAAAAGAGTTCACTAGAATCACTTGCGTCAAGTATGAGCAGGCTAGCTTGCCAGCCACAGGTGTGCTGAATTCCTCCTCCCATCCTATTCCTGCTGTGGTGGAGATGAAGCAGAGAACAGAGAACTCTAGGTATTGGAGTTTTTACCATATGCAGGCTGGCTTTCACAAAACCCGACATAGATCGGGAATGAACTGGAATTTCAGAATAGTGTCCAATAACGTGGAAATCAGTACATAAGTACAGTGGAAGGTTCATAAGCTTATTAGAACCCTGGGAAGTCCCACTGTTAGGCCCCCCTGTTGGTGGGCATAAGAGCGCAGGGTGCAGATCGTGCCAGATAGAGCCACTCTTTGCAAAACTTTACAACAATCAACAAACGGCAGTGGTGGTTTCAATGGTAGCACATCAATTTTTGTGTAAGTTGAAAACTGGCATATATCTTATCTTATCTTAAGTGCAATTTATAGAGCGCGCTGACACCAAAGGCTTCCTGGCGCTTTAAGACAGAGTGAGTGAGGGAGAAAGCGTGAGTGGTGTGGTTTTAACCAAGGGGAGGGAAGAGGTGGGTTTTTAGTGATTTCCTGAAGTTCAGGAGAGAAGGGGTGGATTTGATGGAGAGAGGGAGGAGATTCCAAAGCCCGGGAGCCAGGTGGGAGAAGCGGCGACCACCAAATTTCTTGGTTTTAGCTTTGGGGGTGACTAGTAGATGACGGTGAGCTGATCGGAGGTTGCGCGTTGGACGATGAGGAGTATTTAAGGATTTGAGATTATAGTACAAAACATCCCACTACCTCAGGTGTCAACCCACTATGGCTCAACTGAACCCAGTGTACATGGACGGGATTTTCAGGACAGCTTTCACATACAGGCATTCTTTGAAAGAGAGGGGCATATCACAGCCCTATGGTGCCTCGACAATTTATGGGCCCATTTTTTGTCTGTGAGGTATCAAAATTAGGAACTTTTTAGCAAGCTCGTATGCATTGGATTGAAGAATTGAAATAAAGACATTACTAATTGGCTACCTCTTTTCGAGGCAACATTGGACCATTCCCTACAAAAATCATCCGTCCATATCGCAAGGGCCACTATACCCTTATTTTTTAATTGACTAATATTCGACCCACGACACTAGAGGTAGCTGATTGCAGGGATGGAGAATAAATTGTTTTATATCTATATATTTCCCATCTAGGTTGCAGGCAATAACATTATACAGACTTGGGGCCTGATTTATATCTTGGCGGTTGAGCCATCCACCATCCACAATGTAGGTTTCAATCCGTCCGCCGAGCTGGCCGGGCTTCTCCTGCCAGATTTATATATAGGACATCCGTCTTGATGAAGGTATTACCGGTTATCCTCCATTGAAACTGCACAATTGTCTGTAAATACTATGTCAGAGTTGTATATATATCTGCCATATTGATGGCCTCGCAGCGGTGTACTGACCTAGTTTTTATGTTGCGGACCTGTTGTGTCCCGTATCCATTCGTCTAAAAGACCAACGTGTACGCCAATGACCCTTCAGAGAGTTGAAAGTCTATCAGGTTTAATAAATATATTACATAGCAATGTGACCTTTGAGATATGATGATTGAATTAGTGAATCATTTACATATGTAATATGGATTAGCAAGTGCAATATAAGGTCACTATGACATAAACATATAAGTGTAAGTGTCTTTATAATTTTTTTGTAGTTTTATTTAGGTTTGTAATTGGATAGTCATTTAAAAGTCAAATCTACACTGCATATTTTGTGTGTGCCTCAGTTATAATGACATAGGCTTACACTACATTTACGATTGACATTAACACATGTATAACGTAAATTTGTATAAGGATATACTAACTTATTTCACATTAAAAGAGTACAGGACACAATTACATACGTATCACACATTCAATTTAGTAAGTGATGGCAATCTTTTTAGTACAAATTTATGAAAAATAAACAGACTACCTGACAACTGGGAACGGGGAAGTTAAATGCGAAAATGAAAACAAATTAGATAACGTAACAAAAGGTGGCCTCGCGTGGCTTGGTTAATATAATTCTAGGTTTTGTGTCACCCTTGCGCTAGCTTGTGTGGTGCAAGAGCAACGCAAAACTTTGATAAATATACCCCTCAGTTTATATTACTTTTGGACCTCATATTGTATTAAGGTATTGCAAGTGGTAGGGGAACAAATGTATATCGTCAGGCAGACGGTTTCCTTTATATTTCAGCACTAGGATGTTTCAGAGTTTAAACCAACCAGAAAGAGTTGATTATGCAGGGATTATCACAAGGTAGATCTCTGTACTGGGGTGAATGTGTGACATTGTTCTGCATTTTGTCCATCAATTGTTCTTCTGACAAGGTAGATCATGTCAGAATTCAGATAAGACAGACTTTACCGGAAAACACAGCAAAACCACTTGAATTCACGTAGGGGCAGGAACTCACACTTTCCCGCCAGCAAAACCATTGCACATTTTTGTTAAAACCGGTAAGATCATGGAGACATGGAGAACTGGGAGGTGGCGCACAGGAGCTGGATTAGACTGCAGAACAGGATCTACAGTGAGAACCCTTCCAGGGCATTTATGGTCACGTCCAGGTCGCGAGATGCCATGCATATGCAAAGCATCCCATCATCAGTTCATCAGTGCCTGGCAGCGCTTCTCCATTGTTGTGCCTTGCACTCACGCTAGTTCATCACTCAGCTCTGTGCCCCTCCACTTTGTTATAGTTTCCCTTTTCGGTTCCCACTGGGTTCTCTCTTTTCATTACTGAGCAGCCTGTCTTGATTGTTGATTTGTTTGTGCTGTGCTCCTGTTCCTGCTTACAGAGAACACTTCATGCTCAGCATTTGTTGCACCAGTCCTGGGGTTCAACAAGTTCGATCTTGCCTACATACACATTTTCTATAATACCGCTCTCCACAGGGGTTTATTAATTGTGTGCTATCTCTAAAGAATGCCCTCGGGGTTTACTCTGTACTTTTCAGTAAGATATACTTGTGACATCCGGTGCTGATGCCCTGACAAGGAACCTGTGTTCCCCCCTTTTACTCAATTTTTTTCCATTAGTGCTTGCTAGGGATCCTATATGCATACTAGTGTTTCCGGAGCTACTTAGAGAGACACTATTCTGGCTAACCTGATATCTTTCCCTAAGCTTGACAGACCAAATGTCACATTAGAAATAATGAATTGGAATGCAAATAATAAAATACTACAAGAGTTATTTCTTGTTGTAGACATCATCATTTCTGCGTGCAGGCTGAGCGCAGCTGTAAAAACAGTGTGGAGATAGCCAGAGTCACTGCTTATCTTTACCTTGTTTCATTCTCCTTTCGCTGGGTTTACTGCTGACCAACATAAATATCCTCTGCGTGGAGGTCAGCGAAGGGTGGATATTAGCATCGCTCATGTTGGATTCAGATCACTGGGTTAGCGTAAACCTAGTACTCCCATATCCAACATTTAAGTGAAGATGGCTCTTAGACCATGAGACTGACATGTACCACTAGTATCGTTGTGCAGTGAGCTACGAAGCATGCTAGCATTGTGTGTCTTATGCGGTGATGTTTGTTGGGACAGAAAAGTCCCTCGTATCGTGACAGTCATGAACCCCTGCTGTGAGTGCCCCACCTGCAACGAGGTCAGGATCCCTGGTGCTGATGTTTGTTGTTATGGACAAACACAAATTATGTGTATGTACCATGACAAAGGCCTGTCCCATGGATTGCGGTCTTGTTGGACGGGGAGGGGCACTACTGCGCTACTGTCATAATGGTGAAAGGCTACTGCCTTTGCCAGGAGTTAAGTAGCACAAGTTCAGTGGTGGGAGCATACCGTGTTGTGATCAGAAGACATGAACAGGCCTTTTTACCTGTGTCACTGGAGTGAGGCCTACAGGCTCACTCTTGTAAAGTTCTGTTGCTGTGTGCTTAGCTCACCCTTGGCCTACATCAAGTAGGTATGTAGAGCAGTGCGCATGTATTGTTGCATGTTTATGTGAGCCTGTAAATGGTAAAATACACAGAAGGCTTTGAGTTTAATTTTGGGAAGCCCAGGGCTGCCTGGAGGATCATGAGGAGGCAGAGGAATCCCCCGGACAGATTTGTGTACTGCTGCACTCCTGTGAGCTGGGTGGGGCACAGACTAGAGGAAAGAAAGCCAGGTTCTTCAGTACACTTCAAAGAGTGCTCTTTTATTCAGGTAGAGGTCACTGGAAAGGGACCTGGGTACATCTCAGGCAGCAGATGGCATTGATAGAGAATCATAAAAAGTAAGGCTGGGACTCTGGGGTAAACTTGTGATGCACATATCACTGGGGCTGGCATCCAGGTATGAACCTCTAGACACTACCATTGCCTGTGTTGTGGGGCTATCAGATTTGGAGTAGCTCCTGCTGTGATGGACTGCTTTTTGGAGGAAGGTCAGGACAGAGGATTGGTCACTTCAAAAGGAAGCAGACACCCCCTGACAAACACCTCAAAGATTCTGACCCTAAATCACATTTGGTGCCTGGAAATTGACTATACGAAGTGAGCAGGAGGCCCCTAAAATTGTCAACTGTCAAGCAGCCAGTTGAGCTGTATGTTAAGGAGAAGCTCTGCAGCACTTCTACCTGTGCTTGGCAGCCAAGGCCTCGCAGTCTACCAGGTGGGTGAGGAGACATCACCCAGGGACATCCAAAACCACCTGCCCCTGGAGCCTGGAGCACCAGTGCCTGCCTGCTTTCCAAGACCAGTGTACCCTGTGAGGAAGAGGAGGGCGATTGGAGGGAGCAAGGTCCCGGTGGTGGATCTTGGCAAGTGAATTCCTGTAGCGCAGTGTGACCAGACTGCTGTTGCACTGATTGGGCCATTGCCTGTGTGCCGATTCAAGTCGGCGAACCTGTATGCCAAAGAGGACTGCTGTGAAGTTAGCATTGATTGCACCGATCCGGTCTTTGCCCGTGTGCAGTGAGGTCAGTAACCCTGTATGCCAGAGGGGGCTGCCAGGAATATTGCATAATGCCGTACTGATCAAGCCATAGTTCATGTACGGAGTGAAGTTGATGACCCTTTATACCAGAATGGGGCCGCCGTGAAGATTGCGTTACTACTGTGCCGATCAGCCCATAGCCCATGTACTGAGTGAAATCGGCAACACCGTATGAGAAGAAGCTCAGCAAGACCTTTGCCTGTGACCTGGACTGGGACTAAGGCATGCCAGTCTCCCAGAAAGGTGAGGTAATATCACACCCAGAAAAATCCAAGACCACCTGCCCCTGGAGCCTGGAGCACTAGTGCCTGCCTGCTTGCCAAGGCCAGTGTGCCCTGTGAGAAAGAGGACAGCACTTGGAGGGAGCGAAGTACAATGGGGGATCCTGGCAAGGGGGCCCCTGTAGTGACATGTGAGGAGATGGCTGCTGCACCAATTGAGCCATTACCCGTGTGCATAGTTGCATACGATCAGGTTTTCACCCATGTGCAGAGTGAAGTCGTTGACCCTGCATGCCACAGAGGGCTACTGTGATTGCATTACTGGTGTGCTTATCGGTCCGTAGCCCATGTGTGCAGTGAACTCAGCAACCCCCTTCGCCACAGAGGACTGCTGTGAAGATTGCATTACTGCTATGGGGATCAGACAATTGTCCATGTGCTGAGTGACGTTGGCAACCCAGTATGCCAAACAAGGCTTCCGTGAAGGGGAAATTACTGATGTGCTGATGGGGCAATTGTCCATGTGCGAGTGAGGTTGGTGAACCCCATCTGCCAGAGGAGGCCAAGATGAAGAACAAGGAACATTGCTTGGTTCCGCCGTCGTCAAGATCAGAGGACGCGGCGATGACCTGTGCGTGCCTGAGCCCCGACTAAGTATTGGAACCTAAGCAGTCATCCACCCACCTGTGAAAAGGATCAGAAGAACCTACCGTCTCTTCGGAGGAAGCGCCATGTATGCCCAGCCACTGCCCCTGCAGAGCTGCGAGTGCTACTCACCGTCAGCAGCTGTTGCTCACACTCAGCAGCCACCTCAGCCCTCTGTGACATCCAAGAGTGAAATGCTCCTAGGGATTCCAGTAGTGCAACCGCTGAAGGACCGGGTAAGACTCATCACAATGCTGGAAGGCCCGGGGGAACTTGTTGTGTCTCATAGCACTTCATGCGCTGGAACACTTTTGACTTTGGAAGAGGCTCCTCCTGAGACACGGACTATTGGTGTGCCTTAAACTGAATGTCACCTATAGTGAATGGGAATAATTACTACCATTAGAGAGAGGGAAGTGGGACTTAGGGACTTGCCTATCGATCACTTGAGCCTTGGCCTCCGGGGACTATGTGCATTGTTTGTGTATGATGTATTTTCTTGTGTGTTTGTATATAAATACTCCTCTTTTCATAAAAGCAAGTATTTGACTTGACAATCTTTTATTGCTGCTATTGAACATATTTTTGAGTTGTGAACCTGTGTTCATCCCCATTATCAACCCCACCCTTCCTCGAGAAGCCTTGGACTGATCGACATGTGCTACTATTGACAGTCAAGTGTTGAAGGGGTACTTTCGCAGAAGGAAATAGAATTCAGTCTCTTTGAACATCTATATAAACATCTGGTTTGTGCCAACTCACCTTAGTCAGAGAAGGGTGGAAAAGAGCCTCAGAGTTTCCACAGAAGGATGTGGTGGGCTATGTGACTTGCCTCAAGATGCTGATGGTGCTATAAATGAATCAGGTAGAGGAAAACTTTTAGGCTAGCCAAGCACTTATGAAGTAGTGGTACGACCAGAATGCTTCTGACTGGATATCATGACGATCAGGAAGAGTTGGTGCTAAAGCCTATTTGTCTCAGAGCATGGGAGCACAAATAGTGTTGGTCATACTATGTAGTTCAGATGGGATGGCACTGTGAATGAGGTTCAACTAGCCCCTGAGTTAACGCCTAAGCAGCAAAGAGAGTGTAGAAAGGTGTTGGGATGGTTTGCCAACCGCTTCTCACTGGCTCAAGGGTTGACATCTGTCTGTGTGCATGAAATAAACACCATGATACAGTCTGCCACTGAAGGGCAAGATGTACAGAATGTCTGGCTGGGTTCAGGGATACATTAAAGCGGAAGCTGCCAAACTGTTAGACCTGAGGGTCATTGAGAGATCTTGTAGTACGTGGTAAATTCCTGAGGTGCTTGTGCCAAAACAAGGATCTACTGATTTGCGGATCTACTGATTTGCGGTTCTCTGTGGCTACTGAGCCCTCAATGAGGAAAACCAAAACTGATGCCGATCCAATCCCAAGAGCGCATGAGCTTGTGGATAGGTTAGGTGTTGCAAAGTACTTGAGCACCTTGGATCTGACCAGTGGGCACTAGCAGATTGTCTTAGCACCAGATGCAAAGGAGAAGGCCTCATTTTCTGCAACAGAGGGGCTATATCAGTTTAAGGTTTACCTTTGGGTTAAAGAATGTTCCTGCTACTTTTCAGCACCTGGTGAGCAGGGCTGGAGGAGTTCTGTGTGGTCTAAATGGGTGACATTGCAGTGTTCAGCAGTTCCTGACAGGACCACCTGAGTCACCTATACCAGGTGTTGACTAGGATAAAAGAGGTGAAACTGATAATCAAGGCGACCAAGTGTCAGGTGGGGCAGTCCTCTATAGTCTACCTTGGGCATAAGGTGGGGAATGGAAAATGTACACATTGGATGCCAAGATTCAGTCAGTGATGGAATGGCAGGTAGGTGCCTTTTAGGACTTACCAGATATTATAGGAACTTTGTGGCAATATAGTTGCCCCATTGCCTGCTTTGACCTCTAAGAAGCAGCCCAGGAAGGTAATATGGATTGAGGAGTGTCAAAATAATTTGAAGAACCGAAGAAGGCACTTGCACTGCGCCAGTACTGAAAGTACGTGCCGACAGTCAACCTTTCATTGTACAGATGGATGCTTCTCATTGGGCAGCTATTGAGAAAGAGTGTTTTGCCATAGTGTGGACCTTGCGTAAGTTCTTCTCTTATTTGTTTGGCTCTACGTTTATGATGCAAACGGACAATAAGCCTTCAGTCAGAGTAGCAATCCATAAATATGTCTGGGGCGCTCCTCTACCTCCTCATGTTCCTCCAGGCAGCCCTGGGTATCCTACAATTGGAAACCAATCTTCCATGTATTGTACCATTCACAGGCACACATACACACAGCACATGCTTGCACCAACACGTGTGCACTGCACAACACTACATACTTATTTCAGAATGAGTTAAGCACACAGCAGCAGAACTTTACATGAGAGAGCTTGTTGGCCTCACTTCAATGGCACAGGTAAAAAAAAGCCTGTTAACTTCTACTGATCATTACATGGTCTGCTGCCACCTCCGTGCTCATGCTGCTTAACTCATGACCAAGGCAGTAGCTTTTCATCACTATAAGGGTAGCACTTTCCAGTGGTCCTCCTGGGCCAAAAAGACATATGATCCGTGCCCACCCATGAAAACAAAAATCAGCACCAGGGAGCCAGACATTGATGTAGCTGGGGCAATCAGGGTAGGGATGCACATCTTTCACCATGTGAGAGACATTTCCATCCCAACATTGTTGAATGCTCATTAGTCGCCCTTCCACTCCTAGAGTTGTTTTGACTTTGTCAGTTTATGTAGTCATGTGATGGTCACTAGGTTTTCAATGAATCTGCCCGAGTCCTTAACACAGTCCAAAAGCCTTCTCAATTTGGTAATTGGCTTGGGCACAGTGGCATGCTATATGTCAGACTCTTTGGCTAGTTCTGTGAAGATTCCATCTGAGGTAAATGTATATCATTTCTTACATCAAACACTTCCTCAAGCCCAAAAAGCAGCTCTCAGTTACTGTTTTGTAAAACTTCTGCCACCAAAGACACTCAAAAACTCACAGCTTACTTAGTACACGGCAGGCAGTACTCCTTTCCTCCAGATCAGCGGAGGGATGTACTAAGCTGACCTTGCAGAGTATAGCCAGCTATATTTAATGATCACTGCTAGGTTGAGGAGATCTCTGTTCCTTCAGCATAGCTGCTTGGAGTTTGTTTAAGTTCTGAAACTGAAACTTTGGTTTGTAGACGCTATGTGTAGACGCTATGTTCAATGTACCCACATAGCTAATTTACTTGCGGTGTGTCACTTTACCCAAATTTTGCAGTCGGTAAATTGGAAAGGTAGGTATAATAGGGTAGGAACTTTTCATAGTTATATCTATATATATATATATATATATATATATATATATATATATATATTCACTGAAAAAACCATAGGTTTCACACATGTTATAGTTAGCTGGACATTTCACTCGTATAAAACCATTGAAATTCCCCCGTTATAGTTAGTTCACCTAACTATAACTCGCGCGACCGCAATCCACTGCTGATGACGTCGCATATTACATCACTGTATTCACTAAGATACTGTTAATAAGTCAGTTATACAATTAATTTTACAAAAAAAAACATCCATTTAGACACTTATTTACCCATTTATTCTTCCATTAACCTTTAGATATACATATATAAAAAAAAAATTTTTTTCAGAAAGACACATATTCACTGGATAATGTCATCAGTGATGTCATCAGTGATGTCATTTGAGATGTCATCAGTGATGTCATGAGTGATGTCACTGACCATGTCATGAGTGATATAATATGCGACGTCATCAGCAGTGGATTGCGGTCGCGCGAGTTATAGTTAGCTGAACTAACTATAACGGGGGAATTTCAATGATTTTTTACGAGTGAAATGTCCAGCTAACTATAACATGTGTGAAACCTATGGTTTTTTCAGTGAATTTGCAAGGTTTTTTAAATGCTAATTCCTAACTATAACGTGTGTGAAACCTATGGTTTTTTTAGTGAATTTGTAAGGTTTTTTAAATGCTAATTTATGTATGTATTATTATATTTTTTATATATTTATTTTACAATAAACTACCTATGTATATAGTTATAGATTGACTAGATCCTTTAATATGGAATGGCTCAGCTCTTTTATTTTGAATTTGGATAAACTTGAACAGCATAGTTAATATCTTCTATAAACTTATAAACAGTTTAAAATGTATATATTTTTTTTAAGGGTTTTTCACAATGCGCGCACGCCGTGATTTTTTGAAAAAAAATAAAATGTTTTTTTCACCCTTCGGGGTCCTTCAGGGACCCCCTGACAAAGACTAGGGGGTCAGGAACTCTCCACCCTGCCCCCTTTGCACGTTCTCCACCTTTCTTTTTCACTGCCACACACAAAATGGCGTCCGACACTTCCTGATTTCGACCGATTCGAATGTTGACTGACATCTAACCACCAATCAGAATTACGCTCGCGCACAGCACCGTGTGCGCAAGGTGCGCGCATATAGATATTTATGTACTTTTAACTGCAATTTTCTCAGGAACTACTGAACAGATTGACACCATATATGCAAAAGGCCCATGCCTGACCTGAGGACTACCTCTTTGCCAAATTTCAAGTAATTCTGTTCAGCCGTTCGGGCTGTACCTTCGACTAAAGGTCCTATGGGAAAATGCATGGGGAAAACGCGTTTTGGGACCCCCCTTTTTTCTCAGCCCCCGCTTGACGAATCACCCCCAGACTTTCAGGGTAGGAGCTGAGCGGAGCGCCCCATTAGTTTTGAAAATTTCGCGAGGATTCGTCAACCGGCGCCAAAGTTATTCAAAATAGAATGTTCAGATTTCCTATGGGAACTCGGTCCTAACTATAACTATCTACTGGCGACCGCCAGTAGATAATATATATATATATATATATATATATATATATATATATATATATATATATATATATATATATATATATATATATATATATATATCTATGCCGCCAAACTATTGAAAACTTAAAATACAAGAGAGATAAAAAGAAATGTAAGCGTAATAGAAACTTGAAAGCTAACCACTAGCTTATCGCAAGAGTAATACATCACAATACTTCTTTTCCTTTAGTAATAGGTACAAAAATGTTGAAAACAATAACTTTAGACAGACAACCACAACTAAAACATTTATTTTTCTCAACAGTAAATTAAAAATAAAGGACATTGAAAAGAAGATAAACAACATCCTTCTCAGTAACACATACAACTAACCTACCAGAAAAAAGGAAATACCAAAAAGGTAAGTACATATTGTAAAACATGTTGTAAAAATGTAGCACTATTTTTTAAATAGCATACTTTAACATATATTTGAAAAATTCTGTAATCCACAGATATAATGTAGGAAACTGCTACATACATCAAATCACAAAAGAAGAAACTACTATTAAGCTATAGGGGATATACCTACAGCAAAGAAAACACTTCTATTAAAATCACACATTGGAAATGCACTAAATATTATTCTGATGCCTGCTACAGAAAAGAAGATATTGTAGAAAGTGTAAGGGAACACAATCACCCTCCAAACGACACTAAAATTCAAGTTAAGAATATCCTACAGGACTTAAAAGAAGCTGGCACAAAATCACCAGAACCTACCGGACCACGAGAACTATATATGTTATTTATGTTTGTAAAGCACTCGTGTAACTGAGGGTATCTTGGCACTGCCTGTAGCCAGTTAGAGTAAGGTTTGAATGCTGACAAAAAACAAAACAGCAACTCCCTGCCATAGAAAACCCAAAATGATTAATAATAAAAAGGAGAATCACAAGAGAAACCCCAAGAACACCCAAAATATATGGTGAAATAGAAATCTGTCATATTTAAAACTAACACATACTAACCAAGAATTCTTACTGCATCACAATTAATATCATGACCAAGGAATCATTGTCAATGCAACTAACAATAATGTACTAACACAGCACAACACATGGATGACGGATGACACTTTTAAATTGTGTCAACCACCATTTAGAAAAATGTACACCATCTATGTACAATACCATAATGCAAACATCCCTCTAATTAATGCACTGTTGCTAAACAAAGAACAATCCCTACCAAACTCTCAATACTAATCAAACAAAACAATTATTATAATCTCCAAAAGAAGTCATTCTAATTTTTAAAAAGGTATGATTTCAACTGTCCTGAGAGTTTACCCACACACAGCCATACAAGGGTGCCACACCACTTCAACCAAAGTATATGGAAGAACCTACAAAAATCTAGATTTAGCATAGACAACGCCCCAAATTTTGAACTGACTTACAAAATCAAACATTAATAGCAACAGTCTATGTTCCAGTGACAGAACTAACAAAACACTACAACATGCTAAATGAATCCTCATACTACCAAAAAAATGAAACAAACTGTCTCCCTAAAGGACAATGTAAAACACTTGGGTTGGTCTCCTGCACCGATCAAGATGCAGGCGCCAACCCAAATTTCACATCCCATGATGGAATGTCTTTGACAGCATAATTTCTCAAGAAGCAAAAAATAACAATGCAGAAGAAGGGTAGAAAAATTCCTTCCAAAGAGCCCTTGGAAGTAGCCACCTAACACTCTACCAATTTCTAGACATACGCTAAAAAGAACAAAGCTTTCAAGAACTAAGGGGTTGATTACGAGTTTGGCACAGTTGTGCTGTCTATCAGCTGGCACAGCTGAGCCAAACCAGCTCAACAACAGCCTGCCATATTACAAGTTGAACTCTTGTACGGCGGATGGTCCTTCGCCTTTCCCATGGCGGTGCCTGAAAAACATGGTGATGTCCATGCCATGCTGGAACTTTGGGGGAATACAGACAGAGGGCACATGTTGTGCCCCCTGAATGTGTCCCCACAGTGGGGGAGCGTTGGAGCCCTGTAGGGCCTCCTTTGTTCCTCCACTGCCAGCCTTTTCATGGCAGGGTTCCCTGAAATGGCTGGCGGTGGCCGAACTTGTAATACGCTCAGCGGGACTGCGCTAGTCCTGCTGAGCATCTTGCATTGTGGCACAGCTGCACCACCGCCAGGGAACAATTGTTCCCTGACACAGCGATGATCCTCCACCTCAACTACTTTCAAAGTCGTAATGCGGTGGGCGGGGGACCACCACCGTGAGTCTGTCGGTCGGAAGACTGCCAGACTCGAAATCAGAACCTTAGACTAGGTCATTCCGTAACAGAAGTAAAACCAACAAATTCAACATATATTAAATAAATGCACTAAATGCTAGCAAGCAAATTGCAGCAATTTATTAACAACAAAGGTCTACCCTGGGGACGCTAGGTGGCGCCAGACCAAGATGGCCGCGCTTATGTGAAGCTCTGACTGCCCGTCCCGAAGATACTTCAATTATCCGCTGAAGGACCCCTTGCCCACAGCTGCAACACCCGCGAAAAGGAGCCTAATGTGAGGTGGAAGACTCGCTGCAGGTTTGACGACGATATGCGTTTCTGCCCTGAAGATATCCGGCTTGGATGCGGCCCGGGGAGGAGACACCCGCTGCTGCTGGAAGCGAACGGCGGCCGCTGGTGTTACGCTAGCGCCGGTGCGGCCATGCAGTGCTGGGCCTGAGACCGCAGTGAGTACGCCGCGGCTCCTCTGAGCGGACCGCTCGTAAGCGGAGAGCAGCGCGGGCTGACCGCGACCCGCGCCGGGAAGCGGGCGGCCCCCTTGGGTTCAAGTGCTGCTGCAATCCTCCGGTGAGAGGTGGCGGCCTGGCGCGAGGTCCTGAAGCCGGCGGCCCCGCGGAGGAGTTGTCTGAGGGGATCCCGCTGAGTGGCTGGGCCGGAGCCCGGGCCCTGCGGTATTGCTGGAGGTGCGCGGAGCGCATCGCCTCTGTAGCCGGAGCGGAACTGCGGGCGCCGGCGGACATGGGGCTGCGCCTGGACTGGCTGGCCGCTTAACGGAGGCTTGCCTCACCGCCTTAATGCGGGGCCAGTGAAAAGCAACATATTGACTGGGCCATGCTTCGGCAGCTACGATAAGACATATGCGTCATGCGCGGGGCGCTGACTGGCCTCCGCACAGGAGGGACACTGCCTGAGGGGGGACATACGGTACCGCGCAGAAGGCTGAGACACTGCCTGGCGTGAGGAGATCCCAGCAACTCCACAAAGCAGAGGCAGGGAATAACCACAAGAGGAAAAATCCCAGGTACAGAAAAAAGCATATTAACTGAACGGCGGCGAGTGCGGATTGTTCTGGGGCCGGAGCACTGCTGCGCCTGGAGAGGCACGTCACTGCTATGCGGGCGTGCAGGTACTAGCTAGACTAGCCTCATGGGGAAAGCGGAGGCATGCCAATCCAGACTGCCTTTCGAGCAGAAAAAGGCGACTACGCGCTCCACTACTGACGATGCGGGTGAACCTGCCACGGCACCCGCCGAATCCTCCTGAAGCCTCCCCTACTGAGGAACTGAAGGCCATGCTCATAGCAATGCAGCAAAGTCTGAAGGTGAAACAGAAACTGCGCAAGGCAAACGTCGAGTACGCCCTGCTGTACCCATCCAAACTGAGGATACGCCATTGAGACCGCACGCTCATTTGCACCAACCCGCAGCAGGCGGAGGAGTTCCTCAAGTCCTTACGACGATCTTCCCCGGCACACGACGGTGATGCCGGGCGCTCAGGATCCCAATCGACCGTGGAGGATGACTGAGAATGGAGCATCGTAATCATAGCTGGCTAAGTCAAGACTTGCTGTGCAAAGGTTGCGCACTTTGGTGGTGTAGCATCGCGCTACGAAAGAACCACAGACATGTCGTGGATTTATATTTAAATAGTGGGAGCTTTAGTCTTACTTCCAACACTAACGCTGTCCCTATCCTAACTGCCATATCCTCCTCTTCCCTCGACCCTCTGGCTCCGCCCTCCCCAGCTACTAGAATGCTAGCTCTATTACATCTCCCCTTTTCTTCATAAAATAACAGAGCAACAGTGCTCTAGTCCATCTCCTCGATGAGTCTCTTGGGTGGCCGGATCTCACGACGTGGCCGCAGTGGCAGGTTCCCGGTGGGCGCACTCGCCACTGGCTCACTTTGCTGACCTCGGTCCCCAGCGTCGATAGGGTCATGTTCTTCACTTGCCGGTAGGAGAGTCATGTCTATCCCTGGTCCGTTCGGGTCTCGCTGACACCTCTTGAAATGGGAGACATTTCTGGTTATTCTGCGCTGCTCAGTTTCCGCGGTCAGCATGGTGCCCTTCTGGTGGGTAACTACCAGTGGCTCATCACGGAAGCGGGAATCAGTCTTTTTCCGCTGCTCTTGTTTGACGAGGACGTGATCCCCTTCATGCAAGGACGGAGACCTCGCTCTTCTCTTTGCGTCAGCATACGAATTAATTTTTTCCTTGTGGTGCTTGTCCGTCACTACCATTTCCTGATGGATGAGACTTGGTGATACAGCTTGCAAGGCGCCCTCCCAGGTAGGGATGCGATTCCTCATTGGTCGCCCTAGCATGAGGGTGGCAGGACATTGTCCGGTAGTTGAGTGTGGTGTTGTCCGGTACGTTCTGAGGACTTCCGTCAGAGCTGCCTGGAGTTCTTTCTTCTCAGCGGACGCCTGCTGAAATGTCTTTTTAATCGTGGCCATAAACCTCTCAATGGTGCCATTTGCTTGGGGCCAGAGTGGCGTGACTTTCCGGTGTTTGAAGTCCATGTGCTTCGCAAAGGCACTGAATTCCTGTCCATTGAACGGGGGCCCATTATCCGTTTTGTCTTCTCTGGGGACACCCCATGTTGCAAATACTTCGTCCAGCACTTTGAGAGTACAAGAGGCGCTAGTAGATGATATGATTTGGGCTATGGGAAATCGCGAGTATTCATCGATTATGGCAACCACGTATTTGCCAGACTGCAGTGGCCCATAAAAGTCTATGGCGATTTCTTGCCATACTCCACTGGGTAAGGTGGTCATCTGTAGCGGTGCCGGTGGATTGCTTTGGCTGGTCAGCTGATAGAGGTGACAGTCCCTTAGCGTGGACTTCACCATCTGATCCAGGAAAGGGAACCAGACACGTTCCCGTAGGGCTCTCTTTGTGGACACCACTCCTCTATGGCCTTCATGAGCCAAGTCGATGACTCCCTGCCGTAGTTGACTGGGGATGACGAGTCGTTGGCCTCTTAAGATGACTCCATCCGTGGTGACCGATAGTTCCTCACAGACGTGCCGGAATGCCTGAATCTCTTTCCGGATTGTCGCATCTGTGTCTTCTTCTTGCGTGGTATGTCTCCATTTATTCGTGCGGATCCGGTGTACCACTATTTGCAGGATGGTGTCCTGGGCGGTGACCTCCCGAATGACATCCATGGGAATGGCCGGTGGCAGTGCTCGGGCAGCCACGAAGTGAATATATTCCTCGGCAATCGATGGGCTCGATTCTGAAGATGGTTGAGGATGACGGGACATGTAGTCAGCCGGGTTCTCCGCCTTCCCCGGTTTATGAATAATTGTGAAAGTGTACTCCTGAAGTCGGAGACCCCATCTCTCAATTCTCGGAGGCATCTTGGATTTGGGATTTCCGTAGATGGTGAGCAGCGCCTGATGATCCGTGATCAGGGTGAAGTGCTTGCCATATATGAACACGTGAAAGTGTTCGCACGCCCACACTACAGCAAGACTTTCCTTCTCCGGCTGCGAGTACTTCTTCTCGGGATCCGACAGGCTGCGGCTGGCATATGCAACCATCCGCCTCTGGTCAGAGTCATTATCATATTGAGCCAGGATGGCCCCTAGTCCAACAGGGCTGGCATCAACAGTGATCTCTGTCTTCCGTCGTGGATTGAAATAGGAAAGGCTGTCGGCCGACTCCACTGCACGCTTTATCTCCGTGAACGCCCTCTCACACTCAGGTGTCCAGTCAAACGGTTGACCAAGCTTGGTCAGGATCCGAAGAGGGTGACTGATAGTCGCGTAGTCCCGGATGTAGCGGGCACAATAACTGGCCATCCCTAGGAAAGATCTCAAATCATTGACATCCTGCGGGCTGTTGGTGTTGTTCAAGGTCGCAATCTTATCCGGGTCAGGCTTCATGCCCTCGTCGGAGAAGATATGACCGAAGAACTTCAGAGTGGCCTTGTGAAATTCACATTTCTCTTTGTTCAGCGTCAGATTTGCATCCAGCAGGGCAAGGCAAACGCGATCAAGAGCGATGTCATGCTCATTCACATCAGACCCATAGACCAGGATGTCGTCGCTGTAGTTCAGCGTGTTCGGAATGTGTTGGATGATCTGGCGGATAGTTTCCTGGAAAATCTCCGCGGCGGACGAGACACCAAAGCTCAGCCGTTTGTACCGGAACAGTCCTAGGTGTGTAGCGAACGTGGTGATGTAGCGAGACTTGACATTCAGTTCTAACTGGTGATAACCTTTATTCAAGTCCAACTTTGAAAACACCCTTGCACCATTCAGAGCAGCGATCATATCACTCAGGTGTGGTCCAGGGTGTCGCTCTCTTTCAATTGCGGTATTAGGCAAGCGCATGTCGACGCACAATCTCACTTTGTTGGGAGTCCCCTTTTTCGGTACGATGACCACCGGCGATACCCACGGCGTCGGGCCATCCGTGCGCTCGATGATGTCCGCTGAAAGCAGTTCTTGAAGTTCCTCTTCAAACAAATTTTGAAGATGATAGGGAACTGTGAGACTGAGGACGGGGCCCACCACGGCAAGGCATGGAAGGAGTTAATCCACTTCGGTCCTTCCCCTCTTCAGGATGACGAATCACCCTGTCAGGACCAGAGCCTATGGGAGGACACAGCAACGAGAGCAGGGGCGGAGTCTCCTGTAGAAGAGGCAAACCCGGAAGACGCCGAGGTGTGCGTGTTCAGGAGACGGGAGGACGAACGAACAGAGCGAAGCACCCAGGAGGAGCGAGGACGAGAAGCAGACGAGAGACCGGAGGAGTGAAGACGAGAAGCAGACGAGAGACCGGAGGAGCGAGGACGAGAAGCAGACGAGAGACCGGAGGAGCGAGGACGAGAAGCGGACGAGTCGCATCCCCACGGGACGGAGAACGAAGCCAGCGAAGGGGAGCAGTGGACCGAGGACTGGTGGACACCCCCGGATGACGCTGTAACGCCGCCGTAGCTCAGGAGAGTTGCGGCCCCCACGGTACGTGGATCAGGGCAGGGATCGGAACATAGAGAGAGGGAAGGGGTGGGGTTCTGTGCAGTAGCAGAGAAGAGGAGGGAACGGGGAGGGAAAAGTCACAATTGTTTTCTTTTTCTCCCATCACAACCCTATCACCCCTCACAGTTATCCGGTATCCTTTTTTTTCGTTCGCTACCAGCGTACGCCTGCCGAGCTCCCAACGAAAGCGAGAGGGCTCTCTTAGGGGGGGCTTAACATCACTAGACCCTGTCCCTCCTTCCGACTCCCACAACGCCCCGGGTATCACCAAGAACTCACCCTTGTTCCGTTAAGAGAGCACTAAAACCGGTGGTGGCACCAATAAAAGGAGGTGACTCAATATAGAGCATTACAGGACAAGTGCAGTGACCGTGTTTTCTTCTCTTTGTTTTTGGATCCTGCGGCCGGGGGCTGTACCATCACGTGCCAAGAAGATCACAGATCAAGTTTCCACCGGATATTCCTGACACCTACCCGGAGCCTGAAACAGTGTTACCGCCTACCATCACCTGTGCTGTCTCAAAGTTTACCTTACGTGACTGGGTGAAATAAATGACGCCATCATTAAACCCTCTTTAAGGCCTCCTCGCTTTGTTTTCCGCCCATCCCTCTCACATCTGGTGTCAGAAGTGGGATCGGGGGAAATGGAGGCAACCATGAGGAAGATGGCAGAAAGCCAAGAGAAGCTAGAACGTTGTATGGAATGATTCCTGGCTGTAGCCGAAGAAGACCGAGCGACCTTGCAGAAATCGATCACCGACCAAAGTCAGACCCAGGAGGCCGTAAAGTTGGCCGACACCTTAGGACAACAGCGGGGTACAGCAGGGTTCCCTTCTGTCGTCCTGCAAAAATATGTCGAGGGAGAAGACCCAGATTTCTTCTTCGCGAATTTCGAGCGTATGGCCCGAGCAGCAGGGTGGGGTCAGGAGAAATGGGGGCAATATCTCGGTCCCTTGTTATCGGGCGACCTTCAAGCAGCATATCAGGCCGTGAATCCATTAGGCCTTACCCCCTTTGAGGACGTGAAAAGAAGTATACTGGAGAGACTGGGAATAGACGACGAAACCTATAGGATACGGTTGCGACAAATAAAAGAGGGCCCTCAAGAGACACCCCGTGCACTGGCCTATAGGGTGCGGGACATGGCCGATAGATGGTTAAAATCCCAAGTAGCAACCAAGGAGGAGATCCTAGAAAAGATATATATAGAGCAGTATCTATCTTCCTTACACCCGGCAATACAGAAATGGGTGCGACAACACACTGGACTAAACTTGGACAGGGCCGTTGAAATAGCTAGCGCCTTCTATAGGGCTCAGGAGTCCCAAAGAGGTCGCGAGGACCCACACTGGAGACACCCTACTGGTGTTATAAGAGCGACCCGACCGACCCCACCCGTACGAAGAGCCGATCCGACCCTCCAGCCACCAGGACCCATTGTAATGCTTCCCCGAGCTCCCCCCCCCCTTGGCCCGAAATGTTACACCTGTGGCAATGTAGGTCACATAGCCCGGTTTTGTCCCCAAAAGGAAGAGCCCATGGAGGTGGGGCTAGTAAGAAACTACTACTGCAACTCTGGGGGGGCTCCTCTTCCCTACCACCGTACGGTGACCGTGAACGGAGAAGAAAGGCAGGCCCTCATTGACGCGGGCTGCCTCCAAAGTGTCATACAACCCCAAGCTGTTCCGGGGAGGGGACCAATCCCCACAGGACAGATAACTATCCAATGTGTGCATGGGGACAGTCGACTATATCCCACTGCGGAAATTGAGGTCCAACACCACCCCTCCATAACCGCAGTACCCCTAACAGTAGGCCTCATCCCTCGCCTACCTGAACCCTTCGTTATAGGCAACGATTACCCCCACATGCCAGATCTGGTCCAGGAGACATGGGCCGAAGGGGAAGAATGGAGAAAAACCGCACCCTTCTCCCAGGTTTCCGTATCTGAGACAATCCCGGGAAAAGCCCGGAAAACTGGGAAACAGAAAAAAAGAGAAAAGAGACATTATG
Organism: Triturus cristatus; assembly: GCF_964204655.1. NCBI lineage: Eukaryota > Metazoa > Chordata > Amphibia > Caudata > Salamandridae > Triturus > Triturus cristatus. The sequence continues at coordinate 738,173,295 of NC_140586.1, read as the reverse complement.
CGACACAAGTCAATTTGACCCAGCGAAAAGACGCCTTCGTATGGGCAATGGAGCCCGGGTTTCGAGAGGCTCAAAGAGAGGACCCTGCCTTAAGAGAGGCCTGGAACAAGGCCACAGACGAAGAGGACCCTTCTCATGTAGGTCCTTCATTCTTCGAGAAAAAGGGTCTCCTATATCGTAAGGGAGGGAGGGACGCCCCGATACAACTGTTAGTACCACAAGCCTACCGAGAGAAAGCCCTGTTTCTAGCCCACAGTGACCTATTAGGGGGACACTTCGGAGAGGAGAAAACCGAGGATACCATACTGAAAAGGTTTTATTGGCCAGGGGTCTACTCCCAAGTGCGGAAATACTGCAGGGAGTATGCCGTATGCCAAAAAAACAGTAGGGTCTTACCTGCTAGAGCCCCGTTACACCCCTTACCCATTATACAGGAACCCTTCTCCCGTGTAGGCATGGACATTATAGGGCCCCTGTTACCCTCCCGCAGTGGCCGTCGCTTTGTTCTAGTAATGGTTGACTATGCCACCCGGTTTCCGGAAGCGGTGGCCTTACGTCACCCGAACACAGCTACTATCGCCAAGGCTATGATCAACATATTCTCGAGAGTAGGGTTCCCTAAAGAACTGATCACGGATCAAGGCACTCCCTTTGTATCTCGCCTCATGAGAGAGGTATGTGCCTCCTTGAACATAAAGCACATACGAACCTCAGCGTACCACCCCCAAACGGATGGGTTGGTGGAACGCTATAATGCCACCCTTAAGACTACCCTGAAGAAATTGCTAAATTTAGAGACCCGCAAATGGGAGGATATGCTTCCTTTGGCTCTTTTCGCTATTAGATGTCAGGTCCAAAAAAGTACCGGGTTCTCCCCTTTTGAACTCTTATATGGCCGACAGCCCCGTACTCTGTTGGACATGCTAAGAGAAGCATGGGAAGAAGATACCGCAGGGGAAAAACCTCTCCCCGAATATGTGATGAACCTAAAGACCCATCTAGGACAGATCAGAAGCATAGTACAAACCCACATGGAGCAGGCACAGGCCTGCCAAAAAGCTCAATACGATAAAAAGACAAAACCCCGTTCTTTTGCACTCCATGATTATGTGCTCTTGATGCGACCTACCTCAGACCACAAGCTTCTAGGACAGTGGCAAGGACCTTACCGTGTGATAGAACAGGTCACCCCCGTTACCTATCGTTTGGAATTAGACCCGCGAAAAGCCTCCAACACCCAGATATACCATGTTAATCTGTTGAAGAAGTGGGAGGGGGCTGTACCCGTGCGGGTGGGCCTTACTCACATCCCCGAACCCCTGTACCACCAGAGCATGGACACCGAATTGTCAAGGATCCAGAAAAAAGAGTTAGCGAAACGGCTAATACCACTTCAAGAGGTGTTCTCCCTCTATCCGGGAAGAACGTCATTAACGCAACATGTCATAAACACGCAGCCCGGGAAAAAGGTAAAACTAAGGCCCTACAGAATACCCGAAGCCCGTAGAGAAGCAATAGAAAAAGAAGTACAACAGATGATACAACTAGACATCATCGAACCCTCTCATAGCGAATGGAACTCGCCGATAGTGCTTGTACCCAAGCCGGACGGGTCCATCCGCTTCTGCATCGACTTTCGGGAGGTGAACAAAATCTCTCAATTTGATTCTTATCCCCTCCCGAGAGTCGATGAGTTGGTAGAACGCCTAGGGCGTGCCAAATACATTAGTACATTGGATTTATGTAAGGGGTATTGGCAGGTACCCATGAGTCCTGCCGACCGAGAAAAAACAGCCTTTTCCACCCCTAGTGGATTATATCAGTTTACTGTCCTTCCCTTCGGGCTCCACGGGGCCCCCGCCACATTTCAAAGGCTCATGAATAAGGTCCTTAAACCATGCTCCTCCTTTTCAGCTGCCTATCTAGACGACATTGTCGTCTATAGCTCAACCTGGGAAGACCATCTCACCCATCTTGAAACAGTGATCAAGGCCTTAAAAGAAGCCGGGCTCACGATTAACCCCGCCAAAAGTAAACTGGCGGCACGAACAGTGAAATACTTGGGTCATCTGTTAGGTGAAGGGTACATAAAACCCCAAAACGAGAAGGTGTTGGCCATCAACAACATCACATTTCCCCGGACTAAGAAGGAACTTAGAGCATTTCTTGGAATCTTAGGATACTACCGAAGATTCATCCCTAATTTCTCCCAACAAGCCTCTCCTCTCACGGATCTACTCCGTAAGAACACTCAGACGGAGAAAAACTTGAAATATCCCAACCCTAACCTTCTCCACGCTTTTCACTCCCTGAAGCGGGCCTTAACCTGTCACCCTGTTCTACTCAGTCCTGACTACGCACGACCCTTTATTTTGCAAACAGACGCATCCGACACTGGTCTAGGCGCCGTACTGTCTCAAACAGACCAGCAAGGACAGGAGCGTCCTGTCTTATACATTAGCAGGAAATTGTATCCCCGCGAGAAAAACTACGCGGTCATAGAGAAAGAAGCCCTCGCCATCAAGTGGGCCATTGACTCCTTGAGGTACTACTTGGAAGGGAGGGAGTTCACATTGTTTACCGACCATGCCCCACTTGAATGGATGGCCCGAAATAAGGGACACAATGACCGAATCCTAAGGTGGTTCTTAGCATTACAGCCCTACCGGTTTCAAACCAAGCACCGGAAGGGTAAAGAGCAAGCTAATGCCGATTACCTCTCCCGATATCCCCTAGTTTGTATTCTTGAGGACAAGAATGTAAGGGAAGGGAGATGTGAGACTGAGGACGGGGCCCACCACGGCAAGGCATGGAACGAGTTAATCCACTTCGGTCCTTCCCCTCTGCAGGATGACGAATCACCCTGTCAGGACCAGAGCCTATGGGAGGACACAGCAACGAGAGCAGGGGCGGAGTCTCCTGTAGAAGAGGCAAACCCGGAAGACGCCGAGGTGTGCGTGTTCAGGAGACGGGAGGACGAACGAACAGAGCGAAGCACCCAGGAGGAGCGAGGACGAGAAGCAGACGAGAGACCGGAGGAGCGAGGACGAGAAGCAGACGAGAGACCGGAGGAGCGAGGACGAGAAGCAGACGAGAGACCGGAGGAGCGAGGACGAGAAGTGGACGAGTCGCATCCCCACGGGACGGAGAACGAAGCCAGCGAAGGGGAGCAGTGGACCGAGGACTGGTGGACACCCCCGGACGATGCTGTAACGCCGCCGTAGCTCAGGAGAGTTGCGGCCCCCACGGTACGTGGATCAGGGCAGGGATCGGAACATAGAGAGAGGGAAGGGGTGTGGTTCTGTGCAGTAGCAGAGAAGGGGAGGGAACGGGGAGGGAAAAGTCACAATTGTTTTCTTTTTCTCCCATCACAACCCTATCACCCCTCACAGTTATCCGGTATCCTTTTTTTTCGTTCGCTACCAGCGTACGCCTGCCGAGCTCCCAACGAAAGCGAGAGGGCTCTCTTAGGGGGGGCTTAACATCACTAGACCCTGTCCCTCCTTCCGACTCTCACAACGCCCCGGGTATCACCAAGAACTCACCCTTGTTCCGTTAAGAGAGCACTAAAACCGGTGGTGGCACCAATAAAAGGAGGTGACTCAATATAGAGCATTACAGGACAAGTGCAGTGACCGTGTTTTCTTCTCTTTGTTTTTGGATCCTGCGGCCGGGGGCTGTACCATCACGTGCCAAGAAGATCACAGACCAAGTTTCCACCGGATATTCCTGACACCTACCCGGAGCCTGAAACAGTGTTACCGCCTACCATCACCTGTGCTGTCTCAAAGTTTACCTTACGTTACTGGGTGAAATAAATGACGCCATCATTAAACCCTCTTTAAGGCCTCCTCGCTTTGTTTTCCGCCCATCCCTCTCACAGGAACCCGTCGTGGGTGCTGCGCAACAGGCTTGACCTGTTCATTGATGTGCAGCCGAACTTGGCAACCTCTCAGCTTGCCTAGACCATGAAAGAGTTTGGGGAACTTAGTGACGTAGTCCTGTGTGTTGTTGATTTTGAATAGAATCTCCACCAGGCGAAGCCGCTCCGCCGTGGGGAGGCTGAGAAGGCAGTCGGCCTCAGGCCCTTTGATGACGTGTATGACCGCCTGTATGGTGATGTTACCATGCGTGAGCGTTGTGTGAAATTTGCCCAGACAGGGAAGTGGTTTGTTGGACATCCACGTGAAAACGCGGACCGGTGCAAAAGTCAGTGGAGGTTTCGGGACCATTTTGTCATGCTCTGTAACTGGAATGTAGTTCAGCGAAGCACCGCTATCCATGACAAATTTAGTGTTGTGATTCCCCACTTTAATGTCTAGTCGCGGATATTTTTTTAGCTGATCGGGGTCTGCAATCATGTTTAAGTATTCCACTGTGTATGTAGAGTCTCGGGAGGATGATGAGCTCGAGTCCCGGGATGGTGATCGGCGTTCCCAACATGACCTGCGTGATTCCCGGCTTGAATGTGATGAGCCTGGGGACCGCACAGGTTCTCCTTGAACAGCTCGTATGTGATGTTTCCGAGTGTCTGAGCGGGACGATCTCGTCGGTTCACTCCGCTTGTTTCGGTGGTAGTCCCCACACATTGCTTCGAAGTGATTGGACCGCCCACATTTCCTGCACCGTTGGCCCATGGCCGGACAGGTGTCCACATGGGGATAGTCACGTCCACACCGGTAACATCGCTTAGTCTTTTCTGTCTTCCGATCTCTTCGCCTGAGCTCCCTTCTCCCATACTCCGGACGCCGTTGGTGAGACGGCGTGCTATGCCTCCAGTTGTTCTCCGGCGAATATTTCCTTCTGCCACTCGGGCGTTCTTGAACGCGGTGCGCTTGCTCATGGCTGATGTTGTGACCTGTTTCAATGGTGGCAGCGTGTTCCTCCGCTTGATCATATATGCGGGTCATTTCTTCAATCTCTTCTAATTCATGGGGTTTCCTCAATAACCGTCGCCGAAGTGTCTCTGAGTGGCAACCTGTTATGATTTGCGATTTGATGGCAGCATCAGGCGAGAACGTTTCGAACTCGCAGTATCTCGACAGCCGTCGCAGCCTGGTGATGAATGCACCCATCGCCTCCTCCTTTCCTTGGCGTGCTTGATGGAATGTATGGCGCTCATAATCTACGTTTCTTTTGTGAAGGAATTTTTTGTTCAGTGCCTCACGCACTTTGTCATACGTCCCTGTTTCAGCAGGCGGAAGATCCTTTATTATTTTGCTTATTTCTCGGCCTGCGAGGTTGCGGAGGGCAATTAACTTCTCTTTGTCTTCCGTCACCTTGGATCCCTCAATATAGTCTTCGAAGTCTTCTAACCATTCCTGCCACTTGGGGCCCATGCTCCCTCCTGTGGTCACGGTCAGACATTCCGGAGCTCGCAGGTGTGATCCTCCCGCAACCAGGGGCTTCCGTTGTGGTGAGGTCGCCATTGTGTCGTTGTCTTCTTTCCACTCCCTCGATGGGTCTTGTTTCTTGATGTGTTCTCGCCAATGCTTTTTTTTATTTGCTCTTGTCAATGCTTGTTTATTTATTCTTGCCAATGCTTGTTTATTTCTTCTTATCAATGCTTGTTTGTTTGTACTTGCCAATGCTTGCTTGCTCTCGTCAATGCTTGTTTATTTTCCTCTTGCCAATGCTTGTTTATTTCTATTTGCCAATGCTTGTTCGTTGCACTAGCCAATGCTTGTTTATTTGTTCTTGCCAATGCTCGTTCTTTGCACTTGCCAATGCTTGTTTACTTGCTCTCGCCAATGCTTGTTTGTGTCCCTTTCCGCCAATGCTTGTTTATTTGTTCTTGCCAGTGCTTGTTTCGGTTACTGTGTGCCTGACTTCAAAATGGCCGCTCCCCGAAAATCAAGGGGTCTGTCTTGAAGGCCTGCCTGACTCCAAGATGGCCACCATCACTGCATACACACGAGGCTTTCTCTCGTGGCTCATTCAGCCCTCTTCATTCTGGACTCACCAGCGGGCAGCTTTGGCAGGTGGCGCACTTCAAATCCTGCTTCTCCCTCACAGCGACTGCTCAGGTGAGGTCGGGGTGGGCTCCCGCCTTCTTCTGCAGCTTCCCGCGGTCCTCGCGACGGCGTGCCGAAACTCACGCATCAAGCGTGAGATTTGCCGGCATCCAGAGAGCGTTCCAGCTCACACTTCAGCGCGCTCGACGACGCTCGCTGGCAGACCCTCGGGGACAGCGTCTCCAGTGCTGGGACACTCCTCTTTCCACTCTTGGGCGCAAGACAGGGTCGGGGTGGGCTCCCGACTTCTGCACTCACCAGCGTCCTCCCAGCCACACGCGTCTTGCGTGAATCGCGCTTCAACACGATCGGCTCTGCACGATCTCTACGGTTCTGTGGTCAGTGGGGCTTGGTCATCCCATCCTCGTCGCCAGTTGTACGTCAAGAATTCCTGTCATGCGAGGGGAAGAAAACGGTAACCAGCGAAAATGGACTACATCTCCCAGGATGCTTAGCGGTTGAGAGGTTATGTAAACAGGAGAGCTGTTACATAACTCCAGGAAAACACGCCCTTATGTAAACAGGAGAGCTGTTACATAACTCCAGGAAAACACGCCCTTATGTAAACAGGAGAGCTGTTACATAACTCAAGGAAAACACGCCCTATAAAGGGAGGAACCGGGAGGTACAACGCTGTCGGATATTGTGTTTACACCGACGTACCTGCTTCGTGAAGAGCAGTGTTCCGGAGTGGTGCTCCAGTAAGGCAAGAACGGAGGTAGGTCGAGTCGTTACTCCCTGGGCCGTGTCTTGCCCCATCGTCACCTGTGAAGGACCCGGAAGCTCTACCGGTCAACCATTGAGCTTCGCTTTTTGACTCGGCTGAGTCAAAGCGCAGTGGCGCTTTTGCTGGTTGGAGTCGTAACTCCCAGCCAGACCAGAGATACAGGGACTGCCAGCTGTAACGCACACCAGGAGGTGTTTGCCGCGTTACAGACTCGGAAGTCCACAGGATCGATCGAGCGGCTGCTCTCAGTTCAGTCTTCTTGCTATTTGATTGGGGTATCGGTGACGCATCACCAGGAGGTGACTCCGCGTCCCGGTGCAGTCTGAGGAAGAGGTTGAGCGGCTGCTCCCTTCGGGTAGAGACCCCGGCTGGGTGTTTCCCTGACTCCTCGATTCTCCCCAACACTCTTCGTGCCCCTCACAGCCTACCGATTGGCATTGTCGGCCATTTCATTTCTGCCCTCTGTTGGCATACGCCGGGATCGGCGTATATGCAGAGGACGGTTAGGACCATCCGTGCGGTGGGCTGGTAACGTACTTAGCCTGGAGGATTCCAGTGACTATAACTTTTGTTTATCTTTGTATTATTTTTGCCTTCATTAAAATAACTAACCCTTCACAAGTGGTTGCGTCCTCATTATCGTGTCTGTTAAACAATCCTGAGGCGTTCAGGGCGTTACAAAATATCCGACCTTAATACACTAACTGTCTCCCGGTCGATAACAGACATGGCAACACTTGATGATGTGCTGGCTGCTTTAGCGACCGTGCAAGTTGAATTGGCTGCCTCTAGGCAAGAAACAGCCGATGTAAAAGCCAGACTGGATGCTATCCACTTGGACCCGCTCACGCCCAGCACCTCCCTCACGGACCAGACCCCTGCTGTAGTAGTGGAAATGCCGGTAGCCGTCCCCTTGGCAACACCGGAGAGGTACAGTGGGGATCCTAACACAGTGCAGGTATTCCTCACACAAGTGGCGCTACATTTATCGTGCAAACCAAAGGCGTTCCCCACGAGTCAGGCTCGTATGGCTTTCCTTATTTCCTATTTGGCTGGAAACGCGGCACAATGGGCCGTACCTCTGGTGAGCAGGGACGACCCCATCTTATGTGATTGGGGTGCTTTTCGCGAGGAATTCCTGAAGGTATTCGACAGAAGGGCTGACTCGTACACGGCGGACCGTGAAATGCTTGAGTTGAGACAGGGATCCAACGACCTGGTGCAGTATCTCAACGCGTTCCGACGGCTGGTTGCGGAAACCAAGTGGCCTGTTGCTAAACAGACGGCGCTCTTCCATCACGGGCTGTGCGATGAGCTCAAAGACGCCGTGGCTCATATTGACCCTCAACCCAAGACATGTGAGGGCCTTATCAACCTGGTATTACGGCTGGAACATAGGCTAAGTGAAAGAAAAGGGGATCATGGGAGAAAAGGAAAATCCCTTCCATCCTATGTGACGGTGGGAAGTCCTGAAACTTCCACCGCATCCAAGGGAGAACCCATGGACATCGGCGCAATACGAGCGAGCCTCACAGCCACGGAGAAAGAGTCACGCCGTAAACAAGGATTGTGCCTATATTGTGGCAAAAAAGGCCACTACGTACGGGAATGCCCTGCCAAACCGAAGACGTCACGTTATCGGGCCAACCGGTCGGTAACAGCCGTGGTGGACATACCGGCGGAAAACTAGAGGACTCCCAGACCAAAGAAGGGGCATCTAGGAGTCACTCATCCATCCCTTCACTTTCCAACTCGGTCACTAAGGGACACCGACACCTGTTTCTCACGGTGCACGTGGGAGTGCATGACCAGTGGATACCCGTTGTGGCCATGGTGGATTCCGGGGCCACGGGCATGTTTATGGACCACAACGAGGCATGCAGGCTAGGGCTAGTGCTTCTTCCCAAAGCTGTACCCGAAGACGTCTATGCTGTAGACGGAAGGCGATTGGTGACGGGGCCCATCGGGCAGCACACGGGGGTCCTTCCGATGAGATATGGGAGGAACCATTTGGAACAAATCGATTTTAACATCATCCGAGCGCCCCAATATGGCGTCATATTGGGATTGCCGTGGCTACAGAAACACAACCCCTCTGTGGATTGGCCAACACATCGCGTCGAAATGACGTCACCGTATTGCATCCTGCATTGTGGAAAAAGAACGGAATCCCTTGACGCAGATGAGAGCGGGAGTCAGACGGTGGCTACAGCGGCAGAAAAAGATGTGGCTCTCCCCCAGGCTTATCACAGTTTTGAGGATGTATTTGATGAGGTGAAGGCGGAAGTGCTACCACCACATAGACTGTTTGACTGCCAGATCGACCTGGTGCCAGGGGCCAGCGTTCCCAGCGGCAGGCTGTATGCCCTGACGGAGCCTGAAAACGTGCATCTCCGGGGGTACCTGGATAAACTCCTCAAGCTAGGATTCATCCGCCCGTCCAAGTCTCCGGCCGCCTCGCCACTCTTCTTCATCCCGAAAGCTAATGGGGAGCTGAGAGCCTGTGTGGACTTTAGGGCATTGAATGCGATAACCATAAAGAATCGGTACCCCTTGCCTCTCATCAGTGTACTTCTGGAACAGGTCAAGAAAGCTCGTATCTACACCAAGTTGGATTTGAAAGGGGCATACCATCTGGTGCGCATGAGGGACGGAGACGAGTGGAAGACCGCCTTTAAGACCAGGTTCGGCCTTTTTGAGTACCTCGTCATGCCGTTCGGTCTGTGCAACGCCCCGGCAGCCTTTCAGTACTTTTTGAATGAGGTATTCAGAGAGGAGTTGGATATCTACGTGGTCGTATATATCGACGACATCCTCATCTACTCGTCCAGTGTGGAGGAGCACGTACACCACGTCAAAGCTGTGCTCCAAAAGCTGAGGGAAAACAAGCTGTTTTGTAAACTCAGCAAGTGTGACTTCCACGTCACGTCCGTGGAATTCCTCGGAGTGATGCTGAGTCCAGAGGGACAGGAGATGGCAGAACGAAAGATCAAGGCGGTGAAAGAATGGCCGGTGCCCCAAAGCGTGAAGGACGTCCAAAGTTTCATTGGCTTCGCCAACTTTTACAGGCGGTTTATAGATGGATTTTCAGGATTGGTGGCCCCAATCACACAGCTACTGAGGAAGTCCAAGGAGTTTGTCTGGTCCCCTGAAGCGAACACAGCCTTTGAGGCCCTGAAAAGCGCCTTTGGTAAGGCGCCGGTGTTGGCTCACCCCGATCCTGATCTCCCCTACGTGGTGGAAGCGGACGCATCGGATGTGGCGCTGGGGGCTATCTTGTCCCAACGCAACCACGACACAGGAGTGCTTCATCCCGTTGCGTACATGTCCCGCAAACTCAACGACGCCGAACGCAACTACCATATTGCGGAGAAGGAGCTTCTTGCAATCAAGGACGCCTTCACCGAATGGAGGCATTGGTTGATGGGGGCAAGACATGTGGTATCGGTGTACACGGACCATCGGAATCTACAGTTCATGACGGCCGCAAGACACCTTTCTCCCAGGCAGCTGCGGTGGATGATCTTCTTTGCGGTGTTCAACTTCCGCATCACATATCGGCCGGGGACGGAAAACCGGAAGGCGGACACCCTGTCCCGTCAATCTGCAGTTAAGGAACCATTGCCTGCGACCGAGCGTTCCATCATTTCCCCGAGGATGGTATTGGGGGTTATCCAACCGGATACTTTCCTGAGGGGAATAAAGAGAGGGATCAGGTCGTTCGCATGGCGGAGGTGGCTCCTCAGTCACAGAGAATGGCAGCTGAAGGACGGGATACCCCTAAAGGGCAGGTGCCTATTGATACCCACGCCTAGGCTAAGGAAACAAGCATTCACCTGGTGCCATGACTCTCCATGCGCAGGTCATTTGGGCTTTGAAAAAACGGTGGCTAGCATGGGACGGCATTTCTGGTGGCCAACCATGAGAGTGGATGTCAGGAGGTGGGGACAGGAGTGTCCTACGTGTGCTACCATGAAGGCCGACCATGGCCGAACCCAAGGGCTCTTACATCCACTTCCGACCCCGGATAGACCATGGGATAGCATATCACTGGACTTCGTGGTGGGCCTACCGGTAGACCAGGGGATGACGGCAATACTGGTGGTGGTGGATTACTTGACGAAAATGGGGCACTTCATCCCCTGCAAGAGAGTCCCTACGGCCGGGGAATTGGCGTCACTACTTCTAAAGAATGTGGTACGACTGCATGGATTACCTGGGGTGATCGTGTCGGACCGGGGGTCGCAGTTTACTGCGCAATTCTGGAAGACTTGGTGCACTGCGCTGCATGTTAAGACCGCCCTGTCCACCAGCTACCACCCTCAAACGGACGGCCAAACCGAGCGCCTGAACCAAACGCTCAAACAGTATCTGCGATGTTTTGTGGACCAGGGCAGGGAAGAATGGGTCGACTTGCTATGGGTTGCAGAGATAGCCTATAACAACGCCACTCACAGCTCCACACAGTCATCTCCGTTCTATAGCAACTATGGCCAACATCCCAGGTTCTTGCCATTTCTACATCCGTTCAGAGAGGACAGGATTCCCGCCACAGCGGACAGGGTGGCACACATAAAAGACACGTTGATGCGCTCAAGGGCTGTCCTAATAGAGGCCAAGAGAAAATACAAGGCTGCGGCAGACAGGAAGAGAAGGCCCGGGCCTCTGTACCGCACTGGAGACTACGTCTGGATATCCACAAGAAACATGAGGTTTCGTAAGAACAGTGTGTTCCATCCCAAGTACATGGGCCCCTATCGAATTGCCAAGTGTATGGGTCCCGTGAACGTGAAGGTGTGCTTGCCCCAGTCATTGCGGATACACCCTGTCTTTCATGTATCATTGCTCAAGCCTGCACCCTCCAAGCCTTCTGGGACACCTAGGCCGGTATGCGTGGAGTCGGAGGTGGAGTATGAAGTATCGGGCATACGGGCGTCCAAATGGCGCAGGGGGAAGCTGTGGTACCTGGTTGCGTGGAAAGGCTATGGCCCGGAGGAGCAATCATGGGAACCGGCTGAAGGGGTTCATGCTCCGCGCTTGGTCTCCTTGTTCCATCGGCGTTTTCCTGCCAGCGCTGGACCCGTGGGGAGCCGCTGAGAGGGAGGATGTACTGTCAAGAATTCCTGTCATGCGAGGGGAAGAAAACGGTAACCAGCGAAAACGGACTACATCTCCCAGGATGCTTAGCTGTTGAGAGGTTATGTAAACAGGAGAGCTGTTACATAACTCCAGGAAAACACGCCCTTATGTAAACAGGAGAGCTGTTACATAACTCCAGGAAAACACGCCCTTATGTAAACAGGAGAGCTGTTACATAACTCCAGGAAAACACGCCCTTATGTAAACAGGAGAGCTGTTACATAACTCAAGGAAAACACGCCCTATAAAGGGAGGAACCGGGAGGTACAACGCTGTCGGATATTGTGTTTACACCGACGTACCTGCTTCGTGAAGAGCAATGTTCCGCAGTGGTGCTCCAGTAAGGCAAGAACGGAGGTAGGTCGAGTCGTTACTCCCTGGGCCGTGTCTTGCCCCATCGTCACCTGTGAAGGACCCGGAAGCTCTTCCGGTCAACCATTGAGCTTCGCTTTTTGACTCGGCTGAGTCAAAGCGCAGTGGCGCTTTTGCTGGTTGGAGTCGTAACTCCCAGCCAGACCAGAGATACAGGGACTGCCAGCTGTAACGCACACCAGGAGGTGTTTGCCGCGTTACAGACTCGGAAGTCCACAGGATTGATTGAGCGGCTGCTCTCGGTTCAGTCTTCTTGCTATTTGATTGGGGTATCGGTGACGCATCACCAGGAGGTGACTCCGCGTCCCGGTGCAGTCTGAGGAAGAGGTTGAGCGGCTGCTCCCTTCGGGTAGAGACCCCGGCTGGGTGTTTCCCTGACTCCTCGATTCTCCCCAACACTCTTCGTGCCCCTCACAGCCTACCGATTGGCATTGTCGGCCATTTCATTTCTGCCCTCTGTTGGCATACGCCGGGATCGGCGTATATGCAGAGGACGGTTAGGACCATCCGTGCGGTGGGCTGGTAACGTACTTAGCCTGGAGGATTCCAGTGACTATAACTTTTGTTTATCTTTGTATTATTTTTGCCTTCATTAAAATAACTAACCCTTCACAAGTGGTTGCGTCCTCATTATCGTGTCTGTTAAACGATCCTGAGGCGTTCAGGGCGTTACATTGTAGCATCGCGCTACGAAAGAACCACAGACACGTCGTGGATTTATATTTCAATCGTGGGAGCTTTATTCTTACTTCCAACACTAACGCTGTCCCTATCCTAACTGCCATATCCTCTCGTGACTCCTCCTCTTCCCTCGACCCTCTGGCTCCGCCCTCCCCAGCTACTAGAATGCTAGCTCTATTACAGGTGGCATTGAGGGAAGAGAAATCCTGGAACTATCCTGCGACAGAGAGGACACTTGGCGGCCTAGAGGACTGCTGCCGCATATACGTAGCCACGCAGGAGTCACCAGAGACGAAGTTGTCCTGAGTCTGCAATATCACTGACAGATGAGTACCTGGGACTGGGGCTGAACTGTTTTGGGAAATTATTTACTTGGGGAGTATCCCACATAGAGAGGCTTGCTATGATCCACGTTACATAGGCCTGGCCGAAATGTCAAATAGATTGGGCTTGAAGGGGTCTTTCGGATAAGGGGCGGGCACCCTCCACCCTGGCCCTCCTCCATCCCAGATCCATTGGGGAGGGTACAGGGAGTTCCGCTGAACGGTGGGACATGAGGGTTTAAGAGGCACACCAGCGTCCCACTACGTGCGGTCCCCAATACCTTCAGCTAGGTAGCTTTGAAAGAATCTGAAATTAGACTGTTTTCTTTTTTTTCTTGCTTGATGTTATTGTTTAGTTATGTGTACATGTTATTGTTGAGGGCAGTGGGGGGAGGGTTCGGGGATGCCGGCGCATTTGGGGTGCTGATGTGGGAGGGCAAAACGGGAGGGATAGGTGTGGGAAAGCCTCACAGGAGAATGGGAGTTGGTCACCGTATGTTTGAATTCCGATGCGCTTTCGGAACTTTGCAGCACTGCATGACGACAGCGGGAACTGCATCACACTACACGCCACAGTGGGAGATGACACTGGGTTATGAACATGGAAGGGACGCCACAGGACACAGGGAAATTCCTGTCATGGAATGTGCGGGGGCTATGAGATCCCAGGAAGAGGAGACAAATCCTCTCTTACCTTGACCGACATGACATTAGCATAGCGGCACTACAGGAGACACACACTGACCCCAGATGTCCCCCGACCTTTGGCAGCAGGTGGGCTTCCAGTAGGGTATTTTCAGCTTACTCCACGTATGCACGAGGCACGGCCATCCTGATCAAGAGAGGGACCCCTTTTAGATGTGGAGGGATGCGAAGTGATGGGGGAGGCAGATTCTGCATGATGTGGGGCACCCTCGGAGCACACTCAGTGGTCATCATTAGCTATTATGGTCCCAACACCGTTAGCCCTGACATTTTGAATGTACTGTGGGGACAGATACTGGACATTGGGGCCACTCATGTGCTCTGGGCGGGCGACTTTAATATGGTCTACGACCCTGCAAAAGACTGGTCTGCACACTTGCCTCATCATCTACACGCGCAGCCAGGGAACATTAAAGGGATTACTGGGAGACGGCAGATTAGTTGATTTGTGGAGATATAGACATTCAGAGAAACGGGAGGGAACCTTTTACTCGTCAATACACGCGTCCTGGTCGAGGCTGGATTACTGGCTTGGGTCCCGGGGAATTTGCCCTTGGGTGCGTGATGTTAACCACCTAGCCCGCACACTGTCCGACCATGCCCCGGTGTGTGCCTCACTCTGGACATGCCCAACTTGAATGCCAGCCCCAGGTGCTGGAGACTTGCCCCTGAGGCGCTGCTTGATGAGGTATTCAAGACAGAGCTAGGAGAGGCTATAGCTGACTTCTTCGAGCGGAATAAGGGATCGGTCGAGCGGGTGGGGACACTGTGGGAGGCGTTTAAAGTGACCATGCGGGGGATTTGTATGTCCAAAAGTTTTGGGGTACTGATGGACATCCGACGTCGGCTTCAACGGCTGGAGGGGGAACTCAAAGATCTGGAGGCGAGCGTCAGGCGGACCGGTTCCGGGGAAGGGCGGGCTAGGATGAGGGAGCTACTGACTGATTACACGGAAACGGCAGAAAAAGAGGCGAAGTTCAGAGGGAAATATGCCCAGGCACGACGTTATGGGGAAGGCGGCAGGCCTGGGAAAGCCTTAGCTCAGGATATTAGACTGCCCCGGTATGCTAACTATATCCTTGAGGTGGAGGATGGGGAGGGTAATTGCCATAAGGACAGTGCCCGGATATTGCAGACCTTTACTGACTTCTACGCGGAGCTATACAGCTCTAAAGGGCCCAACGCAGCGGACTTCCCAAGCTTTTTTGGGGATATCACGCTGGGGTTTCTAGAGGACAATCAGAGAGAGTTTTTATGTGCGCCATTTTCGAATGATGAACTGAGAGAGGCGGTCCTTCAGTTGCGGTCCGGGAAGGCGCCGGGGCCGGACGGGCTACCGAGCGACTTCTATAAACTATACCTGGATCAGCTAGCCCCCGTTCTGCAGGAGGTATACGCAGAAGCACTGGAGACGCAAGCACTACCGCCCACAATGAGAGAGGCCCTTATTATGTCCATCCTGAAGCCAGGGAAACCGGCTAACAAATGTGACTCGTATCGACCCTTGTCCCTTTTCAACGTTGATAGTAAAATCCTCACAAAACTGTTAGCTAATCGACTGAACCTACTGATGGATAAGTTAGTCTTACCAGATCAGGCGGGCTTTATTTCCGGGAGATCCACTTCCCATAATCTCTGCACCCTCTTTTCGATTATTCAACAGGTGGCCCCGCAATTGCCACTGGTGGCTATCTTTTTGGACGCCACCAAAGCGTTCGACTCGGTAAAGTGGGAATATTTACACGCAGTACTCCGTTGCATGGGGTTCCCGGTAGGATTTTCTGCTTGGATTAAATTGATCTATGCTGCTCCGGTGGCCCGTGTGCAAATTAACGGCCACACGTCTAAGGCTATACCACTGTCTCGGGGTACTAGGCAAGGGTGCCCGCTGTCGCCGCTGCTATTTGCCCTGGCGATGGAGCCACTAGCGGCTAAGGTGCGCCAATATCATCAGGAGAAGGCTCTAAGATGTCTGCTGCGCCCCATCCTGATTTCGTTGTACGCTGACGATGTCACCCTATATGTCAAGGACCCGATGCACAACCTTAATCCGCTCTTGAGGGAGTTCGTGCGATTTGGGGGACTCTCTGGAATACAGATTAATTGGTCAAAATCTCAAATCCTTACTCCGGCTGTCACCCCCTTTGTGGTCGACTTCCCGTTGGAGTGGTGCGACACTACCGTACGATACTTGGGTGTGAATGTCACCCTAGATCGTGAGGAACTGATTTGCGACTATTATGTGTGCGCTATCGACAAGCTGCGCGACACAATAACAAGATGGATAGCCATGCCACTATCCATCGCCGACTGGATTTCTCTGGTCAAGATGATAGTGCTACCTAAGTTCCTGTACTACTTTCTGAATATCCCCTACCACCCGGGACGTCCCTTCTTCACTATCTTGAGGACAGAACTTCTGCGACTGGTGTGGGGCGGTAAGCAGCCACGGATTAAGTGGGAGACGCTAGCCAGACCATATGTGGCGGGAGGGCTTGAGTTACCCATCTTTGAATTATACTATATGTGCGCGCAGGCACACTATGCGCATTACTGGTTTAATGGCCCGAAATATACCGCCCATTTGGCCACGGAGCATTGGCTGGCTGACCCCGTCCCGATAGAGGGAGCACTCTTGCAACAGACATCACAGCGCGAACGGGTCCCTACAACTGTAGACTGCACGGTGCGTGCATGGCGGTGGATTGCACACAAAATGCAAGCCCAAATGATATACTCCCCCCGTTTGCCGCTTGCGTTTCATCCCCAATTGACCCTCCTGCAGGAGGGTATCTTCAAAAAATTCAAACGACAACGGGGCATCCATACTTGGGGAGAAATATATCCAAATGGGAAATTTGCTACACTACAGCAGTTATGTGATGATCCTCCACCAAATGATATGGAAACATTCCTTTATGCTCGTCTGCGGGAGGGAATACGGGCCTGTACACTGGAATATCCCCAGGAACCGCCGGCGCTCCCCCAGGTGCACGCACTGCTGGGGGCGAAAACTGCGTCTCACTTGGTGTCCATCCTATATAGGTCCATCTACGTAGGACTGAGCACATCGCAGAGCGCTGCCTGAGTTAAATGGTTGCAGGAACTGGGACAGGAAATCTCGGACTGGGAGTGGCTCTATTGCTGCATGCAGACAGAGAAGGTGTCTGCTAGCAACAGGTTGCGTATTACGCACTTCAAATACTTGCAACGATACTATTATACACCCGCTCGCCTGTACCGGTTTGGACTGCGAGGGGACGCCAGATGCGACAGATGTCGAGCTGATGGCGCTGATGTACTACACTTGGCCTGGAGCTGTCCGGCCCTCCAGGAATATTGGGAACAGATATTTGAAGCAGTCGGGAAAATGCTGGATACTCCGCTACCACTGTCTCCGCTGATGGGCATACTGGGCTATACGGAGCGGCTCCCGGTGATACACAGGAAGTTCGCCTCTGTTTGCTTCCTTCTTGCTAAATGGAGGGTGGCCTGTAGATGGGGCAGAGGGAGGGCACCCAAGTTCAAGGACTGGCTAGAAACGATGATATTTTGGCAGGATCAGCTTGCCCTGTATTCTGACCTCCTTCCATCGGCAACCCGACCCCGAGACATATGGGGTCCTCTGAAGAATGACCTATTGCTAACCCCACTGGAACCTGATGCGGATCCCCCTTCCTCCCCATCTAGCTAGACGACTAGGCTGCGCGAGGAGACGGTGGGGAGGACCTAGGGAGTGCCTGGGGGGCGGACTGCTAATGGGTATGCAAGCTGCAGCTTCCGACGCCTCGCGGTGTTCGGACGCCTGTGGAGGCTAGTTGGGTACTGTGGGACACGGGGGAGGCTGCACTGCCTACTGGGTGTGCTGGTGTGCTTGACGTTGAGGCATGTGAGGTTGGTCATGATGTGGATACCTCCACTGTTGGGCTCACGCACTTAAAACTGTGCTGTGATGTTCCGGGCGCTCTTTGAGCTGATCTGCTATTTTAATTTCTGAACCACTCCCACCGTGAGGCTAGTTGGTTGTGTTCTTAGTCTGTTGTTATTTAAACCTAGGAGGGGTTGTGACCCCTTGTTCCATTAAACAGCAAAACCTGCACATACTTCTTGACGCGGCCGGCCCTCTTGGGTTGTTGGCGATACGCTGTGTAAACCTATGCTCTTTTCTTACTATAGTACGCTGCCGGCCAGGGATGGTTGTAGGCATTATGCTGTGTTTGCTAAATAAAGGTTTTGGAAAAAAAAAAAGGTCTACCCTACCTGGAAACAATAGCCAGAATACTATTTAAAAAAATACCCATTAAATAAAACAAACTAAAACCCGACTTAAATGAATTACACAAGAGACACCTACACAATATAAAGAATTATTAACATTTTTTATCAATCTGAATTAAAAAAAAACAATGAAACATACATAAAAAAAGACATCAGTTGTTACTTAAAGAAATACCTCTCACTAAAATAAGAAACATACAATTAAATAAAAACACACACAAATAAAAACTGCATAATTTAACACAATAACATTACATATATAATCATGGAATATTAAAATATTAGCAAACATAATACAATAAAAATATTCCACTCAACAAGTAAATAAATAGAATAACTTCTGATTTTATAGCTGAAGTCTTCTGTAGACAAAATAACATCCATAAGAAAATTGAATGCATCCAAAATGCATTAAAAATGTAGTTTAAAAAATGAAAAAAAAAAAAAATACAATAGTATCCATCCAATACGGCCAAGTGATATCCAAGGAAGTTATCCAAAACCCCCAAAACATAAAAAATATCGACAACGGTTCAGGAAAAAAGCATAAAAATAAATTGAAATAAAAGAAACAGTTAGGTAAAAATCCCAGGTCATGCCTGCCATCGCCCCTGCAATTTCTCTGGCAATGGAACCCCTGGCTACATTGATTAGATGTGATTAGCAGATATGGGGGTTTCAATGAAAGGATGACATAGAGGAATGCATTGCCTTGTACGTGGACGATGAGTTGTTAATCCTCACTCTCCCGGATGTCACAGGGCTGAGGCTCCTCTAAATGATAGACCTATAGAGGTGGGCCTCTGGTTTACAAGTCTCTCATGCCAACCCTTCGCAGGGGCAAGTGAGGCTGCGGCTTGACAGGCCCATATACCTTTCCGTAGACCCAGTTTTCAATATTTGGCCATTTTTATGTCCATGCTCCCAGCTCTTGCTGGAGCCTCAATCTTTTGCCCGCAGTATCCAAAATGCCTGAGTACCTTACCAAATAGTCCAAGTTACCACTCAATATTCTCGGTCAGGTGGCAGTCTTTGATAAAAAAAGGTCCTGCAAATGTTCTTGTACGTTTTCCAGAATTTCCTGTTTGTAATCCCACAACAGTAGTTCTCCATCTTACAGGCCAGAATACAGTAATTTCTCTAGGCCAGCCAATCAGCAAACATTGCCTTTGGTAAATGTGTGCAGTCCACTTTTGACGGGGGTGGCTGTTGCGGCTGTGTAAGTGCATTATTGTGCCTTCCAGATGATGGTCATGAATGACTGGATCGGCGGTGGGCAGATCTGGCTTTCCGGGTAGAGGTCTCCTTCATGGGATATGATGCTACCTCCCTCCCAGAGCTCTACACTGTGGTTTTTCTGGCGTGGAGCCCGGCCCTAAGTTAGATGGGATGGGATTGTAGACTCACCTGTCAGACTAGCCTCTGGAGAGGAAATTGGCTGGTACAAGTGGCAGATGGGATGGCTTTGGTAAATGGGATCTCATCAGCAGCTCAAGGATGGTCATTCCAAGAGCTCCAGGTGGATTCCAGGCTTCACCACTCTCAGATCTATAGATTTCTACAGCTCCATCAAGCCCTGTTTTCCCATGGTGACACCCTTGACAATGTTTCTGAGTATAACCCCTTAAAAGCCCAAATCCTTATGGGGCCTATCAGGAAAGAGGGTATAATCCACCTTTACAAATCCCAAACACTTTAACTCTCCAGATGTCTTTGTTCTTCTGAAAGCCAGCTGGTAGGTAGTGATTAAAGAGATGTCAAAATGGCATCACAGGTGTTGGCGATCACTTCGAGACTCCTGAACATCCAAATAAAGTACCTGCATTTCACCTACCTGATACCGATATGGTTGTGGTGGGTGCAGAAGCAGGCTTCGCTTCAGATGCTCCCAGGGGAGCACCATCTTTATCCATGTAGTTTAGAAGTGCCCTGTGATCATGAAGTACTGGGCTGCCATTTTTACCAACCTTATCAAGTGTTTTGGAGAGTCCTATTGACCCCTCACCTTGCATCATTCTATTGGGTCTTTTGGAGCACATGGAATGGTCTCCGGTTGGGCTGGGCACCTTAATAGCGAAACAAGATATTTTCCGTGCATGGAACTCCACTGCTCTTGCCTCTCTGGCCTCCTGGTGGGCTGCTAAGCATTAGTGTGTGAAACCGGAGAAGCCTTTATAAGTGGCACCAAGCTGTCCCTAAAAGCACAATACAATTTAGGACAAATATGGGAATACTATGGATTGGAATCATTTTTATGATGCTTTATATTGTATGCCTCTCCTTAAAAAGTATTTTATGGCTTGCACTGTACTGTTTCTTTCTGTGTACAGCACAATCTATGAAAATTGTTTTAAAAAAATCCTATCTATTTGTCCCTGTAAAAATAATAAAATAAAATCACACCCACCATCCAAAAACATAAAAGACATAAAAACCCACCATCAAAACAAATATACCCCTTGTACAGCACCGCCAAAGCTGCTCAAAGAACGCCTGCCTGATTATGAGTTCAACTAGTGCAGGCAGACGGTCCTTTTGCCTTTTCCATGGCAGTGCCCTGAAAAAGGGCCCCGCAATGGGAACCGCAAAAATGTTCCGGCACAGCATGGACTGTGAAGTTCATGCTGTGCTGGAACTGGGGTCCAAGCAGACAGTGGGCACATGTTGTGCCCCCCTGAATGTGTCCCCCAAGGCAGGGAGATGGGGGCGCGCTGTAGGGTCCCCTCTGTTGTCCCACCGCCAGCCTTCTCGTGACGGGCTCACCGACATGAAAAGGCAGCCTGTGGAGGAACTCAAAATATGCTCAGTAGAACTGAGCCTGTCCCGCTCTGCATATTGCATTGTCCCACCGCCACACCACCACCAGGGAACGGCAATTCCCTGGCGCAGTACGTGAGGAGATAAAAAACTGGTCACACATGCCCCTCTCCATATTTGACAGGTCGACGATCTTTACATGGTATCGCTGCGTCGCTTGCTCTATGTCACGCCCTGAACGTCTCAGGATCGTTTAACAGACACGATAATGAGAACGCAACCACTTGTGAAGGTTTAGTTATTTTAATGAAGGCAAAAATAATACAAGGAATAAACAAAGGTTATAGTCACTGGAATCCTCCAGGCTAAGTACGTTACCAGCCCACAGCACGGATGGTCCTAACCGTCCTCTGCATATACGCCGATCCCGGCGTATGCCAACAGAGGGCAGAAATGAAATGGCCGACAATGCCAATCGGTAGGCTGTGAGGGGCACGAAGAGTGTTGGGGAGAATCGAGGAGTCAGGGAAACACCCAGCCGGGGTCTCTACCTGAAGGGAGCAGCCGCTCAACCTCTTCCTCAGACTGCACCGGGACGCGGAGTCACCTCCTGGTGATGCGTCACCGATACCCCAATCACAAGCAAAGAAGACTGAACCGAGAGCAGCCGCTCGATCGATCCTGTGGACTTCCGAGTCTGTAACGCGGCAAACACCTCCTGGTGTGCGTTACAGCTGGCAGTCCCTGTATCTCTGGTCGGGCTGGGAGTTACGACTCCAACCAGCAAAAGCGCCTCTGCGCTTTGACTCAGCCGAGTCAAAAAGCGAAGCTCAATGGTTATCCGGTAGAGCTTCCGGGTCCTTCACAGGTGACGATGGGGCAAGACACGGCCCAGGGAGTAACGACTCGACCTACCTCCGTTCTTGCCTTACTGGAGCACCACTCCGGAACACTGCTCTTCACTAAGCAGGTACGTCGGTGTAAACACAATATCCGACAGCGTTGTACCTCCCGGTTCCTCCCTTTATAGGGCGTGTTTTCCTTGAGTTATGTAACAGCTCTCCTGTTTACATAAGGGCGTGTTTTCCTTGAGTTATGTAACAGCTCTCCTGTTTACATAAGGGCGTGTTTCCTTGAGTTATGTAACAGCTCTCCTGTTTACATAAGGGCGTGTTTTCCTTGAGTTATGTAACAGCTCTCCTGTTTACATAAGGGCGTGTTTTCCTTGAGTTATGTAACAGCTCTCCTGTTTACATAACCTCTCAACCGCTAAGCATCCTGGGAGATGTAGTCCGTTTTCGCTGGTTACCGTTTTCCTCCCCTCGCATGACAGGAATTCTTGACAGTACATCCTCCCTCTCAGCGGCTCCCCACGGGTCCAGCGCTGGCAGGAAAACGCCGATGGAACAAGGAGACCAAGCGCGGAGCATGAACCCCTTCAGCCGGTTCCCATGACTGCTCCTCCGGGCCATAGCCTTTCCACGCAACCAGGTACCACAGCTTCCCCCTGTGCCATTTGGACGCCCGTATGCCCGACACTTCATACTCCACCTCCGACTCCACCCATACCGGCCTAGGTGTCCCAGACGGCTTGGAGGGTGCTGGTTTGAGCAATGATACATGAAAGACAGGGTGTATCCGCAATGACTGGGGCAAGCACACCTTCACGTTCACGGGACCCATACACTTGGTAATTCGATAGGGGCCCATGTACTTGGGATGGAACACACTGTTCTTTCGAAACCTCATGTTTCTTGTGGATATCCAGACGTAGTCTCCAGTGCGGTACAGTGGCCCGGGCCTTCTCTTCCTGTCTGCCGCAGCCTTGTATCTTCTCTTGGCCTCTATTAGGACAGCCCTTGAGCGCATCAACGTGTCTTTTATGTGTGCCACCCTGTCCGCTGTGGCGGGAATCCTGTCCTCTCTGAACGGATGTAGAAATGGCAAGAACCTGGGATGTTGGCCATAGTTGCTATAGAACGGAGATGACTGTGTGGAGCTGTGAGTGGCGTTGTTATAGGCTATCTCTGCAACCCATAGCAAGTCGACCCATTCTTCCCTGCCCTGGTCCACAAAACATCGCAGATACTGTTTGAGCGTTTGGTTCAGGCGCTCGGTTTGGCCGTCCGTTTGAGGGTGGTAGCTGGTGGACAGGGCGGTCTTAACATGCAGCGCAGTGCACCAAGTCTTCCAGAATTGCGCAGTAAACTGCGACCCCCGGTCCGACACGATCACCCCAGGTAATCCATGCAGTCGTACCACATTCTTTAGGAGTAGTGACGCCAATTCCCCGGCCGTAGAGACTCTCTTGCAGGGGATGAAGTGCCCCATTTTCGTCAAGTAATCCACCACCACCAGTATTGCCGTCATCCCCTGGTCTACCGGTAGGCCCACCACGAAGTCCAGTGATATGCTATCCCATGGTCTATCCGGGGTCGGAAGTGGATGTAAGAGCCCTTGGGTTCGGCCATGGTCGGCCTTCATGGTAGCACACGTAGGACACTCCTGTCCCCACCTCCTGACATCCACTCTCATGGTTGGCCACCAGAAATGCCGTCCCATGCTAGCCACCGTTTTTTCAAAGCCCAAATGACCTGCGCATGGAGAGTCATGGCACCAGATGAATGCTTGTTTCCTTAGCCTAGGCGTGGGTATCAATAGGCACCTGCCCTTCAGGGGTATCCCGTCCTTCAGCTGCCATTCTCTGTGACTGAGGAGCCACCTCCGCCATGCGAATGACCTGATCCCTCTCTTTATTCCCCTCAGGAAAGTATCCGGTTGGATAACCCCCAATACCATCCTCGGGGAAATGATGGAATGCTCGGTCGCAGGCAATGGTTCCTTAACTGCAGATTGACGGGACAGGGCGTCCGCCTTCCGGTTTTCCGTCCCCGGCCGATATGTGATGCGGAAGTTGAACCCCGCAAAGAAGATCATCCACCGCAGCTGTCTGGGAGAAAGGTGTCTTGTGGCCGTCATGAACTGTAGGTTCCGATGGTCCGTGTACACCGATACAACATGTCTTGCCCCCATCAACCAATGCCTCCATTCGGTGAAGGCGTCCTTGATTGCGAGAAGCTCCTTCTCCGCAATATGGTAGTTGCGTTCGGCGTCGTTGAGTTTGCGGGACATGTACGCAACGGGATGAAGCACTCCTGTGTCGTGGTTGCGTTGGGACAAGATAGCCCCCAGCGCCACATCCGATGCGTCCGCTTCCACCACGTAGGGGAGATCAGGATCGGGGTGAGCCAACACCGGCGCCTTACCAAAGGCGCTTTTCAGGGCCTCAAAGGCTTTGTTCGCTTCAGGGGACCAGACAAACTCCTTGGACTTCCTCAGTAGCTGTGTGATTGGGGCCACCAATCCTGAAAATCCATCTATAAACCGCCTGTAAAAGTTGGCGAAGCCAATGAAACTTTGGACGTCCTTCACGCTTTGGGGCACCGGCCATTCTTTCACCGCCTTGATCTTTCGTTCTGCCATCTCCTGTCCCTCTGGACTCAGCATCACTCCGAGGAATTCCACGGATGTGACGTGGAAGTCACACTTGCTGAGTTTACAAAACAGCATGTTTTCCCTCAGCTTTTGGAGCACAGCCTTGACGTGGTGTACGTGCTCCTCCACACTGGACGAATAGATGAGTATGTCGTCGATATATACGACCACGTAGATATCCAACTCCTCTCTGAATACCTCATTCAAAAAGTACTGAAAGGCTGCCGGGGCGTTGCACAGACCGAACGGCATGACGAGGTACTCAAAAAGGCCGAACCTGGTCTTAAAGGCGGTCTTCCACTCGTCTCCGTCCCTCATGCGCACCAGATGGTATGCCCCTTTCAAATCCAACTTGGTGTAGATACGAGCTTTCTTGACCTGTTCCAGAAGTACACTGATGAGAGGCAAGGGGTACCGATTCTTTACGGTTATCGCATTCAATGCCCTAAAGTCCACACAGGCTCTCAGCTCCCCATTAGCCTTCGGGATGAAGAAGAGTGGCGAGGCGGCCGGAGACTTGGACGGGCGGATGAATCCTAGCTTGAGGAGTTTATCCAGGTACCCCCGGAGATGCACGTTTTCAGGCTCCGTCAGGGCATACAGCCTGCCGCTGGGAACGCTGGCCCCTGGCACCAGGTCGATCTGGCAGTCAAACTGTCTATGTGGTGGTAGCACTTCCGCCTTCACCTCATCAAATAAATCCTCAAAACTGTGATAAGCCTGGGGGAGAGCCACATCTTTTTCTGCCGCTGTAGCCACCCTCTGACTCCCGCTCTCATCTGCGTCAAGGGATTCCGTTCTTATTCCACAATGCAGGATGCAATACGGTGACGTCAGTTCGATGCGATGTGTTGGCCAATCCACAGAGGGGTTGTGTTTCTGTAGCCACGGCAATCCCAATATGACGCCATATTGGGGCGCTCGGATGATGTTAAAATCGATTTGTTCCAAATGGTTCCTCCCACATCTCATCGGAAGGACCCCCGTGTGCTGCCCGATGGGCCCCGTCACCAATCGCCTTCCGTCTACAGCATAGACGTCTTCGGGTACAGCTTTGGGAAGAAGCACTAGCCCTAGCCTGCATGCCTCGTTGTGGTCCATAAACATGCCAGTGGCCCCTGAATCCACCATGGCCACAACGGGTATCCACTGGTCATGCACTCCCACGTGCACTGTGAGAAACAGGTGTCGTTGTCCCTTAGTGACCGAGTTGGCAAGTGAAGGGATGTATGAGTGACTCCGAGATGCCCCTTCTTTGGTCTGGGAGTCCTCCAGTTTTCCGCCGGTACGTCCACCACGGCTGTTACCGACCGGTTGGCCCGATAACGTGACGTCTTCGGTTTGGCAGGGCATTCACGTACGTAGTGGCCTTTTTTGCCACAATATAGGCACAATCCTTGTTTACGGCGTGACTCTTTCTCAGTGGCTGTGAGGCTCGCTCGTATTGCGCCGATGTCCATGGGTTCTCCCTTGGATGCAGTGGAAGTTTCAGGACTTCCCACTGTCACATAGGATGGAAGGGAGTTTCCTTTTCTCCCATGATCCCCCTTTCTTTCACTTAGCCTATGTTCCAGCCGTAATACCAGGTTGATAAGGCCCTCACATGTCTTGGGTTGTGGGTCAATATGAGCCACGGCGTCCTTGAGCTCATCGCACAGCCCGTGATGGAAGAGCGCCGTCTGTTTAGCAACAGGCCACTTGGTTTCCGCAACCAGCCTTCGGAACGCGTTGAGATACTGCACCAGGTCGTTGGATCCCTGTCTCAACTCAAGCATTTCACGGTCCGCCGTGTACGAGTCAGCCCTTCTGTCGAAGACTTTCAGGAACTCCTCGCGAAAAGCACCCCAATCACATAAGATGGGGTCGTCCCTGCTCACCAGAGGTACGGCCCATTGTGCCGCGTTTCCAGCCAAATAGGATATAAGGAAAGCCACACGAGCCTGACTCGTGGGGAACGCCCTTGGTTTGCACGATAAATGTAGCGCCACTTGTGTGAGGAATACCTGCACTGTGTTAGGATCCCCACTGTACCTCTCTGGTGTTGCCAAGGGGACGGCTACCGGCATTTCCACTACTACCGCAGGGGTCTGGTTCGTGAGGGAGGTGCTGGGCGTGAGCGGGTCCAATTGGATAGCATCCAGTCTGGCTTTTACATCGGCTGTTTCTTGCCTGGAGGCAGCCAATTCAATTTGCACGGTCGCTAAAGCAGCCAGCACATCATCAAGTGTTGCCATGTCTGTTATCGACCGGGAGACAGTTAGTGTTATTAAGGTCGGATATTTTGTAACGCCCTGAACGTCTCAGGATCGTTTAACAGACACGATAATGAGAACGCAACCACTTGTGAAGGTTTAGTTATTTTAATGAAGGCAAAAATAATACAAGGAATAAACAAAGGTTATAGTCACTGGAATCCTCCAGGCTAAGTACGTTACCAGCCCACAGCACGGATGGTCCTAACCGTCCTCTGCATATACGCCGATCCCGGCGTATGCCAACAGAGGGCAGAAATGAAATGGCCGACAATGCCAATCGGTAGGCTGTGAGGGGCACGAAGAGTGTTGGGGAGAATCGAGGAGTCAGGGAAACACCCAGCCGGGGTCTCTACCTGAAGGGAGCAGCCGCTCAACCTCTTCCTCAGACTGCACCGGGACGCGGAGTCACCTCCTGGTGATGCGTCACCGATACCCCAATCACAAGCAAAGAAGACTGAACCGAGAGCAGCCGCTCGATCGATCCTGTGGACTTCCGAGTCTGTAACGCGGCAAACACCTCCTGGTGTGCGTTACAGCTGGCAGTCCCTGTATCTCTGGTCGGGCTGAGAGTTACGACTCCAACCAGCAAAAGCGCCTCTGCGCTTTGACTCAGCCGAGTCAAAAAGCGAAGCTCAATGGTTATCCGGTAGAGCTTCCGGGTCCTTCACAGGTGACGATGGGGCAAGACACGGCCCAGGGAGTAACGACTCGACCTACCTCCGTTCTTGCCTTACTGGAGCACCACTCCGGAACACTGCTCTTCACTAAGCAGGTACGTCGGTGTAAACACAATATCCGACAGCGTTGTACCTCCCGGTTCCTCCCTTTATAGGGCGTGTTTTCCTTGAGTTATGTAACAGCTCTCCTGTTTACATAAGGGCGTGTTTTCCTTGAGTTATGTAACAGCTCTCCTGTTTACATAAGGGCGTGTTTCCTTGAGTTATGTAACAGCTCTCCTGTTTACATAAGGGCGTGTTTTCCTTGAGTTATGTAACAGCTCTCCTGTTTACATAAGGGCGTGTTTTCCTTGAGTTATGTAACAGCTCTCCTGTTTACATAACCTCTCAACCGCTAAGCATCCTGGGAGATGTAGTCCGTTTTCGCTGGTTACCCTTTTCCTCCCCTCGCATGACAGGAATTCTTGACACTCTATCAGTTGCAGAATCATCCATATCCAGTATCTCCTATGTGGTTTTGCCAGGTTAATGCGGCATTAGGGCAGTTCCTATGTGGTATTGACAGGTTAATGCGGCATTAGGGCAGTTACTGTGGGAAGGGGGGGGGCCCAAGGTGGCACTGCAAACTTGCTTCCTGTCCACTTATTGCAGGGGGCTGGCCTCATCCGATGTCCAATCGTACTACCTGGCTTCGCACCTTCTGGTGCTGAATGAATGGTGGTATGGAGACAGGAAGGACCTTGCTTACTCAGTGGAGCGACAGTGTATGGGGGATCCACTCTACATACCATTTTGTACTCTGCGACTTTGCGCAACACTCTCCTGCCAGCTACACGAGTGGTCTTCCAGGTGTGGAAACAATCTCTCCGCAAAATGGGGTGGTGGAATAAGCTGACCAGGGAAACCCCACTGTGGCAGAATGATCGTCTCCCGCAGCTGGCTGCTTTATCCGGGTTCCGAGGGTGGGATAATATCGGCATCTCAACGTTAGTTGATTTAATGCGAGGCTTAATGTTGAAGTCGTTTCAAGATCTGCAACAAGAGTACCAGATACCGAGAACCCAGTTTTATAAATACCTCCAATTTTGGCATGCCATCTACCCGAGTGTCTCGGGATTAGAAGCGATCCCTGAATTTAGTCCGGTCGAAGCCAAGGTCTTCATGGGTTATCTACAGGACCACAAAATATCAAAGATATATCAGTCCCTGGTGACTCATAGCGCCAATACTTTAGATAAACTCAGGGAGGCATGGGCTGGGGACATTGGCCAAATGGATGGTGATGATTGGACGGAAGCGCTGGCCTCCCCTAGAGAGGCGGAATAGTGATGCGTTTGCACCTAATTCAATTCAAATACCTTCACCTGGTTTACTATACCCTGTTCAGGCTATGAAGGGCGGGTCTTGTTACATCCCCAATATGCTTGCACTGTAGTCGGAAGGAGGAGTCCCTGATGCATACTGTATGGCACTGTACAGCACTCACAAAATGTTGGAGGGGAGTACTGGCCTGTCTGGTGGAGGTGTTGGGGTGGGAGCTCCATTTCTCCCAAGATTGGTACTCCTACACATTATGGAGGGTATAGGAGGCAACATTTACAGGAGGCACCTGTTACTGCTGGGACTAACCTTGGCTAAAAGGGATATAGCGAGGACGTGGAAAGCGACAATCCCACCTTCTCTCACAGCCTGGAAGAATGGGCTAGACTTCTGTATGGGGTTAGAGAGGCCAGGGGTTGCCCACAAAAGCATCCCAAAATTGGGAAGAGATGGGCAGACTATCGGGGCCTAGACCTGGACTCAGTGCCCCCAGGGGATTCATCGGCATCTATGGTGAAATGCGGGCCCTTGGAGTAGACGATCTGAAGGGGTGTGTGGAACTAGATTTGTGGGGATGGAGAATGAAGTGGCAAACAAGACGCAGTGACGAGTTAATGCAATGGGTAGGGTTTAATGTGTGTATGTTCTCTTGTTTTATAATAGTGATGGAAAAGAAAATGTTTATATCAATTGTCAATGACAATGATTTGTACTGTCTACTAAGGAAGATGTGTCCTGGCTTAAGGGGCTCTGCAATTTTTGTGACTTTTGACACAATAAAAATTTGTTTAAAAAAAAAAAAAAACTGGAATAAGAGGTAGTAGGTATCTTTTTTCACAGTGATATTAGGTACTGTTCTATAGACAATACAAGTTCTCAATTCTCCCCCCCTTTTTTGAGATGACGAAGAGAGAGGCTGCCGCTAGAGATTGAGAAGGACTAATAAAACATTTATCCAATTATTCGTCTAGATCAGTGTTTCCCCAACTGTGGGTCTCGACCAACTAGTGGGTCGCAAGCTGATTTTTGCTGGTTTGCAAAAGTCTGAGCAATAAATAAACTAAAGATGCATATATCTGTGTTTAACTTGTCACATTTGCTAATGATTCAAAGACAGAGGTCAAATGTAAGTCTGCTTTATTCTTTTAACATAAGATTGGTGTTAACTTTTCTTTCTCTCACTGCGAAGTGACAGGAGTTTTTAAAGTGAACTGTGTTACACAACAAAATATTAGACATGTAGGATGTTCCACAACAAAATGTTTAACATTTGTAAATTAACTATATACATCCAGCAGTTAGGAAAGCAAAAATAGAGCGCTCATATTTGTAATTCTGAAGTGTGCTGGAAACAGAGATTTTAATTGGTGATGCACAAATAATACATATTCACAGAAACATGATTTCCACACATTATTATTTGTATTCTATATAGTTTTATCAGTAAAACTGCATGTATGTGCAAATGTAATGGCGATTTCAATGGAAAATGTGCCGTCAGGAAATGATAATGTGCTACCACACAATCATTTAGTTACACTCAAAAATCGCCCCACCTCATGTCCATTAAAGGTAGGTTGTTTTAAAAAGTGGGTTGTGGTTCTAAAACATTTGAAAACCATTGGTCTAGATATTGACACAAAGAAACAGGTTCTTTACCACTTAAGGCATAACATTTGCTACTGTGCCACATGCACATGGAGGTGGTACTCAAAATCAGCTTGTGCAAGGTTCCTTTCAGCAAAAGATAGGCTGGTGGGCATCACGGAGTGCCAGCACTGTGAGGACTGAGATGCGTGTGTGAAGGATGCACTGTGAGGCAGCATGCTGTCAATGAACTATGATTCCCAATGGGCCATGAACTCTTGCGTCTTCAAAATAATCTTGAATTATCAGTTCTAGCTTCCCTTCTGTACTTTGCTAGGCAATCATGCTGATAACTCCATGCTGCCATAATGCTGGATTTTCTCCTTGAGGCCTGTTGCTTCCTATGGGTTGTTTTGAAGTTTTTGATGGAAACAAACGT
This sequence comes from Triturus cristatus, assembly GCF_964204655.1. Taxonomy (NCBI): domain Eukaryota; kingdom Metazoa; phylum Chordata; class Amphibia; order Caudata; family Salamandridae; genus Triturus; species Triturus cristatus. The sequence continues at coordinate 738,142,526 of NC_140586.1, read as the reverse complement.
TGAACTATACTCTTCAATATTTACCTGAACTGTTAAGACTGGGATTCTGTATTCTACTGTTCCCCTGTGAAGTGCCTGGAAAGCTTCTTAGGGGGATTTTTGTAAAAGTATTAAATATGAATATCAAGCACAAAGTATTAGAGTTCTAGTAAGCATATACATTTACCTAGATTAGGGAGCAACAGACTGTTAATAGTTAATGGATTATTTTTCAGTTCTTTAGATGTCAAGTAGAGACTACAACTTGTCTTTCACAAGAGAGTGTGTAGTGACAAAACATCAGGTAGATCTTCAAAATGCAGGCAGACGTACTAGTGCACATGTATGTTTTGAGATACTAATTTCCATTATGTTTAGTTTCCAGAATTTTTCAGCTTCATTTTGAAGCACAGATCGTTGTTACACAGATATAGTGTTCAGGTATTTCCATTCACATTCTTAGTTATGCTTAACACTCTTAATGACAATCTGCTTAAGATATCTCATTGTCTTGTAGAGATCCACTAGATTCAGCAGACCTCATTGTCCAGCTAATGTTATGGGGCACAGAAGTACACTCCTATGTCTCTGTTTCCTTGTTATCCCATTCCCCTTTCCCCTCTTCTGCCATTGCCCCTCTTATATCTCTGTAGATGGTCAATGGTGGCCCAACTGTCTCACTTCAGTTTACTAACAGGTCCAAAGAGACAAATGTCAGATAAATATGAATATCAAGTAAGTTGCAAGGCAAACTAATTTTCTTATGTAGCACCTATGCCACTAATATAGATAGTAGTTAATTCTTTAAAGCACTATTCACTGTGCTAACTCTACATATAAATCATGTTATTATATGGATGGGAGATTTTTACTGTATATTGGATGAGTTTGTGAATAGCTCCAGGGCAGTCTTGAGAGCGGTCATGTAATGAGAGGTAATGTACAGATTAACTATAGTGCACAATAGTTGGCTACATCATTGGGTATCCTTTTTATTCATATCACATAAATCATAGATTTTTCACTGATATAAGCTACACAAGTTCATATATTCAAGCTGGCAGAACAGTTAGATAGATCATTGTCAGATGCCCGACTGAAAATTATTTGGCAACATAAGGCTGGGGTGAACTCCACATCCAATCAGATTGCCAACTAGAGCCTTACTGGACACACCATATAGAGAGAAGATCTGGTAGGCAATGTAACACTGTTTCATGGAAAATAAAAGATCTGTGGTATTGGTATGCTCTCTGTGGGACTATAAGGGGGGACGTCAATGGGGATATCATATTGGGTCATGTGAGAATTGGCGAATACAATCACTATACTTGAAAATACAGGAAATGTTGACAGTGAAGGTTGATAATGAGCAGACCATACTTAGAAGTAGACTTGCAATAAGCAAGGCATAGCCTGGACTGCCAAGATTAAAGACAGTAAGTGGAGAAATGACATCATTAGGGAGATCACGCAGGTAAGTTACACACCTCACTAGTGAGCAGCAAGAGGGGATCCACAGCAATTACTAATATCAAGTATAAAGAATGTATAGTGTTAACTAACTAGAAATACACAAATCCTAGGTGTGGGGAATACTAAACAGAGCTGTACACTCTCTGAACTAGGAAACTGATGAGATGGAACTTTATCCACTGAATGAAGAGGTAAGGAATGCCCTGAATAAGTCATCGACGGCAGAGGACATTACATCGTCTATGTGCCCTCTAAACATAGGGAAAACAATGGGAATGGATGGCCTACCTGTGAAAGTTTGCAAGGAATATAAAAAGGTGTTAGTGCAGTGTAGGAAGCTGGCTCTTTATATGATATATCAAAATTATATATATCATGTAAAGAGTCCAGGGGTTCCCTTTCAAGTGAACAGGGTTTTGCTCTAGCAATCCCAATGTGCTCTTCTATGGGGTAATGTGGTCAAGCAGTCATAGGCTTATCAGAGAGGAGTGTTAGGACGTCACAAATACACCCAATAGTCAACAAATGATGCACACAACTCAATAAGGAGAACCAAACCAATTTATAAAAATAACATGACTCTTTATATATATTTAGGCACCACAAGCAATTTGTTCGGGTAAGTGCGTTTTTCAAAAGAAATACTTTTGCATTTAAAAAAGTCGACAGTATAATTCTGAGAAGCTGCAATGTTACCCGATGGGAGGAAGAACAAGTACCACATTCAGGTACAGTAAAGCGACTTACAGGAACAACCTCCAGAAGTTAAGGTCAGTCGTGGGAAAGGTCCAAGGCAGTACCCGCAAGACACCACCAGCGGCACTAGGGCGGAGTTAAAAAACAGTGTCAGGTGCCCAATAGAATTCTAAGGAGATTGGTCTCCGTGTCGAGAGGCTGCAGGCTCGGGCCGTGAGGCCAATCGGGCTGAACCAATAGGGGGGCTCAAGCTTCACAATGCTCAGGGACTCAGGGATACCTTTGTTCCTCTTCTCTACAGCCCAGAGGCAACGGGTGCAGAGGTGTCTTTAGGTGTCGGGTTTTCCTTACTGGGAGCAGTCGCGGTAGAGGGGCCAGCGAACAGAGACTAAAGGCATCTTTAGGATGTCCACGAGAGGTGAGACCGCAGTGGACTCTCTCTCGGAGAACTGTGGGACCATGCTGGCAGCTGTTAGTCCACATCAGTTCTGGCATGGAGCGACGGGTGCAGTGGTGCCCTTTGGCGTTGGGTTTTCACGGTCTCAGAATCCTCTCAGGTCTCTTTGGGTGCCTTCAGGTTGCAGGGAAGCAGCTTCGCTGCTCCAAAGGAGTTCTTGGTTTCTGGGTGAAGTGCTGGCAGGTCTCCCAGGCTTTGAGGACACAGCAGCTGCAGGACAAGTAATCTTTTCATGCAATTGTCGAAGTCAGCAGGCAGGCCGGCACGGTTGGTGCTAAGTCAGCTTCTGAGTCATCAGTTCTTGCTCTTCACGACTCTACACGTCCATCTTCTTTCAGGTTGTCAGGATCTGAGCTTCTGGTGCCAGGGGCTCCCCTAAATACTTAATTTAGGGATGTTAGGTGTGTGTAGGGTAGTAGGCAATGAGCTACCTACCCTTGAGGTCACTATGCATTCTATATGACCACTTCCTCTGAGACGTGGGCATAACCCTGTCCCAGAGTTCCTACGTTTGCCATCACAAAGATGGCCAACTCTGAAAAGTTGTGTCCACTTCAGTTAGCCCACCTTAGTGTACTGGACCATAGAGTGGAGTGATGTAGGCAAGAGGAATGGAATAGAGTGGATTAAAGTGTTGTACAGTTGAGTGCCGTAGAGTAGAGTGGAGTGGCATAGAGTGTCAGAGTGGAATGGAATTAGGTGGAGTGGAGGGGAGTGAAATAGAGTAGTGGAGTTGAGTAGAGTGGAGTAGTGTGTTCCACAACAGAGTGCAGTATAGTGGCATCGAGTGGCATAGAGGAAAGTTGTGTATAGCATCGTAGAGTGGAGTACTGTCATAGAATGGCATAGAGTGGATTAGAGTGATGTTGAGTGGATTGGCATAGAGTGGAGTAGAGTTTAATGGAGCAGAGCGTCACAGAGTGGATTAGAGTGGAGTGGAGTGTTGCAGAGTGTCGTAGAGTGGACTATAGTGAAATGGCTTGAAGTGAGGGCCACTGGAATTATACAGCAGGAGATGGTCAAATTATGCAGCAGGATTGAGTAAATTATGGGGCATTAAAAAGCAAATTATGCAGCATAACGTGGAACATTTTATAATAGAATTACTTAATTATTTAGCATGTTCAAAACTGATAACACTGTCTGGGCATTGGTCACACCTCATTAGTACCAGTTTAACACCCTAATGTAGCAATAAGCAACAGAAAGGTGACCAGTTCAGTTTTGCCATGGGTCTTCCACCATACGGCCATCCGAGTTGCTGCATTTTTAGTAACTTGTGAACCGTCTGAGCTAGAAACAAATTTGTTTTTGTTAAAAACTGCAGATTATGCAGCAGATGGTGAATTATGTGGCCAATGCGGCATATCTATAAGTATGCAAAAATCATCACAGCCACTTAATCACATAATTCCAGTGGCCCTGCATAAAGTAGAGTGGTGCAGAGTAGACTGGCATAGAGTGCATTGACTTTGGATAAAGTGGTGAATAGCCCATTGGCATAGAGTGCAGTAACATACAGTAGAGTTGTGCAGAGTAGATTGCAATGGCATAGAGTGCAATGGCATAGAGTAGATTGTATCACAGTAGAGTAAAGTGGCATAGAGTGGAGTGATGCAGGGTAGAGTGCAGAAGTATAGAGTAGAGTGCCGTAGAGTGCAGTGGCATAGAGTAGAGTGCAGTGGCATGAATGCATTGGTGCAGAATAGACTAGAGGGGCATAAAATGAAGTGATGCAGAAATGAGTGGCATAGAGTGCAGTGTTGCAGAATGAAGTAGAGTGGCGTAGAGTTGAGTGGTGCAGCATAGAGTGCAGTGGCATAGAGTAGTGTGGCAGACAGTACAGTCTTGCAGAGTAGAGTAGCATAGAGTGTAATGGCATATAGTGCAGTGACATAGAGAGCATTGTTGTAGACGTTATTGGAATAGAGCACATTAGCGTAGAATGGTGCAGAGTGCAGTGGTGCAGTGGCGAAGAGTGCAGTGGTAGATAGTAGAGTGAGGTAGAGTGCACTGTCATAGAGTAGAGTGGTATACAGTAGAGTAGAGAGGCATAGAGCAAAGTAGCGTAGACTGTAGTATCATTGAGTGCAGTAGTGCACAGTAGATTTGAGTGGCGCAGAGTGGATTGGCGTACAATAGAGTGGCATAGAGTATAGTGGCGTAGAGGGAACTGGCATAAAATGCATTGGCATAGAGTGCAGTGGCGATGAGTAGGGTGGCAAAGAGTACAGTGGAGCAGAGTCGAATGGTGTAGAGTTGTGCAGAGTAAAGTGAAATAGAGCGCAATGGAGTAGAGTAGAGTGGCATGGAGTGTAGTGTTGCAGAGTAGAGTCTAGTGGTGTGCAGTGATGCAGAATAGATTGCCGTAGAGTGCAGTGGCGTAGAGTGTATTGGTTTTGAGTAAAGTGGTGTAGAGTGCATTGGTGTAGAGTGGCGTAGAGAGCAATGGTGTAGAATAGAGTTAGGTAGAGTGCAAAGGGTAGAGTACAGTGGGTTAGAGTTGAGTGGCGTAATGTGGAGTGGCATAAAGTAGAGTAGGTCATAGTGGAATAGAGTGGCGTAGAGTAAATTGTTCCATAGTAGAGTAAAGTGGCATAGAGTAGAGTGTCGTAGAGTGCATCTGTGCATAGTAGATTAGAGTGGCTTAGAGTGGATTGGCATAGAGTGCAGTGGTGAAGAGTGCAGCGGTGCATAGTAGAGTAGTGTGGGGTAGAGTGCATTGGCCTAGAGTAGTGTGGTGTAAAGTAGAGAGGTGTTGAGTGAAGTGGCGTAGAGTGGAGTGGTGCAGAGTAGAGTGCAGTGATGCAGTGTAGAGTAGTGTGGCATAGTGTGGGGTGGTGCAGAGTATAGTGCAGTGACACAGTGTAGCGTGTCATGGAATGGAGTGGTGTAGTGTGGAGTGGTGAACTGTAGAATGCAGTGTCATGGAGTGGTGCAGAATACAAACAACACATCTTTAAATGAAATGACCATTACATTTGCACAGACATACAGTTTTACTGATGAACGCATACAGCGCACAAACGATAATGTGTGTAAATGTCTTCACCAGTGTATTGTTTTGATCGTATTAAAATATTTGTATCCACCACACTGCAGAATTACCAAAAGATTTGCTTCATTTGAGCTTTCCATGTTCTGAAATATCTGAACAGTTCATTTATAGACAGTTACATTTTATCAGCTAGAAAAAATTAGCATTTGCATAGCCAATAGGTCTCGCTTTTGGGACCTTCTAAGTATTTAGTTATGCAGCACAATATCCTTGGTGCAACCACATCAACTGTTACGTGGCTAAACACTTATAAGGTCCCAAAAGGGAGACCTATTGGCTATGCCAATGCTTGGTGTGGTTGTGGTTGTGTGTATGTGGTTGTGTGTGTGTGTGTGGTTGTGTGTGGGTGTGTGGTTGTGTGTGGGTGTGTGGTTGTGTGTGTGTGGTTGTGTGTGTGTGTGGTTGTGTGCGGGTGTGTGGTTGTGTGTGTGGTTGTGTGTGTGTTTGTTTGTGTGTGTGTGGTTGCGTGTGTGGTTGTGTGTGTAGTTGTGTGTGGTTGTGTGTGTGTGGTTGTGTGTGTGGGTGCGGTTGTGGGTGTGGGTGCGGTTGTGGGTGTGATTGTGGGTGTGTGTGTGGTTGTGTGGTTGTGTGTGTAGTGGTGTGGTTGTGTGTGTGGTTGTGTGTGTGGTTGTGTGTGTGTGTGTGGTTGTGCGTGTGGGTGTGGTTGTGTGTGGGTATGGTTGTGGGTGCGGGTGTGATTGTGGGTGTGTGTGTGGATGTGTGGTTGGGTGTGGTTGTGTATGTGGTTGTGTGTGTGTGGTTGTGTGTGTGTGTGGTTATGTGTGTGTGTGGTTGTGTGTGTGGTTGTGTGTGTGTGTGGTGTGTGTGGTTGTGTGTGTGGTGGTGTGGTTGTGTGTGTGGTTGTGTATGTGGTTGTGTGTGAGTGTGTGGTTGTGTGTGGTTGTGTGTGTGTGGTTATGTGTGTGTGGTTGTGTGTGGTTGTGTGTGTGGTTGTGGTTATGTGTGTGGTTGTGGGTGTGGGTGTGTGTGTGTGTGGTTGTGGGTGTGGTTGTGCATGTGTGTGTGTGAGGTTGTGTGTGGGGTTGTATGTGTGGTTGTGTGTGTGGTTGTGGTTGTGTGTGTGGTTGTGGGTGGTTGTGTGTGTGGTTGTGTGTGTGGTTGTGGTTGTGTGTGGTTGTGTGTGTGTGGTTGTGTGTGTAGTTGTGTGTGTGGTTGTGGTTGTGTGCGTGGTTGTGTGTGTGGTTGTGGTTGTGTGTGGGTGCGGTTGTGTGTGGGTGCGGGTGTGGCTGTGGGTGTGTGTGTGGATGTGTGGTTGTGTGTGGTTGTGTGTGTGGTTATGTGTGTGTGGTTGTGTGTGTGTGTGGTTGTGTGTGCGGTTGTGTGTGTGTGGTTTTGTGTGGGGGCTTGTGTGTGTGTTTGTGTGTGTGGTTGTGTGTGTGGTTGTGTGTGCATGTGGTTGTGTGTGTGTGTGGTTGTGTGTGGTTGTGTGTGTGGTTGTGTGTGATTGTGTGTGTGGTTGTGGTTGTGTGTGTGGTTATGGTTGTGTGTGTGTGGTTGTGTGTGGTTGTGTGTGTGGTTGTGTGGTTGTGTGTGGTTGTGTATGTGGTTGTGTGTGTGATTGTATATGTGTGTGTGGTTGTGTGTGTGGTTGTGGTTGTGTGTGTGTGTGTGGTTGTGTGTGTGGTTGTGTGTGGTTGTGTGTGTGTGTGCGGTTGTGTGTGGTTGTGTGTGTGTGTGGTTATATGTATGGTTGCGGTTGTGTGTATGTGGTTGTGTGTGTGCATGTGGTTATGTGTGTGGTTGTGATTGTGTGTGTGGTTGTGTGTGGGTGTGGGTGCGGGTGTGGTTGTGTGTGTGAATGTGTGGTTGTGTGTGTGGTTGTGTGTGTGGTTGTGGTTGTGTTGTGTGTGTGTGTGCGAGCTTGTTTGTGTGGGTGTGTGTGTGTGTGGTTATGTGTGTGTGGTTGTGCGTGTGCTTGTGTGTGTGCTTGTGTGTGTGGTTGTGTGTGTGGTTGTGTGTTTGGTTGTGTGTGTGGTTGTGGTTGTGTGTGTGGTTGTGTGTGGGTGTAGTGGGTGCGGGCGTGGTTGTGTGTGTGGATGTGTGGTTGTGTGTGGTTGTGTGTGTGGTTATGTGTGTGGTTGTGTGTGTGCTTATGTGTGTGTGTGGTTGTGTGTGTGGGGTTGTGTGTGTATGTGGTTGTGTGTGTGGTTGTGTGTGTGTGTGTGTGTGATTGTGTGTGTGTGGTTGTGTGTGTGGTTGTATGTGTGGTTGTATGTTTGGTTGTATGTGTGTGGTTGTGTGTGTGTGTGTGTGTGTGTGATTGTGTGTGTGTGGTTGTGTTTGTGTGGTTGTATGTGTGGTTGTATCTGTGTGGTTGTGGTTGTTTGTGTGGTTGTGTGTGTGGTTGTGTGTGGTTGTGTGTGTGTGGTTGTGTATGTGTGGTTGTGTGTGTGGTTGTGTGTGTGGTTGTGTGTTTGTGGTTGTGTGTGTTGTTGTGTGTGGGTGCGGTTGTGGGTGTAGTTGTGGGTGTGTGTGTGGATGTGTGGTTGTGTGTGGTTGTGTGTGTGTGTGTGGTTGTGTGTGTGTGGTTGTGTGTGTGTGGTTGTGTGTGTGTGGTTGTGTGTGTGGTTGTGTGTGGTTGTGTGTGTGTGGTTGTGTTTGTGGTTGTGTGTGTGGTTGATTGTGTGGTTGTATGTGTGTGGTTGTGGGTGTGTGTGTGGTTGTGTGTGGCTGTGTGTGTGTGTTTGTGTATGTTTGGTTGTGTGTGTGTGGTTGTATGTGTGTGGTTGTATGTGTGGTTGTATGTGTGTGGTTGTGGTTGTGTGTGTGGTTGTGTGTGCTTGTGTGTGTGTGGTTGTGTGTGTGTGGTAGTGTGTGTGTGGTTGTGTGTGTGTGGTTGTGTGTGTGTGGTTGTGTGTGTGGTTGTGTGTGTGGTTGTATGTGTGGTTGTGTGTGGTTGTGGTTGTGGTTGTGTGTGTGGTTGTGTGTGTGGTTGTGGTTGTGTGGTTGTGTGTGGTTGTGTGTGTGCATGTGTGGTTGTGTGTGTCTGTATGTGTGGTTGTGTGTGTGTGGTTGTGTGTGGTTGTGTAGTTGTGTGTGTGTGGCTGTGTGTGTGGTTGTGTGTGTGGTTGTGGTTGTGTGTGTGGTTGTGGTTGTGTGTGGTTGTGTGTGTGTGGTTGTGGGTATGATTATGTGGTTGGGTGTGGTTGTGTGTGGCTGTGGGTGTGGTTGTGTGGATGTGGTTGTGTGTGTGGTTGTGTGTGTGTGGTTGTGTGTGTGGTTGTGTGTGTGTGGTTGTGTGTGTGGTTGTGGTTGTGTGTGTGGTTGTGGTTGTGTGTGTGGTTGTGTGTGGTTGTGGTTGTGTGTGTGTGGTTGTGTGTGTGGTTGTGTGTGTGTTTGTGTGTGTGGTTGTGTGTGTGTGGTTGTGTGTGTGTGGTTGTGTGTGTGTGGTTGTGGTTGTGTGTGTGGTTGTGGTTGTGTGTGTGTGGTTGTGTGTGTGTGTGGTTGTGGGTGTGGTTGGTTGTGGTTGTGTGTGTGTGGTTGTGGGTGTGGTTGTGTGTGGTTGTGGTTGTGTGTATGAGTGGTTGTGGGTATGGTTGTGGGTGTGGTTGTGTGTGTGTGGTTGTTTGTGTCTGGTTGTGGTTGTGTGTGTGGTTGTGTGTGTGGTTGTGTGTGTGTGGTTGTGTGTGTTTGTGTGTGTGGTTGTGTGTGGTTGTGTGTGGTTGTGTGTGTTTTTGTGTGTGTGCGCTTGTAGTTGTGTGTGTGGGTGTGTGTGGTTTTGTGTGTGTGTGGTTGTGTGTGTTTGTGGTTGTGTTGGTGGTTGTGTGTGGTTGTGGTTGTGTGTGTGGTTGTGTGTGTAGTTGTGTGTGTGGTTGTGTGTGGTGTTGTGTGTGGGGTTATGTGTGTGGTTGTGTGTGTGGTTGTGTGTGGTTGTGTGTGTGTGGTTGTGTGGTTGTTGTGTGAGGTTGTGGGTGTGGTTGTGTGTGTGTGTGGTTGTGTGTGTGTGGTTGTGTGTGTGGTTGTGTGTGGTTGTATGTGTGGTGGTGTGTGTGGTTGTGGTTGTGGTTGTGTGTGTGTGGTTGTGTGTGTGGTTGTGCGTGTGGTTGTGTGTGTGGATGTGGTTGTGTGTGTGGTTGTGTGTGTGGTTGTGGTGGTGTGTGTGACAGTAATACTAAAAGCATATCAAAATAAAGGAACACAATCATCGAGTTTGTGGAAAGAGAAAGCACATTGTAAGTCAAATGGGTGCAGCAAAGCATTAACCCAACAACATGTTCTTTGATGTTTGATGTTCTTTGAACGAGAACATCAAAGGGCCGCCGCGAAACGATCGCAGGCAAAAGTGAAAGAGAACGCGGGCGCTTAATGAGCATGATGAGGTTTGCCATATGGTGCCTCTGCTCCTAAGCACGCGCCCGCGCACATGCACTGTAGCTCTAGGCTGGCCATGGTAGCATTTTTTGAGCCCTCGCTAAAAGTCTCGCCAGACTAGTGAATGCGCTGGGTCAGGCGAGACCTAATGACACCCAGCAGTCTTTCTATCTCACATGGGTACCCAGCAGGATTGTTACATAAATAGTCTCTCTTTGAAGTCAGAGAAAGAAAAGTAATCACCAAGCTCCCTGGATTACAGACCCTGACATTTTACCTCTGTCGCTGAATGCGCAGCAAATGTGATAACATAAGAACAAGACTTAAAGTCCTGTTTATAGAAACATACTGGTGGAAGGTTACAGTAAATAGGGCTTGGGCAAGGGAGGAGACGAACTGAAGCTGGACAGCCTAAAACAAATAAAGGCCGCAAATAGAATGCAATCAAATGTGAGTTACAAAGCCAATGGTAAGCAATGGGTGGAATACATTCCATGGGAAGCTTTCCGAACAGCTCCAATATGTCGTTAGAAAACCAGACATCTGTGCTGTCTAGTAAGCTTTGACCTAAACAGGACAACATCAAGAGGGGGAAACAGAAACAACAGGGGATGCACCGAGAGGGAAAGAGGCAGAGAAAGAATGGATGACATCACGGGCACAGAGATCGAAAATGGACTTGATCCTGTCATAGGTGGAGGGAAAAGGCAATTGAGAAAGAAAAGGATGGAGACGAGCTCGCTGGAAGTGGCAGAGAACCCAAACCCAGGACAAAGCATATTCATTTTGGTGCTGCAGGAAGGAGGGGGCCGAGACGAAACAGACAAGGATGAGGATACCTGGTACAAAGATAAGTGGACACCGCCGATGGACACGCCGTTGTTCACCATAGTCCTGGAGGGCTGTGGCATTCTGTGAGTGCCCGTAGCTGTTAATCGCGGCAGGAGAAGTAGGGGAAGTTACCGCCATAGACCCGATTCAGGCAAGAGACTCATGATTTTTTAAACCACAAATTGCTTTATATTGGCTGAAATTGCCTCTGCTTCAATAGAAGTCAATGGGGTAAATACATAATCCCAATTATTTTGTACAATTTTTAAGTCTCCTTTTCGAGAAAGTTGGTATGTATGTATCAGGTAAAAGTATTTGGCTTTGCACTGGGCTTGTCAGAGGATTTTCCCATTCCTACCCTAAAATCTATCTTATAAACAGGAAGAAGAAGGTTGTAACAAAGAGGTCCTTAAGTTGGTCAGGGCTACTAGTCATTTTAAAGATACAGACGTTATAAAGAGTTATAGTCTCTGGGAGGTATTCGTAGGATGGCAAAAATATCTTAAGGTAATAGGAGGTTAATTCTAGATGGACGGGTGTGTCACCTCCATATAAACCAATCTTGACACCCAGAGAAGTTGAGAAGAGATTTACATTTTAAACTGAAAGGAAAGAAGAAGACAAATTATTAGTCGAAGGAGAGATAAAAGCCATCAGCTTCCAAACGTGTTCATGGACATTAAATAAACTATGATTATACAGTTATTATGAACTAACAACATTCAAATAAATCACCATTGTAAAACGCCTACATAAAAAGCCTCTTAGACCTTATTTCCGATCTAGTCTCCCACATACACACTACATAAATAGCATACAAACTTTTGCAAAAGGTTGTCAACATTTAATTACTCTTCCGTGGGGATGCACCGAACTCTGGTGCTTGAGGGCAGTTCTACATCTTCCAAGAGCCCTCTGCGCACTTGGAGGAGGAGAAGGGACTAATGGGCTCTTCAAATAGTCTCACGGACTCCCACAGCATGGGGCACATTCAGACTCTGGTGTATGGGGACAGTACTACATCTTCCAGCAACCTTCAGCACACCAGGAGAAGGAGGGGCTACTCCACTCTTGAAAGAGCCTTGCATACACCCATAGTGCGGAATCAACCCGGATGCATACTTGGGTGGAGAATGGAACGGTCAAAGAGCAGGCCCTTCTACGCCCATCCACACTCAAACAAGGCTGGGCGGGCAACATCCCTTTCACCTGGTTTACGTTCCAACGTTCACATTGGTAAGCAAAAAATGTCCCTATCTAACTCCAATACCACCCTGAAGGGAACGTATCAGGGCCCTCGATAATGTCTTAATTAAATTCTTCTGTAGGAGTGCTGTTAGAGGAGATATCGTCAGTAGAGCAAGAATTAGGTTTCGGGCTGAGGAGGGATGGGAGTGCTTCAGGATGTCTGCTTGGTAAATCTGCGGACCTTTCAGAGACTCTCGCCACACCCTCTATCTTGGACTTGGCGAGCACCAGAAGTAACTCAGGTGGATCTGGTCCCCTACTACAGGAGATATTCATCATTCCAGTGGGAAGCTGACCATGACCTGCTAGCCCATAAAATTAAAAAAGAGACCCTAATCTGGGAAAAGTCTGTAGTCTATTGCAGTTGGGCTCTCGCATAGGAGCCGAGGGGGTGGGGGGTTCTCCAAAGGGCTGGTAGCGAATTCTGGAAAGTACTGGGGAGCTCAATTGCCTTTGATAGTAATATGTTCGACTTATTTGTGAGACGTATCACTGACATAATTTTAATGCATATAATAGCGAAACACAAAAATATCGTAAAATAAATACTGTTAACAAAAATATTGCCATCCTATACTTAACTAATAAAACCACAAATATAGAGAACATAAATATAGTTGTTAAAAACATACATTTTTACATACATTGTAAACACAAATATCAGAAACAAAATATTGTCACCTTCAAATAATCATATAGGGGCCTATTATGATGTTAGTTGGGCAAGCATCCGACCGACACTGTAGCGGTGTGGAATCCGCCCGACTATTAGTCGTGGCTCCTTCCACCGAATTAGGATGTGACTGCCCAATGGATGGTCGGAAACATCTATTTTTCCATTGCAGCTTGTGCGTCATGTGGAAAAGGACAGGTTGCAATAGAAAAATGGATGCTTTGAAACATCCATGCACCTTTTGCCAGGCACCATGCGGTGCCTGCCACATGGTGCAGGGATGTTTGGGAGGGCACCACAGGTGCCCCCAAGCCTCATAGCAGAGACCGCGGGGGAACGGGGCCCTGCTAGGGGCCCCCACAGGCCGTTTCCAGCCACCTTTCTATGGCGGACGGACTGTGGGAGAGATGCATCATAATCCCCACAGCAGTGCCTGAGCAGGCATTGCCTCCATTTTGGGGATTACAATCTGCCCTCCGCCCCAACGGGCTCATTGAACCACTTTGAAGCAGGGTGTAATTCCCCCGCGGGTTTCCCTCTGACCGCGGTATCGTAATACAGCGGTCAGACTGAAACCTCTGTTGTTGGACGGAAATCCTCCAACGAGCTGTCGGATGGCTTTCTACCCAACATCATAATGAGGCCTATATTATGTCAAAAATACCAATTCACACAATATCGACTACAATAATATTGCCCAAAAAATTATGATATTATTAAGAAATATATTTTAGAAAAACTATTTTCTACTTAAAACAATTATTTACAATAAATATGAAAAGTTTATACACATATTTAAATTAAAAATAAATATATCACAGGACTAAAATATTTACAATTCACCCCAATAAAATTTCTAACAATATAACCAAAAAAATCTACATTAACTATACACATTTAAACATCAAATTAAACATTAATATAAATTATATATATATAAATAAAATTATGTTCAAACGTATTAAACTATGTATCAAACATTATAAGCAAAGCATAAATTAGCATTTACGATAGAAGGACAAAACTGATAAAAAAATTCTAACTAAAACTAAACTAATCAATCAAGCTATAAATAACCTAAACCAATACAATCATACAACAAGCATTGGCATAGCCAATAGGATTCGCTTTTGGGAACTTATAAGTATTCAGTTATGCAGCACAATATCCTTGGTGCAACAACATCAACTGTTGCATGGTTAAACACTTATAAGGTCCTAAAGGCGAGACCTAATGGCTATGCCAATGCTTGTTTTGTTTGTTTTTGGGGCCATCATTTTGGGTAGCTCAGCGTAAAATTCTTTTGGGTGTTTTTCTTGTAGTTGCAAGAATCGACCTCGTTCTTTCTTCCACAAAAAGCATGCAGATGACATAGGTTATTTCCCCACCTCCCGCGTGCAGAAGGGTTCAATATAGTGAATATGGATATCACTGGGAAATCATTTCAACTTATAAAAAAATCATAATTACATAACAATAACCAGAGAGAAAAACCTTTTTGAAAAAAGGGAACAATAAAAAAGCTGAACAAGCACTAGCAAATTGAAGTCTTCATAAATTGTAGTAAATCTTCACAAATTGTTTGTGTGTGGTTGTGTGTGTGAATGGATGAATGTAAGAATGATTTTCAGTAGTTGGATGAATGAACAGATAAATGAGAGCACTGCCTTATGAATGAAAGAATTAGTGAGTTATTGAGTGCACTGATGGAACGGTACACGAAAGGGTGAGCATATGAATGAGTGAAGGGCCAATGGCTGTATGTAACAAGCAAAGCAGAATGACTTTGAATTTATGAAATACACTAAGATGAAGTGCAGACAATGCCCGGCCCAATAGATAAAGAGCTATTTAATGCTAAACAGTACATCAGACACTCCAGAGAGGAACTATGGGAGATAGATGGCAGCTGGTGTCACTCATCCGGCCGGTTTTTGTCACTGCAGAGACTGTGTGAAGAAAGTTCTGACTTGATTCAATTGGAATGGTAGCCAACGTTTCAGGCCTTTAAGATGGTATAACTTAGGTAAGTATAAATACAGTCGATACAAGGGTGAAAACAATATACTGAATATAGAGTAGTAAGCCTTCAATAAAATGATAACCTCTCTTTTATTTTATGCCACATCACCTGCAACCCCCACCCCTCCTGTGGTGACGCTGTGTAGCAGCAGCAGCCGAACCGGAGACGATGAACAGAAACCCTCACAACTGGGGGACACTGTTCCCATGCAGAACCCAGGCTTCAGTGAGCTTTCCGGAGCGCCTCGGGTCTCATCTGAAATAATGCTGTGGCTCGAGCTCCATTCAGTGCCCCCAGATGTTGGCGGCCATGGGTACCCTTTTGAGACGCCAACTTAGACTTCCGCCGTCATATGTGTTTAAATACTATACAATCATGTCACATTTAGCACTAGCATTTTAAAGTGACCGCCCTGCTGCTGGCGTAAATAAAGGCAAACACCATGCTATACGTTGGAAACAACATAGTGAAAAACTGAATGATGTCTCAGCTGTTTTAAAAAAAAATGAAAAAGGAACACTTTTGGAACCTTTACCGGCAGCAATCTTCAGTTTCCAAAACATTTATCTGCTTAGGCACCACGGCTAGCGTTACTAGAAACAAGCGCGTTCCTCGCGCTAAAAGGAGGCAGCAGGGGGAGGGGCGAGAGGAGGGGGCAAGTGAAAGCGGTTCACTTGCGAGAGCGAGCAGCGCCAGGAGCGATAATTGCTACCATATGGCGCCGCACGCTCCCGCAAGTGAATCTCCAGACGTGCACGCGTTGCCATTGAAGGCAATGGAATGCATGCACGTTTTTGGCTGAACAGCCAAAGCGATCGGAAAAGGTCTTTTTCCTATGCAGCGCATGCGCGCTGCATTGGCGAGACCTAAAAATAGATGCGGCACTTTGCAAATGTGCCACATCTTAAGGTGTTTTTGGGTATTTTTTTAATTTTTAGCCAATTGGGGATGCCATACTTTCATCTAAAACCCTTTGACAAAGTCCATAGGCTCCATAGGTGAGACCTGTTGGCCAATGCTTGTTTGTTTCATTATACCCTGCAGCAGGCAGAGCACATGCAGCAGCAGTGCAAGCTTTCTAAACATACACAGCACAAATAAGGACAGGCAACAGCAGTGAACGTTCACACATAAAACACAGCAGCGGAAGCTTCAAGCTAGTACTATATTGTAAAGGTGAAGGGAACAGAAACAGCCAGGAAGATGTGTATCTGAGTACAGTTCATCGCCTGAGATGCGGCCAGAGCTGATGATGTATTTAAGCTAGTGTAGGCAGGTGCATACAAGTGCCACCACAAATGGCCCTCGATTATGCCAAATTGCAATAAATATCCTTGTAGCTAGAGGTAATATAATTTAGCTTGGAACGCAAAAAGTCTTAGTCGCTCTCATTACACCTAGCCAGTGCTTAATTTGAGCTGGTGGTTTCCGGTGCTCGGCACCGGCACTTAATTGTCAACACTGGCACTCATGACAGCTGCCACATGGTGGTGCTGTTTGTGTTATTTAAAGATGAGCAGAACAACAGTTGATTAATATTTCAATATGCATGTAAAACAACCAATACCTGCTGCCAAGTTATTCCTATTGCTTTGAGGGCCTTGATCAGTCTGAATTGTCGCACTTGGAGCAGTGTGATGGTAAGTACTTGTGTAGGTACTGTCAGTGGCAGCGCTGACCGTGGCACTTATGTTTTCCCCCTCCAAATTAAGCACTGCACCTAGCGTGAGCAAAGTCAATAGTTGTAGCTTGACTGTGCTCATTCACACTAAAATCCTTTGTGCATGCCTGTTTGCATGTGTTGACACATTAAATCCAGTTGCATGACAGATGCATGCAACCGAAGGGGCTAATAATAAACCTGGCTACACGGAGGGACAGGAAGTAGGTGAAAGCATCACATATCCCAGCCTTGATGAGACAGTGCTCTGTAAGCATGGCAAACTGAGCTGTCGCTGCAGAGCCGTGCCAGCGTCTTGAAACAGAAGTGATGCCGTGGGAGTCCTTCTTTGCGACATGGACCAGATAGCGAGCCAGTGCCAAGACAGACTTGTGTTAGTGGGGTTAGCGCTGGTAAGTAGATACCTCCCCAGGTCATGCTCAGTCTGACTTATTCATGACACATCTTTCAAAGCACAGTCTGTCATTCCATTCGAGAACAACTGTCTGTTGTGTGTCCCTGGACCCCTCACGGGGTTGAGCTTGGCAGTGTGCTAATTGTCGCCATGAGTACTGGTAGTGGCAATCGTTGCACTGCACCAGGGCCTTTGTTCTCTGTGTTGAAGGTTTCTTCTTGTTCCTAACCCGGGTGTTACACCTCTCTTAAACATTTATTTTTTAGTGAATAGTTGGTTGCCGGTGCTTTCACTTGGGTATATTCAGGTGTCTGTCGGATTTCAAAAAGGAATTCTTGCACACACAGACAACAAGCATTGGCTAACGGAGAACATCAAAGCGGCCGTGCGGCCGCGAAAGTGAAAGTGATCGCGATCAAGCGCGGCGTGCGCCCGCGCACATGCACTCAAGCTCTAGGCCGGCCATGGTAACATTTTTTTAAGCCCTCACAAAAAGTCTCGCCAGGCCAGCGCATGCGCTGAGTCAGGCGAGACCTAAAAAATAACCAATAAAATCTAACTATAAACAACCTTAACCAATACATTCATACAAACAATTACATCAACACTATAAAGGGCACACTAATTTTATCAACGAAATACTTCAAAAACGACAAACACTGCATGACAAGGAATCTCTGCCTGATTCTCTGACCAGACCCATAAAGAAGTAATATATACATCTCGCCAACTACCTAACCAAGTAAGTAAAACTTGTATTTCAACTAAAACTTAATTGAAAATAAACTTAAACAAGCAAAATAGCAAATGATTAACAAAACCCTCTTCAACTTCTATCTCTTTTATATATACTTCTTAAATGAAAAAGAGTATGACTTTGAAAAGTGACAATCTCCCAGAAAAACACCTATCACAAACTAGCAAAAAGATATAACAAAGTAAGTATACATAAATTATTAAAAAATATCAACTCACCAAAATAGTGAGTAAAAATAAACCTAATGACCTCAACCGTTTCAAACTACCAACAAATAAACATTTCAAATGAAACATTAGTAAAACAGGATAAACATTGTTTACAACCATGCTTACACACCGCATGCCATTCCAATGCGGTCATTACAATGACTGCATTGTTACATCGCATGCCATGACAACGCAAGCTGTTACCACGACTTGCTGTACGGAGCAGAAGGTATTGGACTATAAATCCAATACCTTCCTTGCTGTTGCACAGACTGGAGTTGGAATAATAAATTATACTATTCTAACATCCAGCACTCCCCCTACAGCAAGTCATTGTAATGACTTGTGTTATAATAGTCTGAGAATAGTCTGAGATGTAACAAACCTTAAAAAAGGACTTACCTGTTCTGATGTACAGCAACACCTTACCGGGACCTGGATTAAATATGATTTCAATTTAATATGTAATACTAAAAATATAATCAAATGTTTACATTTATTTACCTATTTATCTATATATAACTTTTTTTACTGAGTTGAAATATATGTTTAAAAATGTAAACATATACATTAAGTGCCTCATTACGATGTGACCCGGAAAGTGAAACCAGCGGGTCATTCCGGCTGGATTCCGACAGGCTCAAGGAGCCAATCGACCAGTTGGAGGCCTCACCGTAATCCCTGTGGACGGCGTTTCCACCGTCGGGATAACGGTGTCGGTTTCTAACAGGCTTTCCATGTCAGGCTTTCTGACATAACTTCAAGAGCGTGTCGGAGATGAGTTATCTGGTTCCATTTTGCTGCTTCTTGTGGGGACTTAAACTTGCATATGTGAAAATGACCTGGCTGTATGATGGCAGCAGGGAAGGATAATGAAGAATTAAGTAATGTGCATGTGGCACGTACTACACAAGATGACTTCCTGGATTTGCTTTTATGCGAGTATAACTTGGCCTTTTGTTGGCCAGATCTAGACTTAGGTAAACTTAGGTAAGTAATTCGACATTTATTGGGAGAGGGGTGTCTACTGTGATAGATTATATTTTTGTTTCTGCCCTACTCTCCTTGTTAGTTAATTCCTATAAGTTTATTTCTGTAGGACACGGTGCCCATAACCAGGTTAATCATTTGCTTTGTTGGGACAAGCCTAAAGGATGTCTGTTGAGAATCCCCCAGCATCTGTCAGAAACTGACCCCAAATGATAAAGGCTGTAGACTTAAATGGGGATAAAGTAATTGCTGTTTTCCTCGCCAAACTGCTTAATCAAGCACAAATCAAGATTTTGAGGTAACGAATGTGAAGTTGTGGCCTCTTTTAATAACGTTTGAGAAACAATCAAGGGAGAGCTAAAGAAACCATGGAACCACAAGAGAAAATGCACACTATCTTTTTCAAAATAGATTAGGAATATGAATTATTAAGGGTATAAAATGCAGCGTGGTAATGATTACCCTTCTGGTCATACCTTAGCACATGTCGAATAACCAGGCAGTGTTGTTTTAACTTTTTCAGGGACTCATTGATTGGAAATAACGTGACAATAATGGTTTGAATATATAATTACATGGGTGGATGTCCTAGATGTATTATTATTGTGAAGGTTTGCCATTCAGTGTTAAACGTGGGTATAAAAAGAGAAAGAATGAAATCATTAGCAAAATGTATTTAATGACACCCTATCTGTATTTAGCAGTTTGAATAGCCATTGTATATTGGTATGATGAGTGATGAATCATGAAATGCAATGAAAAGCAATTATGTTTTTGGGGAAGTAAGATAGCGATCGCGTAGGATCACCGCGTTAGAGCTCCCATCCTAACGCCCTCTGATTTGGCTTACCTGTGCCTGTACCGGTATCTGCACACTGATGGATAAATCAACAGCTCGTCGGATGGTTGAAGCCTCAGCCGGTCTGGAAGAAAACTACCGGCGGTGTTGTCAGACTGAGAGTGCGGGGAGTGTGGGGCAGGAGCAACTTCAGCGCATTCTACGTGCTGACTGCGAGGCTCACTCGGTCATTCAGCAAACGTAAGGACATGAGACTAACCTTGCCCATTTGAGTCTTCATCTTCTAAGTGGAAATATCTGGAAAGTCCATCTGTGGTTACTCCCAGGGCTATGTTCCACTGAAAAGTCCATCCCCTGTAGGGCAGTGAACCACTTCAAAAGTTTGGGTTTTTCGCCCTTCATCTGTTTAAGCCATGAGAGGGGCTTATGGTCTGTCTGAGCAATGAAGTGAGTGCCAAACAGGTATGGTCTCAACTTCTTTGGGGCTCAGACCACAGCAAAGGCCTCCCTCTCATTAGCTGACCAACGCTTCTCCCTGGGGAACAACCTTCTGCTGATACAAGCTACTGGTTGTTATGTGCCCTCTGCATTCAGTTATGACAATTCTGCACCTATCCCTATCTCAGAAGCATCTGGCTGGACAATGAATGGTTTGCATTAGCCAGGACTTTGCAGAAATGGAGCAGAGCACATGGCTTACTTCAGGTCATCAAATGTCTTTTGACAGCTAACTGTCCACTTAACGTTCTTAGGCATTTTCTTGGACAAGGGGTGTCACTATTGATCCATAACCCCTAGCAAATCTTCTGTAGTACCCAGTCAGATACAAGAAAGCTCTGACCTGAGTCTGGGTAGTGGGAGCAATCCAGTCCATGATGGTCTGAATTGTGCTCTCCAATGGTTGAACTTGGCCTCCACCTACAAGGTAGCTCAAGTCACAACCTTGTTCTGTCCTTTCTGACACTTAGTGGCCCTCATATTGAGGCCTGCCTTTTGCAGAGTCTCAAGTACATTTCTGAGGTGCATCAGGTGATCTTCCCAGGTTGAGCTAAAGACAGCTATATAGCTAGATATGCTGCACTATAGGCTTCCAGACCTGTTAAGACTCAATTCATAAGCCTCTGAAATGTGGCAGGTGAATGTTTCAAGCCACAGGGCATCACAATAAATTGATAATGCCCACTGGGGGTTGAAAATGCTGTTTTTGGTTTGGTATCCTCAGAGAGTCTGATTTGCCGATAATCAGCCGTTAGGTTTAATGTACTGAGATATTTGGCAGAGGTCAAAGAATCAATTATCTCATCCACCCTGGGAATTGGATGGGCATCAGTCCTAGTGACTGCATTGAGGCTCAACACAAAACCTCATCTCTCAATTACCAACCTGGGTGTGAGGTTTTGGTACAAGGGCTACAGGATTAGCCCAAGGGATATCTGAAGGCTCAATGACCTCCAACTTCAGCATCTTTTGGACCCCTATACTGATGCAATCCCTGACATGGTCAGGCTGTCTGTAAATTTTGCTCTTCACAGGCAGACTGTCATCTGTAACCACTTCATGAGTACACCAGGTGGTTTGACTGGGTGTCAGAGAAAAAAGACTAGGAAACTGATTGAGAACCTGTCTGCAATCAGCTTGCGGCTGATCAGTGAGGCTGTCTGCCAAGATTACTCCTTAAACTGATCCATCAACAGGGTCTTGTGAGAGGAGATCAGGGAGAGGGCCAATCACTTCCTCCTGTACCTCATCAGCGGCCATGAGCAAGCTCATGTCAGCCCTGTCAACAAAAAGGTTTTAGGTGATTCACATGAAGTACCCTGTGGGGATTTCTTAGAGTATCTAGGTCAATAAAGTAGGTGACCTTATCTTTCTTTTCCAGTATGGTGTGGGGGCCACTCCGCTTGTCCTGGGGAGCTGCTGGGGCCAGAGGCTCCAACACCCACACTTTCTGTCCTGGCAGTCAGTACAGCCTTTTGGTCATGCCAAGCTTTCTGAAGCGCCTGGCTAGTTACTTGATTGAATACAGTTCGAAAATGCAGTAGAAGTTGTACTTGTTTTGAGTTACAGATAATGTAGTAGATTGCAACACTCAGCAATTATAGTACATTGGAATGAATAAGCTTTTTCAACAAATTGCAGGTAAGTTACTTTTACAATACTTTTTCTAACTCAGTGCTGGATGCGTAGATTCAGCACTGGGACATTTCCTGAAAACAGTTAAGTAAATAAGTTTTTGTTATTTGCACGATTTTTAAAGAATATCTTTAGTTTTCAAAACTCCACACTTATCATCCTATGGAGGAAAAACAGGTTATCGGTTTGCAGGTAAGTAAACGACTGTGGGAGTTAAGGTTCTGGGGTTAGACTCAGGGGTCCTCCAGTGCCAGTGATGCACTGAGATTGCACCCTCAGCGGCACTAGGGCGGCCGGGTGCAGAGGGTTGAGGCCCAATGTAATCCTATGGAGGATAGGGGGTCTCCGGTTGGTAGCTGCTTGCTATCAGGCCACACGGCTGTGGGAGCGAAGCTCCTACGGTTTAGGTCGGGCAAATGGGGAAACAAGTAGGCACAGAAAGTGCACCCTCAGCAGCACTGGGACAGCCAAGTGTAGAGTGCTGTTTCGACGTCGTGCGTCCTGGTGTTTTCTATGGGGAACCTCCGGTTTGAAAAAACACTTCAGGCTCGGCGACGAGGATCTTCTGGGTGCGACCACTACTTCGAGGGGTAAGTTAGGATGTTTTGGGTTGGTTAGGGACCGTTGGTTTGGGTACACAAGGCTGTGGGGCGTCGGGTGCAGGGGTGCCTTTTAGGGTCGGAATTTATTACCCGCTGTAGTCACGGTAGAGGGGATCCTCTGGATTGAGGCTGCAGGCGTCATCTGGAGGCTTGAGGCAGGTCAGGAGTCGCCGGATCTTGGGTCAGGATCACCGGGGTGACCTCCTCGTGGTGTTTTTCCACTCGAGCTCGGGCCGGGTTTGGGGGGTGCAAAGTGGGCTGGATTCGCGGTATCCGGCCGGAGCCAGAAGCTGAAGTTTGAACAAGTCCGGTGTTCACAGGAGATACAGTACTTGAAGCGAAGGCAGGTAGGTTCTCCAGGGTTTTTGAGGTTGCTGGCTGCAGGACACGCCGGGATTTCACAGGAGCAGGTTCGAGGGGAGACAGGCCTGCAGGGCTGGGGCCAAGTCAGTGGGCATCGTCCTCTTGTTAGCTCTGCACGGCCCTTCTTATCTTTTTTTCTTGTGGTTTCTTAATCTGAGGTAGCAAGGTTCAGGGTGCCCCTAAATACTAGATTTAGGGGTGTTACAGGTATGTAAAGGGCATGGACCAATGGGTCCCTTCCCTGGGGTGGGTACACCCCCGATTCTGCCATTCTCCTGTGGGAGGGGGGCAGGAACGTGTCCCTGGTTGGCTGGGTGCCCCCATCCTTAAGATGGCGAGGACTCGAGGTTGTGCTTCACCTCGCCTCCCCCACCTGAGGGGTGGAGTTTGCAGATGTGGGCACTCCTCCCTTCCTCACTTGTTTTTCCCACCAGTTTTCCCACCCAAAGTGGGGGGTAGAACCAGTGGGGACCAGTTGCTGAAAACAGCAAATGGTCTGGAGAGGCTCACAAAGGCGGCATGCCTTTGAAGCTTCTCCTTCGTGAAACCTGCCCATCCTGGGGGAGGAGGCTGTATGTCAGCAAATGGGCGTATTTTCCTAGCCCTAATCAAAGAGTTATTCCCAGTAACTTAACAGATTCATAAAATGCGAATCGTTCATAGTTCGTAATGGTGGTGGATGTCTGTGATCCACTGCTGTCCCAACAGAATATCAGTATCTGTTGTCTATAATTTCAATCGATCCCTGTATGCAGTTAGTCAAATAGGACATGGTTCGGAAGTAGCCATCCAATTCGAGCACCGCCAACAAAACAATCCAACGAATGGGAACCATTATGCGTCGTGTCATGCCACAGTGGTCGCCGCGCTGCCTTGCCGTCCATTGGTGGTGGTGCGCCGCCGAGCGGGGGGAGTAACATCTGGGTGGAAGCCCAAAACAATCTGGCGGCTGTGCCGAGCTGCGGAGTATCGCATCCCCCCAAAGGTCGAGTGAGCCAGAGGAGATCGGGTGGCCATGTTGGACTGCGGTCGGCCCCCTCTCATCCGGGAGTGCCGGGATATCTCCTGGCCGGTGGACCTCGGCTGCTATATCGAGCCGCGGCATGCTTTCACATCGCCCAAGCGGACCTGCTTTGACATAGAGGTGGGTGACTCCATCATCGACGGCGCGCCCGGCTATTGGATTGCCAGCAGATGCGTGCCTGCGAGTTTGGTCTGGTGTGCACCGGTGGCGGGGGGCTGGTGATTCATATTGCACATCGGTGTGGGCCCGAGTGGTGGATATGTATCTTGGAAGGAACACTGTGGCTGTAGAGCGGGCGGGTGTGCGTGGCCCTGCTAGACTTGACAGCCATATCGAGCCACGGTAGGACTGCGCCTGCTCGGGGTGGCCTGATGCAGCACTGCGGCAGGCGGTCCCTCTTCCCTGGGTAGCACTTCGTCCACTTGGCCCACGGGCACTCCCTAAGATAAAACGGATTGGCTGTGGATGACATTGCCCCCCGAATCCCCCCCACCCCCCCCGCTGAACTCACTGGAATATCCTGTATCGGGAGGTCGATCCTGAGGTGTACTGTAGACATCTTAACCTACATCTGCGCCTTTGCTGCTGAACCTGGGCCCTTGAGGCACCCATAGACTGTCTTGATTCTGTGACTAAGAGGAGTCCATGCACGGGGACAGAGTAAGCGGAGGTGCCTTGCCTGGGGCCGTAGTCCCTGCCAATGTAATTTTCTACATCACGGGCACTGGTTGTGCCTTGGGGCGGCTGGGTTCCACTCCTTCTATTTCCCCCCTTTGTTGCCCCCACCAAACTTGCGCCTTCGCATTAACCTTGCACTATGGGGCATCTACCATGATAATGCTACAACATGTCTAAAGATAAGAACCCCGGCGCGACGGGCCGGCAGAGTACGATGGAAAAATATACAGTCACGGCTGCGCCCACCCCAGCTGCGGGCAGTCCGCCTGAGGAAATATGAATTTTGTGATCAGTTATGTCCCCTATCGTAGACCCCAACGGCTCCATGTACATGCTATACGTACATGTATGTTCCCTCCAGTTCCAGTTATGAAGACGCAAACACATGTGCGTCCACCGTCAACATGTCCTCTTTCAGATCCGCCATGAATGGGCCGGATATTCTATTCCTAAGTATGAAAGGCCACCGGCTTTATATGGTTCATTTATCCCATTTTACAGATTCAGGCGAGTAGGCCCGAATTCTGTCACCAAGCCTTTTCCTGCCTTCTGCCTCTGAAAGCTCCAGTCTGAGCTTGCATCTGTGACCATGAACGTTGTCCTACTCCCTGCGCGGCTCACGGTGCCTGATCCAGCCCGTAGCCTGCCAGAAAACTGTATTTCACCTTCAAGATTATCTCCTCCGCCCCTCATCCGATGCATTCCTGTCTAGCAGTTTAGGTAAACATTCCTCCAGCTACCGTGCAAAGGGGCCAGGCCTCACTGTCCTCATGCAAGTAATTCATAAACCCTGTTACCATGGAATATTCCTACCCCCTCGCATCTAGTGTAGACACTTAGACGCTTGTACACGCACTAACAGTCAGTATAGTCAGTATAGAATAAGATTCTATCCTAAGAGACCTCTCTTTTTGGATAACACAGTTCTTTAAACATAGGATGTTAGATATGATTTGGGATTAGGTTGACATAACCCCAGACTTTTGTCTCCACATGTAGAGCTAAATGTCAAGTCCCCTTCACCCTCTACTTGCACGTCAATCACACGTCATGCTGCTGCGCGCGCATCTCTGCCAAGTATTTTGCTGACATTGCGAAATTCTTTCATGGAACCACCCATTTGTGACATCATACCTAATGACGTTCTTTAGTTACGCCTAGTTACACCCATTTCAGTTACGCATGTATGTCTTTATCTCTGTTATCAACTGTTACGCCCCCTGCATCTGTTTCACTGTAATGCCTCTTCTATAAAAATGATTACCTGTCAATAATGTATTGTCCTTCACTTCCTGAACCTCCGTGGTGATGGAATATGAAGCCCACAATTCGAATTGTTATTGGAATAAAGCCCGTTCCGAATCTCTAATACCACGGATTCTGCCTCTTATTTTACTGAGCTATTCTTATTAATTTTCCGCATCAAATTAAGTACCGGTAATTAAATTATTTACCACATATATGGCGCCCAACGTGGGGCACTTTCTCATCTCACGCGCCGGAGGTGCGTTGCAGGCCCGGTCTCCTGCCACAGCTGGACGGACAACAACGTGTACCCACAGGATTTCCTGTATCTCCCTCCTGCCGAGCGGGGGTAACTGAGGCTGCGATCAACACCCAGACGAGGCGGTGAGAAGTGAGAAGTATCCCGACCAGAGCCTAGCTGAGAGAGCAAGATCCGAGGTATACAGAGGCCCACCAGGTTCCGAAGTTCCGAAGTTTCGAGTCGAGTCCAGTCCGGTCCAAGTCCAGTTCAGTTCAGTTCCGAGGCCTTCCGTTCCGAGCTACCCGGTGAGTACCATTGCCGGGGAGGCGTTCTGACGTGCACATAGGTTGTGCCGGTCAAGACGGGTTTGGGTACACAAATCCGGTCTGCACTGTTTCAGCAGTGTATCTGTACTGTTTAGCAGTATATCTAGTATGTCTAGTATATAATTCAGAATTACCTAGTTAGTGCCGAGTATTATGCTTAGTGACTAGTTCCCTAAATGGCCATCATTGTTGTTCATTAAATGTTAAAATGTTAAATGTTTTAAATACGTTCTGCATATTGTGGTGTGAATGACTGTTCATTATTGTGTTTTGTTGTATTAAACGTGTTCAAAATTAGGTATCAGATCAGTTCTCAATATGCCGCTCTTTTCGAAATTAAGACAGATCAAAACTAGAAAAGGGGTACTCGAAGAAGCTGTTCCCATTCCTCCTAGGGACACTCCAGGGTACTTCATGTATCATAAACATGGCCTAGACGCCATATTATTTCTTGATTTATGGGTAGACTACACCAAGGAATTACCAGAAAGTCAGAGGTGGCCCGCAGCTGGGACCTGGGATGCAGATTGCATCATGAAAGTAGAGGAAGAATTATGGAAAAAGAAAGCTAGACAATCACAGAAAGATGCCATTGAATTATGGCGTAAAGAGTCATATAGACGTACAGAAAAAGCACTCAGACAGGAAGAGAAAAGTAAGGAGAATTCAAATAAAGTCCGAGAAAATCTATTAATTGAAGAAGGTACCCGAGCAAAATCAGAACAAGTAGACAGACAAAGAAATGCCCTTATGAATGGTATGTATCCTCTTCTGGCCGAAGGGTTACCTAAGGCTACTCCGGAAATACCAAAAGACTTGCCACCTCCATTGTTTCCGATAAAAGCACATCCCAAAGGACATCCCAGAACCGCAGAAGATGTTTTCCTTTCCTCTTATTTAGACGACGCAGCTCCCGAGTATGCTAATACTGTACCACATAGACCGCCTGCCGAGGGGGTTCAACGCCAAGACCCTCCGTCTGTACCTCCGCAACAACAAACTCCGACACAAGTTCCGGCAAGCACATCTGTTTCTACAGCTGTACCCACACCTATGGTTGCTATATCACGTTCAACGAATCCTTTCACATCCAGCACCCCAGGCGGTGCTACAGGAGGTACAACAAACATTTTTTCCACGCCACCCAGAGTAAATAAACTTTCCTTTCAAGAATTAGCCCACCAACGTACGCCCAAACTAGTAACTCCCGACATGCTTAAGGAACTTCTAGTAGATTGTAGATATGACCCTGTGCCCGGCAAAGAGGACGAAATGCTGCTGGCATCATTACGTATCCGACGAGCTGCAATATATTTAGGGAGGCTACCAGGAATGACTACACATTTAGAAAATATATATCACTTTGTCCAGTCAGGGCGAGATTCTGAGAGTATTAATAGAGCCATGGAGTACCAGAAAGTGGAGATACAGGGGGAACTGTTACGTTTCCTCATAAATTGTGTGATCAGAAATCAAGACCGACCAGGGGTAAATCCGGAAGAAATGCGAATTCTTACCACATGGAGTCGGAATATATCAGAGGGGAGACATGATAAACTATTAAGTATAGTAGCTATGTGCCGAAAGATCCGCAAAGAAGTAGAACGAATACACAAAGAAAGATTAGCGGTAGACCAGCCTGAACAAAACGAGGAGGAGGAAGAATTAGGACTGCCCACAGGACAGTTAGAAACCATGGCCTATGTAGGTAGAGGAAGATCTTGCAATAATACTAGATGCTTTACTGATCCGATACGTCCGATACGTCCAGATAATAACAGAAATTTCCAAACCCCTATAATAAACATAAGGTCCCCGAACATTCGTTCCAAGCCGCTGACAAATTACTCCGAGAACGAAGGGGTTATCATATACTCGATTCTTTGGACGAACAAGAATTAGCCAGGTCAGCCGTTCACTGGGTTGACAGTCCCGGAAAATATAGTGATGATACACTAGCGCACACGTTTTTGAACCTCACCCCAGATGAACAGCGTTTAGCTGGAATCTACATGATTCAACAACTCCTTATATTATATAAAAGCCAACACTCCGATCCTGGTCCCTTACCTGATATATTGACAGAATTACTCACGAATAAATGGAGAGGTTCAGGTACTGAGTTAATTAGAGAAATACTAGAATCCAGAAAGCAGTACATTCTTTTTGTATGCCCCGAACATGTCTCACTGTCCATCAAGGAAAGAACGACGTATTATATGGATAGACAGAATCCCTTACGCGAAGTACACCCGATAAAAGGTGATGACAATCAGTTTAAACGTGTGTTTGTATACACACCCATATCTAAAATAGAACTATTAGAAATGAAGAAAGTGGTACCCAGTCATGACAAAGACCCAGCGGGTTTCCACCGTGAAATTAAAGACATGTTGCTCATGGGAGAGTATACCTATCCCGACATTATGAAAATATTAAAGGTATTAATGCCTGCGGGCATTTACGAAAAACTCAAAGAAAAGGATTGGGAGGTGGGAGACCAAAAGATAGATTGGACAGCATTAGAAAATGAAGAAACAGCTCGAGGTCCAGGTTTAGGGCTTGGGGAAAAGACCAAAATACTACCAGGTTTATTAGTACAGGTACTGCCACGTTTATTAACTACGAAAAAGGAAGACTGGGGTGCAATCTCAGCCTGTAAACAAAAGCAAGATGAAGACACTAGTGATTTTTATGCCCGATTCGAAAAATGTTTTGGTATAAATAGTGGAATAAAAGCAAGTAGCGAATCGTATCCACATCTGTTTGTGACAAAATTAGTTGAAAATGCCTTGCCCCAAGTTAAGAATAGAGTATTGAAATTCGAGAGTACCTGGCAAGGTAACACTCCGTCACAAATGTTACAAATGCTACAGTACCATCACAATAGAATTAGAGAGGAACAAGAACATGAACAAAGACGCATGAAAGACACGAAAATGAAAATGCTAGTTTCCCAGACAGTTCCAGCTGACGGTCATAAAAAGGGTATGACACAGTCCAGTGTTTCAGCAGGTTCTGTAAAAGGGACATGCAACTATTGTAAACAGCCAGGTCATTATGTACACGATTGTCCAGTTTTAAAACATAATATCGCCATAGGTAATACAAAAGAAAGACCACGGCCACTTAGACAGGATCAGAACCAACAAGGAGCCCCGCAGCATGCACAGTCCATGCCAGCTCTGCAACAGTCTATGCCCGCTCCACCACCGCAGCCTATTGCTGCCACACCAACAACGACACGACAGATGTACCAGACCGCACAGTATGACTACCCTGATTATCAACGATACTCATGAAACAGCCTAGAGAGGGAAGTTGGCTTACCCCTTATCGAGGTCCCTGTAGATCAAGAAGGACCTTATGTACACAGTGAACTATTAGGCCAAGATAGAAAATTTTTACTTGATACAGGGGCAAGCCGAACAACAATAAAACGTAGTGAAGTTCCAGGGGCACCCCTCTCAGGCTCACAGAATATTTCCCTTGGTTTTTCAGGAAAACCTATCATTAACGAAGTATCACAGCCTCTTCCACTGACGATTGGTCCCTTGACACGAACTACAGATTTATTGCTTACTAAATCATGTCCAGAAAACCTGTTAGGTATAAAAACATTGAAAGCTCTAGGAGCTATAATATGTTGTTCTCCGGAAGGAGTAAGATTGTTTTTACGTGATTTCAAAGGGCACTATGTGTCCCGAGACATGGATCACCGACTGCAGACTTTACCCACACATTTATGGGCACAAGGCCCTACAGATGTTGGTTGCATGAACATTACACCATATCGAGTCACACTAAAGACAGGAGTGGTACTACCACGAATGCGACAATACAAGTTACCCCCAGATGCTGTAGTGGCTTTACTGCAAATCATTGACGAGCTTATTACCCAAGGAGTGGTTGTGGAAACCGACTCCAATGTATGTAATTCCCCGATAATTCCGATTCTTAAACGAACTGATCCGAAAGCCCCGCCAGTATATCGATTGGTTATTGATCTGCGCGAATTAAATAAATGTATTGTACCACAATACCCCGTAGTCCCAGACATTTCTTCATTACTGACAGCCATTGATTCCGAAGCAACATTCTTTACTGTAATTGATCTCAAGAATGCCTTTTTCAGCGTCCCAATAGATCCGGAAAGCCAATACTTGTTCGGATTTAGTTTAAATGGACGAAGCTTTAAATTCACACGCGCACCTCAAGGATTCACAGAAAGCCCCAGCATCTATAGCCAAGCACTGAAACGAGAACTTGACAGTATCCACATGCCAGTCAACACTGCCCTGCTTCAATATGTCGATGATCTGCTGATCACCGCTAGAAGCGAACCTGAATGTGAAAAAGCCTCACTGACGGTTTTACAATTTTTGGCCGAAAAGGGGCACAAGGTGTCCCCTTCTAAGCTGCAATTCTGTGTCCAGCGAGTTGTTTACCTTGGGCACTCGCTGTCCAAGGAGGGAAGGCAGCTTACGTCAGATCGCATCCAGTTAATTGCTAACATGCCAATACCCAAGACACAAAAGGAGGTACGGGCTTTCATAGGCCTCACTTCATACTGTAGGCAGTGAATCCCTCAGTATGCATTTCTAGCAAAACCACTCATTCAGTTGACAACACAGGAGGCAGCCACATCGAC
Source organism: Triturus cristatus (assembly GCF_964204655.1). Lineage (NCBI taxonomy): Eukaryota > Metazoa > Chordata > Amphibia > Caudata > Salamandridae > Triturus > Triturus cristatus. The sequence goes on along the minus strand of NC_140586.1, from coordinate 738,111,660 downwards.
TGTCCTCCCTTGGACTCAGGAACATACACAAGCTTTTGAAAGCTTAAAGAAAGCTTTATGTCAAGCACCTGTTCTAGCAACACCATGTTACAATAAACATTTTACGCTCTTTGTTACAGAACGCGAAGGTACTGCCTTGTCAGTACTCACACAGGAACAAGCAGGATCACACAAACCATGTGCTTATTTTTCTAGTACATTAGATCCCGTAGCTCAGGCTCTGCCTGCGTGCCTGAAATCAGTGGCAGCGACAGCTTTAGCAATCAGACAAAGCGATGCCATAGTGTTAGGACATCCATTGACAGTACAAGTACCACACGCAGTAGAGGTTCTCTTGAACCGCACACAAACACAACACTTGACTATAGCAAGACTTACCGGTTACGAATTAACATTGTTTCAGCCACACATAGAAATCAGACGTTGTAATACGTTAAATCCTGCCACACTGTTACCAGTAGGCGGAACAGATCCATTAGCACATGATTGTATTGAAGTTATTACTATCACGACGAAACCCAGACAAGACTTGACAGACGTCCCATTGTCAGATCCAGACCTGACGTTGTATGTAGATGGTTCATGTATGAGAACAAGTACAGGAGAGCTAGTGGCCGCGTATGCAGTCACAACAGACACTGAAGTCATTGAAACAAATTGCATAAATACTTTGTCAGCTCAAGCAGCAGAGCTCATCGCTCTGACACAAGCCTGTATTCAAGCCACAAATAAGAAAGTCAACATATACACTGATTCACGTTATGCATTCGGAGTTGTACATGACTTCGGCGTGCTGTGGCGAGAGAGAGGTTATTTAACTTCTCACGGTGCCCACATTCAGCACGGACCCCTCATTCATGCCTTATTAGATGCAATACATCTACCCACTGCAATATCAATTATGAAATGTAAAGCTCATACGAAAGTTACTGATATCATTTCCCAAGGCAATGATTTAGCTGACAGAACAGCTAAACAGACTGCTCAAACTCACACATCTGACATGACAAAGACAATAGTTCCGACACCAACATATTGCATGACGGTTAAGGATCCCGCTCTTGACGTAATTGACATACAGACACATGCTACACCAGATGAAATAAAGAAATGGACTGAATTAGGAGGGATCCAAACGGATCAAGGATGGATGACGAAGGAAAAATCTGTATGGTTCCTTCCTGACTCTATGGTTCAAGTTATCATTAATACAATACATAGTCCAGCGCACCTAGGAGAAAAAGCTATGCTAGACAGCATTCAACACATTTGGTTCAACAAACATTTACGAGCAGCAGCTAAACAAAAAGTTCGTACCTGTATGATCTGTTGTCAGTTTAACCCAGGTAAAAGCATTCCCGTAGAACAGGGTGGATTTCAGCCTCCTGATCACCCTTTTGAAGTCCTCCAGATGGATTATATCCAGATGGAACGATGTCGAGGATTCAAATATGTTCTTGTAGTTGTCTGTGCTCTTTCCCGTTGGACAGAAGCATACCCGGTTTCAGATTACACTGCCTCGACTACTGCCAAACAGTTGGTTCGAGAATTCTTCCCACGGTACGGTTTACCACGTGTTGTCTACTCAGATAACGGCCAGCCGTTCTCATCCGAACTAATGAAACACGTTTCACTTTTGTTAGGCTATCAATGGAAATTTCACTGTGTCCGACACCCCGAGGCAGCAGGTCTCGTGGAACGACATAATCAAACTCTGAAAATTAGATTGTCCAAAATATGTAGAGAGAAAGGTGTCGATTGGGTAGTAGCCTTACCAGTTGCACTCTTTTACATGAGAATGGTAGCGCACTCTCGAACAGGGCTATCCCCTTATGAGGTGATCTTTGGCAGACCACCAAATATGTGGGGGACGCCTATACCACGCAAAATAACTGATGTTGACTGTAATATGCTGACAGATTACCTGGCTTCCTTGATGTCTGCACTACAATCTTGTCGTTCACAGGTAGCTGCAGCCTTTCCCGACAACACCGAGGTGAAACCCCATGACGTAGTTCCCGGGGACCTGGTGTTAGTGCGGAATTTTGACCGGAAGACTCAGCTGGATCCTAGGTGGAAATCGCCTCAACTTGTACTACTCACCACGAGGACAGCCGTGAAGATCGAAGGTCGCAAAGGATGGTTACATTCAAGTCATATCAAGAAATTTCATGGACTACCGTCTGATGTAAACATTACACCTCGCGTATCTTCACCGATTGATTCAAAGCTTCCTTTGGTTGAACAAAGCGATAAGGAACTATACAAACTAAAATTACGGTCTAATAAGTCAGACAATTTGATTGTTTAAGTCCTCTCCAAGGTGAATCGGTCGAATTTGTCTCTGACATGTATCCCCTAGACCTGAATAGAGAAAGAAACCGAAAGATGCAGTTGAAAAAGCATGCGTACTGTAAATCATTGCGTAGTCATTGCACAGTGACGTTATTAATTTTGTTTTTCTTAAGTCTTTTAATAATCACTGCCAGTATATTGTTGCACATATATTATCCTATTTCTAAACATGTTTATAATGTTACTGCTGAACATTCTTTTAGTGAATTACCCCCGCATGAGTTGTCCTATAGATTTGCGCTGCGCAATAACACTTTTATTAGTATGTTACATCATTCCCATCAGACTAGCAATGCTACAAATTGTTGGATATGTAGCCGACTGCCTCCCTATCAGAACTATAAGGGAATTCTGCCTCTCTTTCCATATCCGTTCACACACAATGGCTCCTGTGGAGCCTGGTTTAGTTTAATTAATTCCCTAGATTCGAATTCCGCAGTTTATCAAGACAACTGGGTATGGGGAAACCTGAACTTAGTTTTGCTTGAAGTCTGCTACCCTAACAAGGAGGGACTTCCCAAAAGAACAGGAACTGATCTAGAAAATGAAGTATACGGATTAGGTAATTTCACGCTTAATCTCATGATCCTGAATGTTGAATCCGAAGCTGCACCAATTTTGCCCGCTATGTCAGTATTTCCAGTTAAAGGTGAATTGTGTGTAAGAAAGAATGGTTCCATACATATGGGCCATAGTAGATGCACCACTGTAATAGAATTCAGTGATCAAGGCAAGTCTACATTTAGAGCTTCTCGTCATTCCTACTTCATATGTGGCCAGACCGCATACATACGTCTACCTTTAGATTGGGATGGTACCTGTTACATAGCATTCCTCCTACCACCTGTTTTCCTAGCTCCTCCTGATTATCATAGAAATACTCATTTAGTACACAATAGACAGCAGAGAGATCTCCCAATCGTCGATTACACTGAAACAGCATGGGAAAAATACACAGATTTCAATAAAGGTTTCTTCCCCTATATAGGTACAGTCACTAATAGTAAGTTGATACGTAGATTAACCAGAACCCTTGAAGCAGTAGTGAATGAAACTATTTCCGCCTTAGGCAATTTAACAGAAGAGCAGTCTGCTATGCGGATTGTTGTGCTTCAAAATCGTCTTGTCCTTGACGTCATCCTGGCCGATAGGGGCGGAGCTTGTAGGGTCATCGGATCAAGTTGTTGCATTTTCATACCAGAAAATTCGCCGTCAGTATATAAAGCCATAACCCGCCTTCATAAGATTGTAAGCCAGATACACCAGAGTCCAGGCACCTGGACTTGGTCCGGTTGGTTCTGGGGCGTGTTGTCAGCCTGGGGATGGAGAATGCTCTCCTTCCTAGGTATTGGCTTTCTCATACTATTCAGTTGCTGCTTATGTTTACAATGTGGGCCAGCGATTTGTGGTCTGTGTGCCACCTCGTGTATCCCACATCCAAGTTTTCGTTCGAGATCCCGGAAGAAGAAAGAAGAACAAATGATGTTATATGAACAGATCGATGGATTGATGAAGATCGATATCTCCTAAGGGTCCGAAGGGGACAAGGAGGGAATGAGGAAATATGAATTTTGTGATCAGTTATGTCCCCTATCGTAGACCCCAACGGCTCCATGTACATGCTATACGTACATGTATGTTCCCTCCAGTTCCAGTTATGAAGACGCAAACACATGTGCGTCCACCGTCAACATGTCCTCTTTCAGATCCGCCATGAATGGGCCGGATATTCTATTCCTAAGTATGAAAGGCCACCGGCTTTATATGGTTCATTTATCCCATTTTACAGATTCAGGCGAGTAGGCCCGAATTCTGTCACCAAGCCTTTTCCTGCCTTCTGCCTCTGAAAGCTCCAGTCTGAGCTCGCATCTGTGACCATGAACGTTGTCCTACTCCCTGCGCGGCTCACGGTGCCTGATCCAGCCCGTAGCCTGCCAGAAAACTGTATTTCACCTTCAAGATTATCTCCTCCGCCCCTCATCCGATGCATTCCTGTCTAGCAGTTTAGGTAAACATTCCTCCAGCTACCGTGCAAAGGGGCCAGGCCTCGCTGTCCTCATGCAAGTAATTCATAAACCCTGTTACCATGGAATATTCCTACCCCCTCGCATCTAGTGTAGACACTTAGACGCTTGTACACGCACTAACAGTCAGTATAGTCAGTATAGAATAAGATTCTATCCTAAGAGACCTCTCTTTTTGGATAACACAGTTCTTTAAACATAGGATGTTAGATATGATTTGGGATTAGGTTGACATAACCCCAGACTTTTGTCTCCACATGTAGAGCTAAATGTCAAGTCCCCTTCACCCTCTAGTTGCACGTCAATCACACGTCATGCTGCTGCGCGCGCATCTCTGCCAAGTATTTTGCTGACATTGCGAAATTCTTTCATGGAACCACCCATTTGTGACATCATACCTAATGACGTTCTTTAGTTACGCCTAGTTACACCCATTTCAGTTACGCATGTATGTCTTTATCTCTGTTATCAACTGTTACGCCCCCTGCATCTGTTTCACTGTAATGCCTCTTCTATAAAAATGATTACCTGTCAATAATGTATTGTCCTTCACTTCCTGAACCTCCGTGGTGATGGAATATGAAGCCCACAATTCGAATTGTTATTGGAATAAAGCCCGTTCCGAATCTCTAATACCACGGATTCTGCCTCTTATTTTACTGAGCTATTCTTATTAATTTTCCGCATCAAATTAAGTACCGGTAATTAAATTATTTACCACACGCCACCAGATATGCCGGACAATGCCGCCATACTTTCTGCCATAACACAATCCAGGGCCATGTTGGATGCAAAGATTGGGGCCGTTGGGTCCAATGTTATGCTCCTCAGAGAAGAACTGCGCAACGCGGTGCAGCTCATAACTGAAGCCAAGTCTAGGATCTCGACGGTGGAAGACTCTGTCACAACACTTCAGAAGAAGGTCACCACCTTGGAGTCGGTCGCAAAGGGCTTGGAGATGCGTGCGGAGGATGCTGAGGGGCTTGCCCGCCGGAACAACCTCTGCTTTGTGGGGTTCCCTGAGGGCTGCGAGGGGGGCGATGTGGCGGACTTCATGGCTAAATGGTTGGTGGACTGGCTCCCCCCAGACTCATGTCCCCTTGCCTCATTAACGAATGCGCCCATTGGGCCCTGCTGCATAAGCCGCCACCGGGCGCACAACCCAGACCCCTGATTGCAAGATTCTTAAACTTCAGAGATAGGGATTGTTAGACCTGCCAGCCCTTTGGCTGTTCCCTCCTCATTTTTTTCCTTTTTTTTCCCTTTACCCTCCAATTTTTCTGTCCACTAGTTTTGTTTTTGGTGTTGACGTAGAGGCTCTGGGTGCCCCATTTTCACTGATTGAGGGTGAGGCGCAAGGTGCTTCTCTAAAATGGAGGGAGGGAGAGAGCTCTTACACAAAATGGTGGCCTAAACTGTCACCTCAGAGCCTGGGCCATAGACTGTCATGAGGGGTTCCAGAACCTTCTGGCCCACTCTGGCCAGTCAGGGCCCAGGCTATATATAGAGGTGAGGGGCGGCGGCCATTTTGTAGGAGAAGAGGTAGTCAGGAGTAAGGCATCTGAGTGGGGGAGGTGGGTGCGCTAGAGAAGGAAACTGACAGATTCTAGGGCCTGCTTTTCTTCCTCCTCGGCTGACACTACCTCCTACCTCTTGACCTGACCCTGCCCTCAGCCACTGACCTTGGGATCACCTCAAGCTCTGGAGCTCCCCACCTTGCCAGGACTCCTAAGGAGAACGGGGAAATAGAGTGATTATCTCTGGCTCTCCTGACTTTGCCTGGGAGTCTTCTATCCTTTGACGCCACTGGCGTGTGGCCTGCCACTTCCTAGCCTGCCTGTCCTGAGCTGGGGCAACACTGAGGGACAAAGGGGGTGCTTGGCGCGTAAGAAATTGCCACCCCCTAGCCTGCAGATCAACCCCTTAACTTTGGCCACCCCCGCTGAAAGAGCCCATAAGGAATCACTCACCGCTGCGGCCCAAAGCCCGTAAGGTCAACCCTCCTGTCACCTGGGGTTTGTGAGGAAGACTGGGACCCCTCCGCTGCTGTTGCAGCTTTTGAAACGCGGCCCTTCATGTGGAGAGAGAGCCGTTGGAGTTCCCCGTAGGCCGCATTAGGCCTGAGGCCCAGAAACTCGGATCACGTGACGGGGGCGGACTGCGAGACGCCGCCCCCGCCGATGCACCATTTGCTGACAGGGCCGCGCCCCCGCAGGTCGTGCTGCCAAGGGCGACTGCAGGCGCGAACCCTGGACGAGTGAAGGGAGCCGAGAGCCCTCTTGCCAGAAAGAGACCATCGCAGGGGCCTAACTGAGGCCGAAGAACAAGGTAACCCCCCCCCCCCGGGGAAGAGGGCTGGGGGCCTATGTAAGGTCCGGAGCACGCCCCTCCCCCGGGGTGATTCCCCGTCAGTTCTTTGGCGCCAAATCACCCGAGTGAGCCCTCCACCGGCCGAGTCTACTTGCAAGTGCCCACAAGCGAGGAAACCCCTGGGAAAAGTCTCTCCCCGAGCCCGGCGGCCTTCCATCGTTACAGCGGAAGAAGTAACTCGGCTCCTGGCCCCTGCTCTCTCGAGTGAGGGAAGTAACAACTGCAGAGTAAACTGAGCATTTTGGGGGCAAAGGCAGAACCAGCCATGCGTAATAAGCCTATGTAAGGCTAAGTTTCATGCATCCCGGTATGACCAAATCTGAAGTGTTAATGAGCTAATATGAACAGTTCTACAATTAGTAACTCAATTTCAAGAGCATAGTGGTCGCTGTGAACTGTCCTATAATTACTGACCTGATAATCAGAGCATTGTGGTTGTCATGTGCAGCGCTATATTTATTGACTCTATTTAACGCGCTACATCAATGCTATGTGCGGCGCTGTATTTATTGATTCTATTTAAAGCGCTATGTCAATGCTATGTGCGGGGATATATTTATTGACTCTATTTAAAGCGCTACATCAATGCTATGTGCGGCGCTGTATTAATTGACTCTATTTAAAGTGCTATGTCAATGCTATGTGCGGCGCTGTATTAATTGACTCTATTTAAAGTGCTATGTCAATGCTATGTGCGGCGCTATATTTATTGACTCGATTTACAGTGCTAAGTAATTGCTAAGTGCAGCATGATGATTGATGACTTTATTTAAAACGCTAGTGAATTTGCTGTACTGTCAATCTAGTAACGATGAAATGTTTGGACCCTAAGGTGTTCTAGACAGACACTGATTGATTTGATTTGTAAGAAAAAAGAAGCAAGATAAAAGAAAGATAAAGCTTTTCTACCTTTTCTAATTACCTGGTGTAGCGTCCTTTTTAAGTGGTGGTACGCTGGAGTTTGAAGGGAGTCTGATGCAAGCACAACATGTTTCTCGGGCATTGGCCTTTCCACTTGAGCCAAGCTACCCTAGGACGATAGGTCCAACAGGGATGTTATCCTACAGCAGGCCAGGCTTAAGGATCCTGTCCCATTCTCCTCACAGAAGATAATGATATTCCCGGACTACACAAGGCTGGTCCAGCAGCACCGGCAATCCTTCACTGAGGCGAAAACCGAACTGCGCCATCTCAAGATTCAATACTCCCTGCTGTTCCCTGCCAGGCTCTGAGTTGCCTACAAAGAACGGACACACTTCTTTGATTCCCCCGAAGAGGTATATGCATGGACTGATGAAAATATCAAGCTCAGACCGCACAGACCACACAGACCGCAAAGACTGGATTCGGACTCTTCATCCGGGGGGACAAGCCGTGGTTCGACCAGGGTCCCTGGTGAGCAACGCCGACGGTCATTATCCAAGAAACGCTCCAAATCTCATACCAAACCACATGGTTGACCCACAGACACTACCGCATGAAAGATACCCATCTTGTCACTCATCGTAATGAGCGCTCTGAACTTCATTGCTGATGGCATGGTGATATGGGCTGCACCTTTTAATGCTCCCTTGGACTTTGAGACATCGTTGTGTCTAGCGGAAGCCACATAGGGATCCATTGGCTAGGTGCTGCCCTGAACCCCGTTGGGGCGCGGGGGAGACCCCATGCCATGAAAGATGGTTCTACGTTTATGAGGTATTGGGGTGGGAGAGAAGGGGGGGATGTTGGGTAAAAGTTACTGTTTTCTGTTTTTCAGTGTCATATGCATGTCCCTTCTGCAGCTATGTATAAGCCTTTGATCACCATGTGCGGTCCCCCAAATATATACATTGATGTCCACTCCGTCATTAACGGTTGGTAGAGCAGCACCTTTGGGTTGTCAGCTGGAATGTCAGAGCGACCCCTGACCCTGCTTGCAGGCCAGGTCGCTCCCCTACTGCCGCACAGCTCCACCTGTGTGTCAGCCCCTCGCTGCCGCTCCTGAGCGTGGCTTCGCTCCTGCTGCCTGTCACTGCGCCCATTGGTTAGTTCTCCGTCTTGTGCCTTCTATTTTCTGTATTTATTGTATTCTGTGCTCATTTGGTCAGTTTTCCGTCTTGTGCCTTCACTTTTCAGTATTTATTGGATTTTGTGCTTATACTGTCCCCCCCACCTCCCCCCTCTTCTCTTCTGTACTCCGTTCTCCCGCCGCTGCTCCCTTGCGGCTCCGCCCCCTCGCCGCCCCGCTCCCGCCTCCCAGCTGCTCCTCCCCGACTTAAATGGCACGCCAGAGGCAAGCCCGTCTGCCCCGTCCGCACCTGGACAGCGCCCAGCACCAGAACCCCTGGACCCGGTGCACGCCACGACGCCAGACTCCGTTACGACGCCAACACCCTCCACGCGCTCAACACCACCCAAGACCACCGCTGTTTCCATGCAGCCCCGAAACGCACCTACGGACCCTTCTCCTGCCACACCTGCAACTTCACCTGCGACAGAACCACCAAACCTCCAAGGACCGGACCCAACCACCTTCGCTGCATACTCCTCAACACCCGCTCCGCACCCAAACACGCCGTCGAGTTCTGGGACCTGCTCGACACCTCCGCACCAGGCGTTGCCTTCCTGACCGAGACCTGGTGGAATGATTCCTCGGCACCCGACATCGCCATAGCCATCCCGGACGGCAACAAGATCACCCGCAGGGACGCGCCAACGGAATTGGAGGAGGCCTACCCATCGTCCACAAGTCCACCCTCCAGGTCTACACCCACGCAGACGACACCCTCAACACCGCCGAACACCTGCACTTCCAGATCCCCACCGACCCCAACACCACCCTCAGAGGAACACTCAACTACAGACCCCCCGGTCCTCGGGCTCTGTTTAGCGACTCCATCGCAGACCTCGCCAGCACCCATGCACTCGCCTCCACGGACTACATCCTCCTCGGGGACCTGAACTTCCACCTCGAGAACAACAACGACGCCAACTCCGCCACCCTGACCGACAGCCTCGCCGACCTCGGCCGCAGACAACTCGTCACTGAACCCACCCACGCCGCCGGCCACACGCTTGACCCCGTCTTCTCCACAAGCACCCAAGTCACCTTCAACCACACCACCGAACTCCACTGGACCAACCACCGCTGCATCCATTTCACCTTCAAGAAACAAACCACACACCACCGCACCCAACAACTGCCTCGCCGCTACTGGAGCAAAGTCACTGAAGACCAGCTGACCCACACCCTCGCCCAGAACCCACCCAGCGACCCCACCGACCCAGATGCCGCCGCTCGCAACCTCAGACAGTGGATCGATGACTGCGCAAACACCCTCGCCCCGCTCTAGAAACCCTCCAACAGCCACACCAGCAAGAAAGCCACCTGGTTCACCGAAGAGCTACAGACCTTCAAACATACATGCCGGAAACTGGAGAAGAAACGGCTTCACGATCGCACACCGGACAGCCACGCAGCCCACAAGGACGCCACCCGCAGACATCACCAACTCATCAGAACAGCCAAGAGATCTTCCTTCAAAACCCGCCTGGACAACAGCACACACGACAGCAAATAGCTATTCAGCATAGTGAAAGAACTCTTCAACCCCAGCACCAACACCAACGACATCCCGCACTCGAAAGATCTGTGCGACTCACTGGCAACCTTCTTCCATCGCAAGATCACTGACATCCAGGACAGCTTCAACACCTCGGCTGCCCCGACCACGGCAGACCCCACCCCCCGTGAACACTACCTGCATCAACCGGCTGACCTACTGGTCCTACGTCAACGACGACGAGACACGCAAGGTCATGAGCCCCATCCACTCAGGATTACCGTCAGACCCTTGCCCACACCACGTATTCAACAAAGCAGACGCAACCATCGCACCCCAACAACGGAAGGTCATCAACATCTCCTTCGAGACAGCAACATTCCCGGAAAGCTGGAAGCACGCCGAAATCAACGCCCTCCTCAAAAAGCCCAAGGCGGACCCCAAGGACCTCAAGAACTTCAGGCCCATCTCCCGGCTCCCTTTCCCGGCGAAGGTCATCGACAAAATCGCCAACATGCAACTGACCAGTCACCACGAGGACAACAACATCTTAGATCCGTCCCAGTCCGGATTCAGACGAAACCACAGCACGGAGACAGCCCTCATCGCCACCACAGACGACATCAGGCGCCAATTAGACAACGGCGAAACATCAGCCCTCATCCTCCTGGACCTGTCAGCCGCCTTCGACACGGTTTGCCACCGCACACTAAGGACACGCCTCCAAGAAACCGGAATCCAGGAGAAGGCCCTAGACTGGACCACGTCCTTCCTCTCCGGCAGAACCCAAAGAGTCCGCCTCCCACCTTCCGATCCAAAGCCACCAACATCATCTGCGGTGTACCCCAGGGCTCATTCCTCAGCCCGACCTTGTTCAACGTCTTCATGGCCCCCCTCGCACAAGTGGCCCGCCAGCACGACCTGAACATCATCGCCTACGCCGACGACACCCAGCTCATCCTCTCCCTCACCAAGGACCCACACGCCACTAAAACCAACCTCCACGAGGGTATGAAGGCCGTCGCCGAGTGGATGAGGAGCAGCCGTCTGAAACTGAACTCAGACAAGACGGAGGTCCTCATCCTTGGCCCCACCCCCTCTGCCTGGGACGACTCCTGGTGGCTGACCACACTAGGAACAGCACCGACACCCACGGACCCCGCACGTAACCTAGGATTCTTCCTCGACTCCTCCCTCTCCATGTCAAAGCAGGTCAACGCCATCTCCTCCTCCTGCTACAACACCCTCCGCATGCACCGCATGATCTACAAGTGGATCCCATCCGAAACCAGAAGAACGGTGACCCAAGCCCTCGTCAGCAGCAGGCTGGACTACGGCAACGCACTCTATGCAGGAATCCCGGCCAAACACCTAGGACGACTGCAACGCATCCAAAACGCCTGATCCTTAACATCCCTCATCGCAGCTGCATTTCCCCCCACCTAAGAGACCTGCACTGGCTCCCTGTCAACAAGAGGATCACCTTCAAGCTCCTCACCCACGCACACAAAGCACTCCACAACACGGGACCAGCCTACCTGAACAGCAGACTCAGCTTCTACACCCCCACCCGTCCCGCACATCCAACGAACGACCGCCGGTGGCAGATCCTTCTCCTTCCTCACCGCGAAGACCTGGAAAACCCTCCCTACCCATCTGCGGCAGACCCAAGACCTGCTCACCTTCAGAAAACTCCTAAAAAACCTGGCTTTTCGAGCAGTAGCAGCACCCCCATCCCCTCAGCGCCTTGAGACCCTCACGGGTGAGTAGTGCGCTTTACAAGTTACTGATTGATTGAGGTCTACTGGATAAGGTTAAGCGTGGGGCCATCTTGCGCCAAGCTAAACGATATGGCGCAGACATCCTGCTTTTGCAAGAAACGCACCTACTTGGTGTGAGAAGTTGGCCTGATATATGATGTCACTAATTCTAGTGTACACCTTGTATCAGTCCAAACAACCCTTATGGTGATTGGTTGTAAAGTCATCCTTATAGACCAGCTATCCTAGTGGTAGCATGGACAAGAGCAGTCTTAGGCTAAACTCTGTATGGCATGTGAAGCCAGCTGTTATACCATCTGTAATCCCTTGAATACCAAATGAAAGGATACCGCAACAGATATATATAAAAATAGAATGTATTTATTCTAGTCAAACCCTCGGCACTCTTTATGAGATTCGAGGTAAGTACAACACAGTCTTATTTAAGCATACATTAAGTCTCACAGGTAAGTAATACAGTTAGGCCCTAGGGGCCACGCAAACCATATACTAAGTAAGTGGTATAAGAACCACTGTCACGAACACAGGATAGGCCTAGGCCTAGGGAATCGCTGGGGCTACACTATACTACCAAAGGTTAGGAAGTGGGAGGCCCACGGGATTCAGGTGCAGAGTGGAAACACTCACGCGTAATGCGTAAAAGTCAATAGAAATGGAAGTTATTAGTAATGAACAGTTTTAGGACACTTCTGGTATAGCTAGGAAGTCGAGACTCGGAAACTAGACCCTTGGATAGTCAATACCCTTGTGAGCACCGAAGTACTCAAGTTACCTAGCCCACGGACTGCGGGTGCATAGGTGTGAACTTGCGTCGGGTTTCGTCGTTGACTCCTATGGATGCCTGAAGGAAAGTTGCTGACAGGCAGTCAGTGAAGAGTGTCCGGTGGATTCCAAGGATGGAATCAAGAAGGAAGGATACCTGCAAATAGAAAGGACAGAGTCTAGGTCACCAGCCAGGAGCCGGGAAGGAACCAGGAAGGAACCAGCCGATGTCGTGAAGATGCCGGTGAAGAGGTGAAGCTTGTCGCAGCAGCCACGGGTACCAGGAGGCGTCGAGGATGACCAGGACCAGGAGGTGAGGTGTCCCACGAAGGCTCTTGCTGTCGGCGGCGTCGATGTCGAGTCAGGACCCAACAAGCCTTGGCAAGCGGAACCCACGCAGGATGGAGGACTTGCTTCTGGTGCAGACCAGGAAGGTCTGGGGTGCTTCTCTTTCACAGAGGAGCGGGTGCCAGTCTGGAGGAGCCGGACCAGCAAGATGAAAGTAAAGGTTCGTCGTCGCAGAGGCTACTAGCCAACGGGCCAGCAACCGGACAACACGTCGAGCAACACAGGTGCAGAAGGGCCCCACGCAGAACACGTGAAGTGTGGGGAACTGGTCTTCTTTGCAGATGGTGTTCGGGATGGGGGCTTCTCAATTCCCCAAGCACAGCCTCGAGGGAGCCTCGGAAGTCGCGCTAGTCAGGTACTAGCCACTTTTCCCAAGTCGCCGGTCCCACGTCCCTCGTCGCCTCCACGGGTCTCAGCTTCACTGGAGATGTGGATCTGGAAGTCTCAGCGCTGGTCAGTCTCTGCAGTCGTCCCTCGTAGGATTCAGTCGCAAAGCAAGCAGCGGTCGCTGGATGGTGCCTGGTTGCCCAGGGCGGTCACTCCTTGGCCACAAGGGAGATTTCTTCAGTCTTCTTCCTGAGGTCAAATGTCGAAGGTCCAGAGTTTCTGTTCAAGTTGCAGATTCAGGTTAATCTAATTATGAGGGCTCAGCTACCTACTGATATACTAGGCTAGTGGGCTGGGCTACCTGCAAGGTCCCTCCTATGTGTGGGACCAGGAAGGGGGGTGGCTACACCCCCTTTCCTTTGTCCAGTTTCGCGCCAGAGCTGGGGCTGGAGTGCCCCAGAACCGGTTTGAACTGGACTATGCATGGAGCACCTTGTGTGCCCCAGGCATGTCTCATTCCTTTCAGCCCTCCCTGCCCCAATACACTAAAGTCTGTCTGGGGAGGTGCTAGCACCTCCCCAAGCAGGAAACCTATTGTCCAGGCCTCCCTGGCTGGGAGGGCTCCCAGCTGCAGGAGGTCAGACTCGTGTCTGTGGCAGCAGCATCCATTTTGTGATGCTGAGGCTTCGGTGAGAGTTAAACAGCAAAGTAGGATTTTAATATGTCTCTCCCTCTAGAAGAGAGGAATAATATCCTCATCACCAGAAATGGTATGGGGGTATTATTCCAAAGTGTTAGACACCTTACACAACATGTTTTGATAAAGCCAAACCATAGTTACCATAACCGTTTAAGATTATAAGGTACTTTAAGAGTATATGGTAGGCTATATCATAGAACAGCTATAAGGACATGGTTCCGAAAGCTGCAGACAGGCTCAGCTCACGCTAGAGCACCATCTCACATGTTACCAAGCACTATGCCTCCAGGATTGTTAAGGCCTGCCATAGGAGTGGCTGATAGGTACGCATGTGTCTATATATAAGGTAGGTATAGGAATACTACACCTAAGCAAGGAGTGATTACACTACCTTGCCCCAGCTGAGTGATCAGCCAGTTGTGTCATAATGGAAGGCCAGGCCAGGGGTGGCATAATACATGCTGCAGCCGATGGTAGGCCTAGGGTACACCTATGCCTTGGGTACCTAGGGTACACTGTACAGGGTCCAATAAGGTGATCATTACCAATTGGGTATGTACCTAGGGTACATGGAGTCCATTTTATAGAGAGAGCAGACAGCCTGAGAACCTGAATGGCAGGATCTCAGGCCAACTAAGTCAAAAAACCAGCTAGACACTAGGCAAAAAGTTTGGGGGTAACCATAGTGAGATATTCCCCTTCCTACACAACCCCCCCCAAACGAAAGGAGATAAGGCTGTCCTTGACAAGGTAAGCCTATATTGCCTAAGTGGCCATATAAGGAAGAACCAGCACTGGCATGGTTACCCCCTGTCTCATGGTCCACTAAGAAATCCCTCACCCTAAAGGTATCATAGGGTCTCCACCATAGGGAATCTCTACCTTTGGTGTGTCTTTGCAAAGTAAAAGGCTGGTGTTGAGATGGAGTACTGAAGTGAGTGTCCTCAAAGTGAGGCCTCAGCTTCCTCCAATCATCCTCCACCATGGATGCCTTTCTTTCTTTACCTGAGTTGCACTGTGCTCTCAGGGTCAGTCTCTGGCTACCTAAAGCTGGAGGCCGGGTCCCTTTTGTGGGCTTACTGGAGGGACAGGTCAGGTTTGGGGCCCTAAGGTCCCATGTTTGCCTGTGCCCAACAGAATCCCACTGGGGGAGGTCCCTAACTACCTGTTAAGGAGATCCCTCAGGAATTTTTTTAACCATCACCTGGCTAGGGCTACTAGCCAGGCAATCCTCATTCTTTTGATGGGGGGGTTCTTGTGGACAGGGGCCCTCTTGGGGTCCACTGGCCTCCCTGACCTCTGCAGCCCTGGGCTGACTGAGGCAGGGTAGAGAGAGGCAGGCTACCTGCACCAGACTAGGTCCCACCTTGGAAGGGTCCACTGACATCAGAGGCTCTGCCAGGCCAGGCCTGGCTACCTCTGGGGCAGTTCTTTCACAAGGGGTGAGGTCAGATCCCTGAGGAGGCAGACCTTTTCCTAATGTCTGGGGAGAGGGAGACTTTTCTTCCTCCCCACTACTCTCTGTTTGTGTGGAGTGATCCTTAGTTTCAGGCTTCACTACACCTATGTCAGTCTGAGTATGGACTGAGACCATTACAGTCCTGCCAACCTTTTCAGGGAGGCACTCAGTTTGGGTTTGAGCTGTGACTGTCACAGCTCTGCCAATCTCTACAGGGAAGTCTGTCTTTGCCTGGGCTGTGGCTACCACTGCCCTTCCAACCTTTTCAGGGAGGAAATCTACTTGGACAGGGGTTGTGGCTGGCACAACCCCACTACCCTTTTGTGAAAGGCCTACCATTTTGGAATGGGTGTCTTGTTCAACTCCAGCCCAAGCTGAGAGTTCTAAGTCATTCCCCAGTAAGCAGTCTACAGGCAAGGTTGGGGACACTGCCACCCTTTTAGGGCCAATGACACCTCCCCAGCTGAGACATGCCTCTGCCATGGGATGACTATTCTGTTTGCCATCAATGTTAGTTACCTGGTATGAGAAACCAGGCAAAAGCTGCTCAGAGGGAACTAGCCTATGGGCCGCCATAGTGATGCTAGCTCCAGTGTCTCTGTAGGCCTCAGCTTTTCTACCATTGATGTAGGGCTCCTGTCTGTACCTACCCAAAGTGTTGGGACAGGCAGTGAAGTTGGCAAACCCCACGCCACCATCACAGACAAGAGTAGCTGCTGTAGGGGAATTGGCTAAGCCAGGGTGACCCTGTGTTCCCCAAGAAAACCCAACCAAATTTTTGGGGCACTCCCACCACCTGGGGGATTACTGCTGACAGTAATAGGTTGTGTGACAGGAGTAATTGGAGGAACAGTTTTGTTTTTAGCCTTTGGGCAACTGCTGTCAGTTTTCCAATGCCCAGGAATTTTACATTCATGGCAGTAAGGCTTTTTAACTGTGGTAGAGGCGGGTGCTTGGGACCCACCACCCTGTGTGGAGTTTTGGGGCCCTGAGGAAGATTTCTCTTTTGTTTTATCCCCACCCTTCTCTTGAGGCTTGGTGGTATCTTTCTTTTGGTCACCACCCTGATTTTTAGGCCTAATCCTGGTCCTGACCCATTTATATGCCCTCTTTCCCAATTCTTGGGGAGAGGTCAAATCTGAGTCTACCAGGTGTTGATGGAGAAGCTGGTTCTGACAATTACTAAGGATCTGCTCCCTCATAATCAAGTTGTACAATCCTGTATAGTCCTGCACCTTGCTGCCAGTTAACCAACCTTCCAAAGCCTTAGTGGCACAATCCACAAAATCAGACCAGTCCTGTGTCTGTGTCTTCTGGGTGTCTCTGAACAACAACCTATATTGCTCAGTGGTTAAGCCAAACCCATCTATCAGAGCACTCTTCAGGACTTTGTAATTGTTAGCATCCTCCTCACTGACTGTGAGGAGCTTGTCTCTACCTTTGGCAGAAAAGGAGAGCCACAAGATAGCTGCCCACTGACTCTGGGGTACCTGCTGTACTTTGCAGGCCCTCTCCAAAGCAGTCATCCACTTGTGGATGTCATCCCCATTCTGATATGGGGGGACTATCTTGCTTAGGTTTCTATGGTCATAAGACCTATCCCTATCTCTAGGAATGTTGCTGCCACCAGTGGGTTCTGACCCACACAATTTTTGCTCTCTGGCCAGAGCAAGCTTCTCTTTGGCAAGGGCAAGTTCTTCCCTTTCAATCCTCAGTTTGGCTTCCTTCATTCTGGCCTTATGCTCTCTCCTCTGGGGTGAAGTCATCCCCCTGTGGGATGAAGCATTGGAGCTTCTTGAGTGATAGGAGTGGAGAGAGTCCCCTGCGGGAGACCTCCCCCTCCTATCTCTACTTTTAAGATTACTTGGGGGCCTGTAAGGGAAGCTCCCATGCAAGCTCCCATGCAAGCTTAAGTTAGCCTGACTAAGTCTTCTGACTGGGGTCTTGCTACCTCCCTCTTCCTCTGAGGTCTCTTCTGACTCAGCTGTATCAGTTAAATCAGGGGTCTCTTCTGTGGAGGGGAGGCCCTTATCTACAGCTATGGCACCATACTTGGCAGCTCTTTCAGCATCATAGGCCTCCAGAAGCTCCACTAGCTGTCTAAGGGTAGGGTTGGAACCCTGTTTTAATCTCCTGGAGGTACACAGTTGTCTCATCTCCTGGAAAGTGAATGCATCATATCTAGAGGGAATCTGTCTAGGATTCTCCCCTCCTGAGGGAGTATCAGTGTGATCTCCATTCAGGGACATGATTCTAGTGAGGGTGTGGTGTGTGCACCTACCTACACTAGTTGTATCTACTAAACCTCTCTAGTAGTTGTAGTCAGGCTGTGCTAGTGTAACGCCCTGAACGTCTCAGGATCGTTTAACAGACACGACAATGAGGACGCAACCACTTGTGAAGGGTTAGTTCTTTTAATGAAGGCAAATAAAATACAAAGAACAAACAAAAGTTATAGTCACTGGAATCCTCCAGGCTAAGTACGTTACCAGCCCACAGCACGGATGGTCCTAACCGTCCTCTGCATATACGCCGATCCCGGCGTATGCCAACAGAGGGCAGAAATGAAATGGCCGACAATGCCAATCGGTAGGCTGTGAGGGGCACGAAGAGTGTTGGGGAGAATCGAGGAGTCAGGGAAACACCCAGCCGGGGTCTCTACCTGAAGGGAGCAGCCGCTGAACCTCTTCCTCAGACTGCACCGGGACGCGGAGTCACCTCCTGGTGATGCGTCACCGATACCCCAATCACAAGCAAGAAGACTGAACCGAGAGCAGCCGCTCGATCGATCCTGTGGACTTCCGAGTCTGTAACGCGGCAAACACCTCCTGGTGTGCGTTACAGCTGGCAGTCCCTGTGTCTCTGGTCGGGCTGGGAGTTACGACTCCAACCAGCAAAAGCGCCACTGCGCTTGGACTCAGCCGAGTCAAAAAGCGAAGCTCAATGGTTGACCGGTAGAGCTTCCGGGTCCTTCACAGGTGACGATGGGGCAAGACACGGCCCAGGGAGTAACGACTCGACCTACCTCCGTTCTTGCCTTACTGGAGCACCACTCCGGAACACTGCTCTTCACGAAGCAGGTACGTCGGTGTAAACACAATATCCGACAGCCTTGTACCTCCCGGTTCCTCCCTTTATAGGGCGTGTTTTCCTTGAGTTATGTAACAGCTCTCCTGTTTACATAAGGGCGTGTTTCCCTTGAGTTATGTAACAGCTCTCCTGTTTACATAAGGGCGTGTTTCCCTTGAGTTATGTAACAGCTCTCCTGTTTACATAAGGGCGTGTTTCCCTTGAGTTATGTAACAGCTCTCCTGTTTACATAAGGGCGTGTTTCCCTTGAGTTATGTAACAGCTCTCCTGTTTACATAAGGGCGTGTTTCCCTTGTATGACAGGAATTCTTGACAGTACATCCTCCCTCTCAGCGGCTCCCCACGGGTCCAGCGCTGGCAGGAAAACGCCGATGGAACAAGGAGACCAAGCGCGGAGCATGAACCCCTTCAGCCGGTTCCCATGAATGCTCCTCCGGGCCATAGCCTTTCCACGCAACCAGGTACCACAGCTTCCCCCTGCGCCATTTGGACGCCCGTATGCCCGACACTTCATACTCCACCTCCGACTCCACGCATACCGGCCTAGGTGTCCCAGACGGCTTGGAGGGTGCTGGTTTGAGCAATGATACATGAAAGACAGGGTGTATCCGCAATGACTGGGGCAAGCACACCTTCACGTTCACGGGACCCATACCCTTGGTAATTCGATAGGGGCCCATGTACTTGGGATGGAACACACTGTTCTTTCGAAACCTCATGTTTCTTGTGGATATCCAGACGTAGTCTCCAGTGCGGTACAGTGGCCCGGGCCTTCTCTTCCTATCTGCCGCAGCCTTGTATCTTCTCTTGGCCTCTATTAGGACAGCCCTTGAGCGCATCAACGTGTCTTTTATGTGTGCCACCCTGTCCGCTGTGGCGGGAATCCTGTCCTCTCTGAACGGATGTAGAAATGGCAAGAACCTGGGATGTTGGCCATAGTTGCTATAGAACGGAGATGACTGTGTGGAGCTGTGAGTGGCGTTGTTATAGGCTATCTCTGCAACCCATAGCAAGTCGACCCATTATTCCCTGCCCTGGTCCACAAAACATCGCAGATACTGTTTGAGCGTTTGGTTCAGGCGCTCGGTTTGGCCGTCTGTTTGAGGGTGGTAGCTGGTGGACAGGGCGGTCTTAACATGCAGCGCAGTGCACCAAGTCTTCCAGAATTGCGCAGTAAACTGCGACCCCCGGTCCGACACGATCACCCCAGGTAATCCATGCAGTCGTACCACATTCTTTAGGAGTAGTGACGCCAATTCCCCGGCCGTAGGGACTCTCTTGCAGGGGATGAAGTGCCCCATTTTCGTCAAGTAATCCACCACCACCAGTATTGCCGTCATCCCCTGGTCTACCGGTAGGCCCACCACGAAGTCCAGTGATATGCTATCCCATGGTCTATCCGGGGTCGGAAGTGGATGTAAGAGCCCTTGGGTTCGGCCATGGTCGGCCTTCATGGTAGCACACGTAGGACACTCCTGTCCCCACCTCCTGACATCCACTCTCATGGTTGGCCACCAGAAATGCCGTCCCATGCTAGCCACCGTTTTTTCAAAGCCCAAATGTCCTGCGCATGGAGAGTCATGGCACCAGATGAATGCTTGTTTCCTTAGCCTAGGCGTGGGTATCAATAGGCACCTGCCCTTCAGGGGTATCCCGTCCTTCAGCTGCCATTCTCTGTGACTGAGGAGCCACCTCCGCCATGCGAATGACCTGATCCCTCTCTTTATTCCCCTCAGGAAAGTATCCGGTTGGATAACCCCCAATACCATCCTCGGGGAAATGATGGAACGCTCGGTTGCAGGCAATGGTTCCTTAACTGCAGATTGACGGGACAGGGCGTCCGCCTTCCGGTTTTCCGTCCCCGGCCGATATGTGATGCGGAAGTTGAACCCCGCAAAGAAGATCATCCACCGCAGCTGCCTGGGAGAAAGGTGTCTTGTGGCCGTCATGAACTGTAGGTTCCGATGGTCCGTGTACACCAATACCACATGTCTTGCCCCCATCAACCAATGCCTCCATTCGGTGAAGGCGTCCTTGATTGCGAGAAGCTCCTTCTCCGCAATATGGTAGTTGCGTTCGGCGTCGTTGAGTTTGCGGGACATGTACGCAACGGGATGAAGCACCCCTGTGTCGTGGTTGCGTTGGGACAAGATAGCCCCCAGCGCCACATCCGACGCGTCCGCTTCCACCACGTAGGGGAGATCCGGATCGGGGTGAGCCAACACCGGCGCCTTACCAAAGGCGCTTTTCAGGGCCTCAAAGGCTTTGTTCGCTTCAGGGGACCAGACAAACTCCTTGGACTTCCTCAGTAGCTGTGTGATTGGGGCCACCACTCCTGAAAATCCATCTATAAACCGCCTGTAAAAGTTGGCGAAGCCAATGAAACTTTGGACGTCCTTCACGCTTTGGGGCACCGGCCATTCTTTCACCGCCTTGATCTTTCGTTCTGCCATCTCCTGTCCCTCTGGACTCAGCATCACTCCGAGGAATTCCACGGATGTGACGTGGAAGTCACACTTGCTGAGTTTACAAAACAGCATGTTTTCCCTCAGCTTTTGGAGCACAGCTTTGACGTGGTGTACGTGCTCCTCCACACTGGACGAATAGATGAGGATGTCGTCGATATATACGACCACGTAGATATCCAACTCCTCTCTGAATACCTCATTCAAAAAGTACTGAAAGGCTGCCGGGGCGTTGCACAGACCGAACGGCATGACGAGGTACTCAAAAAGGCCGAACCTGGTCTTAAAGGCGGTCTTCCACTCGTCTCCGTCCCTCATGCGCACCAGATGGTATGCCCCTTTCAAATCCAACTTGGTGTAGATACGAGCTTTCTTGACCTGTTCCAGAAGTACACTGATGAGAGGCAAGGGGTACCGATTTTTTATGGTTATCGCATTCAATGCCCTAAAGTCCACACAGGCTCTCAGCTCCCCATTAGCCTTCGGGATGAAGAAGAGTGGCGAGGCGGCCGGAGACTTGGACGGGCGGATGAATCCTAGCTTGAGGAGTTTATCCAGGTACCCCCGGAGATGCACGTTTTCAGGCTCCGTCAGGGCATACAGCCTGCCGCTGGGAACGCTGGCCCCTGGCACCAGGTCGATCTGGCAGTCAAACTGTCTATGTGGTGGTAGCACTTCCGCCTTCACCTCATCAAATACATCCTCAAAACTTTGATAAGCCTGGGGGAGAGCCACATCTTTTTCTGCCGCTGTAGCCACCGTCTGACTCCCGCTCTCATCTGCGTCAAGGGATTCCGTTCTTATTCCACAATGCAGGATGCAATACGGTGACGTCATTTCGATGCGATGTGTTGGCCAATCCACAAAGGGGTTGTGTTTCTGTAGCCACGGCAATCCCAATATGACGCCATATTGGGGCGCTCGGATGATGTTAAAATCGATTTGTTTCAAATGGTTCCTCCCATATCTCATCGGAAGGACCCCCGTGTGCTGTCCGATGGGCCCCGTCACCAATCGCCTTCCGTCTACCGCATAGACGTCTTCGGGTACTGCTTTGGGAAGAAGCACTAGCCCTAGCCTGCATGCCTCGTTGTGGTCCATAAACATGTCAGTGGCCCCTGAATCCACCATGGCCACAACGGGTATCCACTGGTCATGCACTCCCACGTGCACCGTGATAAACAGGTGTCGTTGTCCCTTAGTGACCGAGTTGGAAAGTGAAGGGATGGATGAGTGACTCCGAGATGCCCCTTCTCTGGTCTTGGAGTCCTCTAGTTTTCCGCCGGTATGCCCACCACGGCTGTTACCGACCGGTTGGCCCGATAACGTGACGTCTTCGGTTTGGCAGGGCATTCACGTACGTAGTGGCCTTTTTTGCCACAATATAGGCACAATCCTTGTTTACGGCGTGACTCTTTCTCCGTGGCTGTGAGGCTCGCTCGTATTGCGCTGATGTCCATGGGTTCTCCCTTGGATGCGGTGGAAGTTTCAGGACTTCCCACCGTCACATAGGATGGAAGGGATTTTCCTTTTCTCCCATGATCCCCCTTTCTTTCACTTAGCCTATGTTCCAGCCGTAATACCAGGTTGATAAGGCCCTCACATGTCTTGGGTTGAGGGTCAATATGAGCCACGGCGTCCTTGAGCTCATCGCACAGCCCTTGATGGAAGAGCGCCGTCTGTTTAGCAACAGGCCACTTGGTTTCCGCAACCAGCCTTCGGAACGCGTTGAGATACTGCACCAGGTCGTTGGATCCCTGTCTCAACTCAAGCATTTCACGGTCCGCCGTGTACGAGTCAGCCCTTCTGTCGAATACCTTCAAGAATTCCTCGCGAAAAGCACCCCAATCACATAAGAGGGGGTCGTCCCTGCTCACCAGAGGTACGGCCCATTGTGCCGCGTTTCCAGCCAAATAGGATATAAGGAAAGCCACACGAGCCTGACTCGTGGGGAACGCCTTTGGTTTGCACGATAAATGTAGCGCCACTTGTGTGAGGAATACCTGCACTGTGTTAGGATCCCCACTGTACCTCTCTGGTGTTGCCAAGGGGATGGCTACCGGCATTTCCACTACTACCGCAGGGGTCTGGTTCGTGAGGGAGGTGCTGGGCGTGAGCGAGTCCAATTGGATAGCATCCAGTCTGGCTTTTACATCGGCTGTTTCTTGCCTAGAGGCAGCCACTTCAACTTGCATGGCCGCTAAAGCAGCCAGCACATCATCAAGTGTTGCCATGTCTGTTATAGACCGGGAGACAGTTAGTGTTAGTAAGGTCGGATATTTTGTAACGCCCTGAACGTCTCAGGATCGTTTAACAGACACGACAATGAGGACGCAACCACTTGTGAAGGGTTAGTTCTTTTAATGAAGGCAAATAAAATACAAAGAACAAACAAAAGTTATAGTCACTGGAATCCTCCAGGCTAAGTACGTTACCAGCCCACAGCACGGATGGTCCTAACCGTCCTCTGCATATACGCCGATCCCGGCGTATGCCAACAGAGGGCAGAAATGAAATGGCCGACAATGCCAATCGGTAGGCTGTGAGGGGCACGAAGAGTGTTGGGGAGAATTGAGGAGTCAGGGAAACACCCAGCCGGGGTCTCTACCTGAAGGGAGCAGCCGCTCAACCTCTTCCTCAGACTGCACCGGGACGCGGAGTCACCTCCTGGTGATGCGTCACCGATACCCCAATCACAAGCAAGAAGACTGAACCGAGAGCAGCCGCTCGATCGATCCTGTGGACTTCCGAGTCTGTAACGCGGCAAACACCTCCTGGTGTGCGTTACAGCTGGCAGTCCCTGTGTCTCTGGTCGGGCTGGGAGTTACGACTCCAACCAGCAAAAGCGCCACTGCGCTTGGACTCAGCCGAGTCAAAAAGCGAAGCTCAATGGTTGACCGGTAGAGCTTCCGGGTCCTTCACAGGTGACGATGGGGCAAGACACGGCCCAGGGAGTAACGACTCGACCTACCTCCGTTCTTGCCTTACTGGAGCACCACTCCGGAACACTGCTCTTCACGAAGCAGGTACGTCGGTGTAAACACAATATCCGACAGCCTTGTACCTCCCGGTTCCTCCCTTTATAGGGCGTGTTTTCCTTGAGTTATGTAACAGCTCTCCTGTTTACATAAGGGCGTGTTTCCCTTGAGTTATGTAACAGCTCTCCTGTTTACATAAGGGCGTGTTTCCCTTGAGTTATGTAACAGCTCTCCTGTTTACATAAGGGCGTGTTTCCCTTGTATGACAGGAATTCTTGACAGCTAGGCCCTTCAACCTACAACAACTAAGTCCAGTAGGACTTAAGTATTTATAATCTATGTTATATGTACCTAAACAATATCTGTGTGATCTTTCAATTTAGTATCTCAAGATTACAATGGTATTACAACAGCAAGCTCAGATCCCAACCGCTGCTCACCAATGTGAGAAGTTGCCCTGATATATGATGTCACTAATTCTAGTGTACACCTTGTATCAGTCCAAACAACCTTTATGGTGATTGGTTGTAAAGTCAACCTTATAGACCAGCTATCCTAGTGGTAGCATGGACAAGAGCAGTCTTAGGCTAAACTCTGTATGGCATGTGAAGCCAGCTGTTATACCATCTGTAATCCCTTGAATACCAAATGAAAGGACACCACAACAGATATATATATAAATAGAATGTATTTATTCGAGTCAAACCCTCAGCACTCTTTATGAGATTTGAGGTAAGTACAACACAGTCTTATTTAAGCATACATTAAGTCACACAGGTAAGTAATACAGTTAGGCCCTAGGGGCCACGCAAACCATATACTAAGTAAGTGGTATAAGAAAGACTGTCACGAACACAGGATAGGCCTAGGCCTAGGGAATCGCTGGGGCTACACTATACTACCAAAGGTTAGGAAGTGGGAGGCCCACGGGATTCAGGTGCAGAGTGGAAACACTCACGCGTAATGCGTAAAAGTCGATAGAAATGGAAGTTATTAGAAATTAACAGTTTTAGGACACTTCTGGTATAGCTAGGAAGTCGAGACTCGGAAACTAGACCCTTGGATAGTCAATACCCTTGTGAGCACCGAAGTACTCAAGTTACCTAACCCACGGGCTGCGGGTGCATAGGTGTGAACTTGCATCGGGTTTCGTCGTTGAATCCTATGCATGCCTAAAGGAAAGTTGCTGACAGGCAGTCAGTGAAGAGTGTCCGGTGGATTCCAAGGATGGAATCAAGAAGGAAGGATACCTGCAAGCAGAAGGGACAGAGTCTAGGTCACCAGCCAGGAGCCGGGAAGGAACCAGGAAGGAACCAGGCGATGTCGTGAAGATGCAGGTGAAGAGGTGAAGCTTGTCGCAGCAGCCACGGGTACCAGGAGGCGTCGAGGACGACCAGGACCAGGAGGTGAGCTGTCCCATGAAGGCTCTTGCTGTCGGCGGCGTCGAAGTCGAGTCAGGACCCAACAAGCCTTGGCAAGCGGAACCCACGCAGGATGGAGGACTTGCTTCTGGTGCAGACCAGGAAGGTCTGGGGTGCTTCTCTTTCACAGAGGAGCGGGTGCCAGTCTGGAGGAGCCGGACCAGCAAGATGAAAGTAAAGGTTCATTGTCGCAGAGGCTACTAGCCAACGGGCCAGCAACCGGACAACATGTCGAGCAACACAGGTGCAGAAGGGCCCCACGCAGAACACGTGAAGTGTGGGGAGCTGGTCTTCTTTGCAGATGGTTCTCAGGATAGGGGCTTCTCAATTCCCCAAGCACAGCCTCGAGGGAGCCTCGAAAGTCGCGCTAGTCAGGTACTAGCCACTTTTCCCATGTCGCCGGTCTCACGTCCCTCGTCGCCTCCACGGGTCTCAGCTTCGCTGGAGATGTGGATCTGGTTCAGAGGTGTCTGGAAGTCTCGGCGCTGGTCAGTCTCTGCAGTCGTCCCTTGTAGGATTCAGTCGCAAAGCAAGCAGCGGTCGCTGGATGGTGCCTGGTTGCCCAGGGTGGTCACTCCTTGGCCACAAGGGAGATTTCTTCAGTCTTCTTCCTGAGGTCGAATGTCGAAGGTCCAGAGTTTCTGTTCAAGTTGCAGATTCAGGTTAATCTAATTTAGCAGGGCTCAGATACCTACTGATATACTAGGCTAGTGGGCTGGGCTACCTGGAAGGTCCCTCCTATGGGTGGGACCAGGAAGGGGGGTGGCTACACCCCCTTTCCTTTGTCCAGTTTCGCGCCAGAGCTGGGGCTGGAGTGCCCCAGCACCGGTTTGAACTGGACTATGCATGGAGCACCTTGTGTGCCCCAGGCATGTATCATTCCTTTCAGCCCTCCCTGCCCCAATACACTAAAGTCTGTCTGGGGAGGTGCTAGCAACTCCCCACGCAGGAAACCTATTGTCCAGGCCTCCCCAGCTGGGAGGGCTCCCAGCTGCAGGAGGTCAGATGCGTGTCTGTGGCAGCAGCATCCATTTTGTGATGCTGAGGCTTCGGTGAGAGTTAAACAGCAAAGTAGGATTTTAAAATGTCTTACCCTCTAGAAGGGAGGAATAATATCCTCATCACCAGAAATGGTATGGGGGTATTATTCCAAAATGTTAGACACCTTACACGACATGTTTTGATAAAGCCAAACCATAGTTACCATAACCGTTTAAGATTATAAGTAGGCTTTCCTGTTTTCAGTTTCTATTTTTGGGGAATTCTGGTGGGGTTTTTTCAGTTTTTTCAGTACCTTAAAAAACAGTGGTTATCAGTGGTTACACATTTTTGTGCCATTAAAAACAACAGAAACTGTTTTTTTCCGTTGTTTATAGAATTCTAATTTAATTTTAATTATTGCTTGCCTTCTGCACTGATAGTTCCTGTGTATAGTTAGCGTATGCACAGGGTATATGAGGTGCAAATAAATTTTTACTGCACCAGAAAGGACTACAAAGTCAATAGCATTCTTCATTATCTCTGAAGATTGTAAAGATGCTTTCAGCATACCATCTCGCAAGTGACAAGTATCTCTTTCAGGGAAGCACTTCAGCTCAGGTATCGATTTTGACAGGCCATCATACAACTCTTTCATATACGTAGCTGAATACAAACAATATCACTCCAATCTTTATTAACCCCTTCAGTGCCCGCCCCTTTCCCCGCCCTGTGCCGGCGCTTTCATTAGCGGGCGGGGTCTATGACGAGCTGGACTCGTCATGGGCACAGCGCAACCGCGGCCCATGACGAGTCCAGCTCGTCATGGGCACTGAAGGGGTTAAACTTGGTAGGAACATTTTTTCAGCAACATTCCATGTGACACTGCGTTCCATGTTTACCAAACACCTGTGTCATGTTATCACCACTATCTCAGATGCTTGGTGACAACTTTCTTTTCACATATACCTGTCACTACATCTTGCATTGAAAGTTTAAAGCCTGGGGTGTTTGGCTATTCACTTCAATCATACTGACTCACTAGAAAAGGGGGCAGATGTATTAAAGGATTTCGCCCATTCTCTGTCTGTGGGTAAATGTGATGATACATATTAGGAAAGATTCTTATGAAACCAGCCATTTTATCTATCAGTGAAATCAAATGTAGCCAAAATATCAAATATGATTTTGATATTTCCCAATTCGCTACAGTTTAGAACATAACTAAATAAGACCTAAAGCATGCATATAAACACTGTATCTTTAGACCAAAGATCACAAAACTGAAAAAGGCAGGAGGAAGAAGAGACAATGTTTTAGTGACATCCCTAAACAACAAAACTCAAGCAGACTAATGTTAGCCCAGTCTTTCTTGATGCTATCTTGTATAACAAAGTTACATTGTATTGGCCCCTTAAGGAAGAAATAAAAATGAATCTTTCACTCATCTTTTCCTTTCTTTGAATGGCACTTAGTTTGTGGTCGCAAAGGTGTTTTTTCAGTGTTTATATGTTTACACCGGTGATGGCAATTTTTCCTTTCGGTCGGGTTTTATCAGTTATTATAGGTTTAAACCTAAAACCAGATAGCCTAATTATAAGGTACTTTAAGAGTATATGGTAGGCTATATCATAGAACAGCTATAAGGACATGGTTCCGAAAGCTGCAGACAGGCTCAGCTCATGCTAGAGCACCATCTCACATGTTACCAAGCACTCTGCCTCCAGGATTGTTAAGGTCTGCCATAGGAGTGGCTGATAGGTACGCATGTGTCTATATATAAGGTAGGTATAGGAATACTACACCTAAGCAAGGAGTGATTACACGACCTTGCCCCAGCTGAGTGATCAGCCAGTTGTGTCATAATGGAAGGCCAGGCCAGGGGTGGCATAATACATGCTGCAGCCCCTGGTAGGCCTAGGGTACACCTATGCCCTGGGTACCTAGGGAACACTGTACAGGGTCCAATAAGGCGATCCTTACCAATTGGGTATGTACCTAGGGTACATGGAGTCCATTTTAGAGAGAGAGCAGACAGCCTGAGACCCTGAATGGTAGGATCTCAGGCCAACTAAGTCGAAAAACCAGCTAGACACTAGGCAAAAAGTTTGGGGGTAACCATAATCAGATGTTCACCTTCCTACACTTGGTAATAGACTTCCCTGTCTGACGCGATTTGGGTTTGTACAGGTCTTCCATTCGGGATTCACTAGAGGTTCACGGGGTGTAGCAAAACTAATCCACCGTAAAATCCCCTTTGTCCATGAGAAAACATGGACGGATCCCCAAGGTAGATGTCATAGTCACGGGTTTGGTATACGGCCAATTGTTTGTCCTCGGATCTATATATGCCCCCATTCACATGGAACTTGATTGAACGCTTGATGCAATTTTGGGTTGAAATCCCTCCGGGGCTGTCCCTAGTCGGGGGTGATTGGAATGACACGATTAGCCCTTCTATAGACAGATGGCATAGTGCAGGGAATATGGCAGAGGCCCGGAAGTCAAAACTGAGATCCATGATGCCGGGACTAAATTGGGTTGATACCTGGAGACAACATCATTCCACTGAACCGGGGTACACCTATTTCTCTAGCGCTCATGGGTCCGTCTCCCGTATAGATTACATTTTCCTGTCAGAAGCGTACTTACTTGCGGTGGCCGAAATATTGCCCGGGTCCTTTCGGACCACTCCCCATTGCAGCTGGACCTGTGACTAGACACCGAACGCCCACCCATCTGTTGGCGCTTATCGCCAGGGCTCCTGCTCAATGATAAATATAGGTCACATATGCATAACGCCCTTGCAGAATATCTTTTGCATAACGCTGGAGCAGTGGGGACGCCTGCGGTCCTGTAGGGGGCAATGAAGACCGCACTGCGTGGGACAGACATTGCATACTGCACCGCACAACGTAAGCTGTGCTGTGAAAAACTTGTGCAATTGGAGGCCCAGCTGCTGGCTATGGAGCGTGGTGCGAATGGGCTTGACTCGCGCAGACAATTACTCTATATTCATCGTATTTACACCAATGAGCTGCTGGATGAGGCCTGGGTGGCCCGGTTGGCTAACCGTAGTAGAATATATCAGTGGGGTGACAAATCAAATGCTTTACTGCACCGTTTGTGTCAAAGAGCACTCTGCCCCATTTTCCTCCCGAGTCTGCGCGATCCAGACGGGAGAGTTCTTACGGACTCTCGACAAATAGCTGAAAGCTTTGAGGATTATTATGCGGAGCTATACGCCCCCGGGAGATTATATCACCACAGCTAGTTCAGAAGTTTATTGATTACTTTTTTTGGGGGGGTGGTTTTGACTTGGCTGACATCCTATCTGAGTGGGCGCACTCAGAGGGTTGCTCTTAAGCCATATGAATCCAATCCAAAACAGCTCTGGTGCGGTGTACCTCAGGGCTCAGCCTTGAGCCCTCTACTTTTTAACCTCTACCTAGCCCCATTGTTCTCTCTGATTGCCAACTGGAAAGTGAAAGCGATTTCGTACGCTGACCACACCCAGTTGGTTTTCTCATTTAAGGAGCAGACGGCTGATGTTTTTAAGAATTTTAAAGGTTGCTTGCGAGACATAGCTCTATGGATGAACTCTAATAAATTAATGCTTAACGCTGGGAAGATAGAAGTTTTGTTTTTCGGGCAGGGCCCAGTCCCAGTTGCAGATTTATGGTGGCCGGCAGAAATGGGCCCACCGCCTTTCCCCACCAAATGTATTCGAAATTTGGGGGTGAGATGGGAGGCTGACCTTTCCTTCCTAGCCCAAATACAGCAGGTTTCTGCAATCTGTTTCAGCAAATTAAAAAATCTCCGGAAAGTTTTGTACTTTTTACCGGAAGACTGCCGCACATCACTAGTATATTGCCACAGTTACATCTAGGCTAGACTACGCCAATGGCCTGTATCTTGGCCTTCCCAAATACGCCATTCATCGCCTTCAGATGATACAGTATGCGGCTGCGAGACTGGTTTGTCGTATACCGTGTCGACACCATGTCTCTCCGCATCTTCAGAAGCTCCACTGGTTGTCAGTGGAGAAAAGAATCATATTTAAGGCCATGACGTTGGCCTATCGGGCTCTGAACGGAAAATGCCCGATATCTCTGAAGGAAAGACTGTGCTTATACAAGCAAAATTGTGCGCTGCGATCTAATTCCCATATATTGCTGCGCACCTCACGCTTTGTGAAATCACGCATGGGTGGCAGAACATTCACGGTCAGAATGGCCTTACTGTGGAATGCTCTACCAGGTCACTTGCGGCAGGCAAATTCAGAAACTTGTTTTCGCAAGGCTTTGAAGACGTGGCTCTTTAAGGCAGATTAATAAAGGGCGGTTAGCTCTCTACCCTCTCTGACTTAATTTTTACCTGATGTTCCAGCGCCAGGACACCCCTGTTAGGGGTAGCTGTCGCGCTTTATAATTTTCAGTATTATTATTATTATTATTTATGACTTGCCTCTGTGTGCCCTTTCGGACTAAGTACGAGATTACCTTGATGCCCCAATAACGACAGAGAAGATTCAGGAAGCACTGTCTGGGATGCACTCTGGCAGGGCTCCCGGCCCAAATAGCTTTCCATGTGAATTTTATAAGAAGTACCAATCCATATTCACTGTTCCTTACCTTGCCGCACTCCATGCTGCTTCTGCCGACTAATCTCTTCCAGTAGATTGGCGTCACGCTGAGATAGTGGTGTTCCTGAAGCCAGGCTGACCCCCGAACTTCACTCCTCATATCGCCCGATATCGCTCCTTTTTTTGATAATCAAGTTTATTGAAATTGAGACAAACTACAAATTTACATTGGCAGCGAAATCAAGCACAATATCTGAATAATATGCAACAGTGTGATAGATGACAGAAACTCGTAAGACATTCTTCAGGGTAGAATCTTGCATGAAGGCACCATTAATCATAAAAAACACCACACACCCCCTTAGGGTAATAGGTTGAACCATTTACCCCAAATCTTTCCAAAACGTTCGGGGCAGCCCCGGGCTTCAAAGAGGGATTCTTCTTGAGTTCCACACCAGTCTACCTCTCGTCGCCATTTCCGTAAAGTAGGGGACCAATATCGCTCCTTAATGTCGAGGCTAAACTACTTGCCAAGATTATAGCCAATCGTATAGTCCCGCACATCTCTGATCTGGTCCATTTGCACCAAGTGGGCTTCATGCCGGGCCATGCCATGCGCCTTAACATCTGACGCGCTCATGATGCAGTTGGCTCGGTGGGCCTTCTGGCCGAGCCGGCTGCTCTATTGCTAGAAGACATGGATAGGGCCTTTGATTCCTTGAGCTGGACATATCTCTTTGCATTCCTCAGTAGTTTTAATTTTGGCCCTCGCCTTCTGCAATATATCCAAATTCTATACACTGATATCACCATCTCTGTCCATGTGGCGGATGCCGTCTCGCCAACCTTTCCCATCGGACGCGGCACTCGTCAGGGCTGCCCTCTCTCTCCATATCTTTTTGCACTTGCTATGGAGCCTCTTGTGGCATCGATGCACAGCTAAGGGGGTTTGAGTGGCCGGCATCGGATCGTATAGCTCTATATACGGACAATGTATTATTTTTCCTTACGAGACCTGACCATTCAGGACCTAGACTCCTCAGGATCATGCAGATCTTTGGCGAAACATCTGAGTTATATATGAACTCTGCCAAATCCTACCTATGGCCCTTGTGTGGGGTAGACCCGTTGGGCCAATGGTCCGAGGAGGTTACTGTGGTGCAGGATGGCTTCAAATATCTGGGGGGTTTCTTAGTCTCCTCACAACCCCTGTCTTGGGAAAGAAACTTAGCCCCTCTGTGGGCGCAAATCAAGGAGCAGACTCACTTTTGGTCAAATCTACCACTCTCCCTATTCGGGAGGTCAGCCATCTTCAAGATGGTCTCCCTGCCCCTCTTACTATACCAACTCACCCACATTTGATATCGCCTGGTTGGTTCACCCAACTAAACTTTACTCTCTGACATTTTCTATGGGGGGTGGTTCGGCTTGGGTGGCATTAAAGACGTGCTTTCAATCCATCGATTGCAGCAGACTGGCAACGCCAGATGTCCAGGCGTATTCTGCGGCATTGCATCTCCTCATATTGAACGATTGGTGGTATGGCAACAGATCAGACCCTGCGTACGCACTCGAGCGATGACTGATGGACACCGTGCCCCTACATACGCTTCTGTATGCAGGCTCGGCCCAGAAAGCTTTGCCTCCGGTGACTGTCACAGTCTTTCAACTGTGGAAACGCACGCTCCAGCAGCTGGGGTGGTGGGGAAGAATAACAAAAGAGGCTCCACTCTGGCACAATGGCCTCAAGCCACAGCTCGCTGGGCTTCCTGGCTTCTCGGGATAGGAGGCTATAGGAATCTCCACTGTAGGAGATGTCCTCCTTGGACAGACCCTAAAGTCCTTTCAGGAGTTATAGCAAGAGCACGTGATGCCTCAGTCACAATTCTATAAATACCTCCAGTTCTGTCATGCCTTCTCTCCATATCTTGGACTCGAGGAAATCATACCCGACTTCAGCCCTCTTGAGGCAAACATTTTCATAGGAGAACTGGGGGAACACAAGATTGCCAAAATATATTGCACACTCGTCACAAATAGCCACACAACATTATCTAATACATGGGAGGCTTGGCAGACAGACCTGGGCCCTTTGGATGATGAAGACTTAACCGAGGCGCTGTCATCCCCTTGAAGTGCCGCCATAGCGACTCGGCTTCGATACATGCATTTTAAATATCTACATAGGGTATATTATACTAGACATCGACTCTGGGGGGCTGGACTTCTCGCCTCTCTGCTCTGTTTGCGATGCCAGGCGGCCGTGGGTACTTTCATCCATACTGTGTGGTTTTGCACATCTCTCTCATGATTCTGGCACGGGGTCATTGCATATCTGTCGCTGGTCTTAGGTTTAGACAGCCCTCATCCACCCCGGCTAACTCTTCTGCACATAACTGATGATAATGGGGGAAATATCTATAATCGTCACTTACTGCTATTGGACCTCACACTTGCGAAGCGAGACATTGCGAAGGCCTGGAAGGATACCTCCCCGCCCTCTCTCGGGGCCTGGAAGAGGGGCCTGGATTTTTGTATGGGACTAGAGATACCCATATTCTCTGCGCGGGGCTGTCCCTAGAAACATCCCAAGGTATGGTGGAGATGGGCAGCCTTCTGAGGAATTTACTCACAACCTATTCCAGATCGCACGATAGAGTGACACTATTCATGACAACCACTAGGTTGGATGAAGGCGGTATTAGCGATTTAACTCTTTACTTTGGGGTTGACTCGACATGTATCATATCACATACTGGATATATGATTGTTAATGTAATATGTTGTTAGGCATATGATTCTTTTTGCATGTTTGGACACAAAATGTCGACATCAATATTTGTACTATGTTTATTTTGCTATTATGGTATAGGGAGACAGCCTTTACAATGAAACTATTACAACGCATGCCATTACATCGCATGTCATTGCAACCCAAAAGGTGTGCAGCAGTGGGTAGAAGGTGTTGGATTTAACTCCAACCCCTTTCCTACTGTTGCACACACTGGAGTTGTAATAGAAAATTAATCTATTCCAACTTCCAGCGCCCCCCCGACAGAAAGTCGGAGTAAAAGTTTGCGTTGCAACGGCCTGCAATGTAATGGCATGCGTTGTAACGTCATCTATTCTAAGGTATATGGCCTTAACAGGCTATTTTGGCTGTTGACAATAAAATGTTGTTGTGAAAAAAACAAAGTAGTACCTCTGTCTGACAGGACCTCCTTGGGGAACCCAAGTCTGGAAAATATTCCCAGGAGGGCCCGGCCACTACAAGAGCTGTAGTGCTCCTTAGGGAAATAGCCTCTAGATATCTAGTTGCATGGTTCACCACAACTAGGATAAAACTATGTCCAGATGCTGTTGGAGAGTTTAACCCCTTCAGCGCGGCGCGGATTACGGCGCCGTGCTGAAGGTTCCGTGCGCGGGCGGGGCCATGTTGGAGCGGTTCCGTTATGCGCACAGCGCAACCGACGCGCATGACGGAACCGCTCCGTCACTCGCATCGAAGGGGTTAAGCGGCCTACAATGTCTATCCCTAGCCTCTGAAAGGGAACCTCAACCACTGGTATTGGGATTAAGGGAACCTTTGTAGTGCCACCTGACTTACCACTGGCTTGGCAGGTGACTCAGAAGCGACAAAACTCCTTGGTGTCTTCAGACCAGTGAAAGTGAGGGACAAGTCTGTCCCAAGTCTTTCTTTGCCTAAGATGTCCTGCAAGGGGAATGTCATGTGCTAGGATCAATAGGAACCCCCTGAACTTCTGAGGTATGACCAGCCTCCTAGTGGCACCAGGCTTGGCGTATCTACTCTCAGAATACAGAAGCCCATCTTCCTAATAAGTCTTGTGGGACTCACTGGCAGTCCCTGCTTCCTCAGCAGCAGCTTGCTGTCCTGCGCTGTTCAAGTGAGGGGCAGGCCTTCTGCTCCAGACTCAAGTCTTCCCTGGAAGATCCCCCTGCTCTCGGCAGCTCTGCCTCATCAGTCCAAAGCTCCTTTGGGGCAGTTCCTTCCCAGGTACTGAGATCATCTCCCTCAGGAGACTGACTCTCAGGGGAAGTCTGAGAGGAGGCTAATTCTTTACTCTCCCTGCTCCTTCTCTTGGGAGCTGGTTGGTCCATTTTTGCAGGATCCTGGGCTCCCTCAGTGCCTAAAGTCTTGGCCTGAGCCTTAGTAACAGCAAAGATACAGGTTGAAATTCACGTCATTTCTGCATGGGTCATGAGCTCCACTTCACACCAGGCTGAAGTTTTCAAATCATGGCCAAGTAGACAGTCCAAATGTTGGGCCAGTTACCCCTCCCCAGCTGAGATTAACAACTGCAATGGAATGATCTGTACTGACATTGCTAGCAATGGTCACTTGGTAAATCTGATCAAGTAGAATCTGCTCTGGGGACACGAGTTTCACTGTCACCATAGTGAAACTGGCATCTGTGCCCCTGTAAGCTACAGCTTCCTGACCATTGATGAGAGGCTGTTGTCTGTATTTGCCCAAGTTAGTGGGACTTACAATAAGGGCGGCAGGCTCAGTGCCACCATCACAGACTAAAACAGCCTGAATGGGTGTCCTGACTAGGCCAGAATCCACTTAAGTACCCAAAGTTAACCTAGCTAAACTCTTCAGGCCCCTATCAGTGCTATTGCTAGGGGCAATATAAGGTTTTGGAGTAGTAGTAGTTTTGGTGCAAGACTTATTCGAGCAATTGGCATCCTTTTCCCCATGGCCTTTTTCTTTACACACATAGTATCAGGGTTTTTGTTATAAGTTGAAGAGGATTGGATCCCATCCCCATAGCAGGATTTTTGGGGACCTTCAGAAGACTCTTTCTTTTCCTTAGATTTCTCCCTAGCTTTCTCTTGGGCCTTAGAAGAATCTTGCTTCTTCTGGTCACCACCACCATGAGACTTGTTTTGCACCGTGGTGTGAACCCATTTGTCTGCCATCTTTCCCAATTCTTGGGGAGAGGTCAGATCTGAGTTCACCAGGTACTGGTGCAGTTGCTGAGTCTGACAGTTATTAAGTATGTGGTCCCTCACAAGTAAATTGTACAGTCCTTTATAATCATGCACATTATGTCCATGAAGCCAGACTTCCAGATCCTTAATAGTACTATCTACAAAATCTACCCAGTCTTGAGTCTGTGCCTTCTGTGTGTCTCCAAACATAACCCTGTATTGCTCAGTGGTTAACCCAAACCCATCTATGAAGGCACTCTTCAAGACATTGTAATTATCTGCATCCTCTTCTTTTACAGTCAAGAGTTTGTCTGTACCTTTGTTAGTAAAGGTGAGCCACAGGTTAGCTGCTCACTGCCCCTGAGGAAACTTCTGAACTTTACAGGCCCTCCCTAAAGCAATGATCCACTTATGGATGGGTTAGGAGGGACTATCCTGCTCAAGTTCCTAGTATCAAAGGATTGCTCCCTAATTTGAGGTTCACTAGTACTGCCACCATAGGATTCTAATTCCAAATTCTTCCTATCCTTCCGGACTTCTAGGGTGTTCTTACCTAGGGCCAATTTCTCTTTCTTGATTCTGAGCTTAGCTCTCTCATGTTTGAGTAGGTGGTATTCCTCCTTCTTGCTAGAGACGGCGGTCCCTATTGAAGTGGAAGAGGAGGTTGAACTAACTGAGGAGGACTTAGACCTCCCCTGAACTCTTTGAATCCTGCCAGGAGGAATAAAGGGAGACCTGCCACTAGGGCCTTCTTCTGTACTATTAGTACCATTCACTGGGGGACTAGAGGTCACCAGTGAGGGGTGTTCAGGTACCCCCTGGTCATAATCAGAAGCCCCCCTGATTCCTCCTCTGGAGCAACACCACCCATACCTAAGACCTAAGCCCATCTGATCCATCAGGATTCTGGAGGTCATCCTGCAGGAGCATTTACAAGAGATGATCTTTTCTGGGTTGCAACCTTTCTTAGGTTTCCTAGATACATACAGGGTCCTGAGTTCCTGGAAGTTAAGACCACGGTACCTAGAGGGTTGAGCCCCCCTGGACTCACCAACTTGAGACATGGTATTAGGTGTAGTGTGGTATAATGCACCTGCCTATCCTAGTGAACTGAATTTCCAAAGATTTGAGAAAGGGTTGTTCTAAGACCCTTGACAGCCAATTGAAAAAGTTTAGTAGAACTTACTTGATTCAAAGTATTTTATATGTCCCTAGCTAGTAATGGTTTTTCATGTAACCTTCACTTAGATTAAGTGGTAAAACAAGACAGGCTGTAATCCCAACTGCTGCACACCAATGTAGGAGGCTGGTGTTATAAGTTGTAGTTCAGCTTTAAGTGTGGTGTGTGGAATTCCACGTGTATGGTGTGTGGAATTCCAGGCATTGTTTGAGACTACCGTTCCATGAAGGGCAGTTTCCCTGGCCAGCATGGCAGGTGGTTGCAACTGCTGTTACTTGAATAAAGAAACATATATAAACTTTCCAGAAGGCTGTTTAGCTTCTTATTTACAACAATGTTGGTGTGAAGCTGGCCAGAGGCAGTCTATATGTTGGGAACAGGGATGGGAGTGTACCAGTTGCAGCAGTGCTGCGGCCGCCTAGAATCCACGGTGTTGAATTCGCAGTGTCGAGGTGTGAAGCAGATCGGGAGAGTTCTGGATGGTCCAGTGGGCAAGTACGCTCACAATTTAAGTAATAATTAAGGAATTACTGTTGCGCTCCTCACGCACACGCTTCAAGACCTCGAGCTGTACTTGCTATTGCCCACAAGCGTGTCACGTATGACACACCAAGCACGGCGGCCATCTTAAGTATGGTTGGAAGACATATTCCAGTCGTTCGGTGTGCAACGTCGACACGCACTACGTACTGGCCATCTTGGAGGAAGGCTCCAATCTCTCTCCTGCCCGACCCAAGGTGTTCTGACAGAGATGTGCGTATCTGTGCATGAAGCAGGACCATCCTACATCATTTTGTGCTCATCGAAACGGTGAAGTGCACAGCTTTTAAAGAATAATTTGAAGAGAAGATGCATGTGTTCAATGGTGACACGCACACCAAGCGCTGGTAATACAGCTAATGTTTATTCTTTTATAAACATTTGTGTTGAAGTGTAGTGGATATTAAACTCTCTAACATCTTATTAGCATTTATTAGGTACCACATACCAAGTGACAATAATTGAATTTACACATTACACATTGTCAACTGTCATTCGTGGTATCTTAGAATACATTGTAGACAACAACAATTTTAGCATTTTTTTTAACATTCAGTAAGTGCCACATATTGCTTGTATAGAGATGGCAGCCTCACAACTCTCAGTAATAACACCGCCAAGTTTTTTAGCACAACCTGGAGAACCATCTGTTCCATGGGAAGATTGGTTACCTATGTTTGAAAATTACATTGTGGCTCTTGATTGTCTTGAATTTTCTGCTGCACGGAAAACGGCTCTGCTATTAAGCACTTTGGGGAAAGAAGAACAGCACATTTTCAGATACTTACCTCAGGCTGTAGGAACCAATGGTCAACCGATCCGAAATATGTTTTAGGATGCCAAGTGTCACCCAGAAATTAGGTTTGCAAAGGAGGAAAACTTAGTCATGACCAGATGCAAATTTTACATCCAACATCAGACGAAAGATTGATGAATTCATGGTCAGGCTAAGAGATTTTTCTACCAAACGCATGTTTGGTACCATGACAGATGAACTAATTAGAGACCAGTTAATAGTTCAGTGCTATAGGAAAGACTATGGGCGGCTAACAACCCCACTTTAAAATGTGCCATAGACATCACAAAATTTGTTGAACATTCTACCTACTGCATGAAAGAGATGGAAAAGAAAAATAATATAGGGAGTCATGATACACCAGAAGTAGAAATGCTTATGAGTCCGGGTGGCAGTGCTGTTTTAGTTGTAAGATTCCAGAAAAATTACATGAAAGGAAGTGGACAATTTAAGAAAACTACCAAGTATATGTTGCACCTTGCACTAATCCAGGTAACCCTTATGGTGATTTTGGTAGTCTTTGATAACCATAGAAAGCTCTTAAAGTGGGAGCTGTGGAGAGCTGCCTTCAGGCTTATTTTGAAGGAGTGTAAAGCAGCTTGCTTTACCACATTTATTCGACAGTATAGATTAGATCAAAAGGAACCATACAGTGTTTATAAAACTAAGTCTATTTATTATGTAACACAATCACTAACACATTGGAATTCCTCCAACCCAGAGATATCAACAATACACACAAGAATACTACAAAATAATCAGGTAAGTAGCACAAATTTACACTGGTTTCCAGGAGGAGAACCAAACCATATACTGAAAAGTAGAATGCGAACTGCAAGGAAGAACGGGACTTGGACCAGAAGACTCAGAGGAGCTGGGAACATAAGGTAAGTACCCAGGAACCCCACGGTGGCTGTGGGCAGCTGCGTGCTCAATAGAAGTCAATGGAGAAGTCGCAGTTGCAGTTTTCAAGGAGAAAGACCCTTTCCAGAGGACCCAGCAGAAACCCTTTGAAAGATGGATGGTTGGAGAGCCACCCCACCCGTGGATTCCCCAGGAACCAGGTTACCTGCACCAGGGAAGCCGGGTGCATAGGGGTGAAGTGACATTGGAACCTGCAGTTGACAGCGATGGAAGACTTGAAGAAGATGCCTCTGGAGAAGCCTGTGAAGGAGTTCAGTGTAATCCAAGGGTTGATTCTTGAAGAGCAGAACCTGCTAGCAGAGGGGAAAGATAAAATGCCACTCGTAGGAGACCAGGAGGCACTAAAGCGCAATGCCCACCGATGTCAGGAGGTTCAGCAGTGAAGACGGTGACCTTGTCGTTGCAGCTGCGAGGATCAGGCAACGCTGGGGAAGACCGGGAGTCATGCACGAGCTGTACAACATCAAATGTCAGTGTCTAGGTGGTAGGGGTCCAGTGGAGGCACACATATGCCTTGATAGCCACAAATGGTGTGGAAAGCGAAAAGATGCAAACGTTACG
The DNA here is from genome assembly GCF_964204655.1 of Triturus cristatus. Lineage (NCBI taxonomy): Eukaryota > Metazoa > Chordata > Amphibia > Caudata > Salamandridae > Triturus > Triturus cristatus. The sequence goes on along the minus strand of NC_140586.1, from coordinate 738,071,515 downwards.
AACAGCAAGGCCCAAGGGACTCAAAAAGGACATGAACGTCAGAGCAGGCCCATAGCAAGCAGGGGAGTCCACTGAAGCAAAGTAAGACCCTCGAGAGGAACATTGGGCCGAGGCACAGGAGTAGCAAGAGACCCTCAGACAGCTCACCGAAGATGGAAGCCCATAGTGCAAAAGATGCAGTGAGGATGCTGATCTTCGAGGGATTAGGTGCTGGAGGCTGGAGCTTCGTGTCGCCCGAAGATCTCTAGAGTGCAGAGCCTATAAGACTTGGCTATGGAAAGTCAACATGGTGCACAGGGGTTTTAGTACCAGCAGCTCCGACGAGGGATACTGGCCTCAAAATTGCGGAGAAGGCAGGTCAGGCCTCTGGAGAGCTGCAGAACCACCACCTGTGTTGCTGGGCCTCTGGAAGTCCGTAGGGCAACAGGAGCAGCAGACTAGTCAGGTACGTTGTGGTGCCTGCTGATGCAGGGGAGTGACTCCTTCACTCTAAGTGAGATTACTTTGGATGTCCTTGATGCCCACAGGTCTTCTGGAAAACCTGGATGAAGCACAGACACAGACGAGGTAGAAGGCTCGAAGAACAGTGAGACCAGGAGCAGCAGGAGTCTTCCTTGATGCAGTCTCGATTCCAGTTGAAGTCTAACAAGTTCAAGTGTCCAGACAGTCGAAGAATGTCTTGGTTTCAGAGGCGAGTCTTTTTCCACAACAAATTTTAGGACCAACACACAGTTGAGCCCTTAAGTACCGTAGGAAAACTGGCTGAGGGGTCCCTCCCAGAGAAGGGGCTGGACAGAGGGGAGGATACTCCCCTGTCCTTTGTCCAGTTTTGCGCCAGGGCAGGAAACAATGGTTCTTGAGCTGGCTCAAACAGGAGTATTCATGGAGGGCACCACCTGGGCCCTTTAGTGCAGTCTGGTGGCACTGCAAAGTGCCCCCACCCCAGCCCAATATACCAAGTTCTGTCTGGAAACCTACTGTTCTACCTTTCCCTGCTCGAGTTCAGCTCAGCAGCAGGAGGGCAGAACCGTGTCTGTGGTCGGCAGGAGCACTAGCTTGCTGGCATATCCTGAAAGGTTGTTACTGGGAATACAGGTCCTTGGAGCCCCCCGGTACATGGGATCATACTTCCAGCACCGTAATCGGTGTTGGGGTATGATTCCAACATGTTTGATACCAAACATGACCAGGATTGGTGCAGCCATTATGTAGTTAGACATCTCGTTATGATGTGATGTCAACTATATTTATTTAAATGGCTGGCCGCACTTACAAAGCCTGTAGAATCGACTCCAGGGTTTGTAGGGGTGTCCTGCTCATGCAGGGCCACCCTCACACTTATAGCCAAGCTCCCTGCCCTCAGGACTGAAGGGCTCACCATAGGGGTGACTTAAAGGTTTTAAGTGCAGTCACCTCACATATAAGGCAATTTATATCTGTTGTGAAGGATGCAAGCATCCTTTCACGAAGGCTGCAATGACAGGCCTGTAGTCATAGTTTAGGTGGACTCCCATGGGTGGCACAATAAATGCTGCAGCCCATGGGAGACCCCTGGTATACCTATGCTGGAAGTACCCCAGTGCCATATACTAGGGTCTTAACAGGGTATACCAGTAGCCAATTGCTGATGTACCAAAGTACTTACCAGAGCCAATTTAGGGGAGAGAGCACAGTTGCCAGGGTCCTGATTCGCAGGATCCCAACTGACTACAGTCAAAACACACTGACACCAGGCAAAAAGTGGGGGTCACCATGAAAGTAGATTCTACTTTCCTACAGTCAGCTTCCATTTAATGGATACATCTAGTAAGGGGAGGGCAGAGGGCCATGACAGCACTGTGAAACCAATATACTAAAATATTCTTACATAATCAAAATGTTAGTTTATTATTTTTGTGCAGCAGACTCGGGGCTACCACAGCACTTTTCATATGGTTTTCATCAAGGGGTCTGGTAAGGCAGGACAGACAAAGTGAAGATAATATTGTTAACCGTGCAGGCCAAGATCAGAGGAGAATAGGGATCCAATAGGGAAGTGTCATATCCTTTAGGCTAATCCTGTCAAGTATGCCCCCTTTTACATACATTGTCCCATCCACACGACAATAATGGTTCTGAACAGGTGACCTTTTACCTAGTAGTTTGCCCCTGTCTCTTCGACACCAGGCTCTTAGTATTTTATAATTATCCCTGTACCTAACGTATATAAACATGTCCTCAGGCACTGCATAATTATTCTGTATAAGGGTCACCACTTTTTTTATCCTTGGCCAACAGGCCCGCTGTGTTTGATCGCAGCATTGTTTTAGAAAAACATTTATGATTGTTTTCAAAACATTTATGATTGTTTTCAAAACATATCAATTCTAGAAGAAACCCTGTAGTGACCACTCTAGTATATAAGAGAGCAGAATTCCTTCCATCCCTTGTGGGGTGTCATCCTCGGAGTAAAGACAGTCCTTCATTCTCTACCATCAGGTGAGCGGGTTGGTTCTTTCCTAGGGGATTCTTGGCTATATACATACATATCTATATACATATACATGCTACACACACATATCTAGGCTAGGTAAATTTAGGCAAATTATATAGGGCGCGCATTATAGGAGTATGCAAGTGCTACTGTCTTATCTGAGCTGTATATGTTCATCTTCTTAGCACCATGGTAGAAATGTATCTACTGTTTACTATATCAGTACTTGCGATTTCTTTTGTATGCTTCTGTCTCCTGATTGTTGCAGCAAATATGTTTTACACAAGACTGAGGCTGGGCCAAGAAATACTTATTGAAACATCATAACTGCCATCTTGTGTATGTTCTGAGAATAACTGAGTGACTGAGCGAAAAGTACTGTACTGTTTTCCACGATCCTTGCTGAATCAGGGTCTCATGTTCAGTGGTCGCCAGAAACGACTTACACCACTGCAAGATACATGGGGGTGGTAGTGGCACTGTAGAGCTAGCTGGTCTAATGGCTGACGTATCGTGTGGGGGTGTCGTGAATCGGTTTGGACAGCAAGCCCTCAGTTTAGGTCATCCAAAACGTGCGGGTCCTGGGGATTCCTAGGAACTACACAACAGAAGTTCTGCACAATGTAACTAGAAAGTCAAAGCTCAGAAGCAATAGGCACTCAAGAGACAATTCAGCATTAAGAATAATTAACTCTCCGCATGTGCATGAAATATAGAGAACAACATTAACAATACAGTGAATGCAGGGTAAAGCACTTCACATGGTAAGACTGAAGCTCACTAAGTTCCTCATTCACATTTCCTATAACAAATATTGACTGCAAATATCAACATATACACACCATACATGCAAATGCAGGGTCTATGGAGCTGATACCTTTGGTGATATTATAAAAGTAACATTAAGACAATACTTATAGTAGATAAGAAACACCAACTAGGTTGTCAGTTGCATCCATGAATCCTCATGAACACACAGAATAACTGATTAGCAATAAGTCAGGGATCAATAACATTAGGACGTTAGGGTCAGTCAAACAGGAACACTTCTTCAATGACCAACGCTGGGCTGAATGAAAACAGAAGCATAAAAGGGCTCCTTGATGATCACATGCTTCAGGTGTGATCAAACTAGGAATTGACAGCTGTAGGGCTGCCAATTCTTTCCAGCAATAAGCAGGGAACTTTAGGAATTGGAAGCTTTTATTGAAAAAGCATAAAGACTGCCACAGAACCTGGCATGGATGTGAAATGTGAGTCAATTCCAAGATGTTTTACAGGAAGCTGTAATTCAGTACTGGTATATGCCAAAAAGGTCAAAGGTTCTGTAAATGGAGAATTTGTCAGGAATAGCATGCTGGCTATCATGAATCTTGACATGGATCAAAAATGAAAGGAAAATTAAGAATATTGCCGGAGAGGTTGGAAGTCATCATATGGGTATGTAGCACAAGCAAACATTCAGAGAAGTTACTTTAACACTGGGAAGTCCACTAAGCATGTCTCCCAAGTGCCGGGGCACAAGTGTAGGGTGTGAACTATGACACCCCATGGGATCAGGTCCTTACAAATATCAGTATGTAAAAATACAGGCGGAAATGAAGTAAGAAACAGAGAAAGAAGAGTGGACCAGAACAGATAAACAGGGGCAAATAGATGTTATAGCCAGCTGCCCAACAGGAACAGCATAATTAGTTACACATGGAAGCTGGGGATCAGAAAAAGTTTTCAGATTTTTCCAGAAGGCCAAGCGTGTGGACTATGTGTGGAGGTCAGCATGGAGAGGATTAATGTGTAAATAGCAGCAAAGCAGATGGCTTTCCTCTTTGCTTGCCTGGATCAGAACTTGGGAGTTTCTAGTGATAATGAGATTTTGCCTCCCAAGTCTTATTGAGCTTGTTAACCTACAACTCTCATTAACCTAAACATACATAAACTAAATATGACAGTACTCCTTGTTTAAACAAGCAACAGTATTAATGTAGTATCCCTCCACTATAAATGACATTAATCCAAGATGAGGGGTAATAATAAAGAATAAACAAAGCACATTTACATATCATGTGAAGCCACCTTGGCATCCCAGGCTAGAAACACTGTGAGAATGAAGTTGTATTTACGCTTTCTTTTAGGTTGGAAACTTCAGGTTATTTGAAAAACCTCATGTAGTCTCTCTCTTTCAGACACACCGGAACCCTCAAGATATTCACGCTAATAAGGCTGATTAGGAAAGGGTATACCGCTGACACAGAAAAGAGCAATTGCAATCATCTGGTTTTGTAGGGCTTCGAGCACAAATACGCAAACCACTTGCAGCTTTATTACAAGTACAGCAATGACTAATGGGATTCATGGTAACTGATCCTAACTCTCTAGGTACATCACATTTAATTACCAATGTTGAGTGTAGAAAGAGGCCACGGTTCACATGAGGCGAAGACTCAGTTGAGTTATGATGCCCCTCTCTTCCCTCCACAATCATAGTATATTGAATATTATTGTTGATCTGCATGTGTGGTTCATGCCTTGATGTTCTGTCTTCTGTAGTGGTTATAAACAAAGCTATGTTAGAAAGAGTTGAAAATGCACCTCTTCGAAGAACATTACGATTTAGGATCAGTATACTTCAGCTACCAGAAAACCGTTACCAATCTACTCACTCATTGACGGTGTCTTTTCCTTTGACCTTCTACAGCACTCAGCTGCCTTTTGAATACATCTGCACTGTACGAATAAGACTTAAATACATGCATACATACAAGGTATACATATATTTTTGTTGTGTGGATATCCTTCATATTTGGCATGTCTCTGGTCCTTATGGTCCTGTTTTAGACACCCATGCTGCAGAATACATTCTGATTCATTTCTAAAAGAATTACCTCAATTTACCTCCAGTCTGCCTATTGTTTTTCCTGGCAACGATGGACATTTCTGTGCACAGGGAAGACCTGTTCTTCTATAAACGGTGCAAATGAAAGCACCACTTATAAAGCACATACAGTGCTCTGCAGGGCAGAAAAGCCATGAGTCCATTATAACAATATATGATTTTTAAATCACTTTTTCTGATGCCTTTGTCAGTTTCTCTAAATTTAGATTAATTTTGTAGAACTGATTGAAACAAATTGAATTTCAACTTTCTCAAGCATGCTGCTTGTCCTCGAAGAAGGGGCGGTTGTGTAGGAATAACACAATGAAAGGATTAATATAACAGAAATTGACATGTGAAAATTAAAACTGCAGAGGCTTGCTTTATTTTATTTTTTATTTAAGACTGTACACAGTCATCCCTTTCCAGACATTCTGCATGACACCTACCATGCCCTACACGTATTGTACAAAAAATATATATAAAAAGACAAAATCAACTATTCATAATATCTTTTTTGTGGTTATAGAGCAGTCCCTTTTTCACAGTTCAAACAAACTCTTTTAAAGAGGGTGAGCTTCCTAACTCCAGATATGTCTATTCAATAGGCATGATATCAAAACAATGAAATACAGTGTATGAACTAGCGGCTACTTATACTACCTACCAAATGTTCTGTGGGAAACATACATCTAATCAGGTCACATATCAACTCTTGAAACAACAGACACCATCATGATTGAAAAACATTTGTTTACTAAGGATGGAAATAATTGTAGAAATTATGTCAGCAAATAAATGCATTTACTAAGTACACAGGCAGCGAGGTTTTTCCTTTGAACTTTCACACTTTTACAGTAATAGTACTTAATTCATATGAAAAGACAAATAAAATATCCAGAGATTGATTTTAAATTATAAATAAATAAAAAAGTAAATTAAATTAAGGTAAATCTTACAGGGAATAAAAAACCAAAAGTGTTGCATTCACAAATCTGTCTTAAGTTAAGCCGTTAATAACATTACATTGCATTCCCAATTCCATCCTAACCCCGTGATCCATTCGCTGAATGTCGCAGGATCCTGGACTTATGCCTGGATTCAGTGTTGAATCTTAAGACAGCCTTGTGAATATACTCACAGCTAGATGCCCAGGAGAGGGCAGTACTACATTTTTTTAACTCCAATTACAATTCATCCTTAGGCGAGGATTCTGTCTCTTCTGTTTCTTCTACTTCCTCCTCTTCCTCTTCCTCTTCTTCTACATCTTCCTCCTCATCTGGTTCTTTTTCTTCATCGTCTTCTTCATCAGCCTCTACCTCATCCTCCTGCTCATCAGCTGGTTTGTCTTCAGCCTTGGACTTTTTGTCTTTATCATCTTGTTTTTTCTTTTCCTCCTCTTCCTGTAGTTCTTTCATCTTTTTTTCTGCCTCCTAATAATCAAATTAGATATTGATGGTTAGGTGACATACCAAACATACACAAAGGAAATTGAATAGTCTGTAAAACTAAGACCTGCATTAGTTAAAATAAATTTTATTAATATAACATTGATTGCCTGAAACCAGTTCTGCTGGCACATCTGCATGTAAAGGTAAGATGTTATGAACTGATTGCTAAGGAAAAGAAACAAACCAAAAATTGTAATGAAGTTCTACACAACAGGATTACCCTACATTAACTTCTTTTCACTGGAAAGAAATTGCTTTCTTTAAAGTAATGAACACAATTTGACATGATTTATATCAATAAGAGAAATTTATCTTCAAGTAATACTTGTTCTTTCCATGAGCTGTTTGCTTCATGTTTGTAGATCATTTGACCATTGAGAGGACCTGTCAGGTTCCGTGGCCCGTGAACACCGACCAGAAAGAGGCAAAAGGCTGGATGCCTTATTGGCCCATACCTCTGCTTGCCTTACAGCCCCCGACTCCCTCTGGTGACGCTTTGTATTCAGCCGAAGAGCAGGAGGAGGATCATTACGGACCCTTTAAGATCTGGTGACCAAGTGCAACGAGGAGAGGAAGCACTGCCCCCTGGTGGGAGGAATCCCCAGTGCCAGAAGTTGAAGTGCACCCGGAAGAGCTGAAGAGGGAGACGGCGTTTAGGTGGAGAACGGAAGAAGACAGCCTGAGTTCCAGAGACACCGCGGAGCATCCCCAAGGCAGAGACGACGGAGTGGACGCTGTGCAGAAGACACAGACTGGCCTCGAAGCCCCGAGGGAAGCGTCTGGAGGCCAACGACCCTACGAGCCGCCCAGCCGCATTCCTGGAGGAGCGTGGCTCGCACAGGTGCATGCCCGGTTCCCAGGGAGTGGGCGGTGGGTAGTAGAAAGGAGGGGGGAAGTCAGTAAAGCGAGTCTCCATGAGCCTATAGAGGCTCCCTTGTATTGTCTGCACACTTGGTGACGGTTCCTTCGTTTACACAGCTCAAGACTGCATGACGGGTGCTAATCTTCCCCACTTCCCTATCATTTTTTTTGCTATACCAGACCAGATAGCTGACACCTATTTCTGTTCTGTTTTCCTTTGGTGCAATCGGATCCTCCTATATCGGATACCCTGCTGGAGCATAACTTGAAGCGAAGAAGAGTGCTATTCCCCTGGACGAAACGGATAGTTTGTGTACTTTGTTTAATAGCTGAGAGAAGCAATGACGTTGTCTGGAGACATTGATTTGACTAGTCCTTTCGTCATCCCGCGACAGGACCCTAAAACCTTTTAAAATGTAGTGAATGCAAATGAGCTGGGACACAAATAACCACACCCTCCGAGATATGATTCCCCCAGTCATGCCACAATTACTACCACATCTTAACGTTTGAAGGTTCCTGCTATAAGATGAAAGATCTCCGCCCACAGACCCATGGAAGGGTAAACTTTATCCTGCATTTCTAAAAAACCAACCAACGTGACAGTAACCAGCAGTGAAATCCATTATATGTAAATGTTTACATGCCTATTCATTGTGGCTTTCCTGACAGCCTGAAAGGATTTTAATATTTAGTGGGTTGATGAGTCCAGGCCAAGAGGACAAAACCAGATAAAATAAGTAGACCAATGAGGTTCAGGGGAAAGGGTGCATAAATCTATATAAGGAAGGAGAGCAACAAATATTAGTTTAAGTTGACATATTTCTATTATTTGTCAAATAATGTTGATGATGACGATGGTGAAATATACTTATAAAGTGCAACTGTTACCGAACAAGGGTGTACTGGCGCTAGGTAACTAAAACCAATTTATATATGCTGAAACAGCCATGTCTTCAAATTCCATTGAAACACCTAGTTTTGTACTCTTTGAAGTTTTTGTCATTGTTTTGACTGGAAGTACTAGGTAAAATTCATTACAGTAGTTCAAGAGTGATAAGATCAAGGCCTGGAAAAGAGGTATAAGAGTCTACAGTGGAACTAAGGGGAGCACTTTGTGCAATGATCTTAACTTCAGAAAACAGGAGGCTAGAACCAGATTTACTAGTTTAATAATACTCAGCTCAATATCTATGGTAATGCCCAGGTTTTTTGCTGCTGTCACCGGGGGTAACCAGTTATTTTACTGTGTAACAGAGAGGGGAACAAAGCATAACATTTCATTTTTGCCCTTGTTGAGTTTTAATGTGTTGGTACACATCCAATGCATAACTGCCAGCATGTAGTCATGAACGTTCATGGCCACCTTCATTTCCTCAATTACTTACACTGCGATTTGGGAGTCTTCTGCATAAGGCATCAGAGATAGCTCAATTATCCATATAAGGGTTACCAGCAGGCAGATATATAGGTTAAATAAAGTGTGACGTAAGAGAGAGCATTGGAGAACTTCACATGGCTAGACATTTTTGTTTGAAGATAAGGAGGACATCCTGACAGTTTGTGTTTGATTAAGAATTAGGGAAGCCAGGCTAAGGCTTTTCAAGTACTCCCAAAGTATTTAGTCGCCAATGCAGAATTGGATGGGAGACCATGTCAAATGCAGCACTGAAATCTAGTAATACTAGTGGTGCATTAAGACATTTATCAAAGAGAAGTCATGTATCATCTACTTCTGTTATAAGTGCTGTCTCTGTGCAGTGCAAAGACCTCAATCCAACTTTGAATTTATCCAGTAACTTATTAGTTTAAATATGTCTTCTCAATGGTTTACTGATTTTTTCCCTCAAATATTTTCACCAGGAAAGTTAGTCAATTAATTGGCCTATAATTTGAAAGTTGCTCCGGGTCATCAGTGGATTTTTTCGAAATGGGAAGTATTTGAGCTTCATTCCCTGATTGTTGGCAAATGGAATAACTAATTGACTCATTAAACAAATTAGTTAACACTGATGCTAGCGAGCCGGTCCCCTACTGTAAAAAATGAAGTAGGAGGGGTCCAGCTGAAGCCAGATTTAACTTTCAACATCAATGTTTGGACTGGGTCATACTATAATAGTTAAACATTTGTTAATGTAGAGTCCAGATTCAACTGCTGGACGTAGTCTTTATTTTCATCAGTCTCCGCCAATTTAAAGGTTTTACTGATTTTATCTATTTTTTCCTGATAAAGGCCGAAAAGGATTACCATAAATCCACCCCTATAAGTTTTGTTTATCTACACCTATAAGTTTTGTTTGTTTGAACAAAGGAAAACATATACTTTTTACAATATTAAAGACTTCCCTATCTGCTGCTACACTTTTCTCCACATTGTAGTTTGATTTTACTAAGCGGCGCATTTTGTTGAACGAGAGTTGTGTCAAGGCTTGGGGGGTATCTTTTATCTGTTCTAATCATTTTAAATAGCACTTGGCACTTTACTTTGTTGCTGACATTGTGGGAGCTGTGTTAAAGCTCCGGGGGGCATTCTATTTGCATTTTGCACAAAGAACTGATTTCTTAGGTCAGCGGTCCACAAGTTGGACGCTGACGCGCACGCCCTACTTATAAAAGGGGCAGATGAGGCGACCGCGTAGTGGCGCATTTTGTTGAACAAGAGCTATGTTAAGGCTTGGGGGGTATCTTTTATCTGTTCTAATCCTTTTAAAAAGCACTTGGCACTTTACTTCGTTGCTGATATTGTGGGAGCTGTGTTAAAGCTCCAGGGGCATTCTATTTGCATTTTGCACAAGGAAGTGATTTCTTAGGTCAGCGGGCCACTAGTTGGACGCTGATGTGCACGCCCTAGTTACAAAAGGGGCGGATGACGCAACCACGCAGCTGCGCATTTTGTTGAACGAGAGCTGTGTTAAGGTTCGGGGGTATCTTTTATCTGTTTTAATAATTTTAAATAGCACTTGGCACTTTACTTCTTTGCTGACATTGTGGGAGCTGTGTCAAAGCTCCGGGGGACATTCTATTTGCATTTTGCACAAGGAAGTGATTTCTTAGTTCAGCGGTCCACTAGTTGGACGCTGATGCACATGCCCTAGTTATAAAAGGGGCGGATGACGCGACCGTGCATCGGACGCACGCAGCGGGCGCGCCACTGGCACGCCAAAGACAAGCCTGTCTGCGCCCGTCAGCGCCCGACCGGGCCAGGGCCCATAACCCCTGCTGGTTTTTCCAGGGATAAGTATGTATATACCTCTGACAGCTCAAAAATCTCAGAGGGATAACCACTAGTAAGTGTCTTCACTCTATCTCTCTCCTTAGCCATGATACTAACTGCTCCCACTGTCTATTTAAACTTCGCCCGCTTGTCAAGCCCCAAATCAAATATCAAATTCACATTTTTTTATTTGATTTAGTTCTCTACTGAGAACAGCAAATAAGAAGTTTTAAAACAGCAAAATTACATCTGTGACTAAAAAGACTTTGTAACATTCATCCTAATATAAATTTATAAAAAGTTTTAAAAATGTGAACAGGTTATAACAGGTAAATTCATTAGGAGGTAATTTTAAAAGAGAAATCAAACTCTGTAAATTTGCACAGTTGCACTTTGTTTGGATTGGCTTTAACAACCTCTTTCTAGCAGCAACGACTGTGGGATTAGGGCATATGAACAGTGCATGTATCAAGTCTTGAACTCCTCCTTGACAGAGGTCGCATAGGCTTCCGACATTTTTATTTTGTGTCCAATTGCAAGTTAGGGATTTAAAAGGGAGAATCCCAAGTTGAAGTAAAATCATACATCGCCGGGCGCCGTGACCTAAAGTAAAAGTAAAATAGTGTTGCCTTTGCGTAAATTCCATTGAGTCAGCTTATGCCTTGTACAGTAGCAGTTTTGAACAGTGTAAAATGTCAAGATCATAACTTATTCTTGGAGCTGAGTGTTTTAAAAAAAGTTTCAAGTGTGCCGGGGTCCAGGATTTCAGCAGATCCACTGTACATTCTGTTAACTTCAGTGCAAATGTTAGATTTTGATAAAAAACATATTTTGTAGATCCTTGATCAAATATTTCCGATCTTAGCAGTGCTCTTAGGGTTCGTGGTTCTGCGTGCCAAGATGTTATGTGCCCATCGTATTATGTTGGTAATTCCCCTGTCATATGTACTGGTTAGAGAAAACTCAAGGTGCAGGGCTTGCGCGTGCACAGCTTGAGGCACTTTAGTTAGTTTCCGGAGGCTCTGGCTTTCTTTAAGTTGTATTGGATGCCATTGACTTATTGGGATGTGTTCGAGAGCATATGAAAGAACGGATGGAATCTTTGTACTAAAGACCTGCAGAAGGGATAAGAAATACCTGCGCCCGGTAGAGGAGTACAGTCTTTGGAACGCCCCGGTGTGACCATCTGCTTTGTGGGCCAAGTGCTGGAGGTGGGAAAGATTTTTTAAAGTTTGAGTAAAAATATGCCCCAAATAGGTGTATTCTTCCACTATTTCCAGCAATTTCCCTCCTAAGGTCCAGTTGTAGTTTGTATGTTTTTGTTTTCCTCGGAAAGGGACTATTTTAGGTTTTGCTATGTTTGGGATTAAAAAATTCCTTTCAGTATATGTTGAAAGTGCATCAAGCCCCAAACTGTTCGGCCTTCTCAGGAAGCACTTAAAATGCTCCTGCTTAATTGTAGGTCAAAAACATTCGGCAGAAATCCTGATATTATTAGAGGAAGAGTGTCCGGATGTTTTGTTTTTAACCGAGACTTGGCTTAATAGTGAGGCAAACCCGGATCTTGTTCAGGCACTTCCTCCTGGGTATGTTATCCAGAGACAGGATCGGGAATTAGGCAGAGGAGGCGGCATTGCCATTATATACAAAACCAAATTAAACTGCCGCACCTCTGCAGGCCCTTTACCTGATTGTGAGAGCCTATCATTTGCGATCGGTTTCTCCCCTATTTGTACTTTTTCAGGCATCTTAATTTATCGGCCCCCAGGTGCCTATGGTTAATTTTGTAATACCCTCCCTGATGTTGCAGCCAACCTAGCTAGCTCACTCCCCAATTTTTTATTATTAGGTGATTTTAATCTTCCTTTCGATGACATGCTGCACTCAGCCACCGGCGAGCTGGTTAATAGGCCTTGGGGCATTTTAATTTAAACAAAAAGTTATTGGTCCCACTCATTTGAAAAGCCATTTACTTGATCTCATTTTTTCGAATATCGAGGATCTACTGGTAAAGGGCCCTATACCTGTGCCCTGGTCTGACCATTTTCTGATTCCTTTTACATGGGCATCTCAGGTTCCCATCTTGCTGGCCTCTACGGCCAGAAAACAGATACGTCTATGGTCAAAACTTCCAGTGGAACTTTGGGCATCACCCTTACAAATACCAGAACAATACCTGACCCCAATCCTATTAGTGCCAATGACAAGTTTAATGAATGGATTGAATCATCATTAGACCAAGTCCTTCCAAAAAATTTACTTGGAATGCAGTTGGAGTTAACCGAACTGCATGGTACGCGAGCTTAAACAAACCTGCAAAAAATTGGAAATAATATGGAGAAAGGACTTCTCCTGTAAATAAAGTTAAATACAGGGAAGCTATCAAAATTTATAAAGAAGAAATTAAATCCGCTCTAGGTTTATATTATGAAGAGAGAATTATGCTGGCATCTAATTCCCCCGCAAAATGTTTCCCATTGCAAAAACACTCCTTAACCCCTTCAGCGCTGGGCGAATTCCGCCGCGGTGCTGAAGGGTTCGAGCGCGGGCGGGCTCATGACGGAACGGTTCCGTCATGAGCACAGCTCAACCGTGGCTCATGACGGAACCGTTCCGTCATGAGCATGGAAGGGGTTAAACCATCCTCTCCTCCTGTTGTGTCTGATGATGCTTCTTCTCGCTGCAACCGATTGGCAGAGTTTTTTCTCAATAAAATTCAAGATATTCACACCTCATACCAATCCCTGTAAGCTTACGGTTGAGGTTTAGCATGGAGTCACAAGGAAGTTGGGTTGGCATAACCGTTTGACTAAAGCAACTCCACTCTGGGAACCTGATATATTGGGACGACTTAGTAAACGCACTGGGTTTGATAAATGGGACACAATCGGGATATCCACGGTGGGGGACATGTGGGTGAAGGGTAAGATGGCCACATTTGCTGACCTCCAGACAAAGTACCAATTGACACAAACGGAGACCTTCAGATACCTTCAGATCAGTCACGCCATATTGACTGCCATGCCAAAGGGGCTCCCTCTACCTGAATCTTCCCCCCCAGAGGACCGATTGATACTAGACCCCATGGACCACAAGGCTATATCCCTCACTTATTAAAAATTGGTAAATAATCATGCGGACCTGATGCAGAGACTTCGTGTGGGTTGGGAGACGGACCTGGGAAGTATTGATGACGAGGACTGGCGAGACGCGCTGGCCTTCCCCAGGGAAGTAGCCATCCCCATGAGACTACGGCTCATCCAGCTGAAAATCCTCCACCGAGTCTATTTTGATGCTAAAGTCCTGTTCATGCTGGGTAGGCAGCCCGACCCGCTCTGTCTCCGGCATTGTAATCAAACTGGCACCTTCGTTCACATACTGTGGGAATGCCCACAAATTCAGCACTATTGGGAAAAAGTCACACAGCAAATGGAACGGACATGCGATAAGTCCCTAAAGCCATCTCCCCAACTCTGCCTACTTAATATATGGGAGGCTACTCAACTCCCCCAGGCGGAGCAGGCGTGGGCCTCGATGGGTTGGGCCATCGCGAAACGAAACATCGCACAGAAATGGGGGGTGGACACGGTCCCACTTTTAAGCGACTGGGCCAAAGATATGGACAGTGCAATGATTGCAGAGAAAGCTGTGTTCAAGGGAAGAGGTTGCCTCAGGAAATGGGGTCACAAATGGGGGAAGTGGAATAAATACAGAGGGGACATCTGCATCTCACCTACTATAGTATTGCGGTGTGAGAGGCACACTTTGATGTCTCTGCTAACAGATATAGTTGAGCTCTCTCCACCGACAGGCTAAGAGGGATCTGTTCGCTGGGTTTTAATCACCTCATTTTTTACTGATGTATGTATTTCCTCAGCTTTGTGATACACCGCACAGTTGGTTGGACACTGACCGGAAGCAGCGAAATGATGTATGTGGTTGTAAAAATGTTGGAGTCATGTATTGGGAGCCTTACTATGGCTTTGATATTGCTTTGTACCGATGCAATTTTGTTGAAAATAAAAATTGTTTAAAAAAAAAAAAAAGATATTTACACCTCCTTCACCCAGGTGGCAGACCAGCAGAACTCATCACCACTGGATAACGTGCCTCAAATCTGTGAACACTGCCTGGAGGAAATTCCACTTTTGAACCTGAAATCCCAACGAAGTATCTCAGACCGACTTAAATCTTGTTCTCCTACAGACTCAGTTCCCCCTACCATCCTGAATCAAGTCTTTGAAACAGTTTCCCCAGTGATACTGGAACTGATTAACGCCTCGATCTCAAAGGGAGTGGTCCCCGCCCGTTGGAAATGCACCATGTTAAAGGCGCTGCCTAAAAATACTAATCTTGACCCTGATCTTCAGGGGAACTATCGTCCCATCTCACTGCTGCCAGGGATCGGTAAGATTGCTGAGAAGCATGTTAACTCACCTCTCTCTCTCTATTCCTGGAGTCTCATAGTTAACTTCATCCTTCACAGACTGGATTTGGATCTCAACAAGGAAACGGCCCTCCTAGCAGTGGTGGAAGAGTCCAGGAAAATCTTAGATGGCGGAGGCTGTGCTGCTATTATCCTTTTGGATCTCAGCGCAGCGTTTGACACTATCAACCACCACACTTTGGTCCAGAGACTCAGGGATGTGGGAGTGACCGGGAGGGCCTTAAAATGGCTGCAATCCTTTCTGGAAGGTAGGTTTTTCCAAGTCTTTGAAGAAGACGCTATTTCGGAACATATGCCCCTCAGTTGTGGTGTCCCACAGGGGTCCTCCCTGAGCCCCACTTTATTTAATGTTTATATGTGTCCTTTAGCGGAGATAGTGAGGCCTTTTGGAGTTCAGATTGTTACCTACGCCTATGATACACAGCTTGTTGTTGCTCTCAACGACTTCGATAACGCTTCGTCTGGTTTAGGCCTGTGTTTGGAGAAGGTAGCAAACTGGATGGAACGCTCATATCTGAAATTGAATGGGGTCAAGATGGAGCTGATGCTCCTAGGTAACTCTCCTACTTTCAATGTGGGAACACTGTGGTCAGTCTGCCTTGGCCCAGCTCCCATACCTAAGGACCAGATTAAAAGTCTGGGAATTTGGCTTGGCCGCAACTTGGACTTTAAGGAGCAGGCACAGAAGGTGGCAGCTAGTTGTTATGGAATCCTTAGGATGTTGCGAAAAATTCTCCTTTTATTATTCTCTGCCAGAAGACTTATGGTCTGTGCACTGATCCTGTCTCGTCTTCACTACGCGAGTGCTCTCTATTTAGGAGCACCACGTGATACCATTACCAAACTACAGGTTGTACAAAACTGTGCAGCGCGTATGCTCCTGCGGATTCCCAATCGCCAATCTGTGAAGCCAGCTCTTGCCACCCTCCACTGGCTGCCCATACAGGAGAGAATCAAGTTTAAGGCTCTCTGTATTGTACACATGACATTAGCAGGGAAGGAACCGCCTATTATTCGGTCCATCATTTTGCCTTATTGTTCGACCAGGGGCCTGCGTTTTGACAATCACCGTCTTGCCGTAGTTCCTAAAATAAGAAAGGCAAGATGTGGAGGCCGTGTATTTTCCTATAATGCCTCCAGGTTATGGAACACCCTCCCCCTCCATATCTGTCTTGAAACTAACCATCTGACCTGTCGGAAATCGCTTAAAAAATTGCTCTTTCCCTAATGCTGTTTGTAGTTCTCTCTGGGTGTGCTGTTACTACCGCTGGTATCCCCTCGGGTAGCTATGCACTTAAGAAATGCTATATTCATTCATTCATTTACATAAGTTCCTGTTATATTCTCAAAGTTTATATGAAATGTAATTTGGACGAAATGTATTTTTTTCTAAAAAATAAAATAAAAAAAAGTAAAACTAATTGATCACGGGTGACCAAAAAAGGGTTCAAACTGAGAAGAAGCCCACCAAAACCTTAAATGCTTAATGGCAACAGTTTCCTTCCTATCTTCTATGTATCCTAAACACATTTAAAATGATGTTGAACACAGTGCACAGTCACTAAAAACTATCTTTTAAACAACAAAAATTAGAACAAATCATTATTTAAGAATGAAACATGATATTCTCTTTAAAAAAGCATTTCACTGTAGATTACTATCCTTACAAGAACAATGGCCACGATACTCCGAGTAGAGGGAGAAACTTGGGCAAACCCTCTGAAAGTGATGCAAAACTGCCAGACAAAATAGATCATCAGCACATGTGAATTTGCACTTATGAGAAACTTAAGCAAAGTGTCACAGCTATATAATTCAAAATACCACACATAACATGTAATTCGTAAACACTTCCATTTCTAAGTATGACTCTAGCCTCTACCAACAGCAACCCTCATGGATTTGAGATGCCATCCGTGATGCAATTAGTCATGTGATTTAACATTTCATGAGTGATATAATATGTGAGGTCACAGGCAGTGCATCGTGAGGGTGCAAGTTATAGTTAGGACAGTTATGGGTAACTAGTGAATTTCAGTGTTTTTCTGTTTTTTAAACATTCGTTTTTATATTATTATTAAATCTAAATATTACTAAAATTTAAACTTTGTTTTTTCCAGAGAATTTCTAAGGTTTTTCAATGTAAGTTAAAATCCTAGGACGTTACCTACAGGTAACTCCACTTTAACCTTTGTTTTTTAACATAAAGTAAGATATTATCACCATACATAAGTGTACTTCGGCTACGTGTGCCCACCCCTCTGCAAACATCTAACCCCCCTGCTGTGCATTGCCTTCGGTTTTGCGTGGCATGAAGGTTGGTTGCATGGCCAGTGGTGAACTCCAAAGACACTCAAATGTTTTTGTTCCTGTCCAGCAGTATCTTAAGTGAAATATCTTGTATTTATTTGTTTTTTCTCAGTTGTCAGATACGATGGACAACAAAACAAAATGAAAACAAATGAAAATAATTGAAAATGACTCAAGAAAGAAATAACTAGTTGTAATCTACATTAAAAAAAAAAGTACAGTTTGGAATGAAGAAACTTTAGGAAGTAGGACTCACTGGCTGAAAATGATATTGTTTTGCTTAAAAACACAAACCCTAAAACACACAGAAACTACACACGTTCTGGGAGCCTTAAACATGTAAAATGCACTTTTATTTGTCGAGTAACGTAAACACATAATAAAGTCTTGAGGTTAGCAGCTCTCCAAACTTTAGGTTATTTTGAAGGAATTCCAAATTTGGCAAATGATGTGAGAGACCTACTGGAATCTAAAGACTTGTTAACAACAAAAAATTGTCTACTGTACAAAGCCAACAGACATTTAGGATAGTCTGTTTTTCAAATAAGTAAACACTGACCAGAAGCTGGGTCTATAGTTAATATTAACAAAATACTTACCGTTGTCACGCCCCATGTTTCATTTCCAATTTCTTCAGCAAGTTTTTCGTCATTTGTAATAAGGAAATTGTCAAAGATGGTACCAGATTTCACCTGTTGAAATATTTCAGACTTATTATATTGGTCTATAGCAGTGATTCCATTATTAATTTAAGTTCCCATTAACAAGGGTTGTGATTGCTGGGCCAGACAAATAATGAAAACTTTCAAGATCGCTAAACGTACTTTGTAGATTTTATTTTTTTGCAGAATCCCGATACTGTTCTTGTCCCAAGTATTCATTTCTCCCTATTGCTCAAATTCTGTAAAGGCCTCTTGCTATGTTTTCTACACTCTGGCATCCAGCACAAGTCAGCCCAAAATCCCAATGGGTGTAGGATTGGGAGGTACATGTGCCTTGGGAAGTTAAAGACCTGCAGGAACGAATATATGTCTGTGTCCGGCAGTCTTTTTCTCTGCAGGGATTCACAACCCGGTCGTTCCAACGACCGCGTTGTGATTCCGCATACCATTACTCCGCAAGGAGTTGGAATAGTATAATTTACTATTCCAACTCCAGCCTGTGCGGACACTAGGGAAGGTGTTGGATTTTAAATCCAACACCTCCCCCCCCCCCCCGCAAGTCGTTGTTCCGACTTGCGGAGTAATGGTATGCGCAATCACAACACGGTCATTGTAATGACCGCGTTGTGAATCCCTGCGGGGAAAATTTTTGGTCATAAACGTTGTTTACCTGCAGGAACACTTTGCATCCGGAGCACTTTGCATCCGGAGTTTTTCACCCTGACACCACACCTCAAAGCAAGTGAAACTTTTAAGTGAAAATGCAGCTGAATATGGAGAAAAGAATTCAGGAATGCCCTCATGTTATTCCTGTTAATACATAACAGGAGGTAATCACCCTTGCTTGGAGTTACCATTGCCCATAGTATCAGTAGTTCCCAGAGGAGGGGAGAAATACCAGGCAGATTATCATCCCACTAGCTATTATTCCTCATCTTACTGCTGTTTTGAATGCTGCTATTTCAGAGTGCCAGTATCCCACTTTGTGGAAGACGGCAGTGGTGAGGCCACTCTTGAAGAAACCCTCTCTGGACCCTGGAGAAATGAAGAACTATTGGCCAATTTCTCTACTCCCTGTTCCAGCTAAGATTCTGGAAACCTACCTATACTCTCACCTCAGTGCCTATCTAAAAGATTACCACCTGCTCGATGGTTCACAACATGGTTTTAGAAGCCACCATAGTACGGATACAGCATTGACGACTGTATTTAACAACATCCGTACTCAAGTGGACGCAGGGCATACCACCTTGCTGGTTCTACTTGATCTCACCGCAGCCTTCGATACCCTGTCCCCACGGACGCTGGTGGAACGTATCAGAGAGATAGGGGTCGGGGGCTCGGCCTTGGGGCTTCTTGCCTCCTTTCTTGGTGAACATGCACAGATGGTGAAATTTGGCCGAATCTATTCAGCCTCTAAACCTGTGTTGTGTGGTGTCCCTCAGGGCTCCTCCCTGAGCCCAACACTTTTTAATATCTATGTTGCCCCACTTGCTAAAGTTGTGAGATCCTATGGACTAGAGATGTTGTCCAATGCGGAAGACACCCAAATAATGGTGTCCATCTCTCACAGTATCAGGGACTCCGCTCTCAACTTCAGGAACTGTATGCAGGCAGTCTCCTCTTGGATGGTGGAAAACGTTTTGAAATTGAATGGTGAGAAGACTGAGGTCCTGATCTTTGGCAGTAAACAGGAGATCTGGTCTGGTGACTGGTGGCCGGACGCGCTCGGCGTCTGTCCCTGCCCGGTATCCCATGGGAAAAACCTTGGGGTCATTATGGACAATTCACTCTCCCTTAACTTGCAGGTTAGCAGGACAGTGTCCACATGTTTTGGGATCATTAGGATCCTCAGAAAAATCTCCCATTTCCTCTCCTTTGATGCTCGTAAGCAGGCTATTATTGCCTTGGTAACGTCCAGATTGGACTATTGTAATGCCCTCAATTTGGGCATTAATAAAGGCCTAGTGTGGCATCTGCAGATGGTGCAGAATGCTGTGGCCAGACAGGTAATGAACCTACCGAAATTTCATTCAGTCACAGCCTCCAATAAACTGCTGCACTGGCTACCTTTGGACCGTAGGATCCCCTTTAAAACAATGTGCCTGACTCATGATGCCTATTATGGCTCAGGCCCAGAGGGGATTAAGGCCATTGTCCATCGATATGTTCCTAGCAGGCTGCTTCGGTCTTCAGATAAGAATCTGTTAATTGTACCGAGGTTTAAGAAGGTAAAATTGGGAGGCAGAGCTTTTTCCACTCTGGCTGCCAAACTGTGGAACTCCCTCCCGGAAGAGCCCTCTAGTCTGGGGTCCCTCACTCTCTTCCGCAAAACCTTAAAGACTTACCTATTCGCACAGACTTCAGTTTGAGCATGTCTTTCTGTCTGCACCCTTAGGTCCGAAAAGCGCCTTGACTCCCTTGGGCTAAGTTCGCGCTCTACAAGTTCAATATTCATTCATTCATTCATTCACTAGTAAGGTGTTTCTCTGTACCTTTCTTCATTTTCCATCATCACCTCTTTTCTGTCTCGTGTCTGTTTCAAATCTGTATTTTAAATATTACCATCTTTACCTTTAATCATAAATGAGATTCAACTATTTTTCGCATTCATTGTTTTGTAAACTGTAATTTTCTTTACCAATAAAATTATTTGTCAAATTAATATTTCTTTTAAAGTTCAAACCAATTTTGAATTGACAAACCTTCGTACAAAGTGTACAATACATAAACAAATGCATGATAACAAGTACCGAGTTGATCTTCGCAGCATGCATTAATATTACAAATGTATTTTTTCTTGGTCAATTTACGGCAGAATGTGCTAAATATACGTTACTTGGAGGTTAGTGTATGATTGTCACTCGCCATTCTAAAACAAAGGTGAGCTTATTGAACCCATGAAAATAGAAGCACGCCTAGTTCCACTTCAGGTTGTTCAATGTCAGACTCAGCACATGCTTGGGTTACTTACTGGTAATCTTCATTCCTCCTTCCTTGTCCCAGTACTTACTTTAAATGAGCAAACAAATTCCACTTACCCATCTAATCAATGTTTTCCCAAGCTGTCTTCTATTTGTACTAGAAATATAGGAAGTACCTGCGACAAATCCCCCCCTCTCACTGCCTCTTTCTGATGTTACAAAAGCCCTTCAATTAAAAAGCTGATGAAGAAAATAGGGCAGAGAGGGAGGGTTGTAAGGACAGGGGTGAGGAAAGAGGAATCGGAGTAATGAAGATTACTGGTAAGTAATCCAAATATTACCTCCTCATCCCTTTCCAGTACCATTCCTTACTTAATTGAGTAATACCGAAGCTGTATCCCTTCATCAGTTTTTGATAGAATCTAAAGGAAGAATACATCCCACTGAGAGCAACGAACACCAAAAAACATGCTTAACTTCCTCAGCCAACAAGTGTGACAAATAATACTGAATACATGCACAAAGCTATTAGAAAAGGTAGAAAAAATACAACAAGAAATGACATTCACTCTCAATGGACCCAAAATAAATTATACTTCATATCTCTGACACGCTAGGGGGCAATTGATACAAATTGTTTCTGCTCTTCCTCGGCTTGACTCTTACGAAGCGGTACATAGCGAGGGGCTGGAAGGCAGTGGCCCCTCTGTCTTTGGCGTCCTGGAAGAATGGTCCAAACTACTGCATGGGTCTAATGTGGCAGTATGCAAAGCCCGGGGATGTTCACAGAAACCCACTAGGGTGTGACACGTGTGGGCAGACAACAGGGGAAGAGTTCTGGAGCTTGTCTGCCCCATATAACATTATATAAATGACAAAAATACGCCGGTTTGAAGAGTAGGGTTGGACATGGTGGGCCCGAAACAGAGGAACAAATCTGGAGGCTTTTCTATGTTGTATCACATACTGTGATCTTGGGTAAAGGGTGGGGTTGGGTTGTGTTGTACAGGTGCATGCTTGTATACAGTTTTCTTTTTACATACATCTGTTGTTGCACATATTGTAGGCCGGCTGGTCGTAATGCTTTGGAAAAAAAAGTTGATAAAGTCTGATAAAGAAAAGAAATGACATTCAAACAGTCATAGATTTAACAAGAACCTGAGATCAAAAATGAATCCATCCCTGCATTCAGCCTATAATGCATAATGAAAGCGAGGACTTTAAGGTGGCAGCTCTGAAGATATCAACAATGCATGCTCCCACCCATTCTGCCCTTTAAACTGCCACCCTCTTGTGGAATGGGCCTTAATCACACCTGGGAGGTCTCCACCAGATGCCTGATATGCTAAAGAAAAAATAGACTTCATCCATCTACTCAAAGTGGAGTTAGAAGACTTCTAACCACTTTTAGCAGGGGAAGAATTTATAAATAGGCTTTTAGAGTTCTTAAAATCAACTGTTTTCATAAGATAAATCTTTACAGTCCTTACAACACCCAAAGGGTGAATCAAGGGATCTGAACTTGAGGATGAACCTGACTCCAAGAAAGGAGAATCATTTCTTGATTCATATGGAAAGGGGTATTTGCTGCAGACAAAAATGTGAGGGTTAAGGAAAGTACAATACAATCCTAAAAAGAAATCAGATAGGGATGGCGACGCACAAGTGCTCCCAACTCCCCCAGTCTTTTTGCTGTAGTTAAGACTATCAGAATAAAACCCTTGAGTAAACAATTTCTCAGAAACCTCAAGAGGTTCAAAATGAAGACTTATATAGAAAATCTAAAACCAAAGGGAAATCCCTAGGAGGCAAAGGGGATCTAACCAAATCCTAATGAATAAATTCCTCTCTTGATGAATAGACTCCTCTCATAATCTTCTCTGCTAGCCTATCCCATGAGCTCATTGGGCACCACAGTGACAGTATTAGCTATACAGGACAGACGCCCCGCCTTCACAGGAGAACCGCACTCAATGCTTGTTCTCTGGGAACCTGGTCTGAATCAGATTCTGAACCGACTCAGGAAACCACCCTGAAGATTCTATCCTGTGGCCTAATAAGTGAATGGCGGACGTTTAATACTATCTCTGTGACAACATACCACATCTTTCTTGAGTTTTTTTCTTTTGATGTATCTGTTTTTGTTTATCAACCATATGGGCAGCGCTCTGATTCCCTTGGGTCATGTTTGCACTTTATAAACCACTCTAAATAAAAAAAACCTTGGTGTCGACATTTCAAAACCCTTAAAATGTTTTGATATGAGTGGTTAAATTGAACAAAGGTCATGCCACGGAGATCTAAAGGCTCTCTGGCAGACCACTGTAATATAATCGTAGACAGGGATCGTTTCTTATCAAAGCCATCCTGAAGAAATTGCAGAATGTCCTCTAGAGAACTCTGAACTGGAGAGAGTTTGTTAGGCCTACACCAGCTGCCAAAAGAAGCCTAATGTCGACTATAACCCTTACTGGTGGAACTTCTCCTGGGGACCTGCAGAGAGATAGAAACAGGGAAGGATCTACTCTGTCTGCTGCTTCCCTCTGAAGTCTTGTTTACATTTTTTTTATTTTATAAGATTTTTCCATACAAAATAAACAGAAGTCTAAGTTATGGCATGTGGGCAATTACAATGACAAACAGCAGTTAAAGGTCACATGACACAGTTCCAATGAAGAAGCAGACACATTCCATCATATGACAACTTGTTGGCTGTTCCTGCCATCCCCCTCCCCCAGCGTCAGCCCACAATTCATGGGCCTATTCCCAGTTATGTTATGAGGATATACAATAGGGGAACATCCGTAACTATCGACAATGGCACCCTGGACCTTGCACCAGCATCAGACCCCATTTAAGAGAACTACACATCCAATCCAGTCTCACTTGGTGTCCGTGGTATAACATCAGTGGGAGCATTGTCACCATTCCTAGTTGTGCGGTATGTGGCATATAGTGCCCAGAAATTTTTAGGTCTACTGCGCAGAGGCAGTAAGTCACTATAATTCTCCGTTTGGGTGCAGCTAAAAAGCATATCCTTCTCCCATTGAGCTATCGTAGGAGTGGGTCCTTTAGACCAACATATCGCCACCCTGCGTTTGGCCAGAAGCAGTCCCATATCAGTCAGCCTGCGCACACCTCTAGGCACTAGCTTGGAGTAGCCCAGCAGGGTCCGGTGCGAGCACCACCTCAGTTATATCTCCCAACCTCTGAAAAACCAGTTCCTAAAACTTAGATATCCACGGGAAAGTCCAGGCTAGATGTACGAAATCAGCTAGCTGCACCCCACATCTTTCACAGCTCGCATCGTCCTTAAAGCCGTATCGTTGCAGTCTTTCCGGTGTGTAGTAGACTCTGTTTATATACTTGAAGTAAATCAGGCGATGTCTACCATTTTAGTGAAATGCGCTTTGTACTAGTGCAGCAATACGTCCACACAACTTCATGAATGTCTCTATCTAAATCTCTCTGCCAAGCCAAATGCGCTTTAGTGTAGTGGTGTTTCCTATAGGACATGGACAATTTATATATTTTGGACACAATCCGTGCCAGTAGCTCAGCCTTTATGATATGTGTCAGGGCAGGGAGTTCTGGCGGTTCCATCAAGTCTCGTCCCAAGATGTTTAGCAAGGCTTGTCTAGTTCCGTGAAATTGGAATCTAGTAAGTGGGGATACTGTAGTTTCATCAGTCCCCAAATCCTCCCAGCGTCGTGCCGTGCCCCCTTCAAATAAATTCCCTATGACCTGTAATCCTATAGAGTTAAGGGCTCGTGTGACCCCCCCCTCTTTGCACGGGGGCAACCAGTGACACCAGTTCAGCGGAGTGAGAGGCGAATACAGGATGGCTCCCGCCTGTAGTTTCAGGAGGTAGTGCCAAGCGTGTGTTGTGGTGTTCACTGAGTCTAAGATCCCTGTCCTGCGGTCCGCAGGGAGGAACAGCAAAGCTGCCAATGGGTGTGGAGCAGCCACAACACTCTCTATACGTAAGTGAGGGGTATCCGGCGCTCCATGCATCCAGTGGTAAGCATTTGCACTTTGTGCAGCCCTGTTATATAAGTCTAAGTCCGGCGCACCCAATCCCCCCATGTGATACGGAAGGGTTAGTATTTCCCATCAGACCCGTGCCTGCTTGCCCGTCCAAGGCAACTTAACCATCAACGTCGTGAGACGCCTTAAAAAGGAGCATGGGAGCACCAATGGAATGTTAGTGAAAAGAATCGGGGCAGTACCACCATCTTCATGATGGAAACCCTGCCCATCAATGACAGCGGTAGCTGGATCCAGCCCGCCACTTCATCTTCTAATTTGCTAATAGCCACTCCGTAGTTATCTCTGAAAACAACCTCAGAATCAGTGTGTACTTTGATTCCTAGATATCTGATCACGTCAGTCGACCATTGCAACGGGTACTCAGGTTCAAACGGGACCGTAGCAGGAGTAAGAGGAAATATGATAGACTTAGACCAGTTAACGCGAAGTCCAGAAATCGTACCAAAACGCACCACTTCACGGAGCACGGAGGAAAGGTTTCGCTCTGGATCTCAGACATACAGGAGCGTGCCATCTGCATAGGTGGAGACAATCAATTCATAATCAGGGAACCGTATACCCTTGTACCTGTGGTATTCTCGGAGCGCAGGCCAATGGTTCTGCCACAAAATCAGGGATAATGGACAACCCTGTCTCGTGCCCCTAGAAATAAATACAGGATCTGTCACTAGATTACCAATTTTGATCCTGGCGGTGGGTGTATTATAAAAAACTCCCATCAACTGTAGGAAACCTTCCCCTAAACCCATCCTCGTTAAAAACCCGTCGCATAAAAGGCCATTCAACAGAGTCAAAGGCTTTCTCCATGTCGAGAAAGACTGCGACTGCCTGGATCTCTGGCCTAGTGTGTTGTACCACACCGAACACCGTGCAAAAATTATAGGTCAGGTTCCAGTCTGGGACAAACCCCGCTTGTTCCGGAGCAACCAGGAGTAGGATCAAAGGGGTCAACCTGTTTGCCAGGATCTTTGCATAGATTTTTGTGTCTACATTAAGCAAGGACAGCGGGCAATGTGATGCGCACTTATTAGGAGGTTTGCCTGGTTTCGAAAAGGTGACAATAATAGCCTCTCTCATCGAGGGCGGCATAGTACCTGATACACAAATTTCGTCAAATAGCGTGGCCAAATGCAGGACCAACCGGTCCATGAACGTTTTATAAATGGTAACTGTTAGGCCATCCACTCCCGGCGCGCTATCCGCTTTCATGCCTGTTAAAGCCATGATAATTTCGTCCTTCTCTATGGGTCGCATGAGAAATTTGCGAAGCGTGTTTGTTAGCCATGGGAGATTTATATGCATTAAGTAATCTTAAATTTCCTCCTCCATGTCTCCACAACGAGTGGTGTAAAGATGTGAATAATATTGTCGGAATCTACCTGCGATGGCAGTTTCTTCCGTGAGCATGTCTCCCTCGTTTGACCTAACCTCCGCTACTCCGGACACTCTCCCTCACAATATGAACGAGCAGTGGCGTATTTACCAAGATGCTTTATTTCAGTGTCTGCAGCCTCATGATATTCTTCCAACAGGGTTTTAAAATCCTGTGCTACATCTACATCAGCTCTCGTCTGGATATGATCCTCCAAACCAGCCAAAGTTTTCTCCAAGTCCGCAAGCCGCCCCCGCAGTGCCCTAAGAACAGCAGAGTGCTTAGTCATAGTGATACCTCGGATATAAACCTTGAACGCCTCCCACACCACCTGAAAGCTATCCACTGACCCCACATTCGTTGCAAAGAACGTTTCAATTGCATCTGCTAATTCCTCTTTAAAAACCGCATCTAACAGAGAGTAAGGTGGGAACCTCCATGTAAAGGGAGGAATATTCTTCTGGGGAGAGTCAAGCACTATTAATACCGGGGAGTGGTCCGAGAACGTGCGGTGCAGAACCTCACAGACCCGAATTCTCTCCTGTAACGGCCTGACCACCAGCCAATAATCTATGTGTGTGTGCAGATCGTGATATGCTGAATAATGTGGGTATCGCCCTTTCTCTGGGTACCATTGTCGCCACACATCGTACAAGTCAGATTGTACTATTATGTCCATCACCGATCGCGCTGCATTCAAGATATTTCTAACCGGCCCTCCGGATCTGTCCTTCTGTGGGTTCAGAACCAAATTAAAGACTCCACCCCAGAGATGGTGTCCTTCCCCAAGTGTGCAGACTCGTGCCGACAAAAATGTAAAATGTGGGATTGTCAAAATTCGGACCGTATATATTAACTATAAGCAGGTCCATACCCATACCCTTGCACCTAGTGACTACAAATTGTCCGTCTGCTTCTGTATCTAATGGTTCTAGCTTGAGAGCAGCCCTAGGATTCGCCAGGTAATCACACCCCTCACATGTGTGGGGAAACCAGCCACATGTATATTACCTAACAGTCCCTACTTAGTAGCATAGGACTATGTAGGGGGAGGTGTGTCTCTTGTAGTAGGGCAAGGTCAATGTTGTGTCGCGTTAGGTAAGCTAGAACTTTACGAGGCTTCCTATGGTCATTTAGGCATCCAACATTCCAAGTAAGTGCTCTGAGCTTATAACAGGTTGTCACGTTGGCTGGTGTGTTAAGGGCTGCCATGGAATGTGTATCGTCTGCCGTCTGCGCCTGTAACTAAAGCACAGAGATTGTACAAAAGTCGTACTTGGAAATGTGCTGTGTTGTGAAAACGACATGCTACTAAGTCTCCAACTTTTCCCTCCCCCCACCCACACCAGGTGAGCCCCAACTATGCCTGAGCGATATACCCCCCAGATCAAACCCTTTCCCCATCTTAAACATCAGCAAATCAACTCAGCATAACCTTGAATTAAGGTACCCTTCCCTCTTCCCCCTTAATGAACTTTCCCCAAGGTGTGTTTCACTCGTGGACGGATGTTGCTCCCCTAGCAGGATAAAAGCTAGACCCTAACTAGATGTCCACCCCGGTCGCCAAAAAACAAATATTGTGAATCTGCTATGAAAAGAAAAGTTACATTCCCGTCTCACATTTATGCATTATAGCTAGTTACCCAATCTTCGCGATCATAACGCTCGCCTAGAACAAACCCCCCTCCACAGCTAACACCGTGATCCCGGCAGCACCTGAACAATCCCCACCTTCTCGCCTCACATACAGTCAAACCCCCCCCCCCCGCTTCTCACAATCCCATAAGACATCAAGCATGGCCTCCCCGGTTCACCCCGCCAAAGTCTTTCTTATCTGGGTGACATGTAGTGCAGTGTTCAGTCCTGGTCGTCTAGACGTCCGCCTTCCTCTCCCATCGAGGGAGCTCGATCCGGGCTGCTGCATCGCTCTTTAGACCAGTCCTTCAGTGCTTTCTGCAGTGCTTTTGGATCAGTGAAGATTCGCGAGTGTCCAGCATGGCGTAGTCTATATTCTGGTCTCTAAGATGCCCTTTAGTGGGGCGAACTGTCTGCGCTCCTCCTGAACACGTAACGTAAAATCCGGGTATAGAGATATATTAGTACCCTCATACTGCAAAGTTTGTTTCTCCCTGGCAACTTTGAGTGCAGAGCCCCTGTCACGATAATTCAACAACTTCGCAATTATCGGCCTCGGAGGAGCACCAGGAGAAGGGCGAGGGCCCAGGGAGTGGTGCACCCTTTCCACCACAAAGATAGTGGAGAACGTTTCACTTCCGAGTAACGTAATCAGTAGTTTCTCCACAAACTTTTCCATGTTGCCAGTCTGTGTCGACTCCGGAAGGCCCGTAATCCGTAAATTGTTGCAACGGGAGAGCGCTTCAAGGTCTTCGGTCTTGTCTTGCAGCACCTGCAGCACCCTACCCATTTGCTTGTGCTCAGTGTCCATCATGGTCTGTGCCTCTTCCACCTCAGTAACCCGTCGTTCTGTTATGTCCAACCTCTCTGCATGCTTGTCTAACCTTTCAGAAATTCTGTCCATCCGATATGAGAGAGAGTCCATCTTGGTGCCCAGCACGGAGAGACTACTTTGCCACCCTTTCTCTGTGGCCGTTAACATAGTGCGGATATCAAGAAGAACCAAAGAGCTGAGGGTAGAGGCTATTTGAAGCCGCACCCAACAAATGAATGATGTGTCAAGACGTCAAATAGTGCACGAAACCAAGGAACACTCACCTCTATGCTCCTCAAAATAGGAAGCAGTCCTACAACAATATTCAATGCAAAAAGGTTCAGCACTATAAAATGTAATATACATATGTCATATTAAAGTTCAAAAGACAGCACACAAGGAGACAGCCAGATCCGAGGTGTGTGTTTCTTGAAGTAGTGTCTCTTTATTTTTCTTAAAAGGATTTCTCTTTAATGTTCCATGAACAAATGATCATAGCCAACGCGTTTCGTCTCCCAAAGATACTTCTTCAGGGCTTCACAGTATGGCATAAATGTCAAAAGATGGTGCAGCAATTTTACAGTTTAAAATTCCAATGTTCGGAACACTTCCATAAAATTCAAAGACTCAGCAGTGGCATGATAATCAGCAACATGTGTCATCCACGTTATATCGGCTATAGTGCGGATATCAGCATCTGCTTCTTCCTGAGGGGGATCTTGCGTGTTATCGCCTTCATTTGCAGTATTGTCTCACACCCTGGCTTTCCTTTAGTTGAATGTTATTTTGGGCTGTGATTTGTCTACTTTGCCCATCTTGACCAGACCGCTACAGCCACCAAGTTCCACACACCTCGACCACCAAGACGGTCGGTAACAGGCACACAAAGTCGTCCCGGGTGTAGTCTGTGCTTCTCAACCCAGTTCACAATGCTATGCACGTACAGAGCAATCCTGGAGCGTGAAGAGCCCGCAGACGTGCCTCCTCGTCAAGTAGCAATCACAATGCTCCAGATCCCAAATGACAAGTGGGCCCCTCGTCTTCTGCTGACGTTCTGAAACGTTAACCTTCCCTCTGAAGTCTTGCCAAAACCCTTAGTGTTAGGAGAATGGAGTGAACGTGCAAAAAAAGCCTTCCAGCCATGGGCTGGTTAATGCTTCCAACCTGGTGCTGACAAACCTTGAGAAGAATTTCAGGAGTTGGGAGCTCTGATGTGTTGCAAAAAGGTCTACAAGAGTAACACCCACGTCTGACAAATCAATAACAAAATTAAGGGACTCAGAACAAGCTCCTGGGAGCATCAGAAACCTCAGCTTAGCTAATCTGCCCAAGAGTTTAAATTGGATAGGGACTGCGCTTAGATAAAGTAGATTCTGCCTGCCCGAAAATATACTGATGGTTTAAAGTCGGAGGGCCTTGGATCCAGTGCTAAACTTGTGATTTAGGTAAGTCTTGGCTACCATATTGTCTGTACGAATCAGTAGATCTTTACTTTTCAAATTGGTTGAAAAGAATTTACTGCCCCCGTATTGCCATTAGTCTCTTGCAGTTAAAAGACATTATCTTCTCCACCCTCTTTTAGGGACTCCAAGCTGTCTGGGACCCCTAACTTGCCAATATCTCGAACTGTTGCCATCTTTAGTCACAATAATCGGATTTGGATAGGAAAAAATATTCCCCTGGTCCAGAGTTGAGGGCATCCTCCACCAAGATAAGACCTCTTGAGTCAATGGAATCAGATTCTTGTATTTCTTATGGACTGGCACTCAAAGACTTTGAATATGTCAAACTGTCTGAGCTAGCTGGAGGCAAGCCCAGGGAACAAAAATAGAGATGCGCCCGTTAAAAAAAATTATGGAATTGCTGCCATTCTTAAGATTGCAAATCGCTCAACTATATAACCTTAATAAACTGTTGTGGAAATGTATCCGGCTAAACTTCGAAATGCTGTCCTCTATGGGTCCAAGCTCTGCGGGTACTTGCTCAGCTGAGGCTGTAATAAAGGATGAGAATATTTTTATTAGATCACTACTAAAGCCCAGATGGAGTACTCTGGTGCTCCGTTATGGCTTGACCTCACTCTAAAATCTCCACCCCTATTTCCAATTTCAAGCCCCTTGTATACTGGCTAAGCATTTGGATATTGAGTGAACTGGTCCCATATAGAGAAACCCTACCTGATGTCAAACACTGGCCTACAGCCCTTAAGATTCCATGGATGTATTGGGTCTGAGCAATTACTGGCTGATCCTTCATCAATCTCAATTACCAGCATAGGCTTAAGACTCTCTTTCAAAATATACTTCCTCTTGAAGTAAAAAGGTCACTTGGAAAACCAGATTCTTCCTCTTCATAATCAGGAGAAACCCAAGAGGAACATGAGGATGGCAAGAAGACAGAAAAATATGACCCTTCTCAAGATACTGGAGACTGATGAGAAGGAGAACTCCTGCTACGCCGTAGATTATAAGTCTCCGATAGAGATCTGCCCATCTCCTGGAGATTCCTCTCAGAAGCTGAAGGTGGCCTATGGTCTCGTTTTCTTCCATGAAGGCATCTCTCATTTCGAAGAAGAAGGATGCTTTTTCTGTAGGCGTTTCTCCATCTTGACTCATGTAAAGATACACATCAAGTGAAGGGCACACTCAAGGTGAATAATATAGCCTCGGGTCCTCTGAAATATAAGGCTATAAACATGCCTGATCAAAAATATAATCGGAACCTTAAGAGAACAGCAAGTGTTTTCCCTTCTTCCCCTACAAAAGTTAAATTATTCTATTTTCATATTTGACCACATATAAGTACAGAAACATGATTGTTGAAAAAGCAGGACTAAGTTAAGAGTGAGAGTAATACCAACAGCATTAGGCCACATGTGACTTTTTAGGAAGAAAGTCAATATTATAAAAGACTTTGCTTTCTTTTCTCCAAAAAAAATGTTTCATTCTTTTTATGCCACATCTGCTCTAAACATGCTGGAAAAAGGTCACAGGAACCGCCCTCTTTTTTTAAGCTTTCCTTATCCCTGCTCTGCAACCTGATACAGAGGAAGAAGAAAGAGGCCACCAACAAGGAAGAAGACAGGCTCCTTAACCCCTTCGATGCTGCGCAGATTCCGCCGCTGTGCTGACGGAATCTTGCGCGGGTGTGGTCATGACGGAATGGTTCCGTCATGAGCACAGCTCAACCGTGGGTCATGACGGAACCATTCCGTCATGAGCACCGAAGGGGTTAAGATAAGTCACAAAACATTCTCAGTTTAAGCAGACCCAATCACTGCAAGCATGGATCTAAATACAAACATGGGAGCCCTCTTCAGGGAATAGGACACATTACAACGCAAACTTTTATAACGCATGCCGTTACAACGCGGTTTTTACATTGAAACATCCATTACAACGCATGATTTTACAGCACATGCCATCACAACGCATTTTTAGAAATTACACTTACAACGCATTTCATTACAATGCATACCATTACAATGCACAATACTTTTAGGGCAACAGTAGCGTAAGTGTTGGATAGTGTAGGGGTAAAAACTACTATACCCACTCCAGTGAGTGCAACAGTAGGGTAAGTGTTGAATAGTGTAGGGGTAAAAATGTATATTCCCACTCCAGTGAGTGCAACAGTAGGGTAAGTGTTGGATAATGTAGGGGTAAAAATTAATTACTATTCCCACTCCAGTGAGTGCAACAGAAGGGGTAAGTGCTGGATAGTGTAGGGGTAAAAATTACTGTTTCCCATTACTTACCTTATAATGCGTTGTAATGGCATGCATTGTAGTGGCATGCATTGTAATGGCATGTGTTGTAGTGATATGCGTTGTAATGGCTGCGTTGTACTGGCATGTGATGTAAAGGAGGTTGCGTTGTAAAGGTAGTGTGTTGTAATGACTGCGTTGTAATGGTTGTTTCCCCTCTTTAGGATGCCTTCCACCTTCGTATCAACTGGGTCAGCCACCACAAGATCTTCTGTTAGTAAAGAAGCTTTCACAACCAGATTTGCCAAAAGAGGGTTAATAACTGTGGAAGCTCAGTGTCACCCTTTGCTAAGGGATACAGTCTGGCCGTAAACCTAGCCACTGATACTCTGTTATGATTCTTCTGTCATCTTTATAGTAAGCCCTGAATAGCAGGAATAACTGGAACCTTAGGAAAGGAAGGTCTTTGAAACTGGCGTAATCACTCCCCACTGGTACTGGAATGTTCATCTTCCAATAGGAGCTGTAGATTTGATGAAAGGTAAGAGATTATTGGCTTCAGATCCTCTTTCCAAACATACTTCCCACTTGGAGCACAAGGGTCACCAAGAAAAACAGATTCTTCCTCCTCATAATCAGGAGATCCCCAGGAGGAACATGAGGATGGCAAGGAGACTGAAAAATAAGACCTTTTGAGGATACCAGAGACTTTAAGAAGGAGAGCTCCTGCTAAGATGTTATGTTATATTAATTTAGTTTGATATTGTGCATGTACCACCCAGAGAGAGGTATCTCTGTGCCAGGGCAGATCACAGGCAAGGAGAGACGCTAAGTTAAAACAACACTGTCTTGAGCAGTTTTCAGAATTTGATATGGTCTGTACAGGTTCGGATGTGGTATGGCAGTTCTTTCCAGTAGGAGGGGGCCAAATAAGAAAAAGACCTTCCACCCACTCTTGATCTTCTGACATGCGGGACAGTGAGCACAGCTTTATCTCTGGATCTCAAAAGCCTGACTGGACAGTAATGTTTGAGCTGTAGATTATAAACCTCACAGAGAGATCTGATGAGCTCTTGGAGATGTCTCTCAGAAGCTGAGGATGACCTGTAGTCTTCTCACTCCATGAAGGTTTCTCTTATTTGAAGGAGAAGGCGACCCAGATATGGTGATTGGTGAGTATCATCATCTGGATATCCGCACCTTCCCACCACTGTGATTCACTCCATCTTGGAGTTTCATTCGTGGTTAGTTAATAACTGGAGCACATTTTTGAGGCCCATGGAGGGGGAAGGAGAGAAGGACAGCCAAGCCGCTAGTAGGGGCAAAATATGAGATATATACCAAAAATGATATATAAGTGGTGCAGTGCAGTAAGGTGAAATGTTAAAAAAGGATAAGGAGGAAAAAAGAAAGTTTATTGAGAAATATTCCTGCCAATCCTTATCTAAAAACGGTGCAGAAACAGCTTCTAACAAATAGGCTGTTTGACAATAGGGTCGACATGTTTCAGCCTGCTTGCCTGGAGGGTCAAATGGCTTTCGTCAGGACCTTCATTTTATTATCGCTACTGCAGCAAAAGTGAGTGAGAAAATTATAAATTGTGAGATAATGTTAAAAAATACAACCTTGTTATGGTGTATAACTTCTTCGTACTGTCAGTGTGTATATGAACATCTGTGGAAATACGAAAAGAGAATCACAAAGCAACAAAGTGAGTGAAACCATCGGACAGTTTCTCGCTTAGAACGCTGTGCCTTAGTCTCAAGTGCTTACCTGATCAGCACGAGAAGTGAGCCTCACCTCACCCGGTAATGACTCAGGTTAGAAGGAGGCCCCGCCCTACAAAATTGAATAAGATGTGGGGAAAAAATGAGTACGATGAACCATGAGGTACGATGGTTCAAGATCTACAATTAGAGACATTCGTCTGAATGTCCATTGTATGCTCAGCTTTGAACGCTGAAGTGACTTCACTCAAGAAAACAAGACAACACCTAAGATGATAAACTCTGCAGACGCGCAAATGATCTAACACCGGTGGAACACGCAGTGCTCAATTACGCCGCATCTGTTACAAAGTTACAAAGTTTAGGAGTTTCAAAGTTTTGAACTGTAGACCGCTTACCTCTCCGTCGGTACCTCGATGCGGAGTCTGAGCCGTTTGGGAGGTAACCGGCAGCACAGGTGAGCTGTGTTAAAAAACATGCGCCTTGGTTAAGCGACGATCTGATTCGTTAGCGCGGGGCCAATGGGTTACTGTGTTTGATATGTTATGGCCTCTGATAGGGCCATGGAAAGCCCGAGGTCACGCGGGACTTCGAGAATAACTACAGGATGATGTCAGCGTGTCAGGAAGGTGTAGTTCCGATAGGGTCATGGAAAGCCCAAGGTTACGCGGGACTTTGAGAATGATTACTGAAAGACGTCAGCGTGTAAGGAAGGTGTAGTTCCGTATTTTAATACATACGGGTGATGAAACTTTATCGATCAGTTTGACGTAAACATACTGTCATATGATAGATAGATTAGATCATGCGAGGTTAATATTAATCACCATTCCATGGGATTACACAGATGACTGTGATCAGATTTCGCCCATGAGTATAGCAGAGCCGTGAATGTATCATGTACGTTTTCTTGTAAGAGGTAGATAGTCCCAATCTTTAATCACTATCTCTGGATGAACCTTGATCAGTGATTGATCAAGGTTCATCCAGAGATAGTGATTAAAGATTGGGACTATCTACCTCTTACAAGAAAACGTACATGATACATTCACGGCTCTGCTATACTCATGGGCGAAATCTGATCACAGTCATCTGTGTAATCCCATGGAATGGTGATTAATATTAACCTCGCATGATCTAATCTATCTATCATATGACAGTATGTTTACGTCAAACTGATCGATAAAGTTTCATCACCCGTATGTATTAAAATACGGAACTACACCTTCCTTACACGCTGACGTCTTTCAGTAATCATTCTCAAAGTCCCGCGTAACCTTGGGCTTTCCATGACCCTATCGGAACTACACCTTCCTGACACGCTGACATCATCCTGTAGTTATTCTCGAAGTCCCGCGTGACCTCGGGCTTTCCATGGCCCTATCAGAGGCCATAACATATCAAACACAGTAACCCATTGGCCCCGCGCTAACGAATCAGATCGTCGCTTAACCAAGGCGCATGTTTTTTAACACAGCTCACCTGTGCTGCCGGTTACCTCCCAAACGGCTCAGACTCCGCATCGAGGTACCGACGGAGAGGTAAGCGGTCTACAGTTCAAAACTTTGAAACTCCTAAACTTTGTAACTTTGTAACAGATGCGGCGTAATTGAGCACTGCGTGTTCCACCGGTGTTAGATCATTTGCGCGTCTGCAGAGTTTATCATCTTAGGTGTTGTCTTGTTTTCTTGAGTGAAGTCACTTCAGCGTTCAAAGCTGAGCATACAATGGACATTCAGACGAATGTCTCTAATTGTAGATCTTGAACCATCGTACCTCATGGTTCATCGTACTCATTTTTTCCCCACATCTTATTCAATTTTGTAGGGCGGGGCCTCCTTCTAACCTGAGTCATTACCGGGTGAGGTGAGGCTCACTTCTCGTGCTGATCAGGTAAGCACTTGAGACTAAGG
This sequence comes from Triturus cristatus, assembly GCF_964204655.1. Classification (NCBI taxonomy): domain Eukaryota; kingdom Metazoa; phylum Chordata; class Amphibia; order Caudata; family Salamandridae; genus Triturus; species Triturus cristatus. The sequence goes on along the minus strand of NC_140586.1, from coordinate 738,035,084 downwards.
CACAGCGTTCTAAGCGAGAAACTGTCCGATGGTTTCACTCACTTTGTTGCTTTGTGATTCTCTTTTCGTATTTCCACAGATGTTCATATACACACTGACAGTACGAAGAAGTTATACACCATAACAAGGTTGTATTTTTTAACATTATCTCACAATTTATAATTTTCTCACTCACTTTTGCTGCAGTAGCGATAATAAAATGAAGGTCCTGACGAAAGCCATTTGACCCTCCAGGCAAGCAGGCTGAAACATGTCGACCCTATTGTCAAACAGCCTATTTGTTAGAAGCTGTTTCTGCACCATTTTTAGATAAGGATTGGCAGGAATATTTCTCAATAAACTTTCTTTTTTCCTCCTTATCCTTTTTTAACATTTCACCTTACTGCACTGCACCACTTATATATCATTTTTGGTATATATCTCATATTTTGCCCCTACTAGCGGCTTGGCTGTCCTTCTCTCCTTCCCCCTCCATGGGCCTCAAAAATGTGCTCCGGTTATTAACTAACCACGAATGAAACTCCAAGATGGAGTGAATCACAGTGGTGGGAAGGTGCGGATATCCAGATGATGATACTCACCAATCACTGGTTTTTGATGGAAATCCTAATGAATCCTATAGCACTCTGAGGCTTCCTTTTCAAACGCTTCGCTTATTCTTACCTTCTTAGCGACTGTGCCTTTGTTTTCAGACTGACAGATTCTTTGTTGTATTGGTAAATTGCATGGGGGATTGAGTCTGTCTTGGTCTTTAAATTTTCCCTCGGACCCTCCCCCTTTTGTTGTTATTATGACCCAGATATGGTCCCAGTTTCAGAGGTTCAGGAACCTGCCCAATAAAAGCATAGATGTGCTCTGGAACTGGCCTGTGTGGCAAAACTCTGTGTTCTCTCTCCACCAAAAAAGAACTGCGGTGCCACCCTATCATAAAGATTTGTGAGTAGCCAATTCAGAACTTTACCTTTCTGCCTTCTCAGGTACACCTGCAGGGCAAATCTTTTTTTTTTTAAATCATTTTTATTAGTAGTATGCAGATCAGAATCAATGTTTCAGACATTATATTACAAACATATGTGCACTATGCTGTTGCCCGGCCATGAGCGCAGCTTGGTACAATTCCCAGATCATAGAGCGCATCCCTTAGGAGGCACCATACAGGAGGCAATCATACATTGTAATCCTGGCTCTATTGCGAGTGCAACATCCTGGGACCCTTTGTGTCCCACCACCAAAATGGTCCAATTGCAATAGCATCCTGTGGTCACATTACTACTTTTTAGATTTAATTATTATCTGAAACGAAACATACGTGCTATTGACAGCATCTGGTGGTATAAGCGTTCTCTTCTTTGAGATTTAGGTAAGGTTTTTTTTTTTTTTTTTTTGAAACCGTTTATTGCATTTTAAAAAGGTTACAAGTATGGGCCTACAACCATCCGGCCGGCCGCTAGAGTGGCAGAAGCATATGACATACATACAGTAAGAGTCTCTTGGCGGTGCAGATTGGTAAATCAGGAGATATCAATAGCGCAGGCCACATAACTCCAAGCCCACAATACGGTTTCCTTTTTTCAAAACAGAACAACACAAAAAACCACACCCGCAAGGCAACCCGCCATCCAAAGTGACGGCACGTGCTCCTTAAGTGGGGGATCCCAACCAGCAGCCAAACTCTGAAGAGGGGAATGGGAATAGATCAGGGACTGGGGAACCACATGCCCACGGCTGAGGGAGGGGGTCGGCTAGGGGGACGGAGCTGGTGAGGCAGCCGGTAGCAGTGGCGGCTCACAAATACCCCCGCGATAGGCGTTCCAGGGGCCCCAGATTTTCACCCACGCCCCAGGCTTACCCCTCGCCACATACACTACCTTTTCACGAAACATACACCAATCCATATGCTCTTTCCAGGCCAACACCGCCGGGGGCCTCTGGGATCCCCACAATTGAGCAATGTCACGCTTAGCTATCATGTATCCCAGAGTCACCCACCGCGTCTGCGGGACCGAATAGTCATTTGGTTCCCACACATTCAGCAAGCATCTCCTCGCTTCAGGCAACAGCGCGACACGCGTCACCACACGCAGGACCTCATGCACACCACGCCAGAATCGCTCCACCTTTGGGCATTCCCACAGAATATGCATGAAAGTTGCCAAGGCACCACAGCCACGCTTACACAATCCGTCACCAGCAAAGCCCATACGTAGAAGCCTTGGCCCCGTTACGTAAACCCGGTGGAGGATCTTAAGCTGGACGAAGCGAAGGCGAGCCGGGATGGCCACCTCCTTCGGAGAGGCCACCGCGGAAATCCAGTCCTCGTCGTCCAGTTCCAGCCCGTCGGCAACCCAGGCCTCGCGGAGACTAGTCAGCAGGCACGATCTGTCGTTGATCAGTTTTTTATATATAAGGGAGATCGTGCTGTCTGGGACATGGCCATCCAGCACTCTGTCCTCCAGGGGGGAAGACTCCGGAATGGACGCGACATCAGGGAAGACGGAGCCCAGCGCGTGGCGGACTTGTAAGTACCGAAAGTACTCACTGCCTTGCAGCTGAAACTCCGTCTGCAGCGTCTCAAAAGTTTTGAATCCCCCCCTCGTCCAGAGATCTCCCACTGTGCTGATTCCGATCGTGTCCCACTTCTCGAAGCCCTTCGATGTCCACAGGGAGCCCAACCTCTCAGACGCATATAGCGGTGACGCCCGGGTCAAACGGTCCTTCCACCCCATAGCTGCATTAGCCGCGTGCCAGACACGCACCATGACACGCGTCGGTCCCGTCAGACGGGAGTCGGGCGCGCCAGAGTAGAGCGCTCGATTGTAATCGCCACCGGGCAGGAGCATCTTGTCCATTTCAAATGCCGGGTTCAGGGCGGGCCCGTAAAGGCCATGATTAATTGCAGCTAGCTGGGAGGCCCAGTAATACCGTTTAATGTCCGGGAGGGCAACCCCCCCATCGTACCACGGGAGCGTCAATTTAGCCAGAGCAATACGCGGCCTCCCGTCCCAGAACAGGCGCCGCTGCAGGCTCTCCACCTCACGGAAGTAGCGCGCCGGAACCAAGTCCATAGTGTTCTGGAGCGCGTACAGAAAGCGCGGCAAGGACATCATCTTAAACAAGGCCGCTCGGCCAAGCGGCGAAAGCGGAAGACGCCGCCAACGCGCAACGTCCTCCTTCAAGCGCTGGAGGGGGGGTAGCAAGTTCCGCTCGTAGCAGGCCTCCGGGTCTAGAGTAATATATATACCCAGGTACCGGAACCCCTGGGAGACAATCTGGATCGGGCAGTCCCGTGGTAGGGCCGGAGCCTCCCCGGAAAGCACATATACGCAGGATTTCGCCCAGTTGATGACAAGGCCTGAGTTACGACCGAAGGAGCGCAAAACATCAACCAGGACAATCAGCGAGTTACGCGGGGAGGCGAGATACAAAAGGATATCATCGGCGTAGAGGGACACGCGGTCCTCATGCTCGGGGGTCCAGCGGAGACCACGGATAGAGGGGTGCCACCGCAGCCACTCCGCCAAGGGCTCCAAGGCCAGTGCAAACAGGAGCGGCGACAAGGGGCAACCCTGACGCGTGCCCCGCCCCAGCGCGAATGGGGCCGAGACTCGCCCATTCACCACCACCTGCGCCAATGGGCCCGAATACAACAATTTGACCCAGCTAATGAATCCCGGTCCAAATCCAAATTTCGCCAGCATCGCCCAGATGTATGGCCATTCAAGCGTGTCAAACGCCATGGTGGCGTCTAAGGACGCCAAGATGGCCGGCTCCCGCACAAACGGGACACGCGCGAGCACCCCGTGCAAGCGTCGCAGATTAAGAGCCGTGTTGCGATGGGGTATAAAGCCAGATTGGTCTTGGTGGACCAAATCGCCCACCACGCCGACCAGCCGGTTGGCCAGCACCTTGGCGAGGATTTTGGGCTCCGCGTTCAAGAGCGAGATAGGCCTATAGGATGTAACCCGCTCACGGGGTCTCCCCTCCTTGTGGATCACCACGATTGTGGCCAGACGCTGGTCCGGCGGGAGGGAACCCTGCGAGTGGGCCACCAGGAACATCGCGCGCAGGTGGGGCGCCAGTACATCCGGTCGCAGCTTGTAAAGCTCGATGGGGATACCATTGGGGCCCATGGCCTTGCCGGATGCGACCGAGCGAATAGCCAGGGCAATTTCGTCCGAGGTGGGAGGAGCGTCCAGCAAATCCCTGTCCTCCACCGTAAGGGAGGGCAGCGCGATGTCCCGAAGCAGGGCATGGGAATCTTCCTCCGAGCAGGGAGAAACCGGGGAGTACACCTCGCGGAAGTAATCCGCGAAGCAGGAGACAATGGCTTCCGGCTCGGTGACACGCACACCATCCATCCCCTCAATCAAAGGAACCACACGACTCGCTCTCTCCCTCTTGTCCAACCACGCAATCAATTTACCAGCCTTATCACCCACATCATACAATCGCCCCTGTTGCTCTCTACTGAGGCCCCTGGCCGCCTCCGTGACGAGGGCCCTATAGGCCGCCTGCTTGAGGTGCAGAACATGCAACTTGGCGTCCGTTACCCCGCTCCCCAGGTCACCCTCTAGTTCCGCAATTTCGGCCTCCACCCGGGTTACCTCCTCCCGCTCGCGCCTCCGGGCATGGGAGATAAAGGAGAGGGCCTCCCCTCTGAGAACTACCTTAAAAGCCTCCCACAGGGAGATGGCCGAAGGGACAGACCCCACATTCTCATCAAAGTATCGCTGTAAGGATTTGATCAAGTCGGCACGAATAGTGGGGTCGCGCAAGTACCAAGCATTGATTGGAGCCACCCTGCCCTCCCCCCTCGGGAAGACATCGAAATGTAACAGTAATGGGGAGTGATCTGAAATACCCCGCGCCAGATGGCACACCTCTCCCACCCTCCCAGCATAGGCCGCCGGGACAAGGATGTAATCAAGCCGCGAGAGGCTACCATGGGCACCCGAGTGGAAGGTGTATTGCCGCTGTGCGGGATGCTTTAGTCGCCAGCAATCCACCAGGCCCAATGTATCTAAAAGGCCGGACAGCCAAGCCTGTGCCCGGGGGAGGTCCCTAGGGGGATGACGATCCATAGACCCAGAAACTACCGCATTGAAGTCCCCCCCAACCACCAGCAGGCCACCCGGAAGGTCTAGGAGGAGGCGCCCCAGGTCCGCAAATGTAGTAGAGTGTAACCCAGGCGGGACGTACACTGATATAAAAACAAACACTCTACCCTCCATTCTACCCACCAGAACAGTGTAGCGTCCCCTCTCATCATGGCGCACCTCATCAATCTCCAACGGGAGCGAGTTCTTGATCATGATACCCACCCCCCGCGAGCCCGAGGTGAAGCCCGAGTGGGCCACCAAACGATAGCCCCGCCGATTCATGGCATGAAAGGAGTTACCTATAAGGTGTGTCTCCTGCAGGAAGATAACATCCGGTGAAATACGTTTCAGGTACTGCAGGACCACACCACGCTTAATCCTGTCCCCCAGGCCGTTAACATTCCATGACAACACAGTCAAATCCCTACCCCCCATCATACGTAGAAGCAATCAGTCGTCCCCCACAGAGCATCTCGAGAGCAACAATACAGTAAAGGGCTTGCCTTGCGGTGCAAACAAACAACACACCCCCCCCACCCCCCCATCCCAACAGAACTCCCCCCTCCCTGCACCCCTGCATGAGCCCAGACAGCCCCCCCAAAGTGCAGTGTGCCTGTCGCCCCATAGATGAAAAACTAACTAGTCCCCCAGAGGAGGAGGGAAGCCCCCAACAGACCCCGCACGACCTCCATAGGAGGGGAACATACACGATTAGTAAATGGTAAAGGAATGTTGTCCAGAGCAAGGCCTATTATTCACCCCTCAGTTCTGATCCGGCGGGCCCTCCCCGCCAACCGCACCCCCCCCACCCCCTCGGCCCCGATCTCCAGGCAGAGTGTCCAACCAGTCCCCAGCCGCCTCGGGTCGGTCAAAAAAGTGCGTGCGACCATCCACCTCCACCCTTAGCTTAGCTGGAAAAAGCATTGAGTACTTAAGGTTCAGGTCCCGTAGGCGACGTTTAACTCCGAGAAAACTCAGTCTCTGTTTTTGGACCGCCGGAGTAAAGTCTGGGTAGAAGTGCACATCCATGTTATCAAGCTTGACCGGTCCCTGTTGCCTGGAGGTCTGCAGGATAGCGTCTCTGTCCCGAAAGTAAAAAATCCGGGCAATGAGAGGCCGCGGCGGGGCACCGGCCTTAGGTCTGCCCCCAGGGACCCGGTGAGCACGTTCCACCGCAAAAAGCTTACTCAGCCCCCGGGGCTGGAGATGGGTAAGGATCAATTCTTCCACAAAAAGATCCGCCGCCTCCGCCTCTCGTCCCTCCGGCACCCCCACAATGCGAACGTTATTCCTCCGGGCCCGACCCTCGGAATCCTCCAGTCGCCGGTCCATCAGGGCGCTCGCCTGGCCAAGCCGGCGCACCTCCGTTTGGAGGGCCACCACGTCCGTCGTGAGGCTCATTGTGGTGTGGGCCAGGGAATCGACCCGGTCGTTGGTTTTGGACAAGTCAGCCCTCACAAGGCTCACATCCACAAGGACCGAGTCTATCTTTTGCGCTAGGGTGTCGAAGCGCTGGTCCACCGAGGCCTTCATCTCTGCGATGGCGCCCATGACGTCCCGGAGGGTCAGGTCCACCGGCTGAGCAGACGCCTCCGTCGGGCCCGCCGGGGATGTGCGCGATGCCTCCGGGGATCCCTTCTGGAGGGTGTAGCGGTCCATACTGTTGGATTGATGCGCCGGGCCACGGCGGGTCGTCTTCACCTTCGCCCGGTCGCCATCTTGTTTGGTGGACATGCCTGCTCTCCCACCGTCGTGCCAATCTCCTCGAAAGGGCCGATAAACCAGTTCACGGGTTCCGGGGGGGGAGGGCGACCACTGGACCGCAGGACGACTCACAGCCGGCGGGTCAGCCAGGCACCTGGACAAGGCCACACCACCGCACCCCGCTCCGCAACCCTACCTCGCTTGAGGGCAAGGAGGGCGCAAAAGCGAAAGTGAAAGCGCGGGATACGCGAGTCGCCCAGCCCTGCCCGCCGCTGTTGTTCGCTTTGTCCCCGGATCGCCCCACTACTCCAATCCGGGGGGCCAGCGCGGAGAAGGCCGCAACCTTCAATCGGTGCTCCCACCGGTGTGCGGGGTCCGATTCGAAAACGAAAAACGGGTGGCGCCTCAGCTCGGGTTCACCGATACAGTCCCCTCAACAAGGACAGGATATAGCCAGGATTAATTCAGGAGGTCGTGGAGGTCCTCGGGAGCCTCGCACCTACGCGGCCATCTTGGTTGCGCGCTAGGCTCCTCCTTAGGTAAGGTTTTTACGTGGTGCAGCATCCCATACCTCTGATCCCTGTACCCCATTGGGGTGTGTCTGGGTGGGTGGAAGTGGCGCGTGGGGGGAGGCACACACCTAAGATGGACCAGCAGTGGGGGCCCAGCTCATCTGTTGCGGACTTCCAGTGGATAGATATGAGGCATTTCGCTAATACCAGCTCGAGCATAGCGAATTTATGCTGCATACGAGTTGTGGCCTTAGGGGTCGGGAGTACTCCCAGGAGACATTGTTTAACTGAGGGCTCAATTAGGAGCTTTGTTGCTCTCCGCAGAGTGTCCAGCACTATGCTCCAGTAGGAGCAAAGCCTGGGGCAGTCCCAGGTCACATGAACAAAGTGGGCAGGGGAGATGCCACATCTTAGGCACTTAGGTGAGTGCAATGGGTCAAACTTCGCCAGGCGCATGGGGGTCTGGTAGGTGCGATGTAAATAACTGAATTGTGTAAGCTTGAATCGGAAACGTCTTGAACCTGTGCCAAGGCGCGTCTCCATTCCCTGTCCGTTAATGGAGTAGGTAGGTCTTCCTCCCACCTCTTTCATGTCTGAGTCAAGTCCAGTCTGCGGTCTGTTTTTAGGGACTTGTGTAGCCGGGATATTATCCCTCGGAAGGAGCCTGGGACTAGGATTGTGCACAGCGTGCTGTATTCCTCAGGCTTGCTCGGGAACATGGTTTAAATTTCCTGAAACGTGCGGGTTATCTGTGCATACTAGGGGAAGTGGCCCTCCGGGACCCTGTATTGCTCCTCGGCATCCTCTAAGGATAAAAATAAATTGTTGAGGTAAAGATCTCCCGCCATGGTACAGCCACCTGCACTCCAGCTGGCCACATCCATAATGGACTGTATCTGGCAGAATCCCAGGAGCCATTCCAGTGGAAGCGCGCGTGCAGGGGGCCTGTCGTAACACATGGGTCACCGCTCGCTCCGAAGCCCAAACAAGCTGTTTCACCATGAATGGACAATTCGGAGGGGTTCTGGCCCCCATCATCAGATACCTAGGGAGGCCTGCTTCAGGACAACGGCCGTCCAGCAATCTTTTTTCCATGTTCGAGCCCTCCGCGCACCATTGTGCTGCATATTGGAGGAGACCAGCAATATAATATAACCTTAGGTTGGGAGCCCCAGGCCACCTTGATCCATGTTCAGCTTTAGGAGGTCAAGTTTAACTCTGCTCCACTTTCCAGCCCAAACCAGCAAGACCAGGAGGCTGTTCAGAATGGTGAAGAACGTGCATATCCATATTTGGCAACTAATTTCTATAACATCCCAGAAGACCATGCCCCCGGGAGTGTTACCACCAGATGGGGCAACAGACGGGTTACCACTTTCTCGGACACGACTGATTCCGAAGGCGAGGGCCCGAGCAATTATGACCCCAATGACCAGCCTAGACAGGATTGCTTTGAAAGATCTGCAATGCCGAATCGCTTTTTTGGGCACCCGCAGGGGGATTTTCCGCCCCAGAGCACAAAACCCTCAACAGAGGAACTACCATCAGGGTCAGGGTCAGCCGCAAATGTACATCCAGACACGTCATCAGCAATACTGGAAAACGTAAAAAATATTCCTGTCTTCAACTTGTCCACCACCCATGTTGATCCTGAAGCTCTGACTCTTCTATCCAGGGGCCTGTCGTTTGTCCCCACAAGCAGCTTTAATAGATTTGAATTTTTGAAAGACCTACACTTATTTTTCCGTAAAATCAGACTAAAAAAGTATTTTCTCAACAGATCTTCTTCTGAAACTGATGAAAATTTGTTTGGATTGAAACACCCGTCCAGCTTCACCCCTACCTTGGATGTAGTTGGACCGGCGGTTGGTATCTTTGAAAAGGCTGTGACAAATAAGATCCATAAAATCATTAAATATGTCCCCAAATCTCCATGCAATCTCTCTAGGGTGGAAAACAACACGCTTCTATCTCTAAAAGCTAATCAAAACCTTACCATCAAGCCCTGTGATAAGGGTGGAGGCATTGTGATCTTTGATACTCCCTCATATGTTGAGAAAATGAACACCCTCCTGGCTGCCGATAGTCACTATAAACGAATTGGAAAGAACCCTGAACCCGCCTTGAAACAACGTATTTTGTTGATGGTCGAGGATGCAGTTGACAAGTGATACATATGCCCCAAGGAAGCGGAATTTTTGACTCCCAGTCATACCCGTATGCCTATCATCTATGTGGTCCCCAAGACCCACAAAAATGTCCATGACCCCCCGCTGAGGCCCATTGTATCCGCGATCGGATCAGCCACGGAACCCCTCTCCAAATATATTGACCGCTTTCTACAACCCTTGGTCAATAAATTGGAGTCTTTTGTTAAGGATACTGGTCACTTCATTTCCAGAATTGAGGGAACCCCTTACTATGCCGATAGGGAACTCTTGGTAACTTTGGACCTTGAGTCCCTATATACTAATATTCCCCCGGAAGGAGCCCTTACGGTCATGCAAGAGATTCTGTCTGTTGAACCGGATATTACCAACGCCCCCTTTATCATCCAATGTCTCAAAATAGTTCTCTATGAAAACTATTTTGAATTTAATCATTGCTTCTTCCAACAAATACAAGGAATCAGCATGAGGGCTTCATGTGCCCCTAGTATTGCTTGTCTATATATGGGACACTTTGAACATAAAAACATATACAATGAGATGGCCCCTTTTTATGAGAATGTTCGAGCCTGGGCCCGATTTATTGACGACATCTTCTTTATCTGGAAGGGTGACCATACCACATTAGAGGATTTCATTCTGTGGATTAACGCTGCTGACATCAATCTTAAGTTCACGGCTCACTCCAGCAACTTTAAACTGGAGTTCCTTGATGTCTGGATTAAGCATAACCAAAATGAACTTTATGTATCTCTATTCACCAAACCTACTGCTAGAAACACGCTTCTGCAGTATGGTAGCTACCACCCTCGATGCCAAAGGGATAGTATCCCGTTCAGCCAGTTTCTTCTTGTACGAAGAAACTGTTCAGACATTAAGGACTTCCTTCAGCAAGCCGATGTCCTTAAAAAGAAATTCATTCATCGAGGTTACCCCCATAAATTGATAAAAGAATCCTTCAAAAGGGCGAGATATTTTAATTGAGATGCCATGTTCCTACCTAAGGAAAATCAGTTGACGGACAAACTGGTATGTGTGACTAAACATTCCAACATTGATCATAAATTGAGACAGACTATCAACTCATGTTGGTATCTCCTTAACATGGTCAGTGACGATGACATATTCCCCAAACCGATTTTTGCGTTCAAGAGAAATAAGAACCTCAAAAACTATTTAGTCAAAGGCAAAATGCAGGAACCATCAGCCCCACGCCAAAAAGCCATAATTGGCCCTGGACCTATTCTAGGTAACCTTCGGTGCGGCAACTGCCATGCTTGCCCCAATGCCCTTACGGGTGATACTATTGATACCTCTGAATGTTCGGTTAAGCTTCTAAGGATGACGAACTGTCGTACCTCTAACATTGTGTATGTCCTCATATGCCCATGCCGTCTAGTTTATGTTGGAGAGACTGGACGTGAGTGCAGGACCAGAATTGGGGAACACAAGTCAAATATTCGGACAAAGAAACTGTCTGCCCCCTTAGTTCCCCATTGGCTTGAGAAGAATCGCTGTGAACAAGACCTTAAGTGGTCGATTTTGGAGGAAATCGGGGTCATCCCCGGAAAAGACCCTACCTTGATCCGCAAAAAAAGAGAGGTGTTTTGGATCTACCTCCTCAATGCGGTGAGCAAGGGTCTTAATGAACATTGCCCATGGTAGAACGCGATAATATAACCTTCTGGTTTATTGATCGCGTCTCCTATTTATGATGGGCACACTAGAATCCCTTTTGACCTTTTCTGACCCTAATTCACTGCACCTTTTTGGCCCTGTTTCTGTCTACTCTTTTAGCCCTCCCAGCTTTTCGATTTCTCGATTGCTGGATTCTGAATAAAACTTATTTGATCTGTTAGTCACCAGCTGATCTATCGCATTTTTTCTCTAAATCTCACCCTGGCCACATCTGTGGTACATCTTTGGGATATATATATATCTTTTCTAAAATATCTCTATTCTAATCTTCCTTCCAGGCACGATATGTGCTGTACCCTTTAGCCTGGGAATAGCCTGGAGACTCGTAAAACCTCTCTCCTTTTTCAATTTTTTTTTTTTCTCATTTTCCTCTATTATTTTTTTGGTCTTGTCTATTGATAGGATAATCTGTTTGCCACACTGAATCCAGTTTATCCACCCTTGCAAGATGGCCACTTTGCTTTTTTTGGATTGTTCCCCGCAGTCCTCTTTACATCTCTACCTCCACGATGACTCCCAGCCTCTAATTGGCTAACCGATATCTGGAAACGGCTTCTTACGTCCTTACGCCCCTCCACGCATTACTCGCCACTGGAGGAAGTTTATCCACACGTAAACTGCCAAGACTAATTTTCCGCTGCATGCCAACCTGCTTGAACATCGAGGTAAGCTACTTTGGGACTCTTGCGGGACACTATTCCCCTATTTTTTCTCATATTTGGCCTGTGAAGTCGTTTGCCTTCGATTTTCTTGCACTATGCCTTCAGATTAGCTCTTGTCTCTGCGAAACTCTATATGAGATGGACCTCCACGACGACCGCCTTATAAGTTTGGCGAACCTTGGTCTCTTAAATATTGGCTTATTCTTGCTACTGTAGCAACTGCCCATTAAGTGTTTTATCTTTATTACCTTCTTTTTCTAAGATCCTTTTGGGGTGGATATCTTCCCCCTCCCCCCTATAACATGACTTGTCGTACCTTTTCCCTATTAGTAAAACTATTGATGATTGGAACAGCTCCTTCCTTTATATTAGGGGTATTCCAACTGTACTTTCTTTACTATGAAGGAGGTATCTTTATCTTTATTTTTAGTTTATTTCATTTTACTTATGTATTGTCCCTAAATCTCACTTCTTTGTTTATGTAGCCTATGCGTTTTGCCCTAATGGTCTTATATTATCTTTGGGACTTCTTAGGTATCTATCCTGTTTACCGCGCATGATTGGCACAAAGTTCTTTATAACCTACCTAATAAGATAGTCCCTATACTCAGTCCGTATTCTGGAAACTGATCACCCCTCTCTTTGGGCTAGGATTTATTGGCCCTTATTGGTAGGTGACCTTTATTATCTTTTGCTTACTTGTGCTAATTTTGCTATATATTAGATCCCCCACATTTTACTATCAGCTATGTTTTCTATTTCCTTTCCCTTTATTACTATCTCGGATATATATCCCAGGTCATTGACCGTCTTCGGAATACATTTTATAGGCTGTGGAAAAGCTGCTGCTTGATATCCTGAAAAGAATAAGACCTTTAGGTACCCTGTGGCACCGCTTTAAAGAAGTCCTTTTTGATATATCACGTCTTGATGGGCTATAAGGTGCCACATGTATCTTTCCGATGTAATTTTCTTATTCCCTTAACGCTCTTATTGGGTATCTGGCACTATTTTCCTATTTTTTTCATTTTCTCTTTCTCTTATTTTCCTGGTCACGAATGTCACTTTTACGAGTCTTTGGCATTTAGATTTATGCACCATCTGTTCCATATTCCTAGCACTTGGAGAACACCTATATTGTTTTCTTCTTTTTATTTCTCTCCTTCCCCATCTTGTTCTTGCACTCTATTCCAATTTTTAAACTGTTATGCTTATCACTTAACTGAGTACCACCACCGTGGCACACCTGAAGTGACAAATATTTTTTTTTAAATGTATATATATAGACAAAAAAAGTATTATGACATAAAAAAGTTGTTAACCTTCTTTGAGTACTGTATTACTGTTTTGATTTAAATTCTTTTTGCACTCTGAAAATGTATATACTCCTTTTATTTTTGATTACAGGTGTGTCTGTCCCACACTACCTGCTCATCTTCGCCCTGATGAAGGTGTAGCCCCGACTGGGTCCTGACACCGAAACGCGCGTTGGCGTTTTTTAGGTCACTGGGTAGCTGAAACCTCACTACCCATATTTTGTGGATGTCAACTGCCAAATTGTTATTTAACCATCTTATGGCAGCCCTACGATTCCAATGTGCTTTTATTTATGTGAACTAAATCTATGTGTTGTTGTTAATAGGATGATGCTATTGTGGAATGTGTGTTAGTATGATTGTGGTCTGTGAATGAAATGTGTGGGACTGAGCTATTATACTCACGTGAATCTTGAAATGTTATTTTATTAACTCAATTAAATGATGTTGATCACACTAAAAAAATCAATAAATTTGAGTGTGATTTAATGACATTGCTGTCTATTCGAATTGTGTCCTGGTCTGCCTACGGTGTGTGGTCACCAATCTCTGGACCCTTTATAGGGCCCTTCCGAATTACCTTGGCAGGTATTTCTCTTCATTGGTTTTCCAGAATGGTGAAGGTGTCATTCAGAATGCGGCAGAATGAATTCTGGAGGGTGTATAGGCATCTGGGATGTAGGACCATCTTCGCCAGCGCCACCGGCCCCATGACTGACAGTGATAATTGGTTCCAGAAGAGTATGGACTCTTTCAGGTTTTCAAGAATTTTCCCAGTATTCAAGGCTTATTGGGCTTTGGGAGAGTGAGCTATCTGCATCCCCAGATAACGAAAATAATCGCCCTTCCATGTTAGCGCTATCGGTGGGAGTGCAGTCGTGTCTCATCCCGCCTTACCCGCCAGCGTGAATGCATCGATTTTGAGGGGTTCATTACCAGTGCAGACACCATTCCAAAATCGTCCAGGATGGCCAAAAGGGCAGGGATGGCCTTTGCCGATTGACGCACATATATCAGTGCATCATCCTGAAACAGGGACATGACGTGGGTCCGTCCATCTACCTCCAGGCCCGAGCACTCCATGTCTCTCCAGAGACAAATTGCAAGTGGCTCCATAGCAATCGCAAATAGGACCTGGGGATAGGGGGCACCCCTGCCTTGTGCCCTGTTCAATGGTGATCAGCTCAGAGACCAGCCCGCCAGTGTGCACCCTAGCTGTGGGCCTCTGGTACATAAGTCACACCCATGCCACGAACTCCGGACCCAGCCCCATTCTGAGCAAAACTTGCCATAAATGATTCCACTGCAGGGTGTTGAAGGCTTTCTCGATATATAATGAAATGACTGCTGCTGGTGTCTCCGAGTCTGCAACAGAGTGCATTACATGCGCTAGCCTACGTAGGTTCATATGCATGCCCCGGCCCGGCATAAACCCGCACTGGTCTTCGTGCACCAGGTGGGTCACTATCATATTCAGCCTTGACGCCAGCACCTTAGCCAGGACTTTGGTGTGCATGGAGAGGGGGCGCTATGAGCACGGTAATGTGGGGTCTCTACCTGGTTTGAGTAGCATTACTATTTGAGCTTCTCTCATTGTTTTTGGGAGTATCCCCGTCTGCCTAGCTTCCTGTAACGTCTCCAGCAGTCCCAGGAGGAGCTGGTCTGCGTATATCCTGTAAATCTCTACAGGGAGACCATCAGGCCCTGGGGCTTTTTCCTCTGCCATGTCCCACATGTCTTCTTGGAGGTCTTCCAGATCGATCTCCACCCCCAGCATCTCGTCCTGCTCCTCAGTGAGTTGAGGCAGGTGTATTCTGTAAAGGAATTGCGCTATTGCGGCGTCTCTTGTCCTTTGTCCCCTTCTGTACATGCCTGCTAGATGAGTGTGCAGCTGTAAATTTATTGCCGATTGTGTGAGGGACCCGTCTGGCTGATTGATAGTATGGTAGGGGGTGGGCGCTCTCTCTTGAGAAGCCATGCTAGCAGCTTCCTCATTTTATCGCCTTCTTTGTGTAGGAGCTGTTGGTATTCTTGTCCAACCAGACAGTCCAACCTGTCCCATCGTTCCCTTACTCAATGAAGAGCCCACAGTAGATCATTGTCCAGTGCCCTTGCCTGCTGGACAAATCTTACTCCTATGTGAACAGCCTTCAGCATCCTCTTCCCTATTACGTAAGAACTCTTTGGCCACCGCCAGTTCCCTCAGTTTAGTCTGAAGTTCCTGGACAGTGAAGCACAGGGATGACAGTGTTGAATCATTTTTGTCACTATTTCTGCTAATTTTCTATGGTCGGTGCTTAACAAATTTATGTCAATTGCCACAGCATCAATCTTATCTTCTAGTGTGGAATAAGTATCTAAGGTAGCCTCCAGTATAGCTTTAAATTTCTCTGTGTGCCCTTCCAGTGCCCTCCCTACAGACTTCAACACACACTCTGTCTCTGGGTCCCTATCAGACCTGATCTCAGCAAGTTTCTCTGTCGATTGACTTTTCCCGCCTTTGATTGCCACCATTATGGTAAGAGACCGCCTGGTCGTGGAGCACCGGCACCCCAGATGCAACTAGGTAAATCAGTTTACAGGCAGTCCCTTATTATTCTCAGAGCCGGTCATTTTATATAGTAATAGAGGAAAGGTCCCTTGCCTCCAGTGCAAAGAGAAGTGATGCCCCAAAAGCACCCCCAAGAGGGCAGGATGTTCTGTGTCCAATTTTCTAATTGTTCGTTCACCTGAACTCAGTCAGTGTGTCCAGAGGCAACCCTCCTCAGCCTCTGCAGCTCAGTCCTCAGAAGTAAGACCAGCTGGGAATTCCCAATGTGTCTGTTTACCTCCTTGCAGCAATGTTTCCCCTCTAGTGTCCGAGAAAGTCACTCCAGAACACCAGGACACGTGCGAGTCATGTTGGATGCCAAAGTCTTGTATATCCAAGGCTCTTTCAATCAGTGAATACCATGAGTTAGGACCTCTGAAAATGCTCCTCTGTGGCCTCTTGGCCCCAATGCAATCTCCTTCAATGTACATAATGACATCCTCATCCAGGGGCGGGACTGTCAACTCATTTCTGGCCCAATAATGGCAATCACTTCCCTCCAGAGATTCATCTGCTCTTTTGTTTTTGTGTTTGTTTATGTTATGGTGGTGTACAGGAGCATGAGTTCTAGACAAGACAGCATAGACACACTAACAACACGTAAGCCAGAACATTTCTTAATTCATTACATGACTGGGATTCGGATGTGGTATGGGTGTGTCCCAGTTGTAAACCGGAAACAAAACTACATTTCCAAGAAGCCCCTAGGTGGTCAGGAAAGACACTTCCTACAGCAGTATAAAAAGGGAAACAGCGTTTATAACGCTGGTAATACCACGCAGGTAGGTTACAACGCGGACGTTACATCGTCCGCGTTATTACCACGCATGGCATTACATCGCAAGTCGTTTCAACGACTTGCGCTAGATGGCCCGCAACACCAGTGAATGTTTTGGATTTTAAATCCAACACATTCCCTGCTATTGCGCTTAACTGGAGTAGGAATAGTAATTCATACTAATCCTAAGTCCAGCACTATCTAGCGCAAGTCATAGAAATGACTTGCGATGTAAAGCCATGCGTGGTAACAACGCGGACGATGTAACTTCTGCGTTGTTAGCTACTGCGGGATGATGGATGGCGTAGTAACGTCATACATTCGTATAAAAACCATGCCTAAGGGATTGTCCAGTGCTTGACAATCCACTTAGGAATCTGTTCTTAATGAGAGTCAGACCGCCCCTGAGGATTTCCTCTCATCTCCTGCACTCGTTGTTGTGACTGATTCCGGCCCCAGAGGGGGCGTGTCTTCAGCATCCCATAGCTGAGAGAGTTACTGCTATTCAGAGTTGTCGGACAAAGAAAGGCCGTTAGTTTTTCCATATTTCGTTTACAAGAAAGGGTGTTTTTCGGCTCATTCATCATTTTGGATTTTGTTTCCTGCTGCCCGTCAGAGAAATGAGCGGCTGGGTGACTGCTGCCTAGATCTATTTTCCCGCCGCCCGCCTGAGAAACGTGAGGCTGAGAGACTGCTACCTAGATCTGTTTTCTGCCACCCGCTAAAGAAATGTGGGGCTGGAAGACCGCAACTTGGACCTGTTTGCTGCAGTCTGTCAGTGAACCAGGCAGCTGGGAGACGAAGCTGCTGAAGCTGTGATCGCGTCTTCCGCCCTGGTGGGATAGGGTTCGTGTACAGCGAGCTTTGGAATTGAACTTAATACTTGGTAGCTAATCCAAGTTTGCATAATTTATTCCTTCTCGTTTTTCCTTTCTTTTTTTTTTGTTCGAACAATTCATTGAACTATGTCCTAGTTTCAGAGTTTGCTTTAACTCGAGACATTGTTGGTTTGACTTCAACTAGGCACACACTGATTTTGTTTGAGAAACTTGCAGTGACATTGTTCAATCATTTTATTGGATCAAAGAAGATTTTGAATTAGCTTTGGTGATGACTGCTTAAAAAGTATGTTGTGAGTATGACATGTTATGAAAGATAACATGCATTTATAATGTAGCTGAATGCAAACCTTATGAGGTGTCTGGTGCATTGCTATTCTTTTCATTCCTATCTAGGGCACATGCATACACAGTGGCCTCAAACACGGACAGACATCCCTCCTCTTTCTAGATTGTTACAGACGAGGTCCTTCTGGTGCCTTCAGCAGTATTTTCTTCTTTTATCCCATTCCCCTTTCCCCCTGTAGGGTATCTCCCAGGATAGTGATCTATAGTTGCTCTTGTGGGATACCGCAAGGGGGAATAGCTGGAAAAGCTTTGTGCATCCCCCCCGCTGGTCAGATATCCAGGTTAGTGGTGTTCCAATCTGAGGTTTCTAACCCCACAGGCTCTGCTCACCATGTGCTGCAGGTTCAGCACTCATGCAAGCCCTCTATCTGCTCTCGTCAGCCTGCTTTGGAGGTCTTTCTATCTGCTGCAATCTTGCTTCAGGGCAGCAGTCCACAGGCCTCACTTCCTTCATCACTTGTTCTTAAGCCAGTGTGATCCCCAGTCAAGCCCTACCCCATTCTGTCCACTCAGCAACTTTCAGTTCCGTTTATTGCTCTGCAGATCAGCCCACAGCAGGCAAGATTCCTGTTGATTCCAGGGTGGACCGCAGGAGTAGCACTGAACTGTGTCTTCCTCTATATTGTGCTTGGCCACGCCCCAGGCAGCGTTGCATGTTTGATGGCACTTTCAGACCTCTTGGTGGCTTTCAATACAATTAGCACTGCGGTACTACTAACATCTTTACAAAATATTTGGACATTGGGTTGTGGCTTCTTGCCTGGTTTGCCTCCTTATTCTGTGTGACTGGTTTGATTTATTTAATGCCTATTGCATCTGCTTTTAATCAAATGGTTTGAATGCAGGTAATTTAAAAATACATATTTGTATTGAAATGAAAATTGGCCTGAATCATTGGATTAAAAATCTACATCTGGTCAAATTTCTTTCCCTACAGAAGCAGGGAGTAGCATTTGTTATCTCTTTTCCTCCTTCTTTCATAAGCTTCTGTATACTTTCAGGTCCCTTCACTGTTCCTTGGCCACATCCCTCATCAGTCTCTGCTTTCGCTTTTTTTTAATGGGAGTCCCCTACATCTTGATACTTGCTTATTCCTAAACACTTTGCTTTAAGTGCCTCACAGATCTCTCGTCTTCTCTAACTTGCCATGGTTTGCAATATTTTCTAATCCCTTTTCTGTTTTAACTATCATGCTTTTCATAGTATTTGCTTCAATTTAGTCAAATGATTTGAATTAGTCACAAGGTGTCACGACTTCTTCATGTTCTGTCACCTTCAGAGGCTCAGAATGGAGGATCTGAGAATTCTGCTGTGAGGTTTCAAAGCACTCATTCATACAGAGGCTTGTAATGTCAGTATCTGATCTTCAGAACAATGTTATTTCCTGTCCTTAATAATTTGAGGGCCAAAAAGGTTCTTTCTGGGTGTAGTCCTAAGCAAATGATATTGGTGTATACGCTAATGTTTCTATCAATCCCATTCACTTCAAATCACACTTGCATGAATGGAATGGAAATGCATCAGAGCATTCTGGCTTCTTTACTCCCACTTGGCGATGTCCTTCTGTTGCACAAATACTGAATGAATGGGGAACCAAACTAATAGGCTAGTATATGTACGAGGTGAACAAGTTCTTTACCATTGGTAGCAATCTTACTAGTAGAAACTCTATGTTACCACATATTTCTCACCTTTAAGAATATTCCCTAGACGCCAGACTGGATCTGGAGGTTTTTCCTAGCAGTGAACATGCGCGTCACTAAGTGGCGCCATGCGGCTCCTCGCTGGATTAGTTCCACCCCGGAAGTGATGGAGTAGAGCATCATACAAGTGCCAACGTCAGTTTCTTGCTTGACTCTTTCCACACCGTGCACTAAACAATTGGAGGTACCACTGTGCAGATCTCTAAATTAGGACCTTTTTAGATGGCAAAAAGAGACTACATTACAGAACAGGGAGGTGAGAGGGCAATGAGGAGTCTATGGTTAAATAGAATATCCACCAGAAAGATCATTACCAATGGTAAGTAACTTGTTATTTTGATTGATACTTCTAACTGCAGATGCCTCACACTCAGAATAAATACCAAACCAGAACTTTCCAAGGTGGAGGGTCTGTGGAATGGGGTCAAAACATCTTGCAGGACTGAATGGGTGAAATGCTCTTTCCGGCGGACCTGCCTGTCAAGGCAATGGTGCATCATTAACGCGTGTATTGATGCCCATATCGCAGCCTGACAGATATAACAGGCACTCCATGTACCAGTGCAGGTGTGGCAGCCTTGGCCCCGGTTGAATGTGCCATTAGTCTGGGCCAGAGCTGTCTTTTGGTCAATGCGTAGAAAGCCTTTATGCAAAGGACTATCCACCTTAACAGAGTCCTTTTCTGCACCAGTGCTCCTGGAGTGGGGACCGCGAGATGCACTTTTGCTGGTCCCTTTGTGGGGTTTATGTCCAGACGCCCTAAAAAACAATGGGTTCCGGGGAGAATTGAGGGGGGTGACTGCGGCCTACTTTGACAACAATTGGGGGTGAACGGCATTCAATGTGACAGAATAGGAAGCTTTGAAGGTGGTAACCTGTGGGGAATGCGGCTTTAGGGTGGGGGGACTGAGACGACAATGGTATAGGGACTTATCAAGGGTGAAGGATGCCCTGACCACTTTGCAGGGAGTATAACCTGCCGGGGAACCCCAGGGAGAGATGCTGCTACATGCTCAGCACAGGGTGGGAGAAATATGGGACAGGCTGGACTGCCTGGTTTGGCATGAATACCGCCAACTGCTCCACCGAGAGGGGGCAAGTCTGGGCGTTTGCTGGCATGGCTTCTTAAGCGTGAATGTCCCCCCCCGATTATTTTTACCCTCCAGCAAGCTGATGGTAGCTATGTATCCACACAACAAGGCATCATACCCTCATGCATGCTCACCTATCGTTGGTTTATAGGGAAGAGGTACACATAGCCCAAGACATCTTGGAGGGTTTCCTGGATGACTTGACTCTCCCCAGCCTAACTGACAGGTAACGCGAAGGTCTCGATGGAGAAATCTGCCTCGAAGACGTGACTGAAGCGGTGACCAACATGGCTTGCTCTAAATCTCCTGGTCCCGATGGTCTGTGAGTGGAGTATTTCCAGTCTCAAGCAGACCTCCTACTCCCTCACCTTTTAGAGTCCCTCCGGCAGGCCAGGAAGTCGGGGTCTCTACCGCATCGATGAGGGAAGCCCAAATTGTGATGTTTCTTAAACCAGCTAGAGACCCGTGTGTGCCGGGCTCTTACCAGCCATTATGAATGTTGGGAGGTTGATACCAAAATACTGGCCAAAGTACTAGCACTCTGTTTGAGCAGAGTAGTGGTGCATCTGGTCCACACAGACCAATGTGGTTTTATACCAGGTCATGGTATGCACACGAACCTGCGTAGACTGTCCCATGTTCTGCATGCCACAGAGACCATGGACGTCAGCCCAATTGCCCTAGCCTTAGACATCAAAAAGGCTTTCAATACTCTAAGATGGAACTATCTGTGGGAGGTTTTGGCACGAATGGGCCTCGGAAAGGAATTTATTTCCTGTGTGAGTTCACTATAGTCTACCGACTACTAGGGTATGAAACGGTGGTGTGATTTCTGAACCTTTCTCCATTCAATGTGGCAAACGACAGGGTTGTCCGCTGTCCCCACTTTTGCCCTGGCAATGGAACCTTTGGCGATCCGACTGCGACGGGACATGGCTTGCTGGGTGGGTCGTTGTGAGCGGCCAGGTTCATGTTATATCTCTGTAAGCAGATAATGCCCTGCTCTATATAACACATCCAGAGAGGACACTACCTGCTCTCCTAGACATCTTGACAGAATTGGTGCTGTCTGGGGACAAAAGGTTAACAATCAGAAATCGGCTATATTTCCACTTGCAGCTTTGGTTGGCAAGGAAATAGCAGACCTCTACCCAACTGAGTTGCAATGGGAATGTGATCATTTCCGGTTCCTCAGAATCCAAATGGCAACTCAACCATCGTGCAATATGCATTGAATATGGAAGCAGTCCTCGCATATTTATGGTCCTCTATCAACTAATGAATTGCCTCCCCCTTTCTATTATGGGACGTGTCGTATTGCCCTGAATGGTCCTTCTGCCACGCTGTCTTTATGTCCTCTAGAACTCCTTCTGCACTATTCCTAGGTCCCCTTTTGAGATCCTTAATAGCCTCCTTGTTTCACTGGTATGGGCTTGGAAGTGTAGCAGAGTTAAACAGGAGATTCTTAAGCTGCACATGGAGCTGGGTGGTCTGGGCCTCACTCACCTGTGTCTTTACTCTCTTGCGGCTGTCCTCCAGCCTGCGACTGGCCCAATGGTGTGCGGAGGGGCCTAATATAGAGAAGGATCTCCTAGCAGACTGGGGACGGGAGAATAGTCTCCCGGAATGTCTTATGATGGGGTCCAGGACCCCTCTGAATTACCCACTTGTGGTTCAGCGGATTGCATGGGCTTGGGAGTTGGCTGTCCCCTTTGTGCTATGGAAGGATCAATACGCACAAACACTGCCCTTACAATGGCTTCCTAGTTTCTGCCATATTTAGTCCGTGATAAATCTGACAGAGAGGTTTGTGGGGGGCTTTCTCATGGCGGGAAATCTGTAATTCAATGGAACTTTAATTTCCTTTGTCGACGCACGGGAGTGCTTCCAAGTTCCAGCCGGACACTGTTTACAATATGCTACAATTTTGCACAATGCACGTGAACTCTAGACGTCCTTCCCTGGGGAACCAGTGTAATCTAACATTTTGTTGGTGATGCTTGACCTGGGCACTTTCAGGTGGCTGATTTCTCGCCTCTACAGGGCACACAAGGCCGTCCGTTCTATAAACGTTTCCCACGTTCGGGACTGATGGTCGGGTGACCTGTTGAACCCTCTCACGGCGGGTGAGTGGAAGCGCGTGTTTGTACAGGTTAGGGAGGTGGCTAGTAAT
This sequence comes from Triturus cristatus, assembly GCF_964204655.1. Lineage (NCBI taxonomy): Eukaryota > Metazoa > Chordata > Amphibia > Caudata > Salamandridae > Triturus > Triturus cristatus. Next base: position 738,012,403 of record NC_140586.1, on the reverse strand, counting down.
GCACACTTGAAGCTTATTTAATTTTTTACACTGTACATACTTGGCCCCCGACAGACTGGCACAGGTCAGTGCGCTGCGTGCGCCGGAGTGCAGATTCAAGCCAGCGGCATTCACACACATGACTTGGGACTGCCCATGTCTCCAGTCTTACTGGTTGGTAGTTTGGGGGATGCTTCGGGAGGTCACGGGAGCCCGGATTGAGGCGACGGTCAAACATTGTCTACCCTGGGTTTTACTGACCCCCAAGGTTGGGTTCAAGATGCAACATAAGTTTGCGGGCTTGGGATTGGTGTTGGCTGGGCGCCGCATCACACGTTGGACTCACCAAGTGCCCCCTCGCCTCTTTAGTTGGAAAGTAGATGAGCTGAGATGGGGAAGGGTGGAAGAGAGACACCTACGCATAGTTCGTACGGATAGAATGCAGATCAGGACCTGGCGACATGAGAGTTAGTATTAGACAGATTACAGGCCACTGCGCAGCAGAGAGGGAATGAGGACTCTCCCACACAGTCGGGAACCCCTCCCACCAGGGTTGGTGGAACTGGCGAGCACCCTTGTCATTCAGACTCCATCAGCCAACATGGCCTTGTGGGTTCGGGGAGTGGCGATGACTGTCTGACCTCGGCGGTGGGTTGCGTGTTACGGTAAAAATCTACTAGTAGCAACGATACCCTCTCTTGTCCCCGTCATCATCCAGTCCCTCTCTGCAAGCGGACCCTTAGCATATGGCCCTGTACCATACACATTGTAGTTCCATCCAGGGGGGAGGACTGGGATGGACGTAGTAGTAGGATTATGTCAATCTAGGTTGTCTGCGAATATATTTTACTATACTGTCCTGTCAATCGATGCCTAGTTCCTTACAGTTATGTTTTTATTCAATTATGTATTTCATTATAGACTGATCGGGGATGTGCAGATTTGCGTTTATTGTATGCATTTTTACGGTGGGATGTGATCCCCACTCAATTTGGTATGTTATTCGCTATGCAACATACGTCCTTTTTAGGGATTGTATTGTTTGTGTGATCATACATTGCCCGAAATAAAAGCAAATAAAAAAATAAAAATAAATCCTTCAGAGATCCCCTTTGTGTCCCGCAGATTGCACAAGAACAGGACAGAGGTAGTACAACACTTGTGGTACTACTAATACATTGATTTTATTTTACTTATTAAGGCTTTAGCCTCATATTTATCGAAAAGAGATATTTTCAACTTGCAAGTCCAGAGAGAGCTAGTACAAATGTGTCCGGCTTAGATCTACAGAATAATAAATCCCAGTTAGACTCAAATCAAAGCACACATTTTCTTAGTACAAGTAAGTCAATATTGTAGCTTATCGAAGGGCATAGAGTAATGGATATAAGGTTTGAAAAAGGCCAAAAAGACTTGCTGACAAGTTTGAAAGGATTTTTGGACTGGGAAAGGCTCTTACACATCAGGGCAGGTATCTCTTATTCAGTATTTTATGGGTAACCCTTCTGGGTACTTAGAAGAATGCATAGTAGACAAACTATGTTCAAATTTTATTGGTGATATATGGATGGACTTGTGATAAAGCCAAGAACCTGCTGGGATTCAGGAGGGCTGTTGACCTCTAAAGCAAACTGACACCAGAGGTCTTATAAAGTACAAGCAACAACCCCTGGCCCTGAAAATTCTAAGAAGTCATGCTTTGCCAATAGAAGCAGTGAAGGTGCGTTTATTTACACAGCTCAATTCTGAGGTTCACATAACTTCATCTGAGATTTGGGCAATGTCTGCATGATTGCAAAACAAAGAGGCAGAAGCAAAACCGTAAAATTAATCTCTTCCAAACCTTTATTTTCTGAGTTGTTAGCTCTCTAACAGACAGAGTATCAATGGCAGAGAAAAAGCAAAAAAAGAGATGCAAAACTCAAATCTTTGCTTCATAAAATTAGCTAGATTCTTAGCAGCTTGGGTGAACCACAAATAGGAAAGCACAATATTGTGTGACAGAAACTCAAAATGTTGTAAAAAAAAATACAGGAGGAAGAACTGTTTCATATTTTATTCTTATGCAAAAAAAAGGAAATGTCACAGCTCCAGGTAAGCAAATAGAAGATGTCTCCTGACAGAGAAGAAGAAATTATAACGTTTATGACAGTTGACTAGAATAACAAAGTGGTTGCAATGTTCACCTGACCTTCAAACCTATATCTCCATCTTTACTGTTGCTCCACTCACATATTACAACAGCAATGGACACACTAGATACCATTTTCGGAACCTATGAAGGCACCATAATATTTACACACACATGTGCCAGTGCTCCAAACATTGATGAAACACCTAGGACCACTGGCTTGGGGATCTGCTAGCCATAGAATCAGGAACACTAATCTAACTACAAAGAGGTGGCAGACATATAGCAAACTGTATGCATGGGCCTCACAGTGTGTGGCTGCTCAAATTCACTTGGGTTCTTTTTAAATAAACATCATGATATGTGGAACTTACCTGTGCCCTGGAGCTTGTTTGAATATCTCCGTAGAAGAAAGTGTATGGATAAAACGAATTGAAGTAACAGTTAAATAAAGGATGAAGATCAAAATGGATCAAAATAAAAAATGGATAAAAGGAAGATAAACACGGTTGAATTTAATTCATTGGATTCATACTGAGTTCATGGCTGTGCAACTTGGTGGAACCTGTAAAAAGTTTCCCCTCGATTTGTTTTGTTCAAATTCACTGCCACACCCCTTCTCTCCATAACTACAAATATTTTTTCGAAATCTTTTCCATGGTTGAAAGATTAAGGTCAAGTTTTTCAATATGAGTGAGCGATTAAAATTTGCAAAGAGTCTTCTCTATACACGTACCTGCCACAGGTCGAGCCCAATAACACCAATGTTGTCATATTTATAGATTTTGTCATCTGGGATATATTCAGGATTGTCAATCTCTGGTTGAACCCATTCACCTTTGAAGTTCGGATTATCAATTTTTCTAGGTTTCCATATTCCCTAAATAAATAGAAAAAAACACATATTCCATAAAATAGAGCATGATGTCATAACGGTGTACAAACATTTATGAACATGGGCTCATGAATGTTGTGCTACAGCGAAATACATATATGCTGCTTCACATAAAGACACCGACTCACTTACTGGTGGGGTCACAATCCAGTTGGGTGTGCACTGGTGAAGCTATTTGGCCAAGACACATTTACAGCACAGTAACCCCCATGCCTTTGGTGAAAAACACGGGGGAACCAACTACTGACTAAAGAACACTTTGATCTGAATGTTTATGCATTCCGTCAATGCCTTCTACCCACAGCTAGGGTGCATTATAAAACCACTATGAGTTGCATCCAAAAGTGCGCTCTGATGCAGGCAGTGGGATTGCTTATCATAGACCTTCTTCCAGGGGCGGCTCCTCCGCTATGGCGGAGGAGCGTCGCCCCACTGTTTTCTCGCAGTACAAGAAGCCAAAAAATAAAATGGCAATACATTTTAGTTATTACCATTTTATGTTTGCTTTACGGACAGGCGGGTGGGCGGGGTTGCTTTGCTCTCTGAGCAGGGCAGAGGAGGAGTGGTTTGCCCACTCCTGAGTGCGCAAAGACTGTTTGGTCGGCCCTATCGGGCCGCCCAAACCAGTCATGCTCACTTTGCCCTTCTCCATGCAGGCTGAATTGCAGCCTGCATGGAGAACATGCCCACCCCTCTAGGCCCTGGCTGAGCGCCGTGTAACGGGGCTCCAGACCAATCATAATGTGTATGCAGAGTTATGATTGCATAGGGAACAAAGCCAGGCTGCCTGCTTCTTTTTCCTGTCAGAGGTGGAAAGGTAGGTTTTTAATTATTATTTTCATTTTCATTATGATTCCCCCCCCCCCAGTGTGATGACCCCCCCCCCGCCCATGTCCACCCCCCACCCGCGAGCCATGTCGGCCGCTACTGCCTTTTTTTTATATTTGAGCTCATTAGAATTTGTTCCACCTACAGCCAGTAGGGTTCCAGTAAAACACATATAGGGTGCGCCTAATATTACTATACTAGAAGGGGTGCAACATTCTCCTTCTGTAGTAGAAAAGAGTGCCTGGGTGTACATGATGGCACAGTAGACCTTTTGTGACTTTGTGCACCAGCATACATACTTCATGAAAATGCCTAAAGTGTTCTCTTTATACTAGTACCAATGTCATGAAATTGAGACTGACAAGAAAAGGCTTCACATAAACTATGAATTGAAGGAAATTAATTTATTAAAAATTCCAAGCGCTTGTTGTTCAAAGAAGTTAAACATTGTTACCTTATATTTAGGGTTGGTGATCATTGGTGGTTCCCATTCACCATCCATTTCTGCATCCCAGTCATCAGGCTGTTTGGCATCGGGGTCAGTAATATGTTCTATTTCTTCCCAGTCCTGCAACAGAGATTTAGCTCAGTTGATAACTATTGATGAATAAAGGTACAATGTCCATTATCTTATTGTCCCATTTTCAAGATTTTTTTAGTGTGAGCAGAAGCAAAACAAAAACGTCCTGTGGAATCTTGAATCTTTGAATGTGCCATAGGTCAAATACCAGCATTCATTTGTGTTGAACAAGTTGTTTTCTAATGGGCACCATTTAGCCCAAAGTGACCACTTGGAAAGACAAGATGGCTGAATATACACCATCTCTATATGCATTTTCACACAGGCAAAATAAAAACTGCTCTTTATAAACTACATTTCTTTGAAAAGGAAACCCCTCCTTTCACTAAAAGATCTCAGAAGGTATCCCAATCAATGGTATTGTCACACTCTACTGAGATTCAGGAAACTCCTCACAACTTGGCTGTTTACCGAGGCATATGATTAACCTCAAACATGGTTGTTTACCCGGATATCTGGTTAACTGCCCAGGACTCTGGTCACTCCTATAGCTAGCTCAAAGAAACCAATCGGTGTAAGTGCGCTTTATAAATAATTTTAAAATAACATAACATTTGTGGAAAAACTTCTCATTTTTTCAGTGACTTTTGGACCCTGAGAAAAATTGCAGAGGAGAACAGTTATAGGTTGGCCGTTGATGTCTGAGGGCCTTCAACGCAAGGCATGTAAGACTGAATTAGATTCTCGCCTCTGCAGAGATGTGGTCATACCTTTGTGAATCAGCTATCAATCTTTCAACTGAGTATAGTTGAGCTTTTAAGGGTGCAATTACATTTTTAAGAGCTACAAAGATAAGGATTTTTTCAAAATGTATCTTGGATATAACATTGGGTTGTATTACATCCCAAAAGTCAAACAGTTTTATTAGGGTTGAGTCTTTCCTGTGCACGCAGTGATGTTCTGGCTGATGCTGCAGTGCATTCAATATGTGTTTGCATAGTGAGATTTCAGATCATTCAAAAACCAAAAGATTTAACTTCTTGGGACAGTGAGGGCAAAATGTCTATTCGTAGTTCTTTAATGGAGTCTGTTTTGAATTTTGGTTAGTGTTCTTGGATAATAGGAAATTCTGACTTTTTTACTGGATTTAGTTTGAAGAGGTTTGAGGTCAATGATTTCTAAATGTTATTATGTTTTTTAATGTGTTTATTTGCATTTTTATGGATATTGCACAAATATAAGCAATACAGCATATAAATTAGACTTTTGCCATCATGCCTGCCAATGAGGGGCTCAAATAACATTATAAATGACATAAATATACATAAAAGTTGCAACTCAACAGCCAGAATAACTATAAACCCACCTCTTCCCACTGCCGGCAACATTTTGCAAGCAAACACGCAGGGCAACCACGCACCCCCTATCCACTCACACATCCAGCCATGTAGAGCCCGGATCTAAATATCATCTGAGAGCCTCTATGCGCCAGGGCCTCGAGAGATACTTGCTCCAGCTGTCTACGTCACTACCCTACAGACTCATATCCATACCATCATTCATTCTAATGGTCGGTCACGCCTCTTTCACCATCGAACTCTGACCGATCTGTGTATGTGGTAGCCCGAATCCCAGGGATATCAAAGGTGTTCAGCACTTCCATCCATAACGGGGCTATTGGACACCTACGAACCCTTCACACCTCCTCCCTACTGAGTGCCAAGTCTCTAACAGCCTCCTCCCACCTCACCAGCACAGGGGCCAATAGGTGACTTCCAGGACATAACACTTTGTTGCTTGGCTAACACCAAGGCCAAATCTAGGAAACGGTCCACACATTCTTGGAGCCAGGGCGTGGGAATAAATTCAGCAAGCACACCTCTATTGTACATGGCACAGCTCGACCCTGTGTGTCCCCCATTCGTTATAGGACAGGCAGTCCAGATCCATTGTACATGTGCACAGGCCCATGTCATGTGGCAGAAATTAGCCTCCACCTGAGCGCAGTAGGGACAAGGCTTGGGCTCTCCCCCATATATCGCAGTCACGTTATTAGGGGTAATATAGGTCACACGAAAGTAATTGAACTGGATAGCCATGAACCTAGTGTTCCTAGGCACCTTTTGTGGGAAAGCCAGCATTTTTATCGATTCCCCATCTGATAGCTCCCTGGTCAATATTCCCTCCCATGTCAATTGAAGGTGCTTCTGTGCATCCCTTTAAGCGCCCCATATAGCCGCTTAACTAAGTGCTTCTCATTACCCAGGGCCAGCAACAGCTGCACAATGTTATAGGTCCGGGGTTCATCTCCACCTGCTCTCCAGAGAACTGCAGCTGTCCGGGTCAACGCCTCATGGGTGCGGAACTGTCCAGGGGGTGGGCCATGAGTCTCCACAAGGACTTCAGCGGCATCAATGTGGAGGTCTCATAATAACCCCCAATAGTAACCAGGCCCACTTCTGTCCATGTCGCCAATTGCGCTGCTGTGAAGAAGTCGGACGGATCCCTCCCGCATGAGTGATACCAGTCACATCAGAGGTAGCGAGGGGCATACAGCGGGCAATCCTGAGTGCACCAAATACGGCTCCTCCAAGCCATTTCTGACTGTTAAACAGTATTCAAGGGCAATCATTTGGTGAAGGAGGCAATTTTAATATAAGGCTGTGTGCTGTCTGCATACTGTGGATGGCCACTCTTGACCTTATAAACCCACAAACACAGGCATCATCTTACATCACCTGAAACTACACCACACACCTCCTATGGCCATGGTCCCATAAACGCCAACATACACAAAACTAAAGTTCAGAAAACTGAAAGTGCACGTGCAAATACAATTTCAAACAATGTCACAGTGCCTGTCAAACAAGATGCAGCCCCTCTGCCCGCAGCCTTGTGCAATGAGCGGATGCCCACAAATCACATGTGGCAAGATACGACCTATACCTGCCATACCAATGAAGGACATGCCAATATGCAATAGTTACAAAACAGTCACTGTGGTATGAAATAAAACTACACAATCAAAACCAATGAAAGAAACCATGGAAAAGTTAAATCAATGCAACTTCTACATAGCTCCGAATACCCACAATGGCACAACACTATGATCACATAGCCGAAGTACCCTAGGCCTGAAACCGGGGCCTCAAAATAAAGTATGTTTCTTCACTGTTATTTCGTGGAAGCTGATGGAATGTTTTGTGCGTGCAAAATTGCCATAGTTTATTTTCTAGTTGCTTCAGCTAAAGGAGAAGAACGATTTTCTTGCTGAATTTTTGTTGGTGGTTGTCGCTATGAGCTTTGCAGAATGACCTTGTAAAAAGCAGCGGCTTCTGTGCTAATGCACACCAAGAACCGATATCTCCTAAGTGAAAGCATAGTATCCAGATTGGTGATGATGACCAAGGTTAGTCCCCTAGGAGGACCACCTTGCGGGCAGCGTTTGAGCGCCCTGTCCGTCAGTCGTGTGAGTGCAGAGAGTACCTCAGTCCAGAAGAAATGTAACTGTGTGCAGCTTCAGAGCATGCACATAAGGTGTGCTGGTGTCAACTGGCATCAGGGGCAGTTCAGAGATGTTGTGGGCAATATAGCCTGCAGCCTTTGTGGAGTGAGATACTCTCTGAGTGTGCATGCCTGAATGAACTTAAAGCACGCATTGCATGGCATTTGGGATGGGCATTGTAGGAACACCTGCCATTCCTTATCATTAAATACTATGTGTAATTCTTCTTCCCAGTTGCACCATAAGGTCTGCAGGGACACACCGTTGTGGGAGGAGGCCCTTGTACAGAGATATCAACTTCCATCTCCCATGGCCGATAATGTGCAGAGACTTTAGCACGGCGTGTGTTTAGGGTCCTTGGTGAGGGTTTTGCCTTGAAACAACACCATGCGAATCCTCCTAAAGGTGAGAAGGTGTCCCAGTGGGAGCTTGCCTTGGGCACTCAGAGCAAGAAAGTCCATTAACAGTCCATCCTCAAAAATGTCCCCCATTGTAGACAACCCAGCTTCCTCCCAGCGCATTATTGTAAGCGGTAGAGTGTTCCAGAATGTTACTTGGGATCTAATGGCATATATCGTAGCCCCTAGGTTGCCCTTAAGCAGGTCCTTGGACGTATGAAATATTTTGATTCCAAGGTATTTGAAAGAATGTGGGGTCCATTGTAGTCTGTCAGTGGTGAACATAAGGTAGGGGGGGCTGTTGGGACACACAAGGAATATAAATGTTTCCGTGGGGCTGACCCGAAGGTCAGAGAGGGCATAGAAGGAGTTTAATGTCTTTACTAGAAGGGGTGAGATCCATAAGACAGGTATGCAAGAACAGTAACATATCATCTGTGTAGAGTGATATTGTGTGTGGAACTTCCCCCAGCGGTACTGCTCACCTACTAGATGCAGCGCATTGATTGCACACAGGTGAATACTCAGGAGCTCCTTTAAAGTTAGCTGGTGGGCCACCGATCCACAAGCTTATCAGAGGCTGTGGCCACCATTCTTCTGGTCCTGTATTGTGAGCCCACATACCTGGCAAGAATCTCACTGCCTTCAATGCAACCGCCATTGCAGTGTTTGTTCTGTAGATAGAATAGTTTGTTGAGGGTGTTCCATGTTGTTTAGGCAAACTTTTTAGTTTTTCAAAAACAAACTTCCAAAGCTGGAGTTTGTTGATGAAAAAAAATAAAGACTCTTGCATTTTCTTCTTGCTTGTGGGTGTCATTATTTGATTTCTCTCAGATGAAGGTGCCAGGCAGGACAAGCTAGTATACGTCAACCCATACTAAAAAGGCAAAGTGACTGGCACAATGGACTGGCGACCCTGTGGCAGCAGGACAGACAGGTCAAGAATTTCTGCTAGTAGAGTCAGCGGAGTCACCCCCAGTGGACGCCCTATGATGTCCCCATCTTAAATGAGGTGGAACAATCGGACGTTTGGAGTGCCAGGTGACCTACCAATTTACGATAATTCACCTGCTCACCAAACTGTAGTTGAAAAATGCAGTCTAGTAACAGCTGGTGAAACAACACATTCACCAAGATGAAACCCTCAAAACACTGGAGCAGCCAGTACAGAATAATACATTGAAACCAAGGAGGATGTCGAAACTGGATGCATAATATATCAACTGCAGCTCCTGATGAAAGAAATGAATGGCTCGGAAAATATTGAATGGGGAAAAAGAAGATGGGAAGGTCTCTTCTGGTCCCTACTGTGAAACAGATCTGTTTGGTGTACAAAAGTCCTCAATAATGTAAAAGCTTCAAGGACATCTTAACACAAACATATGAATGGGGGAGAAGAGAGACTTTTATATACTCTGTAAAAAGTATGTTTTCTGTGAGCAGTGAAGATTTTCCATGGCTTGGGTTAAATGTTGTTGATATATTCTGTAAACTAGTTACTTTGCAGATCTACTGAAGCCAACTTATTATGAGGTAACCCCCTGTGAATACATTTCATTGTGCCTAAGTGCCGACATTGATAGCATGGTTGGGAGGCAGCTGTAGACATTTTGGCAGCTCAATTAACGGTGGGAGACATAAAAGAAATGGTATGTAGTGGTCAGTTAGGATTATGCTCAGTGCGACCTTGCAATGGCTGTTGTATGTAAAGTGGCACAGGAATATGGACTAGTCTATAGTGGATGTCCAGTGAAGGTGTCTGCCTGTTCATTACATTGTTTTGATACCACCAGGCTTCTAGAGGACTACTGGAGTTGAACAACCTCTTCTCTGGCAGCATATGATGGCATATTGAAGCTAATACCCCCTCGCAGGCAGGAGAGAACACAGAGTGAAGTAGGATCCAGTGGAAGCTAACATGGTAGAAGCTTTCCCAATTCCGGCAGAACAGGGTGTATTCTGGGGCATTCTCAAAGTCTTGACCACAATAGATATTTTGTGTTGACAACAGCATTCATGTTCTTCTCGAGAGATGGTTCATGAGGATGTGACCCTTAAATCATTTTTTAACACCAGTAATAGTAAGGCAGATAGGTTTGTGGTCTACAGGCAGTAAGGCTAAACCATAATTTAATTTATATTCAGATCCTTTCTTAGAACAGGGATCCTTCTTAAACTGAGGCCAATGGGTTTCAGCAGCCAACTGATAACAATGGTCTACGTAAGCCAACAAATCTTCGTTTCCCTGTTTCAGATCCAATAAGTCTGAATGAACATCTTATAAGTGACTAACAAAAAGCTGATATAATCCAGGGATCAAATTATCAAAGTGATATAGCAGGGGGCCACCTCTTTCAAACAGGGGGTTAACCTCAGTGTTAGAGTATTACAAAGAATATCTATAAGTTAGCATCTCATAGACCAAGATTAACAAGGAAAAAAATAATGTTAACTGATAGACTGCAGGAAAAAGCATGAAGCCTATCAACAAAGTCTGCACATTACCCCAAGTAAAAGAAACCTGCAACGTCCTCCCAGAACACTATATTTTGGGATATGCATGTCAAGTGTGAGATCACAAGGTGAGAATGGATTGGTGAGCCAGTGTTGAATGTAAATTGAGCAGGTATCTATTCTACTGGTAATTCCACCTCCTTAGTCTTTGCAGAAGCTTGTTGGGTTGCGGAAGGAGCCTGCTATTACCCGTGTTTAGCTAAGATTTGGCCAATGCAGGGACAGCCTTCCACTCCCTTTTTCTGGGTGGTAATAACACTCTTGTAGCCAGGATGTTGCATGGAGCTACTGAACATTCCTTCATGGGCAGAGTACACTTGGGCGCTAAACGACTGAGAACTGGGGTAGCAGGCTTTCCCCATGCAGTGAAAATGCAGTGACAATGCAGGAAATATGCCCTTGGGATTCGAGGGGCACCCAAGATTCATAAGTAGCAGACCCTATCAGATAATCCTATCCATCAGAGGACGATAAAAGACTGGTCTCAGTGCGCTATTCAATATTTCGAATAGCCACAGACCAGTGCGGCTAGAGTAGCAGAGATCCAGGAGCAGAAGTCGCTTGGAGTCCCGATCTCCCTGCCAGACTCGGGAGTAGGGCCTGGGCTTGAGAAGGCGTTTCTGTGATTGATTTGTGTGATGAAAATAGTCTGCCAGTCTGATGAAAGGGGATGGGCTTCGTCTCAGCAGGAGAAAGATTTTGTAGCGTCCCAGTATACAGCCAGCTATCTGTGGGAGGGGACTGTGGAAGGGTGACTGCTTTGAAGTACAAAGAGACTCGAGACAGCTGCTGAAGATAGGGAAACCTACTGCACATCCACGCCGAGGGACACAGCAGAAAGCGGAAAAGTACTGTCACCGAATATGAGGCTGGCTCAACCCGACCCCTCCCCTGTGCTGTGGGTGCTTCCAGTTGCAATCTGCAGCTGGAGAAGATTATCTTGTTGAAGAATTTACCATTTAAACCCAGGACCAGAATGGTATCCAGCTTTGCCATTGCTTGTCCTGCACCAGTAGCAAACAGTGCAATCCCATGGGCGCTCTTCTATTGGAAACGCCAGACTCGACCAGTGGGCTCTGAAGTACAGGCCCTCACCCCTTTTTGTGTCATCAGAGGGTTTAGAATAGTTCTGGCACCATCACCATCACCAGGTTTGCTCAGTGACTACTGGACTAGTGGGACTAGTGGGACTCTAATAAATGTGTCTAGACATCAAGCTCCCAAACGAGATCCCTGATACCATCTGAGCAGTGCCCTTCCAAGGAGGGTGGGCAATTTAATGCCTTTGGGTGGTGAAACAGTGGGAGGACCATTAAATTTTATTTCAATTGCTCAAGCCAAATCACTAAAGTAAAGCATTGGTATAGTTGATCTAGCTTTGTAGAGTTACCTTCTGCAACATGGAAGGTATATATCAATTGTAAATTGTTTTATAGTGCCTAGTGTCTAGGCGCTATAAAAATGTTTGGGGTCAGAACTCTGGTCCAAAGGGTCATAGAGAGTTCTGATTTTCACTGTGTATGTTAATTTTGTATATAGTACATTTTTCTAGTGTGTATTAAAGTACATTTAATTTATAATGTAAAGCAATGACTGGACACTTATCTTATTAACTGGTATTACTTGGTGAACTGTACCCTGACTCATCTCACCTCCATGAGAAAGCCTTGGACTACTCTGTCACTCTACCCTGAGAGAGTCTAGTGCTGGAGAGAAGTACTTAGTTATCAAGTTATCTAGTCTGGGGTACAGTACTACTGGGGGCCCAGGTCACTAGTGGTGAATGACTCAAATTGATGCAGCAGGAGCCCAGTGACCCATGACCTACCGGGTGACCCTGGAAACTGGACAAGTACAAATACCACCTTAGAAAAGCCATACAGGGAAATATTGATAGTGAAGGGGTTGGTTTTTCACTTGGGAAATATTCACATGAAATTACGAGTTAACGACTTGGCAATGGGGAATAATACAGGAATTGGTGTATGCACAATTCCAACCCCTTTTCTCTGCACAGATTTCGCCAGGTTTTTACCGGTGAAATGTGCACAGGCAAAAAGTATACACAATTTATAATTGTGATTCAGCTGGTAATTCCTCTTACTGGCTGAACTGGGATATAAACTGCACTTGTAATGAGGGCCTAAGTATCTTTGCAGTATGTTTTTTTTACAAGAAGAGAATTAAAAAATATATAAATAGGAGAATAAATGTCTTCCCTACTAGTTTACTCACATCTGGTCTCCTGTCATCAGGATCATCGATCTGTTCTCGTTCATCCCAGTCCTCTGGTTTTGTTGCATTAGAGTCCAGAATTCTTTTTGCCGGAAGAAAATCCCAGTCCTCTTCCATCGTCCCAGACTCTACTTTTGCATTGTCAATCTTGACTTCATAGGTATTATTAGGATGGACTATTAGAGTGTAGAGGTGAGTGAATTCATCATCCTAGTGGGGGAGAAAGAAAATTAATTAAAAACAGATTCCATAATTGGTCACTTGCTTTGGGATTGCGTAGCGTACATGACGATTGGAAAATCAAAACACACACTATGACGACGTTGATCAATGGTGCAATAAAAATGGCCTGCATGGACTCAAACGTGCTTTTTTTAAATTTATTTAAAAAAAAAATCTTTTTATTGGTCAAAAAAAAGATACATCAACATTTTCTGATTCACAATAGCAGACAATGGAAATTGGAAGCAGGGATCAAGGACAAAAGCATAAATTGCTAGTTTTAGGTTCATACTAAGCAAAAACGCAGTTGCAAAAACTGTACAAAACAAACAAAGGGTGAAGGGGAGAAATTATATAGATACAAAAATACAGAATCCCATTTGTGCCTGTACACTATGCATCATCCAGGCATCCCCAAATAAAAGCATACTTTTGCAGGGCTCTAATTCCCCTAGCTCTAACTAGAGCCTTCTCACTTTCCCAAGTTTCTCTGACAATAGTCCACCATTCGGCAACTGAAGGAGGCTTGGGTGAAATCCAGAGTTTGGCTATTGCAAGTCGAGCTGCTACTAGCATTATTGCAATGATAGATCTATAGCCACGGCTGTCCTCTTTATACCCCAGCATCTTCTCCGTTGTCGAGAAAGTGTATTCAACCCCTAGTCGGAGCTTAATAGCAAATGATATCTTCTGCCAGAATATTACTAGTTCAGGGCAAGTGACAAACATATGCACCAGGCTGCAATCATCCCACATTTAGGGCATTCACTACGCGCCCCTCGAGATGTTCCCGCTTGAGAACCCCCACCACGAGCCCATCTAGCTATCCTCTCCGGTGTATAGTATAATGCACATATGGTCTGGAACTGCTGAAGTCTTAGACTTACTGAGTATACTGAACCCTCAATAACCTCAAATGCGATCCTGATCTCTTCAAGAGTAATATTTAATCCCAGAGTCACACTCCATTGCTCTGCTAGCTTCAGATTGACGTCTACTCTAACCTGTGCCAATTGCTGCCCTCTGATTCTTTGCATGTAAACAATCCCATATCACTGAACCTGAAACGCATCACAATAAAAGGTGTCTAGTAAAGTAATCCCTAAGCTAGAGGTATTTAAAAAATATCTACCGGGGGATAGCAAATGTCTTTTGGAAGTTCTCAAATGATCGAAAGCTGTTAGTGTCATAAAGCTGACCCAAGTTATAAATGCCATACTTTGCCCATTTCCGACCCTCAAAGTCCTGAAAAATCTCGGGCAGCATTGGGTTACTCCAGAGGGGGAGTTTATCATATATCAGAGAATTAGAGCCCCTCGACATAATGCCCTGCCATATGTGCACACAGTCCCTAATGGTCTTAAAGCGTACCCTTTTAAAGTAGTTTGGGTCATTGATTCTGTATAAAAACATTTGGCTATCTGAACCAAAAATAAGCCAGTGCCAAAAGTCAGGTTTATCTAAGATCATGAGGCTACGTAATCGCGCCACAAAAGCTGACCAAAAATAAATTTTAAAATCGGGGAGTTCTAACCAGCCTTCATTGTAAGGAAGTTTCATTAGGCCTATTGCATGTCTCGATTTCTTGTACCCCCAAATAAAACTGCTCAAAACCCCTTATTAAAAAAAAAAATTGGGATACGCAATGGGATTGAGCGAAATAGATTTAAAAAAATTGGTAGCATCTTCATCTTTATAATTTTACACCTCCCCAAGATACAGATTGGAAGTTTGTGCCAATTTTTTAATTGCTTAGAGATAGTAGCCAATGGAGCATCATAATTTAATGCGTGTATATCTTCAATCTTAGGGGAAATACGAACTCCTACATACGTGGTAATCGGGCATACACCTATAATAGGTTGTTCCGGCTGAAAGCTTAATAGCACTTGGGTTTTATTAACATTCAGCTTATAACCCGAAAACAGTCCAAATTTCTTAGCTTCCTTTTCGATACTTTCTATTGCAACTGCTGGATTGGTAGTAAAAACAGCTATATCATCTGCATACGCGATAACTTGATGATGCCCTATAATCAAGGGAAATATCTGAGCGTTAGCCTGGAGTGCCTTAATAAATGGCTCGATATAAAGGGCGAAAAGGAGGGGGGAGAGAGGGCAGCCCTGTCTAGTACCACATCAGATTGGAAATAAAGCCGCTTGCACATTTCCATATTAATGATATCGGCCGATAGGAGCGACGCTCCTCTAGGGCCTTATCTTTTTTCTTAAAGAAAATAATATTAGTAATATTCCAAGAGTCAGGTGCCCATCCACTAACTCCTATCAGCTGTATTACGTCCCACACCAGTGGTGAAACTAAGCTCTTGCAGGCCTTATAGAACTCAGCTGGGATACCATCTTTTCCCGCTGCCTTCCCTGATAGCAGCCCCATAATTGCTTTCTCAATCTCATCTTTTGTAATTTCCCGTAATTTCCCGCTCTAACAAACACCGATCTTCCTCCCGCAAAGACAGTCGATTGCTCTCCTCTAAATAATTCTGCATACCTGTCAGATCCAACTCCGCAACTTCGGTGTATAACTTCTGATAAAAAATAGAGAATTGGTCAGCAATGGCTTGAGGATGCTTACATAATATACTACCCTCCCCTTTAATCACTCTAAAATATCAGCTAATTGATGAGAAAGTACCTTTACAATTCGATCTCCATATTCACATTGTAATGTCCTATGTTTATTATAGCTCACAGCAACTTTCTCCTTTAACAACCTATTCATTACAGCTCTTTGATCTATCAGAGAGGCAAGCAGTGATTCCTGTTCTACCGCACCTCGATGGACCGCGTCAGCATGGTGACGTTCGCTGATTATTAACTTATGGAATGCCACTTTAATAAGCATTTCCCGTTCCTTGTTTTGCCGCAAGCGTGCTTTTGTACCACAACTTTTAGCGCTTTTTTGATTCTTAAGTGCAGGGAAAACTTGTAAGGCCAAGCAGCGTCACTGTATACTGGTTCCCCCACGTGGCTAAAGTTTAGAAATGTATTTGCTAGATTAAAAAACATGAAGTAACATGTTTACTAGCTGAATTTAAGAAATGTGTAATTTTTCAGTTGGAACAAAATTGTTTTTATAATTTGTAGTGCTGCTGTTGGAGAAGTTGAGGAGGACACATTTTTTTAACAAACTGCAGTAGCTCGACCTTGGATGTATTTGCTACTTTGCTTAGACTCAGGACCTCACACAAGTGAACCACTTCAGAAAAACCCTCAAGACCTGGCTCTTCGGCTAAGCAGATCTGCAACCCACCTACCCCCAGCGCCTTGAGACCCTCACGGGTGAGTAGCGCGCTTACAATCCCCTGATTGATTGATAACACGCATGTCAACCCTAAAGTTTCGACCACAAGCTTTGCACTACATGATACAATAGAAAGGACTGCATTTGTGGCCTTTACCACATTAATTGTATTTATTTATATCTGGACTATTTTCATCATAAACTCTAGACTTAGGGCTTGATTGAGAGTTCTCAGGCGAAGTAGGACCACTGTGAACCAGAGGTTTGTCCATCCCATCAAACTTCTGGTTCCCCTTCTCAGTTTTGGCTTGGGGGTAGCACTAGGCTTACACCAGCAGACCATCCTCTTGCTCGGCCAGTGCAAAGCTCTGACTTGATGGCCTGATAGCGAAAGGGCTGTGAGGCCACAGTGAAGGTTACCCCGCCGATTTAGGGAAGGGAGACTAGCACTCATTTTCCAGGACCCAGCCAGGAAAAAGTAAGAAGGCCTCTATGCGCATTTCTTCCTGCCCATCGGGGCACAACCCACGGTTATGGGAAAAAAGCAACGTGACAAGCTACTAATAGCTGAGGGGGACAAATTATCTTCCCTGTGTGACAACTTATAAGAGGGTTGCGTTTTTTTTTTTTAAAGAATTTTTATTGTTTTCACAACAGTTAAAACAGTAAGACACTTAAATAGACCTTGCGCACATATCGTTTGACAAATCATCACCCAAATGAACAATCCTACAGCCAACCCCAGTTCTTCAGTGCCGATACAGACAATGGCTCCCCACCTCCCCACAGCCCCGTAGGCCACCTCAACAATCCGAATCAGAGGAGTCCTCATCTGAAAGTGATGGCGGTTCGCATATTCCTCCCCTAAATTTGTTCCATGCCCCCCATACCTTGTCCCACTTGCGAGGACATCCCCGCCTGATAAATACTGATCGCTCAGCGAACATGGCTACATCCATATCTCTCCTCCATGCGGTCAGTAACGGCACCTCCACCGCTCCCCATTTTTGGGCTATGTTCCTTTTGGCCGTCATTATCCCCAGCGTTACCCAGCTCTGCGCCTGACGATTGAGATCATTGGGCTCACACACATTTAACAGACAACGCCGAGGCTCCGGCACCAACGATATCCCGCACGCCTGCGACATTGTACGCATCACTCGCTTCCAGAAGTCTTGGATGACAGGACACTCCCAAATAGTGTGATAAAAGGTTCCTTCCTCCCCACAACCTCGCAAGCAGAAGGGGTGTAGCGCTCTGCCCATCCTATGTAGTAAGCACCTGGTGTAGTATGAGCGATGCAAAATACGAAGCTGCACCAGCCGCAGCCTCGAAGGTATACCCGCCTCGCGCCATTTCGGGTCATCAAAGTCACCGACCTCGTCGGCCCACCTCTCCCGCAAGGGCCCCATAGGGTCCGGCAGGTTGTTGATAAGTTTGCGGTATGTGAAGGACGTAGCCTTCTTTGGCATGTATTCCGTCAACAGCCTGTCCTCCAACGGGGACGCCTCCGGAACCTGCGCACCAGGAGCCAGCTGTGCAACTAGGGCATGTTTAATCTGGAGGTATCTGAATCATTCCAAAGGAGCCAGCTCATAATGCTGTTGCAAGCGTGCAAACTGGACGACCGCCCCCTTTTGCTACACATCACCTATCACCGAAATTCCGATGCTGTCCCAAGCGTCGAAGCCCTTGCTATCCCTCAATCGTCCCAATTGCTTGGCATCCCAGAGAGGTGTAAGTTGAGTCAAGACCCCCCGCCATCCCAGCCTGGCCTGCGCCGCATGCCAGATAGACACAGTCTGTCTCAGAGGGCCGATCAACTTCGAGGCTAGTCTAGCATCATATAAAGGTGACAGCATACCCCTCTCGCCCAGCACATCTCTGTACGCCTTAAATGCGGGGTCAGACTGTGGCGCATGGAGCCACTGGTTAACCACCTTCAGCTGCGCCACCCAATAGTAGAGCTGGATATCCGGGAGCGCAATTCCCCCATCGTACCACCCGCGAACTAACTTAGATTGCGCAATTCTCGCCGGTTTGTTGCCCCAGAGTAGGCTGGAGACCTGCGCTGCTATCGCGCGGAAGTAGGCCGGAGGCACCGGATACGGGGTATTCTCCAGCACGTATAAAAATCGCGGCAGAGCCATCATTTTGAAGAGCGCCACTCTCCCCACCAGGGTCAGGGGCAGCGCTCCCCAGTGCTGCACGTTACGCTTGAGGCGATCCACTTGAGGGCATAGATTGCGCCTGAAAAACTCCATCTGATCCATCGTAATGTGCACCCCTAGATACTTGAACGACCCCTCCTCCACATGAAGTGGACTTTCCGCCGGCAGCCGCGGAGGGGGGCCACGCAGTACGAGGAGGACCGACTTCGACCAATTAATCGTATAGCCAGACGCTCTGCCAAAGATCTCGCAGATGTTAAGTAGCGTCAATATGGAACGCATAGGGGAGGACAAATACAGCAGCACGTCATCCGCGTACAGGGAGACGCGGTCCTCCCAGTCGGCCAACCACCGGAGGCCCCGCATCATGGGCTCCCATCGTATCCAAGCCGTGAGCGGCTCAAGCACTAGGGCGAAGAGCAGCGGCGACAAAGGACAGCCCTGACGCGTGCCACGCGCCAGGGGGAAGTCCTCCGACATATGCCCGTTGGCCGCGACATGGGCCAGTGGTTTAGTGTATAGGAGTCGGACCCAGGCACAGAATTTGGGCCCGAACCCCAGATGCAACAATACCGCAAAGAGAAAGGGCCATTCTACCATGTCGAACGCCATTCGTGCGTCAAGGGAAAGAAGCACCGCCGGTTCCTGCAAACGTTCCACCCGGGCCAGCACACCGTGCAGTCGCCTCAAGTTGTGAGAAGTACCTCTGCCGGGCATAAAGCCCGACTGATCCGGGTGCACAATGTCAGATAAATGCGGCGTTAGCCTGATGGCCAACAACTTCGCGAGGATCTTGGCCTCCGCGTTGATCAGCGATATGGGACGGTAAGAGGTACATTGATCTGCCGGTTTACCCGGCTTTGGAATTACCACGATGGTGGCCGTTCGTTGATCCACGGGGAGCTCTCCCATCTGCAGGCTGTGTGTAAACATATTTAGTAAGTGTGGGGCCAGCGTCTCGGATAGCCTCTGATAGAGCTCAATCGGGATGCCGTTTGGTCCCAGAGCTTTACCGGGCTGTAACGCGCCGATAGCCGCCTGGAGCTCCTCCACCGTGAGCTCAGTCTCAAGGGTCTCCCGAGCATCAGGGGAAAGTTTGGGCATCTGCAGGTCTCTGATGTATGTCAGTGCTGTCTCCACCGTCATGGAGGAAGCGGAGGAGTAGACCCCTCGAAAATGCTCTGCCAGGGTGTGCACTATTACTCGCGGGTCGGTCGTCTTCAGCCCCTCGTCAGTGCCAAGTTGCGCAATCCACCTGGCACCACTGTCGCGTCTGTCAAGCCACGCCAGCAGCCTACCCGTTTTATCGCCCACATCGTAAACTGTGTGCCTTGAGGCCTCTAGGCGCTGTCTGACACGCTCTGCGAGGTGCTCCTTATATTTCGTCTGTACCACGTGCAGGTCGCGTGCGGCCGCGGGGGAGGGATCATGGGCCTGGCGAACCTCCGCCGCCCGGAGCTTGAGCTCAAGCGACTGCAGCTCAGCTAATTGTTCACGCTTATACTCCGAAACGACGGCCATTGCCTGTCCCCGTACGACCGTTTTGTATGCATCCCAAAGAACCGCAGGGGAGTCGACTGAGGCGGCGTTTTCTTGGAAGAAAAGTCTTGTCGCCTTCGCTATAGATTTACTAATCTTGGGTAGCCGTATGCAGCCAGGGCGTATCGGATAAATGCGGCGACGCATCAGGTGATAACTAGTGTAATGCAAGAGTATCGGTGAATGATCAGAGATACCTCTGGGTCTACTTTCTATGCTTTCGATATTTTGGAGGCAACCTGGCGAGCCCAGAAAGTAATCAATGCGGGTGAGACTGTTGTGCACCCCGGAGTGATACGTGTAGTGCCGCGCTGTCGGGTGATGCAACCGCCATAGATCTGTTAACCCGATCGCTTCTGTAAAACTCGCAAGGCGCGACACCCCCCCGCCCTTCGCTCGTGGCGGACACCGGTCAGTGAGGTCGTTCATAACAGCATTGAAGTCGCCACCCAATAACACCTCCCCCTCCGGTAGTGTAAGCAGAAATTCACTGAGCGCCGGGAACGCTGCAGCATGCAGCGCAGGTGGAATATAGACAGACACTATGTTGAGGGGCCACCCCTCCCATTGAGTGTGAGCAGCGGCGAAGCGCCCAGACCCCTGAGGGTTGCGTTTTTAACTTCTAACAGAGGATTATGGGTTTACAGTATTCATGGTTGCCACAAAAAGCCTTCAAAACTTAATTAATGGCGAAGCCAGGCTCTAACTCCACTACAGAGAGCAGAAAACCAAGAGTATATTGTCACAATTCCTGAATTACTGATTGGGTTATGCAGTTTAATATTTTGTTACTTGTGCAAATCGATCATCTACTTTCTTGGTATCATGGCATAGGAGGTTTTATTGCATTCTAAATGTCCACAGCTCTACTGCGCCTTTGTAGGTATTTTAAACATTTAAAAGTTAACAGCACTTCTCTACGGCACCTTTGTAGATTTGTTCAGGACTTTCAAAAGTCAACAGCACTATTGCAATCAGTGCTTTTGGTGAAGTGAGCTGGGTAGCTTTGTGGTCAAAATTGTGCGCCTGTGGAATATCAGAAGGGCCTTAAAAAGGATTCCACTCCTTTACTCAAGAAATACCCAGAAAGAGCAGTTCCCTTGCTTCCCTGGGAGCTATAGTTGTCCAGTAATGTGACATAGACAATTCCTTACTGCGTGACCATACCCTCATTCATTTGCAACTTGACGATTGGCACTGAAGGCTTACTGTCATCCACTAAATTTTAATATCAATCGGAAGACTAAAGTGACAACAGCTGGAGATACCTCCAGTACTAGCTGTTGGTGGTTAAGTAATCACTGTTTCTTGGAAAGAGTGGTAGAATGTAAATATGTGGGGACTCCAGTGGATCAGCATTTTGTGTGGAATCCTCAAGCTATGTCGGCTATAAAGTATTTTGGCTACAACTTTAGTGCTTTGCTGCTAAGACGTGTTACTCAAGTGCACCATCTCAAAGCTTTATGCGGTGGCACTCAGCTTTGATTGAATGGGCCCTTTGGCAGAAAGACTTGGAGCAGAGCCAGACACCACTGAACATTCAGAACTGAATGCAAAGCTTTTATGGCTGAGGTGTTGCAGCAAGTGCTTCTGTATAGTGCCATCATGAATAATTGGCCAGGATCTTCTGGCCTTGACTCCTCAGGCCCTTGAATGAATTTTGCTATGTATAGCACTGTATATACAAATGGTGAAATACATTTTATTTTATTTTATGATTAATTAAAATCATCACAAAGAGATACATCACAACACATTTACCACGATTAAACATATGATA
This sequence comes from Triturus cristatus, assembly GCF_964204655.1. Classification (NCBI taxonomy): domain Eukaryota; kingdom Metazoa; phylum Chordata; class Amphibia; order Caudata; family Salamandridae; genus Triturus; species Triturus cristatus. Next base: position 737,990,425 of record NC_140586.1, on the reverse strand, counting down.
TTCTTGTATGAACCTGTGAGGATGACCGCACCGGGCGGACTGGAAGTGGGGAAAGACCGAGCCGACCCAATCCGGACCGGAGGCAGGCAGCGGTCTAGCGTTGGCCCAAGCGAGCGGGGAGGAGTTTCCAGACAAAGCAGAAGGGAGAGACTCAAAAGACGCGGAAGGAGAGAACAAGTACGGATGAAGACGGACGGAGTGTACGGAGAGAAGCAGCGAGGCGGAGGAAAACGCGAGCGGAGAGGAGCAGAGAAGACGGAGCCAGAAGAGAGTATTGTATACGGCAACCAAACCCGGTGGGCTGCAGGAGGGAGAAAACGCCCCGGGTCCCGATGCACGGTCCTGGAAACGGGCCGTGGCCTAAGGCGAGTACCCCTCCAAGGATGATTCTGGTGGAGGTGGTGGGGGGGGTACGGGGAGGTAGGGCACTCGGGTGAAGGTGGTTCGTGTTGTAGAATCCTGCACAACCCTTACCACACTTACGAATTGGTGACGATAGCACTGACCAGACCTAAACCCGCAAGGCTAGTTATTGACCCGACCTGTTCTTTCTTTTCCCTCCCCTGCCCATCGAGAGTGCCCGAGAGAGCAAGAGAATCCCAGAGAACCCCGACCTGTCCCGACCCTGACAGCCCGGAACCAGGAATCCAGGAGAGAAGCCATCTCTTTCACCTTTGTGTTGCCTTTCAGCTGTAACATTTTATTTGCAATCCTGACTATTCCCATCCCTCGAGAGTGCCCAAGAGAGCGAGAGAATCCCAGAGAACCCCGACCTGTCCCGACCCTGACGGCCCGGAACCAGGAGTCCAGGAGAGATGCCATCTCCTTCACCTTTGTGTTGCCTTTGAGTTGGAACATTTTGTTTGCAATCCTGACTATACCCATCCATTAAGAGAGCCCTAATAAATCACGTACTCCATATCACGGCTTCTTGTGTTCCCTTACACCCTTCCGGCGGTCCTATCCCTTACAAAGTGTCAGAAGTGGGATTTCCTCCTGTTGTGTCGAACCATGACACAACCCGTGCCCGTAACCGTGGAAAGTATCATCAACCAGCTTGCGGAAGGTCAACGACACCTACAATTGATGTTCGAACAGCAGGTCCTAATCGCCCAGAAGGATAGGGAAGCATTGCAAGATGCCTTGAGAGATCAAGCCGCCCTGCTCACCACAAACCAGCAGGTTCAGGACATGGCAATACTCCGGCTTACGGATGCCATAGTAAGCGCCAGAGTGCACCCCCATGTCCCTGGGTTCTTTCTCCAAAAGTTTCAGGAGGGGGAGGACCCCGACTACTTTTTTACCAATTCCGAAAGGGTTGCAACCACCGCGGCCTGGCCCCAGGAAAAGTGGAGCCAATACATCGCCTCTCTCTTGTCTGGAGAACTCCAAGCAGCCTACCAGGCCGCCGAACCTGCCGGTACAACAGCCTATGAGGAGGTGAAGAAAACCATACTCGAGCGATTGGGGTGCGACCAGGAGTGTTATAGAGCTAAGTTTAGGAAGGAAAAATGGACAGCTGGGGACAACCCGCGTGCCCTGTACTATAGGATCAAGGATCTGGGCAACCGTTGGCTGGCACCCCACGTGTCTAGTATGGAAGAAGTCACAGAAAAGGTCTTCATGGAACAATTCCTGGACGCACTACCAACAACCACCCGTTCATGGGTAAAACAACATCACATCCCAACCTAACATCTACAACGGCAGTGGAGTTAGCATGTGCTTTCCACAGATTCCCAGAGTTCAAGGCTGGTATACCACAAACCCCCTTTTTGGCCCCCAGAAACACACCCAGACCCGATACAAAGCCCCAGGCGGTATCACGCACCCCCCTAGACCTATTCACTCGCCCCTGGTCCAAGTGGGCAAGGACCACAATGTTACCACTGTGCCGAGTGGGGGCACATAGCCCGACAGTGTCCCCATCGAACCCCAGCAGCAGAACCGATGGAGGTGGGGTACTCCAGGGGGCGTATCTATGTAACCGGTAAAGGTTCCCATCAGTACAGGAAGGATGTTCTTTTAAATGGGAAGAAGCAACAGGCTCTTTTGGACATGGGGTGTCACATGACTGTAGTGGACGGAGCCCTGGTATCCCGACCACAAATAAAAGAGAGCGAAAAAGTTCATGTTACCTGCGTTCACGGGGACACTAAAACGTATCCCGTAGCTGTGGTCTTGTTGGAGGTATCCAATGACCCACACCTGAGAAAAATGGGGGTCATATCTTCCCTGCCTGAGGCGGTCATTATTGGCACTGACCACCCCAGATTCTAACAGTATTTGGACGAGACTAAAGGGAAGGACTCAACTTGGTTACATGAGGCCCCTTTCAGCAACAGTGACTTGGAAGGAAAAGCAGGAAACGATAGGAAGAGCAAGAACGAAAGAAGGAAAGAAAAGAAGCAATAAATACAGACACAGACCTCACACCATGTTTTTCCTCTCTCCCTTATAGATCCAGGTGAGACAGCCCCAGTTAGCTTCTGCTCAGCTCAGAGGGAAGACAACACCCTTATACATGCCTGGGAACAGGTGCAGGAGCAAGAACCAGACCAGGTAGGACCATATTTCTTTGAAAAAAAGGGTTTACTGTACCGGTCTGTAAAGGAGGGGAACACTCAAACACATAGTTAATCATACCCCTTCCGTTCCGTGAGCACATTTTAAACCTGGCCCGCAACCAAACAGGGGGCGGACACTATGGGAAAGAAAGGCACTCTGAAGTATCTCCTCAATAGGTTCGACTGGCCTGGGGTATATAGGGATGTGGCAAAACACTGTGCGGCCTGTGTGAGATGTCAATACACGGACCCCGAAGGAATAAGAAGGGCCCCCCTGTTTCCCTTGCCTTTCATAGACGTCCCCTTCAAACGAGTCGGTATAGACCTGGTAGGCCCTCTCCCTCCCTCAGCCAGAGGTCATAAACATATCCTGGTCATTGTGGATTATGCGAGCAGGTATCCGGAGGCCTTTTCTTTATAAACAATGACCACCCCTGCCATTGCAAGGGCCATGATTAATTAGTTCTCCCGGGTGGGGTTTCCATCAGAAATACTCACCGACCAAGGGACCCCTTTTATGTCCCGCTTAATGGCACAGGTTTGTGAGATCTTGGGTATCCTGCAAATTCGGACTTCTGTCTATCATCCCCAAACGGATGGTCTTGTGGAGCGCTATAGTAAGACTATCAAACAAATGCTACGCAAGGTCATCTCAGAAATGGGGAAGGACTGGGACCAGAAGTTACCCCTAATCCTCTTTGCCATAAGAACCCATGAGCAAAGATCAACTAGCTATTCCCTGTTTGAACTGTTGTTCGGAAGAAAACCCCGAACACTACTAGACATGGCGGCAGAGCAGTGGGAAGGGGAAGACGAGGAAGGCCAACCCCAGACAAAATATGCGGCTGATCTGAAATCGGCAGTCACTAGGATATGGGGGTTGGTACATGAGAACATGGAAAAAAAACAAAGTATCCAGAAATGCTATTACGATTGGAACAGCCAGTTAAGAGAACTCACCCCAGGAGAGAAGGTACTACTCTTACTCCCTTAAACAGATAATAAGTTATTGGCACAATGGCAAGGCCCCTATGTCATTGTGAAGAAAATAACCCCGGTCACCTATAGCGTTCTGCAACCCCTGTGGGCTGGGGGTAAACAGATTTACCACGTAAATCTTTTAAAGAAATGGGAAGAACCCGATTCGCTTACTGGTACAAGACAGTCCGCGCTTTTAGTAAGCACCGAGAGACCCCTCGAGATCTCCACAGCAGACACTTGGAAAATCCAGAACAAGAGAGCCCCCACTGGGGACATATTGTCCCCAGAGCAACAGACTCAGTTGCTTACTATGCTGGAACAGTTCCCTGGCCTTTTCTCCTCCACACACGGGTTGACCACCATGGTTCAGCATGATATTATTTCTTTAGATCAGACCGTCATAAAACAGAAACCATACCGAATTCCAGCAGCAAGAAGGGAGGCCGTGGAGAAAGAAATAACAGCTATGCTAGAGGCACGTATCATAGAACCGTCCACGAGCAATTGGTGCTCCCCGATAGTGATTGTGCCGAAACCGGACGGAAGTCTGCGTTTCTGTATTGACTTCCGTCAGGTAAACAACATCACCAAGTTAGATTCATATCCAATGCCTAGAATCAATGAACTAATCGAACAACTAGGAAGTGCCAAATACATGTCAACCCTTGATCAACCCCCTCGGGTCTTTACCAGTTTAGAGTACTCCCTTACGGCCTCCATGGGGCACCAGGAACCTTTCAGCGGTTAATGGACCGCTTGCTGAGGTCCCATACAAAATATGCCGCCGCCTACTTAGACGACATGGTGGTCTTCAGCCCAACCTGGACGGACCATTTGAGGCACCTGACAGCTGTATTTTCGGCCACCCAAGATGCCGGTCTCAAAATAAATCCAAAGGTCACTGATTCCATACAGTATCTCGGGTGCACAATCCAGAGGGGACTGATTAGACCTCAGATAAACAAAGTCGAAGCCATCAAAACAATCCCTACTCCCAAAACGAAACGTAACATACGATCCTTCCTTGGGTTTATTGGCTACTATAGAAGGTTCATCCCGAATTTCTCTTCCCTAGCCAGCCCCCTGTCCGATCTCTTGACCAAGACCTACCCATCCCGAGTAACCACCTGGACTGACATACACGAAAGCAGTTTTCAAGCTCTAAAGAAAGCCATCTGTACAGCACCTGTTCTACACTGCCTTCCAATGACAGTGCATCCTCAAAACTGATGCTTCTGGTCTTGGACTGGGTGCCGTACTATATCAGCCTGACTCAATGGGTGATCTTAGGCCCCTTCCTTACATCAGCCGGAAGTGGTTCCCCCGGGAGGTGCACTACTTGAGTATAGAGAAAGAGTGTTTGGCGATTAAATGGGCAGTTGAAGCACTTCAATATTTTTTGTTGGGACGCCCGTTTATTGTACTCACTGACCATGCCCCCCTCACTTGGCTTGTGCAGCACAAAGACTCGAATCAACGTATGCTCAGGTGGTTTTTAGCATTACAACCTTTTTCCTTCCAGACCATGCATATCCCAGGCACCCGTCAAGTCTGTGCAGACTACCTGTCCAGGAACCCCTTCACTGAATGGCCCCAGCGTCCTTTCCTAAGGGGGGAGATCTGTGAGGATGACAGCACCGGGGCGGACCGGAAGTGGGGAAAGACCGAGCTGACCCAATCGGGCCCAGAAGCAGGCAGCGGTCTACCGTTGGCCCAAGCGAGCGGGGAGGAGTTTCCTGACAAAGCGGAAGGGAGGGACTCAAAAGACGCGGAAGGTCGGGAAGGAGAGAACAAGGACGGAGGAACACGGGCGGAGCAGAGAAGACGGAGCCAGAAGAGAGTATCGTATACGGCAACCAAACCCGATGGGCAGCAGGAGGGAGAAAACGCCCCGGGTCACGATGCCACGGTCCTGGAGATGGGCCGTGGCCTAAGGCGAGTACCCTTCCGAGGATCATTCTGGTGGGGGTGGTGGGGAGGTACGGGGAGGTAGGGCACTCGGGTGAAGGTGGTTTGTGTTGTAGCATCCTGCACAATCCTTCCCACACTTACGAATTGGTGACGGTAGCACTGACCAGACCTAAAACCCACAAGACTATTTATTGACCCGACCTATTCCCGACCCTGATGGCCCGGAACCAGGAATCCAGGAGAGAAGCCATCGCCTTCACCTTTGTGTTGCATTTCAGTTGTAACATTTTATTTGCAATCCTGACTATTCCCATCCCGAGAGAGTGCCCGAGAGAGCGAGAGAATCCCGGAGAACCCCGACCTGTCCCGACCCTGATGGCCAGGAACAAGGAGTCCAGGAGAAAAGCCATCTCCTTCACCTTTGTGTTGCCTTTCAGTTGGAACATTTTGTTTGCAATCCTGACTATTCCCATCCATCAAGAGAGCCCTAATAAATCACGTACTCCATATTACGGCTTCTTGTGTTTCCTTACGCCCTTCCGCCCTTCCGGCGGTCCTATCCCTTACAAAACCATACAACATTGTGGGATCACTCGACTATTCGATTTAGAGCTAGAACACACAAAATTCAATAAAATTAAAAATAAAGCTACATTTGTTCTGGCCTGTAGAGAAAAAACATGCAGGTTGCATCAAAGTGCCAAGTGTTTATAGACATTATATGTGTAAACGTTCATCAAAGTTAGCGATGCGTCAAAGTGCCATGTGAAATTATTGGACAGTCCAATGAATACCAATACATATAGATTTCATCAGGATAAAAATAATGCTGCATTGATCTTAGCCCATACAAAGTGCCAGGTGCTTAAAAAAACATTATATACATAAAGACAAAGCTACATTTGTTCTGGCCCGCAAAAACAACATACCGATTACATGAAAGTGCCAGATGCTTATAGACATTATACGCGTAAAAGTTCATCAAGGTTAACAAAGCGTCAATAGCACTGTGTTAGGCCTGCATTTATTTGTTGAAAGTCAAAAAAGCACATGGCTTAGACCCCTGCTCAAATATTTGAACCAGTGGCTTCATTGGCACGACTAAATGCTATGACATGGGAACAAGGTGGAGACTGCGTCATTGCAGTGTTTTCTTTGCTTATTACAATTAAGTTCACTGGATGATGTTACAGTTTTTAAAGTAAGAAAATAAAAAGTACAGGCTTTACCTTGCAACGAATGTCTTTACTGATCAAGTGGTTCTTGTCTTTGTAGTTAAAGATAACATGAACTTTCTTGTTTCCTGTTCCACAAATATCAGGACCTGGAAAAAGAGGATGTTTTAGTGAATCCAACACGTTTCATACGTAAATAAAATAATCACTGTATCACAGAAGCACTTTTTATTGCAGTATTTTAGACTTGTAAAGCTTTCACAATAGAATTCATCCAGTAGCGCCTGCTACTGGCCAAAATTAATATAACAAGTAAATTGGAAAAACCCCATTCCTGATCTTTCCCTCTCCAGACAAAAGCTGCAAAAATGCTAGGGTGGCAATGGCGGCGAAAGGAGGAATTACCAAAGTGTTTGGGTGTAATTCCCCATTTGTCATGGTACCCATAGAGTACAACCCAGAAAAACATGGCTTTCCTGCATCCTCGAATCACTAATTCCTACGGTGTCGGTAATTTCAAGAGTGACGATAATAGTATTGTATTCTAGGCCCAAACGTAATTCTGGGGAAAAGTGTTTTGTGCATATCTATAGGAAAACTAGACTCTAAAATGTTTAAAAAGTGTTATTAGTTTGTGTTTTTTTATGTTCACCATCATGTAATTCATAAAAGGAACACAAAGGTAACAGTGAGAGTATCATCAGTCAACTGAATCTTGGGTTGACAAAAGCAAGTTTTGAATAATCGCAACTTTTACATTAAACCTGGGGTCTCATGTACAATACCATACATTCATCAGACAGTCGCAGCGCGAGGGTTGAAACATCACGGTAGCATGCTCCTTCAACAAAGTGTAAAGCAATACCACGATCATGCATTCACAGTCTCCATAGCAAGTCAAATGTATGTGGAGAATCAGGACGTTTTTGTGCCATACACCAGTCCATATCTATATTTCCCTCCTCCACTCCTGTGCCAACCACACTCAGATCCACAAATAATTTAAGGTACGTGGACGGGGTCTGCTCACCCCAAACAACACCAATTACCCTACATAGCAATGGAGGCAATGCGGTAGACTGTCGCTCTTACTCTGTTGTAAAACCCCTGAACGTTCAATGCTACGTGTGGTACAAAGCGCCTTCTTGCTCACAGCCCTTACTGCACTGCTCAGGTGGGACCTGTCCATGCTTCAACACATTCAGTTCTAGTGGAATCAATCATGTGGAGAACCTTGAACTAACATCAGATTCTGTCATTGCTTCTCCTGGGTGAACCAACGCTTCCTCCCATCCAGGGGACAATTGCCTCTTTCTCATTTAGTTCACGGTCTAGAGAGTCGCATCGCACAGTTTCTTACTAGTGTCAAAATGCTGCTGTCTGCATGAGAACATTCAGTTAGGTGATTACTATACACATAGTGAAGTCTAACCTAAGGATATCAATAGAATTATTAAGCAAATCAAATTCAACACATAGCTATCCAAACCTGTATGAGCCGAAACAGCTCCAATGTCAAACATACCAAACATGTTCCCTCATCGGGACCCTTCCGGGCATTGAAGAGCTCTCATCCACAGGGGACAGTCCTTGGGAATCGCTTTACTCCACCCTACCAACCATGGCCATTACCGTTTCACACAACAGTAGCACTGGGTTTATAGGCTCCTGGGGGCATATCCTGTATCCTACCAGCATATATTGCTTGCTGGTAACTGCCACTATCTAGAGGGTGTGTCTATCTATCATGAGAATCATGGGAGAGTTCCTGCTGCACACAAACACCCAGTCAGCAAGTACTTCCAATTGTGAAGCCTGGTACTAAACATGCAGGTGTGGTAAGGTAATACCCCCATCATATATACTTTTAGAGCTCAGTGGCTGCTTGAGGGTTTTTTCGTCTTTTACACGTCACTTTGGAGATAGCCTGTAATCAGTGCTTAATTTGTACAAAAGCAAGGGCCCGGGCCCTCGTCAGGAGGCCACTGTAGCTTGCACCACCCACTGCCCCTGCCATCACCACCAGTGACAGAACCAAAACAAACACTAACCATAACCCCCTACAGGTGTGGCAATTAGGACTATTTCAGGCCTCCAAAGCTATAAGAATGGCTTGGGCAGCTGAAATGGCACATTTTTAATGTACATTGAATTAATAAAAAGCTGTTGTGTTTACTTCTAATTTCAACATGCAGCGCCAGCCACCATGCGGTAGTCTGTCATAAGTGCTGGTGTTGGCCATTAAGTGCTGGAGCGGAGCACCGGAAACCACCGGCTCAAATTGACCACGACCTACCATTACAACGCATAATATTAAATTGCATTTAAGGTAAGTATTGGATAGTATTGGGGTAAAAATTACTATTCTAACTCCAGGGGGTGCAACAGTAGGGTAAGTGTTGGATTGCGTTGTAATGGTATGCGTTGTAAAGGTAGTATGCGATGTAATGGAATGCGTTGTAAAGGTAGTTTTTAAACATGCGTTGTAGTGTCATGCGATGTAATGGAATGCGTTGTAGTGGATGTTGCGTTGTAAAAATTTTGTTGTAAGTGTAGTGCGTTGTAATAGTTGCGTTGTAAAGGTTGTTCACCGTGAGAGAAGTGTATATGATAGCGAAGGTTATCTGTGAAGTTCTGGTCTTAGGTATCAGGGATCCTTATGGCATTCCGTTAACGCTTATCACTAGAAAGGTAATAGGTATTCTCTGAGCTTGTTAGAAGGACAGAGCAGAGGTAAGCGCTGCTTTGTTAACGTGTGATATAATTCTGTAGTAGGACAGACTGTTCGCTGTTCTCGGGAAAGACAGAATTCTGTGTGAATGTACTACATTTTCTGGTGTGAAAGTGCGTGAATGAGAAGGCATTCTGGTTAATTGTGAAACTCTTAGGAGCATTCCAGAGAAAAACAGTTAATTGGTGCTTGTTAGAAGGGTAGAGTAGAGAGATGTGCTACTTTATCAACGGAAGTAATGATTCCGTAGTAGGGCAGAGGTAAGCGCTGCTCTCGGGAAAGGCGGAATTCTCGTGGGAAAGGTCTTTTGCTGTTCTATGGCTAGCGAAGCAGACAATGGAGATGTTTGTATGTTGTAACTAAAAGACTCGTAGAAGTTGAAACAAAGTCTACCGAGTAGTTTTGTAAAGGAGGGGTAGACGAGAGAGACAGGAGACAGGAGCAGAAGCTGCTGCAGCGACTGCTGACGTCAGGAAGACCGCGCTGTGATTGGACAGTGGGTAAGAACGGTGAAAGCACGGTGATTGGTGTGCTGGTGTAAGCCGCGCATGGATTGGGAGACATACAGGGTGACGTAGACGCTCCAGGATTGGTGCGTTGGTGTGAGTCGCGCTGGGATTCGTGGACTGAGTCAGTGAAGTAGGCGCTCCAGGATTGGTACGTTAGTGTGAGTCGCGTTGCAATTAGACAGGAGATCGTACAGTTGTAGAAAAGACAAAAGGGTTGCGGAAAAATAAGAAAATGTATTACCACGCTGAGGAAAAGAAAAATAAATCCTTGTTTAGTAAGGTTAAGAACTGGTTTGACAAGGATAAGGATATTGTAACTAGGGAAGGACAGTTACTTCCTCCGACAAGAACCCCCGCATCCTTCATGGCTGCGAAGTATGGTTATCATACCTGTATTTGGTTAGACAACTGGGTGAAGTATACCAAAGAGGATGGAGTTTTAGCTTTCCCGGAACATGGCTCATTTAATCTGGCCATACTGAGGTACTTACGGGAGCGGATGATGAGTCTAGAGCCTCGGCCTAGGCCAACGCAGTTTGAGGCATTGACTGAATGGGAAGATGAAATGCAGGAGCGAGAAAAGCAGAGGAGTGGAGGAAATTACAGGTATATGTTCGGGCGAAAGTATGATCGCGAAACTCATCATGACCGGATGAGAAGATGGCGAGATGCCAGTATGACTGAGGGATTATATCCTGTAAGAACTGCAGAGGAGACAGGAGGGAAAAAGTGTACAGAAAAAGAACATAATGTAGAAACAAGGAGGTATGGGGCGAATGAGTCTGATGATGATGTCTTAGATGACATGTTCTACAAAAGACGACCCCCGTATAGACGAGAACCGGAGGTAGGAACATCAGTTACCCCAATGAGAGACACCCTGCGGATTATAAAGACAGAAGTCATGACCCCTGAGTTGAAAAGCAGTAATTCTCTTGCAGAGAGAGAGAGAGAGAGAGAGAGAAAGGGAGAATGAAATTGAGGATGAAAAGACCAGAGAACTAGCAAGAACTACATTTGAATTGACAGAGAAAATCAGAGAACTGACTAAAAATCTTGAAGCAGTTACGGTGCCTGTAACAATAGGTCCAGTTATGCCGGTTTTCGAAAAGCAGAGGATTGGTGAAAGTGGTTTGACAGTTCCATATGTAGGCAACAGATTGAGTGTTCCTCCAGAGCAGGCAGAAATGGGAACGGGAGAAAATCAGTGGAGATCAGGAGAAAATCAGTGGAGACATACCATATGTGGAGGAGAGTTGAATGTGCAGACTAACTCAGGTTTGAACTCTGGTTGTGTGGAAGGGAACAGAGGATCGATCTTAGAACCACAAAGAGTGACAGAACCAGGGGGTGCAGAAAAATCCATGGGGATAACTGCTGATGATTTGAATGATTGTCTGAAAGCTTTGCAGAGGAAAGAAAAGGAATCCCAGGGAATTGATGTAGCTAGACTACGTATGGAAATGGAGGAGCTGATTGTAGGAACAATCCCTACAGAAACACTGAAAAGTTATCAGGAGGGGGAAATATTATTTCTGTGTAAAAGTATCACATGGAGAGCAAAGAACATACATGACAGGTTGAAAGGAATAGCCAGTGAAATGGGGATCGACATGGACAAGGTAAAAGCTTTACAAAAGCCTTACCGAGTGGATTTTACAGATAAGGACATTGAAAATCTGAATAATGCAGGCCGGACAGGGCAGATTAAGGAGATGATTGCTTTGCTGAGAAAATGGGGAGATGTGGAGAGATGGAAAGATAGATGGTATAGAAAATGAGAGGATGCAGCAGACAGAACTTACTCAACATTCCCTATGAAAGAAAAGGAGAAAGCAGTGACAGCTTATCCCATGAGGGAGATTCCAGGAGGAGGGTACGTACATGTCCCATGGACCAGACAAGATATTTTGTCATTTACAAATGATTTCCCTCGACTAAGAGAGAAGCCCGTTGAGTGGTATAGACAGGTTGACAGATTTGTGAAGTTGTCAAAAGTGCTGTGGATCGACCTGAATAGTCTGATATAATTGTACCAGCAGACTTGTGGGCAGAATGTAAGATAGTCATCGACTGGCCCACTAAAGAATACCCGAGAGATCCAAAGACAGGAGCTCCAGACCCGGAGGTCATGAAAAAGTATGAGCAGGTTATGGCCTTCCTGAAAAATAAGGTACCCACCAAGGAAACAGACTGGGTTAAAATAGACCGAACACATCAAGAAGTGAAAGAATCAGTCCATGCTTACTATGAAAGACTAATACTGGCTTTCAAACAGTTCAGTGGAGATGAACATCTGGGTGACAAGGATCTGAGCCATTTTGTATATAGATTTGTGTATGGCTTGCGACCTGAAATCAGTGAAATGATAAGGCAGCATACCGTAGACTAAAAAGATTGATGAGATCCTGAGACATGCAAAATACTTCAGTGATGAGATTGAGGCAAAGCAAAGGAAACTGAAAGAAAAGGCAATGTGGGCACAGGTGAAAGTTGCAGAAAGACAGGAAGCTCAGTTGGTTGAACAAGCAAATAACCCAGGAAATAAACCCAGATTTGGCCCAGGGAAAAGGGAAAGGCAATATTGAGGAAGCAAAGAAGACATTTCCCTGCCACAACTGTGGAAAATTAGGGCACTGGAAATCCGAGTGTAAGAATCCACCGTCTACTAATGATGACAATCCATCATTGAATTCACAGGTGCAGAGTGAGGGGTGTGGTCAGCATCAGCAACAGCAGAAGGCTGTTAAGCAGCAGAATCAGGTGCCAAAACCACCCTTGCCACAAAGAAGAGGATCCCAGAAGTACAGCCAGGATTCGGGGTTCTACGATGAAGAACAGGTAAACAAGCCAAAACGCGCAAGCGCTGTGTCACATTACTGATTAAAGAATGAGGGAAGTGATTCCGAGGGAGACTTCTGACGGTGCCGAAGAGGGGAGGAAGAGTGCGTACTTGGCGCAACTCTAGAAATAGACCAGGCAGGACCTTTTGTAGATGGGAAAATCAATGGTGAAAGTGTTACTTTTCTAGTTGACACAGGAGCTACGAGATCAACTGTCAGGTCAGCTGATATAAAGAATCTTCTTCTCTCGGATGAAGCAATCCAAGTAGTTGGTGTGTCAAACACACAGATTAAAACTCTTCTTACTGAACCAGTAAGGGTTAGAATAGGGAAGTTTTCAGACATTCACCGATTTGTGGTGTGTGACACTAGTCCTGTGAACCTGCTAGGTAGGGACCTGCTGTGCAAGATGAATTGCACTATTTTCTGTACCCCAGATGGAATAACTTTTGAGACACCAGATGAGGATGTCCTATACAGAATGACCCTAGATAACAGGGAAAGTGAGGCTTTGGGAACATATGCTGTGTTTAATCCAGATGCATTACCCCCAGAATTCAAACAAACAGTAAAAGCAGCAGTTTGGGATTTTACTGGAGAAGATGTGGGCCTGATGAGAAATGTAGATCCAGTAAAAATTACTGTAAAAGAAGGAGTGGTTTACCCAAACATCCCACAATACAGACTGACACCTGAAATAATTGAAGGAATAACACCCATAATTGAGAAAATGATACAGCAGGGGGTGTTAAGGGAAATATTGAGCAGCCCATGTAATTCACCAATAATGGGACTGAAGAAACCTAATGGAAAGTTCAGAATAGTACAGGATTTGAGAAAAATTAACAAGATTGTTGTGTCATGCTGTCCCATTGTGCCAAATCCATCAGTGATTTTGTATCAGATTCCCCATGATGCAGAATGGTACACAGTAATTGATTTGTGCCATGCTTTCTTTTCAATCCCGTTGCATCATGACAGCCAGCCGATTTCCTCATTTAGATTTGGAGAGCGAATTTTGGCATGGTGCCGAATTCCACAGGGGTATACAGAGAGCCCTTCGATATTTAATCAATTGCTGAAGAAATTTCTGGAGAGTTTAACAATGCCTGAAAATTCAGTTTTGGTCCAATGCATTTATGACCTGCTTGTGGCATCAAAAACACGGGAAGCCTGTGAAGTAGACATCATTGCTTTACTGAATCACTTGGCAGATGGAGGATTAAAAGTATCTCCAGCCAAATTGCAATTCTGCAAAAAAGAAGTCCAGTATCTGGGACATAATATTGAGAAAGGCCTGAGGAAAGTGACCATTGACAGGATTAAAATCATCAGAGGAATGAGAGCCCCAATGAAACAAAGAGAAGTAAGAATGTTTCTGGGAATGGTTGGTTATTGTCGTCAGTGGATAAGTAACTTTTCCTTGATTGCCAAGCCACTAATTAAATTGACAAAAAGTGAGGTGAAAGACCCATTGGAATTAAACCCAGAAGAAATGGCAGCATTTCAAGAGTTAAAGAACAGGCTATGTGAAGCTCCTGCCCTAGGAATGCCAGATTACGAAAAAGAATTTGAGCTGTACTGTAGTGAGAGAAATGGATGTGCACTTTCAGTGTTAATCCAGAAACATGGACGTCTGAGGAGGCCAATTGCATACTTCTCATCAACACTTGACCCAGTAGCTGTGGGTTTACCAGGTTGCCTGAAAGTAGTAGCTGCTACATGCAGAAGTCTGGAACAAAGTGAGGGAATTATAATGGGATACCCTGTACGGGTATTCGTACCTCATGATGTGACAATCCTTTTAACAAGGAGCCGGACACAGTTCATGTCTCATAGTCGGCTGACTAAATATGAGAAAGTCATTCTTGGTGCAACAAATGTGAGCCTTAAGAGATGTGTGAATGTGAATCCAGCAACACTGTTGCCTGATGCTGAAAGTGTGGGAGTGAGAGATGAAGTTGATCATGATTGCCTGGATGTGCCTGATTACTGTACAAAACCAAGACCAGATATAAGAGATCTGCCACTGCCTGAGAGTGATCATGTGTTGTTTGTGGATGGATCTTGCTTGAGAACGGATGAAGGAACACTGAGTGCCGCATATGCTGTGTGTACAGTTTCAGGAGTTGTGGAAGCATCACCTTTGAAAGGAGTTAAATCCGCTCAGGTGGCAGAATTGGTGGCACTAACGAAAGCTTGCAAGATTGGAAGAAATGTGAGAGTGACTGTAATGACTGACAGCCAATATGGCTTCGGAGTTGTCCATGATTTTGGCCAGTTATGGCTACAAAGAGGTTTCCTGACCTCAAGTGGAACTCCCATAAAGAATGCTGAAGTGGTTGGAAAATTGCTAGAGGCGATACAGCTGCCTAAAGAACTAGCAGTTGTAAAATGTGCTGCTCATGGTCAAGGTGATGATTTCATCACCGTTGAGAATACATTTGCCAATGACATAGCACAATACTGTGCAAGGAATAATCATTCAATTAATCGGAGTAAAGAAAGAGAAATGTCTTCTTGTTCCTTAATGTTTACTAATGCGGTGGGAACATGAGAGGAAGTGAAGCAGTTGCAGGATGAGGCAGGAGATGAGGAAATGAAAGATTGGGTGAAAGCAGGTTGTGCACCAAGGGAAAAAGACCACGTGTGGGTCTATAGGGATGGAAGACCAGTCATGCCCAATAGCATGTTGTCAACAATGGCAAGGATCTATCATGGCCAAGGACACCTGGGGAGGGATGATATGATAAGGGCCTTTAAACAGACCTGGTATAATCCAAAATTCAGGCTGATAGCAGAGAGTCTCTGTCAGAGATGTGTGATATGTCAGCAATTCAATCCTGGAAAGAGAACAGTGGTGAGCCTAGGAACAATAGGCAGGGAGGGAGGACCCTTCACAAGAATGCAGATAGACTTCATCGAAATGCCCCAAGTCAATAGATTAAGGTATGTCCTGGTGGTGGTCTGTTTGTTCTCCAGGTGGGTGGAGGCATATCCAACAAGAAGAAATGATGGGATAACAGTGGCCAAGCTACTGTTAAGAGAATTCATCCCAAGGTATGGGTTCCCAGCGACCATTGAATCAGACGGAGGAGGACATTTTTATAATGAAATCATGGGTTTGATCTGTGAAGCATTGAGTGTACAGCAGAAGCTACATTGTGCTTACCGACCAGAGGCTTCTGGTGTGGTTGAACAAATGAATGGTACCATCAAAAAAAGAATTGGCAAAATGTGCCTCGCCACAGGAATGAAATGGCCCGATGTCTTGCCTCTAGTCCTGATGACAATTAGGTCTACTCCAGACAGAACAACAGGTTTGAGTCCACATGAAATTATCATGGGACGTGCTATGAGACATGCATTTGTACCAGTCAACAAGCTGATGACTATAACTGATGACATGATTTTGGATTACTGTAAAGGCCTGGCTGACGCAGTTCATTCTGTGTTTCACCAGGTTGGAGAAGACGCCACCACACTTGAAAAGAAACCAGCCCATGATTTGAGCCCAGGGGACTGGGTAAGAATAAAAGTCCACAGAAGAAGGAATTGCCTGGTTCCAAGGTGGGGAAGGCCAAGACAAGTCATTCTGACCACAACGACTGCTGTGAAGTGTGCTGGAGTGAAAAATTGGATACATGCAAGTCACACTCTGAGAGTTCCAAACCCAAGTGACGGCACTGGAAAAGAATACTTTGAGGAATCAGATTCCAGTGATGATGCAGACAGTGAGGCAGTAAAAAGAAAAAGGAATTCTGAAAGGGGGGAAAGTGAGTCAAGAGAAACTTTCGTCCCACCAGAAGAAATTCTGAAAAGAACATTGCAAACTGCAGAGACGAGTCTAGATTCTGAAGAAGTGCCTGAAGTTCCAACTAACAGTGACAAACACAAAAAGAAAGAAAGGAAAGAAAAGAACATTCCAACAGAAGAGACACCTGAATCAAATGGGGAAATTGGACAAGTTCCACCTGAGATAATTCTTGAAGAAGAAGGGACAGACAAAGAAAGAGAGGGACAGATTGCGGAAAAACCCCGAGGAGGTGTAGGGAACATCGACAACAAGCTAGGTGAAGGGACAAGTAGACAGCAAGAAGATTGCGTGTCGGAGACCCAAGGAGGGACAGAAGTAGGGAAATCTCAATTGGTGGAAAAAGAGACTGTTGGAGAAAAGGAAGTTGTTGGAAAAGAGAAAATTGTTGATGAACAAGAGGCAACTGAGACAGAATCTGATGAAAGTGAAAATGAGATACATGGAGGACGAGTTCTGAGAAAGAGAACTTGGATTGGAGAAAGAAACAATAAAGAAGGAAGACAAAAGAGAAATGCTAAAGGTGATCTTTGGCCCAACAAGATAAAGAGACTGAGATATCGACTGACACGAGTTAACTCCTCGAAAGCTGAACAGGTGAACGAAGTGTCAAGTCAAAACCAAACGAAAGAAGAGGAAACAAAGATTTCTGAAGGAACTAAAAGAATCAGAAAACCAAACCAGAAGTATAAGTCACCAGAATGAACGTATGTGGCATTGCCTGAACAAGGAGAAGAGGCAGACAGTCAAGGAAGTCCAGAGGAGGCTTTACTGAAAGTGGTTGAAGAAGAAGAAGCAGTGGGAATCCTGAGAGTTATCTTGTCCGACATTGGAGAAGAGACGGATGTTCAGGACCTAATACAGTTTGATGATGATGAGGAAACAGTGAAAAGTGATGAAAATCCAAATTGAATAAATCCAGAGAAATCACTTGAAGAAGAAAGTGAAGAAGTAAATTAGAATTAATAGATTGTAATAATCTGTTGGGTACTTGCTGCCCTAAAGTTCGGTAGTGGAGTAGAAGAGGCTGAGTCAAAAGACATGGTCAAATTAACAAGATGGCTAACACTGAGAATAATCAAAGTAGATGTACCTTCATGAAAAGATGGTGCAAGATGTGCTGCTGCTGTACAGGATTATTAATGCTGCTTTGGAGCGTGCTTGCTCTACTGATCTCTTTTAGAGTAACTATAGACACTTTAGAAGGACATACTGAGAACAGGACTAATATAGGGAAGAGTTCACAGAAGATAGTTCCAACTAGAATTAGCAATGTATATATACATAAGGATAGGTCAAATAATGATTTTTCTAGCAATGTGTTTTCAAAGTTGTTGTATGAATACGTAAAGACAATGGATGTAAGGGATTGCTACGTCTGTATGCAATTACCTGCCTCTGTTTCGGAAGGAGTGACTTATCATCATCTTCCGGCTACGTATGGAATTTCATGTAGTGTGTTGATTAGTATATTTTATCAATTAGGGAAATTAGATTATAATATGTCTAATGTAGATAACATTCTTAGGCAACTGCCTATGAATAAAGAACTGAATCCTGCTAAAGAAGCTAAAACTTTAGGTGAGATTTTTATAGAAACTAGAGAATTAACATTAGAATATGTTTTTAGAAATAATTTAACCTGCAGTTTGAAAGAAGAAGAGAAAACTTTTCTAGACATGGTTGAGAGAAGAAGGTTGAACATGCACAAGAAAGCAGAAGGGCATAAAATGAGTGAAACAGTGTGGGATATTGAAAAAGAAAAAGAGTTGAAAAATTGTGCCAGTCCAACTATGGCTATAGATGCACCACAGAAAGGCAAACTATGCATTACCAGGAAGAGATCCCAGTATGATTATTATTTCATAGGGACTAGTGAGTGCCATGATACATACTTTATTGCAACCGGATGGGGATTTAGAGGAGGAGAAGATCCAGTCTTTCCTGGAGTGTATTATATTTGTGGGAACAAGGCTTATTACCGTTTGCCTGATCATTGGTTTGGCACATGTTATGTTGGCCTGGTCTTTCCAAAGATTTTTCACATGAATAGAGTAGAAAATGCTGAACAAACTAATCCATTAACACGCTATAGAAGAGAAACATGGACAGAAATTGTAGGAGATATTTTTGGAGCTTTAATACCAGCAGTGGGAATTTCATTGAATGCATTTGGCATTCGGAAGCTGTCAACAGTGGTGGATCGCTTGTCAACAAGCACCGCTGGAGGCATTCTTTTGGTAAATACTGAAATGGTTGCTTTACGCGCTATGGCGATGCAAAATCGACTTGCCCTTGACATTCTATTGGCAAAAGAGGGTGGAGTCTGTGGAATGCTGAAAGTTCAACATTGTTGCACTTACATTCCTGACGAAAGCAAAGATCTAAAGGTCTATATCAAAAATATTACTGATTTGCATGAAGAATTAGTATCTGGACTAAAATGGCTAATAAGATGATTGCTATTAAGAATTTTGTTGCAAAAATAGGTAGTACCATTTTTGGTAAGATATTATTTCCATTAACGTGTGTAATTGTTGCATTATTAATTCTTAGATTAGGATGTATGTGTTGTAGATACAGAAGAAATAAAAAGAAAACAACACAAGAAAATGTTAAAAAGAGACAAAAGAAACCAGAAAGAGATCCACAAGAAATACAATTAGAAGAATTGAGGGAAAGTATGTATATAGAAACAAAAAGAGAAGATGATATGGAAACAAGGGTTTGAAAATGAACAAGAAGACATTTTGAATTTCTTCAATAGGGGAAATTAAATAGATTTTTGGGTTTTTGATTTTTGTGGTGATAGGATATCACCAAAGGGGGGATTGATGGAGCAGGGTTTTTACTTTAAAACCAAATACCTGTTTCATTTTTGTACTGATTAATTAATAATTACTAAAGATTTGTCGAGTCTTGTCTAACCAACCTTATTAACAGAAGAATTACACGTGGGGATGCTATTGCATGGCGACAGTAATAAGTTAACTAAGTTGGTGAGCAAATGGACAGAATAAATGTTGCTTATGTGATGTTATTGCGTTTTGCGCTTATAATTAATATGCATTAATGGCTTTTGATGTCGCAAATGGCTAGATAAATACATACACATAAGGGTATTAGCAGGGGAATAACACTGTATAATCAGTTCCATGCAGTAGTTATGTTTTGTGTTTCCTTTACTTAAGTTGACCATTGTGGCCTGCTATAAAATGGCCACCACCCGCAGCCTGCATTCGAGTAGATGGAAAATTTGCAAGGAGGCTTTGCGCTGACTGCGACCTTGTCCTCCCATTGAACTGAAAAGCCATGATCATGACGACAAATCTGGGAGAGATGCCAGATGCCACTGAACGTGAAGATTGTTGCCAATCCAAATACCGACCTGATGAACTTATAATGGTCTCACGAATGAGATACATTTTATCCTAAAGAGACATCCGTAGAAGTAACGAATTAGTTATGGACTCCTAATTTCTATTCACTATTTGAGACTATCAATACGTGAGAAAATCTATCGTTGTATCCCAATGTACCAAGACGACATAATTTCCGCCATTCGACTGTTTTGTAAGATATGATTGCAACATTTGGAATGTAAATTTGGTATAAATATTAGTAGACTAGAGAGGTCTAGTGCCACTTCTTCCCGAACCAATGATCAGAGGTCCCGATGCTGACGGAGAGGACGGTGACTCTACATGATGGCTAGAAACTTTAACTATTTTGCTGAGGACCATTTCTGACTTAGAAAACGACTTTTAGCCAGAATAGGTAAATATGAAAGAAATGATCTTGCATTTAATTGGATTTTCTTACAATTTTAGATAAACAATATTCTGTTTGAATTACTGTGTCGGGTGGTTATTTTATTGTCATGTTTATTGAATATATAGAGTGTTAAGATGTTTCACCGGATCTATAGCAACTAGTTGATGCCATTGACCTCAGGGTACATGCAGATTGGTTAGGTATTGAAAAGTGTTTGCCCTTATACATGGCACGGATAGAGTGGTAGGATGAATGTTGGTGTTATGGGCCCCACCAGCGTGTGATTGTGTGCGCGTGTGACTGTGAAATCCCTCCGTCCGTGGAAGTAGAGGGGATTCGGAAGCTCCGATCTGCACCACTGCCTCATGTTCCCATTGTGGAGGACACCTTAATCTGGAAAAATCTTTCCACTGTATACACTTCAATTTTAATCCCTGTGCCCTGCGGTTCATTCATTTGTTACCATTCATAGTGTGTTATGTGTCTTTAATGCTTTCATACTCCAGCCTCCACTGTTGCTTTTCAAGTAACTTTTTCTACTATTGAGTTTTACTTCCTGAACTAACACAGCCTCTGAGTGCTCTAAAACAAGGGTTTTTGTTTCTCAAGTCTACACACTGTAGAACTAGTTTGGAGTGCTTCTGCTTTCAAATTCCTTACCAGGCTTGTTCTCCAGACACAGCCTTTGTGTAGTAATATACCCCTCACATCTAGGAAGTCTCCAGCCAGGAGCACCCACAACAGAGGCAGCTAGAGGTGTGAGGATTTGCACTGGCTGACATCAGCCTAACTGAAAGTGAAAAGGCTCTGCCACGTACCGTTCACCTTGCACAACAGAATCCACAGTTCCACCCCTCAAACCTACCATCGACCAAAGGGCAGTTTTTCAGAAAGTACAATCTGCAGGCCCTTGCTAACAAAGTCTTCATTGAAATTCAGTGTCTGGGTCTCCACTCTACAGCCAGAGACAATTTCACTGCCTGGGGAATCTGCACTCGCTGTCCATATTGCATCCAAAATGGATGCCATCTCGCTTTACAATCCACTGCAGAGCTCAAAGAATCTCCTTTCAAGATTTGCATCCAGCCATTATTTTAAGCTTCCAACTCCTGAGTTGATCATTATCCTTGCTGAAGCGGTGGTCTTGTGGTAGCCTAGCATCCCACAGATTGCAGAAGTACCGAATATAGCACTATCTTCACATGCAAATAATGTTGATTTTGTCTAGAGTCTTGCATCGTTAAATTGCATGCTGTCTAAAAGTGCTCTTTTTCATAAAATACAGCATAGAAAACGTATGTTTTACATTTACCTAACATTCAAATAGTTGCCTCTCTATTTTCCTTCAAATTATCCTCTTCTTCCTTTCCCATCCGCTACATGTCATAGCTCTCTGGGCACAGCCTTCTCTGAGTCACTTGCATGTTTGCCTAAATCCCTATTATGTATTTCTGCAATTTGCCTACAACTCATTTCAAAGATCAGAACCTCTCCTATTTTAAAAGCTGTACCCATGCAACCTTAGAACACTTAACCTCATCTAGCCCATCGACTCACCCCACCATACATCAGCACTGCCCCCCAATCCAGTGATAACACCTAACTCCTTTTAGTTTAATCTGCCACAAAGAAACTGGGGTGAATGCATGGGATGATTGGCTTCAGCACACAGGACAAATCCCAAAACCAATAGTAACAAATAACACTGGACTAACCACTAACCTTTGATTCCGAAGCAGCATGCTGACCGGAGTAAAGTACTTCAACACCTCGCAGGGGATAGCAGTGCTATATAAGTGCTATGACAATTGCAATATAATATATAGAAACAGCAGGAACATTTTTTTATAAGGTTCTGAGACATTAACAAATGAACCTCTGTCAGGAATGAACATTTCAGTTAAGCATTTCCAATGAGCTTAGTCAGCAGGATGAGATTTATTCCAAGTGAACTACAACACCACACAGATATATGAAAGGAGACATACGTCTTCACTCAGATACCACCATTCCCCGTGGCATCATCGATCACGGAGTCAATTTGATGAATGGACCTCCAAGTGGTCCAGGCAGCGCCACCATAGAGATTTCCGCTTCCATTGTGGGCATCTATACATATTCCTGAACTTAAAAAATTAAAGTAGTCTGGGTACATCTCTAGAAAGGGATATTCTTTGCTTATCTGGACCTCCTTTAGAGAACCTCTTTGTTCACTCTGGTGGTACGGAAAGTAGTGGAAGCATTAAAATTACACGTTTCCATCCCTGAGGCCATACCACGTCTGTTGAGCGTCTTCCAGAAGGTGCAGGAGGATTGAGCACAGGAGATCCTAATTGCCCTGGCCAGGGCGCAAATGATTTGGTTTGTTGATCTGTTGGAACACACTGCTTAGCCTCTTCTTTGACTCTCACATGGGTAGACTTGCTCTTGCATCAGAATGTCCTGCTCCTTCATACCAATTGGCAAATGCTGCAGCTGCAAGGGTGGTGCCAACAAGAGTCCTTCTATTTATTGCTTGAAGTTGTGGGCATTATCATGGCTGTCAACAAATCCATTTATGGTGGTGTGTAGGAAAGGTTTCTTCAGTGATGCAAGTCTGAATGTCTGAACCCATTTTATTTATGTTTTCCTGATGTTCTATGCATCACAGAGGCTACCGTGAAAGGTTATTTGGCTTCACTATTCACCTTAATATGTCTCTATGACCACCCTTCTCTCTTTAATCTACCAATACTGGCATGTTTTCTGATAGTTTGCTTAACTTTTTTCCTTCCACTCCGTTTAATGTTCCTCAATTGGGTTTGAACCTTGTGTTAACATTCCTTATGGAATTGCAATTTGAACTGATGCACAGTTGCCCGATTCAGCTTCTGACTCTGAAAACCGTATTCAAGGTGGTGATGACATCTGACCATAGGGTTAGTGAACTGCAGGCCCTCTCAGTTCAACCACAGTCTTCTATCCAGTCAAACAGGTTCTTTGTACTTGAGAACACAGTCCTGGGCACTCGTAATGAGGATATGACAATGGTAGAAATGTCTCGTATTGTACCAATTTCTGTGGTTGGCACCAGTGTATTGTTCAAAAGTATTTAATAATGCAACAACAAAGAACAACCAGCCGACACGTGTTTTGTCACATAAGGGAACTATCCCGTGACTTCTTCAGGGCTGTGTGGCGGTGTGGATTGACCAGGAGGTATCACGAGGCCGATGATATTTCCAACCCGGCCTGGGGGTCAAAAGGGGACCAAGCGGTCCACGTCCAGGTTCCTGCTGAGAGGGTGCTCGTCTTCTTCACACCAACTCGAGTAGTTCGGCGCAACCGCCTATCTGCCTCCTCCAGACACTGGACAATCAGAATACTATTCCCCAAGGCGTCTTACACTTCCTCGTAGTATGGCTTACCCGCCTATTGGTCTCCTCCAGACACTGGACGTACAAGACATACATTCCCCGAAAGCATCGTACAGTTCCTCGTTTACATCACCTTCGTATCTTCACCAAGACGTGTCATAACCCCCAAGAGGTCCGCTTGTTATTGAGAGCTTTCTCGCTCTACGCACAGCCCCATCCACAGGGGCCCACTACTTTGGTCTACCCTCTCAGCAGGAACCTGGATGTGGACCGCTTGGTCCCCTTTTGACCCCCAGGCCGGGTTGGAAATATCACCGGCCTCGTGATACCTCTCAGTCTATCCACACCGCCACAAAGCCCTGAAGAAGTCACGAGATAGTTCCCTTATGTGACGAAACACGTGTCGGTTGGTTGTTCTTTGTTGTTGCATTATTAAATACTTTTGAACAATACACTGGTGTCAACCACAGAAATTGGTACAATACGAGACATTTCTACCATTGTCATATCCTCATTACGAGTGCCTAGGACTGTGTTCTGTCACAGCGCGTAAGTGAGGATAGAAATGCGGGAGATGAATGGGGCACTACGTCTCCCAGAATGCTTGGTACGAATGTGATTGGGTGTCCTACCTCTCTTTCTACTGTTTTCTATGTAATCCCTTCCCTCCCGGAACACGGGGCTCGTCACCTGATGACCTCGTCAGGCGCTGAGTCCCGACAAGCTCGTGAGGTTCCAGCGCTTCCTGAATAACCCCGACGCAACCACAGAACCGTACCGGGTAAGCGGTGCCTGGCCTTGTCCTGAAACTCGCCTCAAAACTTCTCCGAAGGTTTCCCAGAAAGGTGCGGGTTTTCGAGATACCGCAACGCTGCACTCACACGTCTCGTCGAGTGAGCATTTAAATACTTCCTTCGGGCTGCCGTCCATACTGCGGACCCCCCGGCTCTGTGCATGAGTGCGGAGCCAGTATTCAGTCCACTCTCACCCTCCAGCCCTTACCTTTTTGGACGCGCTTAGGAGCGCGAGTTGAGGTACCCAGGGGCTATCTACACGTTGTCAATACCGCGGGTATTGCGGAAGAATTCTTTGAGCGCAGGAGCGCTTAGTGATCGCCCAGGTCACATGACTATGGAGAGCTGGTAATGGCTCGCAAGCACACGCGCAGGAGCGCTTTCTTTGTATTTGTTTTGGCGTGACTTTGAAGAGCTGTTGTAGGCTCCAACGCACACGCGCAGGAGCGCTTTATTTTGTTTTTCAAGGCATAACTTCAGAGAGCTGCAGAGGTAGCTCTGACTTCTAACTAAATACCGTTACGTGGCGGTTGGCTACACACGTGCGCCCCGGAGCGCTACCACTCTGAATTACTACTGCACCGAGAGCCGCTGTTAGGCTCGGATCCTAGCCCATTGAAGCACATACAGCGGAGACTTTCTCACTGAACGCTTGCTGTCTTCCGAGGTAGTGTTCCTTTGCTTCTCTCCTGTATGCTTGGGGCAGACTCACAAGGTACGTGTATTACTTGCAAACCTGTATGGAGTAGTTGGGGGAGGGATAGGGCCACACTTATGGTTGTGTTCTGTGTCTTCCCTGCAGGAACGAATGACGATAGAGAGTGAACGATACAACTCCCAGCAGTCTTCCCTCAAGTCCTGCGGCCCGGACCTTTTTGTTTCATTTATCCCTTTTTTCCCTTTCCCCCTTCCTTGTGGTTGTCCCAGACGAGGTGAATCACGTTTCTCTCTGGGGGGAACACACAGATAGGGGACGGGGTTATTCACGTCCAGCATCGCTCCTGCTACAGCCGGCTTAAGGTTGGTACCTACCACCTCCCGTGACAGAGTGACGAGCCCACGGTTACTTGCAGCCTGAGCGATGGATACCAACATAGTACTGACATCAGTGCTAGAAACACTGACAGCCCTACGCATGGAGGTAGACGCCTTTAGGGGCGAAAATCAAGAGTTGAGAAACGAGATGGGAACCATGAGAAGAGAAGTGGCTGGCCTGTCTCGTGTACCCACCACAGGCGCTAGAGGGCCTTCATACATCCGTAATTGGACTCTACCTCCTCCTACTTCTTCTTCTTCCAACCCTACACCCGAGCAAGGGGGGAGTGGGGGAAACTCCACTATCCAGGTCATCCAACCCTTACACTTGCCGTTAGCCCCTCCTGAGAGGTTTGTAGGGGACCCAAAGAAGTTTAGTGTATTCTTAGGGCAATGTAAGCTGCACTTTATGTGCAAACCTGCTGTCTTTCCAGATGATCAGACCAAGACGGCGTTCATGATGTCGTATCTGGGTGGGAACGCGGCTAGTTGGTCCTTTCCCTTAATAGAGAGGAATGATCCCGTCCTACAGAACTTTTCAGCTTTTTGCGAAGAGATGCGCAAATTATTTGACAGAAAAGCACATCAGCTTTCTTTAGATAAAGAACTTGTCACCTTGCGACAGGGTTCACAAGACCTCTTGTCATATATCACTAATTTTAATCGATTAGTAGTGGAAACCGAATGGCCAGTGGAAAAACGTTCCTCATTGTACTATCAAGGGCTGAGGGGCGAATTAAAAGACATAGTGGCTCAAGTGGTGCATATGCCAACGACATGCGAAGAATTAATCGACCTTACTGTTCAACTAGATCACCGATTACAAGAACGGTAGAATGATCGGCAGCGGCCAGAAGTCAGATATATGCCTATCCGGTCAAAACCCCCTTCCGAGGGACCTGCGGTGCCCAGCGACGGAACGGAACCGATGCAAATCAGTGGGGTAAGAGGACCCCTGAGTTCCGAGGAGAGAAACCGTAGACGCCTCATGAAGCTATGCATGTATTTTGGGAAATCAGGGCACTTCATTAAAGATTGTAGAGCCAAGCTTGTTACTTCCAGCTGAGAACAGAAAGAGATAAAAAAGGTGCCTGCAGTAGAGCGCGTGTTAGAACCTTTGGGAAACGACTATACTCAAACAAGTTGAAGACCCCTTGTTTGAGTACGGAAGCAGAAGAGGTCTTTGCCGCTCAAAGCCACAAGATTCAACCCATGGCTCCCCACCTGCTCATCGGTGTTACGTTGCAGTGGCCTGAATCGGACCCTGTGACGGGTTATGCATTAGTAGATTCCGGAGCCACGGGCAATTTCATTGACCAACGATATGCAAAAGACATAGAAGTCCCCTGCATAAAAAAGGAGATTCCCGAGCCACTGAAGGCAGTGGATGGGACTGATCTATCATCCGGTCCGGTGAGTTTGCATACGCAACAACTAGTGATGCAAATCGGAGCAGAGCATTATGAAGAAATAAGGTTTGATCTAATAGATGCTCCTCATTTTTTTTTTTTTTTTTTTTTTTTTTGAAACCGTTTATTGCAGTTTATAGAAGTTACAGGTATGGGCCTACAACCACCCGGCCGGCCGCTAGAGCATCAAAAGCATATTACATACATACAGCAAAAAATTTTCTCAGCGGTGCACAGTAGGAAAACCGGAGTGATCAATGGTGCAGGTCTCCAAGCTCCATGCCCACAGTACGGTTCCATTTTCTTAATACAAAACAACATAAACAAACCACAACCGCAAGGCAACCCTCGATCCAAGTGACAACACGTGCTCCATAAGTGGGGGATCCACACCAGCAGCAAAATTCTGAAAAGGGGGACGGGAGTAGATCAGGGACTGGGGGACCGCGCGCCCGCGGCCAAGGGAGGGGCGCCATCTAGGGAGACGGAGCCGGCGAGGCCGCCGGTAGCAGCGGCGGCTCACAAATACCCCCGCGGTAGGCGTTCCAGGGGCCCCAGAGTTTCATCCACGCCCCAGGCTTACCCCTCGCCACATACACCACCTTTTCACGAAACATACACCAATCCATATGCTCTTTCCAGGCCGACACCGCAGGGGGCCTCTGGGATCCCCACAATTGGGCAATATCACGCTTGGCTATCATGTATCCCAGAGTCACCCACCGCGCCTGCGGGACTGAGTAGTCATTTGGTTCCCAGACATTCAGCAAGCATCTCCTCGCTTCAGGCAGCAGCGTGACACGCGTAACCATTCGTAGAATCTCATGCACACCACGCCAGAATCGCTCCACCTTCGGGCACTCCCACAGTATATGCATGAAAGTCGCCAACGCACCACAGCCACGCTTACACATTCCATCACCGGCAAAACCCATACGTAAAAGCCTTGGCCCTGTCACGTAGACCCGGTGAAGGATCTTGAGCTGGACGAAACGAAGGCGAGCCGGGATGGCCACCTCTTTCGGAGAGGCCACCGCGGAAATCCAATCCTCGTCGTCCAGCTCCAGCCCGTCGGCAACCCAAGCCTCGCGGAGACTGGTCAGCAGACACGATCTATCGTTAATCAATTTTTTGTATATGAGGGAGATCGTGCTGTCCGGGACATGGCCATCTAGCACTCTGTCCTCCAGGGGGGAAGACTCCGGAATGGATGCAACATCCGGGAAGACGGAGCCCAGCGCATGGCGAACCTGCAGGTACCGAAAGTACTCACTGCCCTGCAGCTGAAACTCCGCCTGCAGCGTCTCAAAAGTTTTGAATCCCCCCCTCGTCCAGAGATCTCCCACCGTGCTGATTCCGATCGTGTCCCACTTCTCGAAGCCCTTCGACGTCCACAGGGAGCCCAACCTCTCAGATGCATACAGCGGAGACGCTCGGGTCAAACGGTCCTTCCACCCCATAGCTGCATTAGCCGCGTGCCAGACACGCACCATGACACGCGTCGGTCCCGTCAAACGGGAGTCGGGCGCGCCAGAGTAGAGCGCTCGATTATAATCGCCACCGGGCAGAAGCGTCCTGTCCATCTCGAATGCCGGGTTCAAGGCGGGCCCGTAAAGGCCATGATTAATTGCAGCTAGTTGGGAGGCCCAGTAATACCGTTTGATGTCCGGGAGGGCGACCCCTCCGTCGTACCACGGGAGCGTCAATTTAGCCAGAGCAATACGCGGCCTCCCGTCCCAGAACAGGCGCCGCTGGAGGCCCTCCACCTCGCGGAAGTAGCGTGCCGGGACCAAGTCCATGGTATTCTGGAGGGCGTAGAGGAAGCGCGGCAGGGACATCATTTTAAATAAGGCCGCTCGGCCGAGCGGCGAGAGCGGCAGACGCCGCCAGCGCACCACGTCCTCCCTCAGACGCTGGAGGGGGGGCAGCAAGTTCCGCTCATAGCGGGCCTCCGGGTCAAGAGTGATATATATACCCAGGTACCGGAAACCCTGGGAGGCAATCTGAATCGGACAGTCCCGTGGCAGGACCGGGGCCTCCCCGGAGAGCACATAGACACAGGATTTCGCCCAGTTGATGACCAGGCCTGAGTTGCGACCGAAGGAGCGCAGAACATCAACCAGGACGATCAATGACTTGCGCGGGGAGGCGAGATACAAAAGGATATCGTCAGCGTAGAGAGACACGCGGTCCTCATGCTCTGGGGTCCAGCGGAGACCACGGATAGAAGGGTGCCACTGCAGCCACTCCGCCAGGGGCTCCATGGCCAGGGCGAACAGGAGAGGGGACAGGGGACAACCCTGTCGCGTGCCCCGCCCCAGCGCGAACGGGGCAGATACTCGCCCATTCACCACCACCTGCGCCAACGGGCCCGAATATAACAATTTGACCCAGCTGACGAAACCCGGGCCGAACCCAAACTTCGCCAGCATCGCCCAAATATATGGCCATTCGAGCGTATCAAACGCCATGGTGGCGTCCAAGGACGCCAAGATGGCCGGCTCCCGCACAAATGGGACACGCGCGAGCACCCCGTGCAAGCGCCGCAGATTAAGCGCCGTGTTGCGGTGCGGTATAAAGCCCGATTGGTCTTGGTGGACCAAATCGCTCACCACGCCAACCAACCGGTTGGCCAACACCTTGGCGAGGATTTTGGGCTCCGCGTTCAAAAGCGAAATCGGCCTATAGGATGTGACCCGCTCACGGGGCTTCCCCTCCTTGTGGATCACCACAATTGTAGCCAGACGCTGGTCCGGCGGGAGGGAGCCCCGCGAGTGGGCCGCAAGGAACATCGCGCGCAGGTGGGGCGCCAACACATCCGGGCGCAACTTGTATAGCTCAATGGGAATACCATTGGGGCCCATGGCCTTGCCGGATGCAACCGAACGAATAGCCGAGGCAATTTCGTCCGAGGTGGGAGGGGCGTCCAGCGAATCCCTGTCCTCCACCGTAAGGGAGGGCAGTGCGATGTCCCGAAGCAAGGCATGGGAATCTTCCTCCGAGCAGGGAGAAACCGGGGAGTAGACTTCGCGGAAATAATCCGCGAAGCAGGAGACAATGGCTTCCGGCTCAGTGACGCACACACCATCCACGCTCTCAATCAAAGGCACCACGCGGCTCGCTCTCTCCCTCTTGTCCAACCACGCAATCAATTTGCCAGCCTTGTCACCCACATCATACAATCGCCCCTGCTGCTCTCTACTGAGGCCCCTGGCCGCCTCCGTAACGAGGGCCCGATAGGCCGCCTGCTTTAAATGCAAAACATGCAACTTGGCGTCTGTTACCCCGCTCCCCAGGTCACCCTCCAGTTCTGCGATCTCGGCCTCAACCCGGGTCACCTCCTCCCGCTCGCGCCGCCGGGCATTGGAAATAAAGGAGAGGGCCTCCCCTCTAAGAACCACCTTGAAAGCCTCCCACAGGGAGATGGCAGATGGGACCGACCCCACATTCTCATCGAAATAGCGCTGTAAGGATTTGATCAAGTCGGCACGAATGGTGGGGTCGCGCAAATACCATGCATTGATCGGGGCTACCCTGCCATCCCCCCTCGGGAAGACATCGAAATGCAACAACAATGGGGAGTGGTCTGAGATACCCCGTGCCAAATGGCGCACCTCCCCCACCCTCCCTGCATGGGCCGCCGGGACAAGGATGTAATCAAGCCGCGAGAGGCTACCATGGGCCCCCGAGTGGAAGGTGTACTGTTGCAATACGGGATGCTTTAAGCGCCAGCAATCCACCAGGCCCAGCGTGTCTAAAAGGCCGGGCAGCCACGCCTGTGCCCGGGGGAGGTCCCTAGGGGGATGGCGGTCCATAGACCCAGAGGCAACCGCGTTAAAGTCCCCTCCAACCACCAACAGGCCACCCGGAAGGTCCAGAAGGAGGCGCCCAAGGTCCGCAAATGTAGTGGCTTGTAACCCAGGCGGGACGTACACTGATATAAAGATAAACACTCTACCCTCCATTCGTCCCACCAGAACAGTGTAACGTCCCCTCTCATCATGGCGCACCTCGTCAATCTCCAACGGGAGCGAGTTCTTGACCATAATGCCCACCCCCCGCGAGCCCGAAGTGAAGCCGGAGTGGGCCGCCAAACGATATCCCCGCCGATTCATTGCATGAAAGGTGTTACCTATAAGGTGTGTCTCCTGCAGGAAGACAACATCTGGTGAAATACGTTTTAAATACTGCAGGACCACACCACGTTTAATCCTATCCCCCAGGCCGTTAACATTCCATGACAACACAATCAAATCCCTACCCCCCATGATACGTCAAAACAATCGGTCGCCCCCCACCGAGCATCTTAAAAACGACAAAACAGTTGCGGGTTTGCCTTGCGGTGTTAACAAACAACACACCCCCCCCACCCCCCGGTCCCAACAGAACTCCCCCCTCCCTGCACCCCTGCATGAGCCCAGACAGCCCCCCCAAAGTGCAGTGTGCCTGTCGCCCCATAGCTAAGTACTAACTAGTCCCCCAGAGGAGGAGGGAAGCCCCCAGCAGACCCCACCCGACCTCCATGGGAGGGGAACCTACAAAAGCAATATATGGTAAAGGAGCAATATCCCGAGCAAGGCCTATACAGTCACCCCTCAATTCTGATCCGGCGGGCCCTCCCCGCCAGCCGTGCCCCCCCCACCCCGATCTCCAGGCAAAGTATCTAACCAGTCCCCAGCCGCCTCGGGCCGGTCGAAGAAGTGCGTACGGCCATCCACCTCCACCCTCAGCTTAGCCGGAAAGAGCATTGAGTACTTGAGGTTTAGGTCCCTTAGGCGACGTTTAATACCGAGAAAGCTCTGTCGCTGCTTCTGGACCGCCGGAGTAAAGTCTGGGTAGAAGTGTACATCCATGTTGTCCAGCCTGACCGGTCCCTGTTGCCTGGAGGTCTGGAGGATGGCGTCTCTGTCACGGAAATTAAAAATCCGGGCAATAATAGGCCGCGGCGGGGCACCGGTCTTAGGGCGGCCCCCAGGGACCCGGTGGGCACGCTCCACCGCAAAAAGCTTACTCAGCCCCCGGGGCTGGAGATGGGTCAGGATCAATTCTTCCACAAAGAGATCCGCCGCCTCCGCCTCTCGGCCCTCCGGCACACCAATAATGCGAACATTGTTCCTCCGGGCCCGACCCTCGGAATCCTCCAGTCGCCGGTCCATCAGGGCGCTCGCCTGGCCAAGCCGGCGCACCTCCTTCTGGAGGGCCACCACGTCCGTCGTGAGGCTCGTTGTGGTGTGGGCCAGGGAGTCAACTCGGTCATTCGTTTTTGACAAGTCTGCCCTCACAAGGCCCACATCCACCAGGACCGAGTCAATTTTTTGCGCCAAGGTATCAAAACGCTGGTCCACCGAGGCCTTCATCTCTGCGATGGCGCCCATGACGTCCCGGAGGGTCAGATCCACCGGTTGGGCAGGTGCCTCCGTCGGGCCCACCAGGGATGACCGCGCTGTCTCCGGAGAACCCTTCTGGAGCGTATAGCGATCCATACTATTGGCCTGGTGCGCCGTGCCACGGCGGGTTGTCTTCATCTTCGCCCGGTCGCCATCTTGTTTGGTGGACATGCTGGCCCTTACACCGTCGTGCCAAGATCTCCAAACGGGCCGCCACACCAAATCACGGGTGTCAGGGGGGGGGGCGGGGGCGACCACCGGGCAGCGGGTCAACCCACCGCCGGCGGATCAGCCGGGCACCTGGACAAGGCAACACCACCGCACCCCGCTCCGCAGCCCGACCCCGCCAGAGGCAAGGAGGGCGCAAAAGCGAAAGTGAAAGTGCGGGGTATGCGAGTCGCTCAGCCCCGCTCGCCGTTGTTATTCACTTCGTCCCCGGATCGCCCCACTACTCCAATCCGGGGGGCCGGCGAGGAGAAGGCCGCAACCTTCAATCGACGCTCCCACCGGTGTTCGGGGTCCGATTCGAGCCCAAAGAACGGGCGGCGCCTCAGCTCGGGTTCACCGACACAGTCCCCTCAACAAGGACAGGATATCGCCAGGATTAATTCAGGAGGTCGCGGAGGTCCTCGGGAGCCTCGCACCTACGCGGCCATCTTGGTTGCGCGCTAGGCTCCTCCGATGCTCCTCATTTTAAATTGATTTTGGGACTACCTTGGCTCACGTTGCACGATCCCTATGTGGGCTGGACTGCTAGAACAGTAACCCTAAACTCCTCTTTTTGCGCGGAACATTGCACTTATACCCGCGTCCATTCGACTAGTATTCCTGAAAATCCTGCAGTGCTACTGGCGTATGGATGTAGCACTCAAGGAGCAGATCCGCTCTCAGAACTTCCCGAAGAATATCACAGATACCAAGATGTGTTCAGCGAAAAGGAGGCCAGCAGACTACCACCCCACAGAGAATATGATTGTGTCATCGACTTGGAACCAGGAGCTAGTATACCGTGCAGTCGCATCTATGCACTCACAGAGGCCGAGACTACCTATTTACAGCAATACCTGGAGAAATTGTTAGTACTGGGGTTCATACGTCCCTCCACTTCTCCCGCATCTTCTCCCCTGTTTTTTATACCAAAACGCGAAGGGGGATTGAGGGCATGCATCGACTACAGAGCTCTGAATAGAGTGACAAAGAAGAACCGATACCCGCTGCCCTTAATACCTGTACTACTGGACCAATTAAAGGGAGCTACGGTATTCTCCAAATTAGATCTCCGAGGCGCCTACCACCTGGTGCGAGTAAGACGGGGAGACGAATGGAAGACAGCCTTTCGGACAAAATTCGGGCTCTACGAATACATGGTGATGCCCTTCGGGCTTTGTAACGCCCCCGCAGCCTTCCAATACTTCATGGATGAAGTGTTGAGAGGTCTTTTGGATGTGTCTTGTATAGTATACATAGACGATATACTGGTGTATTCGCAGTCTATAGAAGAGCATAAAGTCCACGTGGCAGAAGTATTGGAGCGACTCCAGCAACATGCATTATATGCCAAACTCGAGAAGTGTTTGTTCCACGCCGCTACCGTAGAATTCCTGGGATATATCATTGGTCCTGAGGGGTTGTGCATGGATCCAAAGAAAATACAAGCTATCCTGCAATGGACCTCACCTTCCAGCGTTAAATCATTACAACGCTTCCTAGGCTTCGCCAATTTTTATAGGCGATTCATACGAGAGTTCTCTAGGATCATTCAACCATTAACTCTCCTGTTGAGAAAAGGAGCGGTCTTTCATTGGACTGATGAGGCTGAAAGAGCCTTCCAAACCTTGAAGTCATGCTTTACGACAGCCCCAGTTTTACGTCATCAGGATGTAAGTCAACCATTTGTGATAGAAACGGACGCTTCATATCACGCATTAGGAGGTATCTTTTCCCAGCGACATCCCGAAACCGGACAGCTCCATCCTGTGGCCTTCTTTTCGAAGAAACTGACACCTAGTGAAGTGAACTACAGTATAACTGACAAAGAGTTATTGGCCATAAAAAGGGCCTGCGAAGAGTGGAGACATCATTTAATGGGGGCTCGACACATGGTAGAAATCTACACCGACCATCGTAATCTACTATTCCTGAAAAGCGCTCGAGCCTTGACCCCTCGCCATCTACGTTGGTCCTTGTTCTTCGCAGATTTCGACTTTGTGATCAAATATCGACCAGGGCCACAGAATGGAAAAGCAGATGCATTATCTCGATGTACACCTGAAACAGAAACACAGCCTCTCGAAGAACCACCGTGTATCCTACATAAGGCTACATTCCCGACAGAGATCTTGGCCACCTCTTCTACAGCAGCCTTTCTACAAGCGGTGAGACACAGAAGCGAGAGGGTGGACACGAAAGCTTGGATTGCCCAAGATCCCGAGCATCGCGCTCTTCTGGACCAACTGCTGTATGTGGATAACAGACTATATGTACCAGAAAAGTCCCTTCAACTTCAGGCATTACAGTGGGTACATGATACCCTCTTAGGAGGACACTTGGGAAAAGATAAAACACTTCAGCATTTGTCTAGATACTTCTGGTGGGAAACGATGTCTGCAGACTTGCAACAATACGTAGCTGAATGCGCCTTTTGTACACAAGCCAAGGCAGTACATCAAAGACCCCAAGGGCTGCTACAATCCATACCCATACCTCCTGCGCCATGGCATACTGTGTCCATGGATTTTATTGTGGACATGCCACCCAGTCTAGGCCATAACACCATTTTAGTGGTCATCGACCACTTAACTAAGATGGGACACTTTGTAGCCCTCACCAAGCTACCCACGGCCGGAGCATTAGCTACCATCTTTCTTCAGAACATAGTCCGCTTACACAGAATTCCAGCTGTCCTAATCACCGACAGAGGAACCCAATTCACCTCTAGGTTCTGGAGGGTATTATGTAACATTCTAAAGAACGAGGCCAAATTATTTACAAGTTATCACCCCCAGACAGATGGCAAAACCGAGAGGTTGAATCAAACCTTAGAACAGTACCTCAGATGCTTCACCTTGCAATACCATGACGAATGGAGAACCTTGCTATGGACTGCCGAATTTACCTATAACAACACCAACCACTCTTCCTTAGGTACATCCCCCTTCTTTTGTTTACATAGTTTCCACCCTAACATGTTACCTTTTGACCAACCAGGGAGATCCACTCTCCCTACAATACAAGAACATCATGCCGATCTGAAGGCCGTATTAGCCGAAACCAAGCAGCACCTAGAGCTCGCTCAAGCGAGAGACAAGATCAATGCAGATAAAAGGAGAATTCCATCCCCCTCATATCAACTAGGGGATAAATTATGGCTGAGCACAAAACATTTACGTCTCAAGGGGAACACTAGGCTACAACCTAAGTTTGTGGGGCCTTATGCCATAGTGGGCATAGTCAATCCAGTAGCTATGAGACTACAACTTCCAGCTAGATGGCACATACATCCAGTCTTTCACGTCTCTCTCTTACGACCCTATCGCATCGGCACGAGACAGCCAGCCAGACCCACACCTGTAGAAATAGATGGGGAAGAAGAGTATGAGGTACATGACATCCTTGATTCCAGACGGGTTAGAGGGAGGTTGCAATATCTCATAGACTGGAAGGGATATGGTCCGGAAGAGAGATCCTGGGAACCAGTGACACACTTACATTGTCCTCATCTCCGCAGGAGGTTTCACAGGTGTTTTCCTACAAAACCTGGTGGACCGCCGAGGCGACGGTCGTTAAGAGGGGGTTCTGTCACAGCGCGTAAGTGAGGATAGAAATGCGGGAGATGAATGAGGCACTACGTCTCCCAGAATGCTTGGTACGAATGTGATTGGGTGTCCTACCTCTCTTTCTACTGTTTTCTAT
This sequence comes from Triturus cristatus, assembly GCF_964204655.1. Classification (NCBI taxonomy): domain Eukaryota; kingdom Metazoa; phylum Chordata; class Amphibia; order Caudata; family Salamandridae; genus Triturus; species Triturus cristatus. Next base: position 737,954,227 of record NC_140586.1, on the reverse strand, counting down.
GTAATCCCTTCCCTCCCGGAACACGGGGCTCGTCACCTGATGACCTCGTCAGACGCTGAGTCCCGACAAGCTCGTGAGGTTCCAGCGCTTCCTGAATAACCCCGACGCAACCACAGAACCGTACCGGGTAAGCGGTGCCTGGCCTCGTCCTGAAACTCGCCTCAAAACTTCTCCGAAGGTTTCCCAGAAAGGTGCGGGTTTTCGAGATACCGCAACGCTGCACTCACACGTCTCGTCGAGTGAGCATTTAAATACTTCCTTCGGGCTGCCGTCCATACTGCGGACCCCCCGGCTCTGTGCATGAGTGCGGAGCCAGTATTCAGCCCACTCTCACTCTCCAGCCCATACCTTTTTGAACACGCTTAGGAGCGCGAGTTGAGGTACCCAGGGGCTATCTACGCATTGTCAATACCGCGGGTATTGCGGAAGAATTCTTTGAGCGCAGGAGCGCTTAGTGATCGCTCAGGTCACATGACTATGGAGAGCTGGTAATGACTCGCAAGCACACGCGCAAGAGCGCTTTCTTTGTATTTGTTTTGGCGTGACTTTGAAGAGCTGTTGTAGGCTCCATCGCACACGCGCAGGAGCGCTTTATTTTGTTTTTCAAGGCTTAACTTCAGAGAGCTGCAGAGGTAGCTCTGACTTCTAACTAAATACCGTTACGTGGCGGTTGGCTACACACGTGCGCCCCGGAGCGCTACCACTCTGAATTACTACTGCACCGAGAGCCGCTGTTAGGCTCGGATCCTAGCCCATTGAAGCACATACAGCGGAGACTTTCTCACTGAACGCTTGCTGTCTTCCGAGGTAGTGTTCCTTTGCTTCTCTCCTGTATGCTTGGGGCAGACTCACAAGGTACGTGTATTACTTGCAAACCTGTATGGAGTAGTTGGGGGAGGGATAGGGCCACACTTATGGTTGTGTTCTGTGTCTTCCCTGCAGGAACGAATGACGATAGAGAGTGAACGATACAACTCCCAGCAGTCTTCCCTCAAGTCCTGCGGCCCGGACCTTTTTGTTTCATTTATCCATTTTTTCCCTTTCCCCCTCCTTGTGGTTGTCCCAGACGAGGTGAATCACGTTTCTCTCTGGGGGGAACACACAGATAGGGGAAGGGGTTATTCACGTCCACCATCGCTCCTGCTGCAGCCGGCTTAAGGTTGGTACCTACCATCTCCCGTGACATGTTCTCATTATTGGTGGAGGTTTTTTGACTCTCACATGTGAGGGGGTTACAGGGTATTTCCCCCGACCTGGCAGCACCGTGCTTACTCTCAGCATAGTAAACATAAATCAAACTAGCCTGAGTGCCAAGCTTCCTGTTTTTACTAAAAAACCCTACTTCGAGATAGCAGGTTCTTTGTACTTGACTATAATTCTTAACAAAAGTAGTGTCTGTCTTTCACATGGGCCTGTCTTTCACTCTTCCATTTTTCTTCCCTCCTCCCCGTCCCACCAACAAGGAGGACTGGCTGCACAGACTGAACCCCAGGCATGCCATGTCTTACTACACGACCGAACACAAAAGGACAATTCTTAGCGGTGACCAAGCACAACATGTTGCACTGGATTACCCTATGTGCTAATAAAGTCTACAATGCTTTGAGAAATAATATTGCTGCAGCTCGCATTCGTGCCCATAACTCCAGGATCATGACTGTTCCCACCGCTCTCACCAGAGATGCCCAGTAGTTCACATCAGCTGGGCAGCAACATGGCCATCCTTACATAATTTTGCTAAAAAGTACTGCCTCACAGCTCAAGCTACTCACGCCCACCTGGGAGGATATTGCTTTGGGACACATTCATAAGGTGAGGAATCTACAAGAAGAGGTATCCAGCCGTAGAAAAAGTTACTTACCTTCTATAACAATATTTCCGAAGGATACTATGGGGTCTATTCACAAAGGTAAATATACACATGTACATTTAGGGCCTGAGTATGATCTCGCTAGGAAGGCCTCCAGACGGGTTCCGCAACAAGAAAATCCGATTCAGAGCCTATGTTCCTGACCGGAACGTCCCCCATTCCAAACGACCAAGTACGATGCAAAGATCTTGTCCGCGTCGACCGAATCATTTCCGAACCCGATCCTGTCAGTCCGACTCGTTCGCAGCCGATTCATGCTGTGCAATGGAGCCAGCTTCTGAACTCAGCGAGACAAAACAGCTATGGGAATCGGACTTCAGGGGCTGTAGTGGACCCCCCCTTCACCTGGTGCCCTCCGAATCTGTCCTGTGTGGGTACCGAGGGCCCCCCCCCCTTTCCATGCATGCACAGTTTGGCGGGCACCACAGGGTGTACGCTTCTCCCTACCCACCCCTTTTTGCTATGGGAGCCTGTTTATGTGTTTAGTATACAGGCTCCCATAGAGTTCAATGGGAGTCCGAGCGAACCGAGTCTGTCACCATATGGGTGCATCGTACTCGGTCGCTCGGACTCGCAGAACACAATTCGCTAGGAAAGCCCTCCGGATCCGAGACGCACGGGGGGCTTTCCTTGCGAGATCGTACTCGGGCCCTTCATTGTGTGCATATTTACTACTACACCTAGGTGTAAGTCTAGGCCTTAGTGCTAGTCACCATTTACAAGTGTAGATTTACACCTGTGTGTGGACTTATATGTTTCTACCTTTCAAATTAGGGGACAGAGCCTACTGCAACAGGATTTATGACTGCAAACTTACTATTAGTCACTTTGCTTATGTAGGTGGCATGCTCAGTAGAGGTCTCCATATGGAAAAATATAGGGACATTTTGTAAAGTTTATTATTGTTTAAAAAATATGCAAATATATGTTAATGTTTGATATAATTGCACATTATTATTATTATTATTATTTTTTTGTCATACAATACTAAAGGCAGCCCAAAGTAGGACTGAAAGCAAAAAGAAAAAGGAAAACAACATTCAAACAGTAAGTACAGAGTGCCATGCAAAGTCATACAGAGCAAGGCTAATTTCGATTGTAAATTAATTTGAACTATTTATTAATAGCCAATAAAATTAAATGTATATTTATAATTAATTTAAAGATATTAATTTATAAACAATAATATTTGAACAATATAATTCCCATCCTCACTAACATTTTTTGTTTCTTTCAGATCTAGATTTGTTAAATTTAACTAATTTAAAGTATGTTTAATTTATAAATAATAATGTAAAAGTTGAGTTGCCCTTTTAAAAATTACATTTATCATCAATTTTTTAAATATTAAAATGATTTAATACATATATTTTTAACATAGAAATATATTTACATATATATTAAACGTTGAAATAATCTAATTATTTTAACAAAGTTCCTATAATGTGTTATTTTATTTCTCTGCCTCTGTTGTTTTCTATGGGAGTGTGTTGCAGTACCTATGAATGGTGGTGTGTGGTGCTTGACTTACTACAAGGCTTCGCTGGAGTACATTCAAACCTGTTTTGAGACCTTTTGGGCTCTAGTAACTTAAGATGAACAGTTTATGAATAGCAATGGCGTACGGGCTTTATAACGAGTCTGGCGGTCCACAGACCGCCAGACTCGCGGCATGCCAATCTCGCGGGGGCGCAGTGGTGGTGATTTTCCGACCACCCCATTACGACCAGGGCAGTCAGGCTGCCCTGGGTCCACCACAACCAATAGGGATCAGAGATCCCTAGCTGTGTTGTAGTGTTTTTGAGACTGCAATATGCCTGGCGGGGCTGCTGCGGCCCCGCCGAGTATATTACGAGTTTTCTCATCGCCACACCTTTCAGAGCGTTGAGACCGCTATGAAAAGTGTGACAGTGAGGAAACAAAGGGGGCCCCTTCTGCCTCACGCCGTGTTGATGCACAGAGGGGAGCACAACGTGTGCACTGCAGCAGTCCATGCCATGCAAATACTGCCTTTGACGTTCCCATTGTGGTGCCTATTTCATAGGCACAGCCCTGGTAATGCCAAAGAACCGCCCACCAGACAGGAAAAAAATCCTATTCAGGCAGGTGGTTTGTACATGGGTTTGGTGGTGCGGGAGCGGGGCAGACCTGCTCCCGCACCACCAAACTCATAATGAGGCCCTTATTTTCTGGGCGGGGGGGTGTTTGCACCAGTCTGTCTTTTCTTCAGACCCATCCTTAAATTTCCCTTTACTCTCCCATTTAGGACTAAGTATTCCCCATTTAGTCGTACTCAAATATACTACTAAAATGTATAGCTACACGTGTGGAGATTTGTGCCAGTGTGGTGGAGCTCTCTGCCTAGAAACAATAGGCAAGACGGAAATCTCCAGCCATTAGTTTGTGAATTGTTTTTTGTAGTACATGAATAGCACTACTGAAGTACTACCCTATGCACTACAAAATATAGTTTGTAAATAGGCCGCTATATCTTCCTGCACTTTCCTTACTACCCTCCTTCCTCCCTTGCGATTATTGAGATTCCAAGGTATGCAAGCATATCATACGCTGCATTGTTGCTGCTGCTGTTGCTTTTTTTGGTTCCTCTCAAGGCTTGATGGGGAGCAGGGAAAATGCCATGAACTGAATCCAGTGCACCAGTTAGATCATTATATACTTCAATATCATCACATTCTGGGCAGGCAGAGTCGGGCCTGAGGGCACATAGCTTCAGAGCTACTGATGGGAAAAAGTTTCCAGCTCCACTCTGGTGCCTGGAGGATACTATTAAGCTGAGGAATTAGATGGAGATATAGAATCCACCAGAAAAAGTGTTACCAGGATGCAAGTAACTTTTTCTGCACATCATGACAGCCTATATACACACACACAAACACATTGATTTAACATGATTTGCCAGTTACAGTGCATGGTTATCCATGTTATTTAATGCTTTTAAAATATCACTTGAAAAGAATATTTAATACCTCACACTTCCTCTCCTACTTGTCTCAAGGCGTGAAATCATCTCATACACAACTCACATTATAGTACATAAGCAGCTTATATAGAAGTCACTATCTAATCATGTTTTACGCCACTTTCTCTTGCAGTCATAAGGAAGCTATTGATGAAAAATCATCATGAATCAAAGGCTGTACTTCATCGCTCATTTTCTCTTGAAGAGGACAGACAGACAAAAGGGAAACTAAAGATGCCAGCAAGGGAAGAAGCGTCTCAAAGGCGTGCTCTCCATCAGTTGCTCGACTGAAAGGGAGCAAAAAATGTTTTAGAAGCACAGGCTCCTAAAAATATGGCCACCCAGTCAGGATGGGTTATAAGACACCACAAACTCACCCCTTTATCATCAGCTGCTCAAACATGAATACGTCAGCCCTGCTACACTGCAAATTGAACTATGCTCCCACCCATATTGTTAGAACAACATAATGAGAGAATAAAGGTCTATACATATGCCCACCATCCTGGCAGCAAAAGGGCCTGCAACAACAAAGACCAAGATTAGGGGACTAGAGCATCAAAGTCTATTGAAAAATGTTCAGCCTTATCCATAAGGAAAGGCTTTGGAAAAATGGCTGAACTGAGGAATAACGTTCTCCGTCCCTGCACCTCTGCTTGCGGTAATTCCTCCTCCCACTTGCTTTCATACAGCCCAGCACTCTCTACTGCCCATGCTGAACTGTCTTCATCACAATATGCACCCTTGCCACTCCTTGTGGTCCAATCTTAAATATTAACTTTTGCATTTAAGCGTGGTACAAGGTGAATGGGAAAGAAAATCAAAACGTATCTCCTCATGCTGAACAGCCTTGTTTGGCGCTCCTAGAAACTACCATTTTCTTATTGTCGTTCTTTCATGTCCTTGATGGTACGTTAAGTCAGTGGTTATTACTGTATCATCAAAGCAGGGTTATGGAGGTGGTAACGTGTGAAATGAGTGTTGGTGCATATTTGTTGTGTGCTATTTTGTCGGGGTGATGATGTGTTTTGTTGCTTTTAGGTCTCGTCTACAAGATAGGGAAAATACATATTCTGAGCATGCTGTGATATTAGAGCCCGCCCACTGATTACCATTGGTTGGCTTTATTGTCACACTCATTTCCGTGTTGCTCTCTCAAGCCGGTGTAGTTCTCCACCACACCCTCTGTGTTGTTCTCGCCCTTATCTGCTTCTCCACTGAGTGCTGCTTCCTCCTTCCACTCACCCACTCCCAATTGCTGCCTCCTAATAATCGACATTTGTAAAGCGCAAACAATCACCCGTAAGGGTCTCTAAGCGCTGGGGGCCGTCGGCAAGATTAAGCAAGCTATTGCCCAGAGTCACATGGTGCTGGGCTAATCTGCCACCGGCGATCGAACCGTGATCCCCAGATTCCGGAGTCAGTCGCCCTGGCCGAGGCGCCACACCTCTTCTACTCTGTGCTTCCTCTGTGATCTTTTAATTTATTTATTTTTGTGAAGAACCTGACAGTAAACTGTTTCCAGCCTGTTCGTCTTTAAAGAGCGTTTGCATTACCTCTATTTCTTTTTTTAATTTACTGATCACCTTTGATTGATAAATAAAACAATGGTGCCCATGCATGTGGCATACAAAATGACGTGGCGGCATCATCTGGCCTTTTTTTGTAGCTTCTAGCCAGGCACTGGAAAAGCGAACAGATCTCGAAAGTGAGACCCATTGGCGTTGCCAAGGCTTGTTTATTTTGTTGTGGATTGGTGTTGTACTATTGAAATGTTGTTGTGCTGTATCGTGTGGTTGTTATGATGCATTCTGCATTGAATGTTTTGTTGTGCTGTGCCCTGTTCTGTTTTAATGATGTTGATGTAATTGTTTGTGTTTTTGTTGTGCTCTTGTGTTTCCTTTAAAGATGTCAATGCACACTGCTACAACTCCAAGCAAAGCAGCTCGACTGAAAGTCCCCGTGACAAGCAACCCTTTGCCACTGTTCAAGCCGGTGCAAAAGCCCTGCTACAGCTCTTTAACTACTTCAGACACCAGACAGCCCCAAACGAGGGCAGAGACCGTCTTACATCTGCACTTGGATTGCTCCTGAGTGAATGTCGAGTTTCATTCGTAAGCCATCTGTATCGGGAGAATCTTGTCTATGAAACTTACACACAGTCCATCCACAAAACAGGGAAAGTGGGCTGTGCTGTAGCATCCCTTGAACGCACAGCAGCACCGCCTTGAGGAACTCACCGAACATGATGTAGTAGGCGGAGTCGCCGTGCATTTCCTCCTGCTTCAGGTCGGCGGGGAAGAGCTTCATGTATCCGCCGCCGCAGTCGATGCTCTGCTCGTGTTTCACTGTGAACTGAATGACTAACGCTTGACCGTCGTTCGAGAAGGGCTCAAATCTGGATGAGATTGCGTAAAATTTGGCGTCTTCGCTCGTCTGCAAACCTGGAAGAGAGAACAAATACTAGTGTCAGCCTTTCACACACAGGTAATGAGGCCTCCTCAATTTATTTATACACTCCACCCCTTTTAAGAGAACATTTTAATGACTTACAAAGTCAGACGAGCTGCTGTAGCGAAATGAATTAGAAGTGCCCTCCACAGGAAAAACGTCAGAGAAAGATTAGAAAAAGCAGCTGCTTTTACGATCACACAATGTGTCTGGCGTGAGGGTACACGCGTCACCCTAAATCTGTAGGTGTTGCCCTTGTTTCTTAGACACTGTTACAACTGCATTTCCCCCAAGACCCATAAAAAAGAACATCCGTTGAAAAGGCTGCTTTTTGGGGTGCTTGTAGTATTCCACAGTTAGTGTTTGTAGGTGATGTCACACCACATCTGCGGGCCAGGCGTGGCCCGCGGGGACCTAATAAATGGGGCCGCCCGCTCGGGGACGTGGTCTCCAACCACAGTCTGTAGGCGTGGGTGTGCTGTGTCACGCTGGCTCTACGCGCGCTGCGCTGCCATGAGGTCACCCCCGTGGCCCTGACGAGCCGATAGCACACTGGCGACGAGGGTGGGGGCTCACAAAATCCCAGCGTTGAAGCTCCGTCGACTTCACGCTCATCGGCTCCCGACTCCTGCACCTGAGCGCACATGCGCCGGCCCGTCTTGCCCGCACGAGGCCGCGCGTACACCGCTGACTCCTCGCGTGTGACCCCTGCTGCCGTCTCGCACTCCGCTAGCGCTGCTCCCGGCCCCAGAACAGCCTGCCTGCCTGTACCCTGCTGACAAGAGCCCCACTGCACCACGAAGGCAGCTAGAGGACAAAAAACAAAAAAAAAGGATAAAACAGAAAGGGAGTCGCGCAAGGCCCAGGTGGATACACCCATTGCAGAGGGGGTCTGGAAGATCGTCAAAGGAGAGCACTGCGCCTACCCACAAGCACTGGGCCAAAGCACTGTAACTAGAAACAAAAAGGAAAGTAAAACTGAAAGTAACTGCAAGAGGACGCAGGGAAGGATACACTCAGCCTCATTTTAAGCGCTGGACCAAAAGTGTGGTATCCAGTGCCCCAAGGTGGCACAGACCCACGAGCCTGGCCAACACCCCCAGCTGGCCGAACAGCAGCGTCACACGCACACAAGAGACGCCACAGAGGTAACACCGGAAATCAAGGTAGAGGCCCGTCACCTACAGCGCCCGACACAATGGTTGATAATGCCCAGAGAGCCGCACAGGGACCAGCGCCAGCTCCTGCTCCCGCCCCATTCCAGCACGCTGCGTCGGGAGTGCTACCACCATTCAGCGAACTAGAAGACCCTGCGACAGCGTCGCCCAGATGGAAGATCTGGATAGAACGGCTCAACAATTACTTCATCGTGACCAGGGAAACCGACGACGCTATTAAAAGGTCTTTGCTCCTGCACTACGCAGGAGATGAGATATTCAAGCTGTTCAAGCACTTGCCTAACACCGGAGCAGCGAATGATTACGACGCAGCAGTAACCGCCCTGAATGCCCATTTTGACCCCCAACTGAACCCAGACTTTGAACGTTTCAAACTGCGCCAGGCTCGGCAGAGAGAAGGGGAGTCAATGGACGCGTTCTATGCCCGACTGCGCGAGCTCGCTAGCACGTGCACAGAAGACGACCAGCCAAAGGAGATACGAGCGCAACTAATACAGGGGTGCCGTGACAAGACGCTGAGAGGGCTCATTCTCCGGCAGCCAAAAATCGCACTCGAGGAAATGCTTGTATTGGCGAGAACACATGACTTGGCGGCAGCCAGAGCAAATGAGATGGACCAGGCGCTCACGAAGACCCCAGCACAGTCCGGAAACGTCAAGGTAGAGCAGGCGGATGCTATTCGCGCCAAACCAAGGGGAGGCCCGTTCAGGACCCAGAACACAGAGAAGTCCAAATCAAAGTGTGGGTATTGTGGGCATGAACCACACGCTGCGAAAGACTGCCCCGCACAAGGGAAGACGTGCACCAACTACGGGATACCGAACCACTTCTCGTCGGTATGCCGCAGACGCACGAGGGACCGGGAGGTCCGGAACAGACGACCCCCGACAAAGGCGGTAAGGCACCTGTCGGTGACGGACGTGAGGCCGCCCGAAGACCCCAAAAGAAGAGGGAAGAAGTACCAAGAAACGAGTGAAGAGTCATCGGACGAAGATGAAGGAGAGGCCTACCTCATCTTATTCGCGCAAGAACTCAAGCTGCGCCGCAGGCCCCAACCAACGTGCGTTGTCCACGTGGTGGGAACAGAAATACAGGCGGTCATCGATACCGGAGCCACGGTGAACGTCATGGGCCTGCAACAATACCGCCAGCTGAAGCCCCGGCCCGAGGTAAGGCCGTCCAAAACACAAATATATGCTTACGGAGCCGACACACCCCTGCCATTAAAAGGAAAAATCACAGTACCAATCAAGGCGGATGATCGAGAAGTAACGGTGACAATACACGTGGTTAACAGAGAAGCAGACACCCTTCTAAGCAGCCACACTGCAGAAGACCTGGGTCTGATCTCGTTCGCAAGGAGAATACAGACTCACCAAGTGGAGGAACTGCTCAGCCAATTCCCCGAACTATTCAAGGGGCTGGGACATATCAAGTGTAGTCCAGTCAAGCTACACATTGATGAGGCAGTCGCCCCGGTTGCACTGCGGCACCGGAGAATCCCGTTCCACCTGCGGCCGCTAGTGGAAAAAGAGCTGGAAGCCCTAGAAAAGCAAGGCGTCATTGAGAAGGTGACCGGGCCGACCCCCTGGGTGTCGCCGATGGTCATCGCAGAGAAGCCAAAACAACCGGGGGCAATACGCCTCTGTATTGACATGAGATTGCCGAACAAAGCAATACGGCGGGAGCGACACATCACGCCAACAATGGATGACATCATAGCGGATGTGAATGGGTCCAAGTGGTTTTCGAAGATCGACCTAAACGCAGGGTATCACCAACTCCCACTAGCCAAGGACAGTCGATACATTACCACGTTCAGCACCCATCTAGGGCTAAGGAGATACAAGAGACTCAACTTCGGCATATCGTCGGCAGCCGAAGTGTTTCAGAACACGATAAGAGAGATGCTGTCTGGTTTGCCCAGCGTACTAAATGTCAGTGATGACATCCACATTTACTCAGCGACAGCGGCAGAGCACTACAAACATCTCCGCAACACACTGGCGCGCCTCAGAGACCACGGGGCGACCCTGCATAAAGAGAAATGCCAGTTCTTTCAGCCATCCTTGGAATTCTTCGGATACGTGTTTAACCAAGAGGGCATCCAAGTAGACCCGAGGAAGTCCCAAGCCATCAGAGATGCACCGGCCCCGCTGACTCCAACAGAAGTACGCAGTTTCCTAGGTATGGCTATTTACTGTGGGAGATTCATCCCAGGACTAGCCACACGGGCGGAGCCACTGCGAGCCCTCACGAAATCAGACGCGAAGTGGCAGTGGGGACAGAGAGAAGACGAGGCCTTCCAGAGCATCAAGGATGCCCTCCTAGGAGAAGCTACACTCGCGTACTTTGACCCCGCAAAGCCGACCGAAGTCTTAGTAGACGCCAGCCCGGTGGGGTTGGGCGCCGCCCTGACCCAGGAACAAGACCCAGGGCGGTGGGCAGCATTGTCGTTCGCCAGCAAGTCACTGACTTTCACGGAAGCCAGGTACACACAGATCGAACGGAAAGCCCTAGCGATTAAATGGGCCTGTAACCATTTTCACCTATACCTCAAGGGACAGCCGTTCACGATGGTCACCGACCACCAACCACTTGTGCCCCTCTTCAATGGAACAGCGCCTCACCCCCCGCCGCGGATAGAAAGATGGGCGGTACAGCTACAACCCTATGAAATGGAAGTAGTGTACCGGCCCGGCACCAAGAACGCGACGATTTCCTGTCCAGGCACCCGGCCCCGGCGGCTGCACACGAAGACACCAAGGAGGTTGAACAATACATCCACCTAGTATCCACTGCGGCCTGCCCGGTAAACATGACCTTAGAGGACATCAAAGAAGCAGCTGCCACGGACGAGGTGTACCAAAGAACTCTAGCCGCCGTTCAGGCAGGGCTGTGGACTAACTATGCGGCCAGCTAACTCCTGGAGCCAGGCCGAGATAGAATACGCAGGGAAGATGTGGCACGTACGGCATGAACTCAGCGCCACCGACGATGGAATCCTGCTACGAGGAGCACGGCTAGTGATCCCTCAAGCGCTGAGACACAAAGCAACCCGACTGGTCCACGGGGGACACCAAGGCATCACGAAAATGAAGGCCACGATGCGGGAGAAGGTCTGGTTCCCCGAGCTGGAGACGATGGTAGAAGAATACGTCCGGCGATGCCCGCTGTGCCAGCTGACCGGAGGGGCAGAAAGACTGGCTCCAGTGATCACCGAAAATGCCAGCACGGTCCCGTGGTCGAGAGTGAGCATGGACTTTGGGAGTTTCCCCAGGGGTAAACACACCCTAGTACTCATGGATGAGTTCTCAAAGTACCCGGTGGTGGAACTGGTGGCCTCGACAGCATTCACCCAAGTAGAACCCATCCTAGAGAAAGTGTTTGCGATGTTTGGTTTTCCCCAGGAAATCCGCAGCAACAATGGACCCCCATTCCAAGGCGCAGAGTTTGCCACGTTCCTCAGCCAGTGAGGAGTGCACCACCGACGAGTAACCCCCCAATGGCCGCAAGTCAACGGCGACGTGGAGCGCTTCATGCGCACCCTAAACAAGGTATTCCGTATCGCAGGTGTGGAACAAACGGACCCCGAGAGACGGCTTCATGAATTCTTACGGGAGTACCGAATCACACCCCACTGCACCACTCAAAGAAGCCCGTGGGCCCTGATGTTCCAAGGTCCATGGAGAGACCTCTTCCCCACGTGCCCAGGGTGGGCCTCGCCACCTGTAGCTGCTGAGGAAGTGCAAGCCCGAAGAACCCGCCGAAACCAACGAGCGAGCATCCACCACCAGGCCACATCCAGAACCATTCAGACCGGAGCTACAGTCCTCCTCAAGGACCGTCGCCCGGGGGGGGGGGAAGTTCAGAACGAACTATGAACCGGGGGCATGGACAGTAACCGCAAGCCGAGGGACCATGGTAACTGCCAGGAAAGGAGGTGATGAGGTATACAGGAATATCTCCTGGTTCTAAGAAGTACCCTCAGAACACCCCGAGGGGCCCACGGGAGAATCCACGGAGGGCACCTCCACCGATGCCCCCGGAAGTCCTGAGAATGCGAGGGGGTCAGCAGATAACCTACCGGCTGAAGACAGGCAAGACCCCTGTCCTCGGATGCGGGGATCTCCGCAAAGGTATTGCCTAAGGCCAAATCCGCGCCCCAGCCAGCGTCTTAAAGACTTTGCCTGTTGAAGACCGCCAGACGCTGACGCCGGAAGGCACGCAAGTATCACCACTCCGGTGGTTTGAACCCTGTGAACTATTGTGAAGTTTGTTTGGTTGTTTTGAACCAAGTTGGATAGGGATGTAGTATTCCACAGTCTAGTGTTTGTAGGTGATGTCACACCACATCCGCGGGCCAGGCGTGGCCCGCGGGGACCTAATAAAAGGGGGCGCCCGCTCGGGGGCGTGGTCTCCGACCACAGTCTGTAGGCGTGGGTGTGCTGTGTCGCGCTGGCTCTACGCGCGCTGCGCTGCCATAAGGTCATCCCCGCGGCCCTGACGAGCCGAAAGCACAGTGCTCATACATTGCTGTTCCTGTCTCTACCCCGAGCCTTTAAATGGGATGAAAAAAGTAGGGGGGGGTCTCTAAGAGGGGGTGGCCTAAATAATTAAAAGTGTGGCTTGAACATGTAAAGTACATTTCTGTGATCCCCGTAATGCACCACCCAACCAGTATTGTGGTGCCTCTCTGAGCTTTCTGGTATTGCGTCCAGATATATAACACCACAACAAATGAGATGCACCTAAAACCAGCCAAGACTATTGGCTTTGTCGATGGGATTCAGCTGTTTAAGATTAATGAGTAACGATGATTGTCGCAAATAATTCATATTGAAAATGTTTCAATTCTGAAATTGTGAGACTGTGAATTGAACATTTCTGAGGCCTGTGGAAGTGAAAATGTTTTTTTATAGTGTCTCAACAACTCTTGGAATGTTCACTCTAGCCCATCCCCAGGGCCAAAAATACAGCAAATGGGGGAGGCCTGCACGGTCCCCCTTCCTGTGCCACTAATGGCCCGGGGAGCCCACCCCTGGGGCCCGTCTCAGCAGCTATGTCCCAGGTTGCCCACTTCTGGGACGTAGCAGGTTCCCTGCCGGCAGCGGTAAAGGCAGGGAATCCTGTGTTTGCTTTTGCTTGGTGTGTGCATTTTTAAATCTCCCACCAAGCGGGAGCAAACACCATGTCCACTCCCAGCTGACGGGAGCGTCAAAAATGCTCCTGCCTACTGGGAGTGGACTTTAGATTTGTTTCTCTGCCCGCAGTGATGCAGACAGGGAAACACATCTAAATATTGCCTCAGCCAGGGGTGAGCCGCATTATTAGCTACTCCATCTCTGAGCTGGAGCAATGGATCCCACGGGATCCGGGGAGCTGGCTGGGACTGTGGGGGCCATGGTGCTCTCCGCGGCCTCCTGCGTTACTTTGACGCTGGAGGCCGCGGGGGTCCAGGGTGAAAATCGGCCTGAGGAGGGGGGCTGTGTGCCCCGCTTCCCCAAATTTTATTGGCAGGCACAAGGGTATGCAGGCCCCTTGGGCCGAAATCGTCCTGTTGAGGGGGGCCGTGTGCCCCCTTCCTCTTTAAAATGTGGCCTGGCCTCGGGGTATGGTGTCCCTGAGGCCAAAATCCGCCAGAGGAGAGGGGCCGGGTGCCCCCTCCCCTTAATTTAATGAGTGGCCCTGGGGAATGCTAGTAAGGTTTGGGGAGAGGACCGTGCAACCCCCCCTCCCCTTCATTTTAATGAACGGCCCTGGGGGAAGGGGTCCCCAGGGCCAGGCCCTATGGTTAACCCCCAAAGACAGTTTGGGGTCGGCTGTATGGGGGTGTTGGCTTCAGGGCCTGACTGCAGGCTGTTCACGGCGGGGGTTGCATTTCCATATGGTAATTATTTATTATTTTATGTTATAAAAAAAACTAGAAATTCACTGAAGAAAAAAAAGTTAAAGTATTGTTAAAGTTAGGTGTAATAAAAATATCTGTTTTCGTTTAGAAAAACCATTAGATATTCACTGAAAAAACCAAAGGTTAATGTAACGTTCTAGTTAGGTGAATTTGTTAATGTCAACAGTAACATTTTGAACTAAAAAAAACACAGAAATTCATCAGTTATAGTTAGCAGAGCTAACTATAACATGCGCCCTCGCCATAAACTTCTTATGACCTCACCTTTGACATCACGTATGACATGTTCTATGACATCATTGATGACATCACTTTAGATTAGATTTAGATTAGAAGTGATACACAAGAACCCTTTACATTCTAAAAAGAAGGATCTTGAGTTCTTTTTTGTGGCTATCATAGGACGGGGTTGTTCTAATGGAGTTCCATATCCGCAAAGCAAAGCAAAAATTATTTTAAGGTTTTTATTTTCATAAATCCTAGTGTTTCAAGAAGCAAGTTGGCACTGCTTTTAAGGATGCATTGTCCCCTGAGAGTGCCAGTTTAGGGGCAAGGTAAGGGGTGTTTTTAGAAATACAGCATTTGTACATGATACATGCTAGTTTAAGCATGCTTCTCACCTTAATGGGCACCTGCTTCAATGAACCTAAGATGAGTGATATGTGGTTGCACTTTCTAGTGCCAGTGGCCAGCCTTGCAGCTACAAGCAGAGCTGCTTTTAGTAGAGGAAGATGTATATTTGGAATTTCAACTAAGTACTGAGATTGAGTTCAGCTATTTTTGGATCGAAAAAGTACAGTTCGGTGGTGATACCTGGAGAAACTCAGTTTTCATCAGGTTAAGTTTCAGGTGGCAACACAAAATCCAGGTTTGATTTCTTCAGGTACAATATTCATGCATTTCAAGTCTTCTGGGTTGCTGGGTGGCCTCAGCATAGAAATAGTATGATATAATGAATCTCTTACTGACAGAGGCTAGTGGTTTCATGTATATATTAAAAGGGTGGGAGAGAGAATAGATCCCAGTGGGCTAACATGATTAATAAACACAGGGTTGTAAAGGATGTTTATCAATATGATGTAATGCCTCTTGGTTTCAGATATGATGAGATTCACTTATGGACAATACCATTCATCCCCATTCGCTGCCCGGCATTTACAGAAGGGTGGCTTGATTTGTCATGTCAAAGGCAGCTGAGAGGTCTTTAAGGATCAAGAGACATGAGTCACATTGACAAAGGATACACATTTGTAGGCGTGGCTTTAGCCAAGACCTTTTTAGTTCATAAACATTATATAAGTATATAAGGGTTTTCAGTCAACCCTTTCCATCAAATCATCTGTTGTTGTGTCGTTCACATTTTTCTAATACCCACTGCAGCATACAGCATGGGATAATGGGTCAGCCAACTTCAGTCATTGGCTAACTCCACTTTAAGTGAGGGCATTTTTCACTTTCACAAGGAGCACATCTGAACACAAAGTGCCCAATTACGATGCGGTTAGGAAAGCCTCCTAATGGCATTTGCTCCGCCCGAATCGGATCGGGAACATGTCTTTCCGACCGAATCTGAAAGGTTTCTAGCTGACCGGTTACGATGCGAGATAGGCGTTAGGAATATCCCAATCAGAACCCGACGGCATTTGGAATGGCCGAGGCGCACGGAGCAATATTGTACATCTCTACGGGCCGCGTTTCCAAACGATGCTGGACTCAGACAGCCTTTCCAAATCGTGCCGTCTGACTCAAATCGGCAGTCGGAATCAGACTTTGGGGCCCCGCATTCAGTCGGAACATAGGCTCCCATTGAAGTCAATGAGAGTCCGACCCAATCGTATCTGGAAGCATCTGGATGTATCGTAATCGGTCAGTCGGACTCTCCCGATACGAGTCGGTCAGAAACCATTCCTAAACCGATTTGGTGGAAATGCTTTCCTAACCGCATTGTAATCGGGCCCAAAAGTAGTTCCCCTGGGAGTCAGGTAGTGCTATGGTAATGTGTGCTTTTTGAGACAAAAAATATTCTGCTGTTGAGCAACTTTTTAGATATATTATTGAGAGTTCTTCCAACAAAAATGTTTCACAAAAAACATGACAAAACAATCTGACAGAGCTAAGAGACATACTGGCAGCCAACATGTGACCTACTGACTTTGCCATGCTTGTCAAATTCCAGTATAACTGATGCACCCAGAGCAAAAATCTGACTGAATATTTTTAGGTAGGTTATTCTCTTCAATAAAAAGTTTTAGTTGTAACACAACAGAGCTCCATAGAACTTTGGCTAAGCTCTTTCAGAAATTACTGTGTGGATCTTCTAGTTTTTGGATTTGTTAGCATTTTTGTGGCCAGCTTGCCAATAGTCTATCCTATACATTCTTTGTATTGGCAGTGCTTAATTTGAGGCGGGGGTTGCCGGTGGGGGCAATTGGCACTTATATTAAGGACCAGCGCTTATTTTTCTGCATCTAATAAAAACAGACAAATCACAAGACAAAGGAAGAGAAAGATGGTAAAACCATCACCAAGGGAGAAATCCAGAAACAGCGAAAGAGAGATAAAGAGGCAGGCACTGTCTGACCGAGGACTGAAGAGGCATGAGTTAAGACTATCAGCCTTGGTATTCAGCATGTCAACGTTTAATTGTGCCGGCTCCAGGATTCTGAGCAGAGCTTTGGGCACCGGCGCCCGTTCTTTTACAAATTGAGCACTGTGTATTTAATGTCATCTTAAGGATTTGGGAGACCGTGGGGAGGGCATATTTTGGGGACCCGAGGACAGAAAAAAATGTAATTTAACATGTTATTACCCATTCCCTGATAATTCAGAAGTTTAGACAGAGAAATAGACTAGTCAGTGGTCTAATAGACAGAATTCTCATTTTCCCATGGTGCCCCTTGGAAGGTGGGGCCCTGGGCAATTGGCCACTTTACCCATGCCTTAAAACATCCCTGTGTTTATTGGACTGTATGTTTGTTCACATCTTGCTGTGGAGGAATATGATGGAACACCTATGCTACTTTTGAAGCCAGTCTGTCTCATCACCAAGCTAAAGCTACTCTCACTGAACTCTCCTGCTGTATCAGCAGCAGGGCCCTCACAACTGCCCGCAATCCCTGAAGGCTTTTCATTGGCGGAGAAGCTCCCTTTTGTCGTTGTGACAACTTTTCAAGTCAAGACACACTTCAGTATCTTTTGTCGTTGACTCTTATTGTGACCTTCGTCTCAAATTCATAATTCCCCTCCTTAAAGGCATCATTTTTTCGCAGGCAAGGCCTGCGGTAATGTTTTTACAGATGCTAACTACAGAACGCGTTTGTTTGTCTGTGGCTGGATTTTTAAGAGGCGCTGTAAAGAAGAGTCTTGATAATAAATTGTTGCCATTATTTTGATATGAAGAAGTGATTGCCATGTTTATTTGGGTTAATGATTTTTAAACTATGATGCTTTTAATGTCTTATGTATTTATTGTTGGATGCCTGTTTATGGAAATTATTTTCCTAAATAAGCGTTTACAACTGACTGACAACTAATATATATAAGTTGTCAAGGTCGATAAGTTGTCACAAATAGAGTTGGAATTAGTTAAATCAATTGCAGACGAGTCAGAGATTTAGGAGATAGCAGAATCTTTAAAATCAAAAAGGGTTCAAAGGCATGACGGAATCCCCATGGCACTAATTAAGCACCATGCTGAGCAATGGGCTCAAACATGAAGCAAATATTTAATTACTTTTGGCTACATTGCATAATACTTGCTTCATGGAAAGGAAGCCTGGTAATTCACCAAGGAGTTACAAATTGGAAGCTTTACTGGGTACAACTGGACAAATTGTTTGCAAAGCTGTTGTTATTAAAACTACAACGATAGGTGGGTCCTTTAGGTTTAGTCCCAGTAGCACCTGAAGGCTTTATGGAGGAGGCCTCTACTCTAGTTAATGGCATGGCATTGACAACAATGACAGATAAACATAGGAATACAGGCCACAAAGACTATGCGTGGCATTTATAAGTCGAAGCAGGGTTTTCAATGAGGTAGATAGGGTCTCCCCATTGCAGCCTTAAGGAATTTAAAGATATGTGTTGAGACTTTTGCTGTTAGATAACTCAAATACATATGCTTCACATCAGGCAGTATATAGTGGATAAAAGCAAGAGATTGGGTTGACTTATTTTTCTTTGTATTTGTTGGATTTCCATAGGGTTTTTGAAAGAGTGTGCTCGTTTCCCCCCAGGTTTGGAAGACAGTGGTTATAATTTAAACCATTACATTAAAATATTCATAATATGTGCAAAAAACTGATGTTCCTACAATCGGTGATGTCTGGTGTGGCTGTTTTCATGTTGTTTTTTAACTCATTTTAAACCTTACCCTAAATTGAATTGCAAGAGAAATTGGTTGCATTATATTAATATATCACACAATTAAAGCTGAAGATTATTATGGAAAAAGCAAAATAAGGAGATTTGTAAAAATAATCCGTTACAAAATAAAATGTTTTTATAAATGGATCTAAAATTGGAGATTGTGGGAAATTACTGTTATTTGGGTGTGCAGGATACAATTTAACATGGAAAGTTCATGGAAAGAAACAAAGAACTAAAGTCCTGGCCGCAACCAAGGGTGCCCATAGGTTCCTTTCTAGTATGAGTAATGAAATGATTTAACAATATTAAGCTAATTTATGGTACAAAGTATATATGGACTCAAGTGCCTCATCATTCTGCTAAATGGAATAAAGTGCTCGTATTCAGAACTGAAAACTAGGCGGGAAGGTATGGAATTTCTTTCCTGCAGGCTAACAGAAATGAGAATGGAGGAACCAGTAGAAGCTATTGGACTATAATCAGCCCTAACTGGAAACGAGGCTGAATTGTATGCACAGATATTAGGTATTTGGTATAGAATTCTCAAAGCTTGAGAGGGGGCTATTAATGGATTAAAATAGAATTGACAAGAGATGAGAAGTCAAGCCTATAGTTAAAGGTTAGTAATTTTCAAGGAAGAAAAGCTGCAAAGTACTTCAAAGAATATGTTGAAGAGGAGACTATGAGTCAATTGACATGGGTTCGTTTTGTAAATGACAGCCATTGGCTCCTCATTCTGTCCCAGTTCCTCGTGCCACTTGCTGACTTCATTCGTTCCGCGTCAGCAGTGGTTTGGGGGCAGCAGCTGATGCAAGAGTGGTTAGGGCAAGAGCATGTCTCTGAGGGAAGGAATTTACGGCGCTCAAGACAACGGTGGCGGACACCGTAGCAACTCTGCAGCCCTGTGCTAGCTTCTTTGTGGCTGTGGCAGTCCTCAGGAGTTTTTCAATGCATGATTCTTCTGTTATGGATAACCAAAGGACTGAAGAATGTGCCTTGTCTCGTGCCTGCCATGCTGACTATTATCATGAGGAAAGGAGAGGCATGGCCAGCCATTTATGTAAGCCAAATAAAATCTTTCAAATGTGTGGAACAGTATTTTAGGTTCTGCTTTTTTCTGTTTCTGTAAGACCTGACATCCTAGGTGTGGTATTCCCTAAAGCCTTTTGCCTTCACCCTTCCGGTTTTGCAGAATTCATTTTTGATGGCATTAGGACTGTGCACATTACCGCTGCTAACCTGTGCTAAAATGCTTGTGCGCTCTCTTTTAAACATGGTCAAATTGAACTAAGTCTAGTTGGCAGAATTCATTTACTTGTAAGTCCCTAGTAAAGTGGTACTACCTCTACCCAGGGTCTGTAAACTAACTGGTACCAGCTGGCCTGCACCACCACGTGTGCCACCCGCTACAATAGACCTTTAAAACATGTCTGTGGCCTTTCCCTGCAGCCTGCAGTGCAGTTTTAAACTGTCATTTCGACCTGGCAAAATAAACCTTTTGCCAGGCCTCAACCATCCTTTTCAATACATTTATATCACCTCTAGGGTAGTCCCTAAAAGCTTATATGGGTGAATTGTATTTTTTTAAAAATAGGATAGGTGTGCTTAAGTTTTACATGTCCTGGTAATGAAAAACTCTTATAGCTGTTGTTTAACTGCTGCACATCCTATCTCTCCCATCGACTAACACTGGGTTACCTTATTGCATTAAATAAGTGTTAATTTTGGATTGGAAACAGATAGAAATATGCTGTTTACACTCAAATTAATTGCAATTTAAAACCGTCTTTTAATGGTCGAGTCAGATTTTAAGACACAATTCTGGAAATGGCACGTTAAGAAAGTTGCCATTTTCTTGTCCCAAACATTAGCGCCTTCTGCCAGTGTCCTGGGTCAGATTAATGTGAATGGCTCTGCTGTTGGGGTTCGGGCAGTGCTTCCAGGCGGTGAGACAAAGGTAGCTTAGCTGTGAACAGGATGGGTCATCCTGCCAGCCTCACTTACACTTCAAAGGTACCTCCTGTACCCACAAAGGAATCTGACACCAGTTCTGCCTGCCTTTTGTCACCCCTAGACAGTTTGGAGCCCTGAAAAGAGAAGGGGAAGGCCTTTCCGGAGCAGATGTGGGGGTAGATTAGGCAGTCCCACCACACAAAGGCTAACACCAGATATAAATATTGGACCTCCAAGAGACACTCATCAGAACAATCCTGGACCTGTGGACATTACAGAAGAACACGTGCTCTTCTGCCAAAGAACTGCCTTAATGCTTGAAGACTGCCTTGCTGTCTGAGAAGGAAAACTGGGCCTGCTTACCTTCGTCCCAGGCTAACCTGTGTGACTCCAAGTTCAGTTGGCTCGCCTCCTGTAAAATGTAAATCCGTATTTGTAAAGCACAAACTACTCATCCTTACGGGTCTCAAGGCGCTGGGGGCCGTTGTGGAAATTAAGTGAGCTATTGCCCAGAGTCACATGGTGCTGAGCTGAGCTGCCTCCGGAGCCAGGGATCGAACCGTGAGCCCTGTGCTCCAAAGTCAGCTGCCCTGGCCGCTGCACCACACCTCTCCTGTGTGAGCTACACGGGCACAACAACTTCAGGGGCCTCCCTGCAACAGCACCGCTTACCTTCTGTAACTAGAGCTGCCTGGACCTGTAACTGGACCTGCCTGAGGTCATCTGGCCTCTGCTGGAGTAAGTACCTTATCCCCAAGAGGTGCCTTCCTAGGTCCTGAGCCCGTGGCTGGCATCAGAGTGTGCTACTCTGCAAGAAAAAGTGAAAATCCTGAAGTTTGGGCTTCTCACGACCGCAAAAGAGCCCATTCGTTCCAAGACCCTGCCACCCAAGATGACCACCAATGCGAAGCTCCAGTGAGACCTGCCGTTTGTGCTACAGTAACCCCCAGAGACAACCGGCAATGAGAGAGTTGCACTTCACACTACAATTAAAGCCAACAGTGACCGCCAATATGAAGCTAGTGCAACAACCGTCTGCAATGCCCACCCGTCTTTTCATGCTACAGCAACAACAGTGCGTGACACGCAGCTTTCTCTTTACACTACAGCGACGATCATCCGGGACACTATACCTGCTGTTCGGGGCCTCCTCCACTGCAAATGGAACTCTTTACACCAGACTCAGAAGGTAACCTTTTCAGAGGAACTTTACTGGACCTTGTATCTGACCCGTGTTCTATTGAGGTCGGCTTGATATTGTGATTTTCCCTTGGTCTAGCATGGCCAGATGACCACGAGTGGCGATTTGTGCTCCTAGGCGCTATTTACCAAAAACCTGTAAAATTGCATATCTCCTGTTCTACTGATTGGATATTTGTAGTTCTGGTATAATTCTATTTATTTAAATGTACTCTATTTTTCTAAATTGTGTTGGGATGTTTCTTGTCTTGTGTCTTCACTGTGTTACTGTTTGTGTTCTTTATACTTTACTCATTGCCTCCAAGGTAAGTGTGACTGGTATGCCAAGCTACTAGAGGGGTAAGTACAGGTTAATTTAGAGACTTTTCTGGTTCACCCTGACAAGGATTGTGATGGTTGCTTGATTGGGGTTTCCACCCCTCTCAACCAATACCTACATTTCTTACAGTTTCAACTATAAGGTGAACAGTGGTGTGTATTAAATATAAGTAAATAAATAAATAAACAATGCTGTTTCTTGATAATGCAAACTGCTCCCACCCAGTGCAGCAAAAGAAGGGTTTCCTGATGAAGATAGATATGAGGACATGGGTCCAGTGGCACAGAATTTCCTCTGTGGAGATCTTTTCGTTTAAAAAAAAGTTCAGATTTGTGGGGGCATTTGTAGCCAGAAAAATGCTTACTGGGTCTGGGTCAGAAGAGTATTTACCTCTCAGTCTCCATTTGAAAGCCTCAATGAAAGTTTCTTCAATTTATATGACTGGCCAAATTTTAGAGTTATCCAGACTGCTGTTTGGGTACGCCGCATTCTGTGATGTTTTTGTTTTACAAGTTTCTGAAGTTAGTGGAGGCGTTACTAATAACAAAAACAGTTATATATCTGGACAATTTGATATTTAATGTTACAAAAGAAGGAACGTTTGGTGTAACAGGCAGCAATTCTGTTGATCATTCTCCAAGATTTGAGGTTCACCATCAATTGGGAGAAATCCTTCCTTAGCCACCCTGACCCTAACATAGAGTTTTGGGTTCACAGTGGATTAAATACAAGTGATTTTTTAGCTCCCAACCAACATAATGCATGCCATCAAAAGACATATCAGAATGGCACTGTTGAAGGAGCAGATTTCCCTGAAGGGTTTGACCAAGAAAGTGGGGGCCTTCTCTCTTCATCCATTAAAACCATTCTTCCTGGTACCTCTATATTAAAGAGCATTTTAAAGATTGAATATCCAGCATCTAAGAAAAGGGTTATTCTGGAAGATTCCTTTTTTCTCAGGTCTGTAGTTTTCAGTCACTCATGTACAATGAAAGGTTCTTTATGAAAATGTTACTATTGAAAGAGGGGGAACTGTTACGGAAGGGAAATTCTGAAGGTTGTGCTGTGGTGGCTGTAGTTTCTTCTTTAGAATAAACTCAGTTTTACTTTGGAACTACATGCTTGATAAGTCTTTACTTCATAATTAAATAGGACTTCAAAGTTATCAACGGCAGAGATGGTGCCTATTTCTCAAGACACTGGAACGAATTTCACTGATGTGTGACTAATATGGACCTGAAGATAGAGTCCACTGCCAATCAAGGCAAGGGGACTCTTTGCGGAGATGTGTCACATGGAAGAAAGTGTTTGTGGGCAAAATGTTGATGTACATCATTTGTCAGCCAGTTCCTTTGTGGTCAAGTGTCTTTGGATGGATAACATTTCCATAATGAGGTGAAATGTGCAAGAACCAAGTTCTCGGTTGAGCTGACAAAGGGTTTTAGGCACCTTGCCTCTGTCTGCAGATTTATGTGGTGGTAGAGCACCTGCTGGGTCACAGGAACAACTATGCAGACTAGAACGACTATTATTTGGGTGGCAGCAACTGGAAGCTGGATACAACATTGTGGGACACAATGTAGGAGATTTGGGTAAAATGCCAGGCAGATTGTTTTGCATCTAGGATGACTAGACAAATGAAGAGGTTTTACGCTAGGAGGCCTGACCCAAAGATCTGTGGTATGAATGTCTTCTGGGGTGAGCGAGGGATGTTCTAAATAATGCTTTTCATCATTTCCAATGATTCCCAGGCAAGTTAGACGGAAGAGAGTCAATTTGAGCGTGATGACATGGCTCAGGATGAAGGCTTTTGTATCTTATGGAACTCTGTACTGATTCTCCAATCCACCTTCAGTGGAGGAAGGATCTGCTGAAGGATCCAATTGGGAGGCTTCATTCACTAATGATGGATATCAGTGAGCGCTTATTGTGGGGTATTTCGGCTGAACATGCATAAGTGGACAGGGTTCCAGTTGGGGAACACCATGTGTTGTGCAGATTGCTCAGATGTGTCCAGCAAACAATCCCACCTCAACTTAAGGTCTCCTACTTGTGGGATGTACATCAGGTTTTCTGTTTCTGTTTGATTTTAGAATGGTCAGACAACCGGTTTTAATCTTTCAAGGAGTTGTTGAAAAGTTGGCAATACTTTTATGTTAGGTATCTTGCAAGACAGTATTTGATTTGATGTGAGGGCACTAGACATCACTGCAAGGTTTCTTTTTGCTGAAGGGGGTTTCTTTTGTTATTTTCAGAAGAACCAAATTTAATTCCAGAGTGTCTTCCCCTGTTTTTACCACTAGACAGAAGTGCTGTTTGGTCAGGTGCCTCAAGATGTATGATTATGTGCCCATGGAGCTGAGTCTCAGGGGAAGAAGGCAAGTACTTCTAACAAAGAAAGCAAATACTTCTAACAATCAAGGGGCCCCATCATATAGTGGCCTCTCCCACCTTAGCAACGAGTGAAATGGGTAATGAAGTTAGCAGGCATTGATGTTTCTAGTTTTGGGGTTCATTCTGTTAGAGTGGCCATACTGTCAAAGGTGTTTAAAGTGGGGCTATCTTTAGAGGCTAGTCTGAAGGAAAGCAATTGGTTGAGGGGAGGTCAATGTATAAAGAGCACTATTTTATAACTGTGGCTCAGGTGCCTAAGTACTAAGGAAATATTAAACAATTATTACCACACTATAGGTGTCTTGCATTAGATTAACAATGTTCTGTACTAATGTTTAAGGAGGTCTAGAGTCCATTAAAGACATTAAGGGGGTATTATCCCTCTTGGATGCAAAGGAGCAGAATACAAGGGTAAGCTGTCTTCATGGCGTAGTTGAGATGGTTCATAAGGGTAGTTTAGAATAGATGACTTTGCAAGGTTGTTATGGTTGTAGTTCATAGGAATTGACTAAGAAAGAATGTGCTGGTCTTTCAATGCTGTACCCCACCAGATGTGTAAAGTGTTGTGCAATTGTTTTTAAAACATAAAATGAAGATTGATTTGTATGGGCAACGTGTTCAGTGTGGGTCGTCAGGAAACAATATATTTCAAGTTGAAAAGGTTATGAAGGTCTTTTGCCATCAAAGAAAGAGGAGACTACGAAGGCGTCAAAGTATATTGAATATTTGGTTATTTGATTGGTGGTTGTTTTAATGTTCCCTGAGAGGTATGGGGTTGTAGTCATGGTTGTGTGTTTTCATGTTTCTATGTGATACTCTGAGTTTGTAATGATGATGATGATAATAATTGGAGAAACATAACTCTTTCCTCTAAGTTTTCCTTAAGAATGTCTTTCTTTCTCTCTGAGCCTCGGGAGAACATGGCGGCGGTCGGCTGATCCGCTGCAGCGCTCCGCAATCAGGCTCCCGATGCACTCTGCCTAGACGTTATGTGAATACGCGTCTAAAAATGTTTTCCCGTAACCCGGAGTGACAGATTTCTTGTCTAAGCTAACTTTGTTAAGAAAAGACCCGTGTAGGTAGGAATATGGAGCGTTTGTTTCCCTAACGATCTTCAATCGTACCTGGTCTCCGGCTCCGCTCGGTGTATGCGGGCTGCTTTCCCTCTCTATGACCGGAGGTAGCGAGTTTAGCGGTGGAGGCAGCGGCGGTGCAGCGGGTGCAGCGGGTGCAGCGGGTGTCACTCGCCCTAATCAACTCGTATTACCGGCTGTTCTAAGGTTAGGATTGTGGTCCGTAGCCGCCCTGGAGCTGCGTCGGGTTGGAAGGCGCGCTGTCTGACTCTCGCTGCATGTAGTATTTCCTCCCAGGCTCAGAAGCTCGAGTATATTTCGTGAGGTGCGGTGGAGGGTGAAGGAGGTGTTGAGGGCACGAAGATCATGGAAAGCGGCGAGGAGGGTGGGGAGGGGATCCTGGAGGAGTTAACTAAGAAGTGTCCACAGCCATTACAGCAGCTACAACAGCAGTCGTCCAAAAGTAGAAGCTCACGTAGAAGAGGCAAGGAGTCCATAAAGGTACAGTGGAAGAAGCCTGCTCCTACCTCACAGGTAAATCTGGCCGATTTGGTACACAGCGGACCCTCACCCCCTGAAGGTAAGAAAGCCTCATCCTATCTGTCTGTGGAAGTAAAATCGAAGTGTACAAGATCAAACGGGGTCAGGGGTAAAGCTAAATATAAAAGGGATTCAAGCGTGGCACCTGATTTGAACTCGAAGATAACCCCGTCTCTGCGCTCATACTTTAAAGCTGTACCACAGGTGCTTCGTTTGACGGAGGCTCAGGGCATGTCTTCTCCCTTGACAGTAATGGACACTGGCGTTAACGGTATGCCCGTCTCGAGTGCCCTAGGTGTCATGGAAGTTCCAGCCGCGGACTCTGTTCCTGCCTCTTGTGCCCCTTCTGGTGGAGACTCTGGTCCTAAGCTCACTTCTGAGTGTGTTTTGTCTGAGGTGGATTCGGTTCAGCCAGATTTAGAGACCAGTGATTCGGTCAGGACTCTCAAGCCTCAGCTTCCGGGGGAGGGAAGTCATGGTAATGCAAGAGAAGTAGGGGGGACAGGCGATTCTGCTACTCTTGATCTGGTAACCCCAGTGGATCCAGATTCGGGGGGCGTAATCTCAGCGGCTTCTATACTGGCAATGTTCTCAACCCTGTCCCATGACATTAAAAAAGGGTTTGAAGAGTCTTCTGCTAATCAGGCGGACATTCGGAGCTATTGCGAGTCCTTAGATAAAAAGATCGATGGGCTAACATCTAGGACGGGGGAGCTAGAAGAGACGGTTGCTGTGATGTCTATCCATTTGGACAAAGCCAAGGAAGACATTGTTAATCTGCGAAAGGAGGATCAGGCCCTACTTGATAGGATGGAATTGCTGGAAAATAATGCCAGGAGAGCCAATATACGTATACTTAATGTGCCTGAAGGTTCCGAGGGTTCTGACGTTAAAAATGTTGTGGTGCAATTGCTAAAGGAGTCGTTATGTCTCGATAAATCTCTAGAGGAACTGACCATCGATATACAGAGGGTCCATAGAGATCCGTTCAGGAGAAATCAACAAAGATCTAAACCTCGCAAAATCTTGGTTAACTTCCATACCTATGCACTCAAAGAACAGATCCTCAACTTAGCCCTGAAACAAAAATCCCTCCTTGGAAAGGGATTTACTTTCCTCATTAGATCTGACCTTTCTAGGGTTACGTTAGAGAAGCAGTGAGAGTTTGGTAGGCGGCTTGAGGCATTTAGAAAATTGGGGGCAACGGCTCAGCTGGTGTTCCCTGCTGCCCTGAAGGTGATGTTCAATAATAAGATGTTTAACATCAGGTCAGTGCAAGCTACTGACAAGCTCCTTTTGGAGTTGGGCAATAAGGCAGCTGGCTGATATGTACCTTTTGTAAAATTTCAGACCAAAAAAAAAAAAAAAAATGGGCTCCTGAGTGTTATATTAGTAGATTTGTAGGTATTGAATTTAGTTTTTTTGGTATTAGTAGAGGTAGTTTTGGCTACAACACAACTATCATGGGGGAGAAGGGGGATGGGGGAGACAGGGGAAAAAAAAATGAAAATAAAAACAAAAAAAAATGGTGAAAGGGGAAAAAATATATATATACTTTTGGTGAAGGGTAGAAATTCTAGTCTGTTTTCTCCTTTCCTCTCCTTTTCCCTGTCCTTGTTCTATCCTTGTTGTATCCATAAACTCCCATTCTCATATACCAGCATTTACAGATTTTGTTAGAATATGTGCGCAATTAGTTCACTTTTGGAGGGGAACTTGGTTCAGCGTCGGGGAGGGTCACGGGAGCTTGAGATGGGGTGCTATCTACTGGATTTGTTCCGGTTAGATACACCAAGGGTTCTCCATGGGTGGGAGGGGGGTGTGGGGGGATATAGGGGTCACGGGGTAAAATGTTTTATAAAATTCCTCACGTGCCAACCTTGTGCGCTATTGTATTCTGCTGGGTGTAGGATAATCTCAGATATGCAACTATCAGACATTAGGTTAGGTCATACGGGTGATGTCCCAAGTCTCTGGGTGGGGTTGAGAGGCATTAAAGTCAGATGGCTAATTTAAAGATAATATCTTGGAACGTAAATGGCCTGCGTACTAAACCTAGGGCCAGGAAAATACTTCAATATCTTCGGGATTCAGAGTCACAGGTCATTATCCTGCAAGAGACGCATCTGGTTCAAGACGAAATGGATACGTTAGTTAAGGAGAATAAGTGGATCGACTTTTCAATTTCTACTTCTCAGTCTTTGACTTGTAGAGGGGTTTCACTTATCTTCAAAAAACAACTTAGGGCTAAAGAGTTAGATTTTAAGGTTGACCCAGCGGGTAGATGGGTTATTGCCTCCCTGTCTATTTTGGGCAGTCAGTTTACTATTGTGGGGTATTATGGTCCTAATCAGGACGATCCGTCATCTTTGGAGGTAATTTTTTCTCACCTTTTGTCCTTCCCAGAGCCTGTAATTTTTGCAGGTGATTTTAATATCGTCCTAGACCCCACTCTTGATAAATCGCATAATAGTCGATCTCGAATTCCATCGAAATCTAGATCCTTTTTGCTTAATGAAATGAAGCAATATGGCTATGTGGATATTTGGAGGTTGAGGGCAGGTGAACAGCTGGGTTTCTCTTATAGGAATCAAAAATATCGCCACCAATCCAGAATAGACTTTGTATTAGTCAGCCATTCATTAGTAGATTCTGTTAAAGATGTTAAATACCTCCCGTTACATCTATCAGACCACTCGGCAGTAACCATGGAGCTTATTTCGATGCTAAGTTTGTCAGCTAGAAGTTGGTCCTTTGATCGCTCCTTACTTTCTCACCCAGACGATGTTCTTTTTTTAAAGTCTGAGGTGAGTCACTTTTTAACAACAAATGTAGGATCGGCAAGCATCGGAGTGGTGTGGGACTCTCTTAAAGCTTTTGTGAGAGGCCTTATTACAAACAAAATGGCTTACAGGAGGAGGCAATACAAAGAGGCAGTGACATCAGTGGAAGCAGACATCGCTAAGACTCAGTTAGACCTAGACGCTGATTCCATTACATCAGAGGATCGCTCTCTTTTGTCTGGAAGATTAATTTCTTTAAAAGGCCACCTCGCTTCTGTCTTAAATCTGCGGATACAAGAAAGATGGGAGGCCAGTAAGCTCGCACATTTTCAGTATGGAGAAGGAGCAGGGAAGCTATTGGCATGGAAAACCAAAACAGACCAAGTTCGTAATAATATCGAGGTGATTAATGTCAATGGCTCCCCACTCTCCCGAGATGAAGATATTAGATCCGCCTTCAGAGAATTTTTTCAAAATATCTACTGTGAGGATAAGAACATCAGTCCAGTTAGAATTAAAGATTGGCTCAGTAAGATCACACTTCCAGCACTCTCTGATGAGCAAAGTGAGAGGTTGGATAGTGTAATCTCGGAGGAGGAAGTTATCAAGGCTATACATGATGCCAAAAAGGGATAGGCGTCAGGTACAGACGGCCTACCGGCTGAAATTTATAAAGTCCTGGAGCAGGAACTTGTCTCCTTCTTGGTACTACTGTTTAATGATATTTTACTGGATGGTGGTCGGCCCCCGACATCATGGGACAGTGCGTCTATTACGGTAATCTTAAAACCAGGGAAACCGTCTAATGCATGTGGTTCCTATAGGCCAATCTCCATACTAAATGTCGACTATAAAATTTTTGCCTCAATTCTGGCCAATAGACTAGCTCTTGTTGCCCCCAATATCTTACACCCGGATCAGAAAGGGTTTGTCAGGGGGCGACAGTTATATGAACTAACTTTTGATTTAATAGGGGCTATGGACTTGGCAGTTCTGGAGTCCCTCCCCCTGGTGGTTCTTACCTTGGATGCCACCAAGGCCTTCAACAGAGTTAATTGGTTGTATCTGTCGGAGGCCTTGGCAAAGTTCAATGTGGGAGCAGGGTTTCGCCGGACAATCAGTCTATTGTATCAGAACCCAAGTGCCTGTGTACTGATTAATGGCATCTTGTCTGACCCCTTTAACATCTCGAGGGGTACGCGACAGGGCTGCCCACTCTCCCCACTTCTTTTCGATCTCTACGTTGAACCATTCGCTCAAAATTTAAGAGACAATGTCAACATCAAGGCGTTCGCGTACAGGGGTTGGGAAAGGAAAGTGGCCCTGTACGCTGATGATATCCTTATTTTCACCTCTGATGCCCGTACGGCTCTCCCGGAAATAGTTAAGCTAGCCTCGGAATTTGGGGTAGTGTCCGGGTATGAGATCAACGCTTCAAAAACCGAGATGCTGACCTGGGGTATGGATAAGAGCTTTTGTATCTTGGGTATTCAGCCAGGAAATAAATTGAGATACCTGGGCCTCGATATTGTGGAAAATATAGATCAGATTGTAAATATCAATTTTTCCAAGGTAGCCAAGGACTGCCGTAAGTTGCTTCAGTCTTGGTCCCATCATCCTTTGTCTTTATTAGGAAGGGCTAACTTGGTTAAGATGGCTGTCTTGCCAAAGATTACCTTTCTTTTCAATAGTATCCCTCTGTACTTTGATCCAAACCATATTAAAACTTTTCAGGCCGAGATTAACACTTTTATCTGGAATAAACATCTTCCAAGAATTTTGTGGAAAAAGTTAAGGAGGCGCAGGGAAAAGGGGGGGCTGGCCGCCCCGGACATCCAGGTCTATGCCTGGGCGTTCCAGTTGTCTCATGCTAGGGTGCTGCTAAAAAAAACATTGGAGTGTGGGGTGGGAACTCTATACACCACTCTGCTTAGGGGAGAGGGGGTTAGCCAGTCTGGGTTCCTACTGAAATTCGGAGATCCCAAGTTCGTTAAAAAAATTAAATTGAAAATTCTATTGGGAATGACAAGGACTTGGGCCCAGGTTTCAAAATCCATTAAAATAGGGTACTATAGCAGTAGAACTCCCTTATGGGATCTCCCCGATAATCCACCCTGGTTGGGAGACTCACTTGCAGCACCTATTAGAGAGGCAGGGGTGGAGGTCTGGGGTGATCTATTTGTTGAGGGGGAACTGCTCTCCTGGGAGTGTTTGAGTAGAAAGATTGGCCCTGGCCTAGCTAGGCTAAAATATCTGCAGATGTCCAGCTGGTCTCGTTCCTATTCTGCACAGCCCTCTCGAAAAAATAGATTCCCAGTAGGTGGTTATAGTACCCTTATTACTCTGTTAATTGATAGACCCCCTGCTAAGAAGGAGATCTCGTCCTGGTACAATCTGATTTTGGATGAGATGGACGGAGTATTTAAGCTTCCACATGAACTCTGGGGGGCTGATATAAGTAATACTGATTTGCAAGAGTTATGGAGAACATCTTGTAGACTGCTGTGGGATGTGGTGAAACCGGCGTGGTTGCGTAGGAACCACATCTTTACTATCCACAGAGCATATTATTCCCCCCTTCGGCTTTCTAAATTTACTCAGGGGAATATGGTGTTTTATGAATGCCCCCTTCTGTCTCAGTTTTGGGAAGCCATTTGTAAGATCCTGTCGTCTTCAATAGACTCCAAAATAACTGTACATCCCCAGTTGGTGATTTTCGGAATCTTAGAGGGGGTCTCCAGCTCGGCGAAGAAGCTAGTATTTTACGCTATACTACTGGCTAGAAGGGAGATATGCAGAAAGTGGAAGGACCCTTTACCTTCCTCTATCAATAATTGGTACGCCTCTGCCCTGCATGTTTCTAAGTTTGATTTGGCTAGAGCCGGGAATCCAGACATAAGATCATTTTGGCACCTTCTTAAATGGGATCAGTGAGACTCTGGGTTTTTTTTTTTTTTTCCCCAGGTCCAATGATTAAGCCATCTATCCCACTGCTTGGTATAAGCGGTGCTCTGATTCCTTTTTCAGCACTTGGGTAGCACCCTGGCTGAACTTCTGAGGTTATGGTATGGCGATCGCTGGTATGTCAAGCCCTATTGCTGTGGGACGAGGCCCCGGTTCCATGACTATCCCTCCCAGTTGGTATGAACTGTGTCAGCATATTGCTTGTAAGCCGATCGATTGCGCATATAGAACCTTGTGGCATATGAGGACAAAATAAATAAATAAATAAATAAAGAATGTCTTTCTTTAACACAGAAAATCATTATTCTGCTGCTATGTGTAATGAGAAAATGTTTTTTTCTCTGGCTGATGGATACTGACAAAGCTATTCCATTACACATGAAGGATTTTTCTTTTGAATTTGAAATGGAATTGCCAGTACTGTCATACTCTTGATTTTAGTATGTGAATTTTATAATGAAATTGACAAAAAATGTATATTCCTGATGACATCTTTCTCTCCCACTGGGGCATCTGCCACAAATAGCTGGATGTCTCTTCTGCCAACCTTACAGTTCCAGCACCTAAGGAAACCGCAGTCTCTGCACGTATTGGAATTAATTTGGTCAACTGTAATCAAGGAGTTCGGAACCTTACACAATATTTATTTTCAAACCACAAAACGAATTCTGGTAAAACATCTCCTACCAACATAAAATGAAGCCCTGGTCACTTACATGAAATGCCTTTTTGATCTTTGTTGCTTTACGTACAGCAATGTCCAGAGACTGAGTAAACAAGCAGAGCACAGTGAGGACGAGGGAACCAAGAGCACATGGGACGCTAGGAATCAGCACTGCCTAACTTATCCAACCAAATTTCCTGGCATCGATATTAAGAAGGTTGGTTTAGCTTCCTCATCCACAATACAAATACGTAAAATGTTGGTACACTGATTTATTTATAGCATTTATAAAGCGAACAAACATCCCCGAAGGATATACTGGCGCTAGACAGCTATCCAACCTAACTTCATGTACCCCAAGTACAAAATCAATAAGGGAATAGCAACATCTTCAGCAGCCTGCGAAAAGTCAGAAGATCACAAGTCAAGAGTAAATAAAGAGCAAGAGCATTCCAGTGGAAAGCCGCCAAACAAGTAAAGGAGCGGCCCTCCCAGGTCGAAGAGTACGCACAGGCTTGTGGAAAACAACTCTACCATTGAAGACCGCTGGTCAAGTACTCTAAACCGCTCGGTGTCCACGACAGAGTATAGGCCGGGTAGAACCACGGCCTCTAGATAAATAAAGAAATGTGGAGAACTTAACAGTCAATATTTTTGAACGAACGCCAACTGGGGCTGTTCTGGGAGGTGTCCAGTGGCAGTATAGAAGAGTAGGCCAGAAAGTAGTACCTCTGATGTGTATAAATGCTGGACTGTTAACTCTACAGTAGTACATTAGACTGACTGTGTGATTGCTGTAAGTGTGCTTTTAGAATTGCTCTCTCCGACTCCCTCTCTTGGACTAAGCTGCCGTCTCTCCAAGTATACCTCCCTTTTTTTTAGAACAAATAATATAAAGATGCCCATATTTAAATATAAGTATGCATTTACTGAAGATATTGGATTACCTTTATCCTTTTCTTCATCTCCAAAGAATTTTCCTGAAGTCAGCCGAAATTTACCATAATCTGATTTATGCTTAGATTCAACCCACCGTTTTTGCCACTCATCTGGAGGAAAAAAGAAATATCACACATTTTTGCCAACATCCATTTTAGAAAAAATAATTACAACTACAGTCATGATCTGTAATCTCAAAAATGTTTAGTAAATACCTGATGAACTTGCTAGAACGTTCGCTATTTTGACATTTTTACTCAAATTAACAGTATCTGCAAACGTTTCACTTTACTGGTGTCAGTCTAATACTTAAATACAGTAATCAACCACTGAACGGTGCCCAGCTAAGGATCATAATCGACTGGTTGATTCATGTTAATGTACTAAAAAAAAGGTGAACAGCTTGTCTTTTTTATTTGTAATTCAGAAGTGTTACAACAGTAACTAACATAGCAATAAAAAGTGAAAAAGAAGAAAAGAAGAAAAACACATTAACATGGTCAGTCTAATAAAAACACCTTTAAATCCCAATGGTGAGTATAATTGCTGTAATGTCCATTGCCCAGTACCATCAAAAGTCAAGCAGAAAGAACACCTTGCATCATGCACCATAACAATATGCTTAGGATAAATTAGTAAATATGCCAAATCCGAAAGCCACATTGGATTGAGCCAGTGTTATATTGGCGAGGGGTACAAGTTCCAATGCGTGACCATATATCACACCTTAATCCCCTACTAACCCCTTGGTTTTCTATCCTGGCCAAGTAACCTATCAGAGGGACCCCGATATCCCAGGTCCGTGATATGCGGGGTTGGGGCATAACATTGCCCTCCGCACCTTCATCGCTCATGACCACATGTCTCATACAGCGCACTTCTTTGGAGTTGGACTTTGCATCCATATCATAGCTACTCTTCGTTTAGCTAGGACATGGCAGCCAGTCTTCTGACTGTCTTTGGGATTTCTTGACACAGCCCAGTGGGGCCACCAGTGGCATTGTAAGCATATCTACATCTATTATTCTTGTCATGGTTGAGCAAATGCATCCAAAACTTCCAGGGCATCTTCGCAGTACAATCCATCATGGAGTGCGGACACCTCTGGCACACTGGTCTTGGATATGGGTCGAGCTTGTGCAAAAACAGCGGCCTCTGATAGTATCATTGTAAACACTTGCAATGTAAAAACCTGTGTCTAGTCCTAAGGGATGTGTCGCTTCTATCTCTGTGCATGCTTTCTAGGCTGCATTCTGTATAATGTGTAGACGTTTCTGGTTGGAACAATAGCTCAGCAAGTTGAAAGCTGACGACAGAAACCTGTGTATGGAGTCACAGTTGTAATACTAGAGAGAAGGCTCAGCATTTCTCTGATTGCACCACTGTAATTAATAAATCCCCCACAGACAATTTAATGTGTGCAATGTGCTTTGTACATTCAAAACATATGTAGTATATATAAAACCAAGCTATTATAATTCTCAGAATATTTTGCCAGTGTAGCTGTGCCTAATGGATCAATGGCCAAACTAAGCATTATGGGGCACATGGATCAAAGTTTGGTTTTGCGGTTACCAAATAGCGATTTTTAAGAAATCGCTATTTTGTAATTGCAAAATGCAATGCATCAATTTAGGGTGCATATAGCGATTCCCTAATTGCGATTCATTAAGAGTTGCAAATGCAATTAGGGAATCGCTATTTGCTTTTGAGACTCCATTCTTTCCTCTGGACCTCCAGGCCCATTGGTGGGAATGGTCCTGCATTGCCTAAATTGCGATTACCTAATTGGTAATCGCAAATTAGGTA
This sequence comes from Triturus cristatus, assembly GCF_964204655.1. Classification (NCBI taxonomy): domain Eukaryota; kingdom Metazoa; phylum Chordata; class Amphibia; order Caudata; family Salamandridae; genus Triturus; species Triturus cristatus. Next base: position 737,918,831 of record NC_140586.1, on the reverse strand, counting down.
ATGCAAAGGCATGGGTGCCTGGAGGCCTAAGGCCCCCTGAGGCGCCCCTAACACAAAACAGGTGCACATTTAAGGCACACACATGCCCTATGGGAAAGTGTGTGCCAAATGGCACTTTGAAAAATGCAGTTTTGTGCATTTTTCAAAGTATGCACACATTAGCATCAACTTGAAAATGATGCGAATTAGCGTTTCCTAAATGCACAGTTCGCATTTAGGAAAGGCTTCTTGCATATGCTTTAGGGAATAGCGATTCCCAATTTGCATTTGCAATTTAGGTAATCGTTAGAAATTGTGATTACCTGAATTACGAATCCAAATTACTTTCAAGGCCATTTTGCGATTGCAAACAGCCAATTTTGTGAATCGCACTGTTTACGATCGCAAAATACCTTGATCCATGGGCCCCTATGTCACTGGAACAGACACACTGGTTCCTTCATTCATTCATTCATTCATTCTGTGCACACACTGAGGGCCTGATTCGCAGAGGTAGGCTGGGCACATAACATATACCTTTGTGAATAGCAAACAATCTTAAACTTACACAAAAGTGTAAACTTACCATTCTGAATTAAGCCCTCAATTGTTAGTAGCAGAGCCCACAGGATTTTGTCTGTATGACCTGAGCACACAAGCAACCTGAGTGCACACCAGTCGTAAGAGGGCGAGAGTCGGCACACGAGCTTGTTTGATGCTGCCAATGGGCACCAGAGGCTGTGATTGCGCCTAAGCGAATGATGGTAGTGCTAGGATCTTTGAGGCTTCAGTATGTGATGGCTGTACTGGTGGTCTGTGATTGCCGTGTCGTTGGTCTATCATGGTTGCACCTCTGCCATCCCATGGGAGCACCCTAGTTCATATATGGGTGGTAAGTATATAGATTTTTAGCTGCTTCAATATTTTTATCTGTATTTCGTTATTAATGCTTTTATTCGGTGTGTGTTTTCCAAGTTCAGTGTTGGCACTTTCTGTAAAATCAACTGAGTCAGAGGCCAGGTGACATCACTTCCTTTGATATAATCAAGGTCAAAGGTTATGGCAGGTCTCTTTCTGAGAAGTCGTGAGGTGATGGGTCAAACTGAGTGATGTCACTTCCGCTACCACTGGCATTTTGACCTCCATAAATGTGCTTAACTCGCAATGTTCTTATACTTGCTCATGGATTTGCTTGCAAATGAGAAAAATATTCACAAACAAAATAAATGTGATTCAGAGGGCCATTCCACACGGAATTTAAGCAAGTTCATACTGCAAATGGAAGCAACAAGGCAGGTTGAGGAGTGACCTCATCTGAATATGGAAGTAGGAGTTCATTGAGGGTCCAATCCAGGCCATCCAAATAAAATGTTTCATTCACAAAGGAGCAAATCCCAAAATACCTTTGCTAATTCTTTGAAGCTAAATTATACCAGTTTGCACCAGGTATCGATGACAGGAAATATGTCCAGATGGCCTAGAGATTGCCAGAATATACCGAGCACGTGTACTTTCATAACAGAGTGGTTTGCACCAAGGCAGGCCGAGGAAGCCCAAAGGAGCACAAAACACAAGCTAACTTTGTGAATGTGTCTATGAGTAATCTGTAATTGAATTTACACATTGTATGTGTCTCCTGCACTATGCACTTTTTTTTTTTTTTTGTCCTCATTTGCCATTACCTCCAACCACAAAAGAGACGCCAACCACCAGACAAGTCTGCCTTAAAGTGTTTTAACGATCTGTCCTCCATGATAACCTTTTTCAAGCAGAATTGACTTAATAGGCGGGAGGTTAACCTCTTGAGTAGAGAAAGAGGAAGCTCCAGTCAATGGTATTTAACCTGACAGACCCGGGTAATACATACGGGAGAGACAAGTTCCCAAGGTCTTCTGGAGGCTAATTAGCATAATCATAGGACCCGGGGGAAAAAAAAAAAAACCCCGGTCGTCCTATCTCCAATTTATTAACAAATCCCAAAAGGACACATTTCTTTTACTGTATGATCTGGCCAAGTCAGTTTTGGAGGTTTCATACATTGATGTTAGCCAAGCTGCATGTGATGGGGCTTTGGTTTCCACCCAGAATTTACATATTTGTCGTCTTGCCAAAATAATGGAGTAAAAAAGAAAAGACTTTGCCTGTCCGCATACATTTTCCTCCAAACCAAAAATTATTAACGGAAGAGTAAGATTCAATGAAATACTTAAAATCGAATCCAAAGTAACCTTTACTTCTTCCCAAAATAACCTGATGGCAGGACAATCCCTCTACATATGGGTGTCTGTGGCTGCAACCAGATTACATTTATTACATTTCTTCCCTGGCAGGAACTTGGAAAGCCTTTGGGGTGAAAGGTAGGCCCGATGCAAGGTAAACAAATGGCTGCGTCTTAACCAAGCTGGTTTGACTGTTTTATAAAGAAAAGAAAAAGATCTCATCCATAAATCCTCACATTGAAGGCCCAATTAATTTCCCCATAACTCATCTGGCAAGGCAAAGTCTCCATCTGCCTCCTCCACCATAAGCCAGTACCAGATAGCCACTTCTTTACCCCCTTGTTGCTTTCCCACCAGTTGTTGTTCGAACTGGCTATATTTCCCCGGATGAGATGCTTTCCTGTTAACTGCTCGAGCCCAACTATCCAACTGTATATATTTGAACCTAGAGAAGGCCATACCCACCTTTTCCCTCAGCACCTCCCAGTCTTGTACCCTTCCATCCACCAAAAGCTCTCCCCATCTTAAGATCCCGGCATCTTTTAACGGGATTGCTAAACTATCTTGCATACAAGGTGGGAGCCCAGGAGAATCCCACACCGGGGCGAAACTAGAGTAATAGTGTAACCCGACTTTTTTTTTTATCTGAACCCAATTTAATATGGCTGACTGCAAGGTCTTTAATCTGACTTTTTAAAAGTATTTCATGTCTCCAAACTTGAAAAGAAATCCATCCGGAGGGATGTCCACTCCCCCTAACATAGCCCTAAACATAACCCCCAAAGATGAAGCTGCGGGAGTTTTGAGAAGCATCCTGGAATAGGTCAGCTGAAATACCCATGCATAATATACCAAATCCGGGAGAGCCAGCCCTCCCTTTTCCCTCCTTCTTTTCAACTTCTTCCAAGTCAGCCTAACTGTTTTGAAATTCCAAATAAACGAATTTATTTCTCGCTGGCTTTTTTCCAGTTTTTTCCGTTCAAAAGACAAGGGAATAGAATTAAAAATAAAAGTGAACTTTGGAAGGATGGTCATTTTAACTAAATTTGTTCTCCCAAAAATCGAGAGTGGCAGAAACGACCAAGAATTCAAAAGTTTCCTACATTCCTTGGCAACTGGGTCTAAATTTGGTGAATGGGAAAAACGGACAGCGCTTTACGCGGACGATATCATGGTTTATACGTCAGACCCGCAGAGAGCCTTCCCGATGGTAATTAAAAAGGCAGGAGAATTTGGGAAAATTTCTGGCTATGATATTAATGCCAGCAAAACAGAGATCATGTGTTGGAATGTCCCAAACGCACTATGCACTTTTTGCTCACGGTGCAGATGGAAATGTTGCTGCTTCGCCATAGCATGGGCATTTTCTGTACAGTCTCAAGTATATATGACACTGGCCTCATTTCAGACCTAACATCTTTGTGACTCAGGCTCAATGTCTTCGCGTGTCTTCAAGTCTCTGGCGCTCCAGCTTGTTGACGCAAAAGCTAATTCCGCTCATTGGAATGGTGAGCTAAAAAAACACAGAACGCAGAAGGACGACTCAAAAAAAGCAACCCAGAAAAAAACATTATGGGTAAAAATACGACCAGTATGGAGTTTAATCTCAGGTATGTTAGTTGGGTCTGGTGGAAGTTACTCTTGATAGAACTCTAATGCAGCCTTCACGGCTGGTTGTACCTCAGGAAGGAAGCCTGCTTTCGTCATCTGAATTATTAATTGATGTTTCAAAACATGTCGGCCTCCTAATACTCGTGTGACAGGCACATGCATAATTCAGATCCCCGCTTTCCAGATGATAAGCGGGGCTTCATGCTGCAGAGGTTCTTCGGGCACGTTGGAGGTGTCGTCTCTGAGCACTGGGGTGCCTGTCACCTGTCTGACCACTGACTCTGCATCTGAGTCAGTCAATGACAAGCAAAGAGGAAGGGCGGAAGAGTGGTGCTTTCTGTGGTCCCCCCACCACCACACACAGTACAACCTAGTCATTAGACCCGGAAGTACAGTATACATCTTCGTGAGTGTATGGACAACGTGGTCACAAACACATATTTGCATGAGTTCATGCAAATGGAACGATTTCCCTAGTGAGCTACATAATCAAATGTCAACATAGAAAAGAAGTCCACTGATGTTCCTGGAGGTTATGGGGGCGGGGAGGGTGGACCAGAGTGTTCCTCGCTTTAGCTGAAATGTTGCTGTAATTAGGACTCATGTGTCAGCCACTAGCGGTGATACAGTTTTCAAATCACGGGCATATGGCGTACTCACCTTCCCAGATCATCAAATCTGCAGGGTCTAGGAACTTGGATCAGCAGCGAAACGCAAAATGACCGGGCTCCCGCTCCACTGCACTAAAATGAGGGGTCCCTGAGTCTCCTATATCTCACAGGTATTGATGGCCTGCAGCTGAACAAGGGGCCCCTGAAGGGTTGGGGGCCCCCTGGAGGGTTGGACGCCTGTAGGGGTTGCAGGAGCCTGCATTACACTCCAGGTCGGGATCACCAGCTAGCTTTCTAATACATTTGACACTGACCCCTCTGCTGCTGGGTTAAAAGAGCACAGTCACCATGCCACAAAGTAGGTGGTCACAGCCTAGCTTGTCCACCCTCCACCCAAAACCTCAAAATAATGTCAAAAACTGAATTTAATGTCACATTAAGCGTGAGTTGAACAATGAAAAGCAGTTTCTGCCAATTGCAAACACATTCTATTCCATTCTAAAGGCTATCCAGATAGATCCCAGTAGGTCCAGACTTCTCATGTATCCAAGTACAGTGGTTTATTCTCAGCCACAACGGCCGGGCTCCTATATCTGTCCCACAGGCTCCTTCCTTATCACGGACAAATCCAGCGTTGTTCCATAAACCACATAGGGTCGCCGTCCCCCCTTTTGTCTGCTGCCTACTACTTCTCTGGGAGCGAGCACAGACATGTGCTCGCACAGATACGTGCACGCACTGCTGCTCCCTACGCTCCCGTGGTCCCACTTCGCGGAATGATGGCAGGTGAAGCCACGCATGCCTCACTGGGGTCATTGGGATGCAACTGGTATCGCCGCTGTCAGCGATTTATTCTCTGACTCCACACTACTGCCCTTCCCCACATTAGTGGAACAATAGTACCTTCCCCAGGGGCAATTTATACTGTACGGTAGGATGCGTGAGGTGCTACACTTAGAATGGCAAGTAGAAGTCTCTGAACCCCCGACACATGCCCTAGTAAACACCTTACACACGATTGGGTCAGGGCACCACATGACTACATGGTTATATAAAGGCCTGTTGGAACATACAGGAGCACATCTGCAACCCCTCAGAGACAGATGGGCCATAATATTAGGCCACAGTCTGCATGATAAAGAATGGCAGACAGTCCTGGGATATCGCCACAAGGGGTCGCACAATGCCCAGTTTAAATCTATACAGTTTAGTTTCCTCCACAGGGCCTTTATCACACGCCTCAGGCACTAAACCACATCTTTCCCAATGCAACTGCACAGTGCCCCACATGCCTTGCACCACATGTGGACTTCATACACATGGTATGGGCATGCCATACCTTCAAACGTATTGGACAGCACTTTTGAGAGAGGTGACGCAGGTAACAGGTCTAGAGAATTTCCATACCATTGAAAGCTGCTTACAGAGTATACTCCCTAGACCCAAGGCAGCCAAAGTTAGCTCCAGTTTTGCTTCTATTGTCAAAAAGGGCAATTACAATGAGATGGAAATTGGCCAGTTCCCCTGCCGTGGAAGCATGGAGGAGAGATGAGGCCTACTGGTCCATTGATCTAGAATACTAAGCACTGCGACAAGAAGAATCTAGAGGTTGGTGCAAACGACCCGCTGGAAGGGGTGGGAAACCTTGATGACTGCTCTGACAACACCAGAAAAGGATGACTCTATGCAACCATGAATGGATCTATGCTTCCTGATGTTCCTTAAGCATACTCCTCCTTAAAATGTCACAGCTCCACCCACACAGCTGCAACGATACTTCCTCACCCACGATCCTACACTACATGCATACAACGTGCAACTTGCCGAAAAGCTCCATCCCATGTGCTCACGATGATAAAGCTGGTGCGCCTCCCAACCCAGTGCAACCGCGCCTACTGTAGTGAAATCCCCCAGCCGGAGATCAGAATACATAAGGAATATAACTGTGACTCTCACTGAGGGAACTGTTGAGGGGGTTTGTTGAATTTCGAAGTTTATTAACTTATTATCAGTAGTGTGCAGTTCAACGAGCCAAAAGGGTATAACCTGACTTACTTCTTTTTTGAGGTGAGAAGTTTGTTTTAAAAAAACGTACATGTTACACTGTTAACCAGGCCCTGGCAATTTTTTTCGGACCGGCTCCCACCTCTGGGAGGGGTATTGTGCAATCGTGCTGGGGGTGAGTCTTAACAAAACCCGTCCCCAGCACTGCTGCTTTTATGACCAGGGGCCAATATTGCAGGATCGCTGCAAAACAGTCCCCCACTGCTCCAAAACCAGCCACCACCATTCCAGTCTCCTGGGCAAAAGTCTGATGCCCGCTACGGACAGTCCTGCCCTACTGTCAACTGTATTGTGGTGATCTGCACCGACTTTATGTATAACCAGGCTTCTTATCGAATAGCTTGTGAGCTTCTGGTAACTCTTCAGCTACCAATAAGTAGCACTCTAGTGTGCAGCCCAGCCTACTAAATTAGACATTTTTGGTTGGTTGTATTAGTGTAGGTACACCAAAATTGCAAAGTTTGCTTTCAAGATGAAAATGCAGGCATTCTAAGCACCTATAAGCCAATGTTTGGAGAAAAATGATTACATATCCATAATATATTTAAATCATTCAGTGTTGGGGAGATTTATTATTAATATTATGACCCTGTTGTTAATGGCAATCACATCTATGGGTGCTATGTACTACCCATGCTGAGCTTTTCCACATTAGCAAAGCCTTTTTAGGTCGAGCATGAGCCATCACGCAAGCGCTGCTCTGGCGATCTGCTGTAGTGGAGTAGGGAATATAAGCCCCGCCCAATCTCTGCCCATATTTGCCATGGCTTGTGTCATTGTCCGTCCTAAATACTGGCTTCTGATTCATAAATAACAAAAACAACAATTGATGGACAGAATGCAGAACAGTGTCATACATTCACCCCAGTACAGAGATCTGGGCCTAAATCCATCGTTTTTTTGCTCACCTTGTCATTCCAGTTTGGACCCAGCCATTTGCAAATCAGTCTTAACCCTGCACCCAATGGGAACAGTCCAGCCCGAACTGCCAGGCCAGGTCCTCCCTGGACTGGAAACAAGCATCCTATGACCAGTTTCAGGCTTTCAGCCCACATCAGCCAGGATAGCTTGACACCAGTGGCATGGAGAGCACGGGATCCACGTCTGGGCATACCCGTTCCACTCGGGATGGCAAATGCAAAAACAACAATTGATGGACAGAATGCAGAACAATGTCATACATTCACCCCAGTACAGAGATCTGGGCCTAAATCCATCGTTTTGTTGCTCACCATGCCATTCCAGTTTGGACCCAGCCATATGCAAATCAGTCTTGACCCTTCGTCCAATGGGAACAGTCCAGCCCGAACTGCCAGGCCAGGTCCTCCCTGGACTGGAAACAAGCATCCTAGGACTGGTTTTGGGCTTTCAGCCCACATCAGCCAGGATAGCTTGACACCAGTGGCATGGAGAGCACGGGACCCACGTCTGGTCTGTGGCATGGTGAGCAAAAGAATGATGGATTTAACCCAGATCTCTTGACTGGGGGTGAATGTTTTGATTTGTTCTGCATTCCGTCCATCAATTGTGTGTATTTTGCTTTCTTGCCTTAAGTGCGCCAGGTATGCCCAGACGTGGGTTCTGGGCTCACTGTGCCACTGGAATCAAGCTATCCTGGCTGAAGAGGGATGAAACCCCGAAACCGGTCCTAGGATGCTTGTGTCCGGTCCAGGGAGGACCTGGCTGGGCAGGTCGGGCTGAACTGTTCCCATGAGGCACAGGGTCAAGACTGATTTGCATATGGCCAGGTCTAAACTGGGGTGGCATGGTGAGCAAAAGAATGATCAATTTAACCCAGATCTCTTGACTGGGGGTGAATGTTTTGATTTGTTCTGCATTCCGTCCATCAACTGTGTGTCTTTTGCTTTCTCGCCCTAAGTGAGTCAGGTATGCCCAGACGTGGGTCCTGTGCTCACTGTGCCACTGGAATCAAGCTATCCTGGCTGAAGAGGGGTGAAAGCCCGAAACCGGTCTTAGGATGCTTGTTTCCGGTCCTGGGAGGACCTGGCTTGGCAATTCGGGCTGGACTGTTCCCATGAGGTACAGGGTCAAGACTGATTTGCATATGGCCAGGTCTAAACTGGGGTGGCATGGTGAGCAAAAGAATAATGAATTTAACCCAGCTCTCTTGACTGGGGGTGAATGTTTTGATTTGTTCTGCATTCCGTCCATCAATTGTGTTCCTTCTGATTCATAAATAGGCTTGTTAGTCCCTCCTAAGTACCGCCTCCTCTTCATTTGTCACCTCCCATGGCGACAGGCCCCTTTACTACGGTTGTTACACGTATGTGTTAGGTAGACTGTGAGCTTTGGCACCCTTACCACCTGACCCCCACCACTCCATACCCTACTGGACCTCTGACAGAAATCGTCTGTCTGCTCAGAATATGTGGTATTTGTCAGCCAATTTGTCCCAGAACTCGATTAAAAAAAAAAAACATTGAAAAGTGAGGGGTATTCCCAAGTGCTGCTTGGGGTTATTCCTCATTCAGGGGACAACATTCGTAATTACCAGATTCTGGGGCGGGCATGGAAGACATCACTGGAGATTGCGGCCCCCTGGTATTCCTGCACCAAAACCCGGCAAATTTGTGATGAGGGCGTCAAATGACATAGGTTACCTAGGAGCGAAGAAACTCCGGCAACTTCAGTGGAGCAAGAAGTGGCAGCGATAGTCAGTGTGCATTTTAAAGCGTGTTTGTAAGCTGACACTAACACTGGTGTCTAAAAACATGGGCTGGATTCATGGATTGCACAACTCAATGTACAATTTAGCCCCAAATTTTTGTAACTTTGCACAACAATCCGTGCTGTTGCATACCATCAAAAATCAACGCTCATATTTTCTCTGTACAGATAAATCGTGTATTGCTAATGTTAAATATATATTTATTGGTTTTCCTGACAATATCCAAACATGAGCATATGACATTTGTCCTAAAAGGATGACATTTGTGCGCAGGTGACGCAATCATCACAGCAAATGCCTCCACAATGTATTTCCATTTCGCGACCAGGGAGGGTCGAATGTTTACACTCTCCACCAAGGGCTCAGGAGTGCTGTCACTTATCGGCGAGTTTAAAATGACTCACTCTACCAGCCCCCTCCCCCAGACCTACTTTCCTTTCTCCCAAAATATCGGTGTGAAAGTCCTTTTTCATCTCAGCTTGTCATCTTCATTTGAACAGTTTTGGCCCGGCCCCACTCTCTCATGTCCCAAACCCAACCACTAACTAGTACTGACCGAGGTCTTAACCAATGCTGTGCCAGTCTCCACATAGAAGGGTACCCCTGGCGCTGCCCAGGTCAACACCAGTCTTGGGTCAGTCAGCTGCCCGTGCCGCTTTTCAGAAGTTTCCCTGTTTCCTCTCAGCCTCGTGTGTCTCTCCCAGCATTGCAATTGAAACCGCTCAAATTAATGTCATATCTCCCAAATAAATGTCATATCTCCCTATACGATTCACCACCAATCCTCTTTGGGTTCCGGTTAGGGTGCTACTCGCCGAAAAGCGCTTCAGTGCCTCATCAGGGGTAGTAAGCGCTATATAAAATAAAATTACAATACAACACAATACCATATTTCCTTAATCACCATATCATCTTGAAATATCCGCTAAGGTCCCTGATGTTCCACCTCATACTCTTCCTCAGGTCCCCCACTGTTCCTCCTCACGTTTCAATAGACCCATACCTCTGTGACCCTCTTCCTGTTAGACCAGGGCCGGCTCTAGGGCGGTGCGATCGGTGCCACCGCACCGGGCGCTGACTTGGGGTGTGGGCGCCATGTTCATTGTTTTAAAAGCACCTGATGCCGCGTACATTGTCCCAGCAATTTTCCAGCATCAATAAAAATGACAAATCCGGTGATTAATGTTCTTCCTGGAGAGAGACCGGAGCTTTGTTTAGTGAAAGTTTTGACTCATCATGGTGCAGAGGGTTAATATGCCTGCTGCAAAGAACTTGTCCCATGCACATCACAAAGTGCATATAATATAAATAGATCAATGAGTTACAGCTTTTGTCAGAGATCCTTTTGTTATTCACAGTTTATAACTTAAGATCCTGACAGTGAGCTATTAACTGCCATCAAAAAGCTGCTTGCAGACTGCAAGGAAAATATTAGACCTATATATTTTTTGCCCAGCATTTCATTATCCTAATATTGCAAAAGGGGTTCATTTGGGTAGAAATCAGTTCTAATTATTAAAGAAAACCCCTAATAATGGTGATACATTTTAAATCCAGAATGTGTGCTTTTCCAGTCCAGTCACTCTTAAACTATACTGCCTACCAGTATGGACGAAATATGACTCTTATTCCTTGTAGGCCTCTGTCTTATGTACCATTTCCTACATACTGATTAGCACACTGATGATTGATTGTCTCTGTGCAATGCGTGTGTGATGTAAAGTGTTCTGACATCTTAAACTGGTTTGCGTGGTGCTATAAAACTAAATGAATCTGAGAGATAGTGGTTATGGAGACTTGAGGGGCACTGTCAAATGGTGGTGATGAGGGAATCCGTGGCGTAGGTGGTCATTGGGGGGGGAGCGCCAACAAACATTGGCACACTGGGCGCTACTGGTGCTAAAGCCGGCCCTGTGTTAGACTCTGCGGTTACTGCTGTCACTAGATTCTGGCTCTGTGTGTCTAGTCCGACGTATTGGCAAGCGCCATGAACAAATAGCTTTCATTTTCGGTGTCTCCTGCATAACCCATCTCTCCCCTTACCTTCCCTCGGGTAGTTACTAGAGATGAAAGACAAACCCTTGAACTTTATAACAGCCGGTATCTCCCCCAGAACAGACCACTCTTGTGTGGTCAATATATCACCAATTTCCCAATTTGTTTCAGAGGCTAATCTTATTAAGTACAATAATGTACGTTGGAAAAATTCATAACCCACCAAAGCTCTGCCCCACAGATAAACCTCAGCCTGCCAAGGCTATGAACAGTGCCACCCCAGGTGGTTTATGCCTAGTGACCTCCTTCAACCTCTCGGGCATCCTTTGTACCCCTCGTGATGCCTCTGCCAAATCTCACCCCTAGAGAAGCATAGATAGGCTGCGCCAAAGTCAGAAGAGAGCCCCAAACCTGTAACACCGACCTCCCTCCACCCCTCACATCTGATCGTGAATGTGCTTATCCACAAGTGAATACGCTCAGACAGCAAATTAACTTCTGATTTCAAGGAGATCCTTATGCCAAATGTCCGTCCCTCCTTCAGGATCCTCTACATGTTCTACAGAACAGGAACTCACTTTAGTTAAACCCTGTACTGTCTTCTCCTTGCCTCAGGTGGCACCTGTGTCTGTTGCACCTGTGTCTATAGCACTCAATTGTCCTCCATTACCAGAGTGCCATCAACCCCTGTCACGTCTGCTAGCTCAGCGTCTGCGTTCTCTGTCCCATTGTGGCGTTCATTGTGTTGTCACTCTTTGGCGGCCACCCATTTGGGGAGACACCCCAGCACAGAGGGCGCCCGAACTTCAGTGCCGGCGGTGGAATCGACTGCCGTGCGGCTTTGAGTGCTAGTTAGGAGCAACAACCACGAGGATTCCTGTGGCTTTGTGGGCCCAAATCTGTTCACCTGTGGAACGTCTTTAATTTTATTTAATTTACTTGTCTTGTTAAGCACCCGAATCACCCCCAAAGGGGTATCTCCGCGCTACGGAGCGAGCTACAGAGTCAGCGGAGGGATTCAGAAGAGCTTGGTTTTCTAGAGCCTGCAGAATTGCAGATAATTGGTGCATTCGCGGTGGTGTAATGGGAGTTGATTCCAGAAGGAGGCAGCCAAGTGGAAAAAGGCTTTCCCCCCTATGTGGGATTTCTTTACAGGAGGAACAGAGAGGAGCGATTTAGATCCAGATCAGAGCAGGGCCGGACTGGGAACTGAAAGCAGCCCTGGCAAATTTTGGCAGACCAGCCCCTGTCTGGTGCGTAGCGAGCGCGTGCAGCGCTCAACCCCAACCGCTACTCGGGGATTTGGGGGGGGTCTCCCCCAAAGAAAATTTTTTGAAAACGACAGATCAAAATGGTGAATTTTACAGCACATTTTCCATTACATATTCAATTGTATCAACTTTCAAAGCACAGTAAATAGTAGATGATGACCTTAAAGAGCACCAGGTTACCCACCAAGTCATATGTACCACTAGACATTCTTTCAGAGAGCACCAAAAATAGACACAAGAAGTGAATCAGAGAGAACAAAGTAAAAGTTAGACCAGCCCCCATATGGTGTGTAGCGAGCAAGCACCCAGGCCAGTAAGCATGGAAATGTCTCACACATGAGCATCCAGCTCCAGGTCACTGAGGCAAGAAACTATGGAAATAGCACACATAATTAAGTACCGAGGCCAGAAAGCATGGAAACGTCACACATAACCACCCAGGCTGACAGAAGGCATGGAAATGTCTCAAATGACATGGCACCCTGGCCAGAAAGCATGAAAAATTAACACAAAGGCCCTGGCCTTGACATGACACATCTTTAAATAGCCTACTTAAGTGGGTGGCACAATAAGTGTTGCAGGCCCACTAGCAGCATTTAATGTACAGTCCCTGGGTGCATGTAGAACCGCATTTCTAGGGACTTACAAGTAAATTAAAATTCCCAATTCGGTGTAAGCCAATTTTACCATGTTTGAAAGGAAAGAGCGCAATCACTTTAGCACTGGTTACTGGTGGTAAAGTGCCCTTGGGTACTCGTGGTGGTACTGCTGTTGTTGGTTTCTACCCCTGCACCAGGGATAATAAAGAAGGCAGGAGCAGAAAAGAAACTAAGGAGGGTTTTAAAGGGCCTATCAGTGTGTGAAGTGCCCCATACCTGACGACTTTAAAAACGTTTCACTACAAGAGAGAGGAGGAGGGGGCATAAATAAGGAGAGGTATGGCTAGCGAGTAGCATGAGAGAGCCACATAACTTTCTCTCCCCTAAAACTCTAGCAAAAGCTTCAAAGGCTACCACTAATTTCCTAGGGAGGTTGCTACCCCCTTTATGGACGTCAGCAATGCAGAGCCTCCACACACAAGCTGGAAGGCTGCTCTGTGCAAGGGTTTCCAGCTCACCTTGTCTAGCACTATGATAACAGCTCTTCCCGACCATGTGAAGGGAGTCAATAGTGTGACACACGCTCACACCGTGTAAGGTAGCAGTTCTAGCTTCCACATCTGATCTTGACCTTGCTGCCCCTGGGCCCTTAGGAGCAAGTAGGAAGCTGTTGAATGGTTTAGGCTGGGATCAGAGATCAACTCTGTGATGTCATCAGAGGATTGGTGATGTCATTTGCCTAACACTGCGCCTTCTGTAGAGAACTCTGTGCAGCAAATTTGTTACAGATTGGAATCGATGAAAGGCAGACCCAGCCGTTTCAGCTTTCTGAGGCCAAAAAACACCAATGCTATTCAGCTGGATATTATGTTCCTTAGACATTGAAATAGAAACATCATAGAACACACAGGAATTGGGTATTATGAAACAGCAAGTCTCTTTCAAAAACGTCTGTCAGATTGCACACTGGCAACTGCAGCTACCGTCACTGTGGCCCGATTGCATCTTTACAAGTGAACCATCCACTGAACAGTGAACACACAAGTGCGCATTTTAACAGCGCAAACTCCTTTCTTGTGAAATCCGGACTGAAATCTGAACAATTTAAAAAATGTAGCTCATGAACCAACTGAGCCAGCATCAAGGGAACGCACCGAGGGCTCCTAGAAATGTATACGTTAGCCTAAGCGGCAAGTGCCAGTGGCAACACCAGTGGCCAGTGGAAAACAAAACAAAAGGACTTGTGTAAAAAAGAAAGAAAAAAAACACTAGAAAGCCCTGTTGTCTGCTTAAAATATATTTTTCAGCACAAGCCCCAAGTTGGGGCTTCTGCTGAAAAATATATTTTAAGCAGTCTTGCTGACCACAACCTTTGCCCCAGTTACAGCCCCCAAGAGTCAAGCAGCACAGCGCCGCCAAAGGGAGCACACGACTTGTATCCTGCCTTCTGGCTCGGAACATTTCAGCTGGCCCGGCCCTGCTCGGAGTCTGACACACACACGAACAACAGACAACACCTGACCCTGACGAAAAGAAAACCCATTTTTACAGAATCTGACCTGAGCTCATCAGGGTTTGAATTCAGTGCTGCACTGCTGGGGGCAGCGGGCGGCCCGTGGGCCGTGGCAGGAGGAACCAAAGCAGGCAGGCCTGCTCACAAATAAATCCACACTCAGGGTCCAGGGCACTAGTGTGCTGTGCGCCTGTGCTGCCTGCGCAGAACCGGGCCGGGGATTAAACAAAAAGGTATAGGCCAAGGCCCAGGCTGGGCCTTAATTGAGTGTTAACATGCATTTCCCGCCTCGAATCTCTGTTAACAGATCACCGTCTGCTTTCATTTCATTTTGTCTACTCCCATTCTGCATTTTTGCCTATTTTAAAGGGCCACCCAAGGAAGAGGAAAAAATATGGTTTTATTTATCCAGTCCGCATCACTAACCCGCACCAACCGTATGTAGCCATTTAGAATGCTGTTTTGTTTGTTGACGTCTGATGAGGATCTGAGACCTATCTTTTTTTTTTTTTTTTTTTTTTTTTTTTGAAACCGTTTATTGCAGTTTATAGAAGTTACAGGTATGGGCCTACAACCACCCGGCCGGCCGCTAGAGCATCAAAAGCATATTACATACATACAGCAAGAAATTTTCTCAGCGGTGCACAGTAGGAAAACAGGAGTGATCAATGGTGCAGGTCTCCAAGCTCCATGCCCACAGTACGGTTCCATTTTCTTAATACAAAACAACATAAACAAACCACAACCGCAAGGCAACCCTCGATCCAAGTGACAACACGTGCTCCATAAGTGGGGGATCCACACCAGCAGCAAAATTCTGAAAAGGGGGACGGGAGTAGATCAGGGACTGGGGGACCGCGCGCCAGCGGCCAAGGGAGGGGCACCATCTAGGGAGACGGAGCCGGCGAGGCCGCCGGTAGCAGCGGCGGCTCACAAATACCCCCGCGGTAGGCGTTCCAGGGGCCCCAGAGTTTCATCCACGCCCCAGGCTTACCCCTCGCCACATACACCACCTTTTCACGAAACATACACCAATCCATATGCTCTTTCCAGGCCGACACCGCAGGGGGCCTCTGGGATCCCCACAATTGGGCAATATCACGCTTGGCTATCATGTATCCCAGAGTCACCCACCGCGCCTGCGGGACTGAGTAGTCATTTGGTTCCCAGACATTCAGCAAGCATCTCCTCGCTTCAGGCAGCAGCGTGACACGCGTAACCATTCGTAGAATCTCATGCACACCACGCCAGAATCGCTCCACCTTCGGGCACTCCCACAGTATATGCATGAAAGTCGCCAACGCACCACAGCCACGCTTACACATTCCATCACCGGCAAAACCCATACGTAAAAGCCTTGGCCCTGTCACGTAGACCCGGTGAAGGATCTTGAGCTGGACGAAACGAAGGCGAGCCGGGATGGCCACCTCTTTCGGAGAGGCCACCGCGGAAATCCAATCCTCGTCGTCCAGCTCCAGCCCGTCGGCAACCCAAGCCTCGCGGAGACTGGTCAGCAGACACGATCTATCGTTAATCAATTTTTTGTATATGAGGGAGATCGTGCTGTCCGGGACATGGCCATCTAGCACTCTGTCCTCCAGGGGGGAAGACTCCGGAATGGATGCAACATCCGGGAAGACGGAGCCCAGCGCATGGCGAACCTGCAGGTACCGAAAGTACTCACTGCCCTGCAGCTGAAACTCCGCCTGCAGCGTCTCAAAAGTTTTGAATCCCCCCCTCGTCCAGAGATCTCCCACCGTGCTGATTCCGATCGTGTCCCACTTCTCGAAGCCCTTCGAC
Organism: Triturus cristatus; assembly: GCF_964204655.1. NCBI lineage: Eukaryota > Metazoa > Chordata > Amphibia > Caudata > Salamandridae > Triturus > Triturus cristatus. The sequence continues at coordinate 737,902,480 of NC_140586.1, read as the reverse complement.
GTCCACAGGGAGCCCAACCTCTCAGATGCATACAGCGGAGACGCTCGGGTCAAACGGTCCTTCCACCCCATAGCTGCATTAGCCGCGTGCCAGACACGCACCATGACACGCGTCGGTCCCGTCAAACGGGAGTCGGGCGCGCCAGAGTAGAGCGCTCGATTATAATCGCCACCGGGCAGAAGCGTCCTGTCCATCTCGAATGCCGGGTTCAAGGCGGGCCCGTAAAGGCCATGATTAATTGCAGCTAGTTGGGAGGCCCAGTAATACCGTTTGATGTCCGGGAGGGCGACCCCTCCGTCGTACCACGGGAGCGTCAATTTAGCCAGAGCAATACGCGGCCTCCCGTCCCAGAACAGGCGCCGCTGGAGGCCCTCCACCTCGCGGAAGTAGCGTGCCGGGACCAAGTCCATGGTATTCTGGAGGGCGTAGAGGAAGCGCGGCAGGGACATCATTTTAAATAAGGCCGCTCGGCCGAGCGGCGAGAGCGGCAGACGCCGCCAGCGCACCACGTCCTCCCTCAGACGCTGGAGGGGGGGCAGCAAGTTCCGCTCATAGCGGGCCTCCGGGTCAAGAGTGATATATATACCCAGGTACCGGAAACCCTGGGAGGCAATCTGAATCGGACAGTCCCGTGGCAGGACCGGGGCCTCCCCGGAGAGCACATAGACACAGGATTTCGCCCAGTTGATGACCAGGCCTGAGTTGCGACCGAAGGAGCGCAGAACATCAACCAGGACGATCAATGACTTGCGCGGGGAGGCGAGATACAAAAGGATATCGTCAGCGTAGAGAGACACGCGGTCCTCATGCTCTGGGGTCCAGCGGAGACCACGGATAGAAGGGTGCCACCGCAGCCACTCCGCCAGGGGCTCCATGGCCAGGGCGAACAGGAGAGGGGACAGGGGACAACCCTGTCGCGTGCCCCGCCCCAGCGCGAACGGGGCAGATACTCGCCCATTCACCACCACCTGCGCCAACGGGCCCGAATATAACAATTTGACCCAGCTGACGAAACCCGGGCCGAACCCAAACCTCGCCAGCATCGCCCAAATATATGGCCATTCGAGCGTATCAAACGCCATGGTGGCGTCCAAGGACGCCAAGATGGCCGGCTCCCGCACAAATGGGACACGCGCGAGCACCCCGTGCAGGCGCCGCAGATTAAGCGCCGTGTTGCGGTGCGGTATAAAGCCCGATTGGTCTTGGTGGACCAAATCGCTCACCACGCCAACCAACCGGTTGGCCAACACCTTGGCGAGGATTTTGGGCTCCGCGTTCAAAAGCGAAATCGGCCTATAGGATGTGACCCGCTCACGGGGCTTCCCCTCCTTGTGGATCACCACAATTGTAGCCAGACGCTGGTCCGGTGGGAGGGAGCCCCGCGAGTGGGCCGCAAGGAACATCGCGCGCAGGTGGGGCGCCAACACATCCGGGCGCAACTTGTATAGCTCAATGGGAATACCATTGGGGCCCATGGCCTTGCCGGATGCAACCGAACGAATAGCCGAGGCAATTTCGTCCGAGGTGGGAGGGGCGTCCAGCGAATCCCTGTCCTCCACCGTAAGGGAGGGCAGTGCGATGTCCCGAAGCAAGGCATGGGAATCTTCCTCCGAGCAGGGAGAAACCGGGGAGTAGACTTCGCGGAAATAATCCGCGAAGCAGGAGACAATGGCTTCCGGCTCAGTGACGCACACACCATCCACGCTCTCAATCAAAGGCACCACGCGGCTCGCTCTCTCCCTCTTGTCCAACCACGCAATCAATTTGCCAGCCTTGTCACCCACATCATACAATCGCCCCTGCTGCTCTCTACTGAGGCCCCTGGCCGCCTCCGTAACGAGGGCCCGATAGGCCGCCTGCTTTAAATGCAAAACATGCAACTTGGCGTCTGTTACCCCGCTCCCCAGGTCACCCTCCAGTTCTGCGATCTCGGCCTCAACCCGGGTCACCTCCTCCCGCTCGCGCCGCCGGGCATTGGAAATAAAGGAGAGGGCCTCCCCTCTAAGAACCACCTTGAAAGCCTCCCACAGGGAGATGGCAGATGGGACCGACCCCACATTCTCATCGAAATAGCGCTGTAAGGATTTGATCAAGTCGGCACGAATGGTGGGGTCGCGCAAATACCATGCATTGATCGGGGCTACCCTGCCATCCCCCCTCGGGAAGACATCGAAATGCAACAACAATGGGGAGTGGTCTGAGATACCCCGTGCCAAATGGCGCACCTCCCCCACCCTCCCTGCATGGGCCGCCGGGACAAGGATGTAATCAAGCCGCGAGAGGCTACCATGGGCCCCCGAGTGGAAGGTGTACTGTTGCAATACGGGATGCTTTAAGCGCCAGCAATCCACCAGGCCCAGCGTGTCTAAAAGGCCGGGCAGCCACGCCTGTGCCCGGGGGAGGTCCCTAGGGGGATGGCGGTCCATAGACCCAGAGGCAACCGCGTTAAAGTCCCCTCCAACCACCAACAGGCCACCCGGAAGGTCCAGAAGGAGGCGCCCAAGGTCCGCAAATGTAGTGGCTTGTAACCCAGGCGGGACGTACACTGATATAAAGATAAACACTCTACCCTCCATTCGTCCCACCAGAACAGTGTAACGTCCCCTCTCATCATGGCGCACCTCGTCAATCTCCAACGGGAGCGAGTTCTTGACCATAATGCCCACCCCCCGCGAGCCCGAAGTGAAGCCGGAGTGGGCCGCCAAACGATATCCCCGCCGATTCATTGCATGAAAGGTGTTACCTATAAGGTGTGTCTCCTGCAGGAAGACAACATCTGGTGAAATACGTTTTAAATACTGCAGGACCACACCACGTTTAATCCTATCCCCCAGGCCGTTAACATTCCATGACAACACAATCAAATCCCTACCCCCCATGATACGTCAAAACAATCGGTCGCCCCCCACCGAGCATCTTAAAAACGACAAAACAGTTGCGGGTTTGCCTTGCGGTGTTAACAAACAACACCCCCCCCCACCCCCCGGTCCCAACAGAACTCCCCCCTCCCTGCACCCCTGCATGAGCCCAGACAGCCCCCCCAAAGTGCAGTGTGCCTGTCGCCCCATAGCTAAGTACTAACTAGTCCCCCAGAGGAGGAGGGAAGCCCCCAGCAGACCCCACCCGACCTTCATGGGAGGGGAACCTACAAAAGCAATATATGGTAAAGGAGCAATATCCCGAGCAAGGCCTATACAGTCACCCCTCAATTCTGATCCGGCGGGCCCTCCCCGCCAGCCGTGCCCCCCCCACCCCGATCTCCAGGCAAAGTATCTAACCAGTCCCCAGCCGCCTCGGGCCGGTCGAAGAAGTGCGTGCGGCCATCCACCTCCACCCTCAGCTTAGCCGGAAAGAGCATTGAGTACTTGAGGTTTAGGTCCCTTAGGCGACGTTTAATACCGAGAAAGCTCTGTCGCTGCTTCTGGACCGCCGGAGTAAAGTCTGGGTAGAAGTGTACATCCATGTTGTCCAGCCTGACCGGTCCCTGTTGCCTGGAGGTCTGGAGGATGGCGTCTCTGTCACGGAAATTAAAAATCCGGGCAATAATAGGCCGCGGCGGGGCACCGGTCTTAGGGCGGCCCCCAGGGACCCGGTGGGCACGCTCCACCGCAAAAAGCTTACTCAGCCCCCGGGGCTGGAGATGGGTCAGGATCAATTCTTCCACAAAGAGATCCGCCGCCTCCGCCTCTCGGCCCTCCGGCACACCAATAATGCGAACATTGTTCCTCCGGGCCCGACCCTCGGAATCCTCCAGTCGCCGGTCCATCAGGGCGCTCGCCTGGCCAAGCCGGCGCACCTCCTTCTGGAGGGCCACCACGTCCGTCGTGAGGCTCGTTGTGGTGTGGGCCAGGGAGTCAACTCGGTCATTCGTTTTTGACAAGTCTGCCCTCACAAGGCCCACATCCACCAGGACCGAGTCAATTTTTTGCGCCAAGGTATCAAAACGCTGGTCCACCGAGGCCTTCATCTCTGCGATGGCGCCCATGACGTCCCGGAGGGTCAGGTCCACCGGTTGGGCAGGTGCCTCCGTCGGGCCCACCAGGGATGACCGCGCTGTCTCCGGAGAACCCTTCTGGAGCGTATAGCGATCCATACTATTGGCCTGGTGCGCCGTGCCACGGCGGGTTGTCTTCATCTTCGCCCGGTCGCCATCTTGTTTGGTGGACATGCTGGCCCTTACACCGTCGTGCCAAGATCTCCAAACGGGCCGCCACACCAAATCACGGGTGTCAGGGGGGGGGGCGGGGGCGACCACCGGGCAGCGGGTCAACCCACCGCCGGCGGATCAGCCGGGCACCTGGACAAGGCAACACCACCGCACCCCGCTCCGCAGCCCGACCCCGCCAGAGGCAAGGAGGGCGCAAAAGCGAAAGTGAAAGTGCGGGGTATGCGAGTCGCTCAGCCCCGCTCGCCGTTGTTATTCACTTCGTCCCCGGATCGCCCCACTACTCCAATCCGGGGGGCCGGCGAGGAGAAGGCCGCAACCTTCAATCGACGCTCCCACCGGTGTTCGGGGTCCGATTCGAGCCCAAAGAACGGGCGGCGCCTCAGCTCAGGTTCACCGACACAGTCCCCTCAACAAGGACAGGATATCGCCAGGATTAATTCAGGAGGTCGCGGAGGTCCTCGGGAGCCTCGCACCTACGCGGCCATCTTGGTTGCGCGCTAGGCTCCTCCCCCTCTGAGACCTATCTTGACATCATTTCCTGGACAGCGCCTTTAAATCTGCTGTTTCCCAGTGGATGTCTATCATTGTTGTGTCTAAGGAGAGGATGTGGCGTAACAGCCAGAGTTGCCGACTGTGGAGCTAGGGAACCGGGTTCGAGCCTCGGCGTCAGCTCAACATCCTGTGATTGTGGGCAAATCACTTCATCTCCCCGTGCCTACCAAAAAAGAATGTGGGGCCATATCAGCAACGGCCAGCGATAATTATCGCTGGCCGTGCTTAGCGATAATTTTCTTATCGCTGGCTATCTCTGTTTTTTATCGCCCTGGTAGCACGTTATCATCAACGCGCTACTCCAGGGCGATAAAAATTCCAGAGATAGCGATGTTATCGCCGTTTTGCTAAAGAACGGTGATGGATCAAACCCAGATCTGTTGACTGGGTGTGAGTGTCTGATTGGTTCTGATGCTCCGTCCATCACCACCCCCTTTTGTACCGCTTTGTTCGCCATAAGTTGGCAGGGTATGCTCAGACGTGAGTCCCTTGCTCACTTTGCCACTGGATTCAAGCAAGCCTGGCTGAAGACGGCTGCAATGCCAGAAACCGGTCCTAGGAAGCTTGTTTCCGGTCCAGGGAAGGCATGGCTTGGCAGTTCGGGCTGGACTGTTCCCATGAGGCACAGGGTCAGACTGATTTGCATATGGCCATGTCTGAACTGGGGTGGCAGAGTGGGCTAAAGAACGGTGATGGATCAAACCCAGATCTGTTGACTGGGTGTGAGTGTCTGATTGGTTCTGATGCTCCGTCCATCACCACCCCCTTTTGTACCGCTTTGTTCGCCATAAGTTGGCAGGGTATGCTCAGACGTGAGTCCCTTGCTCACTTTGCCACTGGATTCAAGCAAGCCTGGCTGAAGACGGCTGCAATGCCAGAAACCGGTCCTAGGAAGCTTGTTTCCGGTCCAGGGAAGGCATGGCTTGGCAGTTCGGGCTGGACTGTTCCCATGAGGCACAGGGTCAGACTGATTTGCATATGGCCATGTCTGAACTGGGGTGGCAGAGTGGGCTAAAGAACGGTGATGGATCAAACCCAGATCTGTTGACTGGGTGTGAGTGTCTGATTGGTTCTGATGCTCCGTCCATCACCACCCCCTTTTGTACCGCTTTGTTCGCCATAAGTTGGCAGGGTATGCTCAGACGTGAGTCCCTTGCTCACTTTGCCACTGGATTCAAGCAAGCCTGGCTGAAGACGGCTGCAATGCCAGAAACCGGTCCTAGGAAGCTTGTTTCCGGTCCAGGGAAGGCATGGCTTGGCAGTTCGGGCTGGACTGTTCCCATGAGGCACAGGGTCAGACTGATTTGCATATGGACATGTCTGAACTGGGGTGGCAGAGTGGGCTATAGAACGGTGATGGATCAAACCCAGATCTGTTGACTGGGTGTGAGTGTCTGATTGGTTCTGATGCTCCGTCCATCACCACCCCCTTTTGTACCGCTTTGTTCGCCATAAGTTGGCAGGGTATGCTCAGATGTGAGTCCCTTGCTCACTTTGCCACTGGATTCAAGCAAGCCTGGCTGAAGACGGCTGCAATGCCAGAAACCGGTCCTAGGAAGCTTGTTTCCGGTCCAGGGAAGGCATGGCTTGGCAGTTCGGGCTGGACTGTTCCCATGAGGCACAGGGTCAGACTGATTTGCATATGGCCATGTCTGAACTGGGGTGGCAGAGTGGGCTAAAGAACGGTGATGGATCAAACCCAGATCTGTTGACTGGGTGTGAGTGTCTGATTGGTTCTGATGCTCCGTCCATGACCACCCCCTTTTGTACCGCTTTGTTCGCCATAAGTTGGCAGGGTATGCTCAGACGTGAGTCCCTTGCTCACTTTGCCACTGGATTCAAGCAAGCCTGGCTGAAGACGGCTGCAATGCCAGAAACCGGTCCTAGGAAGCTTGTTTCCGGTCCAGGGAAGGCATGGCTTGGCAGTTCGGGCTGGACTGTTCCCATGAGGCACAGGGTCAGACTGATTTGCATATGGCCATGTCTGAACTGGGGTGGCAGAGTGGGCTAAAGAACGGTGATGGATCAAACCCAGATCTGTTGACTGGGTGTGAGTGTCTGATTGGTTCTGATGCTCCGTCCATCACCACCCCCTTTTGTACCGCTTTGTTCGCCATAAGTTGGCAGGGTATGCGCAGACGTGAGTCCCTTGCTCACTTTGCCACTGGATTCAAGCAAGCCTGGCTGAAGACGGCTGCAATGCCAGAAACCGGTCCTAGGAAGCTTGTTTCCGGTCCAGGGAAGGCATGGCTTGGCAGTTCGGGCTGGACTGTTCCCATGAGGCACAGGGTCAGACTGATTTGCATATGGCCATGTCTGAACTGGGGTGGCAGAGTGGGCTAAAGAACGGTGATGGATCAAACCCAGATCTGTTGACTGGGTGTGAGTGTCTGATTGGTTCTGATGCTCCGTCCATCACCACCCCCTTTTGTACCGCTTTGTTCGCCATAAGTTGGCAGGGTATGCTCAGACGTGAGTCCCTTGCTCACTTTGCCACTGGATTCAAGCAAGCCTGGCTGAAGACGGCTGCAATGCCAGAAACCGGTCCTAGGAAGCTTGTTTCCGGTCCAGGGAAGGCATGGCTTGGCAGTTCGGGCTGGACTGTTCCCATGAGGCACAGGGTCAGACTGATTTGCATATGGCCATGTCTGAACTGGGGTGGCAGAGTGGGCTAAAGAACGGTGATGGATCAAACCCAGATCTGTTGACTGGGTGTGAGTGTCTGATTGGTTCTGATGCTCCGTCCATCACCACCCCCTTTTGTACCGTTTTGCAGGGAACATCGCTGGTTTTCCAGCGATGTTCCCTGCAAAAGGGGGATAACCTTGCTGATACGACCCTGTGGTCGTATCAGCATAATCCACCCCCAATGTTAGGGGTGGCTTAGTCAGGATTTTAGCAGACGTTAGTTTTTGGAGAAAACAGCAGTTTTTTCCAAAAACTAACGTCTGCTCAAATGCATCCTTGCTGATAGCGCAAAGACGCGTTATTACTCTCCTGACATGTAGTGTATGTCAGGAACGCCCACTTTGCATCTCATTAGAGATACAAAGGTAGGCGTAGTGTTAAAGGGTGCTAACATGCGAATACGCATGTTAGCACCCTCTTGCTGATAGGGCGTTGGTTTTATCTCTGCTTTTCTGGCTTTTAAAGCCAGAAAATCGGAGATAAAGCCCTTGACGATATGCCCCGTGTCTCTTTGTAATGTGACTGGTGCTCAAGTAAAGGGCTCCAATACATTCGGGTTACAAAAAAAAAAAAAAGTAACCGACTTCCTGCTCTTTCGAAGAATTCCTCTGAAGCAGAAGGATAAACGATAGTGTCAACAACACGTGCCAACAAATTTGATGTTATGATACATTTTAGAGAGCCTGCCAAGTGGATGAACGTCATTCCTTGATTGTTTTGTGTACCTGTTTTGAAAAGGACATAAAGGGCTCTTTTTATTCGGAATAGTTTCTCTGCAGTAACATACGAACCTTTTTTTACATTTAAGAAGTGCAGCAGCTGATAGAGGGCCGCCTCACTTATTGTGTCGCTGTGCGAGTTATTGAAAGTATTTGCCCTGTTTAAGGAGCATACCAGACTCAGAAACTCGCTGAAACGCTGAATTAGTATATGAGTTGCAGGTAGCACAGCACAGTTCGGAAGCAATCGTGGCAGTGGGGAACCAGCTTTGAATTTGGCTGGACGCTCAAGAATACTGTGATTCTAGGCAAATCACGTAATCTCCCCATGTAAAGTGCTTTCATACCTTCGGGTCCAGTACGCGCTAAATAAAACTGCAATATATATATTTTTTTTAAATACAGCCGCAGCAATCATTCCTACATACTTCCGAGCTATACTGTCGTTCAACTCATGTTCTAATATATACAACTCTTCCAGTTTAACTGAAAACAGGCATAATACAGTTCTCTTCTGCTCTTGTGCACTGCACCTTGTTCATGATGAGGCCCCGCGGGCTTTCACTTGAACACCTGCGCAGGCCCAGATCAGAGCTGTGCACCTGTGTCCGCATGTAATCACACTTTCTGCAGCACTTGACAGGTCATGAGCTAATGTACAACATTTCCAAGATTTGTCAGTTCGCTCATGAGGTGCACAAAGCAAAACTTGGAAAAACTTTTCTTTAATACCGGCCAGGCCCACAGTGCCATGATGAATCTATCCACCCACCCACCTCTTCTGTACACCCTCCAGATGCCGACCCCTCATAGCCCATGTGTTGTCATCTGCCTGCTGGAGACAGGTAAAGGTAATGCTCATGTGAGCTGGTTACCTGCCAGGCGCAGGGCAGCCCCAGAGACCAGGACGCAGGAGGCACTCTCAGCAAAGCGCACAGAAAAGAGAAAACAGAAATGGGGCAATGCGGCTGTGCAGAAAAAGCCGCCGCCCTCATCGTTTTAGCGCTATGTTCAATAACTCCGCACAAAACCTGAACAGCATTCTTGATGAAATGTCAACTTATTGTTACAAATGCAAACAATAAAATCACGCAGACACGCACACGATGTGAAATGATCTCTCTAATAAGCTGCCCCCCATAAATGACAATGGAGCTAATACAAAGAACGCACGCTTCGTTTCCTGTCCCACTGTGGCCCTCTGGTCTTAAGACTTCAGCTCTGCCCCTCCCGCGGTTGCCTACATGTACTTCGATCCTACGGTTATTTACCCGCGTTGACCCCGCGCTCCTACTGCACCTTCTGGCTTCTGCTGTGGTATTGTAGAATGTATTATCTGATTGCAAATGCAAACAATTTGCAAAAATGCAAATGACACTCACCTGCAGGTGGCGGGCGACAGACAGTCAGCAGCAGGGACAGGCAGGGGCCAGGGCTAGAAATATTTAAATTATGGTGACGGTGCCGAGAGAGGGCCTCTCTTGTCGTCTGGCTTAGTTCTCTGGAATACGGGTCACGCGCACTTTTAATTGTGCAAGCCCTAATGCGAATGTCACCAAGAGCCGCGCCCGCTCCAACCCCACCCCCATAAGGTGGATGAACTGAAGAAGACTATGAGACCGCGCAGACGTGGCGGCGGGCGGCGAGCGCCGGGCGGAGACATCTCCACGCTACAACCCACCCCCTAAAATGGCTCTTGCACTCCAATGCATTATTTGATTAGCAGCAGAGATTGATTAAGTTTTCGCACGGAGCGAGGAGAGAGTGAGAGTCACGCAGAGGCACGCTGCGCAGCAGCGTACAGTAGTGAGGAGTCAGTGATTAATGTACTAGTGAGTTTGTACAAAAAATCGTCCCCAGCAACAAAACCGCCCCCGGCCAAAAAACTGGCCCCCACCCCTGGCAGCCTCCTGGGGGATTTCCCAGTGCCCGGCATTGCCAGTCTGGCCCTGGATCAGAGGGTTCTGGTAGCTTGGTATCGTATGAGTCTGTCGGCGAGATAGCTTGGGGAGTTGCCGTGTAGTGCCTTGTGTACTATGCAGCAGATTTTAAAATGAATCTGCCTGTGGATAGGCAACCAATGTAGTCCCAGGAGTAAGGGCAAGGAGGCGGTCCTGGCAGGTGAGTTAGAGACTAGTCGAGCTGCAGCGGTGTTTTGGACCACTTGGAGTCTGTTAAGGGAGGATTCGTTGGCTGTGATCAAGAGGGCATTGCAATAGTCAAGGCGACTTACAACAAGTGCCTGAAGTACAGTTTTCCGGACGATCATGAGGAGGAAAGGAAAAACCTTCCTCAGTAGGCTTAAAGTGTGGAAACAGAAGCTCACGGTGGTAGTGACTTGCTTTTTCATAGTGAGGTTCTGGTCTAGATGTACTCCCAAGTTTTTCACCACAGCTTTCGGGATTGGTGCAGGACCTAGGTTTGTTGGCCACCACTCTGGAGACCAGAGTAGGGGCGCTTCTCCAAAGAGCATAATTTCGGTTTTATTAGCATCTCCATCTCAATCCTGTCCCACACACTGTCAAATAAATAGAATCTGTCCCCTTATATGAGCTTTCATTTTGCATGGTACATCAGCTTGTTTTTAGATTGAGGGCTCACACTTTTGTTTTACTCCTTAAAAGGATTTTCAGATACTGTATTTTTTGGTGGAATACAAAAAAGGTCTTAATATTGCGATTTTCTTATTGGGGGTCTCCAACTGGAGTGCTGCAGGTAACATCCCTGTCTCTGTAGTCAAACAGTTTTGCAATGACACCGTAGGAGGTGACCCAGGTGGAAGCAGTGACAATAGGGTCCTGTGCACTCCATCAATCATGGGAACGTTTGACAGTCCTTTGGGTTTCAAGGTGCCCAGGATGTAGTTTTCAAGGTAGAGTTCCATTGATGGCTCCTCTTCTTGCTCTGCAAACCTCAATATGCACTGGTTATTTCCGTTAGGGCGCCCATCTGCATCAGCCACTAGCTCCTCTAGCTTATGCACTAGGATTGTCAGGGATCATACTTTAATTTTCAGGAATTCAACCTCTTCCTGGAGATGTTCCACTCCCTTTTCCACACCACTATCTTCCTCAAATCCATCTTCAGGAGGTGGCCATTGATGGAGCTAATGGAGACCCTCATAGCCAGTTCAGTCTTGCCAATGCTTGTTTCTCTTCTCATCGCCACTTTTGATGTTCTTCCTTCTGTTCACCTCTCATCATTTCAAAGGCTTGCTGGGTGGAGCCTACTTTGGTCACATAGTATGGTCATGTGTTGTTATACAGTGATGGTGGATGGAAGTGGCAACAGATATCACATATTTGGATAGGCAGATAGAGTTTAGATGAACCTACGGTATGGTTGCTGGGACTCATGACAAGGCCTAAAATTTGACAAGTCCCACAGCAAATTGAACTACTTGGCATTGATTCTCTCTAAGAGACTCATCTCAATGAGGTGAAGGTCCTCACAGCTATCGTATCTGGGAAGAGGGAAAGTACATATGGCTGAAATTTTGACAAGCAGCTAAAGGTCAGGAGGAATACCTAGGGCAAAAGTGGTGCTGGAATAGGAACCCCCCATTGCGAGCCATCTGCCCCAAGACGTAGGATAAATCCCCATAGACTTCATGTCTGATGACAAGTAAGGAAGGAGTGGTAAATACTCTACACAGTCATTATGTACTTAATGGGTCCCCGGTTGCTCAGACAGCGTGGGTGCAGGGATCGGCACACACTCCAATACCTCAAACACAAATATAAGACATCATTACATTCAGTGGTAATGGTGCCTGTGGGCGGTGTAGCTGGCTAGCAGGAGGGGAAGTTTGACCTGTCTTTAAATCATGTTTCTTTCTTGTTTAAGTTGTAAAGATTGACCTAAATGTAATTTAGTGCGGCACGCACGCAGCAGATGCCACGTAATTCAGTGCATGAATATGCCCATGATGTTTATCCTTAGCAATGGCATGCACATGATATTTCTTGAACAGTACACCCAGATGGAGCATTGGAAAATGTAAAATTGAAAATGAATAAAGATCAATTTAAAACAAATCATTTCAACGACTTGCAAAACCTATGTTTTTCATTCTAACACTGCACCACTAGTTGCGATCTGAAAATAGCGGATAAATATTCCACTAAAGCCTATGTACTGATAATGTATCTTCAAATCTCACATTGTCTTGCAAGTCGATTAATATGTCTTTTTTTTTTTTTGAAACCGTTTATTACAAAACTCAAAAAATATACAAAGATGGGCCTACAACCTTCCGGCCGGCCGCTAGTAGACAAAAGGAGCATATGATACACATTGTAGAGCGTGCGTTGCGGCTGAGGAAGATGCACAGGAGTTAGCAGCGTTGATAGCCACACCATCCGGACCCCACTGTACGGTTTCATTTTAAACTGAAAAAACAACCAGAAAAACAAACCCACAAGGCAATCCACAATCCGAAATAGCAGCATGTGCTCCCCTGAGAGGGGGACCCTACCAGTCCATAGGAGTATCAAGAAGGGGAAGAGATCAGGACTAGGGCTGGGTAAACTCAATGCCCGGAACAAGGAAGATGGGTCGGCTAGGGGGATGGGGCAGGCGACGGATCGGGCAATAACGGCGGAGCACAAATTCCCCTGCGGTAGGCGTTCCAGGGGCCCCATACTTTCACCCATGTCCCAGGCTTACCTCTCGCCACATACACCACCTTTTCCCGAAACATGCACCAATCCATATGTTCCTTCCAGGCCGAGACAGTCGGGGACCTCTGGGATCCCCACAGTTGAGCAATATCACGCTTGGCCACCATATATCCCAGAGTCACCCACCACGTCTGTGGCGCCGAGTAGTCGGTAGGTTCCCACACATTCAACAGGCATCTCCTCGCTTCGGGTAGCAGCACCACATGCGTAACCACACGCAGGACCTCATGCACACCACGCCAGAATCGCTCCACCTCCGGGCATTCCCACAGTATATGTAGAAAGGTCCCCAAAGCGCCACACCCACGCTTACACAACCCGTCCACAGCATAACCCATACGCAGGAGCCTTGGCCCCGTCATGTAGACTCTGTGGAGTATTTTGAGCTGGACGAAGCGAAGGCGGGCCGGTATGGCCACCTCTTTCGGGGAGGCCACCGCAGAGGTCCAGTCCTCGTCGTCCAGCTCCAGTCCATCGGCAACCCAAGCCTCACGAAGGGCAGTCAGCAATTCAGAGCGGTCATTGATCAGTTTTTTGTAGATCAGTGAGATCGTGCTGTCCGGAACGTGTCCATCCAGCACTCTATCCTCCAGGGGGGAATACTCCGGGATGGATGCAACGTCCGGGAAGACGGAGCCCAGTGCATGACGGATCTGCAAATACCGAAAGTACTCCCTGTCATGCAACTGGAATTCCGTCTGCAGCATCTCGAACGTTTTAAATCCTCCCCTCGTCCAGAGATCCCCCACTTTGCTGATGCCTATCATGTCCCACTTCTCGAAGCCCTTCGAGGTCCACAGGGAGCCCAACTGCTCGGACGCGTATAGTGGCGATGCCCGGGTCAGACGGGATTAATATGTCTTACTTTTGTTCTATTTACCAACACACAATAGGAAATTAAGAACAAAAATAATCTCATCAAGGACAACTGGAAGGAATAATAGGAAGACCTTGCTGATGGATAATCCAAGACTCAGTGCTTCTTTCAATTATGATATAGTCTCTCATAGGATTAAAGTGGAATTTCAAATCCTAACTGCTTCAATGGGCAATTGTCTAACATGGCAGCAGGCAATGATGCTCTAGAAATTTATTGAAAACAGGCCCAGATTCTGTATGAACACATTTTACTAAATATAACATTGAGTGAACAGGACTGACAAGCGAGAGCCTCTTGTGGTACATGAGGGCTTTAAACTGTATCCTAATATGTAATCATTGCAGGGCCTGTGGTGAGGCCAGATATGGTATTGCTCTTTAGTATATCTCAATTCGAGCTGCTATCGTGTACAAGAGGGCAACCCGATAGTCCCTTGTGGGCTTGGGTATTCAAGCTATTGGCAATCTGCCAACAAGGGAATCATTCGAAAATATAAAACATTGTAACATTAAAGTCAGCTTAGGATGCCCTTTCGTGGCATTGTACATGATTTGGTAGTATTATCTGAAATAATTAAACTATGAAACAAAATCACAGACAGGCGTATATACTTGCTAAATGCAGCAAATGATAAAGCGAAAATAAATGCTGGGGTTCATTGATAATGACATAACACAATACAGTGACAATGTGTTGTCCAATGCGACATTACACTGTTGATACTTTACATTTGTCAATGTACCAAAGGCCCACTCTCTGGTAAAAACAAATGAATGTCTGGCTTGCATTAAGACAAAACCTGCCTGGGTAAGAAAAATTGTCCAAGGGAGAGATGGGCCATTGATACATTGTCAAATATAAAGTATCAACAATGTAAAGTCTCACTGGACAACACATTATCAATGTATTGTGTGATTTCATCATCATTGAACCCAACATTTTTCACTTCACTTCGAGCTGCAACATTCAGAATGCTCTGAATTTTAGAAGGAAGGAAAGCCATCCATGGAACCTGTGGAAATGCTCTGGCGCAATGACAAGGGGTAACAACTTTGAAAAAGGCAGATGATGGACCAGTGTTATCACCCTGACATTGTATGCCTATTAATAAGAGTGTTTAAATATTTTCAGTGTATTGTCTCTAAATTGCTTGCCAAAGTTAGTGTTTTTTAAATTACTACTATGTGAAAGACTGTACCGAAAGTATTTATAAATACAATGAAAAATGGAAATTGGCTAGGGAAAGCTAATCACAGAAATTTCTTTTTGGAGTTCCAATATAAGGGAAAAACACTTTAATAGCTTTGTTTAGACTACAGTCACGCAATGACTGAAGAACTGTGTTGAACATTTTAAAATATGTATGGACAGAAATTGGTTGAACATTACTCTTGATAAAAGTGAAGTTAGAATAGTTGGTTGCAACCCACAGATCTGGTCCCCATTGATTTGGTCAAACTCCCTTGGGCCAATTCCCTCTCACAAGATCCTGGTTATATCTTTGGGAATAAAACCGGATAATCATCTAATACTCAACTAACAATTCCCAACTGTGGTACCACCTTTGCGTTTCTCTTTCAAAAGCTTAGACCTATACTGAAACGTTTGCCTGAGGAAAGGAGAGGCCTTGTAGTCTCAGCTGTGATATTGTTGAGGCAGGACTAGTCCAATTCAAAGTGTCAAGTCTGCAAGCTGCAAGTCATCCAGAACCAAAGTGCAAAGGTGGGCACTTAAGTTCATTGCTATCTTCGGACAAGCCTGCCTTTTGCAAACTCCACTGTCTCACAGAGAGTCAACAAAGAATCAGTTTCAAGTCTATGAGTATTGTGTACAAATGCCGCAATTCCTCAGCTCCAGACTTTTGCTTCTTCTAACACTAATCATCCTGCCATACCACGGTTCAACAAGTCTTCCCAAGGAGGCAAGTCTTATGTAGGCGTTGATACCCCCTTTGCAACACGCTTCCTTCTGGAAAGAAGGCAGCAGCTCAACTCACTTTTAAGGAACGCCTCAAACCCACCTTTTCCCCTTGTAAAGTCAGTTCTAGCGCCAAAAGACTTATGGGTGTATACTGCGCTCTATAAATGTAATTTATTAACATAACATTAACATGAATTGAATGAAGATACGAACCAAACTTCTAACTAAAGAGAAAAGTGGTAAAACAATATCACTGATATACAAAAACCTCTTGATGCCAGGGCTGAGTTACTCAGCCTCCACAACAAAGCAATCAAACAGGATCAGTAAAGGACAGTTACATACACAGTAAAGCAGAGAGGGTTGTATGTAACCTATTGCATCAGTGCTCCAAGATGTGCTCTGACAATCAGATTGTAGCATGAGAGGCTTGGTTAGAGGCAATATTCTACTACGTAGAGACAACAAAAAGTAATTGATAGAAATTCAGAATACATGATCCTTCCATCATTCTTTAGCGTGTCAGTGCCATTACCAAAGGGAATCAGTTATAAGATAACGATTGCATGTGTGCCCTGGGTAATCAGTCATGCGTTGCGCTCCTCTCTTGCGTGCAATTGTTTATCCCTGCTTCCTCCCTGTGTCATTGTTTTCCTATGTTTCTACCCTTCATACGTTCTTCCTTTTCGGCCTTTCTCTCTCCTACTCTTGGTTAAAGCCTAATCATAAAAAAGTCCCTATCCGCAAAAATGAGTGCTAATACTAACAACCAGTACAATGTATGCACTGACCTATACACCCCGGGCCCCAGGTTATAAGTTACCTCCTCCTTCGATTTGGGACGAAACCCACTTAGGCCCTATTTACAAAGCTTTTTTGTATTTAAATCGCATCTGTTTACAAAAATCTGACACTCTACATGCCAAACTGATAGGTGGTTCTGAAATCCATTGTTGCACACTGAGATGTCACTTACACTTGTGTTCTGCCATGACTGAAGAGGAGTAGGTGTGAAGGGTCCCAAGGCATGGTAAGGAAAATGAAATTCAGGTCAGCTGCCCCTAATCACTCATACTTCACTTCCAAACTTGCACTTGATTGATCCAGGTGTACATAACATAACATGGGTATTTGTAAAGCGCACATTCACCCAGAGGGCTATCATGGCACTGAATAACAGATGTCTAATGTTACCCAACTCAGTGGTACTCATGTAAGCTGCACCGTAAGTAGTGCTTAATTTGTGCCGGTGCTTTCCGGTGCACAGCACCGGCACTTAATTGCCAGCACCGGGGCTTATGAATGTCTGCTACATGGTAGTGGTGTCTGCCAATTCAGGTACGTGCACAACAACTTCTGTTTATTATTTCAATTGAATTTGCAATTATTAGTATTTGCCTCCAAAGCCATTCTTATAGCTTTGTAGGCCTGTAATAGTATGAATTGTCACACTTTTAAAAGTGTGATGATTAGTAGTGTGTTGGTGCTGTCATTGGCAGTGCTGCCAGGGGCAACGGATGGTGCACGCTCTAGACTGTCCTCCTGTCAAGAGCCCCGGCACTATAGGTTTTTGCAAATTAAGCTCTGACCCCACGTATGGGAAAGTGCACCAGTGTAGACTTCTCATAGAAATGACTTCCCCATGAAAAGAAAGACGGTAAAAAAGGTTTTAAATGTTTCTAATTTATTAGCAACATGCATGAGTAGACTCCACTCATGGACGGTTAGGAAAATGTGCTGTACACCAGAAAGGTATGTTAATAGCATACATTTATGCACAGAAATTCGTAAATTAATAAGAAACTCATACACCCTCCTGGAGGTTCTGTGAATTGGACATATAGTCATGCATTTGCACAACGTGTAGGACCATGTGGAAACTTGTGGCTTCTTTCTTAATAAGTAGCAATAAATAAGTGCCCTCCATCCACAAACAACACTGGCACTCTAAGCAGCTGCATACTCCAGCTACCACTAACCTCAACCCTGCCCCTCTCCCCCTACATACCCCCCAAACAGCACCCTTGGATTAACAAAAATACCCTTAATACCCATAGACAGCACATCACTTTGGAAAACACAAACATACTGGGCTTCAAAAGAACATATGTCCCCTTATTATAAGATACCACCCCTACACCCCCTCGTCTACACAAATCTGACTGTTCCACTGTTATATACACTCATATGCCATGAGCCTGAGAAACTCCCCCTACTACTGGATAACGGACACACAGCTTGCACCACAAGACACAACACCATCTGCAGATAATGTACGTTCATTCTATGCCTTTGGAAAAAGCACTCATGTGCCCATGGTTAACACTTGGACACTAAGGAAGAGAATAACACACATACATAGCCTACACCCTTCAGATACACGCCCAAACATGAGCCATGAGATAACAGGCCTACATAAGCATAGGGATAGCATGCTTGCACCCTGTGCCATAAATAACACACATCCATGTGTCCCGGACTAACACGCAATGCTATTTACAACCAGGGCCAGACTGGGAACAGCAACCAGCCCTGGCAGATTGCTGCTCGACCGGCCCTGGGAGCAAGGGGGCAAGAAGCCCCTCTACCGCTTTTGTTACAGGGTGCCGCTATTGCAGCTCTGCACCAGTGACAAAACCGGCCCCCAGGAGCCCGCACGCTAGGGTACTGTGATGAGGGCCCACCCCGTGGGGGCTGCGAGGGCCTGTGTTACGCCAATGCCCGGATGACATGGCACCATATCTCCATCACCACATAATACTCAACCTCCAATGAAAGTGACAACAGGCACCTCTGTATTCAGCCCACATTCCATTGCTTCGGGTAACATATATCATTCTATGCCTTGAGCCAATGCTTTCCAAACTTTTCAGAACCATGACCAAATTTTTAGAATGACGAACTATTATAATCCACCTACCGTTAATGGACATGAGGGCGGCGTTTTTTTTAAGATAACTAAAGTATTGTGTGGTAGCATATTGTTATTTACTGACAGCACATCTTCCATTGAAATGACCGCTAAATTTGCACAGACATACGGGGCCAGATGTATAAAGATTTTTTTTTGTTCAGCCGTTTGCAAATGCAAAAAGGCATTTTCTACTGTACAAAGGTCCAATTTGCGATACGGTAACCTGTTACCAAATCTCAATTCGGGTTTGGGATTCGGTATTAGGAAGGGACGTGTTTATGGCAAGCCTTACTAATACTGAATCACAGTGGTATATGTGAATGTTTTGCAACTGAAATGCGGTCGCAAAACATTCACATTTTACCACCTACTTCAAGTAGGTGGTAACCCATTCGCAAATGAGAAGGAGACCCCAAGGGACCCTTTCCCCTTTGTGAATCTTTGTAAAAACATTTTTAAGAGCAGGCATTGGTCCCACAAACCACTGCCTGCTCTTAAATAAAAATTAAAAGAAACCTTTTTTTTTCTTTTTGAAACACGTCCTGTTTTCCTTTCAGGAATATGGGCCACATTTCAAAAAAATAATTGCTTTATTGAAAAGCAATCACAGACATGACGGCCACTTTCCCTGTGATTTTTTTGATTTCCAACGGGTTGCAAACCTAGACCTACCTCATTAATATTCATGAGGTAGCAGGCGCGACTGGCACAGGTAAGAGTGGAGGGTCGGGGTGGAGGAAAGTCGACAGACACCGGGATAGGTAAAATTAAATAAATGAATTAATAAAACCACTTACCTTGCGCTCGCGGCATCGCTGCATCGCCGACTCGATGCGGCGAGCGCAAGTAAGTGGTTTTCTTTTTTTTTTATTTAATTTTACCTATCCATTCCATTTCCATTTATAAACTTTATTTCGGCCGCAAAGGCCATAAAAGTACACATAAAATATACCTATCCCATTGTCTGTCGACTTTCCCCCACTCTGCTCCGCCCGCCCTCCGCACCGCTCTTACCTGTGCCGGCCATGCCTGTGATGTAGGTCTAATTGCAACCCACTGGGAATCGCAAAAAGTGAAAAAAACACATTTCATGGGTGCTTGTGATTACCAAATAACTAATAGTAAAAAAATCACTATTTGGTAATCGCAAACATTTAGCTACGTACATCAGGCACACAGCTTTGCTGATAAAATTATATAGCACAAAAATTATAACTTGTGGAAATCATGTTTCTGTGAATATTTATCATTTGTGCATCATTTAGTAAAGTGTCTTGATTTGTTTTGAATCTATGATAATCTCTGTTTCCAGCACACTTCAGAATTCCAAAACATTATTTTTGCTTTCCAACTTGCTGAATGGATAGAGTTCATCTAGAGGTATTTACATTTTGTTGTGTTTTGCAAAAAAAAACGACATCCTACAGCCTTTGTTTTCAAACTTCATGTACTCTAGCAAGAGAGTTACATAATTCCCTTTAAAAACTCCTCTCAATTTGCAGTCAGAGAAAGAAAACAGCAATCTTTGCGTTAAAAGAAAAGGCACAAATTTGTCAGAAGACTTAGCTTGAAATTTTACCTGTCTTTGAAGCTCCAGCACATGTGGCAAGATTAACACAGAATTTAAAGGCATCTTCATTTTTGCTCAGACTTTCCCGACACACCAAAAATCAGCTCGCAACCCACTTGACCTACAATTTGAAAAACGCTACCCTAGATACCACCACTTAATAAAACACACTACAGTGGCTGGCTTGATTGGCAACCTACCATGCGTGAGAAAGGCACACTACTGGGCTTCAGTTGCCACACAAGCTCTTCTGTAGCTGAATAACACACTAATGTGCACGACAATCAGGGGCTGACTGTCTATAAAGCAATCAGGCAGTTCCTGATAGACTGGTCTGACAGGTGTGTGTGTTGGCAGATTTGTGGCTACTTGAGGACCGGTTTTATGGTCTTCTGGGCGGATTTTACCATTTATTTCGCTGATATTACAACAAACATTGTCTGCTGCAAGCTAAAATCCATGCACTCTTCCATACCTAACTAAACATTTATACAGTGTGTCTTTGGAAGCTCAAAACTGCACCAATTAGCATTTACTGATAACCAGTGCTTTAAATGGGCCGGTACTCACCGGTACTGAGCACCGGCACTTCTCACTTCTTATTTTTGAGCAAGGAGAGTACCGGTACTCTGAGAAGCAGAAGGGCTCATGCCCTGAAGTATGGGTACGTACAACGCAAAAACTACTGAAAATGACCCTTTGAGATGGCGCGTGTCTATGTGCCACGCAGCACATAGACACAGGCCACAGCCAGTGTATTCCTGCACTGGGTTGCTCCTGAGCGGTAGGTTCTAATTGGCATCGTAACGAGAATGAGGATGTGGTCAGAGCTGCCGACAGTGGAACTGAAGAACCAGATTAAAATCCCGACGTCGGCTCATCATCATGTGATTCTGAACAACTCCCTTAACCAGTGGTGCTTAAAAAATAGTAAGAATTAAAGCAAATGTTCTGATTCTCCTGTAAAGCGCTTAAATGCCAAACGTAAATTTGCGCAATATCAAACTGCCAAAAATTAGGCCCTGCACCTATGACATAGAAGCTGATGCTTGCCATGTCTCCTATGTAAGGAGGCAGTTTGATATTAACGAATTTGGCCCATGGGCCTTTAAGTGCTTTACATGACAATCAGAACATTTGAATTCGAGCTTACTTATGGGGCCATTGTTAAATTCCTGGCTCACAGCCATGCCCCCAGACACGCCCCTAACTGCCCACCAAGTCTAATTAGTCTAATCTTTAAAGCACTGCTGATAACACACATCTCCTTGCGGAGGAAAACACATGTACGTGTCTCTGTAAGGCATACAATTGTGCCTCAGACAAAACACACGAATGTGTTGGCGATAACATTGTACTGTGCCTACCTAGTAAAACACATTACCTCCTCGTCCGACTTCCTCTTATAGTCCTTACGTATGAGTTTCTCTCTTCTCATGCAGAAAGGACTCGGGATTGTGACGAGAAAGACACGGACTCAGAGTAAAGAAAATTACCGGTAAGCAACCGAGCATTGTAGGCGGTGCTTGAAATGGAAAAATAAAAAGTGCCGGTACTCCATACCGGACAGTACCGGACCATTTAAAGCACTGATTGTAGGGCTCATACAGCGCACACATCCCTGTTAAAGACAGGTCCTTTAGAGTCTCCTCTTCCCCTTTCTTGCATATATTTCCCCAGAGATGTCAGTGGCCGGACAAAGGGTTTTGGCCATTTAGCGACAGTCGGTTTTGGCCCGACAGCAATAGCCTATTCTCACCTCCATCCTCGAACTGCTCCCTGAAGTGCACGAGGGGCTCGGCGCACACCGCGCTCGCGAGCCCGGCCAGCAGCAACCAGCTGACGCCTGTCATCACTCTCTCTTGAAGGAGCGCGAGCGCTGGACAGGGGTGCAGGAACCAGGACGGAGCTGTCAGAAGATGCTTCACCGGAGCACAGCCAATCTGCCACAGATGGCCTCTTTCGATTGGCTACCGATACACTTCCATGCATCCTCGACAGCCAATCAACTCGGACCACGCACTGGGCGGGTCCTGCGGGAAAATGATGAGCAACCTGTGGAGGCAACAGCAAAAGCATCGGGTCCCTGAGACGGGAAATTCATGAAAACAAAAAACGGACACGAACAGTCATCTTTACAAAGAGCCTGCCCACAAATCGCAGGTGAACGCGACGGACATCTAAGAACACCTCATATAAACAAGCTTATTCCCATGATTTTATACCCTAAACGAGTGCAAACATTAAAACATGCTTTCTAAATAGATTAAAAAAATAGAGAATACAGAGCGAAAGAGCAACCCCACTGCTACCACAGCAAATTAAGGATAAGAGCTTAGATGGATTTTAAAAGGAGGACAATGTATTATACAGTTGTTGCGCTTATATAGCGATTCGTTCCCCATGATGAGGCGCTGAAGCGAAGGACATTTTTTTTGTGTGCATATTTTATATAGCGCGAACTCGACCCTAAGGTATTGGAGCGCTTTACATAGCACCGTATTTACATTACACATTAGCGGCACGCTGCGCCTAGGTGTTAAGAAGTCCATACGAATGAAGGTTAAATAAGTTCCTTTATTTAGTATGCCAACACATGCTCCTACAGACGGCGGAGCGAATAGCGACTTGTCAGATCGGCGATCAGCTGTCAACTGTCAACGGACAGCTGGCAGCTGATGACCTCACTGGAGTATGGTGTCCGCGAAGGGACACAGGAATGCGAAGTGAGAACGGTGTCCAAGTGTGGACATAAGTGAAACGTAACACATCTCCCCCTTTTGCAACAAAAACACTAAAACCTAAAAGCAGGTATGAGGGAAAAGTTTCTAACGTGGTGAGGATCACTCACAAACATAGTCTTTGAGTTTGACAGGTGGTCCTAACAACCTCCCTGCCCGGCTCATGCTGATATGTGGTGATTCCTCTTTAAGCGGCGTGGGTGGCAACTTGCGCCGGGTTTCCCTAACAACATGTCGATCGTCATTTCCTATGGAATGTTCCAAAGTGGGTCCTGGGTTGCTTCTCCCCGATGGTGTTAGAGTTACAGGAAACTCATAGTCAGACTCGCAGTCCGAAAAGTCAATGGATGTCTTATTGTCTCTGGAAGCTGTAATAGAGTTGTCCATGGAAATTGCTTGACTAGGATTTTCCTTAGATTCTTCTTTACTGTTTGCAGGATACTTATGTGCCGACAGTGCGGAGAAGTGCCACACTCTTCCATCACTCAGAAGTGCTGAGTTACTAAAAACGTTCCATACAGACAACGGGGGCATATACCTGTTTTGTGTCTTCCCAACATGTCCACTTCTCCTTACTTTGACTAAGTCACCCACTTTGAGTTCCACACTTTTACATCCATGTTTCTTGTCATAATATTCCTTTGATTTGTGCTGAGCTTGTGTAAGTCTCTCTCTGACTACACCTGTAGACCAATCCACTCTTTTAGCCGCATTTATCCAGCCCACATTGTCTCTTGACAGCGTAGTTCTTCCGCGCATAAGTTCAAATGGACTATGCCCAGTCGTATCACTAGGTGTGATGCGGTAAGCCCACACTGTTTTTAAGACTTCTTGTTTCCAGTTGAGGTTATTGGTTACAGCCAACTTGATAGTGCCCTTCAACACTCTATTAAACCTTTCAACTGCGCCATTACCGGCAGGATGATAGACTGATGTCGTCTTATGTTTGATGTTATGTCTTTGGATGTAGTTTTGAAACATATCCGACGTGAATTGCGCACCATTGTCGCTAATTATGTGTTTTGGTAGTCCTTCCCTAGAAAATGTTTCATCCATAAATTTCACTAGGCTATGTGCATCAGGTTTGTTTGTAATCTTAACTTCAGGCCATTTACTGAAATTATCTTTTATGACTATCACATACCATTGCTCATGTGCCTCGGTAATTGGGCCCATCACATCGATTCCTATTCTCTCCCACGGCATGGAGGGTGAAGAAAAAGGTTGTAATGGTGGTGTAAAAGTGACTTGCGACTTGTCTGCATCCATGCATAATTTATATCCTCTGATAACTCTTTCAACGTCTTTGCTTACTCCAGGCCACCATTACATATTTTTGATCCTGTTTTTGGTCTTGGCGATACCAAGATGCCCTTTGTGGCATATTCTTAGAATATTAGTGCGTAACGACTCAGGTGGTATAAATCTTCCACTTCTTAGCAAAAATCCGTCTTCTTGGGACAATTCATCCTTGACTTCCCAGAAATGTTTGAGTTTTTCTGGTAGCCTTGTCTTTGCTGGCCATCCTTCATTAACTTTTTTCATGACCTGAACGATTATGTCATCTTTCTTCTGTTCATTGAACCACTCATCTCTTCCAATCCTACTGTCTTCTTCTAGAACGTTTGCAATGCACATTTCTTCATTTTCTTTATCTGCAAGCTCCTTATTCTCCAAAGGCATTCTGCTAAGGTAGTCAGCAACGACGTTTTTCACTCCTGGTAGATAATGAACTTTGTATACAAAATCAAATAAGCGTACAGACATTCTCGCCAACCTTGAAGATGCAGTGTATAATCCTTTCGTGGTGAGCACTTTGGTTAGTGGTTTGTGGTCTGTGCACAAATGAACCATCCTTCCCCAAATGTACTGCCTGAAGTGCTCTAGTGCCCATACACATGCCAGTGCTTCGCGCTCAATCACAGAGAACTTTTCTTCAGCTGGAGTTAGTGAACGTGAGGCAAAAGCAACTGTGTACTCTGCACCTTTGTTGTCCTTTTGGGTTAGAACAGCGCCTATTCCCTTGTTACTGGCATCAGTCGTTACATAGTTCTGTAAGGTGGGATCATATCCTTGTAAGGGTAATGCCAAGCACATATCGTTCTTTAAGTTTTGGAATGCAGTTTCACAGTCATCATTCCATTCGAACTTGTTCTTCATTTTGAGTTGTTGTCTAAGTTCATAAGTTTTTAATGCAAAGTTCCTGATACATTTGGAGTAAAACTCCACCAAACCTAGGAATGACCTCAATTCGTCCTTGTTTGATGGTACAGGAGAGTCTTTTATTGCTTGTATCAGTTCCATTTTGGGACTAATTCCGTCGCCAGTTATTTTATGACCAAGGTAATTGTCGTAATTACTAGCAAATTTGCACTTGGCATGTTCTGCGGTAAGTCCCTTTCTGTCAAGAATCTCAAGAACTTGCTCTACTCTTCTATCATGCTCCTCTTTAGTCTTCCCCATAATCAGGATATCATCCTGGAAGAGCAAAATTCATGTTACTCCTTCGAAGACATGGTTCATAAATCTTTGGAACATAGCCGCCGCTGAGGCCAAACCAAAAGGTACTCTGGTGAATCTGAAACACCCATGTGGAGTAATGAATGTGGTGAGTGACCTGCTGTCGCGATGTAAAGGCACTTGGTGATATGCGGATTTTAAGTCCACAGTCGAGAACCATTTTACACCCTTAGTGGCGGCTAACATTTCGTTTATTTTTGGAAGAGGGTACTGTTCCACAATAATGTTCTGATTCAAATCCCTTAGATCTACACAGAGCCTCAATTTTCCGTTGGCTCGTTTAGCAATTACTAAGGGTGCGACCCACTCCGAGGCATCAATCCTTTCAATTATCCCTTCGCTTAAAAGCTGGTTTAATTGAGTTTCAACTTCATCCCTGATGGCAAATGGGATATTCCTTGCTTTATGTATTATGGGTGTAGTTATCGGTTTAAGTTTTATTTTGTGTTGATATCCCTTAAGCTCTCCTAATGTTCCACTAAATACTTTAGGGTATTTTTTGAGTAAGGTTTCTGCGTAATCTTTATTGTCAAAAAGACTTAACACAGGCTCTTCTTTGCTTGGGTCAAGAATGATTCCCAGACTGCCCTGATCCATCCACCCCAATACAGATGGACCGACTTTTGAAACATATAAATTACCTTCTGTTTCACGCCCTTTGTAAAGAAAATTCAGTCTTTTATATCCACAAACATCAATGGGCTCTCCAGTGAATGATCTGATTTTTATGTTTGGTTTTTCTAGATCATTCCCCAGCTTTTGCTCAAATTTTTCTTTCCATACCTGTTTGTTGACTATAGTGTATGGTGACCCAGAATCTGCGACAATGTCAATGTTTATTCCACCAATCGTCATGTGACATATGGGTTTTCTAGTTTTGGTAACCATTCCCTTTGTGTTTATCATATTTATATTTTCATCCCCTTCATCATCAATATTTAGCACGAACATATTGATGTCATCATTGTCGTTGTCATTTTCACTTGAATTCTCACCGTACCCTACCATCTTAATTTTTTGTGGCTTCCTTTTGTTGCAAGCTTTTACATAATGACCTTTCACTCCGCAATGCGTGCACCTAACTTCTCTGGCAGGGCATTTGGGGTCATTTGCTAAATGAGATGCACTCAAACAACGGTAACAATGAATTCCGGTTCTGGTTTCATTTTTCTTGTAAGATGTTCTATAATTTTTCTGGTTAACACTCTGTCTGTTATAGTTCTTTTTCTCAATCACCTTGCTTACAACATCCCCTTCCTTCTTTTCTTTTGACTCTGAAAGAACCGCTTTGGCACAGCGCCCCGTAAGTTCAGCCTTTCTAGCAATATCAATTATGTTCTGTAATGGGTACTCTCCTTTCGCCCACAGGTTAACCTGTATGTTTGAATTAGATCCTTGCATCACTATCTGATCTCGGATGAACTCGTCATGCAAGTCTCCGAAGCGACAGTTTATTGCTAGGTTTCTCAACGCAGACACGTAGTCGTCAATGGATTCACTGTCTCCTTGTTTTCTGTGAAAGAATTTGTAGCGGTCTACTCCAACGCAAACTGTGGGTTTATAGTACGTGTTGAGATCGTCAATTGCATTACTGAAAACGTCACCCTCATTTTCAGCTCTGATTTTTTTGTTTATAGCGTTGTACACTTTTATACCACCAGCTCCTAAAGAATGCATAAGCATTTTATACTTCCTTTCTGGTTTTATCTCATCATCCTCTTCTAATGTGGAAATATAATGTAGAAAATAATCTCTCCACTCCTCCCACCTGAGTGCAGGCTCACCCCTTGCCCGTAGAAAGGTTTCAGGAGGGGAAAGATTCCACACACACCCTTATGCCATGGTACTTTAAAATTTAGTTTATCTTTACTTTTATTTGTTGAATTTAAGTAGTGAGGTTATTAGTTGATCCACGTAATGAATGTGGGCAAGTACGAACAGTTTTAGAAGCAAGGATGATCTGAATTTGTTCACCGGTGGTCTTACAAGCTCACCAAAATTATCTCAGTATAAGAACTTTAATCGTTAGACAGAGCACAAAAAGTGTGCTCAAGAGAAAGAATGTTCTGCGTAACAAAATGCTGTTTAATTGCACCTACTGCTCATCCTGTTCAGCTTGCCACGTTTTTTTTTTCTTGTTGCACTTTGTGTGTGTAAGATCACCTCCGCAGGCGGCGCTGAGTTTGAATTCCGCCGATGCTCGTGAGCGCGGGCGTTATTTATTTTGTTAGGAGCGAAGCTATTCTCATTATGCGTCGATCGATGTGACGTTTCACAATGCCAAAGACTAGACAGCGCACCGTGAGTGAGGAGGTGTCTCAAAATGGCGGCACGCTTTTCACGTCATCGCGTGATGACGAAGGTTCCAGCTGAGAGTAGAGGTGTTCGTTGACGGGATGACAGTTGACAGTTGGTAATTTCCACAGCAGTTGAGGTAACAGTTGGAAGCAATCGACGACAAACTTGACGAGTAGGAATGCTTCAAAGTTACACGTACCGTTTCTCACAGAAATGTTCCTTCAACTCAACAGGAGTTCACATCGGAGTTTTCACTGTACTCATCATTTTCACTGATGTACATCTTTGTTGAAAATACGATTTGACATACAGTTCCGTGAAAGATTAAGTGTATTTTTCCTCAGTACCTTGTAGAATCCGCTTTCTCCTGTTGTATGTATGCAGCTTTTCAATTATTAGTTTGTCCGATTTTCTCTTATAATTCAAGTCTCTCATCAAAATTCTTCATTTTGTAAATCGTGGGTTCCGTGTTGGCACTCGTCGCCACATTGTTAAGAAGTCCATACGAATGAAGGTTAAATAAGTTCCTTTATTTAGTATGCCAACACATGCTCCTACAGACGGCGGAGCGAATAGCGACTTGTCGGATCGGCGATCAGCTGTCAACTGTCAACGGACAGCTGGCAGCTGATGACCTCACTGGAGTATGGTGTCCGCGCAGGGACACAGGAATGCGAAGTGAGAACGGTGTCCAAGTGTGGACATAAGTGAAACGTAACACTAGGGGGGTACTTTTTGGGAACACCTTGGTTTCAGGCATGAATTACCAGAGTGGCGCTCTTTTCTTGCCTTAAGTTTCTGCACCTAGGCACGGGATGAATGGCAGTAAGTTAGAGCATCTGGTCACTCTGTGCTTCTCTGTGTAACAAGATATCGGCGCAATTCACAGTGGCATGGTGAAGAGCTGATCACATACGGTGAGCAAAGGGAACGCCAGAAACCCTTATATAGAGTAGGTTTTTGTCTCGAATGTGAAGGCCCTGTACTTTTAAAATCCACTACAGATTTCCCTACCTCATGCAGGCCACGATTTAGTATACATGGTGTGGTAGCACACTGCCATTACAGAAAACACATTTTCAATTGAAATGACCATTACATCTGCACAGACATACAGTTTTACTAATAAAACTCTATGTCTCACAAACAATAATGTGTGGAAATGGCATCCCCTAAATAATGTGTGGAAATGGCATCCCCTAGTGTAATTGTTTTCATCATATTAAAGTATTTGTTTCCAACACACTTCAAAATTAACAAAAAAATGGGCTTCGTTTGTGTTCCTAATTCTGATATAATCCGAAATACTTGCAGTGTTCCTTTAATTGCTGTGTGCTAGAAAAAAAAACGTTCTTACCCGCAGTATCCAGAACGATTGTCACATAAACCCTCTCACATTGAAGTCTGAGAAAGAAAAGTAAACACCAAGCTCCCTTGAAGACAGAGCCTGACATTTGACCTCGGTCTTTGAATGCACAGCAAATGAGACAAGATAAGGGCAAGATTTACAGGGCTGTTTACAGAAAAGAGCACTCGTGGAACAATACAAGAGTAGTTAGTGTGAAAAGGCTTTCCTCCTTGGGAGAGACAAACACCCTAGACAACCTAAATCAAAGCTAGCAAATAGAAAGTCAGAAAATATGAGTTACAAACCATAAAGCCAATGGTAAGCAACAGGTGGAATGCATTCCCAGGCAAGCTTTCTGAATTTCCCCAAGATGTCTTTAGCAAACCATACAGCTGCACTGGCTGGTAGGCTTCGACTTAAAAATGAAAAGTTGGAGACTTTGAAAAAAAAATTAGGTGAATGTATTTTCCTCATTGACTTATATTGAAGCAGAGGCAATATTAGGTGAAAGATAGCAAAAATAAAGCCATTTTAGCTAGAAAAATTAGGAGCATCGTGCCTGAATCGGGTCTATTGCCATGTTTGCCACCTCCCAGGGCACTTGAGGGAGCCATATAATAATCTTTGTTGTTGTTTGTGGGGGTTTATGATTAGCTGCTCAGACAACATCAGGCATACAATCTCCCCATATCAGGTCCCTCCCTTTCAATGTCCATTTATGGACTGGACGTCAGAAAGTCTTGCCACACTTAAAGTCCAACCTCCTCCGAGGCCCTACCTCCCCACTTACACAGTATTAGTATTTCCAAAGTTGGCAGGTGTGAGAAGAGCATGCAATTTAGTTTTACTATGTAAATCTCTATAGCATACCTGCCATCAATCCAGATTTAGGTGGAAGAATTCCAAGTTTTAAGTCACTAATTTATATATGTTAACATTTTCCTGCTTTAAAAAAGCCTCCACGTTAATGAAAGCTAACTGGGATGTTAAATTCTCAGCAGACGCTCCATAAAATCTCCTTGGGTTGAGAGGCTAACAAGATGCAGGCATGGACCACATATAGCACCCATGAACAAATGGAGTGAGAGAATTTTTGTGAAGTTCCGTTGCATGTCCTCTCAAATCAACTACTGCAATAATAGAAAATGTGACTATCCTCTTAACATGTTCAGGAAGAATGGAGTCATTTGTTTTTCAAAGAACATTCCTTTCATATGAACAAAAAATCCTTATGCACTAGTGGTGCCATGCTTCATCATCTGGTTTGCTCCTCGCTCACATCAAGAAACATTCTTTTCTGAACTGTCTTCTACTTTACAGTAAGATTAAGAGAAAACAGAGGGATGTTTTTGAATATAATCATTCATGCATCCATGTGGTCAGCATGTTTCGGCCTACCTATAGAGGCCAGAACACAGGGATCCCATATTAAACTATCCCTACCTATACATGTAGTGTTTTGTGTTGTATGGAATAGGGATAATGTACAAATGTGGAACAGATGAACAAGAAGTCCATATAAAAGTGTGTGCTTATAGCTGATTTTCAGCTTAGTGCACATCACCCTTAAACTCTAGGGGATCCAAATCTAATAGAAGAGGAGCAGTGGTATGTCCCTGTATTCACACATTCATCAAGCAAATGATACCTGCCACCGTGGGTCAATAGCATCCCCTTTCTCTAGAGGAAGACAAGTGCTACGGCCGGTGTTAGTGTTAGAATAGGTAATTTCACAGGCAATGGATATAGTTCTGCAATGGATTCTGGAGCCAGGAGGGGAAGAACCCAGAGGTCAGATAGTCAGAGTTTCACTCTTCGTGCCCCATCCAGTTGGTAGATGGCAAGGCTGGAGGGCTGGGTAAAGAAAAGTAGGTAGAAAAGGAGGAGCAGCAGTAAGTCAAGTTAATATGTGCAGTGGTTGATCCCAGAAAAGGGGTCATTCTCTGAGGGCAATCCAACCCGAGCCCTGAAACACCCAATAGCTCACCATCTGCAGTCCTTACATGATTTTGATAATCAACAGCCAGGGGTAGGGCACAATAGGCCAGTAAAAAGTAGCTGAGAGACAGTGGCCCATGGCGTGCAGGTGGAACAGATCTTGCAGGGTTTGTCACACAGCTGCCTTTGTTGGGAACATGTCAGGTCTTTACTTCCTTCCTGTTTTTCATATGGTTTTCTGGGTTTCTTGGTTTTGTTCACAGCCATTTCAATAGTTTTGCTGATTATATAGCTATGAAGATCCATCAATGTTGTTCTTGTAGGAGGGGATGGATAGACAAGTTGCTAATCAAGAGGGGAGTTCTTTATTCTGTGGTTATCTTTTGAAATTTAACATGGATAAAGAAGGGTCCTTTGACCTGGATGGCTCAAGCATGATTCCGCTGAAGGCAGGGCATATGGAAACAGGGAGTCAGTGAAGCACTTGGAGCACTGGTGTATTGTAGTCTTATTGGTGAAGGTACAGTAGCTGTCTTTCTTTCATATTTGAGATCCCTTGCTGCTTATGAAGTATTAATAGCAGCCATAGGTAGAGCCCATATGCATAGGCCCACAAACAACATAATTAGGGTGATAATGGGCTGCAGTTGCTCTACATGTTCACATCGTGCAGAAAACACTTCACGTGACTTAATTCTCTTGCAGGATCAAGGAAAGTGTGTAGTCCATAAGCATTCCAAGATTTCTTACCTCTTTGGATCTTGATAGTGGGGTCTTTAATTCCACTGGGCAGATGGAAGTAAGAGGCGGATGGAAGTAAGAGGTGGACTCATCATTGTACACAGGACAGCATTTCTGTCTTGGAACAATTTAGAGTAATATCCTTGGAAAGCATCCTCTCATGAATGATACAAAAACATTGGTCTAT
Source organism: Triturus cristatus (assembly GCF_964204655.1). Classification (NCBI taxonomy): domain Eukaryota; kingdom Metazoa; phylum Chordata; class Amphibia; order Caudata; family Salamandridae; genus Triturus; species Triturus cristatus. The sequence continues at coordinate 737,870,614 of NC_140586.1, read as the reverse complement.
TCTTGATGATTCTAGTCCCTCCTTTTTCTCCAATTTTAAGACGACCTTCATGTCCTTGGTCTTGGAGAGAAAATTAAGCCTTGAGGGAAAAGGGCTGATGGGAAAGGTGGTAGTGAGGCAATGCTGTGGCTGCCTTGAATGTGGAAGGGGATGCAGTCTGTCACACCTTCTTGAATTCCAAACCTTTTCATTGTCTGTAGTTGAGTATGGTGGTGGACAGAGTCAAAGCCAGCAAAATAAGTACTGCCACTCCATTTCTCTACACCTCTACCACTTGATACACCATTTCTGTTCACTCTAACTTTTAATTCATTCCAGTTTCATGTCAAGAATAATAACTGTTTCAGGTACAACAGACTCCCTGATAGCCTTTTCCATCAACAAGGAAAACAATTGACCCCTTAATGCACTTTATTGACTGTACCTCCTCAATGAACACGAATCCTCGCATCCAGCCACAAAGTCACAATTTCTCAGATATATTCCAGTGATAGCCACCAATACGTGGAGTGGCTAGTATATCTGAAATTCCTCATCAGTGCTCCATTGTGGGAAAATGTTATAGCCCATGCTCTTGTATTACATGACCCCTTTTTTTGGGCCACTGAGAGCACAGTCGTTCTTATTGATTTTATGCGTTCTACACATCACATTTGGTTTGATCTGATAACTCCTTTCTTCCTGGTACCAATAGATATACTATTTCTCACTGGATCATGGCCTTGGTGAAATCCTATACAGATTTCCAAGAGGCTTTAGGTGGAATGTTGTAAATCAGAAGCCTAGATTAACAGCCACATAACCTGATGCGAAGATTGCGCAAACATATATACGTTTGACCACCTTCACCAATGATGTTAAGTAACAACAAATCTAACCGCAAGTATGTTCGATGTATGTGAAACAGTGGGTGCAATGCTATTTACTGAGGCGAGGGTGCCTCCAAGCATCCATCAGTGCTAGGTTGCCAATTCCCTGGAGGCGGGCTAACAGGACCCATATGGGTTACTTGGTTGTGAATGGATTTGTCCATTGTGGGGTCTAGTATAGAAGTACAATCGCCACCCTGTATCAAAAGCTCTTCCATGATTTTTTTAAAACCTGGCAAATATATCCTAAAACAATGTGTTTTGACACTTGTTGGCATACTAAAATAATCGCCAGTTAATGACCCTAAATCTTGCCCATCACCCATACCATCCTGCCCTATTGACGATTGTACTGTTCGAATATGCAGAGGTTTACGGTGGCACCCACTATGATCGCAGTCTCCTAATTGGTTGTTTGCAATGAATGGAACTCTATGGGCAATTTCCTTGAGCCTATGTCTGTCCCTCCAGAGGAGGTCAGTTTCTTGAAGCAATGCCATGTTTACCTCCATCTCATCCAACCTACAAATTAGGATGTTATGCTCCTCCACCGAGCTGTAATCCGCCCATTAATTGTTACAATTCTTAGGTATATCATTTTTGTAGTGCTTGCAATCCCAGATGTGAAACTGTTAACTATGCCGAGCTAGTGAAACCCCCATCATTCATTGGTGTCAGCCCATGGTCTTAATCATATAATGGATGTGGTAATTGTGTGCGCATACATTCTATACTTGAATTTATCTCAAATGTAGGTTCACTTCTGGTGCATCCATGAAAGGACATCAGTTTGAACCACCAAATTGACCCCGAGCAACACCGATTAGGAATTCAAACCCAAACAAAATGTTTCCACTCCTCTGGAAAACATGGCTCATAATTTGTTTTAGTTTAATTTTTTTCATGATTTACTTAAATGATGCATCTAAACTTTTTCTTTCATTTCAATGGATTTCATGTGATAGGAACCATTCCCTTATTCCCAAATGCAGTTTGAGGTTATAAACTGTTTCCTCTCATTGAAACAATTATTTTTTACACTTCTGAAAACTTAACCAGAAAAACACAACATAAGTATTAGTCATCACCCCATCCATCCATCAAGTACATGTGAAAAACAGTATTTTACAATCCCTGCAAATCTGACTCATCAGTGCAGTTCTTTCCCCCTGCTCCTTTCTCTTTCCCCTTCATAGCATCCCCAAGTAGCCTTGTAATGACAAAGGCCGCTTTTTCATTATTTCCACATCCAACACACATTAATTGATTCCAAAAGCAACTTAAATCTTGAGCTTCATTTAACCCATGTATTTAAACTGTTTTCAATAATTTCATCCATTTGATTTCTGAGCAAATCAGGATTTATTTGAAGTTTCCTTCCCTTTTACTAACTGTCACTAGTTCAAGTACCCGAAATTTAATTTTTGAGAATTTACGTCCTGTCTTCCCAAAATGTCTTGCTACAGGCGATTTTCCATTTTTTGTAAAGGAATGTTAGAGTTATGTACACTCCAATGATGATTTTGCGCGTCCTGTTATTGTAGCAACAGCCACAAGGCTATTAAGGGCCATATGTACAAAGAAGTTTTGCGATGGCAAACTGCTCAATCGGGCCGTTTCCTACCACAAAAATACTTTTACACATGTCTAAAGCACAATTTGCGATTCGGCAAAATGTTACCGAATCACAATTTGTTTTTGAAATTTGCTATTTGAAAGGTCCGTGTTTTGGTAGTCCTTTCTAAAGGCCATATGTACGAAGCATTTTCCAGACGCAAATGGGCTGAATTGCAGAATCAGCCCGTTTCCAACAGGAAAAAATACTTTTAGGAATGTACAAAGCCCAAGTTTTGAGATTCGGTATTTGGAAGGGACGTGTTTAGGGCATCCTTTCCAAATACCGAATCGCATTAGCAAGTACAAATATTTTGTGACCGAAATACGGTCGCAAAACATTCACACTTTACCACCAACTTAAAGTTGGTGGTATTGCATTAGCAAATTGGAAGAGGTCCCTATGGGACCCCTTCCCCGTTGAGAAAGGAAATTTTTATTGTAAAAACAGACAGCAGTCCCACGGACCACTGCCTATTTTTAATAAATCAAACTTCAAAGCTTCCCTTCTTTCATTTTAAAGACATCCCATTTTTCTTTAAGGAAAATGGGGAGGGGCGTGGCTTCGCTGAGCAGCGAAATGGCCGCGCGCTATGGCGGCTCCGCCGGCCGAGCTAAATTAATCCTTTAAAAATCCGTCATCACTGCCTTGAGTGGGAGCTTGCTGTTGTCTCAGTGTTAGGTAAACAAGGCGACATCACTGGACAACAATAGCGAATGAATCCAGAGCAAGCGGAGAAGACGACGCATCCGCGGCCTGCGCGCGCCTGTAAACTGAGACGCCGGGACCTCGGGTAAACTCGCGACCCCGAGTGGCGGCTGGGTGGCGCGGCCGTGTAAGAGCAGTGACGGGGTGCCTGCGAATGTTCGAGATGCCGGCGCCAGATGCCGTTTGAAAGCTGCAGGCGAGAGGCAGAGGAGACTCCGGTACACAAGCCTGGAGGTAGGCTGCACGTCGCGTCCCAGAGGGGGCGAGGGCTGCCGGCGACGCTGGTGTGGATGTGGGACCCAAGGAAACACCCTGCAACTGCAGCGTGGGAGCATTGGAGGCAGGCTACACAGGTCGGCACAAGTGTGGGGGGTGCATGGAAACCGCCCCCCGCTGTAGCGGCATGGAGCGGTACTGTCCTCGAGTGGCGGTGATTGCGAGAGGGGGCCATCGCCGGGCGACCAAAACATAGTTAGGCGACGCACGAAGTGGCCTGATTTCCGAAGACTGCTGCATTAACTGTGGGCTGGAATTGGTAAGCCCAGGGGAAGCACTGTGGGGTACCGACTGTTTGCGGACACGGCGGAGACCATTAGGTGATGCCGCGGTAGAAGACTGGCATGGTCTAAGGAGGCTGGCGCACAGAATCGGGGCTGCGGTTCTCAAGTCATTTAGTGCACAGGATACGCAGTTCACAATTTAAAGCACTCTCCACAAGGGGCTGCGGTGGAGGTGGTCGTCGCGGATGCTGACTAGGAGCCGCTCCGCTCTTGAATTGGTGTGTGTAGCGGCTCACCAGCAGTGCGGGCGCTAGGACTTCTGAGGCCTGATACCCCTGCGAAGCGCTTCCGGGAGCCCTGGCGCGAGGAAGGGACAGCCCCTGATGCAGGCTAGCGTCGCTGGTCATTGCCTGTAATGGCTCGGTAGTGCCGAGGGGGACCTTGCCGGACGGTTCAGTGAAGCGCTGGCAGTGGGGAGTGTTGCGTAAGGCACAGTGGAGACGACCTGCGAGCGCCCTATAGGGTTGCTGCAACGGAGAGGTGCATACTAGCCCTGCGGATCTACAGAAGGGGTGGCCGTAGAAGGTGTCCTTCGCAGCTGAGCATTGATTCTTTGAGGAGGTGATCGGACGCTGGCGCGCAGTGCCACACACCTGGCAACGGCATCCTCGGCGGACGGGCAGCTTGCTTGCGGCAGTTAACTTTGTGAGGTGCCAAGAATTGGCCGAAATGGGGAAACCGGATACGAGGCAGCCCAGGCTCACTTTTGACAAGAAAGCCACCAAAACGTCTGACGGTGAGACTAGTCAGCAGAGTCAGGTGGAGGAGGGTGCCGCCTCGGTGCCGCCAGCTGAGGACATTTGATCCATGTTTAAGGACCTCAAGGCAAGTCTTCAAGGTTTTGACTCCAAAATGGACTCCCTCGTAGAGCGAATGGACCGGATAACACAGAGGATGGACAAGCAAGAAGGTCGAATGGGGGTATTGGAAACTAGAGTCACAGACACGGAAGAGGGGCAGACGGAAATAGACAAAAAACTACCTGAAATGGATGGAGTACTTCAGGTAATCAAGTCAAAGAATGAGGATTTAGAAGCTAGATCATGGAGAAACAACGTACGAATTACTGGCATATCAGAAACAACAAACACCTAGAACATGGAACGATACGTAGAGGCCATGTTGAAAGAGCTTTTTGACCCTACTTTATCCCCCATGTTCTTAATTGAGCGGGCTCACAGAACATTAGGCCCTAGGCCGAGACCGGGTGCACCGCCGAGACCTATCCTGGGGAATGGGGGGGAGTCACAACCTGATTGGGGGGTTGGTGTGGGAGGGAAAGGGGGGAGCGGGAAAGTTATTTTTTGGGTATCTGCTAAGTGACAAAACAACACTCAGAGGTCGATGTTGGTTGCCAAGAGAGGTAAAGATTGGAGATGGATACTGCCTGGATGTTGGTACTTATAGCACTAGGCTGCAGGTACTTTGCGGGGTGGATCCGGGAGGCTCGTTGTCTATTGTAGGTTGTTGGTGCGCTTGGTCTTTGATGCAATGATGTCACATCTAAAATGTATTACTTGGAATGTTAGGGGTTTGAATGATCGCCGGAAGGCGAGACTGGTTCTTTCATATCTCGCTAGACACGGAGTGGACATATGTCTGCTGCAAGAAACACATCTGACGGACAGCACTGAGGGTAGGCTTCGACACAAAAGATGGGGGGAGGTTGTGGCCGGGGGATACTCGAACTATTCGCGGGGAGTAGCTGTACTTCTGCGCAGGGGTTTGCACTGGCGCACACATTGCACAGTGATAGATAGGGAAGGATGGTACATCCTGCTGCAGGTACACTGTACAACACACCCACATTGATTATAAACACCTATGGCCCCAATACTGATGACCCAGACTTTTTCCAGCGTATCGGGCACATGATGCAGACATTTAATAACACTTCGGTCATATGGGGGGGCGACTTCAATGCGGTCCTCTCGGACACAGCCGACAGGCAGGGTGCACCACGTGAACACCACCCGAGAGCAGCGGCGCTGTTACACGATATTATTGCTGAAATGCACTTAGTAGACTCTCGGAAAGTGTTATACCCCACACTTAGAGAGGGCACATGTGTGACACACTATCACAGCACCTGGTCGAGGTTAGACTTCTGGTTGTTGTCAAGGGATATGCACATTTGGGTGACGGAGGTTGAGCATCTCCTGCATACATTCCCAGACCATGCACCTGTACAGATGACACTTAAAGTACCAGGTCCATATATACCTCCGTTCAGTTGGAGATTTCCTTCTGGGGCATTGCAGGACCAAGTTTTTAGAGAAGAGTTGCGAGGGAAGATAGAAGATTACTTCATACTAAATGAGGGCACAGTTGACTCCCCTGGCACTGTATGGGAAGCATTCAAAGCTGTAATAAGAGGTGACTGTATAGCACACGAAACTGGGGTACTTAAAGACATACGTAATACACTGCGGAGACTGGAGCTGGAGATTGGAGATCTGGAGCGAACGCAGGCCTGCACCTCAACTCCCACTGGTATGGCGCAGCTCCGGTCTAAAATGTCAGAATATCAGAATATGTTTAGCCCCTTATTTATTAAGCAAATACAGCTGCTTTACACGGATCCTATGGCACGGGTACGAATAAATGGGCAGATGTCGGCACCCTTCGCCATAACCAGGGGAACGAGACAGGGCTGCCCTCTGTCGCCGCTGTAGTTCTTAATCGCCACGGAACCTCTGGCGGCTAGGCTTTGCCAACACCACGCGCAAAGAAGCATTGGGTTCACGTCCAGAGGACTGCTGATCACAATGTATGCTGATGACATGATCATATACCTCACAAACCCCAGAGCCAATTTTGCAGAAGTCATGCGAGAGATTGTGCGTTATGGTGGCCTCACAGGTATACAGGCGAACTGGTCCAAGTCCGTGATATTTTTGCTCACTGACAGCACTACCCAGTTCGACACGGAATATCCGATACAGTGGGCAAGTGAAGAAGTCAAATATTTAGGAATATGGGTGAGCAGATCGGTGCAGGACATATGGCTGGTAAACTATGGGAGAGTGATGGGCTGGATAGAGTGCAAAATACAGAAATGGAAGCACCTCCCATTGTCATTAATGGGGCGAATAGCCATCATTAAAATGGTGATTTTACCTAAGCTTCTATATTTGTTCGTGAACATTCCAATGCCGCTAAACACACACTTCTTCAGAAAGCTGAAATCCCACGTCCTTGACCTGGTATGGGCGGGTAAGCAGCCGAGGGCATCCTGGAAGCTGTTGACACTACCCTTTGCTCAGGGAGGTCTGGGGGCCCCCGATTTCAAACTATATGCCTACAGTACCCAGGTGCAATATTTTCGCAGCACCCCACGCCCTTCCAAACCCATGTAGCGATAGAAATAGATAGGGTAGCTCCCATTCCGCTGAACACGGTGGTATATCAGCTTTATAAAAGACCTCATTTAGAAATTGATGCAGTAGAGGCATTGAGGTGGGCATGGAGAGGGATAGCCAAGAGGGCCAATCTTGAGGAATTCTATGCACCTTCTATCCCATTGGGGGGAAACCCGCTCCTAACTCCACTAGTAGACAAAGCAGTTACGCGTCGAGCCACGGCACATGCATTGGTGAAGGGTGAAGACCTTTATCCAGACAATACATTCCTTACGTTACAACAGATGTGTAATGCCCAGGTGCCCACGGCATCAGACACATTACTGTATTATCAGCTTAGAGCCGCATGCCGCGCTAGATACGTGTCATTCCCGCAAGCGCCGCCTGCACTACCTGCGCTTGAGAATGTGTTGGCTAATCCATCTCCTCGCAAACTAATTACACGTATATATAGTATAACGCAAAAAGAGTCGCCGATAATGGTGTGCACGGCCAGGGTGGAGTGGGAGAAAGACTCAGGTATTGACATCACGGATAAACAGTGGCAGTACTGCTGCTCACAGCTAGAACACCTATCCCCCAATTATAGATTGCGGCTAATCCACTTTAACTTCTTGCATAGATTATATCGTACACCTTCCCAGCTGCACCGTATGGGCATATGCCCGGACACGAACTGTTGGAGGTGTGGGGCTCCTGGAGCCACATTTTCACACTTGCCATGGGACTGCGGTCCGATAGGGAGGTACTGGGAGGAAGTGTTTGGGCATATTCGACAAATCACGAAACATTGGATACCAGCCACTCCGCTGACGGCGCTTCTAGGTTTTGTATTCGAGGTCCCAAAAAACTCTCGTAAGCTTACGGCCATGCTGTTGTTGCTGGCAAAGAGGCAGGTGGCAATCCACTGGAAGAAAAAACAGGCCCCTACAGTAACAGCATGGGTAAATACTGTGGTCTATTGTAAAGACCAGCTGTCGCACTATTGGGAGTTAATGCCCAGCAGATCTAGGCCGGCAGATATTTGGAAACCAGTTGTGGCCTGGCTGGAGGCGGGGGGTTCAGACCTACAAAGGGGATAAGGGGAGAGGCACTTGCGGTATCGCAATAAAAGGGGATCATGGATTGACTCCTGCGGGGTGTATTGAACATAGGGAGTTGCAAGGTGAGAACGTTTTTCAGGTCAGAGGCATTTGGGTGAATATGGGGGCTCGTTGGATCGGGACATTTCTGTGGACCACACGACATGCTGAGTGATATCATAGATATGTAGGGCAAGGCAGAAGGGGTGGGGGGAGGGGAGAGCAGTTGTTTTGTTTAGATTTACTAAGTATGACCATGCGTTATCAGCAAATTTTTTTGTTCAAAGAAAACAAACTTCTAAAGTAGAAGTTTCACTGTACATGGGAGCCTGTTAATTTTCCTGCTTGTTTCTGCCATTCCGCACATGGCATACAAGGGCAGGGAAAATGAGTGAAAAGGGCAGGACAAACGTCACTGTGAACCTGGAATCCTGTGACGGATTGATATGTGGTGCAGCGGCCAGGGCTGCTGACTCTGGAGTGCGGAGAGCACGGTTCGGTTGCGTGGTAGCTGAGATCAGCATCATGTGACTCTGTGCAATAGCTCACTTACTCTCCCCGTCGGCCACCAGTGCCTTGAAACCTCAAAGGGTGATATGTTCGCGCTTTACTCGTAAGGATTATTATTGATCACTGAGTCAGGCTTTACCATCAGTGGTGGCTCATTCAACAGTGACCCACTGGTTCCCAGACCCTAAGCAGAGCGGGGAGGACGTTGGGTTGGCAGGAAGAGGGAACCGCTGGTCTCCCTTCTACTCCGCCAAACGCTAAATGACACCCGTAGTATTTTGCCAATTACGAGATGATATACCAAATCTCAGAACATAGATGCAATTGGCACAATTTAAACAGGTGTACATACTCTTTTTTCTTGTTTGCAAATGTTGTTTGTTGATCCCAAGCTTCTTCAATTGTTCTTACTACTTTTATTCCTAATGTCTTTTCTTTCTGATAGGAAATTAATCTAAAAATGTTGATAAGAAATTAAACAACCTCTTTAATTCTTCATCATATTCAATTAATCTCCCATTTTTTCTTAATCATTCTTTTTAATTTGATGTTCCTATCAAGAGAATTTCACAACACAGGTCTTCTTTCCTAATTTTATCTTTGCTTTATGTTTCAACAGGTTTTTTAATAGCATTTGCAATTTTGGGCCTGATTTATAGATCTGCAGACAAATTAAGTTGCCATAGAAAAGTATTTTACACCCGCAATGGCGAGGGTACTCAACCCCCCAAATTTAGAGATGTTCGCTGGCCCAGCAGACATCTCTTACATTAGCCGGAACCATCTTCCCAGTGTTTCCTGTTAATGCATCAAATGCCAAACTTATTTCTATTTTCAAAATACAAAATACCAAAGTGGGATTTAGATTTAGAAAATTATAGAAAATCAATGATCCTCTTGCCATGGGAGATTCCTCCCATGGCGTGGAGGTTATTTTTGCTGTTTTCAATGCATTTTACTGCCAGATTTTACCTGGCGGTGACGACAGTGAAAACTTGCCATTAGTCTGCCCACTCAAAATAGGGAGGGTGGACAAATGGCAAACCCTCCAATGGTCTTTACTCTTTCGTCCATGTATGCCGGCGGTAGGGGAAACAGCGTTTACATCGCATTTGCTACAACGCATGCGATAACAACGCGGTAACACGGTCGATACAACGACCGCGTTGTTACAACGCAAGCCATTACATCCCAAGTCGTTTCTACGACTTGCTGTAGGGGGCGCGCTGAACTAAGGAATAGTATAATTTACTATTCCAACACCTTCCCTACTGTTGCACACGCTGGACTTGGAATAGTAAATTATACTATTCCTAAGTCCAGTGCGCCCCATACAGCAAGTCGTAGAAACGACTTACGATGTAATGGCTTTTGTTGTAACAACGCAGTCTTTGTAATCACATGCGTGGTAGCGTGTGCGATGTAACATTGCATATTCCGGAAGTAGAGACAAGGTAGTCACTGCTGTCGATATACTGAAGGTCTGCATGGCTCTAAATAAGGTGGGCAGGCCCTCAGTTTGGCAGAGAGGGTACTCTCCATCGCCGTTGCAACAGAGTATCTGCTCCGCCAAACTCCAAATCTGGCTCTTTGTCTTCAGCTCTGTGGGATGCTTATTCTTTATAGCCTCTTTCCTGAAGTGTTGATTTATTTTATTTATTTTACATTTATTCATTCTGATACCTCAGGAATTATTTGTTTTTGTTTGGTCTTCATCATTTGGTTGCAAGTCAAGTGTTTTTAAGTTGCTCAGGAAGAAAACCTCTATTCCAGACTGTGGGTTTGTGAAAACACTTCTAATACATTTTAACATCAAGAAATATAATTTCTTTTTCCTGTACATCGTGTGTAAATTGAATTCTTACGCAAAAAACAATTATAGCCTTCTTTCACGGTTGCAAAAAGAAATCTACATATTGTGCCTATGGCTAGAATATGGAATCCATACCCACCACAATTGGGCATAAAGAAGGATCCTCCATATTATTATGCAGTTTAGGAGTCACATAAATAATTGGTTCCTCTAGGAATTCTTTTATCAAATACATTTTTATTTTCATCTGCTATACAACCTAGTTCTTTTGCATTTTCAATAGCTTGTTTTATAATCATTTCACATGCATTAGTAGGATACCTGCAAAGTAAGAAACACGTCATATATTCTCAAAAGTAAGTTAAACTTTTTTTCATAGTTTCTATCACTACGGCTATGACATACTATTCTTCAGAAGTTCGATTACATTTCTTTCTGCTCTCAAATATTAGAAATTTTTCATTTCATTCAACAAGGATCGCTCAAAACAAATGATTGTTTTATTTGTAACCAGGCTAAACCCTCAATTTAATTTAATTTTGAATCCTCTTAATTCAGGTGACGTTCCTTCGGACATTCCTCTTGCGAAAAAAGGACCATTACTCTCCATTTTCTAATTCATTTAACACTGAAATGCATTGAGGAGTTAAATAGAGATTTTAAATACATGTCGTTACTTGAAAGAAGCCACAAAAATGAATTCTGCTTAAGTTTAGATGTTAATGGGTGTTATGAAAAAAATTAATTTGAAAAATTAAGTGACATATTTTTTGACAAAAAGTGCAGAATTATCTTATGGAAAGGAGTTCCTAATCTTACCTGTTTGTAGTCAAATTGGGAGTTCAAGATTTTGGGGACACGGAAAGGCAGCGTGTACATACATTGTGTGATGTTTCAGGTACACATAACAACTTGACATGAATATGATCACTATCTTATGCAGCACGCACAGATGGTGTGCAGTGGACCCCACCAGTCACTAGTCTGCTTCTAGACCACACAACCCCCTCCCCACACACATACGCAACCAGCAATCTTCATACCTTTCTCACACACATAGAGCCCAGAATTACAGAGACTGATAAACGTCTTCCTGGAGAGAGAGGTAGGGAAATCACCCAACAGGGGTTTAGGTAAACCACAGTCAGTCACTAAATAGCCTGGATAGAGAGGGGATAGTCATTCTCACTCAGAAATGGCGCACACTTTGAGTATCCTCTGGCATTAGAAAATAGTGTGGCTAAAGGCAAAAAACGGATTGATATTGACACCTCAATGGGCTTGCATGATTATGAAGCTCAAAGGTGGAAAAACAGAGGAGTGCCCAGGAAGACATACATGGGAATGGTGACATCGTTTTCCAAAATCATACAAAGGACTTTCCTTCCAACACAAAGCTTGAGCAATGTCATGGAACACAGCAATACAGAAACCCTATCATTTCAGGTTTGGATGCTTTCTTGCATTGTCTAAGATCATTTCCATAACCCTCCAGAGTTGTGTCTGGCACAAATCCCTATCACTTGGTGAGAGGTCAGTTATTGCTTTCTTTTGATCTGAATAAGCACATCTCTAGACTTTGAAAACATTTTATTTATTTATTTCTATGTATGGTTTTTATGAAGTGTGAAAAACACTTGGCGGTACCGGAGAAATACAAATCTCAGTTTAACAGCTGAAAACGTACAAACAAGCCAGATCCTATTCAACGATAAAACTGTTCTTGATTAGTTTCCTTGATTTCGTTAATTATATTTTGGTTTTAATTTAGGATGGAAGGGGGTTACACAGTTTTGCAGCAGCTACTGAGAAAGATCTGCCTTCCAGCAATGATCTGTGAAATCTAGCTACAGTTACCATTGGCCTGTTTCAATCTCAGATTGCATGTAAGAGAGTAAAAAGAGAAACACTGTGTTAGAGGGCTATATTTTCCCTTGAACAATGCTTTGTAAGATGTTGCCGAACTGGCAGCCAGCGGAGTTTAGAGAGTGCTCGTGAGAATGAGTTGAATTTGCCGGTGTTTAATGGCAGTGTGGCTGCTGCATTTTGAACCATTTGTAACTTTTTAATGAATGTGGTTTAAATTTTCCATTTACAATTTGAACTGTTTGCTGAACTGAAAACATATAATTGATTATGTTCAAAAGCCTCAGTAGGAAAAAGCACATTTTTGTCACTGAGTCTATCTGTTCAGTTTACCACAATGCAGCTTCCATTCTGATATCTGGATCTTGGATTGATGTACAGCCAAAAGAATGATCCAGAAAGCCTGTTTCCAAACAGTAGAATAGCGACAGAGAGCAAGCAAATATTAGGTGAAGAGGGTAAGTACATGTCCGTCCAGTTCCAAGCTGGACACTTGGATGCCCTGGGTTCATATGTTATTCCTCCTAGAGGGATTTTTCCCACCCTATATCTTGTCAGACCCCATTCAAGGGATTGTAGGACAAGCAGGGGCTACTGGGCCTCAACCACGGGACTGAAGTCGTTTGCCTCTGATGTTCTGGGGTCCATCCTACTATGGCTCAGCAAACTGAGCCAGGTGCAACCTCTTCAGCACCTGCTTCTCAGTGGGAGGGATGGCGAGTTGTCTCAGACTTTTGGGGGAGGTAGTGTGGGGTGCTTGAGGACACGACTCAACAATCACATCACAGTGCAATAACTAATAGTGCATCCCGGTGCTTTAGTTTAAAAAAAATACTTAAAGGCATGCTGGAATTGAATACAACACACAATATATTCAAGATACAATTTATTGTTGTGTCCTCCTGCCAATCTGCCATGCGCAGAGCAATTCTCCAAGTGGCGGTGCAGTCCTGAACAGGCTGATTATCGACTGGTGCTGCGGCTATGCACCAGTCGATTTCATCTGGGTGACAAGGCCACACAGCAGCCTAACTCTTTCTTGGCAGTATGGCTTAGAGAAGCTGTGCTTCTTCTCTTCTGGGCACTACAGATTAGTAAAGGCCACTCTGGACTAGAATCACAGCCCTCACTGCGATCGGTGATCTTCAGGTTGAGTGGTCACGGTTCTCACCATGAACCATGGAAAACTGTAATGCATCGACACACAGCTAGTGTGTCGCAATACATTTCTTCTGGAAGCCCCACTAGTTCTGTGGTAACTCTGCACTATGCTCCTTCTGGATGGTCACTCTTCCTGCAGTTTGGCAAGCTCATTCCTTCTCTTAACAGGGAGGCTGGCTTCTAGGCACTTCGGGTCAGGTATATAGCTCTTCCAGGAAGGTGAAGACTCGGGTGATGTCCCTTCAGTGCTATCAGGCAGATGTAGCAGTCCTCTGAGTACTCCGCAGAGCACTCCATTCCTTAGTTATCCACAACTTGGATCTGGAACAACAAGTGGGGTACAGGGGTCCCATTTTTATATAATAACAGCATACAGGAGATGGGTAACCCCTGTCTAAAAGTAAGAATTGGTTTGGGGTGGTTCTCATTTGAAGTGCCCTCTCCAGACTGCCCTCCGTAAACAGCCTTAGTGTAATGCTTCTCACAGATGGGTTATCTCCAGCCTTGAACACCCCAACAGAAGCACAATGAAGTCTGAGCATTCTTCCGCTGGCTGTCATCAGCCAAACTAAAACAGTGATCAGGGAAATATAAAAGGCTGGGTTCTCTTCAACTTGCACAAGAGAGTCTGTTTCCCCGCCCTTTATCACTACTATCCACCAAATTACAGTCCTTCAGGAAGATGAATCAGCAGTCCCAGGCTCAGCAAAAGGACTAATTGAATTTCTAAAGGAGCCGTGTCTCTTTTTTCCTCACTTACATGTCTAGGCCTCCCGCCCTCCAGCTACTGAAATGCTAGCATACACTTCCACCGTCTGGGAAAACAATTTCACCTCCATCCTGTGCAAAAGGACAGGTCAGGCTAACTAAACTGGATCCCGCAGACCCCATGCATGTACCATGCAGGCTACACACAAAAACACATGCAACATACACATGAGATGTCAGTCCTAGGAGGCGCTAGGAAAAGGATACACAAATAGAAGTGGACTTTTACATGAGTGAGCCAGTATGCCTCAACTTCATTGGCACAGATACAAATGTCTGGCCATAACTATGGATGTGAAAAACACGATACACTACCAGCACTGCTCTATGTGCTAAACCAATTGTAGTCCATTGTCTGCCAATGAAGGTGTGATTGGTGTTCTCCTTCAGGTCACAGGACAAATCAAGGAACTCACTCATGTCAAGGGGCAGGCCTAGGCCTCTGTACACTTGCTAGATTAGCATGATTCCAGGGCCAAAATAAAAACCCTGGATAAAAGATACATGAAGTATGGCACTCTGGGCAGGGGAAGACAACTGTACACCATTCAGGGGACATTCCCGCGCCAACATCAGGTATATGCTTATACTGTGTTGTTAGCTCCTGAAACTTGGTCAATAAATTGTCTTTTCAGGGAAACAACTCAGCAGTCTTTGTCTCACTGCTCTTCACACCTTGAACACTCTAGGTGATGTCAGAGATGGACTTAGCCAAGTCACCTCTTGAAAACCTCAGCTGTTTCTCGCTGCTCCTTCATTTTCAGGAGATACGTTCCTAGTGTGGTGATCCAGCTAACACTGTGGATTCCACTGAGGAAAAGTAGTCACAAAAGCCCCAAATGTACCCCAAGGCTCCACCAAGTGCATTATTGTGACAAATGTGGGGTGACACTAATTGACAGAAGCAAGTGTATCAAGTGCCCGCTGAAGGAAAATGCAGCACAAAGACTTCCACCATTTCCACTGTATACCTGTTATGGCCACATGGGTGAAGAGATATATTGCACTTGTGCCCCACAGTCAGAGTTCACTCCCACCATTCAGTACAATGTAAACTTCCTGGACCAACATATACCCTTAAGTGGCAATAGGGGTGAACACATGATCAAGAGAAGGCCCTTCTCAGGTTCAGGGCCGGCAAATATAGCATAGCAAGGAATGTGTGCTACTACCATCAATACCCCCTTGTGCAGGATGAGAGTTTCAAAGGGGTTTGTTGGTAGGCTTATATGATATGGTGATTCTCAGCTGAGCTAATCACCTGTAAAACTCCATTCTTTCTCTCATCTGAGGGTTTACAAAAAAGTCAGGGTTTACAAAAAGGGAGCATCTTGAGTTTCGGACTTCCAGCGCCCCACTCTGCACCATGGCAGCCCCCATGTGTGGAACCACCCCGTCAGCATGGAACAACACCTGGTGGCCCACCGCACTCAGCAGCCCTCTGACCCCCATGGACCACGCCAGAAACCTCGGCATCGTACTCGACTCCTCCCTATCCATAAACAAGCAGGTCAACGCCGTAGAATCCAGCTATTTCAAAACTCTACGCATCCTCCAAAAGACCTTCAAATGGACCCCCCCCTGAGTCAAGGAAGACAGCCACCCACGCACTAATAACCAGCAGATTGGACTAGGGAAATGCCCTCTACGCCGGCATCAACAAGTCTCTACTCGGCAAGCTCCAGACAGAAGATACATAACACCTGAGCCAGACTCGACCTCGGCAACCCCCGACACAAGCACATTAGCCAACACCTACGGAACCTCCACCGGCTCCCAGTCGAGAAGAGAGTCACTTTCATGATACTCACCCACGCCTACAAATGCCTCCACAACACAGGACCCCAATATCTCACCGAGAGAATCGCCTTCAACATACCCAAAAGAAACCTCCGCTCCACAAACCTCGCCTGTGCCGAAATCCAGCGCATCCGCAGAGCCAGAAGAGGGGGAAGAGGTCTTCTCCTACATTACGGCCAAGACCTGGAACGAGCTCCCCATCGGCAAAAGACGTGCCCCCTCCCTGAACACTTTCAGGAAGGCTCGCAAGACCTGGCTCCTCGACTAAACGGAACTGCTGCTCCCCAGCGCCTTAGTTCACCTAAGTTGACATCATTGACAGTGTTGAATGGAAAGAAACAGGGATAGTGCAGACCTGATTGGGCTCTCCAGAATGGGAGTGGGAGATGTTATTCCCCTTACAGACCTACAGCGTGGCTATCAACTGGCGCTCACTAAACATATCAGACGAGGACTAGGCGGAGGCCCTGCCATCCTCTAATTAATTGTTCATGCGGTGAGGTTTTTACGTAGTCCAATTGAAGATCATGCACCTCTCCTTTACATAATGCCCCCGGGACCTGGCCGAACCAGGGGCCGATTAGTAATGAAGCGCTGAGTACGGTCTTTGTTTTTTAATTTTCGGCAAGATTCGCAAATCCAGCTTGACTCCAGCCAAAAATGTAAAATCAAAATGCTTTTTTTGGCCTTGCGGGGTCCCTGTGGGAGCCCCCTCAACCACCCCCCCCCCCACCCCCCATAAGAGGCCTAGGGCGTCAGGGTGTTTCTTCCCTGCCCCCTTTTCTTTTTTTAAAACTATTTTTCTGTGACTAGGTTCAAGCTGGTTCATTAAATGGCTGCCAACACTACTTTGTTTGAAGTGTTGGCAGCCAATCGGATCTCAGCACGAGATTGGGGGTGGGTCATGGATCCTCCATATCCCTATATATACAAATGTTGACTTTCTTTAATATTTAAAAAGGTACTAATCAGATTAAAACAAATCACCAAAAGCGCGCTTTCTGGGCCAACAGCTACCTTTGTGCCAAATTTGGTGTAATTATGTTCAGCAGTTCGTCCTGTAGCCTTGTCTAAAGTTCCTATGTAAATTAACATAGGGAAACGTGTCTTGGAACCTCCCCTTTTTCTTGACGGATCACCCCAAAACTTTCAAGACAGCAGCTGAATTGAGTGCAAACTAGTTTTTGAAAATTTCTCAAGGATTTCTCTCATCCATCTATCCTTTCAATCCTTCACTCATCTATTCATCCATTTGTCCATCTACCCTCCCTTTCACTCACTCATCCATGCTTACATCCACCCTTTCACTCATCCGTCCATCCATTCACCCTTGCACTTATCAATTCATCAATCCATCCATCATTTCACTCTTCCATCCACCCACTCACTCATCTTCCACCTTTTCACTCATCCATCCTTTCACTCATCCATCCTTTCACTCATCCATCCACCCTTTTACCCACCCAGCTACCCTTCCACCCATACATTCAGCTATTTACCTTTTCTCTCATCCATCCTTCCACTCACTCATCAATCCATCCATCCTCTCTCATTATCCATCTATTCAATCTTTCATTCATCCATTCATCCTTTCAATAATTCATCCAGCCATCCACCCATCCCTTCACTTACTCACTCACCGAACTTTTCAAATTATTTTTGATCTGAGTCTTTTTGAGAAGAGGCCCATCAAGAACTTCACCCTCGCTACAGGAGCCATTCCAGGACTGGGACAGTAGCCACCCAGGGCAGAGACAGGATCCACCACGGGGGGACAGGAGCCACCACATGGGGGACAGGAGCCATCACTGGGCGGGCAGGAGCCATCACAGGAGGGGGAACAGGATACACCAGGGTGGGCACAGGGGTGGGCATGCAGTATTCTAGTATCATCTTGGTCTCTTCCAGGGTGGTATAGGGCTCCTCACCCCCTCCTGGACAAGGACAACGAAAAGACAGGCTCTCTTTCCAAAATTTTAGTTTTGCCATCCCCCACTGTGTTGTACAGTACTTAAAGGAGATACTCCAAGAAAACTGATTTAACTGATTGTCCTCCATACTTAATCAGTGTGGGTGCGATTGTGCCATTTCTTTTTATTAAATTACATTATAGACTGCATGTTTGAAGAACCGAGGTTTGCTTACAATTTAGTGTCGCGCATTTGGCCACGAACAGAGCAAGCGGACGGGAGTGTTCCCAGCGCTTGGTCCACGATAATTAGTAAACAATTTTGTGAACAAGGGCTGCGCTGTGCTGATATCCGCCGAAAATCTGGAACGCGGACGAGGTGAGAAAGTGCTGCCCTAATGTGAATCATGAAGACCTGCTCTCTCGGTGGGTGAGCTTTCTCCGCGTCACGTACCTGTGTACCTGCGAATCTTAGATCTCTGGAGTTTCATTTGTCAACGTTGAAGTTTAACCCTTTGTGACCTGACCTGACCTGCTAACGTTGCAACGGCAACAGCTTCGCTCCTTTCTAGCTGCAAGCGCCGTGAGGAGCACGGTATCCTTCTCCCTCTCTGTACGATCTATACCGCACCGTGAGGGCTACGGCTGCAGCAGGGAACTATGTCTTCCAGCCGCCCCAGCGACGCTATCGACGCCCATGGAGCGAAAGGAACGCCTCCTGCCTCGCGGGGCGTGTGCGGGTGGCATCGGGAGAAAAGCCGGGACAGGTGCAGGACCGTTTTAGGCCTGGCTAGACCTCCCCTCTAAGAAGTGAGGTGAGGTGAGTGTATAATTTAACCATGGGGAAACGTTCCGCGATCACATCTGCCCAGGGTTCCAGAAGTTCTTCCATCATTTCGTCTTCCTTTGAAAGCATGCTTGAAAATGCTTTCATGTTGGTCACATCCGAAATTGAAAATACTGAACGGAGATTATCCTTGGGCCAAACAGCATCGTCTCTACATATGCCTGGTGATCCCGAGAATGATGACCTTACAACCCCTGTGCCGTTGACACCAAGTATAACAATTGTCAATCCCACCCATCATGAGAATCTATCTGTGGCCTCGGGGATTGATAAGAACATTATTGATTCTGTTGATATTGCAGACTCCCAGCAGGTAACTGAAGTTGACCCTAGCACCACTAACCCGGCCCAAAACCTAAAGACCGCCGGGGAGAAAAGGAAGAGAGGCCATATCAAAATGCCTATTAGTAAGAGGAAACAACCCCCTCGCAATAATAAAACCCAACCAACCCCTCAGAGCATGTGGTTACGAGGAAAAACCACAGCAAGTGGGGGGTTAGACAACCAGATGGTCTAACTAATAGTACTGTTGATTTGACCACAACTATAGCAGAATCTAACTCTATGTGTACACAAACTGAGCCAACATCTGTAAATGGCACGCTAGGAAGGTCAAATGAGAACCTAATTGACACTATAGTGGATTCCACTTTTAGGCAATTGAAAAGTCTAATGGATAAACAGTTTAATCATATTTTTAAACGTCTGGACAGATTGGAAAGCCTGGTGAAGAAAGAAGATACCAAAAGGAAAGGGACTATCATTATTGATCAAATTAGGGGTGAACGGCTATTGAAAGATATGGAGGCAATCAACAAAGGCATTGTAGGGGGAAGAGGCAAATGTATTATACCTGGTGTAGATAATATATGTGAAAAGTGCGATGGTAAGAAGAGCTTGCCTTGCAATTCCATGCTTAGCACTTCGGTTAGTACATTGCCCTTGTCAAAAGCACCTGTGGTAAATAAATCTCCTTGTTACACCTCACTGCCAATAGTAGCCCTTCCTACCCCACCTGCGACAGCACCCACAAAATCAACGCCATACCCAAATAATGAGCCTATTCTTGTTACTCGGGCTAAAAAACATGCCGATGCTGTACTCAGTCTGCCGCCAGAAGCATGTCCTTATGTTTTAGTTTTAGCTCGAGTACCCCCCCCTGTATGAAGACCAAAGTGAGTCTTGGGATCAACTCAAGAATAAGTGTATTGATTGGCTATCTAGGTATAAGGGGATGGGTATGGAGATTGCCAACGAAATCCTGATGGTGCGACGGGTGGGATGGGTAGGACCCTCGACTAAAAATATTATGGGCGACTGTATAGTTGTGAATTTTAGGTACCCTTCTTTGGTGACAGGTATATTAAAATGTAACATCAACCACTTTAGTACTCCAACGGCTATAATTTCACTACCACTTGGCTTTTTTTACAGACCACCTCAAAGAATCCACCATTCAGCCATTTCGATATATCCTGTGCATAACCGGTTCGCTGCCCTGTCTGACTTAGAGGGACAGGACTGACTACCGAGCGAATCTTAGAATATTGTAGTACAGTCCCGGGATGCACTAATGGTTAACCAAGCCACGATTAAATCCAGCCCTATCGGGAATTTTCAAATGGCCCGCCCGGTAGAACTGTTGCCTTTTTGCCCTGTCACCAGTGAATCCATGTCTTCTGATCAACATCTAAAAATACTAAGCTGGAATATCGCTGGTCTAAAATCAAAAATGAATATAGTAGAGTGGACCAACATGGTTAGCAGTTTTGATGTTTTGATGTTTCAGGAGACATGGAGTACTAGTAGTTTGCTTCTTGAGGGTTTTGTTTGCTACAACAGTACTGCCCTTAGCCCTGAAGTTGGCCGACCTAGCGGGGGATTATCCACATGGATAAAGATCACTGCAGGAAGCAATACCAAACCCTTGGCAACAAATGATAGTCACTTTCAGGCCACACTCTATTCGAATGGGATCACGTTATGTTTTATACATTTTTATAATAATGATTTTAGATCACTGCCAAATAGGAATTTTATCACCTTATTTGATTTTATTGATAATATGTTAGAAGGAAAAAGGTTTGGCAAATTTTACGGAATTTGTTTGGGGGGTGATTTTAATGCGCATTTGCACAAAAGAATGGATAATATTACAGTTACACCTGTCCCGGTAATTCCGTGTAAAAGAGGGGAAGAATTGTATAATCATCTATCGTCTAGGAATTTAAACAACGTTATGGAGAAAGTTGGTTGTAAGTCTGATAAAGGCCCATTGCCTACCTTTAGAGGTCGCGTCTGTTCATCGACCATTGATTATGTTTTTATATCATCATCCCTTGAGAACCGTTTAGTCAAGGCTGAAGTTTTATGCACTAGCTATAGTGACCACAACCCAATTTTGACAACTATCAGATGTGTCTAAATTTATTAAATGGAAAGAAATAGGGGCAAAGAATCTGGTTGCATCCACTGACAAACTTAAAGTAATCTGGAAGGGCATAGATCATAAGGCCCTATTTGCACGAATTATAAAATCCTATCCCTTACTTGTGGAAACTTGCTTGTCTAGCGGATGCCCTGATACAGAGATCATTCAGGCCTTTACTGGGTTATGTGTTGGCATCAAACAGGAAATTTCTAAACCTGTTAGGAAACAAAGTAAGAACCCTAGATGGTTTAAAGGGGTTTGTTCACGGGCAAACCGTGACCTTCGCGAGGAATTAGTCAAAAAACCCAGGGACACGACTTTGGTTAAAGCCTTGAGAGGACGTTATAAGAAAGTAATCAAATTGCGTACTGAGGAGATATTGAAGGAGAGGTGGGACTCCCTTGTACGCACTGCTGCACTTAAAGATGTAACTAGGTTTTGGGATGGGGTGAAAGCTATGAGGTCCATGAGATCCAATGTAACCCCTATTAATTGTAACATACCTAGTAAGACATGGGAGGAGCATTTTGCAAGAATATACACAGCCCCAGCAACAACTACTGACTTTCTTCGTCCAGCTAATAAGGTTGTTATATCTATAACCGAAGTTGAAGATGCCATAAATCAAAGTGTAGGGAATAAAGCCCCAGGCCCCGATGGGTTATCAATCGACCTTATTAAATCTGAACCCGATTTCTGGTACCATTTACTTTGCAATGTTTTTAATAATCTGTCCAACACTACAATTCCGAAAACCTGGTCAACCAGTATCATCGTGCCCATCTTTAAGAAGGACGATAGATCCAATCCTAGTTGCTACCGTCCTATATCTTTAATAGATAATACACTGAAGATTTTGGGCAGAGTGATTTTTAATAAAATCAGGAATTGGGCAGAGGATAACCAAATTTTAAATTCTTGTCAGCTGGGATTTAGAAGCAATGTGGGAACCGTAGAACAGTGTCTGAATTTAAATCTTATATTAGGCAAATACACCATCGCCAAAAAAGTCCCTTTGTATTTGGGTTTTATGGACTTATCGTCAGCCTTTGATTTTGTCAATCGATCAAGATTATGGGAGATTCTTTTAAATTACGGGCTGGATAAGACACTTGTTTATTTTTTGGCACATTTGAATAGAGACCTAAAAGCTCGGGTAAGGATAAATAATGAAGGAGAGGTCTCCGGGGATATTTTAATTGGTAGGGGGGTCAGACAAGGTTGTGTCTTGGCCCCCCTACTTTTTATCCTTTATATAAATGAATTAAATGAATCCCTGTCTAAATATACATGCGATGTACCGAAAATTAACGGCAAACTATTCCCCGTACTTTTATATGCGGATGATGCGGTCCTGATGGGCCGCACACCTAAAGCACTCCGCTTTTTAATCATGGGTTTTGTTTCTTTTATGGCAGATTTGGATTTGTGTACCAATTTAAAAAAATCATATATTATGTCTTGCGGGCCCAAAAAACATTGTATTGATCATGTAGTATCAGGAGACAATGTTCTAAAAAGCACTGGCACTTTTCCGTACCTGGGTTTAGTTTTTTCAGATTCTGGATCTAGGTCATGGTCATGGATCATGGTCAGCACATGTAGCTCATGGTAGAAACAAACTCGGTAAGGCAGTTAATTCAATCATTGGCCTACGACAGCCAAAGCGGGCTGAGGTTGTGATACCTTTACTACAGATCTATAAATCACAATGTCTACCAACCGCAACCTATGGTGCCGAGGTGTGGGGGTACACAAATTGCAGTGGTATCCAAACAGAAGAAAATAGATTCTGTAGAAAGGTTCTAGGGGCCCAAATCTCATCACCCACTTACATATGCCATAAAGAATTAAACTTGTATTATGTTGAGGATTTTATCCAATCTCGGCCAGCATTGTTCTGGCTAAAGATATGGCGAAACCCGGCAGCAATTCTA
Organism: Triturus cristatus; assembly: GCF_964204655.1. Taxonomy (NCBI): domain Eukaryota; kingdom Metazoa; phylum Chordata; class Amphibia; order Caudata; family Salamandridae; genus Triturus; species Triturus cristatus. The sequence goes on along the minus strand of NC_140586.1, from coordinate 737,847,376 downwards.
ACTCAGGAAATAATGAATGATTGCCTTAAATGCGACAGGGGTAGCACTATACCTTGGCTTAGTGCTGTTAAGAAAAGTCTAGACAGTGTGAAACTGAAATATATCTTCTCCCATCCCCTAAATATAGACGGCATGAACACAAAAACTGAGAGAGGCACTGTATGATTTATTCCGAAGGGAAAGAGGACACACGGAGCTCTATAAACCATCAATAATTAGATATATTTCCATTTTGACACGCTCAGGCAATAAAAATGATATGCTACAGGAATACCTCAAGAAAAATATCGAAAGATGGAACAGGAGCTTGCTCTTTCGCCTCAGGGATGGGAGCATAAAATACTCACTCTGTTTCCCACTTGGCTTTAACAAAAATCTAGAGAACTTGTTCTGCCCATGCGGAAATGGTCAAAAACAAACAATTTTACACTTCCTGTTCTTCTGTAACTTTTATATCAGACACACTAAACAGTATTTGATTTCTTATTTTAAGTCACATGCTATTATTGATTATAAACTGGCATTTGATGAAACATTGCGGCTAGGAAGTGATGATATGATTTTCAGAGTAAGTTCATTCTTGCAATCTGCGGTACGTTCGCGAAACACTATGGACACTCTATAGATCGCATTTTATCTGAGGCCCTTTTATTTAATGTAATATTCACGGATCGCTGATTTGTACATTGATACAGCTAGGTTAGTCGTCTGTATAGTGTACATATTGAACTTGTTAGCACTTTACTGCTATTTTGCACAGTTGTTTTGTGTTATTTAACGATGCTGATCTGATAAATCCTACTCGTTTTCTAATTTGGTGGTGATGATTTGCATCTAAAGACATTTTACATCTAATGCTTTTGGATTGCCAATTTACACGATTGTAACAGTTGGTTTGACGTTCACATGTCATACACATTGAACTTATCTGCACTATATTGCCATCTTTGCACATTTGTTCATGCTAATAATAATGTTGTCTTGATACCCAACTTATTTTTATCATGTGTTTTATGTTATTGTATATTTATATCCTATTGGTGGTGATGACTTGCACTTTTATGGATATTTTATATCCGAATAAAGACCATTTGACTTGACTTGACAATTTAGTGTCAGTAATTAAGCTCTGTGAAGAGAACTACCTGCTGCCTCTGTGTAATCAGGGCGGGTTCTAGGATGTTTGGGGCCCTGGGCAGAAAGGGAATGTGTGAGGCCCCTCTAAATTGCAGAGACATGACGCATTCAGGGCTGTTTGCATCTGAATAGATGCCCCTGCTCCTGAAGCTGCAGCCCCTCCCTCTCAGTCACCTTCAAACACCTCTTAACAGCTCATCAAGGGCTGAAGGTGTGAGGGTTGGCATCCCGCTGTTCCTCTCCAATGCTGCTGGGTATCTGAGCTTTTGTACAGCATCGGAGTCAAGAAGGGAGGTGGGTGGAAGCTGTGCCGGCTTTAGGGTGGTACGACCGGTGCCCGGTTAAAATTACGGACAAATGGCGTCCGTTAAAGAATCCTTCACAGACAATGGTCAGACGGCCAAAATTACGGACTGTCCGTGAAATTTCCGGACGGTTGGTCACCCTAGTAATGACAGCCTCCAGGGCTTTAAGTGGGCCGGGTCTCACCCGTGCTGAGCACCGCAGTTTTTTGAAGGGGGCCTCGAAACGGGTCTCTATCGGGCTCTGTTTTGTGCCCTGGCACCGGCGGTCCGTTATTTCCGGACTGCAGTGACAGCAGCACATCGATGTGCGCTGCTTACACTGCTCACTTCTCGCCAGTGGAGAAGAAGTTATGGAATGATGTCATGCCAGTTGAGCGTTGCAGGGGAAGGGAAATCCTTTAAAGAGTCATTTTCTCTCCGGATTTCCCTTCTCTTTTTGAAACTCAGGCACAGCAACATTGTTGTGGGGTCACCAGAGCTTTAAGTGGAAGCTTTTTCAATATTGTATACAAGCCATAGTTACTGCTTATTTATCTTATGGTACTAGCAACCATTGACAAAGCCAATAGTCCTGACTTGTTGTAGGTATGATGTTACTTGTTGTATCATATATCTGGGTGCAATGACAGAAACAGCAAAATGCAAGTCGGGCGGCACACTATGCTAAGCACAGATTTTTAGCTCCTGTTTTAAGCCACGCCCTTAATTACGTTGTCCACGCCCCTTTGAGAGACCCCACATTTTTTTCATCCCACTTAAAGCCCTGACAGCCTCCCAATGTGGTTTCACTAGGGTGACCAACTGGCATTGGTGCAAATTCAGGACGGTGAGTGTAAAAATTCAGGACAAAGGGTCAAAATTCAGGACACAAATTCAGGACAGGAGGTCAAAATTCAGGACAAAACTTCAGGACAATAGGTAAGTTTTACAGACACATCAGAGGAGGTCACGCAATAGTATATAAGTAAGCCCAGCCATATCCAAACATATTCAACCATTTGCAAACCTATCCATCATGTATCCTTCCATCTATCATTTCACTCATCCATCCCTTCATCCATCCTTTCACTCATCCATCCATTATCCATACATCCACCCTTTCACCCTATCCATCTGTACACTCATCCATCCACTCTTCTACCCATCCATCCAGCCATTTACCCTTTCACCCATCCAGCCATCCTTTCACTTACTCATCCATCCACCCAGTCACTCATCCTTCCACCCATCCACCCTTTCAGTCATCCATCCATCCTCCCTTTCTCTCTCCATCGACCCTTTCACTTAGCCATCCTTCCTTCCATCCATCCACCCACCCATCTACTCATCCACTCATGAATCCATCCATTGACCCTATCACTCATCCATCCTTTCTCTCATCCATTTATCCTTTCACTCCTTCACTCATCTATTCATCCTTTTGACCACCTACCCTCACTTTCACTCACTCATCCATCCTTTCATCCACCCTTTCACTCATCCGTCCATCCATTCACACTTGCACTTATCAATTCATCAATCCATCCATTATTTCACTCATCCATCCACCCACTCACTCATCATCCACCTTTTCACTCATCCATCCTTTCACTCATCCATCCACCCTTTTACCCATCAAGCTACCCTTCGATCCATACATCCAGCTATTTACCTTTTCTCTCATCCATCCTTCCACTCACTCATCAATCCATCCATACTCTCTCATTATCCATCTATCCAATCACCCTTTCCATTCACCCTTTCACTAATTCATCCAACCATCCACCCATCCCTTCACTTACTCGCTCGCTCACCTTTTCATATTAATTTTGAGCTGAGCCTATTTGAGAAGAGGCCCATCCAGAACTTCACCCTCGCTGCAGGAGCCATTCCAGGACTGGGACAGAAACCACCCAGGGCGGAGACAGGATCCACCACAGGGGGGGGCAGGAGCCATGGGGGGGGGGGCAGGAGCCACCACATGGGGGGGGGGGGGACAGGAGCCACCACATGGGGGGACAGGAACTGTGCTGCTGAGTTTTTTTCAAATTATGTGAACACATTTGAAGCTCAAATATAATGGACAGCAGTTTCAACTACTGAAATAGGGGTTCCTTATCGCACGTTTCCTGTTATGTTCACTTCCTAAGAATGGGTCTGCACAAACACTACTGGAAAAGATAACGAAATATGATGTCCACGCTTTAAATAAAGAATGCCTTTAGCACACTGCGGTGATATTCGCTGAGTGACTGAATACATCTGACTGCAACTGCTATGAACAAACATATTTTAAATCGGTTTTGCTGATGTAATGTGCGCATTTTTATGACGTCCCGGTCAGCAGTGCGCACCAATAGGAACGCTAGTGCCGTCTTACAATTCCCCTCGACGTCAATGTTCAGCTTGTGCATATTGTCATACAAGGACGGCGTACTTCAGAGCAGTATGAATCTCCTTCGTTTCCGCTAAGTAGCTGGAAAGTGTCACCATTCATAGTTTTCAGAGCCACGAGCAGCAGGAGCGAGGTACAGGTGGAAGACAGGAGTGAACTGAGGAACGCAGAGCAGAGAAGCAGGATAAGGGCAGCCTCGGCGTCATCAGTCCACGTGGCGCAGCGCGTGGTACTTATGTCCTCCATTGGCGCTAGCTGTTGCATCCTACCGGCTGCACTCTGGGGTGCTGAAGTACAGCAGCCGGTCAACATAGCAGCATAAAGAAGTGACAGGCTCACACAATGGCCAACGCCAGGAGGGCTTCAAAGACAACCATTACCATAATTATAACGTCACCAGAAATGCCACTGCATGGCCTTTGGTCTAACAATATTACACCACAACATGGGACCCAAACAAAGCAAATGTCTGCGTGGCTCCTGCCCCAGATTACATTCAGAGAAATAAACAAACATACAGGGTGCCCTTTCAGATCTTAAGCCATCCTTAAGCCCGCTCACATCGCTTCACATGAACCTGTGCCATCAGTGACTCATGAAACAGTGACACATGAACCTGTGCCATCAGTGACTCATGAAACAGTGCCATCTGTGACACACGAAACAGTGCCCCAAGTGACACATGAAACAGTGTCATAAGTGACACATCGAACAAAATGGGAGAATGACCCTAATAGGACCAAAAGGGACCGGGTAGTATAGTACTGAGTAAAAAATGAAGTTACCTTCTGTGTAAACATACACTTCCTTTTATAATATCTCAAATAGTTTGCACTGAACCAAAAATCATGTGATTTTTTCCTTTTAAACATTAAATGTCATAACTCATATAAATTCAAATGAAAAAGATTTCTTCTTTATTCCACACATTAAATACCCAATGGCCAATCTTAAATGACAATTGATTTAAAATAACTGATTTAAAAACCTTTTAGTACATACAGTCTGTAAACACAGAGCAGTTCACACTTTAAAATAAAGTAAACACATAATAATAAGCATTAACAAATACAGTACAATAGGTCATTTCCGTCAAGAATTTTTCTTGTCCCAAGAAATGCTGTATTTCAAACATTAGTGACAAAATCATTCTATTCTTGTATATATTTTTCAATACATGTAATAGACCAACTTTTTAAAACATTTTTCTTAAAACAAAACAATCCAATATTTATTTGTCCATATGTCGATGCGTTTCGGTGTATCTTAGGATTCTTACACCTTCCTCAGGACTTAAGTTAAAAAATGACTTTATCCATGAGAACAGACCGTAAATTAGAATCAAGGCGAAATAATTTCAGGCAGTCTTAATGGTTCTACAAGTCTTTTCCCTTTTCCTTGCAATATACCATTGACCGAATATGTTGATTCCTATATACAATTCTAGGCCTTTTTCCGTTAAAAGATGATACAATCTATGCGAATATTCTTCAGGAGTGATTGCAACCGCCTTAATCAATTGGATCAGGTCAATACTCCTTCTGTTTTAAAACAGCGTTTCCTCTAGCCGGAGATTCTGATCTTGTTCGTAGAAATGTGTGGAATAAAGAAGAAATCTTTTTCATTTGAATTGTTTATGAGTTATGACATTTTAATGTTTAAAAGAAAAAATCACATGCTTTTTGGTTAAGTGCAAACTATTTGAGATATTACAAAAGGAAGTGTATGTTTACACAGAAGGGAACTTCATTTTTAATAAGTGACACATTGTACAGTGCCGTCTTTGACACATGAAACAGTGACATCAGTGACACATGAAACTGTGCCATCTCTGACACATGAAACGGTGCCATCAGTGACACATGAAATTGTGCCATCTGTAACACATGAAATAGTGCCATAGGTGGCACATCGTACAGTGCCGTCTTTGACCTATGAAGCTATGCTATCAGTGACAAATACAGCAGTGCAATCTCTGACACATGAAACTGTGCCATCTCTGACAAATGAAACTGTGCTATCAGTGACACATGAAACTGTGCCAAACGTAGCACATCGTACAGTGCCATCTCTGACACAATAAACAGTGCCATCGGTGACACATGAAACAGTGCCAACAGTGACACGTGAAACAGTGCCATCTGTGACACAGAAACGGGTGCTATGAGTGACACATTGAACAGTGCAATCAGTGACACATGAAGAAGTGCCATTTCTTACAAATGAAACAGTGCCATCAGTGACACAAGAAACAGTGCCATCTCTGACACATGAAACTGTGCTATTAGTGACACATGAAAATGTGCCATCAGTGACACATGAACCTGTGCCATCAGTGTCTCATGAAACTGTGCCATCAGTGACACATGAACCTGTGCCATCATTGACTCATGAAACAGTGCCATCTGTGACACATGAAACAGTGCCATAAGTGACACATCCTACAGTGCCATCCCTGACACATGAAACAGTGCAATGAGTGACATATTAAACAGCACATCCAGTGATATATGAAACAGTGACTCCAGTGACACATGAAACAGTGCCATCACTGACACATGAACATGTGCCATCTATGACACATGAAACAGTGCCATAAGTGACACATCGCACAGTGCCCCCCCTGACACACGAACCTGTGCCATCTGTGACACCTTCAGTCAGTCCTGTATTTTAAGCCATCAGAACGTTGCCTTCTAGCACTTGCAGTTTTCAATTTAATATTATAAGTACGTGCTCAAAATTGCCTGCACCGTAAATGACAGTTAACTATCCATGCTGGCCTAACCTGGGCTATCACTCCAAGTGGTATTCAGTCTTGTGCTAGTTTGATCCGCTTTAAGCTCCTGCTCAAGCCCCGTTTGCTCTGATCCAGTTAGGCCTTCGTCGTCTACAGACCTGTTCTCTTGGGCGGCCAATTGTCCTGCTTTCTGCCGGGTTGCCCCACATTCTGGTGGTTTGGATCATTACACCCATTGAGCTCATGCAGCATAGCAAATGTCTTTGAGGGAAAAGCTCATCTGGAGGTTTCAAGCTGCCTCATGGGGAACCTCCAGTAGCCTGCCTGGGTGTCACGCTTTCAGCCCGTTAGCTCTACATGAGCTGTAAAGAGGGCATATGCTTAATTTGATCCAGTGGTTTCCGGTGCTGGTACTGGTACTTAATTCTTAGCACCGGTGCTTGTGACAGTCTGCCACGGGGTGGCGCTGTCAGCCAAATTTGGGTATGAGCACAACAACAGCTGTTTATTCATCTAACATACATTAACAATCACTAATACATGCTTCCCAAGCCATTTGTATAACTTTGTGGGCTTTGGATAGTATGCATTGTCACACTTGTAGGGGTGTGGTAGTTGTGATGGTTCTCTAATTGGCAGCGCTGGCAGGGCAATGGATGGTGCAAGATGCCCTGTCCTCCTGACGAGGGCCCTGTCACTTATTGATTTACAGATGAACCACTCACCGGTTAGGACAACTCAAGCAGTTTGACAGGGTGTCCCCCTCAGGGCTTTCAGCCCTCTGTGAGCTGTAAGGAGGTGCCTGTTGGCAGCCAGCATGTGTTTACTGTATAGCTGGGAGGGACAAGTGCAGCACAGGAGGGTTCCTGCATAATGCAGCTGCAGGAACTGTTCACTTTTTGAGAAGCTGATAGGGAATGTGGATGCTTCCAGGTTAAAGGCCATGCTGGGGGGGCTGCCCTCTGAATATGCCCTTGGTGATTATATCTTTCATGAAGCCTGTTTCAATGTGTTCACATTCTATCAGATTTGTGCACAGAGGTCAAGGGAGAGTGCCTCTGTACACACATCTGATAAGATCAAACACTTTAGTAAAGTAGGAGCCCAACACAGCAAGCGCTGCTTATTCTCAAATTAAATAACTTTACCACCACATTACATGTTGGTGAACAGAGGATAAGGCCTGGCACTGTTTGCCCTCGTCCCCTTTTCAGAGGTAGTATTCAGTTATGCTTTATCTTTAAACCCCACTCTTGCTAACAGTTTTTAAATGAATTCTAAATGCTCTCAATCTTGACTAAAAATAAGAATAGCAGAATAAGTTCAAAAAGTGATGGCCCAAAAGCCAAGGTGATGGCCTATGCTGATGACACCCAGTTGCTTTTTACCTGGGACAAAGACGCGGATTCTGTGCTACTGGTTCAGCACTGCTTATCATCTATTTTTAAATGTTTCGCTGATTCACAGCTTAAGTGCAATGAAGAGAAGTCCGAGATTTTGCTATTTGGTGAATTCCCTCCTAACTTTCGAGAGCAGCTCTGGCCTCCTGAGTTTCCTGTGCCTACCTCCACAGGGAAGCCTGATAAAAATCTGGTTGTACAGTTTGATGAGAGTCGCTCTTTTTCGACACACATTACGAAGTTGACCGACTGCTGTTTCAGCCTTCTTAAAACTCTCAGAAGACTCTTTCCCCTTTTACCTCAGGCAGCGAGGAAAACAGTTACTTGTGCACTGATTCTGTCATGGCTGGATTACGCCAATGCCCTTTTTGCTGGTATTCCGGGCTACCTGTTGAAAAAATTACAGGTTGTTCAAAATACGGCAGCCAGACTCCTATTGGGCACTTCGGCTAGGAACAGCGTTCGTCTTCAGTTGTGATCCCGCCACTGGCTCCCCATGGTAGACAGAGTTAAATTAAAGTCTCTGGTTTTGGCCCATCGTGCCCTTCACGGTTGCGGTTCTCTCTACTTAGAGAGACGCTTCTCCTTTTATGTTCCTGTGCGATCCCTACGATCCTCATCCCTACATTTTGTCCAGATTCCCCGCTTCAAGTTTCAGAGGCTTGGGAGCAGCTCCTTTGTGGTGAAGGCTTCTGTTGCGTGGAATGCTCTTCCTCTTGCCCTGCGCACTATTCAGGATCCAGTGGTCTTTAAGAGGAAACTGAAAACAATTTTTTTTGCTTAAATCTCACTTTTCATACCCCGCTAGGCACTGCGCCGGGATACTCATGAGTAGCTGTGCGCATTACAAATTTATGTAACAGAAATGAAATGAAATGAAAAATTATATTTATATAGCGCGTAACTTTCCTGAATGCCAGCCTATTGTTAATCTGTCTAATACTCAAAGAAAGGGAATTCCATAGTTTGGAGGCAGTGTGTGAGAAGGAGCGGCCGCCCCAACGAGCTTTGATAACCTTTGTTGTAGTTGCTAGGTGCAGTGAGCCGGAGCGGAGGGCTCTGGGGGGGACGTAAGGCACTACAAAGGGGAACAAGATGGCAGGGCCTGCTCGATGGAAAGATTTGTGCACAATGCACATGGCCTTAAACTGAGCTCTGGCAGTCATTGGAAGCCAATGAAGCTCCTTTAGGGCTTTCTTGGCTGATTGCCAATGGGGAATATTAAACAATAGCCGGGCGGCACAGTTTTGGGTGACTTGGAGCCTTTTGGTCACCGCTGCAGGGGCGCCTAAATATAAGGCGTTCCCGTAGTCCAGGCGAGAGAGAATCAGGGCCTGAACCATGACTCTCCTCGCCTGGAAAGGGAGCAGAGGAAGAACCTTGCGGAGCATTTTCATTAACCCAGCACAAGTTGAGGCAGTTTTGGTAGCTTGGACCGAGAAGTCGAGCGCCCTGTCAAGCCAAATTCCAAGGCTCTTTATCTGGGGCTTAGGGAGGGGAGGAGTGCCAAGGCATGTAGGCCAAATGGAGGCCAAGGTGTTCGGTGAGGAGTTACCTAATAACATGATCTCCGTCTTCTCCCCATTAAGTTTAAGACAAGAGGAGTGCATCCACTCAGCAACAGCCTCTAGACACGAGCCCAAGGTGTTAGACGACCCCTCCAAGTGGTCCAAAGAGACAACCAGTTGGGTGTCGTCTGCGTAGGTGACAATACGCACACCGAAGGGCTGGACTATATTTGCTAGAGGTTGCATATAAACATTAAAAAGAGTGGGGCTCAGGGACGAGCCCTGCGGGACCCCACAACTAAGTGGTTGCTTGGGCGAAATCATCTCACCCTCGAACACCTGAAAGGAACGCTCGTCCAGTAAGGAGGTCAGCCATTCCAGGGGCGCGCCCGACACACCCATGCCTTTCAAACGATGTAATAGGATGGCATGGTTAACAGTGTCGAACGCGGCGCTGAGGTCGAGTAGTATGATGGCTGCTTTTCCTCCCTGGTCCAGCACCGCTCTGGTCTCTTCTGTTACTGCTATAAGGGCAGTTTCGGTTCCATGCTGAGGGCGGAAGCCCGTCTGAGACGCACATAGTAGGCTATTGGATTCTAAATAGTCCACTAAGATGTTATTAATGTGTCTCTCAAGGAGTTTGCTCATCCAAGGAAGTAGGGAGACAGGGCGAAAGTTGGCCAAGTTGTTCTGATCTAAGGTGGGTTTTTTCAGAAGTGCCCTAACCATCGCACACTTCCATTGAGCTGGGACAGAGTTCGAAGCAATGGAAACATTGAGGACATCCAAGATGACAGGACGGATGACGTCGATGACTTTAATAAGAGTCTGAGGAGGTGCTGGGTCGTTGGGGGAACCCGAGGTGACTTTGAGGATTATTCCATCCAATGAGGAGGAATCTAAAAAAGGGAATTTATCCAACAGGCAAGGAGTCATCGTGTCAGGATCCATTGTGGTGGTGGGCTCCAAGTCACCCCCACCTGTGGAGAAAGAGGAGTAAATAGTTAAAATCTTCTGAGAGAAGAAGATCGCTAAGTTATTGCAACGAGTTTTTGCGCCGTCAAGTGACTGGCGCTCAGGAGGAGGGGGGGTAATTAAAGATTTAGCAATTTTAAAAATTTCCTTAGGGGAGTTGGCAGCTGAATGAATTTTTGATTCATAAAACTGAGCACACTCTATGGCCAAATGACGATGCAGATCAAAAACCATGTATATTTCCTCCACAATGTCTAACCAGTCCACTAGATAGCAACTGGAAGGCAGTGATTCGGATGGCAGGGCCGAGGGACTACCCTTCAGTGGGGAATGTCACTGTGTTGTCATCCCTACCCAGATTTATGAAACAAAGTGTATTTCTTGCACAGGTAAGTAAAGTGGTAAAGTCAGGGTTAGATGTCAATCCTCCTAGTTCCATGGCTAACACATAACAACTGGACCCCATTTAGTGGTGGTGTCTGTGTATCCCAGTGAATGGCCTACCTTGTTGGCAGGCCTGTCAATGAAATAAAATGAAATGAAATGAAACGTGGATTTATAAAGCGCGAATTGCTGCCCTGAGGCGTCCAAGCGCTACCCGAAGAGTGTGATGAATTATCGGAGGCGAACAGCCGGAGTTAGTTTAACGAGGTAAAAAGAAAGGTCTTTAGTTGTTTTCGGAAGGAGAACAAGTTGGGATTGGATCTCAGCTGAAGGGGAAGGAGGCTCCACAACTTGGCGGCGTTGTAAGAGAACATCCTGCCGCCAGCTCTCGCTCTCCTGATTCAGGGAACTATTGCTAAGAAGGCCTGGCCGGAGCGAAGTTGTTTCCTAGGATGGTATTGTGAGGTGAGATTGTGGCAGATTGCCGGTCCTTTGTCCCAAAAGGCTTGATGGGCAGTACACATTGCCTTGAAGGTGATTCTTTGTCGGATCGGCAGCCAGTGCAGGCTCCTCAGCCCAGGTTTGGCTGATAATCTCCGTGGCAGCTGTAATAGGGTACGAGCAGCGCAGTTTTGAACGATCTGCAACTTACGAAGTGTATAGTCGGGAGCACCGAGGTACAGGGAGTTGCTAAAATCCAGTCGGGACTGAATCAAGCCTTGAACAGCAACTTGCTTGGCCTCCATGGGTAGAAGTGGAAGCACTTTCCTGAGTATCCTGAGAAGCCCGACAGCCTGGTAGCCTGGGTGTCAAAGGTTAAGGCTTTGTCCAGCCATACCCCCAGGCTTTTTATGTTGTCCTTAGGTGCAGGCGGAGTGCCTAAGCAAGGGGGCCTGAGGGGGTCGAGGATCGTTGGAGTGACAGGGCCCAGGAGCATCAGCTCAGTTTTATCCCCATTAAATTTGAGGGAGGATCTCGTCATCCAGTCTTTCACATCCTCCAAGAATTGCCTTAGTCCCATTTGCATGGATCGGCTATCATCTTGTGTCAGGGATACCACTAGCTGAGTGTCGTCCGCATAGGAGATGATCTTAATTCCAAATGGACGAACAACCTCAGCCAGTGGTTTCATATAGATGTTAAAAAGGCAGTCTCCGTGCCATGTTTTGGTCGGTCAACCAGTTTGGGTGATATCCAGCAGCTGATTGGTCTCCAGAAAAGCCATCAGATGTATATTAATGTGCTTATCCAGAATCTTACTCACCCAGGGGAGCAGGGAAATGGGGCGGTAGTTGCTAAAGTCGCCTGGATCCAGGTTGGGTTTTTTAAGTAAAGCCCGGACCATAGCCTGCTTCCAGGGAAGTGGGACTCTGCCGGAGGTAATAGAGGCATTAAGGAGGTTCTTGACGGTGGGGAAAACGACCTGGCTAACAGAGATCATAGCCTCTGGGGGAGCAGGATCGCAGGGTGACCCTGATTTCACTTGTCGTGCTAGGATTTCCAGGAAGTCCTGTTCTATCAGAGGGAAGTGTTCCAAGATAGCCATGGATTGGTGGGGGGCTTCCGCCTGACAGGACCGTGACTGGAGAACTGGATGGGAAACAGTGTCAGAAAATGAGGAGTAAATTCGAAGAACTTTTTGGTGAAAAAAGACAGCCAGGTCGTTGCAGTGAGCTAACGATTTACAGGGTAGTGTGGAGGGTGGTGGGGGTTTTGTGAGGCTATTTATAATTTGAAAGATTTCTTTAGGCTTTGATTTGGCGCATAGGATTTGAGTGGAAAAATAGGTTGCTTGAGCAAGTTTGATCTCATCTTTATAAGCTCTGATCGCGTTTCTGTAGAGAGACTTATCCTCCGAGGAGAAATCTAGGCGCCACCGTCTTTCTAATTTCCTGCAATGTCTTTTTTTTCCCCTAAGTTCCTCGGAGAACCAGGGGGCGGTTTTTTGTAGACGCTTCGTAGTGATTTTATAACAGGGGAGTGTGGCCTCAAGAGAGTGCAGGATCAACTTTTCGTAGTCTTGATTGGCGATATCGGGATCCGTGTTGGGGAGAGGGCAGGAGCCAACAAGGCTGCTCGACCAGGATTCCACAGGGATTTTAGCCCAGTTTCTAAAGTTTTTGGCGCTGGGGGTTAAGCAAGGTGATTTGCCGATAGACCATATGAGAGGGACAAGAAAATAGTCCGTCCACGGAAGACCAATAGGTCGCCCAGCCCTTAGCTCAGGGCAGTTGCTGAACACGGGGTCCAAAAGATGGCCCTTAGTGTGGGTGGCAGAATCTACCAACTGCTCCAGTTGTAAAGCCGCTAAGTCATTTGTCAGCTCGGTGGCGATATGGTCACTGGCTGCATCAAAATGGAGATTGAGGTCACCTAGCAAAGTATAATTCGAGAGCATTGTGACCGATTCAGCCAGGATCGAGGGGAGGGTCTTGTGAAACTGCTTAGGGGGGCCTGGAGGTTGATATATCAAGGTGCCTGAGAAGCAGTTATTGGTGGAGAAGTCGATGCTGAAAGTGAGGCTTTCGCAATCAGGGATTGGGTTATCAATGCATCGGCAAGGAAATTCTTCTTTATGTACTATTGCTAGACCACCTCCTCTCCCGACGGACCGATCCTTCCGTGAGATTTGAAAGCCTGGAGGTAAGGCTGAAACAATGTCTGGGTCAGAGTCTGGTGTCAACCAAGTTTCTGTAAGAAAAACTACATCAGGTCTATATTCCTCCAACATAAGGGCAATTTCGGTCCTGTGTTTGGGTAGGGACCTACAATTTAAAAGTAGTAGGTTATAATCCTGTTTCTTGGCGGGAGGCTGGATAGTATGTAGCTTGTGTTTGCATGAAGGGCAAACCACAGGCAGGTCCAATACATGGAAGGAGTGCAGACAGTCTGTTTTCCCAATATAGCGTAGGCTCAGTAGGTGATCAGAGCTATAATGCCTTGTATGGCCGGGCAGAGGGACAAGAATCTTGGACCCTGGTCCCGGACAGTCGCGAACGGGCGCAGACGAGCTTGCCTTTAGCGCGCCTTCGGCGCACTGGCGGCGCGCCCGCTGCGCGCTCGCGCTGGCATTGAATTTATGCGCCTTGCCTAATGAGCGACTAGACCGCTATCCGCTCCCTCCACCCAAAATGTCAGCCAAAATCTCCCTGCTAGTCCTCCTTCACCGCGTTGGAATTAGCGGTAAGGGTCCGGACGGCAGTGGAGTGAGGAGGCTAATGTCGGGTGAAGTCAAATTTGAAGGTGCAAGCGTGAGGAGCACGCCAAGGAAGTCAGGCAAGTGGAACACACAATGATTAAAAGAAATGCAATTAAAAGACAGTCCTCCCGGCTTCCACCACAGGAGTGCTTCGGGTATTGCGCACTTGCGCTGACATTGAATTTATGCGCACTGCCTAATAAGCGACTAGACCGCTGTCCGCTCCCTCCAAACGCGGTGAGGGTCCGGGCGGCAGTGGAGTGAGGAGGCTAATGCCGGGTGAAGTCAAATTTGAAGGTGCAAGCGTGAGGAGCACGCCGAGGAAGTCAGGCAAGTGAAACACACAATGATTAAAAGAAATGCAATTAAAAGACAGTCCTCCCGGCTTCCACCTCAGGAGTGCTTCGGGTCAAGTGGTTTTTATAGCACATGCTATGTCTGCTGAGTTTGTTTCCAAGATCCCCTAATATTTTCATGTAATAGGTAAAGGGAGAAGTCGATTGTGAGACCATTTCTTTGGTCCTGCGGCAGTAGGTGGTTAATGGATGGTATCTGTGCTGGATAATGTTTTAGCGACTAAGTATATTTCATTCCATTTTGTTAATAGAGTTATCTATTCAGTAATTGGAGGAATATATTTGTGATGGCCAGTGGGCAAGGAGGAGTTAAAAGTCCTAAACGGGGGTGATTGGGGCTGTTTACCACTGAGGCTGTTCTACTGTGGCACTATGCAAACTAAACCAAATACACTCTTACCACATGCAACTCTCAGGGTGGTGAGGGCGAGCAGTCCAAGGTGTCTCAGAGGAGTGAAGTAGGGGGGACAAAGACTCAGAGCTCAAGAAGTCCAACAATTGGGGCAATAAGAAACTATCCAGCTCAGTCCTTGGGTATGGCAGAGACGCTCAGGTGGATCTTCACATATGAACTTGGTTTCTTGGTCGGGCAGAGAGGTCGGGAGATTCTCAGGTTCACATGGGCTGGCTCTGGGCACACTCTGTTGGCAATCTGCTTCTTCTGGCCGCTCTCTCTTCGACTCTGCAGCTGGGCTTCTACACCTCAGACCAACAGCTCCTGTAAGACAAGGTACTCCCTTCTTTCTGATGAGCAGGCAGGCAGGCAGGCTCCCAGGTCTCAGGTAGATCCACAGCTCCTCCAACATCTTCCAGGCAGGTAATGTGTATTCGCTATCTGCAGTGCAGGAATTGGATTGGATGTTTCTTTTACAGAACTTCATCTTCTTTCTCAAATGCAGACAATTCTTTTATTTGAGGGGAATTGCTCTAACAGCAGGTAGGAATGATGCTGGATCCAAAAAGAAGCACCTATAACATGAGCACAACAAGTGTAAAGCCCTGCACCTGGCTGTCATCTATCATCCTGGATGGGCAGCTCAAGGAAAGACAAAAGGCAAGGGCCCTTCCTTCCTCTAACAGCTGAATCTGATGTCCCATCCCATTCCCCATCATCACCCAAGTGGCAGTGCCCAGAAAGGTCTAATCAGAGATTTTCTGCTAAACGGGTCACTTGGAATTTCTAAGCGAAGCTCTACCCCTTCCCTTCCACACTTCAGTGTCCGGAGCCTCAACTTTCAGTTCAGGAATGCAGGAAAAACACCTCCATTGAATGGAGAAGCTGTATCAACACCTCAATCTTGTGCATGTCAAAACCAGGGGTATTCCAAAAGGATCCCTCTGGCTAATAATACAGGCATTCTCAAACAGGATGGAATTCTGTTGGCAGTCACTGTATACTCAACATGCACTCAACATATACAAAGATGTCAGCGCAAGGGCTAGGCAGGATGCACGAGTGGAGTGTTACATGAGCAGGCCAGTTGGTATTGCAATCTTTCTTGGAACAGGGATAAAGGACTGTCCAACAATTATGGACTCAAAAATGGTATACTTCCATCACCACTCACTGTACATGTCCCAGTGACATAGATGGTAGTCTTTTTTCAGTAAAGGGTTATGTTTTTTTCTGCTCCCCATTTCGTCAGAGACAGGCACTGGGTAACACGGTTAATTTCCTGACAATCCTGTCAAGATTTCATGGCTCCTGGGTAAGACAGGGAAGCGGTGCACATCCATATACCAAGCAGGGGCCATTTCTATTCCAACAGTAATTGTGGGCCGGCAAAAGTGGCAACAGCAAGCAGTCCAAAAGCCGGTGAAGGGATTGACACTCAAATACATGACACATACAATAACACTCAATAAGCTTGATAACCAGCTGAATTAGATCTTTTGAAAAAGCCTGAATTCGAGAAGAGGTTTATAAAATAAATCCCCCAAAGCAAGGTTTGGGACTGCTATATATTCTTTATGTTTCCATTGTGTGTGTTCTTGTAATGGCATTTGAAGAAAATCTACCTTTTCTGCATAGTCATCCCGGATTCTTTGCCTTTTGCTAGACCCTATGTGTTTGCTGGCTTTAGATCTCTGTTTACTTTAACTCGACTAACCAGTGGTAACATGCTGGGCTCCATCTTTAAACATGCTTGAATTGTCACAATCTTCATTGGTATATTTAACTTACTAATAAAGTCCTCAGTATATGGTACACAGTGTACACCAGGCCTGGAAGTAAAAGGAAGCATGTGGACTGCAGCACCTATTGTGCCATCCACTGCAGTGGAAGTGCAAACATGGCTGTAGCAGTGTAAAAACAGCAATTCAACCCGTCAATATAAACCTTTTTGACAGGTTGAAACCTCCCTTTTTAAATATTAAAAAGACAATCCTATGAAGGCGTTGTAGTCTTCAAGCCAGGACACATGGTACTTCAACACAGGACATAGAGAAATTTAATGTTAACATGTCCTTATAGTGACTAGCACCCAAAAGCTATTTTTTCACTGTGACGGGTATGGCAGAGAAACCCGCAGAGAAACCAGAGTACAGACTAAAATCCAACTACTGTATGTCAGGAATGGGACTAGTAGAACAAAAAATAAACAACAATTTTAATAGATATTAAAAACCCAATTCAATGGCTAAGTCAGATATTTAATAAATATTAGGGGGAAATAACATTTTAGAAAGTTGCCTTTACCCTACCTGAAATGCCTTGAGGCTAATTTGCATTTGCTTTCCAGCCTCTAGCAGCCAGTAATTTGCATTCAAATAGGTGTGAAATGCTCCCCAGGAGTAAACAATAGGCCGACCTGAATGGCAGACATTACTCCTCTGAACCTTACAAAATATGCAGGGTGGGGTCTGTATGCGTTCATTTTTAGGCCTATAGTGTCAAATGCTGCTGGAGTGTCAAATTCTGCTTGGCAGGTCTGCTGGGTTTACATATAACACTTGGGGTACACTTGATAGAAAGGGAACAGGATTCTAAGACAATTCTTCTGTATCCACTATGTTTGTTGCTGAAAGACTATGCTTTGTCCTACCAGACTTTTGTCTCTGGGTTTTACATATAACATTTTGGGTGCACTTGAAAGAAAAGGAACAGGATGCCAAGACAATTTGCGTATATCCAGTTTCTGGTTGCTGAAGAATCCTGCTTTAGTCTTATAAGGCTTTTTCTTTGGGTTTATTTGGGGTACGGTGGCTGCTTCAGACTGAAATTTGGTATTAGATGTGAGAGATGAGGTGAGAGAGAGGTTTATCATAGTAACCTTCACACACACACACACACACCCACCCACACACACAAACACACACACCACCAATCCTCAGAAGCCACGTTTAGTGTGGCCAATTACCTTTCCCATCTTGAAAATGCCCAAAGTGGGTAGAGCTAGCCCCAGGAACATTTACCCCATTAGTAAGGGTGTGCCCAGGAGTCATTCCAATCCACGAGCTCGAGCCAGTCATAAATGTGGCAGCTACAGACACCCACTACAGAACACTGCTGGACCTGAGGAAGTATAAAAGAGGACTGGACCTGCTGTCTGTGACCTGAAGTATTGCACCTGCCCCCCTTATATCTAGCTATATGGCTACAACAAGCTACAAGAGGCCTTTCCTGCATCTTCCCAGCCTCAAAATGTGCCTAGGTAGCGGTCAACCCAAACCATAGACCATTGTTGGCGCTTGTGCTTTTTAGCACTATTTCTACTTAAAACTTTAAAATGTCGTATCTCTGCTTCCCCTTATTGTATTTTTGTCATTTTGTTTATTGCATTATACTATACATTTTTTATTAGGTTTGGGATTTTTATTGGTTTGCATTTTGACTTTATTACTGTTTTGGTACTGTATACATTAAGCCTGCCTGCTCTGTGAAATAGCTACCAGGGAGTTGAGCTCAGGTGAATTGACTTTAAGGGTTCACCATGAAAAGGACTGTGATTATTCCTTGATCTGGGTAGTCACCCTCCCAAAATATTAATCCAATTTCCTACAGTATTATTTTCCCAGTTTCCTCTTTTCCTTTGCTTCTCCTCTCCCTTTGCTTCACCCATTGGAATGTTGGTGGTGGGGGGCTCAAGAGATGACAGTTGGTCAGAGATAGTTGTACTGCCTCTTGAGAGATAGGCTAACACTTCTGTAATGGGCCTACATTTATTATTAGCCTGAACCTTGCCTTCTCAGATTCCTGCAACCTACGAAGAAGGATGGAAGAAGTCACACAGCAGAGGAGCCTGTGGAGAAGAATTGTCTTGGCCCCAGCCCTCCGGCCCGTCTGCAGTTTCCAGAGATCCTGCGCCACAAGTCGACTTGTCGTGCAGCAAGCAACCTCCAAAACCCCTGGGAGAACTGGCTGCCTTCAACAAAGACAGAATCTCCTGCGAACAGCAGCTCTGTTCACAACAAACTCCAAAGACAGACTCTGAGCCTGCTGAGGACCAAGATAATCAATGCATGGAACCACCAGTGCACCCGTTGCCAACAGCCCGAGTCCAAGTGGCCCACTGGGTGCAGCCAGTGCTCCAGAGTGCTAGTCCACCATGGATTGACCACTCCAGGACTCCTCGGCATCGCCTACAGCCTCTGCACGGAGAGGTCCCCCCAACTATGTATGGCCAGATTAGGTGAAATCCGACCTCAAAAGGCACCCCTGCATCCAACTGCCCTGTGCCCTGGAGAAGAGGACCTGAGGTGCACCTATGTCCAGGAGCCCTCCAACTTACCTGCCCTGCTGTTGGTTCCTACTGGAAGACTTCCTGGACAAAGTCTGATGCTAAAATCCAAAATCGGCAACCTCCATAGGCTCCCGACACCTGCTAAGCACCCTGCACCCGCCCGCCGCTACAAGGCTGGTGGTGTTTGACTTGGTGCTGACCTGAGACCCCCTTTGCTGTGACCTTAACCCTAGGAGCTTAGCTACCAAGACCTAATGGCTTCCCCATGAGCAGCCCCAACCAAGGTTCCCTCTAACCCCATTGGCTAACATTGGCACCCTGCATTCTGCACCCGGCCGCCCTGGGCCACTGGTGGTGCACTTTGAGTGCCAACTTGAACCTTGGGGAACCTTGGTTCTGACACCAGACACCTAGCATTGCGAGTCGTTTACTTACCCATAACATTCGTTTTCCCCATATGAACCATAGGGACCAGATTGCTGATATAATTGCTTGTAATTGCGTGTTTATGTACTCATACGAGGTTTATGTATTCATTTTTAAAATTGTGTTTTTAAAACTGTGTTCTTACCTCTTTGCTCCTCCTCATACCCGCACATAAAATTTGGCTTCATCCTCGCTGCTTAGCGAGCACTCTCGGGGTTTCTCTCAAGGCTGGGACATTATTGGGCGCCATCTTTGTGAGCGCTCTAGTGCTCACATCACGGGGGCTTTAAGAACAGTCCCATGCTAGCGCGCAGCGCGATAGCTGATTCCTGGAGGAATTATGTTTTGCTGACTGAACGCTGATAGCTGTTTACTAGATATCCGATTTTACTTTGACTATCTGCACTCCCCACTCCTAATACGTAGGGACCAGATTGCTGATATAATTGCTTGTAATTGCGTGTTTATGTACTCATACGAGGTTTATGTATTCATTTTTAAAATTGTGTTTTTAAAACTGTGTTCTTACCTCTTTGCTCCTCCTCATACCCGCACATAAAATTTGGCTTCATCCTCGCTGCTTAGCGAGCACTCTCGGGGTTTCTCTCAAGGCTGGGACATTATTGGGCGCCATCTTTGTGAGCGCTCTAGTGCTCACATCACGGGGGCTTTAAGAACAGTCCCATGCTAGCGCGCAGCGCATGCGCGCAGCGGGCGCGCCGATGGCGCGCCGGAGGCGCGCCAGAGGCAAGCCCGTCTGCGCCCGTCCGCGCCAGGTCGCCGCCAGCCGCCACACACCTTGCTAGTTTGCAGATAGGATCAGGATCCGCGATTAATCCAGCTCTGTACTATTCACGTGAGCAGTTGCTTTCGTTAAATACGAAGTGCTGTACAACTGTGTGCAATGGCCCTTTTGAAGGTCCCTTTTTGTGCTTGGGCTGCAAATATCAAAGTTTACATTGTTACAGTCCCACTGTACTCACTGCTCTATCACCTGACTGTTTATGCCCACCTGATTCCCCTCAGTTGGTCCATCACAGGTATTCTCTTCCTATTGTGCAGCACCAGGTATGGAACTGTATTCTAGCCAATGTTAGATCTTTGGTCAAACATTCTGCAGATATATGGGATGTTTTAACTGATCTGAAGCCAGATTTGGGTTTCATTACTGAGACTTGGCTTAAACCCTCCTCTACTCCGGCTATTGCTCTTGCTATACCTGAGGGCTATCGGATTCTCAGGCGGGATAGAATAAACAAAACGGGCGGGGGCATAGCCTTAATTTATAAAGAGGAACTGACCGCCACTATCCTCGATCAGATTGGGACGGAAGCGTTTGAATGTATTGTTTTTAGATTGGACCTATCCGCAGGTTGCACTTGGAAAGGTGCTTTAGTTTATAGACCGCCGGGATCAATATCTAACTTCACTGGCCAACTGCTTGAATTTATATCCCCCTATTTAATCACCACGCGTAAATTCCTCCTAATTGGGGATTTTAACATACACAGTGAAGATGCTTCCAATCAAGATGCCAGACTGTGCTTACAAGATCTAGCTGCAGGGGGACTAAAGATCATTAATACGGCTCCCACCCACATTGCTGGTCACACACTGGATCTCATCTTTGCCAATTCTCCGGACATTAAATGTGGCGAAACTTTGCCACTTACTTGGTCTGATCATTTTATGATTAACTTCCAACTGTTGGGTCCAATTGGACATCTTCCAGCAACTATTAACAACTCTGGAACTCGCCAATACAGACCTTGGCACAAATTAACGGCCAACCATCTTTCTTCTCTGTTTGAGGAGTGGGACTGGAACAGTATGCAGGGGGATGTGGACCAGCAGCTGGAATTATTCGATTCTACAGTTGTTAATTTTCTCGACAGAGTAATTCCTCTTAAGCCTCTTAGATTTTCACCTAAAAGGTCTGCTACTGGCTGGTTCACGCCTAGCTTACGGGCGGAGAAAAGTGCCTGCAAAAAACTGGAACGAATTTGGCGACGCTCACATAATGAGCACGCTAAAATTTCTTATAAAGCAGCCATGGCAACTTATCATAAAAATGTTAAATTGGCCCGTAAAATCCATATTGCTGAAACTTTACAACAGGCAGGTAATAATGCTAGGATGCTTTTTCAAATAGTACAGGATTTTACCAACCCTAAATCCTGTCAGACTATGGTTAGATTTTCTCAGACACTATGTGATGACATCTCCTCCTTTTTTGTACAAAAAATCGAGAAAATCTATCAAAATATCATCCTCTCTAATACTCCTACCTCTACTCCCGCGGAGACTACTCTTCACCCCAATAGGGATGGACCCTATTTGACTTCATTTCCTGCTGTTACCATCTCAGAAGTGCAAACTCTTTTGGAATCCACCAAATCCGGATCCCCCCTGGACACCATTCCCGCTAAAATCTCCTCCAGATTTGCTGCTCAGTTGGCGCCCCCATTTTGCTCCATAATTAACACTTCTTTAAGATCTGCCTGTCTCCCCCAAACGTGGAAACACGCACAAATTTTGCCCATTCGCAAAAATGCTAACATCTCTCCCGGGGAAGTGTCAAACTATCGCCCGATCTTATTGCTTCCTCTACAGAGCAAGATCGCGGAGAAGCACATCAACAAACACTTATCTGCTTTCCTTGAGTCTTCTGGTGCTTTGGACATTTCGCAGTCCGGCTTTCGAGCAAAGTATAGCACGGAGACTGCCTTGGTGGAGGTGACGGATAATATCAGAATGGCCCTGGATCAAGGTCAAGTGGCACTCCTGGTGCTGCTTGACCTTTCAGCGGCATTCGATACCATCTCTCACCAGGTTCTCTTGCATAGACTATTAGAGTGTGGCATCTGCGGATCCGCACTAAGCTGGCTGTCAGATTTCTTGTCCAACCGCACTCAGGCAGTGTCAATGGGTCCTTTCACATCTGCTCGCTCACAGGTTACCAAAGGCGTCCCGCAGGGCTCTTGTTTGAGCCCTACGCTATTTAATATCTATGTGACGCCCTTGGCAATACTGATGAGGGACTTGGGATTTAATCCCATCTCTTACGCAGATGACACTCAGCTCCTCCTCACCTTCGACAAAAGGAGATCAGACACACAAACCATCTTCTCTCAGGGTATGATGGCTATTGCCTCCTGGATGAAAGCCAACTATCTCCAGTTAAACTCTGAGAAATCTGAGATTCTGCTGTTCGGAGGGGCTAACATCTGCTGGTCACCCAGCTGGTGGCCGGAGGAGCTGGGTAAAGCCCCTGCACCTAAAGAGGTGGCTAAAAATCTGGGCATTAAGCTTGATAATAAACTCACATTGCAGACCCATGTTAACACTGTGGCAGGGTCTTGCTACCACACTCTAAGTCTACTTAGAAGAGTTTTTCCGTTGCTTCCACTATCCACCAGGAAGACTCTAATTCAGGCCTTGCTCATGAGCAAAATTGATTACTGCAATGCCCTTCTTCTCTCTGCTCATGCTGCCTCTCTGGATAAATTGCAGGTCATTCAAAACACAGCTGCGCGACTGGTTACTGATTCTCCGGCCAGAACACCTTCTTTGCCTCTATTGCATGAATTACACTGGTTGCCAATTAGGAAAAGAGTGCAATTTAAAACAGGTTGCATGATTTTTAAGGCTCTAAACGAGCTGAGTCCCTGTTATCTAACTACGTAACTAAAAGCCTACAATCCTATATCTTCACTTAGATCAGGATCAAAAACTCTGCTTGCTGTTCCTAGAATATATAAAGCCCGTTCTGGTGGCAGGGCCTTTTCGTACCTTGCCCCTTTGTTTTGGAACAGACTTCCCCAATATTTTCGCACGGAAATGTCCCTTCTCTGTTTTAGAAAGCTGATGAAAACATACCTCTTCTAGCCCAAGATAGTCAGCTGTCGCAAGCGCAGAGATACCCTCAGGGGTGATTCAGCGCTATATAAAACTATAAATAAAAATAAATAAAATAAATAAACTCATGTTGTGGCTTTTCCTCTGAAAATGTTTTTGTATGGAACAAAAGTTTCTTACCTTTGTATTGTAGGACCCACAGTATGATATCTAGGCATATCTCCTCAAGTAGTCATTGTAACTAAAAAGTAATTCAAAAGTAATCTTTTTTTAAATTGTTTTTATTTGTATTTGCCAGCATAACAAGCATATTATGTATGATCCAGCATACAGCAAATCAAAAGAAACAGAACAGATCATGCCACAGTGCTACCTTATTGCAATCTGGGAAAACAGTGCGAGTTGCGATTTTAAAGTAAGTGCCCAGTTCCGCTAGGGGTAGTGCGTCCCCCAGTCTCCCAGGTTGAGTGAAGTGTCGTGGGTTATTGTGCGCCGGTTATGTGGTTTGGTGGTCAGTTACCCAGCGGCCTCCCCCGTATCCGCTGTCTTATCTGCCGACTGTGCCAGCAGGTAGTTTTGCAGTGGGTTCCAGATGTCATATGGCCGTGAGGATATTTGTAGTAGCTCAGCATATATATTCAGTTGTTCTTGGCAAAATGTAAGATCTTGCAACCACTCTTTAAATTTAGGTGCCCTCCCTCTTCCCCATCTGCATGCTACTCGTCTCCTTGCAATCAGAAGTGCTAGCGACGTGTACCGGCTATATCGTATGTCTATCTCCTTGGTGGACCCTAATATCGCGACCAGTGGGGTGGCTGGCAGGTGCAGGCCAGTCATCTGGTCGAGCACCACCAAGACAGCTACCCAGAAGTGCTGAACTGGGGCACAGCCCCAGGCTGTGTGTAGAAAGTCCCCCCCTTACACCCTACACTTGTCACAGCGATCTGTATTTCTGAGGTGGAAGCGTATAAGTTTCGCGGGGGTGTAGTACAGATGGTGCAGGTACTTGTAGTGGATTATTCGCAATCTGCTACTGGCAGATACATTCCCGGTTTGCTGACAGCAGTAGGTCCATTGGTCGTCCGTGAGGGGAAAGCCTAGCTCTTCCTCCCAGTGCTTTCGCGCAGTAGGGGTTTCGTGTGTACTGTCGGATTGAGTTGTACGATATAACATGGAAACCACGTGTGTGGGAGTCTCTTTTTGTAACAGTGAGTGCAGAGGTCTAATGATTGGAGGTTCGTGTGGGAAGTCGGGGTGAGAGACCTAACATCCTGTCGTAATCGAATATACAGAAAGAGTTCCAGTGGTGTCGGAGTGGCGTCCCAAAAGAATTCCTCTCGGGTGCGAAATGTGCCGTTTCTGTATAGGTCTCCCCATGTCAGGACCAAGACCTTCCTAAGCAGTTGTCGGCAGCCCCCTTCCTGAGTGACAGGGAGGTCTATTCTGCCTGCAAGAGGCAGCAAGGGGGAATACATTAGATCTATGTTGAGTCTGTGTGCCAGAACTCTCCAGGCTTTGTTAGTACATTCCACTGTAGTTGAGGTAGTGCGGGCATGAGTGGGGTGAGCACGAAGATAGGCCGAGCTAGGGGTGGGAGCCATATATCCATCCTCCACGGCAAGATGGGGCATGTAGGGAGGAGGATTTAACCAATATGCTGCATAGTGGGCTTGAGTGCAGTTAAAATATAGTTTCATGTCTGGGATTTCGAATCCTCCCGCAGCAAATGGGCGGGTGAGTGTGTCCCATTTGAGCCTAGGTTGTTCCCCCCCCATGTCAGGTGGCGGAGTTGAGTTTTCAGGGTTTTGAAGAAATGGTCACTAGGGTCATATGGAATGTTGAGGAAGAGATAAAAAATTTGCGGAGAATCACCATCTTTATAAGTGAAATTCTACCGGCCATGGAGAGTGGCATGGCTAACCATCGGGTAATTTTCTCCGTAATAAGATCTAAGGCTCTCCCGTAGTTGGACTTAATCGATTCGTCCTTATCCCTTGCGATTACGATGCCCAAGTACTTGACCGTGTCCTCACACCAAGCGAGGGGGAAATCCGGGGCGAAGCGAGTGGCTGAAGCGGTGAGGGAGAAAATTTAAGATTTCGCCCAGTGGATGCTTACACCAGATAAATTCCCAAAGAGAATGAGGACCCGGGGAATCGAATTCAGGCTCTGTTCAGGGTTGCGAAGATAGAGGGTGAGGTCATCAGCATATAAGAATATTAAGAGTTGCCGTTCAGGGTAGATGAGGGCAAAATCGCGGTGGTGCTGGCGCAATGTTGCTGCTAGGGGCTCTATCGCGAGAGCGAAGAGGAGGGGGAACAGGGGGTACCCCTGTCTCGTGACTCTCGCAATAGCAAAGGGGGTGGAGCGGGATCCGTTAATAAGGATGCTAGCTTGGAGATCAGTATAAAGAAGTTGGATCCAGGCTAGGAAGGGCAAGGGGAAGCCCATCCTACGGTGCCAGGTAGTCCTATTCCAGGGAATCAAATGCCTTGGTCCCATCTAAAAAGATGGCCACCGCATCCTCCGATGGATCTATATCCTGGAGGACAGCGAATAGGGTCCGGAGGTTATGAGAAGTTGCCCGGCCTGGGATAAAGCCCGACTGGTCAGGCAGTAGCAAGGCAGACATCAAGGGGGCGATTCAATTGGCCGTAATCTTAGCCAGGATTTTTGCGTCTACATTAATGAGAGAGAGCGGTCTGTATGAGTCGCATCGGTCTGCTTGTTTATCTAGCTTTAGGAGGGAAATGATTAATGCTTGCTTGGGGGTGGGAACCCTTCTCTCTGGCTTCTTCAAAAACGTGGCGAAGGATAGGAATGCGGGAGGAGCTAAAGGTTTTGTAGAATTTGTCTGTGAGCCCGTCAGGGCCAGGGGATCTGCCCGACTGCAGCTGCATTATCGTGGCTCTGATTTCCTCATCCTCATAATCTGCTAGGAGATATTCCCATTGAGAGTCACCCAGCCAGCCTATAGCTGTATCATCAAAGAAGGGGGCGAAGTCTGTCGTCTGAGTTTTGTGGGATTTATATAGCATTGTGTGGAATTTACGAAAGACGGCAATGATGTCTGGAGTGTTTCTGTGCACCTGCCCCACCTCGTCCATGACCTCAAGTATAGTGTTCGAGAATCTAGGATGTCGGGTGAGCGCTGCCAGGACCTTCCCCGGACGGTCGCCCTCCCCATACTGCCGGGCGCGAAAGGTTGCCCCCTAAACTTGAATTCTCTTTCGGCAGTGTCTTGGTAGTTGGACAGTAAGTCCCTCAGTTTAACCTGCAAATCTGGGGACGGTGCCTGTTGCAGTTAGATATTGAGACGGGTAATATCTTCTAGTTTGGCTAGGGTATTGTGTATGTCTTTTAAAATCCCCCCTCCGTTGGCAATACGTATACCTCGGATGGTGACTTTAAATGCCTCCCACACTGTGGCGTAGCTCGACACTGACTGCACGTTTCGGAGAAAGAAGTCCTCTATTTCGGTTTCCAACTCATCCTTAAAGACCGGGTCAAGAAGAGCGAGGGCCGGAAGATGCCAAGATTTGTATGGGGGCATTGCACAAGGGGGAGTGAGGGCAGTGGAGACAGGAGAATGGTCCGAATAGGTGCGTGGGTGTAGTGTGTGTGAGTCAGGGTAACAGACCTTTGGAGAGGAGCCAGCCGTCAATGCGGGACCATGAAGAGTGCGCCGTGGAGAAGCAGGTGCCCTCCCTGTCAGCAGGGTGAAGGTAGCGCAATGAGTCAGTCAGATCTTCATCTGCAATAAGGTTCTGGAGGTAGTGCTGAGAGTTAGAGTAATGCTTGGGTTGAGCGTGCGATCTGTCCATGCCCAGGTTCAGAGTTACATTAAAGTCACCTCCCCAGACCGTGTGGTCCGATTCAATGGCTATTATTTTACCCTAGAGGACATTGAAGAAGTCAGGGTTGTCTATGTTGGAGCCATAACAATTAACAAAGGTAATGGAGTGGTGTTCAAGTCTTCCCCACATGTTGCAATAGCGCCCCGATGGGTCCGAGTAATAGCCTATGGCGGTGTATGTTGTATTGCGCCAGAAGAGTATTGTGGTGCCCGAACATATGTAGAATATGATGAGAAACAGCGGTGTGTCGCCCATCGGGATGCAAAGGTGGGCGGAGCTTCCGAGCCTAGGTGGGTTTCTTGCAGCATGGCGCAGTGTATCTTGTGCCTGTCTAAGTATGCTAGAATGTGCGTGCGCTTGCGTGGGTTACTGAGGCTGCGCACGTTCCCTGTCAGTAGATTGGAGCTGGGGGCACTAGGTTGGGTCATCCCAGGTGTGTGCATCGGTCAGGGTCATGAGCGGTATGAGCACCTCTCGCCAATTACTTACATAGCAGCAGTTGTCATTGTCTGTTGTGGCATGTGGCAATGATAAATAAAATCCCCCCCTCCCACTCTCCCACATCAGCAGCACAATCCTGCTGTATTGCGCAACCCTCCATCCCCTCCCCAAATTCCCTAACAAAGCGTTCCCAACAGGGGAAACAACCTGAAATTCTGTAACATAAGAAAACCACACCATGTAGGGGATGCCTATTGGGTGTTAGCTAGAGGGCGGCACATGGCCTCCTCGATGGTATGAGGGTGCTCGCGAGCATCTCTCAAATGGCTCAGTGTTGCAATGAGTCAATTTGAGGGCTTCTCCACCCCAATCAGGACCCAGTTCAGGGAGGCGTGCTTAGACTCCCCGATTGCGTCTGGCTGATGAAGATCACCACCACCTGCGATGACATCGGCGGGGCATAGAGGATTTCCGAGGGGTAAGCCGACTCCTCCATCATTCAACATCCGATAGGAACGTTGTAGGGGCATGCGAAGCGCCAGGCGACGTTTGGCCAGGGGGGCTCTTGGGCAAGGATTTTAAAAAGTCTTCTACGAGATGAGGCTGATTGAAAAAGTGCTGCTTATCCTGATAGGTGACCTTCAGTCGTGCCGGAAACAGCATGGCATACGAAATATTGGATTGCTGGAGCTTTCTTTTGACGGGCTAAAATTTTGTCTGGACCGCCTGAATCGCCATGGTGAAGTCCAGGTACATGGAGATGGACATGCCCTCTATGGTTAGCGGCTGCTTTTCACGCGCCAGTCGTAGCGTGGTGTCTCGGTCTCTGTAGTTTAAGAGTCACGCGATTATCGGCCGTGGAGGGGCCCCCGGGGGAGGGCGGGTGGCCAGCGATCGGTGTGCCCTATTGACTACCAGAAGCGCTGAGAAGGTTTCTCAGCCAAGGAGCGTGGTGAGTAGATGCTCAACATAGTCCTCCATTTTCCCGGTGTTCGTGGACTCTGCCACGCCAAGAATGCGAAGGTTGTTCCTGCGTGCCCTTGATTCAATATCTTCGTTCTTGGCGGCGATTACTTTAAGAACTTTCTCCATGTTCAGAAGTTTCCCAGTATTGATGGAGGAGGTGTCTTCCAGGTCGGAGATATGGTGTTCGGTGTCTTTAATCCGTTCCTCATGGCGGTCCAGCCTGTGGGTGAGGTTATCAAGACGGGTGCACACAGAGTCCATTTTGGTC
Organism: Triturus cristatus; assembly: GCF_964204655.1. NCBI lineage: Eukaryota > Metazoa > Chordata > Amphibia > Caudata > Salamandridae > Triturus > Triturus cristatus. Next base: position 737,818,497 of record NC_140586.1, on the reverse strand, counting down.
TCAAGTGAGGTGAGGCTGGATTTCATTGTGAGGAGAAGATCTTTCAGATCCTCCATGGATGTGGATGCACTCGCAGGGGGGGCTCCAGCAGCGTCCTCGTCCGGTTCGTGCTGTGACCTGGTTGTTTTGCGGGCATCAAAGATAAGCTTAGGTTGCCTGCCGTCCGCCTTCCCCATGGTGAGTACCCCAAGATTCCGGTCAACGTGGCAGAACCTGGAGGGCAGGAGCTTGGTGTAAACGGGCAAGGGTGTGGACTCCCGGCTACTGGGTGGTAGTTAGCAGACGGCCGCTCCAGTGTTGGGTTCTTGCAGATGGGCTGGTAGTAGTGAGGAGGTCGCTTCACTAGTAGGGCAGCAGTGGTAACTACTAAAGTCCCCCCCGGCACAGCCAGGGTTCAGATGGCGTATGCAGTCTGCAGTTCTGTGGCGGCAGGTAGGAGGCAGTGGCGTTATGTCTCCCGTGGGTGTTCGGAATTAGCTCTGAAGGGGGAGCGGTGGAAATGCTGCCAGTGGCCCATGCAGCTGGGGAGATAGGGAACTAGGCAGAGCGAAGGGGCCAGGAGCCGGTGGTCAGCCAGCGTGGCGGTTCCTCCTCTGCTGCGGTGCGCCCTGCCGCCAATTATCATACAAGGGGAGGTTCGGGCGCCCCAATACAGTGGGGAGAGCGGCACGTGGGCACAGCACCTCAGTCGTCCGTTGGGCCCGTTGGGAGGGCTGCGGCGTCAGCTAGATGGCCCCTCCCCCAGCTGGAGCAATGGCAACCACACAAGGCAGTTAGGGGTATGCTGAGGTGAACACCCAGGGTTCTGCCAGGCAAGTCAATTAGGAGGGTTGGTGGATTCCGCTCCCCATGGGGTGACCCATCCCGTTTTCAGGTCTCCCCTGAATCTCTCGGGGGATCGGGTGAGGCGCCAGCCTCCCGCCGAGTCAGCGTGGGGTAGATCCGCGAGGTGCCGGCGGCAGGGCTCACATGCAGGGGAGGAGGAGAGTCCTCCCAGGGCGGGTCACACTCACCAGGGTATCCGAGCTGCCGTCTCTGTCAGCCGGTCGTGTCGCACGGGCCCAGCTTTATCCGTGCCGATGGCGGGTATGCCGCAGCGCTCTCAGGGTCCCCTGTCACATCCACCGGTGCGGTTCCGGCTGTGCCAGCGGGTGGGCCCACAGGAATGGGCAGAGAGGGCTGGAAATTCTGTGCCGGTTCAGGTAGGCCGCTTCTACAGCAGCGCCGGCTGACACAGTCTCGAGGATAGCAGCGTTCGCCATTAGCAAGCGGCGGTCGCCATTTTAAAAATCTCCGGAGCTTAGTTGTCAAGGCAAATATCTCGATCTCTGGGTGAGTTTCCGCGCCGTCTCCCGCTGTAGGAGAATGCGGAGGCGTTCCGATCCTTCAGCAGTTATTTTTGGCACCTCAGTTATGACATTTGAGGAGGATGATGGTGTATGTAGGCTCCAAGCTGCAAGAGCCTCACACAGGTGCGGCCATCTGGCTTGCACGCCCTCTAGTGCCCTCCACCCAATTCAAAAGTAATCTAACAGTAATTTGAATGAATTTAGAAATTTTGAAAGCAAATACAAACCTGTAACGATTCCAATTAAAACCACAACTGTATTCCTGTGTACAGCCTTGCATTTGAAAGTATATTTTACCTACCTGTGGCAAGTTCCGCTTGGTTTTAGAAATAAAACATAAGTACTACCTTTTTATACTTAACTAATTGGTCTGGTTTCAGTCTCTGAGTGTGTGTCATCAAAGAGAGCTGTTAATGATTATCTAATTTAGCCTCTGCTATACCTCTGTGAATCCACTCAACTTTGTGTCTGCTATACCTTACTTTGTTATAGTATATATAGAGCCAGCTTCCTACATTGGTGGATCAGCGGTAGGGTCTACGACTTTGCATTTATTGGACTAACTTAGTCAACACCTGATCACATGACAGGTATTTAAATGTTGACTTTTGTCCAACTCATTTTTTAATTAACTATTTTTCAAATTTCTAAAAGTCTTGATAGGGCCGTGGATTAGGTCTCTGTAGTATTCTTTTAGAAATGTTAACACTGTTTGAAGTTAGGGGTGTGCTGTGGCCCGTAGGGACATTGTCGTTTTCACTAACTTAGCATGAGCGCGTTGCAGCTTGCCTGCTGCTTTTGCTGCACGTTACTACACGTCTTTATTTTTGAAATACTTTCAATGATTGCTTTCACATGAGAACTCATTGCTGTGTTCACTCTCGGCATGTTCCTGGGATGTTGACTGAACATTATGTGCAAGGTCGAACAACAATGCCCCTTGTTAGGCCAGACCTAAGCCCTTAGACAACACATACCGATTCAGCTGTAGTTTGGACAGCATACTTGGATTTTTAGTGGGGTATACGAATAGGTGAGACACACTTGAAGAGGGACCTTTCCAGGGGGAAGAGCGAGACAGCGCTTATGATGTAGATCTACCATCTATAGGCTAAGGTATGGGGTCTGCAGACAAAGCCGAGAGATCTTCTATTATATAATAATAAATATTCTTAGCAAAGAGAGGGAGGTTAGGCACTACAGTCTTTTCTCTATTGTCTTTTTATGATGACATCTCCCTTCATGATTTATGGACTAGCTGCTATGCTGACTATATTTGTATTATGCATTTTCCCACTTGTTGTGGCACGTATACTGCATGTTGGGGCACGTTAGTTAAAAGAAATATTTTAAACTATTCTATGTCTCTCTCAGATCTTATTGTGGATGAGTAGAAGAGTGCGTGCGAAAGGGTGTGTCTTGTTACCACAATTCCTGAGAGATCTGGGAGTGTTGTGTTCTGGGGTGTCTAATCATTATTTTCTCTGTAAGTGAGTAGGAGAGCAAGTAAGACACTATAGCTAGTCAGTCCTGGGTTTGTCGGTACTAAGGTGGTTTGAAGACCCAGTCCCTATACACTAAGGTCCCATAATCCTGCGCATAGTTCTGTGTTTGTGCAGAATCCCTGCAACGGGGGAAGTACTTAGAACGTTTTGTGTAGGTCTTCTAAACAGAACCCGACTTTAGTAAAACAATGAGCAACACAGAGAGGATGACTGAGGAGCTCAACCTCACCCCTTACTCCAACCTAGAGGTTAGAGAGTTAAGGCTTCTCTGAAAAGCTAAGAAAATAAGAACTGGGTCCAACCCTACCAGAATATAGTTCCAGTAGTTCCTGGCAGAGTATGCAATGGACCATCCCACTGCCGAAGGTGAAGATCTTCAAGTAGTGGGAGAAAGTAGTGAGGATGATGAGGTCTTAGACACCCCACCTCAACTATTTAAGGAGGATGGGGACTTTGTGCCCTACCCCTCCAGACCAAGGAGTAGAGGGCCTAGATTCTACAGTGGTAGGGCAGACTCTGTACAAGGCAGTGAAGATAATTTCACTGAAAAGAACAACATTTTAGCAAGGTTGGCCAAAGACTACAGCTAGATACTAGAATCCTAGCTCTAGAAAAAGAAAGAGCAGAGGTGGGCCCAGGACCCATCAATGGTGGCAGCAATTTAAACAACAAAGAGAAGGATGGATCTTATGATCTTAAAATCCCTAAAGGGAGTGTCCCTAAATTAAAGGATGGTGATGATATCACTGAATGGTTCACTGACCAAGAGGGCTTGTGTAGCCAGGAAAGTGCGAAAGATTCCCTGGGGGGCCCTCCTTTGGGAACCGTTCACTGGTAAGTGCAGGGACAGGTTCCTGACCCTTACTGGGGCAGGGGCTGAGTCTTATGAACTCATGAAGGGAACCCTGGTTGAAGGATTCGGACTCACAACTGAGGAGTACAGAATGAATTAAATTCAGGCAGGCTCAGAAAACCCAGAGTCAGTCCTGAGTGGAATTTGTAGACTACTCAGTAAAAACACTAGGCGGCTGGTTGATTGGAAGTAAAGTACAGGATTATGATGGACTTTATAATTTGTGAAGGAACACATATTAAGTTACTGCATTAATGAAAAGTTGCATCAGTATCTGGTAGACCAAGGTATAATTTCTCCCCAAGAATTGGTAAAGAATTCGGACCACTGGGTCAAGACATGGGTGACTAAAACATCCACTGGAGGTGACCAATAGAAAGGGATTACAAAACCTCCCCAGGGGGAAGAGGGTGAGCATCCTAAAGATAAAAATGAGGATTCCCAGGAAGCCCCCAAAAACCTGTCCATGAGGGTGGGCCCAAAGACACCTCAACCTAAAACTGGGTACCAAGGTTAGAATTAGAATCCCAACAAGGTATGGTGTCACAACTGTGAAAAGACAGGACAACACATCAAGGACTATAGCTGTCTTAAAAACAAAGCCCCTAGTGTAGCTCCAGGGGTGGCCAGTGTAGTCTATTATGGTAGTCCCTCAAATGAGGAAGTCCACATAGCCTTCAACTGGAAAGTGGGGCCAAAAGGTGAGTTGGAGATTCCAGGGGGGAGTAGACACTTCCACCACCTACTGGTGAATGGAATCCCCACCACTGCCCTGAGAGATACCTGTGCCAGGCACACTATGGTGCATGGCAGGTTGGTACACTCAAACCAGTATGTCCCTGGGGAGATGAAAAGAGTAAGGGAAATACCAGGGGAGGTCACTGTTAGGGGGAACAGTCGGAACACCACCGTCTGAACCACGAGGGTTCGACTCCGCAAGTCCTACTACACATGCATTAACCATGCATAGGCCTTACCCATGCATTTGCGTGGTTAAGGCAATGCGCGGTAGGGCTTGCAGGCGGATGGAAGCAGAAAGAGATTGCGGTGAGGTAAGTGGGGCTGAGGGGTGGGTTGGAGTACTTTGGTGGGCTGGGGAGATCGGGGTTGTTTTGTGGGCTGGGGGTTGGGTTGTTTTGTGGGCTGGGGGTGGGTCGGGGTTGTTTTGAGTGGGGCTGGGGGGTGGGTCGGGGTACTTTTATAGGCTGGCGAGGTAGGGTTGTTTTATGGGCTGGGTGGGTCAGGGTTATTTAAAGTGGGGGTGGGGGGTGAGTTGGGGTACTTTTGTGGGCTTGGGGTGGGGGGTTGTTTTTTGGGCTGGGAGGTGGGTCTGGAATCTTTTGAGTGGGGCTGGGGGGTGGGTTGAGGTACTTTTGTAGGCTGGGGAGGTAGGGTTGTTTTATGGGTTGGGGGTGAGTCAGGGTTATTTAAAGTGGGGCTGGGTGTGAGTCAAGGTACTTTTGTGGGCTTGGGGGTGGAGGGTTGTTTTGTGGGCTGGGGGTGGGTCTGGAATGTTTTGTGGGCTGGGGGTCGGTCAGGAATGTTTTGTAGGCTGGGGGTGGGTCAGGGGTAGTGTAGCTACGGACGGATGGAAGCAGAAAGAGATCCACGGTGTGGTGAGTGAGGGTGAGTGGGGGTACTTTTGTGGTCATGGGGGTCAAGGATAGTTTTGTAGGCTGGGGGTTGGTCAGGGGAAGTTTGGTGGCCTGGGGGGGTCGGGGTAATATTCTGGGCTGGGGAGTAGGTAGGGGGTAGTTTTGTGGGCTGGGGGAATTGGGGCTAGTCTTCAGGGCTGTGGGGTTGGAGGTAGCTTTTAGGGCTGGGGGTTGGAGGTAGTTTTGGTAGTTTTCAGGGCTGTGGGATTGGGGCTAGTTTTCAGGGCTGGGCGTGGGGTTGGTTTTCAGGGCTAGGGCGTGGGGCAAGGTTTAAGGGCTGGGGTTTCAGTGGCAGTTTTCGGGGCTGGGGGTCAGGGTTAGTTTTCAGGGCTGGGGGGTCGGAGTAGTTTTTAGGGCTGGGGGAGTGTTGAGGTAGTTTTTTAAAATTGGAAGTTAGGGTATTAGGTTTCAGAGCAGGGTTAGGGGAATGGGTAGTTGGGTAGTTTTTAGGGCTCAGGGAAGGGTGGGGCAGTTTTTAGGGTTGGCCAGGGTCAGGTTAAAGGGCAGGTTTAAGGGACAGGGTTTTAGGCATTAGGGCAGGGGGAGGACACACCGTAGGGGTTGGGAGGGGGAAGAGGTATTTGTACCTCAGGGCGGGAGGGGGGTGGGAGTTTGTACCCTAGGGTGATAGGGAGGGGGTGGCAACGTTAGCCATGCATACCCCTTTACCAAGCATGCTATTACCATGAAAATTTGTGGTAAAGGCATGCGCGGTAAAACAGTGCGTGGTTAAGATGCGGTTGTTATTCAGACCGCATGGTTTAGGACTGCGGGGTTGTGGAACTCATTGTTCCATCATACAACCCACTGTTAGGCCTTTGGCTGTATGGCCCCTAGAAATAGCTGGGTCCCTTCGTTGGAGAAAAGTGGTAGTCAATAAAGACATCCCCCCTTAATTATCTCCTTGGAACTGACCACCCAGAGGTTGGTCTAAGCCAAAGTGAGGTAATGATCCAGTACCAGTCCTCACCCAAGGAATCTGGGGGGCTCAATCTGCAGTTAGTGCAGGTAAGCCCCAAAAGAAGAAGAGAACATGTAGGAAAGGTGAACAACTGTTAGCCACCGTTCCAGTGGGTCAGGGAGATTCTACCCCAATAAGGGAGAAAGCTGGCACTGGTGAAGTCCTCCCTAGCCCACAAAAAGACCTGACTAGTCAGGCAACTATCCAGTCTGAGATGGTGGCTCCTCAGCTGAAAAAACAGAGGGTGGAAGAAGGGTGTTCACTACAAAGTGCAGTTGCCCCCCACCGTAAACCAGCATACAGGTGGCCAGAATCCAAAGGAGCCTGTAAGTTAGCCCCTTCACCTATCAGTGAAGAGCTAAACGTGTAGTTCTGGGCACTGACAACTGTCAGTGGCCTCTGCTGGGTGTTAGCCTTCATGGCAGCACTGTCCTTGGCATGGTGGTCTAGCCCCATGCCAAACAGCAAGTTTGCCCCCCCCCTGACCCTGTTGGTTTGGTGGGGTTACTCAAGCTGTGCGTAACCTCTGTGGGTAAGCTGGGGTTTGCCCTAGCTAAGTTAGAATTTGCATAGGTAGGCACCCCTGAACCCAAACTAAAAAGATGGGGTAAAGACACTATAGAGGTAGGAAAGGAGCATTGGGAATTAGTTCCTGAAACTGTTGAGGTAGACAAGCTCCCCAAAGGGACTGACCTGGACAGGAAGATGTAAGGCAGAGTGGGCCCTACAATTTTCAAACCTACTCTTTCTCGTTTGAAAGACTAGGAAGACTGTGCCAGGTTGGGCTGGGTCTCCAAGCCTTTGGGTGGGGGTGGAGGAGGCATGTGTAAGAAAATGGGTTTCTGTTGCAGTAAACCCCACCCTCACACACTTTTTGCCAGATTTCTAATGCACTTTGACTTGAAGTGCCATGGGTCTCTGCCAATCAGGTTCCAAGGGCCTGTGTTCTTTCCCAAAACTGTATCTTAGAATTCACAATTGGCACATCTCTGGCTACAGGTAAGCCCCTTGTAAAAGGTACCATGGGTACCAAGGGCACTGTGACCAGGGAAGGCCTCTAAGAGCTGCAGCACCTATTGTGCCACCTTTAGAGACCCTGCACCTTAACACCCACACACTGCCATTGCAGGCTGCGTGTTTCGGAGCAGAGAAAAGTGAAGAGTTGACATGGCACACATCCCTGTGTGCCATGGTTGCAACCCATGCCTGTGGCCTAGGTAAGTCATCCCTCAAGCAGGGTACACTGGACCACATGTGAGGGTACTGTAGCATGAGTACTGTACCCCTATAGTGTCAGAGTCCATTCTTAGACATTGTAAGTGCAGTAAATCCTTAAAGAGTATATGGTCTGGGAGTTGGTCATTACGAACTCCACAGCTCCATAATGGCTGCACTGAACCCTGGGAAGTTTGGTAGCAAACTTCTCAGCACATTAAACCCACAGTGATGCCAGTGTGGGATTTAATGTAAAATGCACTCAGAGGATATCTTAGAGATGCCCCCTGAAAAACGACCAGCCCCGGTGTGGTTTTTGAATGGCTACCTGCCATTTGGCACCACCAGACAGGTTATGGACCCCTAGGTAGAGGGCCTCCACTCTCTGGGTCCAGAAAGAAAACCCATCCTGGGCAGAGGTGTCATGCCTCCTTCCCCAGGATGGGCTGGGTCCACGAAGGGGAAGCTTCACAGGCCTGCCGCCTTTGTTAGCTGACCCTGACTTTTGCTGCCCCCAGCAACTGGCTCCCACCGGTTCTGATGACCCCCCTCACATTTGGGAGAGATAATCGGAGGGAATACCACGTGAAGAAGGGAGGTGTGCCTACCTATCCCAACCCCACCCCTCAGGTGATGACGGCGAGATGAAGCACACATCACAGAAGATGAGGGGACCCAGCCAATCAGAGAGTGGCTCATACCCCCTCCCACTGGAGGGTGGCATACTAGGGGGTATACTCACCACAAGTAAGGGATCTATTGGTCCCAATCTGCACACCCCTGTAACACCCCTAAATTTAGTATTTAGGGGCAACGCTGAACCTTTCCTCCTCAGGCTCCTGCAACCGATGAAGAAGAAGGACGGAAGAAGTTGCACAGCAGAGGAGACTGTAGAAAAGAACTGACTTAGCCCCAGCCCTACCAGCCTGTCTGCAGTTTCCAGAGATCGCGTGTCAAAAGACGACTTGTCCTGCAGCCAGCAACCTCCAAAACCCCTGGGAGGACTGAATGCCTTCAACAAAGACCGGCTCTCCTGCAAACAGCAGCTCTGTTCAAAAGAAACTCCAAAGACAGACTCTCAGGTGAAATCCTCAAAAGGCACCTCTGCATCCGGCTGCCCTGCGCCCTGGGGAAGGGGACCTGAGGTGCACCCACATCCCAGAGCCCTCCAACTTACCTACCCTGCTGTTGATTCCTCCCAGAAGATTTCCTGGACAAAGCCTGCAGCCAAAATCCCAAACCAACAACCTCCATAGGACTGCATTAGGCTCCCGATATCTCCTAAGCACCCTGCACCCGGCCGCTCCTGCGCCGCTGGTGGTGTGGACTTGGTGCTGACCTAGGACCCCCTTTGCCCTGACCTTAACCCTAGGAGCCTGGCTCCCAAGACTGAGTGGTCTGCCTGTTAGCAGCCCCCAACCGAGGTGCCCCCTAGTCTTATTGGCTAACATTTGCACCCTGCACTCTGCACCCAGCAGCCCTGGTGCCGCTGGTGGTGCACTTTGAGTGCCAACTTGAACCTTGGTTCTAACCCCAGACACCCAGCATATAAGTTATTACTTACCGGCAAACCCATAACATTATTTTTCTCCACAGGACACCCATGTTGTGAGTTTTCCTCTGAAAGTGTTGTCAACCTGCTTTTTTTAGGAAACAATAGTAACTGTGCTTTATAAAGTAAATTGTCTTGCTTAGCTTTGTATTGTAGTACCCACAGTGTGATATCTAGGTATATCACCCTGAGTAGTCGATGTAACTAAAAAGTAATCCAAAAGTAATCTAACAGTAATTTCAATGTATTTTGAACTGTTTTGAAAGCAAATACAAACCTGTAACGATTCCAGTTTCAACCACAACTGCATTTCTGTGGATGCCTTGCATTTGAAAGTATATTATACCTACCTGTGCTAAGTTTTGCTTGTTTCTAGAAATAAAAAATAAGTATACCTTTTTTATACTTACCCGAATACAATAAATGCTTAACACTTCCTCCTGATCAGCCTAACTGCTCAACCACACTACCACAAATAGAGACGTTAATGATTATTTAATTTAGCCTCTGCTATACCACTGGGAATCCACTGGACTCTGTGCACGCTATACCTTACTTTTATATAGTATATAGAGAGCCAATTTTCTACACACATTATGAGATAGGCTGCCACAAAATGAGCATACAGATTTAGGTTTAGTTAGATAAAGAAAGGTGCTTCCAAAAACATGTTTATAACTGTCCATTTAAAGCATACCTTCCATACTTAATCTGGTAATACTGTTATAAAAAGAAAGACTTTGTCATCACAAAGCTTCAAATGACTCCATAATTAAAGCCAATACCAGCTACCAAACAGCCTTTACATTTGCAGATTTACTAATTGCACACATTTAAATTTATTTTAGGCAGCCGGCAACATGGCTAAAAGGTTTGTTTCTTGTTTAGCTGTCTCTCGCTCCTATGGCTTCCCAGCACAGGAGAGTCCCAACATTCCACTTCACCTGAGGCATCTCAACTGTTGGAATTAAGTGCCTTGGGATGGTTGTCTTTTATCAAAATGTAGGGGGAAAGTTGTTATTAAATAAAAAAGGTTGGGCATGTTGTACCCTGTTTGAAATTGTGTAGGTGGTTGAATGGGTATGAACCCTAGACAGACAACACCCACAATCCTAGTCAGGGTAAGAAGCAGGCAAACCCTTAATTACCCTGTACTCTCCCTTTGGTATCTTGGCATAGGGCAGTCAGGATTAACTTAGAAGTAATGGGTAAACTATTTGTGCAAAACTTCAAATAGTAAAACTGTGAAAACACCACACAAAAAGATCCCACACCAGGTTAGATTCATAGAGATTGATTTAATAAATAAAACAAGACCAAAATAAAAAAAATTACAATAAATGGAACTTGGGATGTTGAATTTCAAAGTTTATAATGAAATCTATCGCTTAGAAACAAAAAGTGCTTTTTGGGATATCGGGTCACGCCGGACCAGGTCAAAGTCAAAAGTTTAGGCCGGCAGTGATGGAGCGTGGGACGGCTTTAGAGGACCCAGGTTGGCTCGCTGAACAGAAGTATCTTAATCCTGGTTGAAGAACACTTGAGTGGATCCGGGTTGAAGAAGCTTCATCCAGCAGAGGCAATGTGCCGGTTCTGAAATGTGATGAGGCTAAGGTGCGAAGTCTTGATGCATTGGCGTCGAGAATCCTGCAGACGGGTCTTGCGATGGGAAGGCCGGTGTCGAGGATGCGAGGCGCAACAGAGACAATACTTCAGTTCTGAGAAGCGATGAAGCTGCGATGCGGAGGTTCATCATTGCGGCTGCCATCAACGAGAAATGCAAGGAGCTTGCACAGGGAAAAGCGTTGTGCGGAGTCGGTTCCAAAGGTTATGCGTCAGTCCCAGATGCAGGACGGGTCCAATCCACGCAACTGCAGTGCTGCATCAGTACTGCTCAGCTGAGAAGATGAATCAGTTCTGCTCTAGGATGTGTCGTTCAGCAGAGGATGCATCAGTTTCACTAGAGAAGCACCTTAGACCCACTTCCAAGGGTCCAGGACAGGAGTGGCACCACTTGGTAGTGTAGACTCACATATGGCAAAGTATATGTGCTGAAGCAGGGTCGTTGGAAGTATTTTATGTCCCTGAAACCTCAGATCAGGAGGCCAGGTCAGCAGAACAAGGCAGGAGTACAACAAACAGCATTCCAGCAGACTGACAGTCCTTTAACAGCAAAGTAGTGTACTGAAGTGGTGGTCTCAGAGGTCCAGTACTTATACCCAGTTACATCTTTGAAGTGGGGAGGGACTTCAAAGACATGCCTTTGAAGGGCACAGGGGTCCTGTCTTCCTGCCCTTGCTCCGGACACACTATGGGGGGTGGCAGGGCACAGCCTATTCAGGTGTAAATGAGACTGGGTCCATCCAGCTCCTCCCTCCCATCCTGCCAGGATGGCCTATCGAGTCACACCTAAGCAAGTGGCTGTCTAGAGAGAATACACAAAGCCCAACTTTCACCCACCCCAGACATGTGAACAGAGGCAGACAGCAGGCGCCAAATGTCTAAAGTAAGAAAATGTCAACTTCCCAAAAGGGGCATTTTCAGAATTGCAATTTAAAAGTCAACTACACCATTAGTTTGGATTTTAAATTTTGATTCCAGAGACACCAAACTTGAAAAGTCTACCTCTTAATAACTGGGTATTACTCTCATAAAATATAATACAGTAATCCCAATGTTAACCTATGGGAGAGATAGGCCTTGCAGTAGTGACAAATAAATATAAGTGTTTTTCACTACCAGGACATGCAAAATTCAAAATACATGTCCTCCCTTTTAAATACATTGCACCCTGCCGTCTGGGTTGCCTAGGGCCTACCTTAGGAGTGACTTATATGCATAATGAGGGAAGGTTTGGGCCTGGAAATTTTTGCTCGGCCGACCTGGCAATGTAAATGGCACACACAGGCTATGCAATAGCAGGCCTGAGCCATGGTTAGAGGGCTACTTCAGGGGGCGGCACAATAAGTGCTGCAGGCTCACTAGTAGCATTTCATTTATAGGCCCTGGGCACATATAGTGCACTTTACTGGGGACCTATCAGTAAATTAAATATGGCAATTGGGTATTAACCAATATTACCATGTTTAGGGGAAAGAGCACAAGCACTTTAGCACTGGTTAGCAATAGTAAAGTGCACAGAGTCCTAATACCAGCAAAAATGAGGTCAGAAAAAGTGGAGGAGGAAGGCAAAAAGTTAGGGTGAAGACCCCTCTAAAGCTGTCAGGTCTAACATGCCCCCAAATTGGGTGGCGTGGTGAGCAAAAGAATGATGGATTAGACCCAGATCTTTGTGACTGGGGATGAATGTTTGCATTGTTCAGCATTCCGTCCATCATTTGTTTCCTTTGTTTTTGTCACCCTAAATGGGAAGGGTATGCACAGATGTGGGTCCCGTGCTCACTGGACCACTGGATTCAAGCTAGCCTGGCTGATGAGGGGTGATGCCCCGAAACTGGTCCCAGGATGCTTGTTTTCGGTCCAGGGAGAACCTGGCTTGACAGTTCGGGCTGTATTGTTCCCATTGGAACAGGGTCAAGACTTATATGCATATGGCTGGGTCCAAACTAGAGTGGCGTGGTGAGCAAAAGAATGATGGATTAAAACCAGATCTTTGTGACTAGGGGGTGAATGTTTGCACTGTTCAATATTCCATCCATCATTTGTTTCTTTTGCTAACATGCCCCACCAATCGTGACAACTTTGACCCCTGGCACTATTAAAAAAGCAGTAACCTACTGATCGGGTGGCGTTTGTGGCGGACAAAAAGCGTTTTTAAACAACACATTTCGACTGGCTAAAAATGAAACGCATACTCACCATGACTGCAGAAACTTTTGGCCCAAAATGCTATGTGATTGTTCATAAGCTCCATGGTCACATAGCATCCAGTGGATTTGCAGACTGGGGAACTACAAGTCCTGATACGATTACATTCTTCTCTGGCTGTCAGATTCGAACTGATACTGGTATATGAATGCCAACAGACCCGATTCAGGCAAGAGACTCCTGATTTTTAAAGCCCAAAATGACTGTAATTTAGCTTTCTTCTGCCCGAAATTCTCCTCACTTTAATGTCAATGGAGAAAATAAAATCCCTGATTATTTTTTTTAACTATTCCTATTTCTACTTTCCAAATCTTGACATGCATGATGGCCTTTTTTTATACTGAGGCTATTAAGCAGCCCGGCATTATACCATGCATAACTGTTAGAGAAATTCATTTTAATGCCTGTACCTGCATTGAACTTTTATGTCACACATTAAAATTACTCCTTTACCCATTGCTCAAGCTGCATTATGCACTAATCACTCCACAGGTGAGTATTAGCAGTGTAAGGAGAGCTCCAGTAGTTTCTAGGTGCCCAGGAAGTATTTCAGACAGCCGAACCTTTGACCAAGAAGAGGTGACTGTGGTGGCTATGTTCATACATTTTAAAATGGAAAAGTGGGAGTCTCTGAAAAGAAACTGGGGGAATGTATTTTCTCCTTTGACTTAAAGTTGAAACAGAAGCTATTTTTGGGGGGGGGGAGAAACTAAGCCATTTTTAGCTTTAGAAATCAAGAGTCTTTCTGCTGAATCGGGTCTGTTGGCATGTATCCTATGAATGCCACAGTCAGGAGTCAAAGCACAGCTTGTTTTTATCATTGGCTCATACATCCTCTTTGTGGTATCTAAACCCTCAGTGGACAGCACCGACAGAGACAGCAAGATACATCACCTGCCTCTCACTACCAGAATCAGAGTGGCTGCAGCATGGCATAGACACTTGCCTTCATGGGAGTTGTTTAGTGCAATGCACCCACCTTTCATCGGAGTGATGATAGAAGCGCTTGGGGGTTGTAATGATGAGGAAGCAGAATAAGGTGTTAACTTTATTGAGTCCAGTTTCACAATACTGTTAACCGCCACCCACTGTCATATGAATTTTACCAACATTCTATCTGAGTGAGGCTCCCCGTGCACATACAATCAAAAGGGAGAAAGGACAAAGAGGGGAGGATGACAAAGGTGATGGCAACTACACTGTGGGGTACAGATCAGTGAAGATCGGCATATTACAGGTCCACTCATCACCTGGCTGCAGGCAGCGGCACTTCAGTGCCTCAGGCGGGTTTCTGGAAAAAGTGAACCTCCATGTTCGGCAAAAAGAAGAAACTCAGTTAGCTAAATGCATACATGCCAACAGACCTGATTCAGGCTCCCTGATCGAACATGATCAGACTCCCAATTTTTAAGCCAAAAAGGCAGTGCTTAATATGTTGAAGAATAAGTGCTGATCCTAACGTTTTGCTAGGAAGCCCAAAACCTGTGCTTTTGAATGCAGTGGTGACTAATACTAAGACTGTTCAGTTTTGATTTCACCTCGTGCCTCTTTAATCCTCCACCCCCCCTCCTGCCCGACTGACTGCGTCCCTTCTCACCTTTTGAAATACACCAGTGGCAACGTGATTTGGTGCTTTAAAAGGTTGCAGTTTATTTCACGATATGGTTGCACATTTTCATTTTATTGGTCATTCAACACATCCATGTTATTATAGACTTTCATTGCCTTTGTACATTTCTTGTCGTCATGTGCCATTAGACAGTACAGTTCTTTTGGTCGGGCCTTTGTGTCTGCGGTTCTAGGCTTCAACTTGCTATCGAGTTTAGTGGGAGTCCGTCTGGACCTGCCCGGGCTGCAAGTGCCGTTCCGCTTGCAATTGATCCTTTGCTGGCCTCTCGCTTGCTCCTCAGGGCCCCTCCATGTGGCATCCCAAGGTCCTTGTGCGAGCCCTTCCTCTACTCTGCCTGTGGCTGTGTCCTAGTTATTTCATTCCCTCAGTACCCCTGCCGTGCGGCATCCCAATTGCCCAGTGGGAGCTTCCCATCTACTCTGTCTGTGACTGTGTGCTGTCATTCGCTCGCTCAGTGCCCCTGCCGCGAGGCATCCCAAGGATACTGTGTGAGCTTTCCATCTACCTCTAGTAATTTTCCTCTGTTTCTATCTTTCTTGGGTTTCTTTCGCCACGCTACTTATGGTTTTTGGATCGGAGGGAGCTCCCCCTTACTTCCTACCCTTCTGCCTTATGAGAAACCCATCCGTTATAGGACCCCTACAATGTTTAGCAGGAACATATCCATCCCCACCCCCGTCAGGTGTATCCCATCCTCTTAATGGTAACCAGGGGACCTCATGTTGATGAAAAGTGTCTCACGAACCCCCAGCTGTTGGCCCTGCATAATTTCGCCGTAGTGATATTTAGTTTACATCTTGACTTTTCCACCGCCCCAGATCCACGGCCCCCCTCAACCCTTTGCACACTATTATCTCTGAAAAGATAACCTCGCCGGGCGGACTAGTCTTGCTATGGCTGTGAGGCCCGCCTGCATTTTTTCCAGAAGGTCCCTCCTTCCTATTGCTGCCAGGTCATTCCCTCCCAGGTGGATCACTACCGCATCCGGTTTGCCACCCTGTCCCAATGCTTCCGTGCCGCGGGGAGCAGTTGGTTCCATCTCATTCCTGGGCACCCTCAAGCTCACCCCTTCTCTAGCTGCTACCATGTGTGTTGTAACCCTTCCATGTCCTGGCAATCCCATTCAATCACTGGCCATGTTTGAGTTTTCTCCCTAAAACCCTAGTCATATTTCAATCAAGCGTCACCTTGGTATTTTTGTTGGTCATCATGTATTCTCTGCTCGTAGAGAATCAGGGCTGCTTCACTCTGGGGGAATTTTTCTATGACTATACATGCCAGAGTCCTAAATGCCTTTAGCCAATTTTCTATTGACCTCTCTACTCTCGGCTTGCGCCTGTCCCTCCTGCCCTTGTCCTTTTTGTCCCATGTTGTCAGGTCCAAGCCTGCCTGGCGTACCTTTAGCAATGAAAAAATGTCTATGAATTCTTTCCTCCATATTTGCTCCTTTACAGTCAGGGGGATCAGGTTGACCAGCCCTAAAAGCTTTGTAGTGGTAGGGGGGTCTCCAGGGGAGGGTCGGAGGTACTCGCTGGCCAGTTTACCCCTTGGGTCCAGGCCTTCCCCTGCCCCGTCCTTCTTTGCCGCATCACCCTCTGGAGCTGACTACCCCCTTGCAGAGCTCCTTCGGCCCTTGGCTCCCCGGTCTACTTCCCCTGTTGGGGGTCCTCCTGCCTTCCAGCCCCCTTCTCTTTTTGGTCCGCCTTTCTCTTTGCCACTTGCTTCTGTAATGACCACAGGAACTCCTCAGGGTTCGGGCGATGCACAAAGGGGTCCACCTCCTGATTCCCCAACTCTGACTTATCATACACAGAGTATTGAGGTGATCAAGCAGGGGAAAGGAATTAGGGTAGGAACAGCGGGGGAATGGGATACCTGTAAACACAAAACATAGGATTACTACAGTTCCACGACAGACTACTCTCATAAATTCTCACTACAACTGCTAGTACCTGGAAACACAAATAGCTATCGTAGTGTCCCTATCTTCTTTACAGACAAGATACTTCTCTCAACCTGGAAGATCGGATACCTACAACAACAAAACAATGATCAGTGTCATTCGTTCCCACTTCCTACTTTCCTACTGAAGGAAATAAACATGACTCTTACATACCCTTCCAGCGCTCCCCCAAACTGTAGAAGAAGACCAGTGGAAAACATAGTAAAGAAAAAAGAAGATCCCCCAGGAAAGTTCTTAGGAGGAAAATCAAGAGTCATAAATCAGAAGAACTGATAGGCAACTGGTATAGTCTTTAGCACAATGTAAAGAAAAAATAAAAATAGTGAACCAAGTCAATAGTATTTCTTGACTCTAATTTCTTTCCTTTTCCATTAATATCAAAATGATTCCTTTGATAGGCTTAGTCAGTCAGTCAGTCAGTAAAAACTTTATTTCGGCGCAAAGCCATAAAAGTGCTTACATTTTAAAAAGAAATCACAGATACAATATATTTACAAGCCATTTACATCCCTACATGACAGGCCTCTCCATAGCAACACGATCAAAGAATCCCTAAAAACTACTAAGTTAAAAGAATAAAAGGATGTTAAATCTATCATTAAAAATAGATACAAGAAGTTTTACAATAGTAGAAATGGCGGACATCAGGCTGTGCCATTAGACACTCCAATACAATTATACTTGGCAGCTTGCCTGATGTACCACATACTGTTTAAAAAACGAGAAACCGCAAATACAATTGGAGGGCTAGTATCATACTTTAAGATTCTCAATGCCGCTATACATTGCTTGAAACCCAGGTTTTTACAAAGTTGTGTTAACCAGTGTTTACGCTGTATCCGATAAGCAGGGTAGAGAAAAAGAACGTGGATTTCAGACTCCTCCTTATAATTACATACAGGACATTCCTTCTTTGAATCTTTCGCCAATCTACTAGAAAGTACATGAATTGGGAGGGTCCCTAATCTGAATTGCAGATATAATTTCCTAGCCCTGGGAAGTAGGATAAAATCTAGGAAGGGTTCCTTGTAGTATGTATCTTTTATAAGGAGAAATTCTGACGTGAAGCGCCCGTGTACGGAATTGTTTTGTATTTGGAGTTTCATTGCTCTGTATTGTCTTATTAGTTCCAATCTAGAGATCAGAGTACATGAAGTTTCAGGTGAACTCCACAGATCTGGGTTCTTTAATTCCAGAGTGAGGTCCTTTATATGACAGAGCCAAGGAATTCCCTTATTGCGGCACTGGGGCAATATCTCTTTTAGCTCAGCCCTAATGTCAGACAGTTCAGGTGTCACCCAGAGTCGCCTTCAAAATGTAAGGGGTCTCAGTGCTATCTCTTCGCCCAGAGGCCTAATGCCCAAATCCATACGGAGGGAAATAAGTGGAGTGCTGTTCGGTAGACTTAAAAGTTGCCTTATAAAATTATTTTCTACCTTTGTTAGATTGGAAACCTGGCAATGGCCCCACAGCTCAACCCAATATAATGCAGCCCCTCTGGCTTGGGCAGTATAAATTTCAAGTGCAGGGGCAATGGGTTTCGAGTCTGAGGTTCTATGCAGCTTCAAGATATCACCAATCGTCTGTGTTAGCCTAATGGTAGCTTTTGCCACCGATGCCTCCCAAATAAAATACTCAGCCAGGGTAGTCAAACGTCTCTACTCTCTCCAGAGGAATACCATGTAGAACTGGGTTGGAACGCTTCAGTTTGGGGGGATTAAAAACCATAAACTTACTCTTTGCTAGATTTGTCTCCAATCCCCACAACATGCAGAACTCTGCGAACCCATCTCGGATCCGCTGGATGCCCATTGGAGTTTTGGAAAGTAACAGGGTATCATCCGCAAACATTAGTGCGGGAACCCTTCCTGTGGTTAACTTTGGGACATCACTATCCTTGATTTTCCTTAGGAAGTCAATGAGCCCGTTTATAAAGAGACAGAATAGGGTGGGAGCGAGGACGCATCCCTGTCGAACACCATTAAGGACAAGGAACCGGGCAGATAGCTCACCGGATTTTCCACATCGGACCTGCGCAAAGTTATCCGTGTGTAATTTTATGATAGACCCGAGCAGGTACGGGGGAATCCCAAGATCCCTCAAGACCCTCCAAAGCTTCGCCCTTGGTACCATATCAAAGGCCGACTTCAGATCCATGAATATTAAATAGAGGCTGCCACCCTCTAG
This sequence comes from Triturus cristatus, assembly GCF_964204655.1. Taxonomy (NCBI): domain Eukaryota; kingdom Metazoa; phylum Chordata; class Amphibia; order Caudata; family Salamandridae; genus Triturus; species Triturus cristatus. Next base: position 737,799,799 of record NC_140586.1, on the reverse strand, counting down.
GACAACCATTTTCCATAACAACAGCTGAAGCATGAATATCTGGTCCATGGTTGACATCTTTGATCTGAAGCCGGCCTGATATGGGCTGAGTATTTGTTCTTGTTCTACCCAGTCCTGTAAGCGATCCAGGAGCACTCGCCCAAAAAGTTTCTGGGAGATGTCAATGAGGCTAATTGGCCTGTAATTAGATGGCGTGAGGGGGCAACCTTTCTTGAATATTGGCACTATCTCGGCCCCACACCATGTATCTGGAAGATCCATACCCCCAGCAATTGCGTTAAATAAAATGCAAAAATAAGGGGCCCAGATCTTTGGCTCTCCCCGAAAAAGGCTTAGTCAATTTTGTCCATCCACAGGAGCGACTAACACAAACTTCAATTGAGGTAATCCAGAAACAAGTTAATCTTCAAATGGTACCTGTAAGTTGCCCAACCAAGGTGAAGATCCAGCAGAACGCGCCGCTATGTAAGCTGTAAGACTGCTTACTAACTCTGTCCATAAAAGGAAAGAGAGTATTACCATGTCTTCCTCCTCTTCCCAGGAAAGTTATGGACTCCAGCCCAGCGCTTTTCCCTGAGAGCGTAGTATTCCATGTATGCGTAGGCAGGGATCCATTAGTCTTTCTCTCCCTCTGCTGCTCCTGAGGGTAATGAGAGGTTTCCTGAACTGCAGCAAAGACAAATGTAGACAGCCGTTTACAAAGCCGAGATACACGCCTGTAGCACCGGTCTCTCTCTCTCGATAACCAAGCTCCCCAGAGGGATTTGCCCTCCTGAACACCACCGACAGGATTTCAGACGAGCAGCGCAGCTGCGGTGCTTCTCCCAACAGGAATTACTCGATAGAATTACGCGCACCGCTCGGTGCGCATCTCATTCGATATATGACGTCAGACCCCCTCCCAGAAGGACGGCCTTCTGGGAAATGTAGTACATGGGGCTCTGCCACGGAAATGCCGCGTAATGTAGGTGCCATTGGTCAGCGCCTGACAGTTTTGGCCCTTGGTTCACCCCTCTGTCATCCGTATTCTATGGGAGGCTTCCCCCAAATGGGGATCTGGCTCCTGGCCACTGCCACCAGGGGAACCATGCTGCTGGGTCCCTGTCCCTTTGCCTGGTTCCTGCCCCTTTGCCTCCCCTTGGAAACCTTGCTGTTCCCTTCCTTGGCCTATCCACCCGGGTGGTTGAGCGGCTTTGATCCTTGCATCGCTAGATTGTTTACTCCTAACTGTGTTCCCATGTTCACTATTTGTCCTGCCCCCCCCTGGCACTGGCCCATCGTTTTGCACTCTTGTGCGCTCTCCCCTGATGCTTTTTGCATGGTGCTTACCATTACCATCGTCCGCCATGATATTCCGCTCTGTGCGTGGTTCTGGAGAGGCCACGGTGTTGGCTACAGACCCCTCCTCACTGCTGTGCTCATCCATGTCCGTTTCCGACAATACCTCCGTGGGTGGTGCCGCTCTCTGTTGGACCCTTCGCCTTTCCATCAGCAGCCTTCTTTGGTCCCGTCTGGTTGGCTTTACGGGGCCGCCATCTTGGCTGCATGCCCCCCACCGCTCCCTTGGATGGTGGTGCTGTACGGGGTGCCAGCCGTGGCTTTTTTTCCTTCCCCTGGTGATGCCCCTGGATTTGCTGGTCCATCCACGATTTACCTTTCAGGGCTACCAGAGCCCTGGCCTTATTCAACATGACCTGCAGGTCTGTGTCTAGTTCTGATCCTGCATCCACCCGGGGCCTTTTCTGCCCCTTCAGGGGGGCCCTGCATGCCCTTGCGCTTCCCGGAATCTTGCTGGCATCCGTGTCTCCCTGCTTGTTGCCCTTCTCCTTCCTGCCATGCTTGCCGCTTCTTTCACTGGCTCCTGCCTTATAATATTTTTTTTATTTTTTTTTAAAGATTTATATAGCGCGAACATGACCACCGAGGGTATCAAAGCGCTTTACAGATTGTGCAGTAGGACGAGTACATGCAAACACAAATAATCAACATATCGAAAAGTACATAGACTTAGAATGTCCAACATTCTCAAGAGCCTGGCATCTAGGACAAAAAACAGGGTCGAATGGCCCGAGAGTCAAGTGGGGAAGGAAGACTGAGGCAGATATTTCCTCATCAAGTGCTCTTTAACTTCTGATTTGAAGAGGGCAGAAGAAGGGATCACCCTGACTTCGGGGGGAAGAGAGTTCCAGATCCATGGTGCAATACCTGAAAATGTTCGATTATAGGTCTTTTTTTTTCTTGAATTTTTGTGGTTTGAGTAAGAGGGTGCTGGCACTTCTGGAGGCTCTTGAACCACATGAGAGCTCCAGTTTCTGAGCGAGGTACATCGGGGTCTTGAGGTGGATGGCTTTGTGTGTCATTAATGCAATTTATAGCTGTATCCGAGCTTCATAAGGAAGCCATCTCAGAACTAGCAGGTCCGGAGAGATGTGGTTGAATTTTTTTGTGCCCATTACGAGCCTGGCTGCAGCATTGAAGGTCATCCTAAGGGGAGCCGTTTTCACTCTGGGCAGGCCACACAGCGTAGCACTGCCATAGTCCAGCTTTGCGATCACCAATGCTTGCACTGCAAACTTTAGGTCATGAGCAGGGAGATAGGGTTTGGGCTTCCTAAGGATGCTGAGTTGGAAGTTCGCACCTTTGGTGAGGGAAGTGATGTGTTTTTGCATTTTCAGACTCTTGTCTAGTATGATACCAAGCGAGGATGCCGAGTTCACGACGTAAGGTCTGCATTTAAGAGACGTAAGCTGATTCAACCATTGTTCAATGTCCGGTGATTGCTTATGGGGTGAGATAAGGAGGAATTCTGTTTTTAGAGCATTTAGTTTCAGGTGGTTACGTGTCAGCCAGCTTTGTGTTTCCAGTAGGACTGAGTTGAGAGACTGAATAATCCTTGCAACACTTTTTTTGTGAACACAATGGCAAGCAAAACAATCCTGGTGAGCCGAGTATCAGTAAGTCCGCAGGCCCTTGTCCTAGTAACCTATAACCAGGCTGTTTGTCCAACAAAATTTTCCCATAGGTAGCCTTTCCCTTTGGCTCCCTACAGGCTTGCTGTGCCTTAAACCGGCTCCCTTGCTGTGCGTTTTTACCCCGCTCTCTGTTGAAATGAGAGACGGGGGGTGGCCCTGCAGCCAGCTGGCAGAGAAAGGGTCAACTGCCGAGTGCTCCTGGTCTCCACGGGAGAAGGGTGTTTGTTCCCCTTTAAATCAAGTCCCACACCTGCCTACAGCTCCTTGCTGGTCCCGGGAGAGAAAAGGGGTTGTTCCCCTTCAAGGAGCCAGCCACGCCTGCTGCCACTCCCAGTCACTTCTCTCTCATTCGGAGCTGTCGGTCTCCTTACAGCAGCCCAGGCGCTCGCCTTTGTGCCGTGTAGGAAGGGGGAGAGTGGCTACCAGCCTTGGTTTCCTCCACGCTGGTCCTGCTCCTTGCGCTCGACCTCTGCTGCTTCCGTGATCCTTGGTGGCTCGCTCCCTCGTTTCTCCGGCCCCAGGATCCGCTTGGCCCACGTTGCTTCTCTGGTCCTCAGCAACCGCCGCCCTTGGATCAAGTTGCCGATGACGCCGCTTCAGGTCCGGTCCTCTGCGGCCGCCGCAGTCCTCCGGTCGGTGATCCGTCTTCTGGCGATTTCTTCTTTCTTCTTCCTTGCGAGCCAAGAAGGAGGGGGGGGGGTGTTTTCCCAGGGCCTTGCTACCTTATTTAACTCCCTTCCTGGCTTGCCATCTCACCCCCTGATTGGAGGGGGCCGCTGACTACCTCGGGTTGACCAATCCTGGTCACCCCTTCCTTCGCGGGCTTTCCGATGGAGGGGGGGAGGGTTTCCCACCTCCGGGAGGTGTTTGCCCCAGACCCCAATCGGGTCTGGCTGCACCTTCCCGGCCTGGGCCACTTCTGTCCCTTTAGTTCGCTCCTGTATGTTCTTTTTCATTCCTGCCTTCTACCCGTCACTGTTTTTCATTATTCTCTAATTTCTACTTCCCCCCTTTTGTGTTTTATTCTCTTTTGCTCTCGGTCAACATCTGATGAGAAAAAATCCTTGCCGAGCCCCAGAAATGAGTGCCAGAGGGCCCCACCTGCAACTAGTGGCTCAGATTAAACACTGGGAAAAATGGTTGTAACTCTGTTTCAATGTTAGTCATGTTAGACGATGGAGAAAATATATTCTGTCTAATTTGTTTTCATTATCTCCCTCTTTCCTGTCTGAAAAGGTTAGCATGTTTGTTAATGAATCAAGGTGCAGCGACTGTCCTCATACTGAAAGTCTTCTGCTGGTTCTGTTCACTCCCCGTGGTTTGTAACCTTTTATTTAAGGGGGGTTTACAACAGTTTTAAGGCTTTTTTAGAGCTCGCCATCCGTGAAAAATTGTTATTTTAAGATATTCATCTCTTTAAATGGATGTTCTTGATTGATTTTATCCTGGATAAAGTGTGACTCAAGGATTCACATATTTAGAAGTGAAATGGAATGAATCCATAAGCACATTGAAATCATGGAAATGTCAAACTAAGCAATCTGTAAACTTGGCAGCTATGCAAAATTTTGGCATAATCAGTTTGAAATTTAAAGTCACACGTTTGTTTTCCTGTTGATCTGCGACACATTGTCACAGGTGAACACATTGTCACAGGAGTGGTTTTGTTGACCCAGGCCTTCCTCTCACTGAAATAACCACACAGAGTCACTATCAGTGTGGTAGCCAGGTAAACTGAAACTACGTCCGGAGGCCCGGGCTTTTTATTAACAATCTCCAAGCTCCCGTGGCGTATGCCAGCCCCTACCACTTGTGTGACGCACACGGGGGTCGCGGCCGCTTCTCCCTATGCCGTCAGAGGTAGTTAGCTCGCCTAAACCTTTGGTAACACTACAACAGGTGAGGAACCTGACACCCTCAAATAGCTGCCAATGTTTCAGATTGTTTATGTTCACATTTTCATAATTTCAATGTAATTAGGAGTGACATTCAACGACTATGAGTGACACTTTCTAGCGAGCAAAAATCAAGCAATGAAGACAATGGAAACATATAATCATCAGAAATGACACCCATTTGAGCAACGAGAAACTCTAAGATCTTAAAACTGCCCCAGTTTCAAGAGGCTAAAATAGGGACCTGTTTAACAGAGGACTTCCTGCTGCTGCTGAAGGTGTCGGCCATTATGATCTGCCAACTATGGTTATAATAATAATAATAATAATAATAATAATAATAATAGTAAAGGAGTTCACAGCCGAAATCGATTTAAAGTAAATCGTCACAATATTATATTTATGTAATACTCGTATTTCAGTTTAATAAATCATCTTTAATATTATTTACAAAATACTGAACGACTAATCTGATATAAATGGTTGATATGTCTGAAACAAATTGTTTTGATTAAAACTTAAAAAGATATTTACGTTTAACCTCTCTACACCTGCACCTATGTTCCTCAAATAAATGTGGGCAGTAACATGTTCCACTACTCAACAGCCTACACAGACAGCTACCGAGCGACCTTATAAAGACATGTTGGTTTTCTAGGCCTTTTTTTGTTTCGATGAATATCTCCGTGTACTCCATCTACCACGCCCAACAGAAAACGTGCCACGTGACGTCGCTGGTGGTGTTGTTATTCTGTCCCAATATGGCGTCTATCATGGAAGGTCCGCTAAGCAAATGGACGAATGTTATGAAAGGTTGGCAGTACCGCTGGTTCGTGCTGGATTACAACGCGGGTCTATTGTCGTACTACACGGTAAGGGAGCGGCAAGCTCTACGTGACTTACTTTTTGGGGGTGTCTTATGCATGTGGGCGGGGCAAGTAATTTACAGAGATAGTAAACCAATGAAAGGTAGGGCGCAAGCTGCTGCGACCAATCAGAAGCTGAAATAGTAGCTACATTGACGGCTGTGGTATAGGTTCTAGTCATGCGTTGGTATGGAGCTGTACTGAGGTTTATTTTGTATTTAGTCTTCTCAGTGACAAATGTCAAGTTGTGCCTGTAAAGTCTTATTCGGTTGTCTTTCATCTACAGCGCTGTTAACTATATTTCCTTCCAAAATCAAACTTTTGAGGACTGGAAAAGCGACCGATTCATGTCACGTAGAACAATCGCTTAATTTTTAAAAGAGTCCTTTCCATATTTTGTTGGGCAGTTTTATACATTCTCATGTTCGAAAACTTCATACGATCCTAGCTCTTCAGCATATTTTATTCTATGTTCTTCTGCTGCTTGTAGTTTAGCTTTTCTGTTTACACACCGGACCGGACTGAGTTAGCCACCTACGTTTGTTTTCTCTCCCTCCCCTGCACCTATTTTTTCATGTTGTATTTTTATCTCTGTTTTGCTTCCTTACCGCCTTCCTACTATGTAATGCAATTTTCTTTTGTCGTTACTCTGTGTATGTAAAGCGCTCTGATACCCACGGGGTCAAGCTAGCGCTATATAAAACTTTTTAAATAAATAAAAACAAGTATGACCCCCCCCCCCCACCCCCCCACCAGTCCGTGTATGCTCAGTGCCTTTGGTTAGAAAGCCTGGACTATCTGCAGAGAGAGGGCACGTTGCAGGAGTGTAGTCCTTCTATTTAAATTCACTTTAAGGGATCACTGAAACGTTAGTCAACCTAAATCCCTCGTGTTTTCACAATGGGGTAATATAGTCAGTTTCTGTCCTTAACCCCTCCTCGGGTAAATGAGGTTTCACTAAGGTTACATCCTGTGTGAGAATGTGTTTAGCATGGTCTATCTTCTTATGTGTCTCATATATCTCATTATATGTTCTGATACTAACAGCTAGGGATACGTGTTAATAGAGATGATCAAGTAAATCACCCCTTGTACCTTATGTCTTGTATACATTGACTAAGACACATAAATACCAGTTATATTCACTGTCCCCGGGAAGTGCCCAGACTGCTGTTCGTCAGATGCACTTGTCAGGTGACCGTGTGCCCTCTACACCCCCCTTCTCTAGTCTGGTCGGGAGTAAACAGATTAGGATGTTGTTGTTTTCCAATGCATTGGCGCCAGCTTACTCACATAAACTGTGATGTAAACTACAATGGGCGTGTTTTATTTTATCCACCATGTATGTTGGTTTTTTTTAACCTTAAAAATGAAGTGTTCCCTAAACTTTGCTGCAATGAAGTAAGAAGAAATGTGCTACTCATGATTAATGTGAGTTTGATTTTTGAGCAAGATAAGTTATCCTCTTCTCCCATCCAGGCAAGAGAAGAGAGACCTTGCCAGAAAAAGCTTTGTCAGTCACACAATCCACCCATTGTCACTAAAGTGAGCTACCGGACACCTTTGTATTGGCCAGAAAAGCCTACCATCTTACTCTTAGTGGTATAGAAAAGTGCAGCCCAAATCATCTTCTAAGAGAAAAAAGTCATCGTCACACTAATTCACCCCCCCTCCCGTGAATTGGATTGGTTAATCCCTTTCAGAGTTCTCTGACAGATGCAAGTGCCCAAAAGTATATATGTTGGGTACCACGAGCAGTCTTTCGTACTGTTGTACCCAGATGTTCTGACAACATAAGTGAATTAAATAGTTTCACAATAGTTGGTTCCCTGGAGGAAGCTACGCTTGTGTACAATATAACTTCAGCATTTGATAACACTTCTATTTGCAGTATTCATCGCATCTATTACCAGTTTAACACTATGCTTGCCTTTTTAGCCTATGGAAAGGTTTTCATAAAACATGCATTTAGTAACTAGTTCATTGTTTTGTGTTTCCGAACTAATTCAGAGAAGTCCTATGCCTTCATCCTTGCACTTTTACTGTAGCTTACTTGCCATTACTTGAGCTTAAGTTAACGTTCACATGTGTCAACTGTGTAATATGATTTAGTACTTTTTGTGGTTAAAATAATCTAAATTTATATATTCTTGCTTTTTAAAACAAGCATTGGCTAGGCCAATAGGTGTTCCCTCTATAAGCGCTAAATTTGCTTTGCCAATATGTTTTAGCCATGTTGTACACCAGCCTGACTGTTGTTTAGCATGGATAAAAGTTAGTGGGGTAAAGGAGAGTGGCGTGGAGTGTTTTGGAGTAATGTAGAGTTGAGTGGTGTGGAGTGTCGTAGAGTGGAGTGGCATAGTGTCAAGGACTGGTGTAGAGCAGAGCGGAGTGGTGTAGAGGGCGTTGCATGGTGTTCAGGGGCCGCTCCTCCGTCTGAGCAGAAGAGCGTCACCCCTGCAAATTAAAGCCCCTGGCCAGAGCTGAAAACTAAAATGGTAATAACGTTTATTTATTACCATTTTATTTTTCAGCAACTGTCCCGTCCTGAACTGTGTGACTAGACGGGTCGGCGCAAGGGCTGCTGAATGGCAGCAGGGAGCTGTGTGCTTTAAAATGCGCATGTCTCTTTGGCTGGCTGTCTTGCGACGGCCAGCCAGAAATGCTCTTTTTAATCCTCTCTAACCTGGCTGTCATAGACAGCCCGGTTAGAGAAAGCACAGGCTTCCAGTGCTATTGAGAGCGCTGAGTGAGGCTGCCCCCTCCAATCCTGGCACTGCTTTCCCCAGCATGAGAGCAGCGCAAGGATTGGTTGGGGGAGGTAGCTGGGACCCGTGTTGGAGCCTACCGTCAGTTAAGACGAAAGGATGAGGACGTTGGGTCGCACAGGAAGGTAAGTGTATTTTGTTGTTGTTGTCCTCTTGCCGCACCACCCTTGGTACATGCCAGCCGCCACTGTCAATGTTGTAGAGCAGAGTAGTGTAGGGGAATGTAATGTCGTAGAGTGGAGTGGAGTAGTGTGTCGTAGAATAGAGTGAAGTAAAGTTGCAAAGAGTAAGTTGTGTAGAGCTTTGGAGAGTGGAGTATGTTGTAGAGTGGCAAAAAGTTGAGTAGGGTGTTGTTGAGGGGATTAGAGCATCATAGAGTGGAGTATCATAGGTTGTAGGATTGTACAGTGGCCTAGAGTTAAGTGGCGTAAAGTACAGTGATGCAGAGAAGATTGACGTAGGGTGCAGTGACGTGGAGTGCAGTGGTACAGAGTAGATTGCAGTGGTGTAGAGTACAGTGACATAGAGTAGATTGTTTCAGAGTAGAGTGAAGTGGTGCAGAGGTGTGGGGTAGAGTGCAGTGGCGTGGAGTGCATGGAGCAGAATAGATTAAAGTGGAGTGCTGTAGAGTGGTGCATGGAACAGTGGCTTGTAGAATAGAGTGCGGTGACAGCACAATGGTGTATGGTGCAGAGTAAAGTGGCATTGAGTTCAGTGGCGAAGAATGCATTCTTGGACAGTGGCACAGTGGCATAGAGTAGAATAGAGTGGCGTAGCACGCAGTGACATAGAGTGCAGTGGTGCAGAGTAGGTGGCGTGCAGTGGTGCAGAATAGAGTGCAATAGAATAGTGTAGTGGTACAAAATAGATTAGAGTGGGGTGAAGTGATGCAGTGTGTAGTGGTGTAGAGTGCATTGGTGTGGTGTTGAGTAGTTCAGAGGCGTAGATTGCAGTGGTATAGAGTACAGTGGTGCAGAGCAGAAAAAAAAGGCGTAGGGTGCATTGAAGCATAGCAAGGAGATATACTGCTTCCATGGTTCCAAATGCACCAAATATACTGCTGTGCAGTCTCCCCACGTCTTCGGGCTCACTGACTGCACATGATCTGGGCCTCTGGAAACGTGAAGTTGTACTGATGCTGGGTTCCTTGTTTGAGGATTGCATGCTGATGTCCTATACCGATTTTGCACATGGGTTGCCGGAAGCACTATTTCTAACACACAGCAGTATCATCAGTTATGTTTGACAGCACTGGGCACCAGATGGGAGGGAACCTGCGACACTTGAACTGCTTCAGACATTGTATACTATGGAACATGGCAGACCACGTGTATGCTGGCTATATTGTGGGCTCTGGGCACATCTCATGACACCACTCCTCTCCTTAAAAACTAAATGAGAGATAGACCTTTCCTAAGAGTTATTCGAAAGAAGAATGGACCTGTTTGTTGGAATATCCCAAGAAAGTGTCCTGTAATTCGAGATTTAAATTAATCCAATTCTTCATACTACATAGACCACATTTAACCCAGCAAAAGCTTAACCTGTTCCCCATGCCTTCTTCGGCGTGCCCCATTGCTATGCTTTGGATGCTGACCTCATGCATATGTTGTGGACATGCCCCTCCCTGTCTGGCTATTAGGTAGGGATTTCAGCAGCATTTTCAGAATTGATTGGCCTAGACTGATGAGATACACCTACTCACTACTCCTCACAATAGTGTAGAGTGGTCTAGAGTAGAGTGACTCAGAGTAAAATAGTGATGTGGAGTGCAGTGACATGGGACACAGTGCTGTAGAGTGGCATTGAGTTGGCAGAGAGTGCAGTCTTGTGGACTAGAGTGGCGCAGAGAGCAAGAGCGTGGAGTGCAGTGGTGTAGAATAGATATAGTGGCGTGAAATGATGCTGAGTGGATTGGAAAAGCATGCAGTATCATAGAGTGGTGCAGAGAGCAGTGGCATAGAGTACAGTGCTACAGAGTAGAAGCGAGTTGCATAGATTGCATTTGTTTAGAGTGGTGTAGAGTGCAGTGGTGCAGCGTATAGTGGCAATGAGTTCAGTGGCGGAAAGTACAGTGGTGCATAATAGATAAGAGTGTCATAGAGTGTAGTGGCGTAGTTCGCAGTGGAGTGGTTTAGAGTAGAGTGGCGTGGAGTGCATTGGTGTGGAGTGATGCAGAGTAGAGTGGCATTAAGGGTGGTGCAGAGAGTAGTGACATACAGTACAGTAGTGCAGAGAAGAATAGAGTGCTGTAGAGTGCAGTGACGTGCGCTGTGGTGTAGAGAGGCTTAGCATGCAGTGGCATCGAGTTCAGTGGCGCAAAGAGCAGTTTTGCACAGTAGAGGGTCGCAGAGTAGAGTGGTTAACTAGAGTGATGCAGCGTGCAGTGGTGTAGTGTGCAGTGGCATAGAGTGCAGTGGTGCACAGTAGTTCATGTATAGTGGATTGGTTGTGAGTAAAGCAGTGTTTAGTGCATTGGCATAGAGTACAGTGGTTTAGCGAAGAATGGTAGAGGGTGTTGGAGTAGAGTGCAGAGTAGATTGGCGTAGAGTGCTTTGATTTTGAGTAAAGTGTTGAGTGGCGCAGTGTAGAATAGATTGTTTCAAAGTAGAGTATTGTGGCATTGGTGGACTACAGTGGCAGATAATAGAGTGGTGTACAGTGCAGAGTAGGTTGGAGTGGCGAAGAGTGCAGTGTTGCATAGTAGAGTAATGTGGGGTAGAGTGCATTGGCATAGAGTAGAGTGCAGTGTAGAGTGGTGTAGAGTGGCATATGCATGATGTGGTAGCACACTGCCATTACAGAGAACACATCTTCAGTTGAAATGACTATTACATTTGCACTGACATAGTTTTACGGATAAAGCTACACAGCGCACATACAAGAATGTCTGGAAATGTCATCACATAGTGTATTGATTTGTTTTGATCATGTTTAAATTATTTGTTCCCAACACACTTCAGAATTCGCAAAAAATGTACTTCATTTGTTCTTTGCTAATTCTGATATATTTTGAAATGCAGGCACAGCTCATTTAAATATTGTTGTGTGCTAGAAAAATCCCTTTACTCTACCACCAGTATCCAGCAAGATTGTCACATAAATCCTCTCAATTTGAAGTCAGAAATTAAAAATAAACAGTCACCTCCTTGGCAGACACCCTGACATACGACATCCAGTACTAGCGGATGAATAAAGTAAATAGAGTTTGGGCAACTGAAGGGCCATACTCAAGCTGAACAGCCAAATACAAATAGAGCCAGCATACAGAAAGCAAGCAAATTTGAGTTACAAACCACAAAGCCAATGGTAAGCAGTAGGCAGAATGCGTTTGAATGGAAGCTTTCTGAATGTTCCAAGATCTCGTTGGCAAACCGGACAGCTGTGCTGTCTGGTTAGCTTCGACCTAAAACAAGAAGAAACTGTTCCTTTTGGAAACAAGTTAAGTGTTAACGTCATTTGATTATTACATTGTGTAAATGGTTTTGTGTAACTGGTAAAGCTTGATTTTGTGCTGTCACTGTGTCTAACACAAATGCTGTCTACTACTTTCAGATCACAGGCGCTACACGGTTGCTAAGGGAACGCTGGCTTATATAATTACTCTCATAATTACCATGTAATTTGCCTGACATTGTTTGCTGGTTGTTTTGGATGATGTAATGCGTCATGTAACTTATTGTGTCATGCCAGGTTGTTAGTACTATGCACATAAAAAAAAAACGAAAGCCTCAAAAAAGCATCAATCGTGCATTGTAGACTTTTGCAAGATATTCTGTAGGAGGTATACTTATGTATTGTATGACGAGTTTATATGATCACAAATGACAGTCTGTTTTTTGGCACTAATCAATAATATAGAGGCATACAGTGCAGCATCACATATGAATGTAAATGCTTAATTTACATGAGCAAAAATAGGTGGTAGATTCTCTTTTGATCACGCATTGGGTAGTCTATACAGTGCATGAATGTATATACAAAATCTAATCATAACTCCATTAAACATACAGTGTAGTGGAGGCTAAATAAATTGCACAAGTACATACATTCTAAACTACACTGGGCATTGTCTTGTCTAAAGCCAGTGGAGTTAGTAGCTTTTAAGCCCATTGTTGAGTAGAGAGTCATCATCACAATGTGTTTTTGTTCCCCTACCATTGGTGTCTAAATCAAAAGGTTTGACCAGGGCAGTAACAGCAGTTGTGCTGGAGGCCGCACTTGCAGGAATTGGTTTCCCTTATTCTTTCTGTGTTGACTAGCCCATTCAAACCAGAGCATTTTGTGTGGACTTGTTGATCGGTCTACCACACTGATGCAGCCAGATAGATGCTTGTGTACCAATGGGATCAGCTCACCCCATCTTCTGCAATTTGGGGTTATTGTTCTTCTGCCTAGAACTTTTGGTACTAAGATACCCATTGTTCCCTTTAGGTGATTCTTGAGATTGGCAAATAACGCAAGTAAGCTGCGTAATTGACTTTGGTTGCAGACAAATGGCATGTAACCGTTAAGAGATCACCTACATTCACCATATGCGTTCATGTGTCAGCTGTTGCTGCATGTAGAATGCATCAGTCTAAAGTATCATTTTTGGCAGTTCGCTAATCAAATAGTTAAAGAAAGTCTTTATAAAGCGATTCCTCAGTTGGAAAGGCTAATCCTTCTTGTCAGTTGAAGGTTCTCTCAACACAATTCGCACTCCTTTCGAGTCCATGCATAAAAGATTTTACTTGTAAGTTGGGAGAAGGTAGTGTCGGGTATACATTTGGAAGGGCATTGTATTTGCCTATATATTTTTGTTAATCCTTAAGTCTCAATGCAATTTTGATACATTTAATGCTATGCAGACTTAAAGATGCTCTGTTAACGTTTGGTATGTTGAAGCACATTTTAGTTTCTTATACTGAAGGTGCAGAAGCTTCCATGTCAAAATGAAACCGTAGATACATGGTTTGTATCGAGCACCAACTTCCTCTGGATTCTAAAACTCGTTCCTGCATCTAGATGGAAACAGCTGCTGCATCTTTAAGGGATATCCCTCTTGCTGAGATATGCCATGCTGCCTTGAGGAGGTCATCTGACACTTTATTTGAATATCACTACATTTGTCCTGATGGTGATGGTAAAGGTATTCTTAGGTGGAACAAGAAAGCACTAAAGAACCTGTTCCATGAGTTAAGGTATGTACCTCTAATTGTAATTCTCCAACCTTATCAGTAATGACTGATCAAACCATATTTTCTACATTTGAGATGACGATTTTATGAGTGCTTTACATAGAACTAAGGGTCTTTGACTAAAATAGGTCATTGTGGCTGCTGCATGGCCGTTGGTCTTCAAGGCACACCACCTTATTCTTGTTTTATTGCTAGTTTCAAAATAAAATCCAGCCCCGGAGGAATTATCCTTGCGTTCTTCCCTGATAAATAATTACAATTATAGGTAAAAAAAAGTTCCATCCTTAACGTGTAAAGCATAGGCAGCAGTGAAGCTAAGATAACACTGAAAGGATCTATGGAACAATGATTGTTTTCTTTAAAAAAAAAAAATCTTCAAACAAGGACATTTGATTGCATACCTGTTAGAGAGGAGGAGGTTTTTTTAAATGGATGGGGCTGGATCCAGGTTCCTGTCTATGTGCAAGTTAAAATACAGAACCATTTATCATGAAGCCACTTGACAGGGGAGGGGAACTGCTAAAACAGCTTAAAAATGAGCACAAAAATATTTTTTGTGCTACTGTTTAGCTAATAAATGTATCATGCTGTGACTGTTGGGAACTATAATGCCTCATAGTTTACAAGAATGATGCTTAATTAGGATCCTTCTCATATAATACAATGTTTTGTTTGTCACGAGGGCTTATCCTTGTTACTCATAACGTGCTACGGTTTCACATTAGGGACCATAACAACCATAAAACGTCTTGTTGTCAGGTGGTTTCAAACAATTCTAGGAGCTTTTTATTTTTATTTTTTGTTCAAGTTACGCTTTTGATAGTATTGCTGCTCCTCTTTTTCCATGATGGTGCAGAACTTTTGTGTCCACACAAGTAACCTCTGTCTAGGTTCCCCCAAAATCTGCTTTTCAGAAATTATTGGTTTAGCCTAGTTTTTCAGGATGTATACCTTTCTTAAGTTGAAACTGCTTCCATGTGATTCTTTAATGTGCATTTAAAAGAGTCTGTTTTTGGCTCTGGCTTCCTTGAGGGATCTGCAGGAAAACATGTTTAGCTGAGTGCAAAAAGCATCCTAGGGTACTGCTTCGCTGCTTATGTTGGGTGAAGCAGAGTCTTCAACTAATGAACTGGTTTATTTGAAGAAATTGACTTCCCGACAGGAAGTAATTGATGGAATAATGATTCAAATTCCTTTTCTACCATCATATTTGGTTTTATTGGACACAAAACGTATTTTTGTTGTAAGGCATGGGTAATCAAGCATCCTTTTATTGCGATTAAAGGATCGCTGACTTAATGTATCTACATTTTCAAATGGTAGCTCAAGCATAGATAACACAGGCAATGTAGAATTACTGTTGCAAGAAGTGATGCTTTGAGTGGTTCAGTGGAGAAATCATTAAGCTATTACTCTGCTATGTTTGCCTACTGCCTTGCCCATGCAGAGTCTGGTCTCTGCCATATAGAACCATTTATAGACTGAGGATTACTCGCTTGAACACAGCATGAGTACTGGAGGTCGCTGCACATCTGGTCTTCTCATGCTGGTGGGAGAAAGCAGTTAAATCTTTATGTGGGGATGGATGCTACTAGGAGACAGAAATAGTAGACCTGACAAGAATCTACACCCATCTGTGCTCCATGAGATAGACTGCAGAGGTCTTCAAACGTTTGTAGGTTGAGCCCCCCCCAGCTGAATTTTTTACATGTTGGGCCCCCCCACCACCTGACAGAAAGTTCTGCAATCGACCGCCACGCGCATATTCCGGGCATAACCAGCAAATAATGTTCAATACAATAAGAGTGTTTAGTAAACTGCAGGTTTGTGAGTGGGTGTGGTGAAATGACAGAGGCTTATTACACAGCTCAAAACACCACTTTTCAAGATAAAATGTGCGCAAATTGTTTTTACTAGGATGCTTTGTTTTACACATGACATAGATTGATAATAATACCACCAACATAAATATGACAGGTGTGCCTGGTTTTCAGAGACGGTCAATCTGTGGATGGATTTGTGCTACTGCCATCCTCAGGTAGTTATCTACATTCAGGGGCAGATTTACAAGGAAGTACCGCAGCGTGGCACCGCAAGCCCTTTGGCTGCGCCACGCTGCGGCACTTCCGAAGCACAGGGATTCGACATATTTACAAGAACATGATGCATCTCTGTGCTTCCCCCTGCGCTGGCGCACAAACTGCAGCCATGTGCTGGCATAGGCATCCTTACACCATGGTGCAAGGATTGCCTGCGTCGTGGGGAGATTGTTTGTGCAGGAAGGTGCCCCTTCCTGCACAAACAATCACTACAGGCATTTCCCTCTTTCAATGCATGCTGTAGAATGCAGCACGCATAGAAAGAGGGAAAAACGAGGAGAAATGAAAACATTTCTCCTCGTTGCGCCTCGCTAAGCCACCTCTAGGGTGGCGTAGCATTCTGACGCATTTCCAGATTTACGATTCCTCGTAAATCTGGAGATGTAACTTGTTCCATGGGTGTTGCGTGGGAACACCCACAGCAATACCCATGGAACAACCCTTCAACACAAAGAGCTGCGTGTGAAGGGGCCGTATTTACAAGGAGAGGAAAAGTCACGCAGGGTGGCTTTTCCCGTCCTTGTAAATATGGAGGAGCCCCCTGCGCCACCAGTACGCCATGAAATGTGACGTACTGGTGGAGCAGGGCGCTTGTAATTCTGCCCCCTAGACTTTAATACCGCAAGTGCTAAGAACCCAATCTCACATAAATGGGACGAGCTGAAAAGCAAGAGAGTTTTGATTGCAGAATATTCAGCATTGAGAGAAACTGCTGACATTTTCAGCCAAGACAGTGACTGTAAGGGAGACAGTGTTGTCAGATTTTTCGAGCACTCCCTAGCTCAGAGCTGGTACACGAGAAACAAATCTTCTCTAGAAATAATTAACAACCGTTTTAGGCAGCATTATAATGGGATAATTGCCCACCAACCTGTTATGGACCCGAAGACAAAGTTGAAAGTCCACAGAGAGGGCGTTGAACGAACACCTAATTGAGAATTCCTTAGTGGTACGATAAGTTGCTTGCCTGAAGCAGTTGGGGTTAAAGACACGTCAGGCTTATGTTTAAAAAAATAAATAAAACTAATAATAAATGAGTGATGTTGTCTATTTTACTTCAGAGCAATGTTGTCTGACAGACTTTGTGGTGGCAGGGACATGTTAAGGATTTTGGGTTCCCTGGGCCAAAACTATTTTGGGGGCCCCTGTTCAGTACAGCTTTGAGTCTAAATGATTTACTTTCAGCTCTGCCATACCCTCATTAGTCAGGCTAGTAACGGTGCACAGGCACTATGGTTGAAATTCTAAAAGCATTTACATCTAATATTCATTGATAGTGATGTGTGTTTTCACTGTTGTAACAAAGCAGCAGCCCACTAATTTTACAGCAAATAATATCTGTGATATCCTCCAATGTCTCATATGTGAGGACCCCTCGTGGATCTAAAATAAACTTTTTTTATGGTTGTTGCTTGAAACAAACACATTTCTCTGCAAATAGTAATAGACTCCTTACATCAATCACATTAAAAAGAAATGAAACAAAACGGTATTTACAAGAATCTGTTTAGGAATTATTCCAGGCCATCAGGGCAAAAACAGAGCTGTCTCTATCAAGGGGACCCCTAGAAGGCTGGATTGCAGTGCATGTAAATGTGTCCTTTTGTAATTTAAGACGACATGCCCATACTCGTATACAGGGGCGCAACTAGACCCGAACTTCGGGTGGGTGCCAACACTCCCAGCCAAGGTTGGCCCAAGCACTTGTTGCACACAGTGCAAGTCTTTTTTTGGTGCCCCTCCCACATTTCCTCCTTCTCCATGAATTCCCTCACTACCACTCACCAACAATGCACCTCATCTCTCTTCAATTTGTTATAGCGCTACTCCTTGTTTACTCACATTCAGTTCTGTGATCTGCATGGTGCACATTCTATGGAGCAGGCGCATTAACCCTCTGCGCTGTGTGGGTGGCAGGAGTGCTCATGTGAGTGCACGGCGAGCCAAGCGACAGTTTGCGAGTAGGGTAAAAGGAGTGACTGCATGGTGAGTGAGGAGACCATATGAATTTGGGTGCAGATATAAGTGCAGAGTGGGACGAATGAATGTATGGTTAGTGGTGGGCTTATTTGAGTGAGAATGCAGATTGAGCAGTGAGGGGGACAGGTGAGTGAAGTGTCACTTGAGCGCAGGTTGAGTAGTGTGCTTGTGTGATTGCAGGGTGAGGTACAGGGTGAACAGTGCAAGTGAATTGTGAGTGCAGAGTGATCACTGAGTGCAGGGTAAGTGGGTGAATGGTGTGAGTGCAGGGTGAGCGTGAAAGTGAAGGGCGAGAATGAGAAGCAAGTTGTCTGAATGCAAGGTGCATTCCCAGACAATTGAAGTAACTCAGAATGTTATTGACGGCAGCGTAGGGTTTCAAAAGTGTTAAACTGTTGCTAATATGGCAGTAACCAGGGATCAGGGTGGAGGAAATAATGTGGTGATCCTGCAACAAGCTCCAGGTCTTGTGATTAAGGTTGGCAGCTCATTATTTTGATGTCCCAGGCGGTACAAAAATAAGCAGTCACCTAAAGCTGTTTTGTCAGTACTTGTCCATGTATACTTTGAACAGCAAATATAAATAGAAATAGCTTTTACTTGTGTTCTAGGGCTGCCTGAATAATCTATGGCTGATAATAAAAGGGAACATGCTTCTTTATTTACAGACAAGCAATTTTCAGTCTGTTTAAAAGAACACATGGCTGGCTGGCATTTTGCGCGCCTGCCTGTGTAGTTTTAAAAGACACTTTGTCTCCTTTCTGGGAAGCGCTAACCCTCCCAGGAGGGGGTTAATTCATAGAGCTGAAATGCTTCAGCTTCAGTGAGAGGCAGGACGTCTCCTCTGCTTAAACTGAAAGCAAAGGAACAGACAGGCATTTCAGCTGCAGTGCGAGGCTAGGAGTCTCCTCTACTATAACATCGAAGGCTGTCTGTTCGTTTACCTTCAGTTTTAGCAGAGGAGACTTCCTGCCTCCTCACTGCAGCTGAAGCTGAATGAAATAACCCCCTCCTGGGATGGTAAACATAATAAAAGCATGGGCACTTCGTGCCCCATCGATTTCCCCTCCCTCCAACCATACCGGAGTTCTCTAAGAAGACCTGCGAAGGGAACAAAGGTAAATTAGAGTGGAGTGCGCGCCCCCCCTAGGATGGTGTCGCGCACCCCTAGGGGGGCGCGACCCACAGTTTGAAGAACTTTGAAGGATGTAGCAGCACTTGGGGAAGGTAATGGGGACTAAGAGCAGTAGAAACTGAACGAACAGGTCAGCCTGTACAAAATTCCTGCTAGTTGTATGAGCAATCTTATTGCTGGCACATGCCTCTGCTCTTGGATTCATGGATAGCTTCAAATGACTATGCTGCACATATATTGGTCAATTTGTTGCGATGATGGGCAACTGTGTTAGGTGTAAGTGACTAGTTCCAAACTTTGAGGTTCGCAATCGGTGTGCTGAAGTCACACTTGACTCCCTCTCATAATTTCCCCTTCATTGGAGACATTCTGGACATGGTTCGCATTCGGCCTTTCACCCAGACAAGAGAGTCTAGGAAATTTAGGCAATAATTCCAATCTTCCAGTCACTGACCTGGATTTTCAGTGAGACTGCTGGAACTGATGTCCTCTTGAATCCTGCTGGTCAAACACACTAGGTGGTATAAGCAGCCACTGCAGTGGGATCTGAAGCCTAAGTGTGCCCTACATCAAGGGGACTGCTCCAACCATGTTCAGATTTTGGAGATGACCGCAAAACATCTACAGTGGTGGTTACTGGACCGCAATTGGGTCTGCCACAGATTTCTCTTCCACCCCCACCCAGAGCTGACAGTGGTGACCGATGCATTGCTTCTGGGTTGGGTCGGCCATATGGGAGAGGTGGAGATCAGAGGCCTCTGGCGGAGACCTGGCTCTCTATCAACCTTCTGGAGTTGAGGGCCATCTGCCTGGCATTGAAAGTCTTCCCTCCTTCCATCAAGGAAAGGCTGGTACAGGTGCTTGCGGACAACATCACCGCCATGTGGTACTGCAACAAACTGGGTGGAGTGGGGTCATGAACCCTGTGCCAGGAGGCTCTGCGCCTCTGAAAGGGACTGAACCGCCAGAGTATCTTCCTGGTGGTGAACCATCTGGCAGGCTCTTTGAATGCCAGGCAGACAACTATCAGTGCCTAGTGAGTCAAGAGTGACAGTTGCATCCAGAGGTAGCCCAAGGTCTTTTTGTTTCAAGTGTGGAGAACCTTGACTCGATCTCTTTGCCCCTGCTGAGAACGCACAATGTTAGTGCTTCTGTTTCCAAGGCATCTCTCGTTTACAAACGAGTTTCACCTCAAGTGGAACACAGGACTCCTGTATGACTTAGCATCAGTACCACTCTTGCTGAGAGCTTTCAATAAGATCAGGAATGACCAATATGAAGTCATCCTATGAGGACTGTGGATTGTACATGAGGAGTATGGTATCCAGAATTCCTGGGCTTGAGCATCTGTCCTCTGATCAGTCTGCCCCTCTGGGAGGATCTGCTGTTGCAGCAGCCGGGCAGGGTTTTGCACCTGGGCCTTTGCAATGTCTACTTTCAAGTGTGGGGATTCAGCATTGATAGCTAAACACCTTTGACCTTCCTCCAGATGTGGTTGATGTCATTTTGGCAGCCGGGTATCCCTCAACAAAAACTGTATGCTTCTGTTGTTGATTCACATTTGTTGCATGGTGCAGTATTTGCCAGATGGACCCTCTCCAGGCAAAGATTTCTGATGTTTTGTTATTGTTTTGACCCTCGCCCAATAAGGCTTTGCTCTGGGCACTGTTAAAGGGTCTCTTTCGGCTTTTCTGCGGTTGTGGATCAGCCTTTGTTGTTATAATCTTCCGTAGTTATGCATTTTAAAGAGGTTACAAAAATCCGTTTTCTCCCTCACCCTGTGTTATGCCACAGTGGGACCTTCAGGATCTGTGTCAGCCTGCCGTACACAACCTTATTCCCAGACAAACTGGTTTTATGATACAAATATCCTTCTTACAAAAAGCTGTGATGCTGTTCCAGGTCGTTAAAACTATCAACCGGCCCTTCATTCTATTCTCCGCCTCCGCCCTCTAAGGAGGAGGAGAAACTCCATCGCTTACATCAAGATCTGTTATGCATTGGCCAAAAAGCAGCTGCCGAACATGCTCTTCCTGCCAGAGCCAAATCTAC
Source organism: Triturus cristatus (assembly GCF_964204655.1). Taxonomy (NCBI): domain Eukaryota; kingdom Metazoa; phylum Chordata; class Amphibia; order Caudata; family Salamandridae; genus Triturus; species Triturus cristatus. The sequence continues at coordinate 737,778,852 of NC_140586.1, read as the reverse complement.
CACCAATGTGTTAGCATGCAGAGCCCCTGCTAGGCGGCTATGTGGGTGCCCCGCCATATGTTCACAAAGCACTATTGTCTGGACAATAAGGTTAGCTGAGAAGGGCATTTTGCCTGTTCAGTCCTTTGAGTCCATCCACTGACCCACCTCCAAATGGGTGCTGCTTTGGTATCTATTAAAGTTCTGAAGGCTCGGCTAGAAGCCTCTATCGGAAGAGCAAGTTTCTTACCTTCGGTAATGACATTTCTGGTTGGGACTGTATCTAGCCACAGATTCCTCCCCAACGCTCCCATTCTCCCTGTTCTGTGGTTGGATTCTATCCATTGATCAGATCGCAAGTCTAGAAATCTGCCCACTGGCCACCCCAATTTGCTTTTGGAGCTCTGTGTGTGGGGCGCGTACAGTCTCGAAAGCAATTGACATCAGCATGCGTGAGTGGCCCTATATATGCACTTCAAATTATTTCTGGACTGGGCGGCATCTGTGCAAAGCCGCACAGAGCCATCAACTAGAACGCATAAGTATTGCTGATAAGTTTCTGGAACCAGTGTGATGCCTAGGGAATGTTCAAAAGGTGAGTCTCTACCAGCAGGTCTTCTATTCAATAAAGAGAAGTCCGAGGCCCTCAGCCTCAATTAGAGAAACAGAGAGAGCTAAATTAATAATCCTATTCCTAAAATCATTCTTTGTGCTTTTAAGAGTTAGTTGGTATTAAATGTGGTGGAGTTTAAGAATTTATTTATGAGAAAATCTTTAAGTTGTTTTCTGAGAGCTAGCAGTGACGCTAAAAGTCCTGATTTCAGGAGTGATAGAACTCCATATTTTAGGCGCCCTAACTGAAAATAATTTATTTAGGCAACATCTTTTGTTTTCTTGGGGGGTGGGGGGGAGCCTAGACTGGGATTATAGGTAGTGGGGAAAGTAGTGAGAGTCTTTACTTCTGAGTTGACAAGAGCCATTACAGAACTTAGTTTCTTAGTTAGTGCAATTGTTAACTGTGGATATTTCTATGAACTAAAGGTCAGCAACTTCAAACTTGGAACTCCCTTCGAAAGGTAGCAACTTAGGGAAGTACACTATGAGTAAAGCAATCAAATTGATTAATCGGTGAGAGACCGGAAGCAGCATGTAATGAGGCTTTAACAGGTATGAGATCAAGGGAGAGAAGCCTAGAATGTATGTTTAAACATATCAACTCTTGAACTGGTATAGATGATGCCTACCATAAGATGAGAAGAAACTCAACCTTTTTGAGTATTGAATTTGACATGGTGTATCGGCATCATCATTCAGGATTGTATTGGACAATAATTGAATCCAGTCCCAATAAGTCCACAGGGGATGACCTTTTCAAGGATAGCCGATTGTGATCAGTCTAGTAGTGATGAGATATTATGCTATAATTCTTTCTTAGATCACAAAATGTTTCAAGGTAGAGATTAAATGAGGCACAACTAGAATTGGTCCTTGGGGTTCCCCTTGTGAGGTTGCTGATGGGTTTGACAGTGCGTGATATATTCTAATCAGTTATGAGCGATTCTCTTGGTATGACATTACTTTACCTGTGAAGCCTGTACAGTCTTTTAGGGTGTAAATAAGGATTTTGTGGCTGACCGCATTGTAAGCTACCGAGAATAAGCAGGCATGAGCCTCCATTGTCCATGAGTCAAAGAACGACATTGGTAATTTCCAAGATGGCTGTCACTGTATTTGGACCATCTCTAAACCCAGACTGGAATTCAAAAAAAAAACCTGTTGTCCCTAACAATATACAACTTTCTAGGAATTTTGTAATAAGCTGAACTTACTGAGTTCTTGAGGATCCTTTCTTTTCAGTAAAGGAGATATTTGACCTATTGTTAAGCATTCTGTAAATGTTGCTTGTTGTAGGGAGATTTATAAAGCGACAAAGCACTGGACTGGACCACCTCCTTCCTCACTGGCAGAACCCAGAGTGTCCGCCTCCCCCCATTCCGCTCTAAAGACACCAAGATCATCTGCGGCATACCCCAAGGATTGTCCCTCAGCCTGACACTCTTCAACATCTACATGACATTGCTCGCCAACATTGCCAGATCGCACGACCTCAACATCGTCTAATACGCCGATGACACCCAGCTGATCCTCTCCCTCACCAAGGTCCCCACCACCACCAAATCCAACCTCCACGAAGGAATAAAGGCCATCGCCGAATGGATGATGATCAGCTGCCTAAAACTGAACTCGGACAAGACGGAGGTCCTCCTCATCGGATCCACCCCCTCCGCCTGGGACGACTCATGGTGGCCGACCGCACTGGGAGGTGCACTGACGCCCACTAACCATGCACGCAACCTGGGAGTCATCCTGGACTCCGCCTTGTCAATGACCCAGCAAGTGAATGCCGTCTCCTCCTCCTGCTACAACACCCTCCGCATGCTCCGCAAGAGCTACAGATGGATCCCCACCGGTACCAGAAGGACAGTCACCCAGGCCCTCGTCACCAGCAGACTGGACTACAGCAACGGTCTCTACGCAGGTACATCAGCCAAACTCCAGAAACTACTACAACGTATACAGAACGCCTCTGCATGCCTCATCCTCAACATCCCCCTCCACAGCCACATCACAGCCCACCTGAAAGACCTACACTGGCTCCCCGTCAACAAGAGGATCACCTTCAAGTTCCTCACCCACGCTCACAAAGCTCTCCACAACACCGGACCAGCGTACCTCAACTAATGTCTCACCTTCTACTCTCAAACCGCCAGCTTCGCTCCGCTGACCTCGCCACCGTCCTCTCCATCCGCCGAGCGACCGCCGGCGGCAGATCGTTCTCCCACCTGGCCGCAAAAATCTGGAACACCCTCCCCATCCACCTACAACAGACCCAGGACCTGCTGGCCTTCAGGAGACTCCTCAAGACCTGGCTGTTCGAGCAGTAGCAGAATTATCTCTTCTGCAGCAGTCTTTGCCATTGTAGGCTCTGTACTCTGTATGTCAAGCAAATAACTTTTAATGTGAGACTCTGGTTCACTGTATCATATTGAAATATATTTAACATCAACCTTGTGGACTATGCATTTTCTTGTGTGGTCTGTCTGGAAGACCCAGGCATAAAGTATGCTGCATTCCAATTTTGAGAAGACATGTAGTCATCACTTTAGGGTGAAGGTCTGATGGCAGAAAGGGAAGAACCCTGCCTTGCAAATTCAAAAGCATAGAATCAGAAGATCATCTTGGCCTTGAAGGAGAGCTCCTGTTCAAAGAGAGCTCCTGAAGATGTCCCCATGTCAGTAGTTCGTGGAAGGGGCCTTAGAGCAGACAGCCATGGCGATTGGTGCCGTCTCTGTTTCGGTCTACAAGTAAGAATACAATCTTGAAAGGCAGGGGACATTCAGTGCTCCTGTGGACCCCTTCATCAAAGCTATCAATCAATCAATCAATCAATCAATCACGGCATTTGTAAAGCGCGCTACTCACCCGGGAGGGTCTCAAGGCGCTGGGGGAGGGGGAAATGTCACTGCTCGAACAGCCAGGTCTTGAGCTGCTTCCTGAAGGAGAGATGGTCTTGGGTTCGCCGAAGGAGGGTGGGGAGGGAGTTCCAAGTCTTGGCTGCCAGGTAGGAGAAGGATCTTCCTCCGGCGGTGGCTCTGCGGATGCGTGGAACGGTGGCGAGGGCGTGGCTGGTCGATCGTAGCTGACGGGTGGGCGTGTAGAAGGTCATGCGGTCGTTGAGGTACTTGGGGCCCAGGTTGTGGAGAGCCTTGTGTGCGTGGGTGAGGAGTCTGAACGTGATTCTCTTGCTGACGGGGAGCCAGTGCAGGTCTCTCAGGTGTCCGGTGATGTGGCTGTGTCGGGGGATGTCCAGGATGAGTCGTGCGGAGGCGTTCTGGATGCGTTGGAGTCTTTTTTGAAGTTTGGCTGTGGTTCTGGCGTAGAGGGTGTTCCCGTAGTCCAGTCGGCTGGTGACGAGTGCTTGGGTGACGGTCTTCCTGGTTTCGGTGGGGATCCATCTGAAGATCTTGCAGAGCATGCGCAGGTTGTTGAAGCACGAAGATGTGACGGCGTTGACTTGTCCGGTCATCAAGAGGGAGGAGTCCAGGATGAAGCCCAGGTTGCGTGCGTGGTCTGTTGGTTTGGGAGCGGTGCCCAGGGCCGGGGGCCACCAGGAGTCGTCCCAGGCGGAGGGTGATGATCCCAGGATGAGGACCTCCGTCTTGTCCGAGTTCAGTTTGAGGCGGCTGTTCCTCATCCAGTCGGCGACGTCTTTCATCCCTTCGTGTAGGTTGGCTCTGGCGGTGGTGGGGTCGTTGGTGAGGTAGAGGATCAGCTGGGTGTCGTCGGCGTAGGAGATGATGTTGAGGTTGTGTTGGCGTGCGATGGCTGCGAGGGGGCTCATGTAGACGTTGAAGAGGGTTGGACTGAGTGAAGATCCTTGTGGTACGCCGCAGATGACTTCGGTGTCCTCGGATCTGAAGGGGGGGGAGGCGGACTCTCTGGGTTCTTCCGGCGAGGAACGAGATGATCCATTCCAGTGCTTTCTCTCGGATTCCAATGTTGCTGAGGCGCTTCACTAGGGTGCGGTGGCAGACAGTGTCGAACGACGTAGAGAGGTCCAGGAGGATGAGGGCCGCTGTTTCCCCGTTGTCGATCAGGGTTCTGATGTCGTCGGTGGCTGCGATTAGGGCGGTCTCGGTGCTGTGGTTGGCCCGAAACCCGGACTGCGAGGGGTCGAGGGAGCTGTTTGTCTCGAGGAAGGCGGCAAGCTGTCTGTTGACGGTCTTCTCGATGACTTTGGCCGGAAAAGGAAGGAGCGAGATGGGACGGTAGTTCTTGAGGTCGGTGGGGTCTGCCGTTGGTTTCTTCAGGAGGGCGGTCAGCTCGGCGTGTTTCCAGCTCTCCGGGAAGGTGGCGGTGTGGAAGGAGGAGTTGATGATGTTCCGGAGATGGGGTGCGATGATGGCGTCGGCTTTGTTGAAGACGTGGTGTGGGCAGGGGTCGGTTGGAGATCCGGAGTGGATGGAGTTCATCGTGTGGGTGGTGTCTTCGGTGCTGATCGGGGTCCAGTTGCAGAGGGTGATGGTGGCGGGCGTTGGTTCGGTGGTAGGGTGCGTTGTCTGTGCGTCGAAGCTGTTGTGTATGTCGGCGATCTTGTGGTGGAAGAACGAGGCGAGTGAGTTGCAGAGGTCCTGCGAGGGAGTGATGTCGTCGTATCCAGCGCTGGGGTTGGAGAACTCTTTGACGATGCTGAAGAGTTCCTTGCTGTTGTGGGCGTTGTTGTCAAGTCGTTCTTTGAGTGCCGACTTCTTGGTGGCGCGGATCAGCTGATGATGTTTTCGGGTGGCGTGCTTGAGGGCGGTCCTGTTGTCTGTGGTCTGGTCATGCCGCCAGGCTTTCTCGAGGGTGCGGCAGTTTTTCTTGGATTCCTTGAGTTCGTTGGTGAACCAGGGGGTTTTCTTGCTGCCGGGTCTGCTGGGAGGGTTCTTTAGTGGTGCGAGGTCATCGGCGCAGGCGGTCAGCCACTTGGCGAGGTTGCTGGCTGCTTCGTTGGGGTCCGTTGTGCTGGCGGGAGTGTTCTGGCTGAGGGAGGCGGTGAGCTGCTCGGCGGTGATCTTGCTCCAGCTCCGGCGGGGGGCCTGTTGCGGGTGGTGGTGGGTTATAGTTCTTCTGAAGCTGAAGTGGACGCAGCTGTGGTCGGTCCAGTGGAGTCCGGTGGCGTGGCTGAAGGAGATGTGCTTGCTGGATGAGAAGACGGGGTCAAGCGTGTGGCCGGCGTAGTGGGTGGGGGTGTTCACCAGTTGCTTGAGTCCGAGGTTGGCGAGGTTGTCCAGCAGGGCAGTGGTGTTCCTGTCGTTGTTGTTCTCCAGGTGGAAGTTGAGGTCCCCTAGGAGGATGTAGTCAGCGGAGGGGAGGGCGTACGGGCTGATGAAGTCTGCGATGTCTTCGCTGAATTGTGTGCGTGGTCCCGGGGGTCTGTAGATGAGGGTGCCTCGGAGGGTGGTCTTGGGGTCAGTGTGTATCTGGAAGTGCAGGTGTTCGGCGGCGGTTAAGGTTTCGTCAGAGTTAGTCGTGATGCGGATGGTGTTCTTGTGTATGATGGCGATGCCTCCTCCCGTCTGGTTGATGCGGTCCTTCCGGGTGATCTTGTATCGGTCTGGCGATGTCGGGCGCTGAGGAGGCGTTCATCCAGGTTTCGGTGAGTAAGGCAACGTCAGGTGCTGTCGCGTCGAGTAGGTCCCAGAGTTCCATGGCGTGCCTGTGGACGGAGCGGGTGTTGAGCATAATGCACTTCAGGTGGTTGCTGCTGGTGCTCGACTTGGTGGTGCAGGTCCGGTAGCAGGTGAATCGGCAGGCTTGGCAGGCGAAGGGTCCGTGGGTGCGTCTCGGGGTGGCTCGGTAGCAGGCAGGGTTCTGGCCGGCATTGAGTGCGTAGAGAGTGGCGGCGTCGCAGGTCCGTCTGGTAGTCTTGCATCGGCAGGGGCCAGGGGTTCCGGCACTGGGAGCGGTCCGGGCGCAGACGGGCTTACCTTTGGCGCGCCTTCGGCGCACAATCGGCGTTCCCGCTGCGCGTGACCGCTGCGCGTCTGCGCGGTCGCCATTTATGGCTAAGTGGGAGGGAGGAGCAGCTAGGAGGCGGGAGCGGGGAGGACACGAAAAAGGGGCGTGGCCACGAGGACGACGGCGGAAACCGGAGAGCGGGGCAGACACAACAATCACCTAAAATCACAACAGTTATGCACAAAAACAATTACAAAATGCAGAGGTAAGAAAGGAACTAGAACACAGCTGGGGGACCGTGCGAGGCAGGCAGAGGGCAAAACGAGTCTGCGAGCAGCAGCAGGGCACACGAGGGGGCTCACACAGCTGGGGGCCGTGCGGCGCGGGGGTGTCCTGAAAACAGGTCAACTCACCTGCGCTGCGCGGTCGCCATTTATGGACAAGTGGGAGGGAGGAGCAGCTGGGAGGCGGGAGCGGGGAGGACACGAAAAAGGGGCGTGGCCGCGAGGACGACGGCGGAAACCGGAGAGCGGGGCAGACACAACAATCACCTAAAATCACAACAGTTATGCACAAAAACAACTACAAAATGCAGAGATAACAGAAAGGAACTAGAACACAGCTGGGGGACAGTGGGAGGCAGGCAGAGGGCAAAACGAGTCTGCGAGCAGCAGCAGGGCACACGAGGGGGCTCACACAGCTGGGGGCCGTGCGGCGCGGGGGTGTCCTGAAAACAGGTCAACTCACCTGCGCCGCGCGGTCGCCATTTATGGACAAGAGGGAGGAGCAGCTGGGAGGCGGGAGCGGGGAGGACACGAAAAAGGGACGTGGCCGCGAGGACGACTGCGGAAACCGGAGAGCGGGGCAGACACAACAATCACCTAAAATCACAACAGTTATGCACAAAAACAATTACTATAAGCGAAAGGCTGGAAAAGGAAGGGCTTGAACATTGTCTTTTGGAGATACAAACTATGCTTTTACAGGCCCAGAAATACAAACTTGTCTGTGTCCACCTAGGAGGATCTGGGATCAGTCTTTTCAAACACAGTAGGTACATTAATTCCTTTATCCAGGTTGGTTTATAGATCCTGGACAAACATTGCCAAAGCAGTTTATGTCCCACTCCCAGAGTGAAAGCCAATTTGTAAGCAACCTAGCTTATCACCCTCCCCCAGATAGGTAAATAGATGTTTAGCTACTAATTTTGCAGTGTTTTGTCTGGGTGCTTGAAGCAAAATAATACAATGGTAATTATCCTGAAGGGTTAGTCCAGATTGTCCCAGTCTCAGATGTGAGGGACTATTTCATAATGTATGGGAGACTATGGATGATGCGAGGGAAAAGAGTAAAATAGGGTAGATATTTTCCATAGATACAGGCTTGAGTGAAAATAGATGTCATTATCTGCCTTCTCTTTCATTGTGTAGTGGCCTGAGTCTACTTGAGTTGGCAAAACAGTGAGATCTGGGACAGGCTGTGAGTATTGTTTTTTTTTTAAATCGAGAGTACACTACAATATGCACAAATATTCCTTTTATATCTGCCCATCAAAGCATAAAAACTGAAGCCATAAAACCCCCCCAAAAATTCTGTTTTGGTGGAAATCTCAAGCTGTGAGGGAAGAGCTTCTCTTGTAGTCGGAGATTGTTTATTCTCAATCTGTATGATAAGTAGTGTGCCATGCATGGTGGCATCACACAGACTGAAAGTTGTTATCCAGGCTCTCCTGAATGCTCATCATGGAAGAGATACTGTTGGAAAGGCGAGAATGTCCCTTTTCAGATGGTACCTCTCTCTAATGGATCTCCTCTGCTTGGGAAGTGCAGAAGGAGGATGATCCCCCCCCCCCCAAGTAGGTATACTAGCCACCAGAGATATCCCATATCTAAATGGTCCCACAGACTTTTCCGCAGTACCCCCAATTTGTTCTGGGTGGCGGTTCATAAAACCAGATTCACCATAGGGGTGTTATAACTATTTAAAAGTGACGCACTGGACACACTGTCTTTTGACCTCCTGGGTGAAGGTTGGGGGATATACCTCAGCTACCCACATTGCTAGAATGAGCGACTTTGAAAGGTAAAATCTTACTGTTTCTTTGTTGTGTTCAGGGACTTTTTCTGTCACAGGCAACAGGCCCACCCACACAAGTAGGGTACCTTTTTTTTTTTTAAATAAGTGTGAGAACACAAATCAGAAGAACACTAATTACCAATTAATTTTGGCTTCAAAATGTCTTCCAGTGTGCAAGAAACAACATATTTTTGACAAATTGCCCCCTGAATCACATGATATTTTAAGTAACGCCAAATTCAGAGTTGTAGAAATAACTACCATTCCTAAACTTATTTTCTTAGCCACATTTCATGCATAGTTTTCTCATTTTGTATTTATTAGATTTACCATATAAATTGGTGCATGGTCTGTGCAAGATGAAAACACATTATCAGCTGCATGTTAGTTGCTGGCTCTGGGTATCAGATATTGTTAGATAATCAACAAAATATGTTTTATTTTTTTTCTTTATTTATTCCTTGTGACCTGAAAATTCTGATGGATCTAATGGCCCACTACTTTTGTAAGTCGTCCATGGAGGCAAAAATATACAGATAAAAAAACGTACACTTATTTCTGTATTTTTTGTTTATTTGCAACTTATTTTTATTAGTGTTTGATCCCAGTGATTAGTCTCTTTGGTCTACTCAAATGTTCCCTTACAGAATTCAGAATGTTGTCTCTTTTTCAGAAATGTATAGCTTTCAATCTTCACCCATGGGTTTATCAACTATTTACACTATAAACCGCAAGTAGGTTGAACCTGCAAAAATACTAAAACTTGACTTTCACTCACAACATTGCAAAACTTTGGTAAAAATTATTTGTTTTACAAATATGCCTGTTCGTGAAGGCTGGGAGGAAGATGATTTTAGCACAGCAAACCTTTTGTTGAAGCAGTTCTAAGATAAAATCACATACTTCTTTTGCACAGTACATCCCACTACCCCCCAAATAAAATGTTGGGTATTTTCTTAGTTCCCTCCAGGGGAATCCACAAACCCTGGCTACCTTTTGAAAACCACAATGATAGGGAGAGGAAGTAGTGGAAGCGGAAGCAGTGAGGGTAGACGCAAGCGAGCATTGAAGATACTGTGCACAGCCCAGCTCGACCAGGCCTGCCAGAAATCAGTTTACCAGGTTCGGTGTGTCTGGCCCGGCCATCCACTTGTGTTCCACCAGCAAGGAGCACACACACACACACCACCGATGAGGAGGGAGTGAGGCACGGAAAGCATGCGCTGATGCAAACGTGAGTGGAGGAAAGGCGGGCGGGCAGCCACTGGTTGCCGTTTGCTGCCTGGGCTATCCGCATACAGCAGGTGCAACTGTTTGCCTGGTCTGCTGGTTGTTGTGCGCCTCACCCTGCCATAACCAGCAACAGGTGCGGGGGGTTGAAGCGAGCTCCGCGACGGCAATAGGCTACAGCTTCTCCAGCGTTGCATGTATGCGGCTGGCGTTAGGCCGGTGCTGCTTGTGCCCGCATAGAGAGCTGTTCACCTGTGGTAACCACCCCTTTGCCGCTGAGCAACATTCAGTTCTCCGCACTCTTAGTAGTGCTTAAGAGCCCATTAAAAAAAAACAGGCTAAGCAGCGCTTTTGGACTTCAACCCAGATATTACAGGCGGCCCCATAAGAAGGACTTTCGAAAGAGCCCTATTAAGGTGGCATAGCCCTATCAACGCTAACGACCAGTAAACGGCAAATAAAGGCACATAAAAGAATTCATCAAAAAAAAGAAAGAAGTGGGGCGTGGCTTGACAGGCCACCATGGCGGACGCAGCTTAGTTGAGCTCCGTCCACCCACGCCTAAATCCGACAATTATCCTGCAAAATCCTGCCCGGAGAACGACTCACCTGGCTCAGTCGATTACCCCAGCTACACAGAAGAGCGGAGACCCCCTCGATAAGGCGATTGGCTGCATAGTTGCGGAGATCTATTCAACTCCTGGAATCGGAGCGCCGACCGCCACTCCCGCTGCCACGATCTGCCCGAAGCCCGCCGTGCATAGCTGGGGTCCGGACACTGCTGGATGCCCGGGTGAGCAGACCTCGAGCTGGGGGTGCCCCGAGCTTCTGGCGGGCCGTTTCCCGTTGTGAACTGCGCCGGTGAGTGGAGATCGCCGCCAGCCCTTCCCCCTCAGCGGCCGCCATCTTGCTGGAGCGGTGCCAAGGGTGCTGCGGCGCCGGTCTTGCAGCGCTGCCCTGGCGGTTGCTATCACTGCTCGGCGCCCCGGACACGCACCTCAGGGGTGTAGTGCCTTGTGCCCCTGGCAGGCCATATGATCGTGGAGCACGGTGCTGGCACGGGAGGCCCGCTGGCCGGCCCCTCCTCCTCCTGTTCTACCGCTGCTTTCCCCCTGAAGTGACGCCGGAGGAGTAGTGGTGCCCATTCCGTGGCACCGCCTGGGATCCTGCTGGGGGTGCCGTGGAGGAGTCCCAGCCCCTGGAGCCAGTGGAGTCCGGCTCCTGTGCCCGCAGCCCCAGACGGTGAGAGATCCCGCCGTTATCCTTCCCCCCCCCCTCCCGCAATCAGTGCAAGCTTGGCCCAGCTCACGGACCGGGATCGGGAGCATTTGTGATCTTGGGCACTTGGGGACGGACATCCATTATGTGAGGTACACGTTGTGGGGTCGGCCCTTGCTTATCACATGAAAGGCCTCAAAGACGCCCCGATCGTGAGTGGGGTGGGCTCACACGAACCCCTGCTGTCTGGCCCGGGCTATTTACAAAGACTGGCACACTGCCCTGGGGAGGCGGAAACGTGAGTGCCGGAGCTGCGGGAGGGCTGGTGTGTTGTCGCGGCCCTCACCGGTGCCCCCCCCCCCCCCCCCACCCCAGGTGCTTGACTTGCGGGGCTGGGCAGAGGGGCCTGTCTCTCCACTGTCGAACCCTGATTAACACAGTCCGATCCTTTGTCAGCGCCATGTGCCTACTGTGACTATACCTCCCGGGCCTCTGTCATCCTTGCTCAGCGGCGTGAGGCTGCCGCCGGCCCAGTGGGTGTGGACCCACCGTCCTTTTACCTATTGCACGGCCCAGGGCCGATCATCCGGATGTGTGAAGGCGGGCCTGGTGGGGCTGCCCCCAAACAGGGCACCATGGACCAGTATACTAAGGCCGCCTGGGGCGCCGTGGGCGGCGATAGGACCGCTTCGGCCCCGGATAACGCGGCCCTCCTAGCAGCAATTAACAGTGCCCGGGATATGTTAGACCCTAAAAACTGCGCTGTGGGATCCGAGGTTTGCTTTTTACGCCAAGATCTACGAAAAGCAGTGGATCGACTGTGGAAGACTCAGTGACCTCCCTTCAAAAGAAAGTCAACCAGCTGACCGTTGTCACACAAGAATTGGCCTCTAGGGTGGAGGACGCGGAAGGCCGCGCTCGGCGGAACAATCTGCGCTTCGTGGGCCTGGCCGAGGGTTGTAAAGGGGTATCCATGACGAACTTTATCACCAAGTGGCTCAAAGAAATCCTGCCTAACGATCTCTTATCCTCTGCCTTTTTAATAGAGCGTGCGCACAGGGCCCTGACACAGAATCGTCACAACCCCCCGGGAGCAGCCCCAAGGCCTGTAATTGCAAAGATCATGAACTATGCCGATCGAGATGCTATTCTGCGATTTGCCAGGACACACAAAGACTGCTTTATACACGATTCCCGCTCTATCATGGTATTCCCGGATCACACACGCCTGGTCCAGCAGCAACGCCAATCCTTCATGGCCGCGAAGCGCAGACTTGGAGAATTGAATGTACAGTACATGCTGCTATATCCTGCCCGGATGCGTGTAATCTATAACTCCAAGTCCTTCTTCTTCGGCACCCCCGAGGCGGTCTTCGAATGGTCAGATGAGCGCCCACAGCTCCGAGCGAACTCTCCATCGGCCATAGACTCGGACTCCTCTCGTAGCTCACGAAATCAGAGGCCACGTCGCGCTCAGTCCCAGAAGCGGCAGTGGCCGGGGTCGGACAGGATGTCGCCGAGCCCTGAGCGATCGCTCTGATGACCTTGAACTGCTCCACAGACCGACTGGCGATCTGTAAGACAATGTACAAGTTTAGAATTTCTCTCAGCAATGTCGCTCTCCAGGGGGGTATGGGACTTTGACCATGGGCTGCTAAGCCATAGGCGTCTTGCACTCCCCGTTATCTTAGAGTTCTGGGGTGGGGTGGGAACTTTTGGTGTGTCATCTGGGGGCCCCACGTTGGGGGTCCACTGCTGTATACACTGCGACAGATGGTCCTTGTTTTTGGTAATGTCGGGTGGGGGCTGGGGGGGATGGTCCTTTGGATGTGTTGCTTTAAAATGTTCATATGTATTCGGTATACGCAGACAGTGGGTTATTTTCCTATTATCCTTTATGCAGATCTCTTTGCCTTGTCCGATCTCTATCTAGAGCCCAATGTCACCCGGTGAGATAAACCCCCTCGGAGACCTCACAGTGGTCTCCTGGAATGTTCGGGGGCTGCTGAACACGGGCTGTCCTGCGACGGGCAAAGAGGTATTGGGCGGACATTTTGCTCCTGCAGGAAACCCATTTAATGGGAACGTACGCCCCGTGCCTTGCTCGCTTTGGCTTATGTCACGTTTACCATGCAGAATTCACGAGGGGCTCTAGGGGGGTGGCGGTTCTTATACACCGCAGAGTTCAGTTTCAACATATAACCCACAGAGCAGATCCTGGTGGCTGATTCCTCTTTGTTACAGGCACGATATACAGTGCACAGATCACCGTCTGAGGCATTTATGCCCCCCCACCATTAAGTGCCACTTTTATTGAAAAACTACTGGGGGTCTGGGGATCCCTTCCGACTGGTCTGACCTTAATGGGTGGCGACTGTAATGACACCATGGGGCCTTTAGACCGACAGCGCACCTTAGACTCCCCGCCACCATCGGGCCCGACCAAACTGTATACTCTGGCATCGACACTAGACTGGGCAGACCTATGGTGAGAATTCCACCCCAATGAGCGAGACTACACGTATCTATCGACGGTTCACGGGTCACAGTCCCGACTAGAGTATTTCTTTGCCCCTGGGGTATTTCTTCATAGATTCTCGCTGGTACAGCATAGACCCCGCGGACTGTCCGACCATTCCCCGGTCACAATGCAATTCCATACTTGCTCACGCAGGCCCCCATTCTGCTGGAGAATGTCCCCATGGCACCTCCGCAGCACGGCCTATCAAGACATGCTTAACACAGCGATCACAACATATCTAGCAGACAACTGCTCCTCTGCCTCCTCGAGTACCATCCTTTGGGAAGCCCTCAAGCCGACTGTCCGGGGTGACGAAATCAGCTATCGCTCACAGGAGAAGCGAAAGCGCCGCGAACAGCTAGAAGCCCTAGAAATGCGCCAGGCAACACTATCCTCTCAACTCAGTGATAATCCCTGCCCTATCCTTCGCCGAAATTTGATCCTTGCACAACAAGAACTAGGTCAATATTTGTTGGGCGAAGCCAAGGAGATCTCGGAGGCATCGCAACATCGGATATATCAGTGGGGGGAAAGGTCTAGTAAAATGCTTCATAGATTGTGCCAGGCAGGTGGTGCCCCGGCAGTCACACCTACTATTCGTGGCTCGGACGGATCCTTATACACGTCGCCGACAGAGGTAGCGGAAGAATTCGCGAGGCATTTCACATCTCTATATGCCGGGAAGGAGCAGATCTCTCCTGAACTTATAGCGGAGTTCCTTGTGGACATTCCGCCTCGCTGCCTCCCTGACTCAGTCCGGGAGCGTTTGGAGGCCCCAATCACACTGGAAGAATTGGCTAGCGCCCTTAGTGCGATTCAACCGGGTCGTGCCATGGGTCCCAATGGGTTCCCCATGGAGTTCCTCAGATCCCACATGCCTTTCTTGGGGCCTCATCTTTTAGCGACCATTGTAGACGCGACGGACTTGGCAAGTCTGCCACGGGACTGGCGTCACGCGGAGATTGTGCGTTTCCTCTAACCCGGCCGACCCCCGGAAGACCCATCCTCATACCTCCCCATATCCCTTATAAATTGTGAACCTAAATTGTTGGGGAAAGTCCTGGCCAACCGCCTTGGGGGTGTATTACTGACCTGATTCACCCCGACCAGTCAGGCTTCATGCCACAGAGGGCCACTAGACATAACATCAGACGAGTTCATAATGCTATCGCCGCGGCCCCCACCTTAGGCCGGCCTGCTGCCCTATTGTTAGCTGATATTGACAAAGCATTTGACTCACTCAGTTGGGTCTATCTTTTTCAGCTGCTTGAGGCAATCCACTTTGGACCCCGTTTTTGGGCATATGTACCCTGCTTTATACGGACTTGATGGCATCAGTCCGAATAGCGGGACACCGCTCTCGCCCTTTCCCAATCCAAAGGGGCACTCGCCAGGGTTGCCCGCTGTCTCCACTGCTGTTTGCCCTTGCAGTCGAGCCTCTGGCGGCCTGGGTCAGAAGCGACCCGGTGCTCAGGGGATTTGATTGGTCCCGGTCGGATCGTATAGCATTATACGCCGACAACGTTCTCTTTTTCATGACAGACTTGTGATATTCCGGACCACGAATATTAGAAATTCTTTGGGGATTCAGCAGCACTACCAGCCTCCACGCCAATCCCGCAAAATCCATCCTCTTCCCAGTGTGTGGAGACCAAGGCAGAGAATCGTGGGCTGCACAGTTGTCCTGGGCCGCCGATGGGTTCAAATACTTGGGGATTTACATCTCCCCGTGCCCCAAGATTTCCTGGACACACAATATCACCCCACTATTGACCACCCTCAAGAACGAAACAACTGTATGGTCTGCTCTACCCTTATCTCTCTATGGGCGTTCTGCCATTTTTAAGATGGTTTCAATGCCTCGGATCCTATACCGCCTCCAACATTTTCCATATCCTAGCCCCCATGCCTGGTTAGCTCAAGTAAATGCAATACAAAGCAACTTCCTATGGGATGGTGGAGTTGTCCGCGTGGCGCTTCGCACCTGTACACAATCTACGTATTGTGGGGGGATTGCCGCAGCTGATATTTATTCTTATTACGTTGCATCACATGTCCTTGCAATCAACGAACTGTGGTATAATTCTCCCACCGATCCGGCATATGCTATAGAGCCCACTGCGAAGGAGCAAGTCCCCCTCCATCTCCTTTATAGCTACACGAGGCTAGACCACTTACCACCAGCTGGCAGACAAGCTCTACAGTTGTGGAGGGCCAATACCAGACAAATGGGATGGAAAGGGAGACTAACTCGACAAACTCCCTTGTGGCACGGTATGTATCTTAGAACTGCAACCACACTGCGCGGGTTCCAGGAATGGGACCTGGTAGGGATTTCGTCTCTTGGGGATGTTATAAGGGACGCAACCCTAATATCATTCCAACAATTACAGGCTGATTATGACCTCCATAAGACACAATTTTATAAGTATTTGCAGCTCCGACACGCACTCTCCCCTCAGATTTGCAATATGGAGACACTCCCCGAGTTCCAGCCCTTAGAGGGTCGCCTGCTAATGGGGGATCTTGGGCTACATAAAATCAGGCAAATATATCAAACACTGATGACACGTACCTCCGCTACTCTTGATAAAACCCGACTGGCCTGGCATGCAGATATCCCTGAATTGACGGATGACGATTGGGCTGAAGCGATTGCTAGTCCGAGGGGTGCAGCCGTCTCCACACGTTACAGACTTATCCGGTTCAAATATTTACATAGAGTGTATTAAACTAGGGTACGACTGTGGCGAATGGGGGTTATCCAGTCTTCAGTGTGCCTGCGATGTGACAGAGAGGATGTGTCCTTTTTCCTTACGGTGTGGACCTGCGCAGCCCTACAGACCTTTTGGAATAGGGTTCGGACATGTCTTAATGAGGTGCTGGGGTGGGTGCTCCATCTGGACCCACAGCTTGTTTTATTACATTCCACTTATGACATTGGGGGGGAACCGTTACAAACAGCATTTACTGTTCCTTGCCCTTACTATTGCCAAGAGAGACATAGCACAGGGATGGAAGGAGTCTTCTCCCCCGACTATAGGCAAATGGAAGTCCGAATTGGACAAATGTATGGAAGCAGAGATCGCAGTTTTTGTGGCCAGGGGCTGTCCAAGGAAACCTCGCAGGATATGGGCACGATGGGCGACATATCGTGGAATTGACTTGACCCCCCTCCCTGAGGAGGACCCGTGAGTGGCATTCTCCGATCCCTGCCATCCGTCACCCCGAGCTCTATTGCTTGCTCACATCCTTATCATTCCATTGGGTTTAACATATTGTATCTGCTGAATCATGTACTGTACTTCTGAATCTGCCCACTGCCTGCATATTGTTTCGATTATTGGTTTTCCTGCACGTTCAGCAGGGCTTGTTTATTTTTATGGGAAAGGTTAATGACGCACACATTATTCAAATGATCCTATTTGTCACTGTAGGGCTTTTGCCCGATATATTGCAAAATGACCTAATAAAATTTGTTGTTAAAAAAAAAAAAAAGAAAGAAAGAAACCAATTATCAGTTTCACGGGGAATGAGCACACCAGAAAGGAATTCTGGCATCAGAAATCGTGAGACTAGCAAAGTAAAGAGAATAATAATGCACACTGAAAACTAGAGGAGTTCCAGGACGATTCACCAGCATCAATTACATTCTTAAGCAGAAAACATGTTCAGTAATTGACTATTTGTTAATAAGGAAATTTGCCTTGTCACAGGAGTGTCAATTTCAAATCCTCCCTCATACTGAGAGTGAACACTTTCCCCAATCAATTCGAATAGTGTGCAGGACTAATCTCAAATCGCAAGAGAAACGAGAAAAGTTACAAACCAAGGTTTGAGGCAGGATAAAATTACGCTGCAAGATCTAAGAATACAATATAAGAAAAACTGTTGGAGTGCCAAATAAGATACCACAAGGATCTTTGGAACAAACTCCTCCTGTCAAGTAAATAGCTGAAAAGCAAAAAATTATGTCAGTTGGTAAATGGATTGTCAGTTGGGAAGACCACACAACATAATGCAGGGATTGACGCAGCCTCATTGGAAGTCCACGTGCATGCCATATATGCAGCGACAGAGACTGATGGGGTTGGGGAGAGTCAGCTCAAAATAGTTAAAAAGAGAGCTTGTCCATTTTCTGCAAATTCTATAGAGCATGTGAACAACAATAAGCACAATAACTATACGATTCACTACAAAGAAAATGAACATTAAGTAGTAGACACAGAACAATTGATGAACATTTTAAAGAAATTAAAACCAGGAGGAGCAGCGGGTCCAAATGGAATCCCTAACGCGCTATTTAAAGAAGATGTCATTTATTGGGCCCATTACTTTACATCACTTTTTAATACGCTGTATCGTATCAACCGAATTCCAGACTCCTGCAACTGCAAGGTTTTTCAAACCATTTTTAAGAGCGGAAACCCAACCTTACTAACAAATTATAGACTCCTAGCCTTAATCGATGTTGAAGCAAAGCTCTGCGCATCTTGTTACTTCAGCATCTGAAATCACGAGCAGATGAAAAAAATCTAATCCCACTGATACAAACACTATTCAGGGCTGGTATGGGGACATGAATGAATTTAACAGCATCATTAACCCTCTTAGCTGAGAAGGCCAAAAGTAGAAAAACATGGCTATTTGCATGTTTTGTAGAACTAAAGTCTGCGTTTGATTGAGAGCATCTGTGGTCTAAATAATAAGTTAGGGGCATGCCGAGTTGAGGGCAATTATAGAACTACACACTGGCACCTGGGCCCAGATCAAAATCGGAGTTGGGAGTCGAGTGACAAACCAACAAAATTGATACCAAAAATGGCCTTGGCTCCAAGTCTGTTTAATCTATACTTTGCATATCTTGTAGGCGCCTTTCCACAGGATAACACTCGCCCACAAAGCTTGGCTCAAGAGAAATTAGGTTTCCTTCAATAGGCAGATTATATTGTCCTATTAAGCCAAATTCCAATAGGCTTGCAACACAGTATGAATGCCCTTAAAAGTTACATGGCCAAGCAAGAGCTAGAGCTAAATTTGAAAAAAACTAAAGTGGTACAGTTGTTTGAATTCAAGTCACACTTTTGATTTATGGAAGGGCAAAAAGTTGAAGTAGTAGCTACCCATTAATACCCAGGATTTAATGTGGAACACCAAATGCTTTTTAAACATCACTTAGTCGCATTTCAAGCAAAAGCAAGGTCTAATGCTTGTGGTTTTCAACTATTAAAGAAGAAATTGAGTAGATGGCGGTCGGATGAGATGTATTCCAGAGTCTCTCTGCTCCCCACCGTAAGGCTCACCCGCTCAGAGCAACGCTGCTGGGAGGTGGTCTACCGGGACGAGATACCGCTTTGCTAGACTGCCGGGGGCATCTCCGGATCTCTGTGGAGGCTTGAACGTGTGGTCCCCGCCACTGGAGGAGACCGAGTCGCGGGCGCTGCAGCCTACATCCCAACAGGCCTGGCACACTCTCAACCTCCAGTGTGTAGCTGAAACTGCGCACTGAAACTGCCTCCTTTTGTTTGCTTTGTTCGCCCTAAGTTGGCAGGGTATGCCCAGACGTGGCTCACTTTGCCACTGGATTCAAGCTAACCTGGCTGATGAAGGTTGTCACCCAGAAACCGGGCCTAGGATGCTTGTTTCTGGTTCAGGGAAGACCTGGCTTGGCAGTTCGAGCTGGACTGTTCCCATGAGGCACAGGATCAAGACTGATTTGCATATAGCTGGGTCTGAACTGAGGTGGTGATGTGAGCTAAAGATCTGTGACTGGGTGAGTGTCTGTAAAGTTTCAGCGCTCTGCCCATCATCTCCTTGTGTCTGCCTCCAATAAAGTCTCCTGCAGTGCCCTGAAAACTTAAATCAGATCTCCAAAGCTATAGAGGACTATCTGGCACCCTTCAGCAAACATTTCCTCTCCACTGAGCCCAGTCTTATCTCCTCTATCTAGGACTTCAAATCGCCCCTACAATCCCCTCGACAGTAGTTCTTAATTACCGTGCCCTGCTCCGCCAGGTGCGGTCTGACCTCAGCCGCTGGCAGTAGCGCTCTTTCTCCTGGTTAGGAAGGAAAACCGCAATGAAAATGACGATCCTACCCCGGATCCTGTACCTATTCTAGGTCCTGCCAGCAGAGCCTCCACCAGGTTTATTGCATTCCCTTCAATAGCAGATAAATAGCTTTGTTTGGGCATACAAAAGACTGCGTCTCCGCAGAGACCTAGCCTACTATGGGAGTCCCGGACCTAACCTGATACTGTCAGGCCACCCATTTAAGAATTTTTGTAGAGTGGTCACACGCATAATCTGAAAAGTATTGGCTTTTTATGGATAGGGCGAGACAACTTCTCTGGAGGATACCCTTCCTCCCCAAAAATGCTCGGCCTCCCAAACTTAACCTCTTCTCAATCATCAAACCAGCACTGACTATATGGGACAAACCCTCGACCTCCTTACCTTCCCCTTTGACTCCAATTGTAGGGAACCTCGACTTTACATCTGCCTTGAGAGATCCGGAGTTCCATTGCTGGAACCAGCCAGGATGTAGATCCGTCGGACACCTGTTCGACACAGAGGGTCCCATTCCATTTGAATCCCCCCCATACAGAGCATGGACTTCCTAAAAGCGAATGCTGGCATTATATCCAGATCCGTCACTATGTGATGCAACTTTCGGTTCTCCCAGGGGCACAACAACATCTTACCCCGTTTGCACTCTGGCTGCTTTCAAGCTCAAAGAATTCACGCCTCATTACGCTACTCTAAAGGCTCATCATCCCTGCGAACACTACTATTCCCCAGGCCAAAAACACTGAGAGAAGGAGATTGAGCGGGAGCTGACCTCAAAAGAATGGGAGGACATCCACTACCGGGCAGACACACAACTCTTAATGTTCCAGGAATCGAAACAGTGACAAAGATCGCAACATACTGGTACCTTACCCCCATTAGATTACACAAATACATGCCATCTAGATCCCCAGAGTGTTGGCGCCAATGTGGGTTACCCGGTACTTTATCACACATACTGTGGGAGTGCCCTAAATTAACATCATACTGGACACAGGTTCTTCATGACATCGATGCACATCCCAAAACAGACCTTCCTAGATTTCCGGCCTGCATTCTCTTGGGCCTCCCTAATGTACTTGCCTTTCTATTGAAATCCCGCAGAGGCAGACAGATGGGACTTGCACTAATAGCGTCCTTACAGACAGACAGACAGACAGACAGACAGACAGACAGACACACACTTGAATCTCCTGACGTCTGAATTGCGCGAACTCACAAGTCCCAAATACCTACGCCTCTTACACCTATCGGAGGCCCCCTAGCAGGGCACAACAGGACAGTGAAACCTTTTGTATACATAATTAAAAGGGACTGGGTCCAGGGGTGGGTGGGTGGGGGTAGTTGTGGGACTATATAACTGTATGCAATGCACCCTGTGGTTTACAGGCTATTTAGCCATTGTTATCAGCTATGATTGAAACTACAATAACATTTTAAACCATAAAGAAGAAATTGAGCAGTCTGTCATTTAGTCATTTGCTTACAATTATGCGTGTTCAGCTAATGCCAACGGTTACCTATGGCACAGAATTATGCAGGGGCACGTAGCTGCCATCCTTAATAACCAAAGCATACAAAACCGTGTTTCACATCCCAAAATCAGCCTCGCCAGCCCAGATATGCCTTAAGTTTGGCTTGAAAAATCAAATATTTTAATGCAAGAGCGACTATATTAAACTGTGTTGGAGACTGCGCGCCTCTGAGACCGGCTCCATCAATAACCTATGTTGGCAGAATATTGAGGATCAAAAATACAGCAACCTAAAAGGCTCCTGGGGATTCAACCTAAACCAGACCATTAAGGAATTGGGTATGCAAAAAGCCTGGGGTGCGAGCATGGGAAAATCTGCATTTTATCAAGCAATAAACGCAACAACTCCATTCTTGTCTTATACAACCGGTAAACATGCTCTTGTATAAAGACATCACGCCTGGGCAGTGATTAATTCATATAAAAAATCGCAGCCTCGGGAGTATCTTTCAGCGCACTTTTCACAGGCCCTAAAACAACATTTTATGTTATTTCGTTGTGGCATCATGGAGACTAAAGATCTTATCTCCGCTTGGAAGGAACAGCCGCACA
The DNA here is from genome assembly GCF_964204655.1 of Triturus cristatus. Taxonomy (NCBI): domain Eukaryota; kingdom Metazoa; phylum Chordata; class Amphibia; order Caudata; family Salamandridae; genus Triturus; species Triturus cristatus. The sequence continues at coordinate 737,757,173 of NC_140586.1, read as the reverse complement.
ATCAAGATAGTCGACTCTGTGGATACAAGCAAGAATCGCTAGAACATATTTTTTGTGTGAGACCTTGGTGGAGAGGACATTTGAAATCAATATTTATAGACTAAAATGTGCTCTTGCATGCTAGCAGTAATTACTTGGTTAAGCAGCACCTTAAATCCCCTGCCATGTAAGGGGGTAAAAAATTTCAAGTCGACTTTTAAAGATATGGAAAAAATGAAAGAATAGTTTTCCACCAGGGGGAAATAATTTAGTGAGGCTATCTTATACAAGACAGCTGAATTTAACAAAGCATTTGCACTTTACCTATATTGAACTGTTTATTCGTTTAACTTTGAATTGCTAGTCTCTAGATTTGCACAAGCCTCCCATATTTTAAGAGAGAATAAAGATGCATAAATTACCTACTGCTAAGGGAAAAAGACCTAGAAGGGCGAGAAGACTGGTTTTGTCTACTGGTTTAATCAAGGAAATCTATTTACAGGTGCAATACCGGTGCATTCTTTTATATTTAACTCATATCGCACCTTTACCTGCAAATGAATTGTAATGGTAGTATAAACTGCATAGTTTAAAACAAAAATCCTTTACAGATGTTAGAGTAAATGGTTTTTAGTGTTGCAATTTAGTATTTTAAGCAAATGCATCTTTACGGTTTTATTGGTATGCAATGGTTTTAACTAACAATGCAAATAAACTTGACTTAAAAAAAAAAAAAAAATTCAAAACATGAGGGAAAAAAGAACTTCTATTTGGCCTGGATACCATTTCTGAAAGAAAATTATTAAGGTTTAAGTTCGAACTGCTCCAAACATCCTAAAAAGGGCTTTGCACTCGACCATGAAAAGCCTCAGAAATTAAGGGATTGTCTAATTTAAATATTTTTTTGGATGACAATACAGTCACATAATTTGTCTTAAATCTTGATCGGATATAGTCACATGTTTCACTATGTTTTATATTGTCATTCGTAGCTCCTCCTCTCTGTACCTGTTTTTTTTCTCCATAATCTACAAAAAAATCACCAAATATTCTGTACAGATTAAGAATTTTATAAATCCTTTTTTTTTTTTTTAGAAAACAGATTTTTATCGGTTTTGAAATATGAAAACAGCCCTTGGAGGCATATACACAAATATCTTTGCACACGCTTACCCCTGCCCTGTCCACCACCCACAATTGATAGATTAAAGCATCATCTCTCAGAACATCAACGAATATCCCATCCCCTCCCGATCGCGCCTCCTCTCGTGAAATTCTGAATCTCACTGTTAAGTATTTCGCACATAGGGCGAACAGGCTGCAACACAATGCTTCTATAATCTGTCCATGCCTGCCACACCTTTGCATGTTTTTGTGGGCAGCCACGCGCCTTGTATATCGTCGCATCCAAGCCCATGCAATGGTCCATCCCTTTTTCCACATTGCCAAAGACGGGAGTGGGGGTGGGGGTGGGGGCCGTGGCCTTCCACTTTTTCGCTATGTCCTGTTTAGCTAGGGTCAGACTCTGGCAGAGCAGCGCTAGTTTGTACCAGTTTTCACCCAATCTGTCATTGATATATGAGAGAATATGTTTGGGGTCCATCGTGATATGCCATACCAGAACCCTACCCAGGCAGGAAGTTACCCCGTGTCAAAATGGATCCTAGGCAGGACAACCCCAGACTTTGTGTATGAATGTTCAGTCTCCTCACAGGGGAGGAACTGTTGTCAGTTCTGGCAGAGCTACGCCTTGGGAAAGCCCCTGGGCCCGATAGCCTCAAATCCTATATGCCTAAACTTTAGGAATACATGCTGGGGTGATTTGTTCCGCTGTTACTTGTGCCGTTCTACCTCCAGTCTGGAGGCATGCGGAAATTGTGACTGTTTCGTAAACCTAATCAACTGGTGCAAGATCACTATTCTCATATCCCACAATCTCCCTCCCAAACCTGGGGGGAAAGGTGCTGGGGAAAGCACTGGCTGACTGATTACTGACCTTGCGCATCCAGACCAGGCAGGGTTCATGCCACACTGTGTTGGAGGGGGGACTTGGTTTTTTGATCAGGATACTTGTCCCCCTTAAACCCTTCGGAAACCCAGAGTGAAAATCCTGTGTAGCCAAACAGGGAACTTTGTTACCCATAAGGTGAGTCTCCTGGAGGAGTAAGACATCCATCCCCAATTTATTTTTCGAGCGTATTTCAGAACCACACCCTGTTTAATATTATCAAGAAGGCCATTCATGTTCCAGGACACCGCATACAATTGATTGGCCCCTGGTCCCTGGTTGAGCGATCACTCCTGGTGTGTTAGGGCGGAATACTAGGTAGTTCAGGTGGGCAGAAAGAGCAGCGAGCGCGTCTCAGGTCTGTGTAACAAACAAGAACATGAACAAACCCCCCAACTCCGCCATCCGCATACTTCGAGAACAGAAAGTATCCTGTTGTGGGGTAGGCCATCGCCGAGTCCCAACAGAGAACCCCGTTAGGCCCATTCATATGAATCCCCATGCCCACAAATGTTAGTCAACCATGGAGGCTACATATACCACCTTCATTGTCCTGCAGTTATGAACGTTTTGGTCCACATCGGAGCCCGGAATCAGCCCACCGCCGAGCCCCTGCCTGCTCAAGGGAGATGAATGCTGAGCATGTGGAACGGTATGAAGCCATGGCCGCCATGTTCTGCGCTCAAGCCGCCCCCTCCCCCAATATGATTTTTAACCACATAGTCTTGCTTCAATGCCTGCATTATATCCTCTGAGATTCAATAATCTTCTGGTTCAGTATATAATTCCATAAGATACTGTACTTCTCTTGATATCTCAAAGCACCAAAGGAATGGATTTTCCTATCTCTATAAATTTGCTCAATGATCCATAAACTGCCTTCGACCAAGTCAGCCCAAACATTGGTAAAGTACCCCATAAAGGTGGGCGTAACTACATAACATTCAGATCAATTCCTCATTGGCAATGGTTTCCCTCTGCATGTATCTGCTTGCAAAAATATTTTCAGAAAGAGGACCCAAATCATCTCTATTCTTATTTATGTCATATATCGCAGATTTTTTTTCTAAAACACATATTATTAAACATAAGTTATTGGTATTGCAGTACAAACTGCATAGCATTACCGATGACTAGATGATCCATTGACCCATGTGTTATTTGTTGAGAGCATATTCATGTTGGTAGTATGGGTTATTGGCATTTCTTGCCTATGTTCTTTTTCTCAGGGAGCTAATTGTAGCATGGAACAATTAGTGTACCATTTTGGTCAGGTGGCAAACGTCTTCCAGTTACCACAATTGTTTTCATATTTCTTGAAACAGTCTCCTTTTTAGAAGCACTTTTTATCAGCCATACATGGGCTATCCTGTTTTAGGTTTAAACCTATAATAACTAATAAAACCCCACTGAAAGGGGAAATAGCTCTCACCATTGTAAACCTATAAACACTGAAACAACACCTGCACAACCACAAACTAAATGCCATTCAAAGTAAGTAAAGAAGAGTGGACGAGTCATTTTTAGGTCTCGTCTGGCGAACGCAGCGCGAAGCACGGTCGCCAGCGAGATCTACTGTTGCTGACTTGCCTCGGAAATGGGACAGGAGATGGGCACGTGCAGGCTTTTGGCAGATTGGAGCCTGTGTACGCGCTTGTGAAGACACGCTTGCATGTAACATGTGCAGCCACGCGGCGTGCACATTTCCTGCCCCCTTCCGTCCTCAGCAGCCTCATGCACTTTCACTTTCCATTCCCCCCGTCGGCTCCACGGAGACAGCTTGTTTTGATTCCTGGGCCTATTTTCTGTACCGTTCCAGCTCTGGAAGTCTGGGAGATGTTGACCAAGGAACACGTGGATGATAGTGCTTAAGTTACAGACAACAGACCCCCACTTAATCTTACCTCGCCAACCAAAAATGTATGTGTCCTTGTGTAATGAAAACGGTGCCCATGTAAAGTGCTCCAATTCCTGCGGGTCCAGTTTGCAATCAATAAAACTACAAGGCTCACCTCATGCGGCCCGTACACCACGGAGAGCGCCTTGGTGTTGCCCTGCTCGATGTAGGCGGATCCGTCGGCCTGCGCGAAGACCCCCATGCGAGCCTGGATCTTGCGCAACTCGCCCGGCTTCCGCCCGTCCACCTGGTAGCCCTGGTCGGACAGCAGCTCCATTCCCACCATGTCAGCGGCCGGCGAGGATGCACGGACAGACTACAAACCGTGCACTTGCTTGGGCAAAGAGAGACCAAAATACTACCTCTCCCAGCATGCCGCTTAGCATGACGCCACTTCCGCCTGAGCCGGGCTCTGCGGGCCGTGGCCCTTCTTTCTTCCCACTCCTGGAAGGCTCAACACAGGTCTCGGATAGGCTCAAAACATCAAATTAATTAATTAAACTAAGACGGCCATCTTTAAAAGGAGAGACCCTTAGCCAAATACAGAAGGAATTCCACATTGGATATAAAAGATCCAGTAAAGTCATTGTACAAAAGTGTAAACACTCTTGTAGTAAACGCCTGGAAAAGGCCATGTTTATTTCTGATATACTAAGTAATATATTAATAATTATGTTATTCACATTGTAATAATAATAATAATAATGAGAAAAATAATACATATTTAAGACAAGAAAAATTCAAAGTATATACTACAGTCGTAAACAATGCTATGCTTGCTGTTGGAGGACATTTAGTGCACTGAGTGAAACAACTTTTCCACTGCAAGATGGCCTCGTGGTTTACGTACAGTACGGCGGTGAGTCACACACGTGCTTATTTGCGCTCCAATTCCGATGTTTGTCTGTTCCCTCTGGCCTCATCATAGTGCGTATTCGTTGGGGTCGAAATCTAGGTACTTCGTTCAAGATAAGGCGGGAAGGTAAGTAGCATCATTTAACCTTTGGTGTGTGTAGTGTCCGGCGCGCGCGAGGCGTTCTAGCCTTCCGCGCTGCCGGGGTGCGCTAGCGCTTACGCGTGACGTCAGACGCTAGCGAGTTTAAATAAAGGGGCGTGGCCTCGACGCGTTAGTCGGAGCCGCGTGTGAAACTAAAGAACACCGGCTCCTGTGTCTCTTTTAGCGCGATTGCGCAACCGTGTAATTTAGAGCGTTTAAAACGCTACACTGGTGACGAGGGTGGGATGAACCACTTTGCGGCGGTGTGCCGGTCCACCAGAGTCAAGAAGGAGGCGGCCCACGCGGTACGGTAAGAGGCAGACAGTGAAGACATGGACGACGACACCGAAGAGTACCCAGTCCATTATGTGTTTGCAATCCACCAGCCACAGAAGAAGAAGCGCAGACTTCCGAAATGTCGCATCCTAGTCCAACAACAAGAGGTAAAGGCGACAATTGACACTGGGGCCTCCATCGAGCTGATGGCCGCCAATGTCTACCACCAACTGCGGGTCAAACCCCCGCTGCGAGAGGCAAAGATTCGGGTGTTTGCGTATGGCCAGAAGACACCCATTCCCCTCATCGGGTGCTTCAAAACATAGCTACAACATGGTGAGAGGAGCATCAACACCACCGTCTGTCACTGAAGAGGGCAGCGGGATGCTGCTGAGCGGGCAATCGGCAGAAGAACTGAGACTGATCTCATTTGCCATGGCAGTCCTGGAGGAAGAACTGGATACCATCATGGAAGAGTTTGGAGAAGTTTTTAACGACATCGGGTGCCTGAAAGGAAAGGAAGTATCCTTACACATCGACTCGTCGGTCCAACCAGTGGCGCTGAGGCACCGGCGAATCGCTTTCCACCTGAGGCAAAAGGTCGAGGAGGAGCTGGAGGCCCTGGAGAGACAAGGCATCATCGAAAAGGTCAGTGGGCCAACCCCGTGGGTATCCCCGATCGTCATCGCCAGGAAGCCGAAGCAGCCAGGACAAGTCCGCATCTGTGTGGACATGCACCTCCCCAACGCCGCGGTCAAGAGAGAGCGACACCTGACGCCCACCATTGATGACATCCTGGGAGAGCTGAACGGGGCCAGGTGGTTTTCGAAGATGGACCTACGGTCAGGCTACCACCAGCTACCACTTCATCCGGACTCGAGGAACATCACCACATTTTCCACACATGTGGGCCTCAGATGGGATCGGCGCCTGAACTTCGGCATCTCGAGTGCCGCTGAGGTATTCCAAAATACCATCAGAGAAGTGCTCAGTGGGCTCCCCGGCGTGCTCAATGTGAGCGACGACCTGCTCATATACGCGTCAACCATAGAGGAGCACCACCAGCGGTTGAGAGGGGTCCTCAAAAGGATTCAGGAGTCAGGCTTGACCCTGCACCGGGAGAAGTGTCAGTTCTTGCAGAACAAGATCAGTTTCTTCGGGTACACCTTCTCGGACCAAGGGGTGGCCCCAGACCCGGACAAGGTGAAGTATGTCCAAGATGCACCAGCTCCGACGAACATCTCGGAGGCCCGGAGTTTCCTGGGCATGGTCAGCTTATGCGGCCGTTTCATTCCGGACCTCTCCAACCTCACCAAACCCCTCAGGGAGCTGACCAAGTCGTCCACCACGTGGCAGTGGGGCCCGGAACAGGAGCAGGCGTTCCAAGCAACGAAGGCGGCCCTGTCCGCGGACACTACCCTCTCGTACTTCGACCCGGCAAAGTCCACCAACGTGGCGGTCGACGCGAGCCCGTTTGGGTTGGGAGCGGTCCTGATGCAACTCCAGAACAACGAGGAGTGGGCCCCCATTGCCTACGCCAGCCGGTCCCTGACCGAAACAGAGCAGCGGTACTCGCAAATCGAGCAAGAAGCCATCGCCATCCACTGGGCATGCTGGCATTTTCACGTGTACGTGTATGGACATCAGTTCACGGTAACAACCGATCGCAAGCCACTCATTCCTCTATTCCAAGGGTCGTCCTCGAAGCCGCCACCCCGGATTGAAAAGTGGATACTCCAACTATAAGGGTACGACTACCGGGTGGAGTACAAACCAGGGGCCACGAACCCGGCGGACTATCTGTCACGGCACCCGCGGAAAGCCACAACAGAAGAGAAGGAGGAGGCCGAGGATACAGAGGAGTACGTCCGGTATGTCACAGAGCGGTCACGACCCCTCCCAATGAGCCTGGCCGCAATCATAGAAGCCTCAGAAGGTGATGAATGCGTGAGAGCAGCGGCGGAGGCTGTCAGGTCGGGAGATTGGAGGACAATCCAAGCCTCGCTCAACAGAAGGACGCCCCAAGCCAAGCTGACACTGGAATCATTCTTGAAAGTGAAAAGTGAGCTGTCCGTTGACGCCCAAGGATGTCTTCTGCGGGGCCCGAGACTAGTCATGCCGGCCAGCCTCGCTCAACAGGCGGTGGACCTCGCCCACAGGGGACATCAAGGAATGGTAAAGACAAAGGGCAGGCTCCGAGCCAAAGTATGGTTCCCAGGCATGGATGCGATGGTTGAGCAGACGGTGAGAACCTGCACGTGGTGCCAAGCCGCAGGACAGCCGGAACGCCCTCACCCGGTGGCGACCGAAGATAACCCTCTGAGACCGTGGGAGTGCCGACTTCGGACATCTCCCCGATGGACGGTATGCGTTGGTCATTATCGATGATTTCACCAAATACCCAGAGGTCGAAATTGTGGGGAGCCAGACAGCCACTGAAGTAATAGCGAAATTCGAGAAAACCATCGCCACTCATGGCATATTCGGGGTGGTCAAGACCGACAATGGACTGCCGTTCCAGGGGCAGGAGTTTGCTGAGTACCTCAAGAGCTGGGGGATCCATCACCGCAAAGTAACACCAAGGTGGCCCCAAGCCAATGGAGAGGTGGAGAGGTTTATGAGAACACTCAACAAAACCATTTGCATCGCCATGGCTGATGGATCTCCATTGGAGAGAGCGATATACAGTTTCCTGCGGGAATACCGGATGACCCCCCCATGTCACAACCGAGGCAGTGCCAGGAACAGCCACCATGGGAAGAATCGTAAGTGACACGATCCCACACCACCCTACTTGGGTTCCGGCACAAGCGTCAAATGAAAACACCCTAGCCAATCGGATGCGCTCGAATGACCACGCCAGCCAGCGAAGGGGAGCTAAGGAGTCCACGATACAACGGCAGGATCGAGTGTACGTGAAGGACCGCTACCCAGGCAGCAAGTTCAGACTTCCTTTTGAACCACAACCATGGGTTGTCACCCACCGGACAGGCACGATGGTGACCGCTCAAAGAGGAGCTGAAACGGTCACGCGAGATGTGTCGTTCTTCAAAAAAGTCCACCTAGGAACACCTTCACGTCCCGGGGCCGAGCCAGAGGGGCCGGACCCCGACCAGCCGAGCGGAGATCAGGAGGGGGAGGACGGTCGGAGTGAGGATGGGGGTTCCCAGTCCATCCCAGCCACCCCGGGGGGTAACCTGCCTGGCGGCTCCCCAGCCCGGGCAGAGCCTAACACCCCAAGGCGCAGAACCCCCGATGTGGCCCTTTCCAGAGGCAGCCCATCCCGCTACAACCTGAGAAGGAACCCGGCACCGTCATCCCAGCTGGCAGACTATATGGTGTAACCTGTATGGACTGGCAGACTGGTAACAGACTCATCGTTGATTTTTTTATGGTCCTATGTTTTGCTTAATGTTTATAAAGGTTGGAAGGAGTGTAGTGTCCGGCGCGCGCGAGGCGTTCAAGCCTTCCGCGCTGCCGGGGTGCGCTAGCGCTGACGCGTGACGTCAGACGCTAGCGAGTTTAAATAAAGGGGCGTGGCCTCGACGCGTTAGTCGGAGCCGTGTGTGAAACTAAAGAACACCGGCTCCTGTGTCTCTTTTAGCGCGATTGCGCAACCATGTAATTTAGAGCGTTTAAAACGCTACAGTGTGGAGGATCAAACATGAAATCTTAGACTAGTACGTGGCTGTATAGGCAAGGCACCAGTAGAGTGCCTCCATCCACATCACTGAAGCGATAAGTATTGTGGAAAATCCAAACGTCACAATCTTAGCAAATGCACTCACCAGGAGATTGGTAAGGATATAGAATCGTACAAGGCAACGTTTTAGAAGAAAGAAGTGAGAGATTAAAATAAGTAAAATATCGGGAAAATGTATTTCTGCCTTTGACTTCTGTTGAAGCATGCAATTCCAGGCGGGATAAAGCCAAACTAAGGCCATTTTTGGCAACATAAATCGTGAGTCTCCCGTATGAATCCGATCTATTGGATGTATGTTGAATGTAGCTGGCTGTCATTTTGGAGCACATAGTTGCAAATATATTTCTAAAGCATAGTGACGTAACAGTTTCACCAACAAAACTACATCGCAAAAACAATGTGTGGAAATCAGATTTCAGCAAAAAGTTAATTTGTGCACCACCAAGTGTATTAATTTGTTTTGATCTTATTAAAACATTTGTTTCCATCACTCGTCAGAATCCAAAGAAGTGCTTCAATTATAGTTTCCAACTTGCTGATATATTCTGCAATATTTTAACAGTTTTTACAGGTATTTTGTTTTTTACAGGTACATTTTGTTGTGTGATCAAAACATCCTACAGCCTTTCCTTTCACACCCACTGTACACAGCAAGATTGTTATAGTTCAGTTTACAAAATCCTGTAACTTTGCTGTCACAGAAAAAAAAAGTAAACACCAGCCTCCCTTTTAACCCCTTCGCTGCGGCGCGATTTCCGCCGCATCGCTGGGGGGGTGAGGGGTGAGCGCGGTGCCGCCATGCTCATGACGGAACCACGCCGTCATGAGTCACGGGCGAGCTGTGCTCATGACGGCGTGGTTCCGTCACGACTCCGCCCACTCTCTATTTCGCCCGCACAGGCGGGGAATTAGTGCCGCGTGGGAGGAGAAGCCGCCAACGGCCGCAGCATGACGGAACCACGCCGTCTTGAGCACACGCCGCCCGTGGTTCATGACGGCGTGGTTCCGTCATGAGCACGCAAGGGGTTAAAAGAATAAGGCAGAATACATAGCATGGCATTTTACCCCCGCCTTTGAATGCATAGTAAATGTGCCAATATAAACAAGCATTTGCAATGCAATAGGTCTCGCATTTTCGAAACTTTAACCTATTGGTATGTATTGTAATGCCTTTTATTACTGCAGGTTTTTTAAACATAAATAAAAGGCATTATCATTTACAATACCAATAGCTCAATATCTCGCAATTGCGAGACCTATTGCATTGCAAATGCTTGTTATTCCTTCCTGAAGGAGCCAATACAATGTAACTTTGTTAAACAAGGTAGTAACAAGAAAGAGTGAGCTCATTTTATTCTGCTTGAGGTTTGTTGTTCAGGGGTGTCACTAAACTGCTATTTCCTCTTCCTTTTTCTTTTTTCAGTTTTGTGGTCTTTGGTCTAAAGATGCAGGGTTTAGATGCATGTTTTAGGTCTTATTTAATTATTTTATAAACTGAAGAGAATTAGGAAATCTCAAAAGCATATTTGATATTTTGGCTACGTTTGACTCTTTCACTGACGGCTGGTTTCATAAGGATCTTTCCCAACATGTACCATTACATTTAAACACAGACAGAGAATGGGTGAAACCCTTTAATACCTCAGTCGCAGTCTCTAGTGATTCAGTATTGATAGTAGGTAAATTGTCAAACACCCCAGGTTTTAAACATTCAATGCAAGGTGTAGTGACAGATATATTTGAAAAGAGTACTGTCACCAAGCATCTGGGATAGTGGCGAAAACATGACACCAGGCTTTTGGAAAACATGGAATGCAGTGTCACTTGGAATGCTGCTCAACAAAGATTATAGTGATATTGTTTGTATTTCGAGTTATTTAGCTACGTATATGAAAAAGTTGTTTGATGACCTGTCAAAATTGATACCTGAGCTGAAGTGCTTGCCTGTATGAGGTTCTTGCCACTTGCTAAATGGTATGTTGAAAGCATCTTTACAATCTTCAGAGTTAATGAAGAACGCTGTTGACTTTGTAGTCCATTCTGGTGCACTGTTTTGTTGGACGTGGGAACTATAACGCAATTATTTCTCGCTTTGTGTGTTATCAAAGAAAGAGGCATCCCAACTATTTCATTTAACTGGTGGTTCTCCGTCCTGGAGGCCGTGAATGCTATATTATCCATGTGGCGACCGTTGACAGAATTTTGGCTTAGTGATGATGCGAAAGGCAAGTTATGTGAGGCCCTTTAGGTGCAGATTGATAGTGATGTGAAAAAAGTACACTTTACTGCATTCTTAGATTATTTTTTTTGTAATTTTATTTTTATTAAACCATGACATGTTCGTACATACAAAGAGTATACCAATAGTCACTTCAATCTTTTGTACATTTGCATTCTTAAATTTTTACAGGAAAACATGACTGTTGTAGTGGACATAATAAAGCTAGAGTCTGAAAACACCCTTGTCTACCATGTGTACAATATCGATGATGTAGATGTAAAACATCTCCTTGAGAGTAGGCTGGGCGACACTTTTAGTGACTTTGGCACTGCAACATTGTTCCATGTTAGAATGCTTGCCAGTTGGTAAGCAAAGAAATGTTGAGGAGCAATTCAGGAAATCTTATTTTACAAAGCATGACAAATGACTTGCAATGATGCATAGAAATGTCCCTTCACAAACCATGGCATTTGAAGTCAATGAAGCCTAACTGTGGTACTCTGCACAAGTTCTAGATCCCTTCCGTAAAGGAGACTTTTCTCCAGACTTTTAAAAGTATTGCTTCATCTTTGACCGCTTCATTAACTCTGAGGGCATTTGTTGCAGAACCTGTCCCAGAGAATCATAATCTTCAGGTACACCAGTATTTGCATGGAAAGCTATATCAGTGGCCAGAGTTAACAAATTGTGTACTGGTTGTTTTGGCATTGCCCGTCTGAAGTGCCAATGTTGAGAGGGCCTTTTCACAGATAAAAGTTTACATGGGAAAGAAAGAGCGAGCGCACATGACCCAAGACTCACAGAAGAAGTATTGTATGGTGTACTGCATCAAGTTTGATTTGTAAAAATGTCTTTGGACCAAATATAGACTGCACGTACACTGTCTATATACCATGCACTATCAGTGCAGAAATTAAGCAATAATAAAAGCAAAACGTTCCATAAAAAACGGAAAAACACTGTTTCTGTTGTTTTCAAAGGCACGAAAATGTGTAACCACTGGTTTTTAAGGTATTGAAATCACTGGAAAAAAACACCAACCTTTGCCAAAGGTATAAACTGAAACAAGACAGCCTAGTCATATACCAGTCCATCTTATCTAGCCACCCATCCACAGTTGGGAGTTCTGAGCAGCCCCACAGTTCAGTGGCATGTGAGTAAGCATGAGACCTGGATCACAAAACATCTTGGCATATTTTTGCTGCCCTTCCTTGTTCGAGATGCGAGTGACATTCATTTTGCTCCTTTTCCCATGGGTGCCTTAGTTATCCAGATCAGAAAGTCCATACCTCCTTCCCAGAAAGGTCTTAGTCTAAGACTGACCAGATTATATGGTGGATCTCACTCTTGATGACGTTCTCTTATACATAAATCTTTTAACAATTGGACTCAAGTATAGTAGTTTTTGTGCATTAGTTCAGCCTTACCGTGATCGCCACCTTCGTGTCCGATTGAGGTTTCTTCCCATCCAGAGTCATCCAATTTACTCCAGATCTGACTTTTAATTAAGCCTGCACAGCGTTTCATGTGTTATTAACCAAGGTTTCATAATTTAGATGCAAAGCCTTAGCTAGATCCTCTTTAACCCTCCTATTTTCTAGTGCAGGAGCAATCCTGGACAGATGTGTCATGAGTCTCATGGGTGGCCAAGGTGTGTCTAGGCTGGAAATACCGAAACACATTGGTGTCAGACAGGTCATATTCACTGTTTAGTTATATGAATGATTACAGCATATTTACATCCCAAACTTCACCCAGAGGTATATGCCTATCAAATCTCATTAGAAGAAATGCACCATTTTTGACTCGTCACTCAGAATTGTATTTACCCATAATGGTCTATTTTTAAATTGAGGAAATGTTTCTACTCCAGACTTTGTTACAATATGCCATGAATTCACCAGTGATCATGTGTGATTAGGTATAGTTTTTGGTAGCCTATCCCTATATGATGCTGCTAAATGTCCCCAGGGGCTTCTATCACGGTTGTCTACCCTGATTCGCCACCAATAGTTGAGATGCTCCGTAGGATTTGTGGTTGTCTGGTAGTGCACATATACTCTACAATATAATGTCTTCAGTTATTTCCAAGGATTTTCTCTATCCCATAAAGTCCAGACTATGCAATAAGTATAGCAGTTTTCTGATTGTAATCATTTTATACAGGGCTGCACAGCCCAGGAGAGGGAGATTAGACATTTCCTCCAATAACTCATATCTTATCTAAACATATTCGGTGCTCCATGCAGATTTGAATTGAAATATTAACCTATATCGCTTGTGAAATATCATGATTCCATCCTAAAATGACATTTGAACTGTGGGCTACAGAGCCAGACAGTTGGGGTGAGGGACAATATTGACTTCCTGCAGATAATACTGAAGCTAGATTATTTTCAAAAGTCCTTAAATATATGCAATATCCTTCCTATAGCTTCATCAGGATTGGCTATGTATAAGGATTTCCTTGACTGAAGGGATATGCTTTCATCACTGTAGAGGTTAAAAATGCCTATGATGGTGTAGTAAATAAATTGCTTAGGGTCACGAGCGTTTTTTTTAGATGCTTAATGGAAAATCGAACAGAAAATGAACAGAGAAGTGCTGTGCCCTTCACAGATCCTGCACTCTTCCGCGCACAGACCATACACTGCTCTCCCCGCAGAACCTGCAGTCCTCCACGCCCCAGACCCTGCATGGCGCACCCTGTCCCGGAACCTGCACTGCACCCCCCAAAGACTCAGCACTGCTTCCCTTCCCCAGACCCTCCATTATCCTGTCCCTTGGGACCCTGCATTGCATCCTCCTCCATACCCCCACAGACCAATCGCTGCTCCTTACCAACCCCACATTTCTTCCTCAACTCCCAGAGCTCTATACTGTTCCCCCTTGGAATCTGCCCTGTTCGCCTCAGGCCCAGCCTGCATTTTCCAACTCCCAGGCTGCTTCATGGCGACTCCCCAATCCATGGACTACTGCACTGCTCCCCTGTGGACTCCTTACTGCTCACCTCCTGTCCAGCCACGCAGTGCTCACCTTCAGATTGCACTGCTGCTGCTTCCTTCTCCTGCAAAGGTGCATTGTTTCCTCCAACTTAGACCGACAAACCAAAGCTGCACGCTAGCTAATGCTTTGTTATGGGTCCTGTACCACCTGGACCCTCCTCTCCACCAGCCCCCTCGGATCCTGTGCTGCTAATGCACCATACTGGATGGTGATCATTTTGGTTTTGTGGCACTGCTTGTGCTACCTTTCCTCTGTGCTGTGTAGCATTTCAAACATCTTCTCAAAGCACAAAACCGGTCGGTGTTGCAAGTGCTCGTTTTTGATTTCTACGTTAGAGCTGTTCTGGGTGAGTGACATTATTTGGATGGATGGGAGGTTAGTTGCATCTTTTGCATTGAGAAGCAGTAGTTGTTAAGTTTCCTTTCAGTCTGACAAAGCAGCTTGAAAACCATGATTCATTGACGGCGGGTAGGTATCTGAGGATCTGAACCTAGAAGTGGCAAAGAAAGTCCTCTTCATCTCTGACTTTCACAAGCAAGTGGAGGATGGTGTTAACGAAAACTGTCAAGTTGGAAATCCAGCGTGCTCTATTGAAATTGGTGTCTGTTACCCGCGACCTCTTATTAGCAATGAAGTAGGATATTGTGGTCTGGTGTGCTAACGGGCACTTTGGTCCTTAAATACTAGAAGGCATGTCTTTCCTTTGGTGGGGTCTTCAAGACTGTTTGCCTAGATTTTCAGAAAGGGGGTTTCTGTGCCATTCAGAAAGCATTCTTTGTCGTGGTGCCTGGGGAGGGGTGCAGCTATTTTACTCGAGGAACTTGAATGCTTGTGGGTGAGACATTTGGTAACCCTGAAATTGTCATGATGAAACCACAACAATTAGTTTCTTGAGTTGGGACTTCGCAGTAGATTGAGGACGCCCTATACTGTTACTCTTATAAAGGGCCGTTTTGGTCATGGTAACAGCAGGGTCTAAAAGTACTTTCATAAATTAGTATTGATCAGAAGAAGTTCTTAATGCCTATGCTTCATATATTTCTTTTTAGCATGTTTATATAGCACAAACTCGACCCGAAGGTATTGAAGCCTTTACGTGAGCACCAGTTTCATCACACAAGGTCACTTTCGTTTTTTAGATAATTAAGTGATTTTCCCAGGATGTTGAGCCGACGCCGAAACTCTAACCTGGTTCCCCAGTTCTTAAAGTCGGCAGCTCTGGCAGTAACGCCACATCCTCTACCACTTTTAATTTTAGTTTTATTTTGATTTCATGTGATGCATATGTTAGTAAACCAAGTGACCCCTCCCCGAACAGTTGTAGATAGTTTTCAAAAAAATGAAATAAAGCTACTCAGGTTTGTATATTGTCCTTATCCCTTCATCACCAAAGGGCAGGCGTACTATACCAACCGTGAATTGAAGAAGAAGAAAAAAAAGACACCCCCCGCCGGTTACAAAAATAATGATACGCTTGTGAAAATGATTCGTAAACACATAAAGGTTTTGTTAATGTCAAATTACAGAAAAATATACTTTTACACAATTTTACGCAACTTTTTTTCAAAACCAGTTTTGTCTGATGTACAAAAGAATCACTAAGTCCCGTAAAAGTATGTAATACGGGCACCTAATTTGTATTTAATGGTTAGTGAGGTTTGAAAGTGAGTATGTGAAAAATCAACTTGGCACGACCAATGTTCCAGGTGTTCATTAGATGGAGATATTTAAACCGATTTCTGAAGATGTACACACGTTGTTATTTGCTGACACGTGCAGCCCCCCCTAACATGCAAGGAGCACCAAGGCTGTTTAATACGCAGTATACCGGTTATTCTGAGACGTGTTTTGTTCCTCAATTTGGGGGGTTGTGGTTAGTGTGGGGGATGGCGAGTATTGGGGGTAGGGGGGGCAAGCATCTGACTAAGCTGTGCATGAACAATACCAGAATGTGGGGAGATGTTTAATCTACGGTCAGCGTTGTTACTTCAGCTGCTTGGATTTATGATGTAACATCATACCAATTTAGCAACAGTAAAGTCTTGTTTCATCATATGTCTGTGCTATTTTACTCGGTAATATATGTCGTTTACATATTATACAGGTAGATACATGACTTTGTATTGCCTCCATTCTAATGATAAATGAACAGTTTTAACACAGTTTGAAAGTAACCAGTGAATAATAATACGTGCTCGTGACTGAGCACTTGCACTAACAAAGACACAGTTTAACAGGTTGAGCAGCCTCTTACACAAACATTTACAAAGCACATAGTTAGGAGTGTATTTAACCTGTATTTAACAATAAAATGCATCCGTGTTCCTCTCTTGCTTGTTTTGCTTTATTTTGCCCAGTCTTCCCTTTCTTCCCCCACTCCTCCCTTAGTGTTGCTTCTGCCCTTCTTCTTGGTTTCCGCTATTGCCTCTTTCTCCACCTGTGCCCTGTGTTTGTTCTCCACCACCCATGTCCTCCCAGTTGCTTCCCTCCACCTGTGCCTCAAAAAAGAAAAACGCTTTTGCATTACTTGAAAAAGAATGTGACGTTACAACGCCACATATTACATCGTGGTAGGTAACAACGCGGTCGTTACAACGACCGTGTTTTTACCACGCGTGCCTTTACAACGCAAGTGCACTAGATGGCGCGCTGGACTTAGGAATAGTATAAATTACTATTCCTACTCCAGTTAGCGCAACTGCAGGGAATGTGTTGGATCTAAAATCCAACACATTCCCTGTTGTTGCACGCCACCTAGCGCAAGTCGTAGAAACGACTTGCGTTGTAAAGGCACGCGTGGTAACAAAGCGGTCGTTGTAACAACCGCGTTGTTACCTACCTGCGGGGTAAGAACAGTGTTGTAAACGCTGTTTCCCCTTGAAAAAACATACAAATATTTATCAATCCACCTTAGATCAGTATATAAAAAGAATTAAAAGCACCTGTGTAATTTTATAGGCACACTCTTGTTGCTAGTGCCTTCAAAATTATGCAGGCAGAATCATCATAGTGTGTTTTGTTCGTTCGTTAGACATACTATACAGCATTGCTAAAAACTATTGGCAAAGCCAAGCAGTCCCAAAGGTGAGACCTATTGGCTTTGCCATTGCTTGGTTGTCATTTAGGCTTAGTTGTCACCACAATTCACTGGTTCAGGTAGGTATCTGTTCTATTCTAGTTGCATGTATTAACGCTTGCTGCTAGATAGATGATAGATGTACATGTTGTGGGATTAACACCATGTAATGCTATTGCCATCTATTTTGCAGTTAAAAATGCCATATACAGTGAATGATGGCTACCTATTAATGTCAATGTTTGTTGACTATGAAAATACAAAAATAACAAGATTAAAAAAAAAATGTTGGCCCTCATATCCACAGTCTGCCACGTGTGATGTCTGTGCGTATGCATGCTGCCATTGGGAGGAGATACTCCAGACAGCTCGTTGGAGCATACCACTCAGTTGCATTCTCATTGCTATTGGTTTGTGATGTGAATCCATTTCTGGGTGCCATTTTGGAAATCCACAACCAGGCAGGACAGAGTGTCTGTGGCACTGTTTGGCACTGTTTATTAATTAGTTTCTGACATAAATCAATGGGCAATCAATGTTACAAAACAAAAACCCTACTGTAAGTTGTTAAGGGATGAGCACAAGCAAACCCCAAACAATATTTTTCCTGCTTGTTCCAAGTTAAAGTTTTGCTGTGGGTATATAGTTGTTTGAAGACGTGTGATTTTGTACTTATTTATTATTCAACAAAAAGAAAGCATTTTTGTTACTCAAATGAAATTGCAGTTGATAAACTGTTGCAAAAGTCTGAGAGTCTGTTTTTTTGTGTACTCTGTTTGCTATTTTTGGTACTCATCATGGAATCAGTAGTTCTGAACTGGCTCCATGAGCAGGGCATTTAATGAATATCTACGTTACATTGATGGTTTCTGCTTTCAAACAAGTCAGAAAAAATGCTTATTAGAACATTGCTTTGGAATAGAGATACTGAGAGTTTATGAATACCATCTGATGGTCATGTCGCCACAAGGTGAGTAGCTAGATTAATATAAAGTAGTTGTCAAATGATTAAAGAAAGCTTTAATTGGGGAATGATTATTGTTAACCAGCAGACTGTTATTTTTAAGGGAACAGAGTGCTGATGAGACCACAGGGTATTTTTTTTATTGCGTTGAAAGTTCTAGTAATAGCATGTAAAACTGAGAATTGTAATTTTACAGAACAAGTATAGACCAATTTGTAGAAAAATGCTATGACTTCAAGGTCTAGGAAAAGTTATTGATATGTAAAACCCCTCGCATTTACAGACTCTGCGGAAGCTGCCAACCATATTCAGAGCTCACCAGTAGATCCAACAAATTTTTTTTTTTAATTATTTTTAGTGATAGTTAAGAAATAAATCAATGTCTTCAGTCTTGCAAAGCAGTATGAGCATAACAAAACTGATAACCATACTGTGACCATCCAGTATACAAGCAATTATCCACTAAAGGTCACAACAGTTACAACAAATGCATTCGCTGTCCTGTGAGATCCTGCACTCTGTGATATCTCTTTTAGTTTTGTGAGTCAGTAGCAGACTTCTTTTGCAGGTTTTGTCGTAGAGGGTCCCATATATCCCTGGGTCTGGACACGGAAGGCAGTTCCTCCACGTACAACGTTAGGTTGTCCCTGCAATAGACCAAGTCTTTGATCCAGCTCTCAACCTTTGGGGCCATATTGCTCGCCCAGTGCATAGCAACCCGGCGTTTAGCCATTACCAGTGCAATACGCACAAATTTGCCCAGTGTGCCCTTTAATTGAGGAACATGACTTAGCAGACAAACCACTGGTGTGCATTGCAAAATAGTCCCCTTCATTTCCTGCATACATTCCAGCACCCCCCAATATAGCTGCACTTGTCTACATTCCCACGCAAGATGTAGAAAATCGGCATCTGACTGGTTACATCGTTTACAATTACTTGTTTCCCTGAGACCACACCTGTGTAATTTGGCGGGGGTGTGGTAAGCCTGGTGTAGATACTTTAAATTTATTATGCGCAGGTTGCCGTTTGGTGTGAGGGCGCTGGTCAGTCCACATATGTGTTCCCAATCCGTATCCAGCAGTGGTGAGGTTAGGGCGGCATTCCAGCGGGCTAGGCTCCTATCCGGTTTGGGGACCTTCTCATCCCTTATCTCTCTATATAGTTTTGTCACTAATTTACGCTTTGATGGTGCCACTAACAACATTTGAAGTGAGCGCAGTATTGGAGGCTCATCCGGGTACGTACTGTAGTGGACCTTAACAGCCTGCCGCAATCTATGAATCATGAAGTTAAACAGTAGTGAAGAGTGAGTAATGTAATCTAGGTCTTCTGAGGTGAGGAAATGCCCCTCAGGGTATATGTCCTGCATAACAGTTATGCCCACCTCTCAGCGCCCTGAGGGATCCATCTTCCTGTGTCACGGACCGTGCCGAATGGTGTGCGATAGGGAGCGCTGGCGCATATACAGGGAGCTTGTTTGTGATGGTATCTATAGCCTGCCATGCTGCAATGGTCGTGTCCAATGTATTAATTTCAGTGCTGGGAGTACCTTTGCGTGTATGTGTGAGAATGCCTGCCAAAGGGACCGGATGAGCATCCACATGTTCTACTGCGACATGCGGGGTGAATGCGTGATGCCTGAACCAGTAGTATGCATACTGCGCTTGAGCGCTCGGGTAATAAATCTACAGGTCTGGCGCGCTAAATCCGCCCTTACTATAGTCCAGTGTTAGCGTGGCCCAGCTCACCCTGGTTTGTCTCCCCTCCCCCCCCCCTCCCCCCAAATTAGGCAAAGAAGGGCTGATCTTAGCATGTTGAAATAGTGTTTTGTAAGGTTAATTGGAATGTTGCAGAAGAGGTATAAAAACGTGGTAATATAACCATTTTAATGATCGCAACTCGGTCCGCCAGTGAGAGGGGCAGCATATTCCATCTATCCACTTGTTTGTCTAATGAGTCGTGTGCTCTGCCATAATTTTCTCTTATGACAATGCCGGGGTCGCGGTGTACCCAGACACCCAGATATTTTACTGGTTCCATCGTCCATAGTGGGGGATATTCCATTTGTGCTGCTGTCGTTTTGGGCGTTAGTATCATTATCGACTTGTCCCAGTTGATTTGTAAGCCTGATAATGGTCCAAATCTAATATATTCCCTCAAAACCCTTGAGAGGTGTAGTGCCGGTTCTCTTATGAATAGTACCATATCTTCCGCGTATAGTGAAATGCCAACTGGGCGGTGTAGAAAGTTAAGGGCCGTCTCCCTGTGGCGCTGCCGAATAATACAGGCCAGTGGCTCAAGTACCAGTGCGAACAGTAATGGCGAGAGTGGGCACCCTTGACGGGTTCCTCTCTGTATCTGAACCGGTCGTGAGGTCAGCCCCTCAATGCGTACAAGCGCAGTCGGGTTGTTGTATAATAGTTGCACCCACCCGAGGAACAGTGGCGGGAACCCCATTCGTCTCAGGACATGAAACATGTAGCTCCATTCAATGGAGTCCAACGCCTTTGCCGCATCTAGCATGACCACAGCTGCTTGTAAGTCAGGGTCCAATACATGAAACATGGCAAATATCGTCCGAAGGTCGTGGGATGTCGAGCGCTCCGGTATAAATCCCAACTAGTCCGGCAGGACCAATTTAGGCATCAATGGCTGCAATCTAGTAGCCAGAATTTTCGCCAGAATTTTGGCCTCTAAATTAATGAGCGACAGGGGTCGGTATGACTCGCACAAGTCCGGGGTCGTGTCTTTTTTTCAGTAGTGCTATAATTAGCGCTTGACGAAGGGAAGGTGGCAGTATGCCAGATATGTGTGCCTCTGCATACATCTCGAGCAGACGAGGCACGAGTATGTCAGTATATTCTTTGTAAAATTTGACAGGAATCCCATCTGGGCCTGATGCTTTCTGATTAGGTAGTGCGCGTATTGCCTCCCTAACGTCCTCCTCGCCGATCGGTTGATCAAGATATTCACGGTGACCATCCGCAAGTCAAGCACATGCTATATCGGATAGATAGGCATTTAGCTCATGTTCATCTGCAGATCCACGCGATGTGTATAAGTCTGCGTAGAGGTAACGGAATTGATTTACTATGTCCAATGGAGCATAGTGGTCTACTCCCAGGCTGTCTGTTATTTTTGTGATATGGGGAAAGTCAGTGCGGGAATTTATTTTGGTAGCCAAGTGTCGGCCCGGACGATCCCCATATGCCCTCGCCACATGTCTGCGAGATTTATAGGGAATTTCGGGCTCCGACAGTTCACCGTGTTTTAGAAGTGTCTCGTGGATCCGATGTAGAATTTCGGGGCAGGGTGCTGTAGTGTATTGGCGTTCTAGCGCTGCTAGCTCCACTTCAGTCTTAGCAAGTTGAGCACGGATGTCTTTAATCCCAGCTGTCGAACTAATGCACACCCCTCTTATGGTCACTTTAAAAGCCTCCCACAGTGTAGACGTGTTCTCAACTGTACCCGTGTTTAAGTCAAAGTATTGTATTATAGCTGTCCGTATAGTTTCATTTTACACAGGGTCTAGCAGGGCCTTCGTACAGAACCGCCACGTATAGGGACGATGAATATTAGTCGGAATCTCAAGCCCAAGCAGCACCGATTGTGATCCGATAGCGTACGTGGGAGCACGGTAACATCCAAAACCCAGTCATTGGCTCCCTCACTTAGAAGCCAATAGTCCAACCGGGACCAGCTATTGTGTGCAGGTGTGGCATGCGTACCCTTCCTCACCGTGGCGTTGCGCACTCTCCATAATCCACTAAGCTATACTCGAGTATGGCACCGTTTATACTGTGTGCAATTTTGGGTGTTCGTAGGCTCTGGAGGCTGGATTTATCCATTTGGGGGTCCCAGATAATAGCTGCTTCCGGCCATTCACGCATAACGGTGTATAGGCGCGTAAAGGATTCAGGCTCATCTACTATTGGCCCATAGACATTAATAAATGTGACCAGGGAGGCTCCTAGTTTACCGTGCACCATTGCGCACCGTCCCTCTCCATCCGTGTATGTTTTTATAGGTGTAAAGGAGAGCCCTTCGCATAGGAGGAATACGATGTGGCCAGTTTGTAGCGAGCCCAGTTAAGAGAGATTTTTGCCTCGGACATCGTCGTCAGGTGCTTCTTCTGGAGGAGAGCAACCTGGACATTATGGCGATCCAAATATGCAAACACTTGTCTAATTTTTTTCGGGGTGTTGAGCCCTCTAACGTTCCACGTTATACAGTTGTACTTCTCACCCATAGTCAAATTGAAACACAAATTCTAGTAAATACAGGAACTCACAATTGCATTCTAGGTGTGCGAGCAACTTAGATCAGGTCTTATACGTTGGTACAATCACAGTATCAAACTTCAATTCAAAACCAGCCCATCCCCCCTCCCCCACCCACTTCAGCATACCCCAATTGCTAAAGCCATCCCGTGTGAGAACTAGGAACACCTCCGCCCACCTCCCCAAACAATCCCAGAAATAACCAGAAACTTGGTGTGCTGCACACAGTGTAGCGGGAGCCATCAGCCGGGATCCCCAATGACGCAGTCACATGGGGGGGTCGCCCATCTGATCCCCTGTAAAGGAGCAAAATAAAAATGATCGGCATAATCTGCAATATATGAAGAACTCTACGTTCAGAAGTTTGTAACATGTTCAGAAGTTCCACCGATACACCTATAGTGTGACCCTATATATTTTACACATTGTCCTGCACAGTCCCCATTCCGCCACCCAGTCATGTGTTCTACTTATCTGTGCCCACAGTGAGCGTCGCCCAAAGCACTATCACATGCCGCCTTCAACATCGCAGTGAGGCACGGGAAAGCAGTACTTTATTCATTGTCTGATGCACCTCCGTGCCCCTCTTGTTCGCCTCTGGGAGATCTTCTGCGTGATGCTTGTGTACCTTTGTGCTGCAGGAATTTGAGCACTTCTTTGGGCTCATTGTAGACTGTGCTCTTGCCGCCTTCCGTTACCTTCATCCTTGCCGGATATATCATTGCATATGGTATGTTGAGGTCCTGTAGCTTTTTCTTCACCGCCAAGAACTTTTTCCGCGCTTCCTGCACTTGCTGTGTGAAGTCTGGGTAAATGGAGATGTCCATCCCTTAGTGTTTTATGCTGCCATGGTTCTCTAGCTTTTCAAAGCACCGCATCCCTGTCTCTATAATTCAGTATTTTCGCAATGATCAGGCGTGGTCGCGCTTCAGGAGCAGGCGAAGGCGGAGGCGCCAGGGATCTGTGTGCCCTTTCCATGATAAACACGTCTGAGAACGTTGCCCTTCCGAGAAGAGTGACCAGGAGGTTTTCAATGTATCGCTCCATGTTTCCCACATTTGTGGATTCTGAAATTCCCATGAAGTGCAAGTTGTTTCAGCGAGATCTCGCTTCCAAATCTTCTGACTTTGCCATGAGCGTTGCCAAGGTTTTGTCGATTTTTCTCTTGCTTAGTCTCAAGTTGGTGGTGTGCTTCCTCTGCGTCCGATATGCGCCGCTCTGCCATGTCTATTCGCTCCGTAATACGGTCTAGACGTTCAGACATGCTGTCCACTCGGTAGGTTAAAGTATCGATCTTACCATCAATATTAGGGTGGATTGTATGGTCGTGAACATGGATTGATAATCCACCGGAGTCTCAGAGTGGGTCATTACCACTGGTGCCTGGGAAGGGGGCTGACCATCCGCGCCCTGTTCTGCCGCTTTCTTGGACTGTTCAAAGGGCAGTTCTGTCTGATTTCTG
Source organism: Triturus cristatus (assembly GCF_964204655.1). Lineage (NCBI taxonomy): Eukaryota > Metazoa > Chordata > Amphibia > Caudata > Salamandridae > Triturus > Triturus cristatus. Next base: position 737,733,301 of record NC_140586.1, on the reverse strand, counting down.
TCTGGCTTCCCCATTGTGGATAGGCACCATGAAGTAGAGCCGTCACTCAGTTCGCACTCAGTTCACAGTGGCAGCGGCTCCCGAGGGTCACAGTGAAGAGGCCGGCACTGTGTGTGACTCTGTACACACATCTCAACAGCTGACCACCGCTGTCCGGTCTCTGCCAGGAGTTATTCCTGTTAAGGCTTGGGGCTCCCAGTGCAGCAAGGGGCAGTCGCAGTGTGCGAAACCTCTCTCAGTACACTGCGTGTGTATGGTATTTTCCGGTGCCCCCTGGCCCAAGGTTCTGTATTCATGCAGTCTGTGCGCCAAAGGAGGTCATCAATGGCAAATACCCCGGGTGTTGGCTGTCGTAGAGCACGGGTCTCGCAGTGCTATCAATGGGACCCCCGCGGAGGCAATGGTCAGCAGTCCGTTATGCCCCAGCAGTGCGATGCACTGGATTCTGCCGTTACGCGGTCTAGAAGGGCGGCGTGGAAGCAGGCCTCAAGCGGCAAGTGCGGCGGGATGGAAAGGACGGTCGCACCAGGGTCGTATGCCACTCGCTGCCCACAGGATCTGGTGCAGCGTTCTGGGGCGCCCAGGCCTGTCTCCCGTGTTTATGCAGTGGTTGCCAGCGCCCCCTACACACCAGCTCCAGAGGGGTCCGGTGTCACTTCCACTCACCAGTACCCCCCGGGCTCTGGGCGTCGCAGTTGCAGCAGTCCGTAATCACTCGCCCCATGCCGATGGTCCTTAATAAGGGTGTCGCACTGCAATTGGGGCCGTGTTCCGATCCACCCTCCTCATGCAGGAGCACTTTGAGGTCCCCCAGCCTCCAGCCACGTCGCCGCGCCCGTCCGATCATAGCACCAAGGGCCCGCGGCCAGGCCCACTCGTCCACATGTAGCAAGGCCGGGGCCTCACCACCGCTCTCCCGGCGCTGCCACCGACACGGCACTATAGCGATCGGTACTGTGATGACGCTTAAATGCTAATGGCAATGTTGTTGTGATGTTATGTAACTGAAAATGCATGCATAGAATAATTTAAAAAAACAAGAATAAATGCAAGATTTTTGTGTTTGCAAATCTACGCACAAGGGCAGGAAGCAGACTGGAAATTTTAAGTGTTTCTACATCTACAAACCTATAAGTTTAAAAACATTCACAAACTCCTTTCTTCTCTCACTCTCACACTGAAAAAGGAGGGAAATTTACTCCAAGCAAGGGAAAGAATAAAACGTTTACAAAGCTGGGAAACCAAATATATAAGGTGGGGTGTAGGGAAACGAGTTTATCCATGAATAAACATTTTTTCCCCACTTGAAAAAACAAGTTTTAACAATGAATTTGCACTTGCAAGAACTTGCTCTGAGAGTTCTTGCATGAGCAAATGCACATGTATTTATTTGTTCATGCCAAAATGGAATTCCCAGAGGATTTGTAGGAGTATGGTTTTCCAGGCTTTTGTAAAGACTTGTGAATTCTTGTAAGTCCTAAGCCTGCATGATTGCAAGGTCTTAGGACTGTGTGTGCACTTTTATTAATTTCTTTAAGAATGGGGCCACTAACTTGTTTTTGTTTACACATTGCCCTTAATGATTTTATATAGATTCTCCAGTATTATAACTGTTATATTTTTTAAAGGATGGCATGCATCAAAAATGTTTTATTAAATGATGCCATAGAGAAATGGCGTTTAAAGATGTCCCTTAAACCTGCACTATAATGTATCAAAATCATTTGCTCTTTTTCTAAAAATTACAAGTATTATTTGGATACATTTTCTCTTGAAAACAATAATTAATCTTGCATTGAGAGCAAACAACTAGCACACAACAAAGAGAGGCTTAGGAGCTTTGACTACAAAACATACTTAGTCTTATCCTCCTGTTCCAATTGGTTCCTGCACAAAACCCATGAGCTTCTCTCGTCCCCTCCCAATGGAGTCATGGAGTTTTCAGCGTTTTCTGTTTGGTGTACTTCTGGTCAGATATTTACCTTCCTATCAGGTTTGAAGTACCACATTTTGCAGCCCCTAATTTTCTCTGCTCCTCATGTTGTCCTGGGATTGCAACCGGGTTCCTTCTTCCTCTTTAGTACCTTTTCAACCAGTTTGTGGCCACCCATTTGACCATGGGAGCCACTGCCTAGGCAACTGCTGTCAGGGTGGCTCCATGTTCTTTGGATTTACACCCTTGTTCACCGCCTTACACTCGCCATCCCTGGAGCCCTGGCACTTGGACAGGACACTCCCATGCAACCTCGATAAGTCATCTGTTGTATTCATCAGTTTCCCTTGTGTATCCATTATTGAAAGGGAGTATGGCTATAAGGCTTAAAACCATTGCAACAACCGATGGTTACTGTACTTATTCTGGACTGAAGAAAGTCAGTGGAGCCTTAAAAAGAACTTCCAAAGAGATAATACTTTAGTGCTTCCATACCCCATTGTATATCCAAACGTGCCATTTTAATAGTCACATATGCCATCTCATGATCCAACAGTTTCTGGCTATTGTATACCACTGGATGCTCTCCATCCTCAAATCCCTACAGCAAGACTGCCCCAAAACCCAGTTCCAGATACATCTGTCTGTAAAATAACATGTCTTTAACCTGTTGGGTGCACAGGACGGAATGGTTCTGTCCTGCACCACGGTGCTCGTGTGCCGAGGACGGAACCAACAAATCCTCTGCACACACCAACCAAATCCCTCTGTTGTTTACAGCAGAAGGATTTTCTTTTTTCTTTTTGAGCCTTTGGAAGCTGGGTAAGAGCTTCCCACACCTCCTGAAATATATTGCTTAGAGCTCGCTGTACTAGCCCCTCAATCTCTCCGTGCTTGGCCGTTTCCAGTCACAGGCCCTTGCCCACCGAAGGGGAACGCTGGGTGGTAGGAAATTTGTGCCGGGGGTGTGATCCCATGCAGAAATGTGAGAAACATTTGTGGATTTTAAGCAAAATTTTAGATTTGCTGGGGATTTTAGTTAAGAAAACGTTGGGGCAAGCCCTGCATAATTTTACTCCCCCCGTGTGTCTCCTTTTCAGAAATGTTTGGTAGGTTTCCCTAGATGGCAGCTGGGCCTGGGAACAAAAACGCAGGTTGCCCCCCTTTGCAAAACCAGGTCATTTTGTGATAGATAATCTTGATATCTCCAAAATACATTTTAGGCCCTTCCCTGTCGCAGGCACTTAGCCCACTCAACCAAGTGAGGTGCTATTTTTATGGGGAGACCTGGGGAAATGCTGAGTGGTAGGAAATTTGTGTCTGCCCGGTGATACCACAACTTTCCCACAGTGAAATGTAAGGAAAATATGATTTTCTTAGCAAAATTTGAGGTTTGCAGGGGATTCTGGGTAAGAAAATATTGGGGGATCCCTGCAAGCTACACCTCCCTGGAATCCCCTGGGTGTCTAGTTTTCCAGAACTGTCTGGGTTTGTTAGATTTCCCTAGATGGCCGCCGAGCCTGGGACAAAAATGCAGGTGGCCCACTTGCAAAACCAGGTTGTTTTGTGATCAATGATTTTGATATCTCCACAATATGTTTTGGGCCCGTCACATGTCGCAGGCACTTGGCTTACCCACACAAGTGAGGTAGCATTTCTATCGGGAGACCTGGGGGAATGCTGGGTGGTAGGAAATGTGTTGCGGCACAGTGATCCCCCAACTTTCCCACACAGAATTTTTTTTAATTTCTTTTTTTACTAAGTATGAGGTTTTCAAGGGATTCTGGGTAACAGAACCTGGTGAGAGCCACTGATGTGATGTGTCCACATTGCGTTTGGGCTGTTTCCTGTCGCATGCACTAGGCCTACCCACACAATTGAGGTAGCACTTGGGGGAATGCTGGATGGGTGGAAGTCTGTGGATCCCTGCAGATTCCAGAACATTCCATCACAGTAATGTGAAGAAAATGTGTTTTTTGACAAAGTGTATGGTTTGCAAGGGATTCTGGGTAACAACCTGGTGTGAGCCACACAAGTCACCCCAAGGTTTCAAAAATGTACTGGTTTTTTAGGTTTCTCTAGGTGCCGGCTGCGCTAGGGTCCAAATTCACAGCTTGACACATTGCAAAAAAAGAGGTCAGTTTTCACTGGAATAATGTGATGCGTCCACGTTGCGTTTCGGGCTATTTCCTGTCACAGGCGCTAGGCCAACCCACACAAGTGAGGTATCATTATTATCGGGAGACTTCGGGGAACACAGAATAGTAGAACAAGTGTTATTACCAATTGACTTTCTCTGCGTTTCTGTCTTCCAAATAGAAGACCGTGTGTAAAAAAAAGAACATTTAAAAAATGCCCTTTAATTCTCATGCTAGTTTGGCTACCCACAAATTTAGAGATGTGCATATAACCACTGCTTCTAAACTCTATATTTTGTTCCCATTTCAGAAATACACAGGTTTCCTTGATACCTATTTTTCAGTCTTTATATTTTACCAAATGAATTGCTGTACACCATGAAAAACCATTGCCATTGCAAGGAAAAATCTGCCATACTTAGAAGAAGTTACAGGTGAAAATGTAGGCACAAATGGCTGTTTTTTCCAACTCCATTTCAATATTCTTTTATTTCAACTGTAAGTTTTGATAGGAAAACCTTGAAGGATCTACACAAATGACCCTTGCTGAATTCGGACTTTTGTCTACGTTTCGGAAATATATAGCTTTCCATGATCCATTATTGATTTCTCACCCATTTCCACCACAAACTGGAAAGAGATTGAAAGCACAAGAAATAGGAAAAATAGACTTTGTCCCAGTAGAATGTCAAAACTGTAGAACATTTTGGTTTTCTGACAAAAGTTTTCCTGTCGCTAAATGCTGGGGAGATTATGATTTTAGCACTGCAAACCCTTTGTTGATACCATTTGCAGGGAAAAAATAGGCACTTCCTTTTGCATCTCTTTTTATCCCATTTTCCCCCAAAAATAAAGTTTTGCTGTATTTTGGCTAATTCCTGTTCCCCTCCATGAGAATCCACAAACACTGGGTACCTTTAGAATCCTCAGGATGATGGAAGAAAAGGATGCAAATTTGGTGTGGGTACCTTATTTGGACAAAAGGTTATGGGGGCCTAGATGCGAATGACCTCAAATAGCGGAAAAAAAGCTTAGCAAGGGTGGCGGTGGGGAGGAGGGGGGTGTTTAAAGATCTGGGTGCCTCAAAACTGGTTTTGCTGCTAATGATGACTTTCAGATGATAAAAGTCTTTTCCTGTTCTTGCCTCCGGGGAACCTGATTGCAGAAAGGTTTTCTAAGTGAAGCTGTAAGCGATTTAATATGCTTGAGAAGTGTGAAACAAACCTTTAACAGAATCCTTCAAACCCTAGGAAGGAGCAGAGCTCTTTTTTTTTTTTTTTAGGGCTTGAGATCATATTCAGGGCCTTCTTCTGTTTCTTTTAAAAATATATATATAAATAGCCTGATGCCATACCTCACCTTTCCCAGTTGGGTCCCCTGAATATTGAACTGGGTGGCAGCTATTGTGCATTTGGTTGGATTAGACCGGTTTCTTGCGATTCTTTTCTTTTTTTTTAATAAACAGACTTCGTTACAAAATCTGTACATCTAATAAGCCGTCCCATGCAAGCTCCAGATAAACATTAGCACAATACAATCATAGCAAATTGACAGTAGTGCTGTCTGTATCTGACCACTACCCAAACAGACCATAGTGGCTCCACCATTTACCCCAGATTTTGTGGAGTTTTTTTTAGGGCAGCCTCTCACTTTGTAGACAGTTCCTTCCAATTTTGTCCATGGCAGCCCACCTCTCCTCCTTTGTGGTCGGTTCCGGGGAGTTTCATCTATGTGAAGTGTCATGTTTGGCGATCAGTGTCCAGGCCCACCAAAGTGCAATCGCCTCTGGGTCCCCCATATCCTATAGAATACCCAGAAGTGCAATGCTGACTGAGGGCTTAATTGGCAATCCCAGTATGCGGGAAAGTGTGGTGAATTTGACCAACCAATATTTTTCAATTTTGGGGCAGGACCATACCACATAGAAGTGTCTCCCCTAGTTTCAGGGCACCTGAAGCAGGAGGAAATGTTGTTTCTGCACCCTACACAGGCTCATGGGTGACGGGTAAACGGTGTATAATTACTTCAGTTGTATCAGGATCAGCAGATTTCGAAACACATAGAGGAATCTCAGGAGTATTATCATCTTAGAGGGCAGCTCTCCCCATGATATTAAGATGGCGTTTGGTCCATTGTGCTAGGTCCTGGGACATTTGGGCAACTAGTTGTTTTAGGTTGAGGTACCACGTCAGACCCGGTAGGAGGGAGATGTGGATGCCCAGATATTTTAAGCTAAGTTTACAGGGTAGAAGTCTGTTCTACCAGTCCAATATTCCCATATCCCTGGGCAGGGGCACTAGGGAGGGTCAATTGTTCAGGAGAACTGAGGCTAGCCCATATAAGAGTAGGACTTAGAGGACCAGAGGGCCTGTTTCTGCAGGTCGTGAAAGAAATAGGACATTATCTGCATAGAGGGAATTCGATCATCTTGGTCATCTCCCAAGTGGAACCCTCAAACTTGGCCGTCTCAGCGGATCCAAGCTGCCAGCAGCTCTATTACCACTTTAAACAGTAGAGGTAAGAGTGAGCAGCCCTGACTGTTGCCTCTTTGGACTGGAAAGGTGTCCGACATCGCCCCGTTGACTCTGACCTGGGCCTTGGGATGTGTATACAGTACCTGGAAAAGACTAAGAATCAATACCTGAATCCAAAGGATTCTAGCACCTCCATAAGGCAGCCCAATTTAGAGAATGAAAAGCCTTTTCCAAGTTGATAAGCAGAAGCGCAATTGGTTCCGTGTCGCCGGCACCCTCCATGTACAATGCCTTGTACTACTATGGGGGATGAATGCACATTGATCCGGATGGATCAGCTTTGTGAGGACCGTGAGGAGCCTGTTCGCTAGTATTTTGGCATACAGTTTCAATTCTGAATTTACCAGCGAAATAAGATGGTAGGAGGAGTTGATCTCAAGTGGTTTCCTCTCCTTTTGGAGGAGTACATTCGTAGAAAGATCTGAGTCACGGTGCAAACTTCTTTTTTTGGAAGGCTTCCTCAAACATTGAAAGTAGGGGGCCTGCTAATGTGTTTATGCAGTTTTTGGTACTATTCCAGGTTAAAGCCATCAGTACTCTGGGTCTTGCCCGGATTCTCATCCATAAGGCCCTCCTCCAACTCTTCGAGTGTTAGTGGGCAAATCTAAGTGGCACCTGTCCGAGAGGAAAAGGTCATCAGTGGGATGTTTTCAAGAAGGGGCTGGATGGGTTCCCTCTCGGGACTAGGGCGCCTAGTATAAAGGGACCAGTTGTAATCCACAGACGTGGGGGCAATGGATGTAGCCTCCATTGCGATTGAGCTGTCCAGAGCTACCACCTGAGACACCAAGTCGTGGGTAGCCAACCAGTACAGCAACATGTCTTCATTCATAGACTCGTTTAGTAGAGGTCATCCAGCATTTTCTGGCCTGAGTGTCGTCATGTGAATAGCTAGCAGGTGGCCAACATGACCATCAGGGTCCAGGTCCCTCCTCTGTTAGCAGAGAAGGGCCTGAACCTCCACTTTAGCAATCGTTCGCAGTTGCTCACGCTCTGGGTTCTTGAGAAAAGACCTTGCCACCCATCTCTACTTTGCTTTCCTGGCCGCCCACAGTACACTAGGAGAATCCACAGAGGATGAATTAGGTTTTGGTTATGATTGCATCCTATCAACCAGATTCCACACATTATGGCCTCAGATTGGGCAGCACTCCCCACTCAGGGTCCCTGAATGGAGAACCACCGGGGAGTGGTCCTAGATGCCTCAGGGATGGATATGTGCCCCTGTCTTGAGGAATATGTCAGTGGCTGGAAGGAGAAACCAGTGTATGCGCGACCTAGATTTGTGTGCTATGAAGGTACGTGTGCATTCTCTGGTAGAGGGGTGCCATATGTGCCAAGCATTGCAGAAACCCAAGGCCCACTTAGCCAGTTTGGTTCCCCCTCCGTCCACTCCCCCATTTGGGCCTGTATGATCTATTTGGGGAACATCAACCCATTGAAGTTTCCCCATAAACTTGTAGTACTATGTTGTAGATCCAATAAATAGGTCTTGGGGCCTTCATGGACCAAGACCCTTCCAGCACGCCCTCGAATGCCACATTATGCCCTTAGGATCTGTGATCTCCTGAGAAACCACAAGGGGTAAGGCGTTGTGTAGGATAATCGCAACCCCTCTTGATCCCCGAGTGTAGCCTGCGTGGAATACCCTGTTGCACGGGCATCTCGTTCCCTGGAGATGTACTTCTTTTAGGAGCAAAACCTCAGCCCCACAACCCCAGTACTGCCCCTCTTTTAGTGCTGTCATTCATGCCACTGACATTCCAGGTCAATATAAGAAACTCCTACAAGATAGGGCATGCAGGGTGCCCATGCCTTCCTGAAGGAGTGTCCCAGGATCATTGGACCTGGACCCTTTACGTTGTAGGGTGGGCCTGTGTGGCACAGGCTAATAACGCTGTTAGAAATGCTTGCATGGTGATAACAACTGAGGCCAACTGGACTGAACCAATTTCCCACATAGCCCCTCTAACCTCCCCCACCCTGCACTTCCATTCCAGAAGATCTGTTGCGTCAGTAAATGGAACTAAACCAAGGGAAGGAGAACTACCAAGTGAAGTCCTTCCCCCCCCACCCCCTGCTCAAACAGTCACAATGTTGGAAAGCGGCACCGGATCAGGGCCCCTTAGGCCCTGGTACCCAGCTGCATCTGTTATAATTATAAATATAACCCAGCTGAGAACATTCACAGAAGGATATTGCGGGTCGGTCCAACTAGTCAACTGATCACCCAGGTGGCATCAGTCTGGATTAATGGAAAAGAGGGAGTTACCCTAATGCTGAGAGAAGAGACTGGGTAGAGCTATAGAGAAAAACAGAAAATCCCTTGTGAGTGATAAACGATGGGCAAACTGACTTTATATAGGTATGCCTCAATATGGATCAAGTGTTGAGCACAAATGGAGAACTGCAAAATTCTACACTTGCATAAGCATGTCAATGTACAAGAAGTGTAAAATAATCAGAATGGTTAAAAAAACCTCAATATATTCATCACATTTATTTAATAAAAACAAGAATACAGTGCATCATAGTCCATCACAAATTAAATGTAAAAAAAAAAATATATATATATATAATATATAATAAATTCACTGAAAAAACCATAGGTTTCACACACGTTATAGTTACGAATTAGCATTTAAAAAACCTTGCAAATTCACTTAAAAAACCATAGGTTTCACACATGTTATAGTTAGCTGGACATTTCACTCGTAAAAAAACAATGAAATTCCCCCGTTATGGTTACTGCAGGGAACTATAACTCACGCGACCGCAATCCTCTGCTGATGACGTCAGATATTACATCACTGTATTTAGACACTTATTTACCCATGTCTTCTTCCATTAATCTTTAGCTATACATATATTACAAATATTTATTTTTCATAAAGACACATATGTCATCAGTGATGTAATATCTGACGTCTTCAGCAGAGGATTGCGGTGTGAAACCTATGGTTTTTTAAGTGAATTTGCAAGGTTTTTTAAATGCTAATTCGTAACTATAACGTGTGTGAAACCTATGGTTTTTTCAGTGAATTTGTACGGTTTTTTAAATGCTAAGTTATGTATTTATGACATTTTTATTATTTTTTTTAAATCGCGAGGTGCGCGCACCCTTCGTGCGCTGTGGGCAATCGGTGCGCTTCGCGCACCGAGCACCCACAGTTCGCAGTGCGTGGTTGTAACTATAACTATCTACTGGCGACCGCCAGTAGATAATATATTATCTACTGGCAGTCGCCAGTAGATAGTTATAGTTAGGATCGTGTTTCCATAGGAAATCTCAAAATTCAATTTTGAATAACGTTGGCGCCGGTTGACGAATCCTCGCGAAATTTTCAAAACAAATGGGGCGCTCCGCTCAGCTCCTACCCTGAAAGTCTCGGGGTGATTCGTCAAGCGGGGGCTGAGAAAAAAGGGGGGTCCCAAAGCGCGTTTTCCCCATGCATTTTTCCATAGGACCTTTAGTCGAAGGTACAGCCCGAACGGCTGAACAGAATTACTTGAAATTTGGCAGAGAGGTAGTCCTCAGGTCAGGGAAGTGCCTTTTGCAGGTCTGGTGTCAATCTGTTCAGTATTTCCTGAGAAAATAGCATTTAAAAGCATATAAATATCTATACGCGCGCACCGTGCGGTGCGCGAGCGAAATTCTGATTGGTTGTTAGATGTCGGTAAACATTCGAATCGGTCGAAATCAGGTAGTGTCGGCCGCCATTTTGTCTCTCGCACTGAAAAGGAAATGGGGGAAAAAAGGTGGAAAACGTGAAAAGGGGGCAGGGAAGAGAGTTCCTGACCCCCTAGCCTTTGTCAGGGGGTCACAGAAGGACCCCCATGGGGGAAAAAAAACATTTTATTTTTTCAAAAAAAATCGCGGGGTGCGCGCACGGTGAAAGACCTTGAAAATAAAAATTAATAAATACCTATCTTAGCATTTAAAAAACCGTACAAATTCACTTTAAAAAACCATAGGTTTCACACAGGTTATAGTTAGGTGGATATTTCACTCGTGAAAAAACAATGAAATTCCCCCGTTATAGTTAGTTCAGATAACTATAACTCGCGCGACCGCCACTCTATCACAAGGATGATGTCATCAGTGATGTCATGAGTGATGCCACTGACCATGTCATGAGTGATGTAATATGTGACGTCATGAGCAGTGGATTGCGGGCGTGCGAGTCATAGTTATCTGAACTAACTATAACGGGGGAATTTCATTGTTTTTTTACGAGTGAAATATCCACCTAACTAGACCTGTGTGAAACCTATGGTTTTTTAAGTGAATTTGCAAGGTTTTTTAAATGCTAATTCCTAACTATAAAGTGTGTGAAACCTATGGTTTTTTAAGTGAATATATACATATATATATATACACACACACACACACACACACACCATCTCCTCACTAGAGAGGTCACAATCTGATTGTATGTTAAAAGTAGGTACGAAATCTTAAACAGTCGACGCGGCATTTCGGTGAGAACTTTACTTCGTCGCCTTCTTCAGGACAAAGTTTTCAAAGAGTCTAAATAGCAAGAAACATTTCATTTAGAAACAAGTATTATGACAAACTATTGCATTTTTACCGAGATTTTTGTTTTTTTTATATTTTTATAAAAACACTAGACACTAAAAAAGATTAAGCTGAACTCCTTTAATTTAATAGTGTATAAGACACCAATTATAAAAACCAACAAGTGATCCATATGAACAGGGAGAGGGTATTCCTACAACCAACCTGTTAAATTTTTGTAGACATCAAGGCTAATTCATGAATCTAAGTCACTTGATATGTCATTTGTGGAAGGCAGAAACTCATCCGCAATTGCTACGAAAAAAGGATGACCCAAGATAAAGAAGAGGCCCATTACTTTCAAGTCTGTTTGAAGTAACTGAATGGTTAATATAAACTATGACATACCTTTAAAATAGTACGTAGTACTCTATTTTCATTTGTTAGAGCCACGGGAAGTATAAATTAAAAATCAGCAGTGCTTTGAAGTGTGAACCTTATCAGAAAAAGAAAGAGAGAACTTTCTATCACTCAACTATTTCTAAAGATGTACATAATACCCAAAGGATGCAGGCTCCAAATGTAACTGTTTACTGGTTAAGCAAACTGATGTGCCGTGATTCTCAACTTTCCTAGTACAAAATCGACGTTTTCAACCTTGGCGATGTACTAATTAAAGAAAAACATAAGGTTTGTGTTTTTAATGGTGTAAGATAGAAAATAATTTATTCCCATTTTTTGTAATTGCCATGGTCTACATTTACCTTGTTCTGTGTCTTGAAAATAGCGCTTGGCTGATAGGATAAAATCTGTGAAAATAAATATCAGACACGGGCCAAAGTGTTAATGGATGAACTTGATTTGTCGCTTACTATACATAAATAACGGTGTAGCGATTACTTTTTGCATCACTTATTGTTATACTCGCCCTGTCTTTATAGGGTGTACTGTTTTGTATTCATATCACCGCGTATTTGGTGGTATATATGAACCTCTTTTATATATAATGTGTTAATTTAGTGACCCGAATCATATTATTGTGCAACAATAAAATGTGTGAATATTCATACAGGTGTACTGCTTTGTACTTATGCACCGCATATGTGGCGATATATTGATTGTGTCCTCCTTTTTTTTTGTAAGCTATTTATTGTGGAAAGACGATAATTTTGTCATAAATGACTATTCTATAACTATTAAGTTTATCTGCTCGAAAAATGCCACATGATCTTTACAAAGGGCAGATTAACTTGAGGTTGTTTGAGACAAACCTTCATGCATTACTACTCCACATATTGTTGAAGATCGCATTTTGGAAATGTCTATACTATCTGTACTTTGGTTTAAAAGACCATAATTTGTTTTTTTAACGTTTTTTATCATGGCGGTAACATATGGCAGTTTTTAAAGGACGTTCAATATGACCGCTCGAAAAATTCATCTTTACGAAAAACGTGTTAGCCTAAGGTCATCTAAGCCAGACCTTCATGCATTGTTGCTCCACATATTGTGGAGGGTAACGGTTTGTACTACCTAGTATTGTGACATAAAGCCACCATTATTTATATTTTTTTATAATCTTGGCAACATATGGCAGTTTTTTATTAAATAAGTCTATACGTGACTAAATTCTCCTCTATTAAATAGGTCATTAGTTATAATTGTTTAACAAATCTTAAGTGTTAAACATATCGTATGGTCTGCTTACTGGGTAAGGAACAGGCGGCCTCCCTGCTCTAACAAACTTCTTCCGGGTCAAGAACCTGGTGGGCTTTGACCTGGAGGTCTTTTTATTTGCCCGACTTGACGGGCATAACTAGAGGGGGCGGAGTCTCTTCACTAACGAGCTCGTGTCTAAAATGATTTTATTTTCCTAGTTATTCTTGGTGGACGACATTATCCATACTTTGTTAGCAATATGAGAACTCCTTTATAATAAATTTATTACGAGAACGGGCTAATATATAAATTGTCTCCGGTCCGAAAAACGGCAGCCATCTTGAAATGGTGCAAAAGAGTACAAGGTGGTACAGGACTCGGCTCGATCTGTATTTTGAAATTTTAAGAGATTTTCATCAATTATTATTAATGTGCGATCTCAAATTGGGCAATAATTATTAATGTGAGATCTCTAATGGGGCACTAAAGGTTGAAACAAAAACAGCTTGTACTATAAACAAACATTTCCATGGCGGCCATCTTGAAATGTCGAGAATGATTCTTTCTTAACAGTCATGTATTTAGTGTTAAAAGGGGGTCAATATTCCTACATTATAAAAGATATGGTTCGGAATTAACGTATAGGACCCAAATCTCACTATATCTCAGTTAATAAACTAAAGAAAAGCAGCTTGAGAAACAGGGAAACTAAAGATGGTAAGTCAGTGGTCATATTTAGATTAATTTTTCCCACTCCTCTTTGCTATTTAAGCCATTCCTGTGTGTGTTAAATTTTGACATATAGAATTATTTGCGTTTTTTTTCTTTTAACTTTGTGGTCGCCTCACCGTGCACTCATCTGGATTGCCTCAATACCACACCATTTAAGGTAATCAATCTTATGGTCTTGCTCAATCCAGTGTTCCACTAAAGGCGCTGTTTGTTTTTTTTGTTCTTATAGCTGATTTATGTTCGGTCATTCTTTTCCCCAATGTATCCCTTATTGCAGGGACATAAAATCAGGTTGATCATATTTTTTGTACAGCAGTTTATTAGGTTCTTTACATTGTGTGTAGCCCCATTATGTGAAATCACAGAGCCTTTAATAATGGTGGCGCAGTTATTGCAGGAACTGCACGGATATTTGCCTTTTGGTAAGGGGGGGATTGGTAATGCTTCGTTCTTTATATTCTGTATCGTTTCTGTAGGTATGTACCAGACAATTTCTAATTGTACCGTTTCGTCTGAAGGAAAACATTGGTTTTGGAAGTTTTACACTATTTTATACATTCAGTAGGTGCCAATTCCTATTTATTATGTTCTTTACTCTTTTGCTGATATTGCTAAAGTTGGTCACAAATGTTAAAGGTAAGTTCTGTAAGTCTGAATTTTGGTCTTTAGTTTTAAATAGAGAGTCTCTCTTATAGTATTTTGCCCTTTTATATGCCTGTCTAATTAGTTGTTTTGAATAACCTCTCTCTAAAAACTTTTCGGTCAGTCTATCAGCATGTAAATTAAAATTGTTCCTATTTGTACAGTTGCGTCTCACTCTCAGATATTGTCCAAACGGGACATTGTCGTTTTGGCACGCCGGATGGTTGCTTTGATAATATGGCAGGGTATTGCGGTCTGTAGGTTTGGTATATAGCTCAACCTGCAACAAATCATTATTGTCCTTTATCCTTCTATCCAAAAAATCACAACTATTCTTGTTAATAGAGGATGTAAATTTCAAATTCGTGTCCCCTAAATTGAGTCATTGAATGAAGTCTGAAGGGATTCTTTAGTCCCTTTCCATAGGAAAAAGACATTGTCAATATATCGGGACCAGTTTGAAATGTTTTCATAGAATGGGGCCGATATATTGAAAATGTGTTTGTCATCAAATGAGGCAACATACAAACAGGCCAGGCTGGGAGCACAAGTTGCTCCCATGCTTGTCCCCTTGACCTGCCAGTAGAAATCTGTTTTAAACAGAAAAATATTATTTTTAAGAATGATTTCGACATATTCAATGATGGTGACGAATCTCCTATCTCATTTACAAGGAGGCCCTTTAACATCTTAATTGTATCGTCCTGCGGTATGTTCGTGTGGAGGGCCTCGATGTCTAAAGTGACTAGCCACTCGGTTTCAGTATCATATGTCACATTCTCTATTTTTTTTTATCATTGCCATGGTGTCTTTTATATCTGCTTTTTGTTCTGTCACTAGGGGTTGGAGAAAGACCTCTACATATTTGCTCAATGGCTCAGTTAGTGAATCTATTCTGGAAACAATAGGTCTCACTGGAGGATTGCAAATATCTTTATGGACCTTGGGCAAGCCACATAGTGCTGGTATAATGGGGTTGATGTTCATTAAAAAATTATATTCATCTGGACATAAGATATCATCCTCCTTGGCCAGGGTTTGTAGGTTAGTCACCTTGCTAATCAGAGCATTCCACTCATTCCTATTAGATTTTTGATAGTGAAGTTTATTGTCTAGAAGGATTAGCATTCCCCTATTATAATCACTGGTATCCATAATTACAATGCTACCTCCCTTATCTCCTGTTTTGATGGTAAGTTCTTTACATTGTTCCAAAATTGTGAGAGCTAATCGTTGATGAGGGGTCAAGTTATTGTCCCACCAGATGTATTTGGTAAAGAGGTCATCAATACTCTTTTCCACTATTCTTTCAAATAGTTCTATATCTTTATTTACCATGTGTAGAGATGGCGTCCATGTGGATTTGGGTTTTAAACCTGTTTAATTGGTGACTTGTATTCTATCCTTGCCTTTAAAAAAAATATTTAGTCTCACTTTCCTAAATAAACATTGTAGGTCTCTGTCTAGATTGTACTTGTCAACTGGTGAAAAAAGGGCATAACCTAAACCTTTTCCTAGTATGTCTTTTTCATCCTCTGTTAAAATTCTACTCGAGAGGTTGATAATTTGGGGCTTTGTTCTCTAGTCTCATCCTTTCTGACTCCTTGTGTTCATATAGGTACGTTTTTGTGTGGGGTTCAGGGGATAAAATCTGCCTCTTCCCCCTCCCCGATTCTGCCCATAGTTTGCTTGGCACTGCTCTAAAAAGAAAGTCTCTCTACTTGTGCCAGGGACCGGTTCTCTGTTACGGGTTTCTTGTGGCGTCTCATTCTCTGACTCAGAGCTGGTATACGAAGTGTCAAGAAAAGTGACTCTTTTCTTTGGGAAATTTCTTCTTGGCTGTTGCCAATTATTTCTGTTATAATTCTCCTCCCTTGGTCTATCGTAGAAATCCTTCTGTAAGTAAGGATATATGTGTTATAAGTTATATTTGGTGACATCCTTCCTAAACTTATTAGATTTTTTATTTTAAAGGTATTCCCTATATCCAGAGATGTCATTTAGTAGTTCTTCTAATTTTCTTTTGGTATCTTCTAGGGAAGTGCTTTCTCTTAATTTAGATTCCATTTCGTCAGTTTCCTTCCTCTCAATGATCAATACTTCATGAGCCGTTTCGATTATAAGTAACATCCAATCACGGCTACATCTGTTAGCTATGAATGTCCAGTTTTCAATTAACTTTTCATTCTTTTCGAAAATACCTGGTTCATTTTTGACCTGTAGTCCCTAGGGTATAATTCCTTTTTTACAGTATTCAATCAGGAAGTCTGCGTGTAATTCAGTCCTGATCGTTTTTTTCTTATTATTCCATAGGACCCACCATTGCTCCTCATCACTATTGTTTATCGAGATAGAGGATATGTTCTTTGAGGTGCCGTTGATCATTTTGTTGAACTGATCTTCAGAAAAACCATAGGTTTTAAGGACGTCCATAATTAATTGGACCGCCGGAATCCCTTTAAATATGGGAAAGAAACAGAAAAGGTCCCCAGCTGATAAGCTGTGCACACAATTTTGGAAAAGAGGGAGTTATCCTAATGCTGAGAGAAGGGACGGGGTAGAGCTATAGAGAAAAACAAAAACAAAAAATCCCTTGTGAGTGATAAATGATGGGCAAACTGACTTTATATAGGTATGCCTCAATATAGATCAAGTGTTTAGCAAAAACAGATAACAGCAAAATTCTACACTTGGATAAGCATTTCAATGTACAATAAGTGTTAAATAATCAGAATGGGTTAAAAAAAACCTCAATATATTCATTAAATTTATTTAATAAATACAAGAATTCAGTGCATCGTAGTCCCTCACAAATTAAATTAAAAAACAAAATATATTTAAAAAGAACATCTCCGCACTAGAGAGGTTACAATCTAATTGTTTGTTAAAAGTAGGTAAGAAAAATTAAAAACAATCGACACGGCGTTTCGGTGAGAACTTGACTTCATCACCTTCTCCGGGACAAAAGTTTTCAAAGAGTCTAAATACCAAGAAACATTTCATTTAGAAACAAGTATTATGACAAACTATTGCATTTTTACCAAGATTTTTGTTTTTCATATTTTTTATAAAAACACTAGACACTGAAAAAGATTAAGCTGAAATTAATTTAATAGTATAAGACACCAATTATGAAAACCAACATGTGATCCATATGAACAGGGAGAGGGAATTCCTACAACCCACCTATTAATGTTTTTTAGACATCTAGGCTTATTCATAAAGTTAAGTCACTTGATATGTCATTTGTGGAAGGCAGAAACTCATCCGCAATTGCTACGAAAAAAGGATGACCTAAGATAAAGAAGAAGCCCATTACTTTCAAGTCTGTTTGAAGTAACTGAAAGGTTGATATAAACTATGACATACCTTTAAAATAGTACGTAGTACTCTATATTCGTTCGTTAGAGCCACCGGAAGTATAAATTAAAAATCAGCAGTGCTTTGAAGTATGAGCTTTATCAGAAAAAGAGAGAACTTTTTGTCACTCAACTAATTCTAAAGGTGTACATAATACCCAAAGGATGCAGGTTCCAAATGTAACTACTTACCGGTTAAGCAACCTGATGTGCCGTGATTCTCAACTTTCCTAGTACAAAATCGACATTTTCAACATTGGCGATGTACTAAATAAACAAAAACACAAGGTTTGAATTTTAATGGTGTAAGGTAAAAAATCATTTATTCCAATTTTTTGTAATGGCCATGGTCTACATTTACCTTGTTCTGTGTCTTGAAAATAGCGCTTGGCTGATAGGATAAAATCTGTGAAAATAAATATCAGACACGGGCCAAAGTGTTAATGAATGAACCCGATTTGTTGCTTACTATACATAAATAACGGTGTGTCGATTTACTTTTTGCATCACTTATTGTTATACTCGCCCTGTCTTTATAGGGTGTACTGTTTCGTAGTTATATCACTGCATATTTAGCGGTATATATAAACCTATTTTATATATAATGTGTTAATTTAGTGACCTGAATCATATTATTGTGCTACAATAATATGTGTGAATATTCGTTCAGGTGTACTGCTTTGTACTTATATACTGCATATCAGGCGATATATTGATTGTGTCCCTCTTTTTTTTTTTTTTGTAAAATATTTGTTGACGAAAGATGATAATTTTGTCATAAATAACTATCATATAACTATTACGTTTATCTGCTCGAAAAATGCAACATGATATTTACGAAGGGCGGATTAACTTGAGGTTGTTTGAAACAAACCTTCATGCATTACTACTCCACATATTGTTGACGATAACATTTTGGAAATATATATACTATCTGTACTGTGGTTTAAAAGGCCATAATTTATGTTTTTTTAATGTTTTTTTAAATGTTTTTTAATCATGGCGGTAACTTATGGCAGTTTTTAAAGGACGTTCAATATGACCGCTCGAAAAATTAAATCTTTAGGAAAAACGGGTTAGCCTAAGGTTATCTAAGCCAGACCTTCATGCATTGTTGCTCCACATATTGTGGATGGTAACGGTTTGTACTACCTAGTATTGTGACATAAAGCCACCATTATTAGGGAACAGGCCTGGAAGAAGTTTGTTAGAGCAGGGAGGCTGTTTGTTCCCTACCCGGTAAGCGGATATGATGGGTTTAACCTCTTCGACGCCGATGACGGAACGGTTCCGTCATGCACGTCGGTTGGGCTGTGCTTATGACGGAACCGTTCCGCCATGGCCCCGCCCGCGCTCAGAACTTTCAGCACTGCGCGGGAATCCGCGCAGCGCTGAAGAGGTTAAGATTTAAGATTTGTTAAACAATTATAACTAATGACCTATTTAATGGAGGTGTATTTAGTCACTTATTGACGTATTTCATAAAAAAAACTGCCATATGTTGCCATGATTATAAAAAAATATAAATAACGGTGGCTTTATGTCACAATACTAGGTAGTACCAACCGTTACCCTCCACAATACGTGGAGCAACAATGCATGAAGGTCTGGCTTAGATAACCTTAGGCTTTATCGTAAAGATTTAATTTTGCGAGCGGTCATATTGAACGTCCTTTAAAAACTGCCATATGTTACCGCCATGATTAAAAAACATAAAAAAACCCATAAGTTATGGTCTTTTAAACCACGGTACAGATAGTATAGACATTTCCAAAATGTTATCGTCAACAATATGTGGAGTAGTAATGCATGAAGGTTTGTCTGAAACAACCTCAAGTTAATCCGCCCTTCGTAAAGATCATGTTGCATTTTTCGAGCAGATAAATGTAATAGTTAATAGTTATTTATGACAAAATTATCATCTTTACCCAACAAATATTTTACAAAAAAAGGGGGACACATTCAATATATCGCCACATATGCAGTGTATAAGTACAAAGCAGCACATCTGTATGAATATTCTCACATATTATTGTTGCACAATAATATGATTCGGGTCACTAAATTAACACATTATATATAAAATAGGTTTATATATACCGCCAAATATGCGGTGATATAAATACGAAACAGTACACCCTATAAAGACAGGGCGAGTATAACAATAAGTGATGCAAAAAGTAATCAACACACCGTTATTTATGTATAATAAGCAACAAATCGGGTTCATCCATTAACACTTTGGTCCGTGTCTGATATTTATTTTCACAGATTTTATCCTATCAGCCAAGCGCTATTTTCAAGACACAGAACAAGGTAAATGTAGACCATGGCTATTACAAAAAATGGGAATAAATGATTTTCTACCTTACACCATTAAAATTCAAACCTTGGGTTTTTCTTTAATTAGTACATCACCAATGTTGAAAAAGTCGATTTTGTACTAGGTAAGTTGAGAATCACGGCACATCAGTTTGCTTAACCGGTAAGCAGTTACATTTGGAGCCTGCATCCTTTGGGTATTATGTACACCTTTAGAATTAGTTGAGTGACAGAAAGTTCTTTCTTTTTCTGATAAGGCTAACACTTCAAAGCACTGCTGATTTTTTTATTTATACTTCCGGTGGCTCTAACGAACGAATATAGAGTACTACGTAAAATTTTAAAGGTATGTCATAGTTTTATATTAACCTTTCAGTTACTTCAAACAGACTTGAAAGTAGTGGGCCTCTTCTTTATCTTAGGTCATCCTTTTTTTGTAGCAATTGCGGATGAGTTTCTGCCTTCCACAAATGACATATCAAGTGACTTAAATTCAAGAATAAGCCTTGATATCTACAAAACTTTAATAGGTGGGTTGTAGGAATACCCTCGCCCTGTTCATATGGATCACTTGTTGGTTTTTATAATTGGTGTCTTATACACTATTAAATTAAAGGAGTTCAGCTTAATCTTTTTTAGTGTCTAGTATTTTTATAAAAATATAAAAAACAAAAATCTCGATAAAAATGCAATAGTTTGTCATAATGCTTATTTCTAAATGAAATGTTTCATGCTATTTAGACTCTGAAAACTTTCGTCCTGAAGAAGGTGACGAAGCCAAGTTCTCACCGAAACGCCGCGTCAATTGTTTTTGAGTTTTCTTACTTACTTTTAACAAACAATTAGATTGTAACCTCTCTAGTGAGGAGATTTTTGTAATATATTTTTTTTAATTTAATTTGTGATGGACTATGATGCATTGTATTCTTGTTTTTATTAAATAAATTTAATGAATATATTGAGTTTTTTTTAACCATTCTGATTATTTAGCACTTATTGTACATTGAAATGCTTATCCAAGTGTAGAATTTTGCTGTTCTCGTCTGTGCTCAACACTTGATCCATATTGAGCCATGCCTATATAAAGTCAGTTTGCCCATCGTTTATCACTCGCAAGGGATTTTTAGTTTTTCTCTATCATTCTGGATTAAGCCACTGGGCTGCGGGGGGCCAGGATGTAGATGGAGGGACAGTGTCTGGTGGGAACAGCGTCCCCCCCTCCACCTCCTTGTAGATATTCCAGTGTCCACATCTGAGCCAGAGGAGTCCGATGCCTCCCAGGGTAGATCGTGTCTCCTCCGGGATATCTTGGGTTTGGTGCTTCTCTGAGGTCTGACCTGCACAGGGGGTGCTGGGGGCCACAAACCCCCGCGGCACCTCTCCCCATGGTTGGCAGTGGTTTTCCCCTAGCTGCCACTGTTCCCGTGACCATTCCTAGGCTGCCTCGTGGTGTCACAGAAAAAGGATTTCGAGTTCTGCATCACTTTTAACTTAGCAGGGAACAACAGCAAATATTGGTGTTTCATTGCGCCCAGGTTTTGCTTCATGGCCTGGAAGAATTTGCGTTATGAATCCACATGTTTTTTGTAATCTGGCAAGATCTTATTCTAGGTTGAGTCACATGTAAGTGTAGCCAGGCCTTGGGCGACTCGAAGTATGGCTTCTCTGTCCCTGCAGTTAAGTAGCTTATCGATCATGGGGAGAGATGGCGCACCTGTCGCCAGACATCTCGCCAGCGATCAGTGGGCATGCTCTATAATAAAACAAGTACATCTTGGTGTTTCGGGAACCCATGTTGTTTGCCACTGTTCAAAGATTTCTCAAGATCGGTGCCCACAACTTGTCCCTCAGGGAAGCCTATTAATCTTAGGTCACTCCGCCCAGAGCAATTTTCTGCATCCTCCAAACGCTCCTCTAGGATCTGGTACGTGGTCAGCAAGCACGTCACTTTAGTGTCAAGCCCATGCACAGTATCCGCTAGGTCAGAAATTAGCCCTTCCGCACCCAAGACCCGGGCCACCACATTGCAGAGGTCCTTTCGGCGCAAGGTGACATCGACCCTCACCTCACCAATCTTAGCCCAAGTGCTATCCTCAAGGCCTGTATCAACTGTAGTATATTTTTTATTTTATTGACGTCCATAGCATCAGGGCGATGTTAGGCTGGGCTCCATCCCAGCACCTTTCGAGGTCTCCTTGGCTGGCACTGTGAACTTATCTATTTTAGTTTCGGCATGGGAGGTGGAAGGTCTACTGTGTACCATTACGCTCCCAGTCCCTGGACTCTGGTTTTTTCCTGCCTCAGCAGGGGCTTTGAATCTGGTCCCGACAACCAGGAGCTGCTGGAAGGACCATTGGGTGAATGGAAATGACACATTCAGGCTGGGGGCAAAGAGAGCGCTCCCGGGAAAAGCAGGCCTGGAGTTAAACCCCACTCGGATGACTCCACCAGTCTAGAGCGAGCGAGGGAGTGCCGAGGGGCCAGTCCTCTACATCCACAGCTAGACCCAACTTCGGCCTTCATTTAGGCCTGCTCCCTGGCGTGGTCCCAGGCGACCGGGAATCCACAGTCTGAGAGGTGGGAGTGGCCCAACCCCCATCAAGCAGTGGGGCAGCAGCTCAGAGGTGGAGAAAGTACAGTTTGAGAACCCCCATCAGGCAGTAGAAGGCAACGTAAGCTAAGAAGGGGTGAGAGGTGCATGGCCACAGCCCACTGGTGAGCCAGGCACTTTACCTTCACCCACAGCAGGGCTGCAGTCCACAGTTGGTTGCAACCCATGTACCTCCGCTCCTTCTCTGCGGTCCCACAGGGCACCGAAACAAGCCTGGCTGCTGATCTGTGTCGCGGCACCTCCAGCTGTCCATGCAGTGGCATAGCTTCCACGAGGCAAAAGGGGGGGGGGCTCTCATCAAAAGTGCTAGGTGGTGGGCCAGGGAGGGAGGGGGTCCTCTGTGCACTTTACATGGCCCCCCCTCAATTTTTGTTATGCCAGTGTGTCCACATAGACCTCTCTGGCACTCCTAGGGGGCCGGGCTTCTCTCCCTCGGGCCCTCTCCCAGGCACAAACACAGCAGGTCCACTATGGTGGCAGAGGGCCACAGAGCAGGCCACCTGCAAGCCCTCGCTATGCCACTGCCAAGCACTGACTCCTACGGCTGAGGGCCCACGTGGCCCGAGGTTATTCCACTTTGCAACGTCAGGCCCACCGGATCAGGAATAGTCACTCAGTCTTGGCCTCCGGCGCATCTTTGGGAGAACTCCAGAGGGATTAATCAAGACCCTAAGGAAGGCCGCCGACAGCCCGAGACACACCCGCCTGATGCGGTCTTGCATGCAGTCCTCCTCATGGTCAACGGACCACTGCTAGAAGTACTGCGTGTCCCTTGGCCCACTAGCTCTGCTCTGTAAGGTGCCCTGCCCTCCTTGCACTGCACTCCAGCCCCGGCTGGTTCTCATCATCATGAGTGTGGGGATGGTTTCGGGCGCCAGGTGTGGGAACTCAGAAAAGGACGCCCGCCAACTTGGCCGCCTGTGTCACACCCCCGTCTCTCAAAACTTTTAGCACAGTTTCTGGATATTCAAACATGGGACTTCCAGCCATGACTGAAGGTAATGGCATCCAAATATACTGTTGTAAAATCCTAATCCGAACACAGCATTCTATAAGGCTCTAGAAAGTGGCAGGGGTAGAGACGGCGGAGAGTGAAAGTCTGGAGGCAGAGATCACAGTGACAGAGGTACGGGAGGCGATAGCTAAGCTGCGCCCGGGGAAATCCACCGGCCCTAACGGATTCCCTGCGGAGTTCTTTAAAAAAACGGCAGACCTCCTCACCACACATTTATTGGCGTTATTCAATGGGGCGCTGGAGGAGCGGATGCTCCCGCCGGATCTCCGCATGGCCACGATAGTGCCCATCTATAAGCAGGGCAAACCGCCGGAGGAGTGCTCATCATACCGCCCTATATCGTTATTGAATGTAGAGGTGAAACTTTTGGCGACGATACTGTCCCTCCGACTTCGTACGGTAGTTTCAGGCCTAATTCATTTAGATCAGATAGGGCGACTAGACACAACCTGCAGAGGACACACAACTGGCTGATGGAGGTGTGTGAGAGAGAGGAACCCCACGTGTTTCTTTCCCTAGACGCGGAAAAGGCGTTTGACGCAGTCCACTGGCCCTTTTTAGATAGCGTACTGATAAAGTTTGGATTTGGCCCGAAGTTTAGGAAATGGATTACGCTTCTTTACGCGGACCCATGAGCAAGGGTTAAAGTTAATGGTACTCTCTCGGAAGACTTCCCTATACGAAGAGGGACCCGTCAGGGCTGTCCCCTGTCTCCGCTGCTATTTGCCCTCACCATAGAGGTGCTGGCATGTGAAGTACGGCAGGATAGGCAGATCGCGGGTTTTAAAATTCGCCAAGGAGAGAGGAGTGAGGAGAAAATCTCACTGTATGCGGATGACATCCTGCTGTATGTTACATCCCCAGAAGTCTCGATGCCGCGCCTCTTCTCTCGGCTGGACCGCTACGGGTCATGCTCAGGCTACACTATAAATTGGCATAAATCGGTTTTATACAATCCCGGGGAAGGTAACCTGGGGTCGGCTATACCTGAGGCACTACGGGTGACAACTGCAGGGTTTGTATATTTGGGAATCTACATAACAAAAAGTAGCGCTGTCTCCTATAAAGAAAACATCCAGAGGGTTCTGCTGAACTTTGAGGATGCGTGCAGATGGAAGACCCTCCCACTCACTATGCTAGGGCGGGCAGCGATGTATAAAATGATCACTCTACCGCGGCTCCTCTATGCGCTACAAAACTAATACTTTTCCCTCCCGCGTCAGGTCTTCCAAGAAATAAATGAGGGCCTTAGAGAGCTGCTTTGGCTAGGGAAACAGCCTAGGATAGCGCTGGAGACCCTACAGAGAAACCAGTACAATGGAGGGATTTCCCTCCCCAACGTGATGGCATACTACTGGGCAGAACATCTCGCACCAATAAACGATTGGTTGCATGCCTCGGCGGATCACCCCACGTATAGATTGGAGAGGGAGAAACTAGACCGTCGTTCATGCCTGCACTATATCTATGGAGGGAAGGGGAGGAAGGCACTGCTATCGGCAACAAGGGTGACAGTAGAGAGTTGAGACAGGGCGACGAGACGAATCGGATGGTGGCACAAACCATTGAGACAAACCCCAATCTGTAATTGTGCGTGGCTAAGGGAGTTGCATAAGCTGAAAGGCTTCCGGCGGTGGGACGATATAGGCATTTCTGTGTTGGGAGACCTCCAGCGCCGGGGAGCCCTGAAGTCCTTCCAGGACTTGGAGGTAGAGTTCGGCCTGCATTCCACTCAGTTCCTAAAGTATGCACAAATACGTCACGCATGGCAGGCAGAGGGGGCGCTGGCGGACCCCTTGCCGGAATATGCCCCGCTGGAGGGCCGTTTGCTGCAGGATCAGGTGCAGGTCAAACTAGTTTCCTTGACGTATAAAACCCTAATTAACAACATTCCGGATGGACTGGTGAAATTGAAGAATGTATGGGAATCGAACGTGGGGGAGATGGACACGCTCGATTGGGAAACCGCCCTGATGCACCCTAGGTAGGTGGCGATAAAATCTCGACTCAGATTTATCCAATTCAAGATACTCCACAGAGTCTACTATGATAGACTCCGCCTACACCGGGTGGGGCGGGCCACCGACCCTAACTGTTTACGATGTGGCCACGCCGAGGGCAACTTCTACCACACCATCTGGGAATGTGAGGTTCTCCAAAGGTACTGGGCCAGGATAATGAGAGAACTCGGGGAAATACTTGAAGTGCCCCTACCCATGGAGCCCAAATTAGTCTTATTGGGGATAGCGAATGATATAGATTTGACCCGACCCCATCTCATCTTCTTGACACTAGCATTAGTAGTGGCTAAGAGGGACGTAGCACGGGAATGGGGAGCCCCGAACCCCCCTACGCTTGACGATTGGAGGAGGGGGATGGACATATATATGGCGGCCGAAAGAGTTACATACACAGCGAGAGGATGCCCGAAGAAATTGTCCAGAGTGTGGGGGAAATGGTGACGCTATTATGGCATGGATGGGGGGGGCTTTGAAGGGGATGAGAGGGATATTCTGTCAATCTCATAGCATTTGGGGGGGGGCTCTGGAGGCGGCTAAGGTTCACTGTGGATGGGGATTTCCTCTACATTATTGCATTGCTAGGTTTTGTGATAGGCTGGGGAAGGGGGAAGGAGGGTAGTGACAGGGTAGAAGGTGATGGACAATACATTGTGACATGCGTTTTATGTTCTTTGTTGGAAATGCAAATAAAAATACTTTTAAAAAAAATATAGAAAGTGGCAGGGGCCTCATCCAGCCCAGAGTGCACTACCTTAAACTGAAAAAACCTAAAGAGTGTTCAAAATGCTTTTTTAGGTCTATCCATACATCTCAAAGGGGCTTGTCCGTGCCCCTTGGTAGGATCCAAAGGTGATATGTTGTGAAAGGTAGTGATATGTTGGGCTGCTCACAGTCGTGTTTTACTACTCTAGGCATGGGGTAAGCATTGAAAGTAAATACTCCATTGATTTTCTGGAATCTATACAAAAACCAGTTCATCCTTCCGCATTTGGAACTAGCGTAACTGGTGACCTCCATTCGCTGATATCCAGCGCCAGCAGAGCTACGGCTTTTTATTATTTTTATATAACTACTACTCTTCGGCCTCTAGAATTTGATAGGATTTGACTCAACTTTATTCCAGCTTTTGTAGTAATGGTATGCTGTATGAGGGTGGCAAGCCCTAGGAGTGGAGAAAATACATTTTCAACCTTCTCCAATGGAGCCCTTAATTCAGTCTCCTGTTTTGCAAGTATAGAGGTCCTCGCGAACATCTCCTCTCAGGATCCAGTGTACTCTTAAGGATTCATATCATAATCCTCTTTATTTGGATGTTCTATGATGCCCAACAAGTTAGGTTTCCCAGGCTCCTCCCATTTATTAACAAACTAATATGATACGTTTGGGAATCCCTTCTTCTCTTTGGATATGTTTTAAGGGGTAGGAGAGAGATCCTGGGAAACACTCTGCAGACACCCTCCTCCTACCCATTGGGGCCCAGGTTTATGAGAGTTGGTCTTTCGTTTTGAATGTGTATAGGAATGAATTTCAGAGATCGTTGCATTCATAAGATACACCGTACGGGTCCACATGTAATGCTGTCGGCACCAATCTAAAAATATATATTTATGAAAATTGCAATATGCTGGATGAACTTCACATGTATTGTTATGTAACGCAAAATAATTCAATGTGAGCAGTATTGGAGCATTATAAACAGCCACAATTAGTTACATTCTGTAAATGTGCACATGTTTTTGCTCTGCAATTACGATCGGGGAGCACACTTTTGAATGCATATCTTGCCTTCGCAGCAGACCATAGTCTTTACCACAGCTAAATTGTATGCTGTAAATTGGCAGCCTAAAGGTTTGTGCTGCAGACATGACTGCATGGTGGACAAAATGGATCTGAAAACTTGTTGTTCTTGACCCCCAACAATGTCCTGCATGTCAAGCGATAGCATTTCCACACTCCGAAGTGTGTGACAAAAGGGGCAAACCATTTTAGGTTGGTTTCACCATTGTCTCCAGGAGTTGAGTGGGAAGACAAGTGCAAGTAACTGTTGGGGATCAGCTATGTAAATGTGGCGGAAGAAAAGTGAATGTAAGACGCATATTTAAATGGAGAGAAGTTGGATCCAGCAAGCAATGAGTATGTTTAAGAGTTTTCATTACAAAATTAGAGTGAAAGTGAAAAAATAACCTTGAGCATAAGAAAGGAAGGAACTTAAGTATTGAGCAAATGTGCAATGTCAACACTGTGGTTAGCAGTTATAGTTATGGCAAGTAAGAAAACCCAAAAGTCTTCAACACCTCACTACTCCAGATGTTATTTTTCAATTGAAGAGGATGCCATTCTGATTGGCGTTTTCAGCAGCTGATGCATACATTGCTTAAGTGGACTGAGGCTATCTTTCTGTTTCAGGACGATTTGTTCTTTTTTGGGGAGAAGTGGGATGGACACTCCCATTAGTTGTAGACCGCTTTTGAATATTTCGGACGAAAGAGTGTTAATACTATCAAGGGTAAAATGTGAGTTTTGTAAAGAGGATGGGTAGCGTGTTTGGACATGGATTCGCTGTAAATTGAATAAACACTCGGGGACCGATTACGGATGTGTCAGAAAGACCGGCAGCCCACAGCGGCCCATGAAATGCCACCAAGCCGGCGGCGTCTCGCCTAACCGCATCATCTCATCTGGTCACACCGCAGCTGGCAGTTTATGACCGGCGGTGGCAGGCTTCGGCTCGAAGAGCCTGACGCCGAAACTAGCTATTTAGCACTGCCTTCAGAAAATTAGGCGCACTGTTACTTGCAGCACGCACTGCAAGCGAAACAGTGCGCTCAAGTGACCCGACGGGTGAACAGTGCTCACACCCGCAACTTATCTAAAGTGCGAACTTACCCTTGAGACAGTTGTACCTCCAATACCTGCCTTACTGCCGACCTTTTCATGGCAGTGTCCCTACCATTAAAAGGTCTGCGGAAAGGCAGGTCGCAATGGCCACGGCGGTGCCACTGCCGGCACCTTCTCCATTGACTGCCGCTGTCCACGCCGCCGCTGCAGCAGGCGCTACGATCTTGGCAGTAGCGGTGGTCTGGACGCATTCGTGCGGTGGTCTGAAGGCGCAGCTCATAATTGGATGGTCGGACTGTCGAGGAGGCGGCAGACAGGCCGCCAACGACGGTACGGCGGTCCCAGGACCTCCGTGTGGGGGAATGGAGTATTAAAGTGCAAAGTGTGCTGCGCAGGGCTGGCGGGCACGTCATGTGTTGTCCACCTTTTGCTTCTGTTCAGAATGAAAAACAAAAGACTCGCGACAGCACTGAGCTGTGAAAGTGCTTTTTTGCAAGATCTATGTGAACTTGCTTATTTATAAAATATATATCGGCAATGAAAGAAGGGTTGAGTTTTCAAAACGTTCATAAAATAACATTTGAGACACACCCTTCAGTAGTCCCCTATTTAAAATATGAAGTACTACAGCTGAGCCGTTTAAGCCTTACTACTTTGTGTTTGTAATATCTGATTAATAGTATATAAACTCTGCAGAATAGTGCCGGGCATTATTTTGTGAGGCAGTCCTGCTAGGGTTAGTACAGTCGGATGAGAAATTCAGCAAATCTACGGAGATGTGATGCGTTCATTACCAGCCCTGCTGAAAACAAATTGATGAATATTGAATCATGCAGACATAACATGATCGTGAAAATGACAGGCCTTCAGTGGTTCTAAAACTTGTGGGCAATTCATGATTCTGAAACTGGAGGATGTGGCATGATTCAAACCATTGAACAATTAATGCCATGGAGCAAAACCATCGTTATGAAATCACTATTATGATTCATATTAAATTACTGTGCACTCTGAGATTTTAAAATCGATGGACCTGTCTGAATTTATTGATCATTCTGTTGCTTTGGAACGTAAGGGTATACTGTGATGTTTTTTTTTTTTTTCTCGAGCCTATCGGACAGCAGAAGCCGTCTGGTTTCAAAAGGCTTATTGTTGGTTTAACAAGAATTTACATGAGCACAGAGCTGCCCTCCCATTGCTTACCCTTACTTGGCTTTATAATCCATTCATTTGCTGGCTTAATATTTGATGGCTGTCCTTGCCCATTTTATGTTTGTCCCTTGCCTGGAGCATAGCCTCTTTACCATCCTCTTTAGTGTTTGGCCGTGTATTCTTTTACTACTCACTTATAGGGGACTACTTTTTTCTTTTTGGTGAAGCGCTCCATCAGAATGCATGTGTTTTCCAGCTCCCTCCCTCCTTGTATTTCTGTCCACCTGCAAAATACCTGCCCCTCTATGCCTTGTGTTTGTCTCTCTCTCCCGTGGCTGCTTGATCTCTTAACCTGTGTACGTCTTCTCCACATCCACTTGCACTCTGTGTTGCTGTCTCCCTTGTGTGCTTCTTTTCCCTTCTCCTCCACAGCGTTGCTTTCTCTGTGTTTTCTTTCAAATATGTATTTTGTAGGGGGAAGACAGCCCGTTTCTAGTGGTCCTTTGCCAGAAGTGCCTTTGCACACTTAACATTTTTGGTATTGACAAGAATATGGCAGTCGCGTCATTCTGTAGGTGCCTGCGTAATGACGTGCATGGGTGTGAAATGAGATGACTTTATTTTTTTTATTTTTGCTGTTGCTAAACCGCACCAACAAATAGTACTGCTTTTTTTCCAATGCTGTTCAGCATTGCCCAAAATAGTTTGAAAGCTAGTCGTGGTCAAAATCAAGACCTGTTTCCTTTGCCATTGTTTGTTTACTCATGCATGTGCTATGATTCTGGGACCTGTGAATATTCCATTATTGGAAAATTAGTGATGCTTTTGGCTTCAAAATGCAAATGGTGCCATTTTACTATTCTTAAAGAGATGCCCGTGGCATCATTCATGAATTGGTCCTCCTACTTTAGTCTACTCCCAGAATCTCAGTTCTGGCCTCCGCACAAGCATATTTCTAGACTGTCAAAATATGGATGCAACCAATTCAGCGGTTGTGATTTAGGAGTTGAAGTGCTATGTAGATTACATGTGCAGTAGCTGTGAGGTTGGACTTAAAAATATTTAAACAATTTTTTCTTTTTTTAAAACAAAAATGTATGCAATTACGCAGCTATTCACAAAGACTTGTGAGTAATTTACGCAGGTATAATTTACTCTTATGTTTTTGAGTAACTTTACTACTTTTGGCAGTTCATCAAGGTTACTCAAAAGAGTAGACTTTTACGTCTCCATCACCTGAAAAAGGAGATGGAGCCAGATTTATGAGTTTAAGATACTACTGTGCAAAAGAAATGGTAGTAAGTCCAGCCCGACACATAACCAACCACTGATATTGCAACACCTTCTCAAAGAAAGTAATGGAAATAGAGACTTAAAATAAAAAACTGAGAGGAAATAATGTTAAATTAAATATTTTAAACAATTTAAAATATAAAAAGTATCATTTTATGTTCAACAAAATCACATTTAAAAATTAGGCATTTATTATTTTATAGCAAAAATATTTTAGCAGACTCTTAAATTTATAAATTTATGTAACGTAATTTTTTGAACCATATTAAATTATTTTATTTAGTAATCCTACAGGTTACTTTTGAGAATAATGAATACGTAATTTTTTTTTCTTTAGGTGGGACTTTATTTTTTTAATTTAAACTTTAGAAAAATAATCTTTTAATTTTAAATATTTTACATTAATTGAAGATTTAATTCAAAACTAAGGGGCTGATTACGATGTTGGTTGGAAAGCCTCCAGCCGCTAGTCTGAAGCTTTCTGACCGCAGTCTGAGGCTATCCAACCAACACGGTAGGTTTGCGGTCTAAACGCTAAAATACGATGTCTGCAGTCGGAGCTTAAACTGGCCTGTCAGTCCAACGCGGTTCCGACCGGCTCTCTGAGTCTTCCCACTGGTCAGACCTGCACCGCAATCCCCTATGGATGGCGTTTCAGCCCTCGGGATCACGATGTCGGTTTTGCACAGCCTTTCTGTGCCAGCCTTTTGGACATGGAAAGGCAGTCAGAAAGTGACTTTAGAGGCCCTTGCCTCCGCGGTCTACGGTTGGTGGCTGAGGGCGTACCCAGGATGCCCCTCTGTAAAGCCATGCACGGTGTGGAAGGCACCATGAGGTGCCTGCCACAGGGTGCAAGGTTTTACACACACAGCCATTTCTTTATGGTAGCCTGTTTATGGCCGTAACACAAGCTCCCACAGAGAAATGTGAGTATTCGACCAAACCGTGTTCGGTCACATCGTAATCATGCGGTCGGAACTACCGACCGGAGGTCGGTCGGTACCCAGACGGTGTAGGTCAGAGGCAACTCCGACCGACATCGTAATGAGCCCCTAAGTTAAAAATGCTGTAGTGTTTTATTATTTTGTTCCACATTTAAAATAAATATATGAAATTATTTTGCTTTGATATTGAAAAACAATAATACATTTTTTTTTTTAAACAATGCACAAAGTCATTATGATACATCAAGATGCAGGTACATTTCACGCAGGTTTAGTAACACAATATAACAGGCACATGAAAACGGATGTATCTTCCCCGTTATTGTCGTTGATCATATATATCATATGTTTCATGTCTCCCTACTCCCCTGTCCCTGTGACCTAACTCTGGCCGTCAGCATCCATGGTCCGTTAGTGTTTTCTGCCCCGTCAAAGACCCATAGTTCTTCCTCATTAATTATACGCCTGGCGTGCTTCCTGCCTCGCTAGACTGGGTTGTATGTCCCGTTCCCCCTTGAGTCGGAGGTTTTCTTTAGGGGCTCCAATATGTCCTTAGGTTGGGATGTGGGCGGTTGTAGTTCAGCGTATAATTTGCTCGTGGTGTCGCAGTATGACATGCTCTTAAGTCCGCTTTTAGCAGTGGGTTTTTGTCTAGTGCCCCAGCAGGTAACTATTTTGCGCTTCGCCAGAAGCATTGCTATGCTATGTGCTTTTGGGCAGCAAGTCCACATAGCCCATCAACGCTATCAATGGGGAGTTTGTCAGTTGCGACCCAACCATTTGCTGCACTAGGCTGTATATATCTTGCCAGTAGGTATTTATTATGCTGCACGACCAGGTCATGTGTATAAATGGTGCCACCTGTAAGTTGCATTTGAGGCAATGCGTGAAGTTGGTATTATTTATCCTGACCATCTGTTGTGGCGTGACATAAGCCCGTCTAAGTATCTTAAAGTGGAATAGTTTGTGTCTATGGTTGCACAAAACTAGCTTGGTTTGTTTACAGCACCCTTCCCATACTTTATCTGTGAGTGACTGCTCTATGTCAGCTGCCCAGGCTTCTCTAATCCTGGCATCGTGTTGCGGCATAAGTGCAAGGCATGCTTTGTATAGCATAAAGGTAATATGTTCCCCACTATTGTCCGTGATGACTTATGTGAGTGGACCAAACCCATCGGGCTTTATAGGGTAAGTTGTAATTACGTCTCTCAATGCACTCTGTATTCGTGTCAGTACAAGTGATCCATAAAAGTGGCTGTCGAAAATCGCGGGTCTTCTGTACGGGAAAATGCATGCTCCCCAGGGAACAAGTCTCAATGGATTCTAGCCCCAGATGAGAAATAGTGGCCGCGTCGCAGCTTCCAGTGTTGGGGGGAGCCAAGGATTCGCCGACAATGGCAATGCTGAGGAGTATAATGCCAACCCCCCCCCCCCCACCCCCCCTGTTTTCAGAAGTAATTTTTTCCATGCCCAGCAGGTGGTGGAGAGCGGTTGTATATCGTGCGGGTCGCGTGGGATCCTGGTAGCAAGTACTGCATTAAATGGTGTAGGGTCCGCTAGATCACTCTCAGGTTTGGCATGGGGTATGCGTACATCAGGGTGGTACCAATTGTAGGAGTATCCACACTGTGCTACCAGAAAGTAGAACTGCATATCTAGCACCCCAAAGCCCCCTCTGTCGTAAGAAAGGGTTTTGCTGTGATAGTTAACATAAACATTTATTATAACGTTATTTTCACCTTCACTACCATTGGGAGAACTCCACCTTGACTGTGGAGTCTCCCTGTGGTAAAGAAAAAAAACTTATTTCACTGGGAAAAAAATGTAAAAGGTAAATATTAATTCATTTATACATTAAAAAAAGTTGTTAAAATATTTCGTAATTAATCTTTTAATAGATATTTTTAACATTACATTGTTTGCATTTATATTTTTTAAATAGTTTATTATAATGTAACCTTATTCGATATGGGCTTATATTAAAAGTCCCAACCACCGTTATTTTCATTGGGAGGATGTTGGTGTATCAATGGTTGGTGTGATGGTGGACTTAATTCAGCTCTGAGATGGTAAAGTTTTCTACTGTTTGGAGTACCTTTTTTGCTGTAGTAGCTTTATATGTGCAATTTGTGAATAGCACTATGCGCCTTCAGAGGACAGCGTCTAACAATAGCACCCCCCCAAGCCCTACCACCATACTGATCTACGACAGAAGCCTACCAAACCCCCCCACATACCTCAAGATTCAGTCCAGTGATAATTCCACCTCCCCGGTTAACTCCTTTAGGGGCCAGACTTCCCTGCAGTCGAGCACTAAGGTTGTCCGCTCTCAGACACCTGACCGCACCGTATCTCTGCTGTCAGGAAAGGCCCACTTACGGGTCATAGTGCCCAAAATATTTATCGAGGGGATATATCCCTGGGTGGGATGGGTCTCCCTCTCTCATGATGTAGCTGTCTGAGCCAGCTGTGTGTCATGAACTGTAAAGCTACTGAGAGCTAAAGACTTAGCCCTTAACCATTTAGTAGACTGGGAGACTAGCAAAAACAAGCCTAAAATTTGGAGCCCCAAACAGCCCAAACACTATCTGTGGTTTATAGGCTGTTTAGGAAATTTCAGTGGTTCTCATAAGGATTCAATTTCAACACAATCAACTTTCCCAACCTCCCCAGCAACAAAATCAACTGCCCCTTAAGTACAGGGGCAGAGGCAAAGCAGCAGCCTGCTCCTCATATTCTCCTGCACCACCTGGAAAGCAGCTATATCTCACCCCTGAAGGAGTATGTGCAGCCAGTGGGAGGATGAGTATTCTCTTTTGTACAGGTCTGGAATGCATAACATAGGACCAGTGGGTTCTTCAAATTGTAGAAAGGAGGCATGTCCTTCCTGCAGGCTCCTATCCACATTCTTCCCCCTGATTCTGTTCATTCAAAAAGCTATCTCTGTATCCTTCAGCAGTAGGTGTCAGCCCTGCTGGAGAAGGGAATGGTGGAGTTGGTTTCAGAGCAGGAAATTGGGCAGGTATGTTAGTGTCTATACTTCTTGATTCCCAGGAAGGGCAAGGAACTTTTTATCTGATCCTAGACCTCAGGATCTTTAATTTGTTCTCCCGCAAGGAGAAATTCAGGATGCTATCCCTGGCTCATGTTCTGTCAGTGCTAGAAGCGAAAGACTGTACATGCAGTGGACATAGATACTTCCTAGAATCCACTCACTAACCGTTCGCGTTCCTTCCTTTCAGCTTTCCATTTGCCACCCCCATAGAGTATTTGTAAAGATGACAGTAGTGATTGTGGCATATCTGTGAAGGTTGGGGATCTCTTTGTTCCCGTATCTAGATAACTGACTACTAAAGGCCTTCTTGCAGGGTATGGTGTCAGAAAACATACATGCAACAGCTGTTCGGCGTGACCTTTTTCGGCAGCATGGCCAAGCCTCACCTAGACCTTTTCTAGCACCTCCTGCCATTGGGCCAGTATGGGACACTTGGGACATTTTAGCTATGATTATGATGTTTCGGGATAGAGCTTTGATTCTAGTCCTGATTGTTCTCTGTTTGCTAGTTCTGCTGGCTTGCTGTATCCTCCTAGTCACATACACATGCTGGCTTGTTCTAAAGGATAGCCTTCTACCCTAATCCATCTTTGACTACGGTGGTGACCGATGTATCCATCCTTGCGCGGGGGTGCTCATCTGGAGGAACTGGAGCTCAACCTAATCAAGGGTTATTTGGAGGTTGCTCAAAGCCTTCCTCCATGGTCAGTATGTCCAGTTCTTGACAATACAGCTGCGATGTAGTACATCAACAAACAGGAAGCAGTGGTATCTCACCTTCTCTGTCAGGAAGCAATGAGATTCTGGGCTTGGGTGAACCAGGATGGGATGGGATCTGGTTAATCAACAACCATCTGGCAGGCTTTCTGACCACTATGACCGACATCCTTAGTCGGTTGTCATCTTGTAGACAACTATTGGCATCTCCACCTGGGGGAGCCCCATGACATGTTTATCCTGTGGGGCACTTTGGACCTCTTTGAAACAAACAACAATGACCATTGCTCACTGTTCTGTGCAGTCCAGTGTCTGCTTCAGTAAGCTTTGGGGGATGCGTTTCACTTGAAATTGAACTTTTCACTTCACTAAGCATTTCCTCCCTTATCCTTGATTCCTCGTTTTTATTTTTGTCTCTTCTGTTTCCAGGACTGAGCCCAAGTAATTTTCAAATCCCAGGACTGTCTGAGAAGTCCCGTTATGCATACCTACAGTTCTCATTGTGTACCTTGCTCTGTTCACTTCTTGGAGCAAACTTTCCTTCCCAGTTGGAAGGACAGGAGCTGCATCTCACACTCACAGCCTCCACCTTCATGCCTGAAGATTGATCGGGAACACTCGTGCTCCTTCCAGCTGCCAACGGAGGTGATCAATGTCCTAATGTCTGCCTGGCGCCTGTCCACCAAGTCTGCTTACTCCATAAAGTGAAACAGATTTGTCTCCTGGTGTGCAGAGCAGTGTGTGGACTCTATGGTTTGTCCGTCTGAACTTCTTCATTTCGCTTTAACCCTAGCCCAGTACGGCTGTACAATGGGCACATTCAAAGGATACATCCACCTTATTGATTTTTCTATGCTTTCCAGAACAGCCATCCCTCTAGAAGTCTCCCTTTATGATTGGGTTTCTGAAAAGACTTTCCTCAAACTCCCTTTGCGTTGCCTTAATGGGATTTCAACGTACTAGTTAACTTTTTGAAGGGTGCTCCCTTTGAACCCCTTCATGGTTGCGACTTTTAACGTTTAAGACAGGTATTCTTGTTGCCATTACCTCAGTGAGGTGCATCAGTGAGGTGCAAGTGTTGAAGCATTTGCTTACCATTGCTTACCTTTCATATGCTTCTTCCCAGACAAATCTGTCCTTTGACCTAAAGCACCTCCCTTCTAAAGGCGGTGACCCTTTCGAACAGGGGCAGTCCATTACTCTTCTTACCTTGTACCCTTCGCCACACCCCATTAAGGAGGAGGAGGGGTTACAAAACGTGGAGCCAAGGAGGATGGTCAGTTTTTATATTAATCAATCTAATGAGATCAGGTCTGATGACCAGCTCTTTGTGGGATATGTAGATAGCAAGAAAGGCATGGTAGTTCAGAAAAAATACTTTATCCCACTAGATAATACTCTGCATAAAGATGTGTTGCAGCCTTGCCAAAAAGTAGTTGCTGGAGGCAATCTGGCTTAACTCCACCCCAGCAAACATCTTAAAACAACTGCGCTCACCAGGGGTGTTCTTGTGGCTACTTGTAGTATGTAGATATGGTCTTACCTTCACACCTTTGGAAACTCTATTGCTTGAACTTTAAAGTGAAAGGGATTGTCATTTTGCATGCTTGGGTTCCTGGATTTACTCATTTGACCTTTGCTTCAGATCCCCACCTGGGTGAGAGAAGGGGTGCTACTTTGGAATCTAATCTTTAGGTGAGGAATCTGCAGGTACAAGTATTCATCAGAAGAAAAAGTTCCTTACGTTCTGTAGTTACCTTTCTGATGGACGGATAGTCTATCTACCTACAGATTATTTACCAGTCCCTCCCGCCTCCCAGTTCTGAAAGATGGGCATTCGGCATTTTAAAAAGTTTCTAATTATATTGCTGCATTGCTTCATATCAATTGTCAATTCCTTTTCTTGGCCTGTTAGGGCACAGAAAAAATGGATGAGGAACTAATGTCAGTACACCATGGTGGGCGCTCTCTGGCTCCAGTGACATCAGGCGGGAATCTCTTCCCTTGTTGTGATGGAGCCATCATCCCCTACCAGCAAAGGATAGCTGTTGACGTTTCTGGGTCCAGTTTGGCACCTGGAAATATTCAACAGGTGAGGAATCTGTTGGTAGATAGAGTATCCACCAGAAAGATTGTTACCAAAACGAAGTAACTTTTTCTTTGCTCCTGCCTTTCATATAGAAACTCTGTACCGTGGAACTCTGTAGTCCCATATCAGGGCATGATGTGCTACTGATGCTACATCTGGGATCAAATGTGCAATTCCTGAGAGTTAGCTTTACTGGTTTAAATATGTTTATCTGCAACTTACAATCAAAGTACACAGGTTATGGTAAGTTTAAGGGCAAGAGTCCCCACTCAAACTCTAAAATGTAAAACATACTCTTTGCAACCCATTTCGTAATAATAAGTCTAGCACAAGGTAATTAATATGAATTCATTTATTCTCACATTATCATATGATAGACAAATACCTCAATACTCGCTGGTAGTTCATTGCTATAAAACATTTTTTAATCAAAATAATTTGTTAAATTACAACAATATTTTATTTTTTATTTATTTATTTTATTTTTATAGTCATGTAGAGCGCGAACCAGACCCAAGCTAGGGTATCAGAGCGCTTTACATAAGGCATACGGTGAACACATTCAAAAGGGGAACATTGCATACAAAGAGACATACTCTGAAAGTAACAAGGAGTAACAGTATTGAGAGGACTTGTTCTGAGCAGTAAAACCATTCAAAGTTCGTGTAGGTTTTCACTTCTTGTGGCAGCAGTGGGAAGAAATGTTCTGAGCATTGAAAGACAGTTCAAGTTCGTGTAGGTCTTCAATTCACGGTCAGGTAACCCGAGAGTAGAGGTAGTTAGGGGTTGTAGATCAGGGGTCGTGGTTGTGCAGATTTAAGGTAGGAATTTGCTCATCAGGTATAATTTTGCTTCCTTTTTGAAGAGAGGCGTAGAAGAGATTTTTCTGATGTATGGTGGAAGAGAGTTCCATATTCTTGGCGCTGCCCCGGAGAATGCTCTGTTGGAAGTTTTAGACTTTTTGAAACATGAGGATTTCAGAAGTAGATTGTTTGCGCTCCTTGAATGTCTGTTTCCTCCAGATAAGGTAGGTTTTTGGGCTAGGTACTGGGTGGTGTTGTGGTGTAACGCCTTGTGTGTGCTTTCAGATGTGGCAATATGTGGTCAAATTTCCTAGACCCTGTTATGAGTCTTGCTGCGGCATTGAGACAGTCTTGTAGAGGGGCGGTTGAGATTTTGGGAAGTCCAGCGAGGGTGGTACATCCGTATTCAAGCCTTGAAATAACTAAGGACTGGACTGCAGTTTTGAGGTCGAAATTCTCGAGAAAAGGTTTCATTTTTCTGAGATAGCTGAGGTGGAAGCGGGCATTTTTAGTCAATAAGTTGACGTGATTTTGCATGTTAAGGTTCTTATCCAGAGTGATATCTAGTGATAAGGAGGAGTCTACAACAGTTGGCGTGCAATTCAACGCAGTGATAATTTTGATCCATTCCTTTGTCTCAGTGGAGTTCTTAGGGGGGGGTAGATTAGGAGAAACTCTGTTTTTTGAGAGTTAAGCTTGAGGAAGTTGGTCGATAGCCATTGGACTGTCTTTTCGAGAGCTAGGTTCATTGTCCTTATCACTTCGATAGAGGAGATCTTGATGTACAGTTGGGTGTCATCCGCGTACATGTGGAAGGAGATGTTCTCCTGCTGTAGTAGCTCGGTGAGTGGTTCGACGTATAGGTTGAATAGCATGGGAGATAGGAACGCCCAGGTTAGGGGAGGAAACGGAGAGATTGTTGTTGATCATGTACGATTGCGTTCTGTTTTCCAGGAAGGATTTGAACCACTGAAGGACTTTACCTGATAAACCCATTCTGTTTTCTAGTCTTCTTAGTAATTTGTTGTGATTGACCGTATCGAAGGCTGATGAGAGGTCGAGTAGAACTAACAGACAGGTTTTGTTGCGGTCAAGGGCTTGAAGGGCGTCATCTACTAAGTGCAGGATGGCTGTTTCTGTGCTATGCCTAGGTCTGAAACCCGATTGGTGAATGTTCATTTGATTGAAGTGCGAGATGTGTTGGTTCAGTTGTTGCTGAACACATTTTTCCAGGACCTTGGCTAGCATGGGAAGGTTGGTTATTGGTCAGAAGTTGTTGGGGTCGGAGTTATTTGCTGTTGGTTTTTTCAGGATAGGGGTGACTTGGCCTGTTTTTATGCAATCTGGGATGTGACCTTGTGATAGTGAGGCATTGATGATTTTGGTCCAGAGAGGTGAGATGATATGGAAGAGGTGGGGTAAACAATTTGAGGCGACAGGGTTGTTAAAGTGGTTGTTAAGTTTGGTCGTCGCTAGGATATTGGTGATGTCAATGAGATCGTAGAGTTTAAACGTGGCCCAGTGAGAGTTATTTTAGGGCTGCGGTAGCTCTTACAGAGCAGGAATTTCGGCTTGACTGCTCTTTGGAGTGGCTGAGTTGGATGCCGCCTCACTAAGTTCGAGTTGAAGGGAGTTAGTTTTAGCTGTGAAAAATGATGAAAATTCTACACTACTCAACCGTGATTTCGATGTTAGGAGTGAGGATTTGGCTAATTTGTTAGATTGTTGATTCAGAATTTCGAAGAGTTTCTTTGGTCTATTTTTGGCCTTGTCTAGTTCTGATCTGAAAGTCTTTTTTTGATTGTAAGATACTTTTATTGTAGGAGTTTCTCGATTTCCGGAGAAGTTTAAGATGATTGGGGGAGGGCTGTTGCCTCCATTTCCATTCCGTTGATCTAAGTTTGCGTCTCTCTTCATTTAAGGCTCCGCTGAACCATGGGTTTTTGTCTTTATCCGGAATTCTTTTGAGTTTTGATGGAGCAGCTTGATCGAAGATTTCGGTCATTGAGGAGTTGTAGTGAGCTCGTTGACGTCTGACACGTTATTGGGGGGGAGTGAGAGCCTTCTCACAGTGGAAGGCCAGGTTGTTCCAATCGATGTTTTTGGTGTCTCTTATCCAATGTTTTTGCTTTCTTTGTTGCGAGAAAGTTTTCTTGTAAGTTGATGGAATTTGGAAGGTGATAATGTGATGGTCTGACAAGTCACAGGGACTAACCGAGAGTGATTCAATAGTATTTTGTTTAGATATGATCCAGTCAAGAGTGGCACCTTTTGAGGGAGTTGGCATTGAGATGACTTGGGTCATGGAAAGGTTTGCTAGGAAGGTTTTGAGGGCGTTGACCTGCTTGTCCAGGGGGTTATCCCAGTGGAGATTGAAATCACCCAGGTTTACGTCTTTGGAGTGAGGGGAAGAGTTTGAGGTAATAATTTCCATAAGCTGTTCTGTGAATTCAGCATTCGAACCTGGAGGATTGTAGAGTATATGTAGTTTGTGAGAGAGGATACTCGATGATTTAACAGAAATCCCCAGGTATTCACAAGAGACTAGGGGTTCCAAGTGAAATTTTGAGATGGAGATGTCGGAACGATGTATGCAGGCTAAACCTCCGCCTGTCTTGTGCGTTCTGTCTAATCTAATGATGTAGTCAGGAGGGACTAGAAGGTCTAGGCAAGGGGAGGATGTTGCTGTGAGGATGATTATATCCACTTTCCTGTTGAGGACAAGGTCAGCGATGTCAGAGGCGTGTTTTGGGACTGAGCGGCAATTCAGTAGAAGGCAGGAAGCGCGTTTGAGGAATTCTTTACAGTTAGCTCAGGGTTCTCGGTGTACGCGGTTAATGAGTGAAGGTTATTCAGGTTTATTCCTTTAAGTCTTGGATGTGAAGTTCTGCTTGGGTCGCTGGGGACTGGGAGTATAGCGTATTCATCTTTATTTGTGGTGGGGCCAGCCGTAGTTTCATATAGCCGTAGTAGTGTTTGGATTTCACGGTCCGTTATATTGTTGGAGAGTCTGTATCTGCGCAAGAATCGATCGGTTAGAGGTAGGGGGGTAGTTTTTATCCCCTTCTCGACTGTTGCTGAGGACTTTTTAAGGTGTTAAAGTGTAGAAAGGGAGTTTTCAGCGAGTTGAAGGTGTCTGATTTCTAGGATAACGTTTTGTAACTTTCGGACAGTGACGAAAGGATGTGTTTTGGGAGAATCTTGATAGGGATGGGGGAACTGAGGTTGGGTGTGGAGAGGGAGGGGTTGTTGTTGTTGTTGATCTTGCTAATTCTAGATGAGGGAGTCGCTGCGGTGTGTGAAAAGGGAGGAGGGTTGTTGACGCTTCTTGCAGCAGATCTAGGTTGAGGCAAGGGTCGTAGATCTTCCGGAGGTGCTGATGGGGTGGCGGGAGAAGTAGGGTCCTGAGGTACCCTGGGTCGGTTGATGGACTGGCTTTTTAAGGCACGGAGCTGATGGGAATTGTTAATACTTTAATTAAACGTAAACATTTGTTGGCCACCATTCATAGGTAACTCCCATTGACTGTTTTGAAAAGAAAGAGAAGAAATCTTTCAGAATTCTGAGAACAATTAGGCTTTGAGCTTGCTGCTTCCTAAAAACTAGGTTTTTACGTGTGTACCTCTCTAATAGAGGAGGCCTTTGGGTAGTAAAATGGCACGGTTTGATCAACAAGGCTTCGCATACAATGGGTACATTAGGGGTTGAGGGAAAAATCTGTGTGACAAAGTGTAACTCAAGATAATGAAACCAATGAAGCTGTATTTTTGTCCCTAGAATGATTTTAGCTTGTTGTGAAAATAGTCCTGGCATTTTTTGGAGAGAATCACTTTATTTTGCTCATTAGTCTGTAGGTTAGATGGACTTTATATGCCTACTTATATTTCCTCATTCTTAAGTTATGGAAATGGATCCGGGAATCACTTTTGGAATAGACCTTTGCTGTTTGCTAGGTATGTTTAGTTCAAAAGAATGTTTTTGATGTTTGGGGCACTTTGCTCTCCTTACAATTTTCCCCCCCACAAAAAAGGTATCCTAGCCAAATTTACTTTCTTATTTTCCCACATGTTGGAGATTCGAATGGTATCCGCGGTTTGTGTATTTCCCCCGAAAACATCTGAGAAAATATCCTAAATATATTCAAAATATAATTTTTCTTTTTTTGCAAAACGGTAAAATGCTGTTTAAAAAGCATATTTCTTTGCTAAAAGTGTCTTGCTGTGCTAACATCACCATTTTACCAGTTTTCCTGACCAAGCAGAGCTTACAGTTTTTGCATTTTCTTAATTAGTAGTACATTTTTCCTCTTTGTGTGGTTTACATTTACTTGCATGTTGTGGTTGAAATAGGTGTGAAACTTACCTGTGAACCTGCAGAGCTATACAGTTTTGAAAAATAGAGAACATTCTGAATTCACCAAGGTGGGTTAGGTGATGAGGAGGGAGGGTGGAGGGGTGCATGTCATTCATGTAGCTTGCTTATGGCTTTGCCCGAAAAACTAATAGTTGAAATAGAAATGGAAAAAAAGTAGTGAAAAACAGCAATTGAGGACTGCATTTTCATCTGTAATTTTTTGCCCCAATGGCCAATTTACCAAAGTAATATACTGTTAGGTCCATCAGATCGTTTTGGGTTCAGGAATATATAGTTTATTGGTGTTTAAAAACAGTCTGTACCTAATGCCAAGAACGGAGCTATCGCTTATAATATTTCATTGTGAATCACCCAAGCAGCAATTCATATAGTAAAATCTAATGGAGGAAAAATGGCTACGGAGGAAGTCTGAGTATTTTTTTAAATGTGCCCTAGATAGTGCGTGAATAGAGGTTATTTATACAATTATGAATTTGGAGTTACGCATAATATCATGTGACTCAGAGTTTTTTGCAAATGATGTACTTTCTTGAACAATGGAGTAAGTGTGGCAGCCAAAAGGGAGAGAAACTCAATTGTTAATAACAATTGTTCTACTATTCTGTGTTCCCACACTTCTGCTGATAAAAACGTTACCCCACTTGTGTGCCTGGAACTATCAGAGACAACAATAATTTGCCTCGAAATCAACCCCCTATGGAGTGGGTAGCTGCAGAATTTTGGTGCAGACTCCGAGCTACTCAGGAAAACCTTCTAAACCCAGACAATTTCTGAAAACTAGACACTCTGGGGAGGTAAGGGTTTTGTGATTTGCATGGATTTTTAATACATTTTCTTATCCCGAAGGCCCTGCAAAACTCAAACTTTAGTTGAAATTGTACATTTCCCCCCGATTTCTGTGAAGGAAAATTCAAAATCTTCAGGATATACAGAATTCTTACCACACAACGTTCCCCCATTTCTCCCAATTAAAAATAATACTTGCACTTGTGTGGCTGGGCATATTAACTGAGGCAATAATAGACCAAACCAAGGACCATGCGAAGGTCATATGGTCACAGTTTGCATCTGTTCTTGCTGGGCTTAAGCCCAGTCACACAAGTGTGGTACTGTTTTTATCGGGGGAAAGTGTGAGGCCGCTTCCTGGTAGAATTTTGTAGATCCTCACAGATTCCAGAGCTTTCATCTAAAAAATCTGCATTACTATGTCCTTTATGGAGCTTTTTAGGTCTCGCCTAGGCGACGCAGCGCATGCGCTGCTCGCTCCTGGCGAGATCTATTGTCGCCTTACTCCGGCCGCTGAAGGCTGCTGGAGATGGATGCGCCCGGTGATGTCAGCGTTTTGCCAAAGCACGATGGTGAAATTCCAGCAGTGTCCAGTGGAGAGAAAGGACCGGGATCTTGAGGGAGCACAGGCGAAAAGACCGCGCACCCTGCTTTATGCCCTACTCCTCTGCCCTTCTTCTTTCTCTATCCCCTGCTGCCCGACCGTACTCCTACCCAGCAACAACGCCCTGCCTCGTACCCTGGTCCCCTCCCCTGTGGTCAGACCGTACTCCCGTACCCTGCTGCTCCTGCACCCTGTTTTATACCCTGCTTGTTTCCTCTGTCCCATGCTCCCTGCTGTCAGACTGTACTCCTGAACCCTGAAACCCCCCTGCACCCTGCTTTATAACCCTGCTCGCTTCCCTGTTCCTTCCTCCTTGCCCTGCTATCAGACCGAAGTCCCGTACCCTGCAGCCCCTGCACCCTGCTTACTTTCT
Source organism: Triturus cristatus (assembly GCF_964204655.1). Taxonomy (NCBI): domain Eukaryota; kingdom Metazoa; phylum Chordata; class Amphibia; order Caudata; family Salamandridae; genus Triturus; species Triturus cristatus. Next base: position 737,688,788 of record NC_140586.1, on the reverse strand, counting down.
TTGTTTCATGCTCCCTGCTATCAGACCGGACTTTTTACCCTGCACCCCCGCACCCTGTTTTATGCCCTGCTTACGTCACTGCTCCCTTTTCCGTTCCCTGCTACCAGACCTACTCCCAAACCCTGCAGCTCCCCCTGTTCCATGCACAGTACTTCTTGGCACTTCAAGGCGCCCTGAACCCATCCCTGGCTCTTACCCCACCCTTTCCTTCCACCCCCTGCTCTGATGCCCTGTCTTCGGGAGGGGGTATATTTGGTGTCACGCGGCCCTGCACAGGAAGAAACAAACCCTGTACCTGGAATCAGGGGGTGTTAAGGAATAGGGGAGGGCGTTAAGGGGGGGTGGAGTTAGGACAGAAAGGCGGGGGTGGATGGTGCCCCTCCTGGAGGCTAGGGCAGATACAGTGATAGGCTTGGAGCGATTCCCACATGTACCCCGAGCAGCGCCTTTGATGTTGGTGATGTTGAGTGTGGACTGTCCCGGCCGAAGCAGGATTGAGTTCGCGTTCTGTGTAGTGGGGCCGGGGGAGGGGGCACCATCTGCTTGAAGCTTTGTGCCCTTTGTCGGACAATAAATTGCTATTTCTGTTTCTTGTACACGTGTGTTTCGAGCCTACATTAATCCGGCTACGGTTTGAATTCTAAAAGGCAGCAATCATCTGGATTCAGTGCATCCTCAGACCTCAGGGCCCCGGTGCCGCTGCACCTGCTGCACCAATGGTAGCCAGGCTTCTGTACCTTGGGTACTGCCAGTGTGCAGTGCATGTGTTCACATGTAATCAGTTCTATGTGCACGTGTGAAACAGGCCATGGATGGCAGGGACCTCGCACCTGCTGCGGGCACCACTCTGCCAGTTCCGGGGGCGGGGGAGGGGGAGGGTGTGGAGGGGGGGTCATTTCACTTGATTCATTTGTTTAATGAGTTTTGCTTATTTGTAAACAGCGAGTTGTGGACACATATATCTTTTCTTCTCAGACACCTCCTTTCTTCTTGCAGACACCCCATTATTTTTGCAGACACCTTCCACCTCCCCCAGACACCTCCCTTCTCCTCACAGACATCTCCCTTCTCCTCACAGACATCTCCCTTCCCTTCACAGGCTCATCACTTCTCTGAGACACCTCTTCTGAGACACCTCTCTTCTCTTCTGAGACACCTCCCTTCTCTTCTGAGACACCTCCCTTCTCTTTTGAGACATCTCGTGTCTTCCTACAGACCACACCTCCGCCTTGCTGTTGCATTCTGGTACATGTTGTTTTCCCTCCAGTACCCCATTTTAAATGCAGAAAAAAATTTGTCCGACAACTCCAAGGCGCATGCATGGCTTTGGAACACAATTTTTCTTGAATAATCGCTCCACTGCAAACAAAAAGCATAATTTAAAAACATTGTCATTTACTACGACAATAGCTCTAACTTTCACAAATGCGAGACCTATTGCATTGCAAATGCTTGTTGTATACAAGCTCCTGAGTGAACCCTTAGTTGGAACTTCTCGTACTGCAAGCCACAGTTCCATCATTTTACAGCTCGTGGAATATTGGGGCTCTTGTATAGATCTTATCCACATAAAGGTTGTTACCTTGATGAAGGAGTGATTGTGCAAGCTCCATTCAATCTTCTTACTTATTCCGAATATGTTGAGGCAACCTGCAGTATTTATTTTGGCATCCTTCTCTGTATATTGTCAGGATGTATACCTAACTTGTGGCGCTCCTGCAGAACATGTACAGCTTGAGGGCGTAATATGTTTTTTTATTTGGTATGTTAGGGAAACATCCATTACCACGCGGGCATTGCATCGCAATGCCTTTACATCGCGAGTAATACAACACAAGTTGTTACAACGACTTGCACTGGATGGCGCTCTAACCTTTGGAATAGTATGATTTACTATTCCAACACCTTCCCTACTGTACGTAGACTGGAATACTAAATCATACTATTCCTCAGTCCAGCGCCCTCCAGTGCAAGTTGTTGTAACGACTTACGTTGTAAAAACTGCGATGTAACGTTCTGCGATCATTTTGATCGCGTTGTAACGTCACATATTCGTATGTACTGCTTAAACAGCAGCTGCCCTTGATATTGGATCAACGACTCATTGACTGCTATATTCTCCCCAGAAGTATACATTTCTGGTAACTTGGTAACTTGGCAAAAACCTGTCATGCTATTGATGGTCCCTGGGCAGTGCTGCAGAGTTATTATTCAAATGTGCTGCAGAATCAAAAAACGAACTCTTGTCACAACTGATGCACAGCCAGGTGTTGCCCAAACTGTATGAGTCGACCAAAAAGACTATAAAGTTAGTTTGTGCATTATGGGCATGAGGAGTGTAAGTAAGGGCCAGACGTTTTTTCAGTTCCCCAAGTGAAGGGGCAGTCTACACTGTAGATTAGAGTGAGGCACCAGAGTGTCTCCAAGCTCCGCAGAAGCTGTTCAGCAGGCAGATTTGTTTTGCGACAACCGCGCAAGAAAGACATCATTCAAAAAAGGTGGAAGTTGTCCCTAGGCAAGTAAATTGCAGTATTGACTTTTACATCTAACATCTTCAGTATATGGGTTAATTTGTGGCTGAACTCTTTTACGAGGCAGCCAAATGAGAAGTCTCCCTCTGCCCTGCACTGTCCCTGCCTGCACTCTTGATTGGGTTATGCTCTACTGTCAGTTGCACCAGTTGTGCTTGTTATGTTATATTGATTTGTATAGCACACTTATCACCAGGGAGGATATCTAGTCGCTTGGGCAGGTGTGCACGTGTGAGGTCCTCAAGGTACTTATGCTTATAGCCAGAACTTCAATTCTTGTGAAACTCAAGAAGTGAGGAGGAGGCTCTGATGTGTTAAGGGAGGTTGTTCCATGCCTTGCGTGCAATGTAGGAGAATGAATGACCTCCATTTTTGCTTTTGCAGATGCAGGGAATATGTGAGAGTGAGGCAAACGGTAGGTGTCTCATGGGTTGGTGAAAGTGTATGCAACTGTTCAGGTATTCTGGTCCTGTGTGGTGTAGGGCTTTGTATGTGTGCGTGAGAAGTTTGAATTGGCTGCACTTGTGAATGGGGAGCCAGTGAAGCTTCTTTAGGTGTGGTGTGATTTGGCTGCGGTGTGAGAGGTCGAGTAGGAGTCTTGCACTGGTGTTGTGGATAGCCCGGAGTCTGGGTAGGAGTTGTTTGGAAATTCCGGTGTGGAGAATGTTGCTGTTGTCCAGCCTGTTGGTTATGAGTGCTTGTGTGATGGCCCTTCTGGTGTTCTGAGGCAACCATTTGAACATCTTTTCGTAACTTGTGTGGGAGGTAGACGCAGGAGGTGCACACTGCATTGACTTGAGCCGTCATGTTGAGCTTGTCATCTAGGATGATCCCTTGATTTCTTGCATGGTCTGTGAGGTGTGCGTGTTGGTCCTAGCTCGGACGGCCACCAGGTGGAGTCCCATGAGAAGGTCTTGTTGCCAAAGACCAGTGCTTCTGTTTAGTCAGAGATGAACTGCAGGTAGTTGGTTTGCATCCAGTCTGCTACCATGGTCATGCAGTTTGTAAAGTTAGTCCTGGTGATCGTTGTCTTGCTCGCCAGGGGGAAAATGAGTTGGGTGTCATCAGCATTGAAGAGGACGGTGATGTCTTGTGATTAGATGATGTTGCCGAGCAGTGTGACGTATATGTTGAAAAAGGTGGGGCTAAGGGACAATCCCTGTGGGACTCTGCAAATCAATCTCTTGGTCTCTGATGTGAAGGGTGACAGCCTGACCATTTGGGTTCTTTCTGTGAGAAATGAACAGACCCATTTCAGAGCAGATCCTTGTATGCCAATCACATGGAGTCCTCTGATGAAGGTGTTATGGGAGGCTGTGGAGAAGTCGAGCCGGATGAGGGCCACTGTTTCTCCTCAGTCCAGGAGGATTCTAATGTAGTCAGTGGCCGTGATTAGTGCTGTTTTGGTGCTGTGGTTCTTTCAGAATCCTGGTTGAGTGTTGTCTTGAATATGGTAAAGTTCGAGGTGGGATGTGAATTGCTTGTTGATGGCCTTCTCAATCATTTTGAATGGACATAGGAACAGGGAGATTGGTCGTAAGTTGCACTGTTGATTTGAGTCGGTTATGGGCTTCTTGATGATGGGGTTAATTTCTTGATGCAACTCAGTCACAATAATGACATAAATACAAACACACACCATTTACTACTAGATTCTTCCTTGCAACAGTTCCTCAAAATGGCTGTATCTTGGTCCTGACTCTGGAGCTGTCAAAAAGATTAAATGTCTTTCTTCCCTTTCGATTGTTGTACATCCTTATTGTTGAATTTGATGTCTCCTGAAAAACATACCTACATTCTCATAGTCCCTGTCGGCTATGTATTTAAAACTCTGAATCTTTGGATCATATACTATACTATGCTTTTGCCCAAAATTATTGCACTTGAGAAGGAAGTACTTGCACCAATCCTTTATTGAGAACAATGGAAGAACAGTTAAGGATGCAATGAGTTGCTTCTTCTCTTTCCAGATAAACTGTTTTTGTCAGTAAACTTGTTAAATTCCTTGAGCTAGCTTATTTCAGACTGGATCTGCTGATAAAACCAGGCATTTTAAATAGGCAAGACCAGCCCACTGTTAGCTTGTTCTGAAGCATAACGGTAGAGGCCTGCTGGCCTTAGTTTTTATAATGACTTTATTACCATGAAACATTTATTTTTTGTAATTTAATTGGCTGATTTAACTACAATAAATATTGTATTACTTCGTAGAGGGCTGTTTGAAATCCTCTTGCTCTCACTAATAGTTAGGTAGCCAATGGCTGATGTGGGCTGACCCATTGCCCCATGCTGTATGCTGTGGTGGGTGAAAGCATAGTGTGAATGACACAATAAAAGACAATTGCTTAATTGGGCTGGCCTATTACCTCATGCTGTATGCTGTGCTGGATGGAAGTAAAATGTGAATGACACAATAACAGACCAATCGCTGAAGTGGTTAGACACTTTTAACTTTGCCAAAAGAAATATATGCTCTGCAGAAGATCCGCGGAAGCAACGTGCCCCAACTATAACATTTCTTGCCCTAGAGGCTTGGCTACATCATCTTCCCCTTATTTGAAATGGGTTATACTCCTCGCCCTTCCCCTCTGATCGCCCTTCTTACTCAATTCTTCCTGATTAATCTGTCATCTCCTCCTTCTACTACTTCTTGCCTTCACTTCACCCGTGGCGTTCTCTTATTCTCCCACATCTCCCTCCCTTTACCCCCTTCATCTTACAAATATGGCATCCAAACGAGTTAAGGCTGGAGCCAACTGTTTCAAGATCATTTCTCCCCCGAATCTGCTCAAAGCATCAGCAAAAAGGTTCAAACACAACCCCCGTGAACAATTTCCCGATTCCCATTTCATTGACTAATACCATAGTGGTCGATATGGATGGCTCAAAATCGATCTCATGTTCTTCACCCGCAACATCCCTCTATGGACCACCATTTTCAATACCTCCCTCAACGTTTCCTCCTCCTCCTCAATCCCACACGGGCACTAACTCAAAATCTCCCCTCAGCTTGTTTCGATGGCTCACTCTCTATCTCACTTTACAACAACATCACCGTCCTGATCCAAGCCAAAGACACTTGTCTCTCTTTTCGACCACCTATTTCTATCCCTGCTCTCCATCCCTGACATCTCGATTCCTCCAGAATCCCCATCTAACTCCTTCCTCAATTTTCTCTCCCCTCCCCTTACCCACCGGAACACCATTTCGCAGTCTCCATCTACCCCCTCCCTCAATTCTTCCTCGCCTCACCCTACCCTCCAGGACACTAGTTTGCAGTTCTCCCTTGGGACACAGCCTTCCCCCTGGCAGTCCCGTTCCCCTCCTTAACACCTGCTTCCCCTCCCCCCAACCCCACCTTCCCCATCTGGGATGCTTCCCTCAACACTCCTTTCCAGCCAATGGCTTGCTCCCTCATCTACACCCCTATACCGGCCTGGAATTCTACAGAACGCCACCCAAACAAATTATCCTCTTCCCTATTGAATCCATCTTTCCGACATCCTGACTTTCCAGCCTATGCCCTCCCTTCTTATCCTCCCCCTTTTTTATGATTACTGGGAAAACCCCTTTCATTTCTCCCCACTCCCCCCAACACTCCAGAACCGCTGCTTCAACCACTACCCCCTTATGACAACTTTCCCCCCTTTCCCTCTCTTTTCCCCTAACCTAGCAGAATTTTACACTTTCTATAACCACAAGCTTGGGCTACCTCCTTTTTCGTGCTTGTTTCCTGCCCCCATGCACTCATGGCACCCAGTTTACGCACATTATCCACCTCGCCCTCTTCTCTCCACCCCCAACTTTCTGCCTTCCTATGTCCCACTTCTATCCCCTCCCCCGTCCTCCCTCTACAGACCTCACCTTTCTCTTCCTTAGCTAGAAGTCAATACCTCTATTTTACTTAATGCATGTCCAGATGATTCTCTCTCCCCCTCAGCTGCACCAACACTTACCTCCAATCAACATCTCTTGATGAGTCTCCCTCCATTACATAGTCATGCATCCACCCCCTCTCCATGCTCTCCCTCTCCAGCGGAACCCTCTCTGCACCCATCGAACAATCTTGCATTCCAGCTCTGCTCTCCCTAGAAAATAAATTAGGACTTCTCATCTCGTCTATCTCCGAGCTTGAAATTACCATCTCCCACCTAAGTACCAAAATTTCCACTCTCCCCAACTCCCTACTTCCCTTGGCGAACACTAACTTCCCCCACCTCCCGAGGAGTACCCTGCTCCCACGTCCCAGAAAAGCCTCACACAAACTGTCACCAACTGACATTTCCAACCTTTTGGCTAGCTACATTTCTTCCAACTCCCGCACCTTCTTATCGCCAGCTAACACTAATCATTGCACTATACCAACCATCTACCGCACCAAACATCAACCACCTTCAATCCAGTCACCTAATCTCAGGAACATAATGCCTATCACCCCTAAAAGCGCTGACTCCCCCTTCACCAAAACTGTCATCTCTGAGGTTTGTTGTCTGCTACACAATTGTAGATCCGCGAACAAACACAAGTTGGAAATCTCAGACATCATTAATCTTTACAACCTGGATATACTTTTCCTTACTGAGAACTGGCTCAACGGCACTTCTCATTCTTCTTTCGATCTTCTGCTCCCCACTGAATATTCCATTCTCAGGAATGATAGAGAAGATAATGTCGGGGGATGTGTAGCAGTTATCTTCAGGAACTCCCTTCATCTCAAAGCTTTTCCCAGAAACTCTTTCCGCACCTTCAAATGACTTTCTCTGGAGCTTCAAATACAGCAAAACTCCCCTGTCCGGTTTCATACCATCTATCACCCTCCCGGTGACAGCTCCGCCTTCACAGAGGAATTCACTGACTTTGCAAGCGACCAATACTCTCAAAGCAACAAACAGATTTTTTGGGGAGACTTTAATCTCCACTGGGGCAATCTGGAAGATTCAGCGGCCAACAGACTTGTCACTTTTCTCGTAGGAAATGATGTTGTTCAACGTAACACAAAACCATATCACTCGAAGGGCTCCATTCTTGACTTAGTTATCTTCAAAGTAGATATGCTAACTGCTGTTGATCCTATAGCAGTAGACTGGTTGGACCACTTCCTCATCCCCGTCTCTCTGCACCTATCACATTCTGTTAGTCTTGGCCAATGTAAAAGAACTACTACCTTTTACCGCAACACCAAAAACATCAAGCTTGATATTTTATGCAACACGGCTATGAGCTCACTTCCAATTTTAGACCCCTCCTCTGATGTTAACGACATGACCATCCAATGTCTGACCATTCTTTCAGCTGTAATTGATATGGTTGCTCCACTGCAAAGTAAAAAGAAAAGACCCACTCCTTCTGCTCCGTGGTTCAATAAATCCCTCTACGAAGAAAGAGAAAACTTGAGGAACCTTGAGAAACTATGGAGACCTTCTCCCTCCACCACCAATCTATCCAATCTCCACCTCGCAAGATCTCATTACCACAAACACATCTTCCATGAAAAAGCAATGCACTTCAGAACCCTCCTCGATTCTGCCAAAAACAGACCTAAAAAGTTATTCTACCTTATCAAAAGCACCAACTTCTCTCCCTCTCCCACCATATTTGACTACCCCTAAGATAGCGGAAGGATTTGCAGTTTTCTTTGATGAAAAAGTTAAATCACTTGTGGATTAGGTTACCCATCTTACCCCCCTGAGGACCGCAAATCTTTAGTTCTGTGGCAGAACTTTGGTACCATCACCGAAACGACCCTCCTTGAAAGCATTCTAGAAACTAAACCCTCAAACCATTCCATCGACCCCCATCCCCAGTGACATTGCCATCAACTTTTACACCCACACACTCTCCTAGTGGACCAGTCTGATAAACCTCTTCCTCAACCGATGCTTCCTTCCTGCTGCCCTTAAAACAGGACAGGTTATTCCACTTCTTAAGAAACTCTCTGCTTATGCGAAAGATCTCAACAACTTCCACCCAATCACCAACCTCCCTTTTCTTGCTAAAATTACACAAAGTTGTGTGGCGAAGCAACTTTCCCAGAACATTAAGGTCAACTTCCTCCTTGACAAATTCCAATCTGGTTTTACCCAAGGGTGCAGTACTGAAACAGCCCTACTTCAAGTGATCGATGATGTCCTGCAAGTACTTGACTCTGGTGAATCTTGTCTCCTGATCCTTCTTGACCTATCCACAGCCTCTGACACTGTTGATCACAACACTCTTTTGAACACTTTAAAGCTAAGAATGGGTTTTGAAGGCACAGTGCTCAAATGGTTCGAATCATTCCTCTCGGGCAGATCCCAGATGATCAAAATAGCAAATTGTTTCTCCACTTCAATGACTGTTGGACAAGGCGTCCCTCAAGGCTCGATCCTCATGCCCACAATATTCAACCTTTATATTGAACCACTGGGTAATCTCCTAAAAATATTCTGGGGTCCCTTTTTACCTATATGCGGATGACACCCAAATCTACCTAAAGGTATCTTACATTCATTTCTTAACACCACTCTCCACTCCATCCACCACTGGATGTTAACTCATCAAATAATTCTGAATCCTTCCAAAACAATGTTCCTTCTCCTCTCGACCTCACTATATCCTCCTCCTATCCAATCTTAGATGAACAATCTAAACACTCTCACCAACAAACCTATCATTGTTGACAGTGCCAAATCGCTAGGCGTCATCCTAGACAAAAGGCTCAACTTACAGTCCCATATCAATTCCATCGTCAAGAATTCACGCTACCAACTGCGCCTTCTCGGGGGGTTCTGCGCCTCTTTCCTGAACAAGACCTAAAACCTTAGTCTAATCTTTGGTTCTACTGCAACTCTCTCCTTGCTGGACTCCCCAAATCCCACCTTTTCCCTCTAAAATCCATCCTCCACTCAGCAGTTCGCTACCTATATGGGGCTAAAAGAAATGATCACATCACACCCTTACTATTGTCTCTTCGCTGGCTTCCTATTGAAACTAGGTCAATTTTGTCAATTTACAAGACTGCCTGTATCACTCACAAAGCCTTGCACACATCCACCTCTCGCTATCTGGCTAATAAACTCAAAATCTGGGGCGGCTCTAGACCTTCATGCAATGCGGACAACTTACTGCTCAAACCTCCTACCTTCAAAAGGGAAAGATCTATGGCTCAATCCCTCTCTGGTAATGCAACCAGAATCTGGAACTCATCTCCTCCATCCCTCCGAACCACCACTTCTTTCAGGTACCTTCAAAACTGATCTTTAAACTCTCCTCCTCCAAAGACATTTCCTGGAATAATTCAACCCTTTTCTGGACCTTTACGGCCATCTAGTACTCCCATGTGGACAACTTTGTAAATATGTATTTTACTCTTGTTTTAACCTAACTCTGACACCTTTTCTTTTTTTACAATATAAATATGCAAATAGGCGGAGCTGGAACTGCATAGATGTAACTTGTTAACGTGCTCCGTCTTTCTTGTGTACCTTTGTAACTGTATATATGTAACTTGTTAGCGTGTTTAGTGTATCTTGTGTACCGTATCTAACTTACTTGGTTATTTTGTAAAGCGCTCTGACACCTTTGAGTAAAGTTTGCGCTATATAAATGCATTAAATAAAATAAAATAAAACTAAAATAAGATTTCTACCCGTCTTGGGTGGCATAAGGGAACTGCGTAGGCGGAGTCGGAAACAAAATGTTGGTCATATTGTCCATTCCCTATTGAGTGCAAGCTCCGATTTACAGAGGTAGTGTGGAGGATGTGAAAGTTCGTCCTATTCACAATAGGGGTTAAAGAAAGCAAGTGTGCCTATTCCCATCCTTTCTGCTTATCTTTTGACCTGCACTGTCTCAGTTTTACTCTGTGGTGTTCGTCCTTAGTGCATCGAGAATGCACCCAGGTACAATGGTTATTGCATTATAAAGATCCCAAAACTTAAATTCATACTCTACCCCTACAGCACTAAAAAAAGTATTTGTTTCGCATTTGATTTTGCTCAGCGAGAGCGAGTAGATTGTAGACCAAGCAGTAACTTGCTCTATGTAACCCATTCCCTTGATTGCTAATGAAGTGCATGTTTGCTGTTGATACTCTGTGATTTGCAATATATTTGTGTTACAGCAAAGTTTTTTTATCTGCTTTTTTTTCTTTCTTTCAGTCGAAGGACAAAATGATGAGAGGTTCACGCCGAGGTTGTGTCAGACTACGAGTAAGTGTTTTTAGGTCTCGCTTACCTGACCGCACAAGTGGTCTGGTTATGAAAGGCCTATTATGACCTTACAGTGGTATAAGAACCCATACATTGCCTATCGTTGGTTTGTTATAGTGTCACATCTTTGCTTGCTTCTTATTTGATGACTTGCCTTCCTCTTCTAATGTTTGTCCAAGACTTGAAGCATAACCTCTTTACAATTCTTTTGATTGACTTTCTTGTATCCTTCCACTGCTCACGTATAGGGAGCACATTTTTTATTTTTCGTTCACGATCCAAGAGCGTGCATGTGTTTTTTAGCCACCTCCCTCTTATTCTGCTTCCCCCAACCCCTCCAAAACACACCCACCTGTAATTTTGTTGCTGCCCACCCCTCCCAGCTGGTCCGTAAATGCATAGCCGCAGGGATATTTATGTTGGGTTATCGCTGAAGAGCAGAATTTAAGGGTTGTTTTACTTATCTTGCTTTATCTCCTGCATTCCGAATATTGCATGAAAGCACAAGCTTTGACACACAAAGGCTTTTATGCTGCTGGGGAAGGGCTACCTGCTGTGCTTACTCAGCTGGCCTCTCAGGCCAAAGGTGCACTTTCCATAACGCTTCTCCTGGAGACCCATAACTCTGCTCTATGGGCTGCTTCAGAACACTAAATGGCTGAATCCTGTGACAAGCGTTTCCCTTTACATTGTGACACTGCATTATTAAATTTTTTTCTGTTCAAAGTTTCCTGAGTGAAATTGTTTTTAAAATCTTTTTATTTAACAGTTGATCAGTGTACAAAAGAAGAGTCAATTTTGTATAAATAATTTGTGAAACATTACAAAGAAGAGGCACACTGGCATTACAATAAGTTGTTATCAACAGTATTCATCACAGTTTTGCAATTCTAACATAGAGTAAATACAAACATCACTGATCCCACACCTAGTCCGCCAGTACCCAAAAAAACACCATATATTAACCTTTCACAGTCCCCTCTTGCTGCACCATGGTTACCAAACTTTTTCGTATTTTCTTGGACAGCCCTGACTTTGGCAGACCTCCTTTACCGCCCTCTGGCACCAATCTAGATCAACCTTCCAGTCCCGCACAGTCGGGGGTGGGGGTCTACTTACTCCCCATGTCCTTATGATGTTTCTCTTCGCCACCCATCTGCTAACATTAGCCAGATCTGCTGGGATTTGGGCCATACCTCATCAACCGTTATGTATAACATGTCATTCAGCCTCCAGTGGGACAGTGAAGCCTGTGACTTGGGCCACAACATGGACCAGTATTGCTGGACCTTGGGACAGTCCCAAAGGATATGAAAGAAGGAACCCACCATGCCACATCCCCTCGTGCACAGAGCTGTGTTGCATTGCCCCCGGCGGTGTAACAGTGATCTAGAGTAATATGATGTGTGGAGTATCGTTAACTGCACTAACCAAAAGCGGGCACAAATCGCAACCTGACTAGGACTCTGTAGTGTCCCCACCCAGTCGTCATCTTCAATAAGTCGTATATCTCCCTCCCATGCCTCTCGCAGGGACCGTAAATGTGCAGCTGAGGGGTGCTTTCTCCAGATTCTTTCTGACTGCCGGAGGGATCTTCTCTCGCCGTTGAGGGACCTATTGAACCAGGGGATTCTGTCTTTGATTTGGGTTCTTTTTAGTTTTAGCGGGGCAAGGTCATCAAGAATGTTAGTTATGGTAGAGGTTGCCGAGGCAAATGGACTAAAATATGGGGCCCATGGACAGTTAGCAGTCGGGGAGGACCATCGTCTTAAAGAGCACAGCCCGTCCCTGATGGGAGCGTCCGCCAGTGAGCGACATCACGGCGGAGGTGTTCGAGCTGGGGAGCTAGGTTTCTGTCCAAACACTCCTCAGCACTTCGCATTACATAAATGCCCAAATATTGAAAAACATCTGCTACGAGCTGGGCTACTCTCGGTAAGGGGGTAAATAAGGGACTTATCCCAATTAATGTGATCGCGTCACAGTGGATTGAGGGTTATTCTGGCTAAATTGGGTAGCTTACAGTAGAATAGCGTCAGCTTAAAGGGTAATCTGTTCCTCCCAGTCCCTTCCACCTCCAATCCACCTCAAGAGGGGGTCGGTCTTGACAAAACCTAAATGGCGGGTGTACCACTGTAGTTATCACTGTCTTCAGTCTATTGGCCAAGGACTTTGCACAGACCTTGGCCTCCAGGTTCAAGAGATATAGGCATGTAGGAACTGCAAGCCGGTGGTGGCTTCCCTTTTTTTAGGAATGACTACAATGGTAGCCAGTCTCTGATCAGTCGGCAGGCTGCCCTCCTTCCTTACTGCCTAAAATGTATATTTATTTTTGTATTTTTTTATTTTTGCATTTTATAGATTGCGAACTTGACCCGTTAGGGTATCAGAGCGCTTTACAGGAATCGGCAGTAGTATACAAAAGACTTGGAGGGGGGGGCTGGATATATAAGTGATTAAAAAAAGACAAGTAAGTACATTTTACATTTACATTTTACGAGAAACTAAGGTCCCAGGGTCCATGGTGGGATTCCCGGAGGTGCTGGGTGGATAGTGTCTGGGTACTCCAGGGGGATGCATTAGACGGGAAGTAAAGCAAGGTCTCTGGGTGATTAGAAGGCAAAATTTAGGCGAGGAATTTGCCTATTAGGAAGGTTTTGGCATCCATTTTGAAGCGAGCCAGAGAAGGGATTCTTCTAATGGCGGGCGGGAGTGAGTTCCATATTCTTGGTGCGGCCCCAGTGAAGGCCCGATTGTAAGTTTTCTTTTTCCAAAAACGTGCAGGTTGGAGCAAGAGGTCTCTGGCAGACCAGGAGTTTCTGGTTCCTCCGGATATCACAAGTTTCTGGGCAAGATATGCAGGGGAGTTTGAGTATAATGCCTTGTGCGTGATACATGCCAATTTGAGTTGGATTCTGGCCTGTAGAGGAAGTCAGTTCAGAGCTTTCAGATGTGGTGAAATGTGGTTGAATTTTCTTGAGCCTGTTAGTAGTCTGCTGGCCGCGTTGAGGCAGGCTTTTAAAGGTGCCACCCGAGGTGAGTAAACCCGAGTGGGCAGAGCAGCCATATTCCAGTCTAGAGATGACTAGTGCCTGTACTACCATTTTTAGGTCTGGAGTATCAAGGAAGGGTTTCAGTTTCCTTAGGTAGCTCAGGTGAAATCTGGCTGATTTGCCCATCGAGTTGCTGTGGTCCCGCATGTTCAAGTTGCGGTCCAGGGTTATTCCAAGGGATTTGGCCTAGTCCACGATGGTCGGAGGGCAGTTTAAGGCTGTGATGGCCTTAATCCATGCCGGAGTCTCAGGGTTGGTTTTGGATGGGGAAACTAGTAGAAATTCTGTGTTCTTTGCGTTGAGTTTGAGTTGATTGGAGGAGAGCCATTGGACAGTCCATTTCAAGGCTTCATTCAGGGAAAGAATCTTCTCGAGAGAGGAGATCTTGATATAGATCTGGGTGTCGTCCATGTGGTATGAGATATTCGCAGCGTGTAGTATTCAGCAAGCGGTTCGAGGTAAAGGTGGAAGAGGGTGGGGGACAGGGTTGAACCTTGGGGGACTCCAACTGTGATCGGAGAGGGAGCAGACAGGTTACCCTTAATTAGTAATCTCTGTGACTGGTTGTGGAGGAAGGACCTAAACCATTTAAGAACAGTCATCCATTCCCATCCTGAGTTTGAGGCGTTCGAGTAGTTTTTCATGGTTGACCGTGTCGAAGGCCGAGGATAGATCTAGGAGGATTAGGAGACAGGTTTTGCCTTGGTCAAGGGCTTGGAGGGCATCATCCACGATGTGGAGAATGGTGATTTCCGTGCTGTGCCCAGGATTGGAAACCAGATTAGAAGTCATCTAGTAGGTGGAAGTTGGTGATGTGTTGGCTCAGCTGCTGTTGCACACACTCCTCCAGAACTTTAGCTAAGAGTCGGATGTTAGAAATAGGTCTAAAGTTGTCAGGGGAGGCAGGATCAAGCGACGTTTTTTTTAAAATGGGGAGGACTTGGCTGGCTTTCAGAGAGCCTGGTATCGATCCCTGAAGAAGGGAGGCGTTAATTATTGCAGTTCAGCTAGGAATGATGTATCGGGGGGCAACAGCTAGGCAGTTAGAGGGGAGTGGGTCATTAAAGTGGTTGTTCGGGTTTAAGGTGGATAGTATTTTTGAGACGGAGTGTTCGTCATAGATTTTGAAGTCGGTCCAGTGCGCTTGGTTTTTGGGCGAAGACTGTGGAGGCGGCGCGGAGGGAAGAGGCAGATCTGGAAGGGGTTGAGTGTAAGTAGCGGATCCAAGTTTGTTTCCTAAGGCTGTCATTTTGTCAGAGAAAAACAAGGAGAATTCCTCAGATGATATTAGTGACTTGGGGGTTTCTTTCGATGATTTGGCCAGTTTGTTAGATTGGTGTTTGACCAATTCCAAGAGTTTGCGGGGTCTGTTCTTGGTTTTCACCAGTTCAGATCTGAAGAATTATTTTTTGAGTTGATGTTCCTGTTGTAGGCATTTCTGGCGTGGCGCAGAAGTTTTAAATGTGCAGCTGAGGGGTGCTTTCTCCAGATTCTTTCTGACTGCCGGAGGGATCTTCTCTCGCTGTTGAGGGACCCATTGAACCAGGGATTTCTGTCTTTGATTTGGGTTCTTTTTAGTTTTAGCGGGGCAAGGTCATCAAGAATGTTAGTTATGGTATAGGTTGTCCAGGCAAATGGACTAAAATATGGGACCCATGGAATGAGTATAGAGTCCTCTTGTGTACCCCCTTTGCGGAGGACGCCCCGTACAATGTGGATAGAGAGTCCCCCTGAGGACTTAATATTCTTTTTTTTTTGTAACATGTTTTTATTGACGTTTTCAGATTGTATATGCCGTACAGTATTCAGATCCATCAATCAATTATGCCATATATCACAGTATACGGTATCACAGCTCATCTGCAAAGACTGAAAGAGAATTGACAGGGAAAGGAAACAATAAAAATACAAAAACAATTTGTGTACCCCATGGGCTCTGATAGGGAATATGTCATTTAAACTGGGGTGTAACACAGGGAAAAACTAGGGGACGGGCATGGAAGTTCACGTCCGGGCCTCTCAAACTAATGCTCGAACTGTTGTGTGAGTGTGGCGCCCCAATGAATTGCAATTGAACCGACTCTTAGGCCCGACCGGCAATTGTGACAGTATGCGATATAATGCTGCGTTGTATGTGATCATGTCCCCAGTATATGAAGGGGTTGGGTCGTCAGGAGTGAAGACTGCATTTGCAGGGTTGGCAGTGTAGGTGTGTCGTCGTTAGAGTCCTCGCCAGGGGTTAACTGCCTGAAGCGATATAACAACATGGCCCACTCCATTGATATGGGGTGCTTGCGGATCCCTCTCACCTCCTCCTCCCGCAGCGTTTCCTCCTCCGCTGCCGCCCATTTGTGCGTAGCTCCCACCCAAGCCACCAGTGGGGGACCGGTGGGGGAACGCCAGTGCATAGCGATGCACCGTTTGGCCAATAACACCGCGAGGGAGAGAAAGCGAGTCCGCACCTTGTATTGTTTGTGTGTGCGGAAGATACCTATGGCGCTGGCCTCCCACGTGTTCATGCACGTGATCCCTGTGAGGTCCCCCAGTGCAGTATGGATGTGTTGCCAAAAAGTTCTGATGACGGAGCAACTCCAGAACATGTGTTGGAAATCTGCATCCTGCGCATGGCATCTGGGGCAAAGGAACTGCGTGTCAGGGTAAAATCGTTGAAGGTGTGCTGGTGTTAGATAAGCTCTATGGAGTATGTAATACTGAATGTTTTTAAAGCGTGCGTTTCTAGAAACCTTCTTGGGGTACTCCAGGGCCCTCTCCCATTCCTTCTCGTGAAGCACGCGCCCTATTTCAACCTCCCATGTGGCCCGCAGGGTCTCTAGTGGTTTATTGGTCAGCTCTCGTATGGCCTTATAGAGCCATGTAGTTAGATGGCGACCCGCCCCCATGTGTAAAATCGCGTGGAGATCTGGATGTGTGTGCGGTTCCCCCCTCGAGAGGTCTTGGTATGGCCGGTAACTATCCAGTAGTTGGCGGTGAAGCAGGAATTGCCCCGGGGGAAGATTGTAGTCGTCGATAAGGTTTCGGAATGGCCTAAGCTGTCCGTCCTCAAAAAGGGACTCCATCTCAGTGATTCCACAAGATGTCCACGTGATAAGCATGTTTGTGTAATAGTGTTCATGCCTGGGCCATCCAATCAAAGGGAGTAAAGGGGAATACAAGGGTGTTCCCGAGGACATGCGGTGAATTCTTTGCATGCACCTTCGTGCCACTGCCACCTGAAGGGGATATGTGCGTTTCGGTTTGGTGCCAGGGAACAGTAGGCGACGGATCTCTGGAGCAGATACCCGCCCCGCTATGGTGTGTGTTTCCCCAGTGTACCTGTCTGCCGTCCAGTGGGAGAGCCACTGTAGTTGTGACGCCAAGAAGTAGGCCTCGAATAAGGGAGCGCCCAGGCCACCCTGTGTGGTGGGTAATTGCAGTTTTTTCAGTGCTATTCTATGTCTGGTAGAGCCCCAAATTAACGCGCTGAGGAGGGAGTCCAAGTCCTGAAAAAAGGTTCTAGGTGGGATCACTGGCAGATTGGTAAAGTAGTATAATAATCGTGGGACCATAATCATTTTGGCTATAGCCACTCGTCCTATTGGGGCCAGCGGAAGACTCCTCCAAAATCCGACTGCAGCTCTAATGCCCACCAACGCCCTGCTGTGGTTACCCTCGAAAATGTCAGTTAGGGAATTATATAGACGGATCCCGAGGTACAGAGGTGCATCCGCGCTCCAGGGCACTCGTTGAGTACCCAGTCTAACCTCCTGAGGGGGTAGGCCCGGGTGCAGTGGGTACACCGTGGATTTATCCCAATTCACCCGTAGTCCAGAGGCCGCTGCGAATTCTGTCAATGTCTCCCAAAGGGGAGTCAAATCCTCCGTAATGTTTCGCACGTATATTAACAGGTCGTCAGCGTACATAGAGACACTGTGCACGGTGCCTGCTATAGGAATGCCCCATCTTGCTCCCTCCTGACGAAGTCGTATGGCTAGGGGCTCGACTGCCAGGGCAAAAAGTAAGGGGGACATCCCTGCCGCGTGCCCCGCTGGACCGCAAACTCCGCCGAGATATAACGGCCCAGGCGCACCCGAGAAGTCAATTTAGTATACAGAAGATTTGTATATGCGAGGAGGGTGGGGCCGATGTCCACTCGCTGCAGGACCGCAAAAAGATACTGCCAAGTGAGGGAATCAAATGCCTTCTCGAGGTCTAGGATGAGACAGGCCGACTGGGGGTAAATCCCCTTCACCTGATCTTGGATGTGGAAGACGCAGCGTATGTTCTGAGATGTGCGTCTGCCGGGGATAAATCCACACTGGTCCGGATGGACCAGGGGACGTATGATTTGTATGTATCTATCTGCTAGTATTTTCCCGAGGAGTTTGCAGTCTACGGATAGTAGCGATATGGGGCGATAGGAGGCCATTTGCTGTGGATCCCGATGCGGTTTTAAGAAAGTCACGAGTACTGACTCTCTCATAGATCTCGGTAGCTCTCCCTTCTCAAGCGCAGACGCGAGCATCTCCACCAATCGAGGGATCAGTTGTATAGAGAAAGTCGTGTAATATTCTAGTGGGAACCCATCTAATCCCGGTGCCTTATTGCGGGCTAGGGCATGTAAGGCGCGGGTCACATCCGCCGCTGTTATCTTTGTTTCCAGAGCCTCCTTATCTGCCCTTGTGATTTTCGGTATAGTCAGGGGATCGAGGAAGCGATCCACTACGGCTTGTGGAGTTGAGGCCGGGCCATTATATATCCCCGCGTAGTAGCCGTAAAAAGCCCCAAGAATTTTGGCCTGGGAGCGCACCAATACATCCCGGGAGTCTAGTATTTCGGTGATGGGTTTGATATCCGTATCCTGCCTTGCCAGCCATGCCAAGAGTGTGCCCGTTTTGTCCCTTTCTTTATGCATCCGTGTAGCGTACGATCTAAAATTGTACTGACGGAGATCCGCGCAGGCGGCCTGATAAGCTGTTTTTGCTTCGGCTAAGCGCTGCGTCTCTCCCTCGGATGTGGTATCCCGCTTAGTGATAGCGGCGAGGTGTTGCTCCGCCTTGGTAAGCGCTTGCTCCAACACGCGCTTAATTCCGGTTATTTGTTTCATACATTCTACCCGGGCCACTACTTTAAATGTGTCCCATTCCACTAAAGTGGAGGAAGCTGTACCCGCGTTGTGTGTAAAATAGTCTCGGATACTACACTCCTGCTCACGCCTAAAGACATGGTCTGATAGACAATCCCGTGGCAAGCGCCAGGGAGGGACAGGGGGTGTGGGGGCCGCCAGTTGAGTTCGAGAATGTGGGCATCGTGATCCGAAATGACCCTGCCCATGTAGTCTGTGTGGGTAATTTTGGGCAGTATAGCTGCTGAGCATAAGAATCGGTCAAGACGGACGCGTAGATTGTGCGGGATGGAATGGAAGGAGTACATTGGGTCTGAGGGTGGCGCATTCGCCACGCGTCGGTAAGTGTCCAATGAGTGAGCCAGGCCCGAAATCTGTCAGTTTGCCGGTGGGCCGGAGAGTGCACCGGAGGGGGGGTGCGAGCGGTCTAGGTTTGGGTCGAGCGTGCAATTATAGTCTCCTCCCAGGATCCAGGGAATTGAAGCAAAAGGGGCTAGGACCCCGGTGAGGTGTTCCCAAAATTTGTCTTGTTCTACATTGGGGGCGTAAATGCTACCAAGAAGTACTGCCTGCCCGTCTAAGAGGCCCTCCAGTAGCGTATATCTGCCATCTTTATCTACCACCCTCCTGAGTTCCTGGAAGGGGGTTCCTGGTCTCACCCAGATCAGTGCCCCCCGTGCAAACGCAGAATAAGTCGTGGCGCATATGGTACCCCGCCATTTTGACTGAAGTCTCCCCACCTCCTTTGTAATGAGATGTGTCTCCTGTAAGAAAGCTATCTGGGCATGGTGGCGCTTGGCATCAAATGGGTGGGCCAACACTCGAGAAAGGTCAGCAAAGAACACAGCCTGGTCCACATTCGGCGTCATATACACTACCTAAAGCGACATCTCGCCCACTCAGAAGGCCAGTAACCGCAAAATACCGGCCAGCTGGATCTATCACCTGTTCTATATATTGAAAAGGGACCCCCGAGCGCAACCATATCATGACCCCCCCTAGCATAAGCAGAGTAAGTGGTGAAATAGGCCTGCCCTCTCCATCTAAGCTGCAACTCCGCTTCCTCTTTGGCCAGAAGATGGGTCTTCTCAAGAAGCGCAATCTGCGTTCCCTGTCTGTTAATATAGGATAACACATTGTGTCTTTTCATGGGGTTATGCATCCCCCTATTGTTACAAGACAAGATCTTGTAGGTTATGGAGGTAGCCATCTCAAGCATGAGGCCGGATCCATCGGGCATCGCCCATTCCCAGGTCCAGAGTACCCATCTTACCCCCCACCCCTGCCTCCCACAGCAAAACAGGAGACATCGATACAGGGTATACTCCATGTTCTTCCTCCTCAACAGCCAAACATCCCAACTCCCACACCCCAGGACAAGCAAGCAAGTGCCCCCCCAATCCAAACAATTATCCAACTCTCAAGAATGATTAGGTGAACCCACCAAAACCGTAAGTTGGAGGGAAGGCCAAAAAGGAACACCTTGCTCAGCCATCCCCCACCCAGCTAATAATAGACAGTAGGGGAAAAGAATAGTCACAACATTCCTCCGAGAGCCCCCCATTCCCACGTCGAAATATCACCGGGACCTCGACAAGCAGCTGACATCAGTTACCATAAGACTCGCAGTATGCCAATTAGGTTCAGATAATATCATTTGCAGTGCCAGGAGTAACAGTTGGTAGAATGTCATCAGAGTTCTCATTTGAGCTGGCGTCATGGGACAGATCAGATTCCGGGGCAGCGTCCCCAGCCAGCGAAGATGACACACTTGTTCCTCTCCCGTTCAGTGCCGCTACGACTTTCACTGCCCGGCGTTGCTCCCTCTGGACCTCCTCCCCCGACTGAGCCATACCACGTGAATTCCCACCTCTCCGTCTTGATTTTCTTCTCTTACGAGATTGAGACATTGACTCTGTCATCATCGGCCTGTTGGTGTGTTTCAAGCCAGTCCCACACCTCCTGCGGGAAGCAGAAGAATTGTACGCCCTCCGGGGTTACCACTCTCAATCAGGCCGGGAATAACATAGCGTAGCTCAGTTCCATTTGGCGTAGGCACCACTTGGCCGCAAGGAATATGGACCATTGCTTCTGTACCTCTCAGGTAAAGTCAGGAAAGACCATCACCTTTCTGTTATCCACCCTGATGGCATCCCTTTCCCTAGCCTGTGCAAGGATATGGTACTGGTCTCGATAGTAGAGCAGTCTGGCAACCACCGGTCTGGGTGGCACACCCGGCAACGGCGGTCGCGCAGGGGTTCTGTGCGCCCTCTCCAGGGTGAAAAAAGAGGAAAGGCCCTCTCGTGCCACTACCTCACACAGCCAGCACTCCAGCTAGATCACCATGTCATTTCCCTCTGCAGGTTTGGTTATACCTATGATGTGGACATTATTCCTCCATGATCTTTTTTCACTGTCCTCTGCCCTGAGTACTTTGTTATCCATTTGTGTCGTCCGCTTCCGCATCAATGCCATATCTGTAGGGAAGTCACTCATGTCTCTTTCATTCTGTCAGTGAAAAAGGATTTTAACAGTTTCAGATCCAAAGCTTTTCTACCTAGTAGATATAATTGACCTGTCAGAACAGTCGGTGAGATGGTGTCAAAGGCTGCAAACAGATCCAATAGGATTAATGCCGCAGCCTGCCCCTCATTCTTCACAAACCACTCAATCCAAACACAGCAAGTGAGTCGCTGCTACATGCAGGGTTCAGCAGTAGTGAATGTTGGGCCACGTGGGGAAACTAGTGTGGTCTGTATCATCTGCATGGCAGGCCTGTCTGTCACCTGTCATTTCACCATTGGCCAATGTTGAGGGCCGATGTTGAGCCACCCACCATGCTCCTCAAAGGGGGTTAAACCTAAATACCTACTCTGCACACAGCAAGCATCTCTGGTGTAATATGATGCTCAGGACAGATCACGAGTAAATGGATGAGCATGCCCTAAATCGGAGACACTGTCTGCGCCAGGCCTGGGACAAGGTTATTCTTAACTGAATCTGACGCCTGTCCTTGGGGTATAACTAAAAAAAGAAAGCCCTAGTCATCATTGGCAGGTGCACTGCATAGACCTGGACCAAACGTGGAAAAAGCAGGGGAACATTTTCCTGTTGTGTTTTTTTTTTTCCACGAACACAACCTGAAGGTATTGGAGCATTTTACATGACATTTTTTTTTTTTAAAACAAACTATTGTTTTTGCCAATATCGTGTTTGAAGAGTCCTATTATACATATGTATGTTAGTATAAAACATATGCATAAGTATACCACATAGTATCTTCTAGCATAATAATAAACATGCTGCAATAGAAGGAAACAAACTTAGTCATGTCCCTGTGTCGTTACACTGGTACTCAGTTCCTGTCATTTCTTTGTTAACAGTAGGCAAAGTCAATATATTAGCCATGGGGCAGTAACTCCAAATCCAACGATGCTGACTGTGGTGTATGTGTGGGGCCAAGACAATACCTCTATAGTCAGCCCAGCACTGCCATATGTATGTATGTATGTTTCTGGGGGCATGCCCTAGCCCTAAACACAGGTTCTTCCAGCCCCATGCAGAAATCCAGTCCTCGCTTCCAAACTCCCAGCAAGGGCGAGCATTCCGCTTTCCAAGAGCAAGATATGTTGCGTTTAGCCAAGGTCAAACCCAGAAACAATAGGTGATGTTTGTACCTATTACCTCCAACATCCTCAGAGATGTGCAGTAACGC
Organism: Triturus cristatus; assembly: GCF_964204655.1. Taxonomy (NCBI): domain Eukaryota; kingdom Metazoa; phylum Chordata; class Amphibia; order Caudata; family Salamandridae; genus Triturus; species Triturus cristatus. The sequence goes on along the minus strand of NC_140586.1, from coordinate 737,666,178 downwards.
GAGCCATGGTGTACTATTCAGGGGCTACCCAAGCGCCTCAGACAGACACCTGAATACTCCCTTCCAGAACCTATTCAAGGCTGGACACATCCAAACCGTGTGTTGCACAAGAGCGGGCCTCACTTGTGGGACGGTCTGCCCACCTATACGGCGAAGGGAATGTTGTCAGTACCACTTTAGCAGCCGGGGAAAGAGCTTGAATGTTCGGACTTCCGTATAGGTTTTTTGTAAAGCGAGGGGTCTCCTAACAACCATCTCTCCATGACATACGCAGGTTCATCTCACGAGCCATACCACCAGTCGTTTAGTATTTGTAGATGAGAGGCTGCGTAGTGCAACTGTATGTCAGCGGCCGCAATGCCCCCACAGTAGGTGGAGAGAAAGCAAGTACGTAGCGCCAGTCTGGCCGTCGCTCTCGGCAAGGAATTGATCTGCCCACATCATGTCTGCGTTATGGGGGGTTCTGTAACTGACACAAGAGCCACAGGAGAGAGATCATCTTATAAATACCCGACCAGCCGTATAGGGAGAGGGGGAGAATCGCCCATGACGTGAACTCAGCCTTTAACTTGGCGACGACCGTATCTATATTGCGTCCCCTGGAGATCTCCTGTCTATCTGTAATAAAGACACCCAGATATTTCATACCATCTTGAGTCAGGAAAAGATCTGCAGCCCATCTATAGTCGCCGGGAGGCCCACGTAGAGGCCACAGTGTGAACGTATTCACATTCATGAAGAGGCCTGACGTCTCACCAAAAACCTGCATGATTTGGAGGATTCAGGGGCCTGTGTTGTGAGGGTCTGTCGTGAAGAAGGGTACGTCATCTGCATACAGGACTATTTGGTCTGAGATTTCAGTTGACCACTCAAAGCCCCAAATCTGAGCGTCCAGGCGGACCCAGGTCGCCAGCGTCTCAATGGCCAGGGCAAACGGTAATGGGGACAATGGACAGCCCTGTCTGGTGCCCCGGACGATTGGAAATGATGAGGACACGCTGCCTGCAATACGCACAGATTCAGTCAGTCCCTGGTATTACATGTGTATATATTATTTGAATTGTCAACCAAAGTTCAGGCGTTCAAGGAGAATGAATAAATAGGTCCAGCTGAAGGAGTCAAACGCCCTATCAATATCAGCCAGAAGTAGGGCAGCTGGGCGATGAAGGCAGTCCACTGTAGCAAGCGCCTTGTGGACACAACGTATGTTATGACGTGTGGCCCGCCGAGGCATGAAACCCGTGATCTGGGTGGATCAAGTCAGGATGATGAGCCATGATGCTGGTGGCGAGCGCCTTGGCAAGGAGCTTTGCCTCCACGTTTAGAAGGGAGATCGGCAGAGAGAAGGTGCGGAGCTCCGGGGAGCGACTCGGTTTCAGAAATATGACAATTTCCACATGTCTCCAATCTGGGGGCATACACGCGGTCTGAGCTGCCTCCTGCACCGCAGCTAAATAATGAGGGCCTAACTGGGCCATGTAGGATTTGTAGAATTCACTGGGGAAACCATTAGGGCCAGGTGCCTTCCCAGTGCGCAGGTCCGCCAGAGCAGCGGTCAATTCCTCCAGGGTCAGAGGGGCATCAAAAGATCGTCGAGCCTCTTCTGAGAGGGCCTTTAGAGGAATGTCGTTGAAGAACTGTTCTATCGCGGAGGCCTTTAAATCCTCACGGGATGCATTTAAAGACTGATAATATGTTGCGAGCTATTAGCAAGCGCCACCGGGTCTGTTACCAGTATGTCATCAGAACCATGGATTCCTGAAAGGGGAACGCACACCTGAGCCTGCTGGCATAACCTATAGAGGAGTCTACCAGACTTGCCACCCCATTGATAAATTTTAGCCTGTGTAGCGAGCCACGCGCCACGCGCCCCACGCCTCATCCATCAGCTCACTGCAAGATTGCTGCTGTGTCAGGTACAATTGCTGATGCACAACAGCCCTGTCCTCGCCCAGGGCACAGTGCTCTAATGTCATGAGTTGCGCCTCTAGCTGGATGAGCGACTGTCTCCGCCGCTTGTGCTCTGCCGCACAGAAGCTAATGTCCACTCCTCACATTGTGGGCTTCATTGCCTCCCACAGGATACAGGTGGAAGTCACGGTTTTCTCATTATGTTACATGTACTCTGAGTGCTTTGTGGATATGTGTGCGATATGCCTGACTTTGCAGGTGCCTCACGGAGAGCCGCCATCTGAACGGAGGTCGACTCGGGCCTATCAGGAATTGAACTGCCACGGGAGAATGGTCTGAGAGACCTCTAGGAAGGATTGTCGCCATTGGCGCCCTATGCATCAAATCGCGGGGAACGAATATGTATAAAATCCTAGTATATCAGTGTTTGTGTGTGGGAGTAGAAAGTGTAACCAGCATCTGTGGTGTTATGTACCCTCCAGGTGTCCACCCACCCCAACATCTCCGCCATGGTTCGTAACTTGGAGTCGAAGAATTTCGTGGTAATGCTAGCATGGCGCCACCGATCTATGTCTCGGCACATCACATCGTTCCAGTCTCCACCAACCACTGCAAGCCCATCTGGCAGAACGCCCCAGATCCCAACCAAATGATCTAGAAAGCTCTGGCCAAGGGGCGGAGGGGCGTAGACACTGCCAAGCACTATATGCTCCCCAGCAATAATCCCATGCACAAATGTGTTTCTACCTTGGATGTCCACCCATTTTTGCACCAACGTAAATGCGAACCCACGGTGTATTAGGATAGCTACACCCCATGAACCCAAATCAAAGCCTGCATGGAAAGTGTGTATATACCCGTATCGGGCCAGGCAGGGTATTTTTGTACCCAGTATGTCTCTCTCGCAATTGGAGGACATCTGCACCTATATGCTTGGCTTGACGGAGCACTGCGCCATGCTTAATTTTGTCCAGCATGCCTCTTGTGTTCCAGCTCACTACATACACCTGTCCAGAGGAGTGGTCTGCCACCTTTGCGCTATAAGGGGTCGATACGCGGGGGCAGGGAATGCATGGCAGCACAATTTCAGGGACGTTAAATCTATGCAGCAAAACTGGGTCTTAACCTTGTAAACAAAAACATGTGTAACAACTCCACCCCCTCCCATGCCACCCCAATACCTCAAAACGACTGAAGTATATATTGCCGGAGACACTGCCCCCGCCACCAACAGGGAGGCGGGGTACAGTGTCCCCAATGGATCCCCAAAGTCCCAATGATGTCCCAAGTTCAGTCGGGGACATGAGCACTCCAGAGTGATTGGCCCATACTGTCCTGAGTGCAATTGTAGTTGTACTAAATAAATCAGGGGCTGCCCCCCCGCCCCCCGTGGGGGATCAGTCAACAGGACTGTGAGTGTCATTTCTTGGTGGGCGGCATGCTTTCCGAGTTATTGTTATTGTTATTGGAGCACCATGTAGATCTGGAGTGGTGTCTTCGTTTATCCGCAGGCTTTGATTGCGAGTGGTTGGATTCTCCCATTGAGGAGTCAGAACCTATTTGCGGTGGAGTTTGTAGTTTCAGGGCCCGCTGTTCATCAGTCAAAGTGAAGACTTCTTCCGGGGTGTCAAAGAAGATCGTATGAATGTTAAAAACCACCCGTAGATGGGAGGGATATAGAAGCATATATGGTATCTTGAGATCCCAAAGCCGGGCCTTCACGGCTGTAAACGACTGGTGTTGCTGCTGAACCTTTTTTGTGGGGTCTGGGAAGATCATAATACGATGGGAGTCATAATACAAGTCCGATTGTCGCCCCGCCTGCTGCAAAATTACATCCCTGTCATGGAAATTAAGGATTCGTGAGATCGTGGAACGTGGTCTAGCCCTGGGAGGAGGCCTCAGTTGCAGGATCCTGTGTGCTCCCGACCACGAAACATGCAGAGTGTGTGTTCTGAGGGATCCAGGAGTTGAGCCATTATGCGAGAAACTTTCCAATATCATCCCCTTCGCAGGTTTCGGGAAAGCCCACAAAGCGGAGGTTGTTTTGTCGTGCTCGCCCCTCTGCGTCCTCAACTCGCAAGGCCAGACCTTTGGTTAGTTGCTCCAGGGAGTCAACTTTATGTTGGAAGGTGGACACAGCATCTTCCACTCCTGTGACCCTCGTCTCGGCCTCCGTTACACAATCCACGGCATTGCGAAGGTCTCCTTACCCACTGCGCCAATTTGTGCCTCGAGTGCCTGCCTGGACTTAGTTATGGTAGCTAGGAGGGCGGCATTGTCTGGTATGCCTGCCGCACTGTCTGAATTTTTTACGGATTGCATTGTTGTCGCTGTGAATCTGTCTATGGTACTCTGTTTAAGGCCGGTCCTGAGGGCCCTGTCTTTAGACATGTTGTGCAGGGGATTTTGCGTCAAGGCCCAGATGCCTGGTTCCGGCTGCCTCCCTGGGTCCCGTAACACCCTAACTCCAGACAGCTGGGCACGCCGTCGCTGCTCCGTGCCTTTGGCCAGGAGGAGCCAGGGCCTCAGGCACCACCTTCAGGCCCAGGTGAAGGAAGTTCCCAGGGCCCAAAATAGTTGTCCCTGGGCTGCCCACACGCACCTTCCGGCAAAAATTTGGGGTGGCTCGCTAGCGAAGTGGTCCAAAGGAGCCCCCCACCCCACAAACGCAAGCCTCACCGGGACCTGGCCCAGCCGCCTCCGCAAACTGGAGTATGCCCTCCCCCTCTAGGGGGTGCCTCACCTCGTCTTTTAAGACTGTCGTAGGATCAGCGCCTCCTGGGCCTGCATCTGGGTCAACCACTGCATCTCCGCATCCACCCTGTATAGTTGCTGTCAGCTGAGGGCTGCTGGCTCCGTCCGGGTCTCTCTTGATGTTGGCTGCCCGCCCGTCACTCGCGGGGCCTCCAGGCCGGGCTCAACACCACTGCGGCCCAGGGCTGGGAGACCAATCCGAGTGGCCAAGTCTAGCCCCCTCCGGGAGGCATGCTCAGCTCTGCCACGTGTATGGTCTACAGAGCATGCCGGGCGGCCATGTGACGGGCCGTGCAGCGCTCCACAGCTATTGTCTTGCCCCAGATGCAGCTCCGGCGCACTCAGGGGCGTGTCAGGCAGGCAAGGTCAGATGCCCCAGGAAAAACAAAGAGGACTCAGGAGGATTATGGTAGGATGATGGTCCCAGCCCGCGGAGCTCACTCAGAGCACGTCCGCCATGATGGGCCGCTTGGCTCCACCCCCCCTTTACATGACATTTTTTAGGCACGGGAAGATCAAGTGATTTGCCTAGACTCACTGGATGTTGAGCCAATGCTCCTTCCTTAGCGCCTCATCCTCTCCATGTATCTGCGCCGCACCTTCAGCACATGACTGAAAAGATCAGAACCTGCTTACAGAAATTCTGCAGGTTACTGTCCCCCACTTCGCTGCCTGTTAGGGGCCTGTCTTACTCTGTTCCTTGCACCTACACTTCATCTGCCCTTACATCTTACACCGGGAGCCACGCCCTGGGCATTTCCCCAAAAATACATATCTCAACCGTCTTAAGTGGAGCCAGCAAAGGCAAGCTGTGCCCCCTGTGTTTCTTTGACTCCCCACCTATGCACTGGTTGTACAACTGATAGCTATGCCCATACCTGTATTTCTTGTCTGAGCACCTTCCTTCTTTCTTTTCATGGGTCTAGTCTTTTCCTGCCTGTTACATGAGGAGAAAGACTAGTACTGCAGTGCACTCATGAAGAGTGAGAGCAGCTTTTTTCTCCATGTCAGCACATTCCAAATGCCTCACTGATCTGCAGAAATAAAGACACATACATGTGCTGACATTCACAGTTATGCAGTTAAATGGAAGGAAGTATTTGGAATCCTCCTCCATACTGCCTCCAAACTTGTGATGCCCTGTGGTGGTTGCCTCGCACTCCTACTACGTTGTGAACATTAGTATGCCCTTACCCTGCCTATTTATATGAATGGAGCTCCATTGGCTCCGCCGTGGGCCATTGAAATAAATGCCCCAAATGAAACACTATAGATCCTGTGTCAATGTAACACGCCCCCCCCCACCTACTGTGGTGTCATTGCTGTAGCTTGGGACCCCAGGGCGAAGAAGGCCTCGCCCGCTCGGCAAATGCATATATAGCTCCAACCAAAGTTCGAACTCCTCCCTTCCAGAAAAAAAGCTCAGATTCAACCAACTTCTTCACCGAGCAGCAAGTATCCATTACTTCACTGGTCCATCTGCTCAGTGTTTTGTCTCCTTTTTGCCTCTCCCCTCAAGATGACAGGGCAACGCCCTCCACGCCCATTTATGCCAGCCGCTGATGATTACTGAAGCCTCTACGCCACTGGAGTCAAGCTATCCTGGCTGATGACGGCTGATAGCCAGAAACCGGTCCTAGGATGCTTGATTCCGGTCCAGGGAAGACATGGCTTGGCAGTTCGGGCTGGACTGTTCCCATGAGGCACAGGGTCAAGACTCATTTGCATATGGCCATGTCTGAACTGGGGTGGCGTAGTGGGCAAAAGAACGATGGATTTAACCCAGATCTCTTGACTGGGGGAGAATGTCTGCATTGTCAGCATTCCGTCCATCATTTGTTTGTTGTAACGCTTTTCGCCCTAAGTGGGATGGGTATTCCCAGACGTGGGACCCGTGCTCACTACGCCACTGGAGTCAAGCTATCCTGGCTTATGACGGCTGAGAGCCAGAAACCGGTCCTAGGATGCTTGATTCCGGTCCAGGGAAGACATGGCTTGGCAGTTCGGGCTGGACTGTTCCCATGAGGCACAGGGTCAAGACTGATTTGCATATGGCCATGTCTGAACTGGGGTGGCGTAGTGGGCAAAAGAACAATGGATTTAACCCAGATCTCTTGACTGGGGGAGAATGTCTGCATTGTCAGCATTCCGTCCATCATTTGTTTGTTGTAACGCTTTTCGCCCTAAGTGGGATGGGTATTCCCAGACGTGGGACCCGTGCTCACTACGCCACTGGAGTCAAGCTATCCTGGCTGATGACGGCTGATAGCCAGAAACCGGTCCAAGGATGCTTGATTCGGGTCCAGGGAAGACATGGCTTGGCAGTTCGGGCTGGACTGTTCCCATGAGGCACAGGGTCAAGACTGATTTGCATATGGCCATGTCTGAACTGGGGTGGCGTAGTGGGCAAAAGAACGATGGATTTAACCCAGATCTCTTGACTGGGGGAGAATGTCTGCATTGTCAGCATTCCGTCCATCATTTGTTTGTTGTAACGCTTTTCGCCCTAAGTGGGATGGGTATTCCCAGACGTGGGACCCGTGCTCACTACGCCACTGGAGTCAAGCTATCCTGGCTGATGACGGCTGATAGCCAGAAACCGGTCCTAGGATGCTTGATTCCGGTCCAGGGAAGACATGGCTTGGCAGTTCGGGCTGGACTGTTCCCATGAGGCACAGGGTCAAGACTGATTTGCATATGGCCATGTCTGAACTGGGGTGGCGTAGTGGGCAAAAGAACGATGGATTTAACCCAGATCTCTTGACTGGGGGAGAATGTCTGCATTCCGTCCATCATTTGTTTGTTGTATGCGGTAAAGTCTTAGTGAGAATAACTCAGTAAAAATAAGAGGCAGAATCCGTGGTATTAGAGGTTTTAAAAGGCTTTATTCCTATACAAAGGAATACAATTCGAATTGTGGGCCTTCTATTCCATCACCACGAAAGTTCAGGAAGGAAGGGGCATATATTATTGACAGATAAGCAGTTTTATAGAAAATACATTACAGTGAAACAGATGCAAGAGGCGTAACAGCTGATAATACAGATAAACTGTACATACGTAGCTAATAGAGGCGTATACATGGGTGTAACTAAAATACGTCATTAAACATGATGTCACAAGTGGGTGGATCCATAAAAGAATCCTGCAATGTCAGCAGAAATATTTGGCAGAGATGCGCGCGCAGCCGCATGACGTGTGATTGACGTGCAACTAGAGGGTGAAGGGGACTTGACATTTAGCCCTACATGTGGAGACAGAAGTCTGGGGTTATGTCAACCTAATCCCAAATCATATCTAATATCCTATGTTTAAAGAACTGTGTTATCCAAAAGGAAAGGTCTCTAGGATAGAATCTATTCTATACTGACTGTTAGTGCGTGTACAAGCGTCTAAGTGTCTACACTAGATGCGAGGGGGTAGGAATATTCCATGGTAACGGGGCTATGAATTACTTGCATGAGGACAGCGATGCCTGGCCCCTTTGCACGGTAGCTGGAGGAATGTTTACCTAAACTACCAGACAGGAATGCATCGGATGAGGAGGGAGGAGATAATCTTGAAGGTGAAATATAGTTTTTGGCAAGCAATATGCTGGATCAGGCACCGTTAGCCGCGCAGGGAGTAGGACAAAGTTCATGGATACAGATGTAGGCTCAGACTGGAGCTTTCAGAGGCAGAAGGCAGGAAAAGGCTTGATGACAGAATTCGGGGCCTACTCGCCTGAATCTGTAAAATGTGGAAAGTGAACCACATAAAGTCGGTGGCCTTTCATACTTAGGAATGGAATATCTGACCCATTCATGGCGGGTCTGAAAGAGGACATGTTGACGGTGGACGCACATATATTTGCGTCTTCAAAACTGGAGCAGGAGGGAACATACATGTACTTATAGCATGTACATGGAGCCGTTGGGGTCTACGATAGGGGACATAACTGATCACAAAATTCATATTTCCTCAGTGGGATGGGTATTCCCAGACGTGGGACCCGTGCTCACTACGCCACTGGAGTCAAGCTATCCTGGCTGATGACGGCTGATAGCCCAAGGTAAACAACTCGCTGGACACAGAATTGCAGCTTAGAAGGGGACACCTTGTGCCCCTTGTCAGCCAAAAATTTTAAAACCGTCAGTGACGCTTTTTCACATTCAGGTTTGCTTCGGGCGGTGATCAGCAGATCATCGACATATTGAAGCAAGGCAGTGTTAACTGGCATGTGGATACTGTCAAGTTCTCGTTTCAGTGCTTGGCTATAGATGCTGGGGCTTTCTGTAAATCCTTGAGGTGCGCGTGTGAATTTAAAACTTCGTCCATTTAAACTGAATCCGAACAAATATTGACTTTCCGGATCGATTGGGACACTAAAGAAAGCATTCTTGAGATCAATTACAGTGAAGAACGTTGCTTCTGAGTCAATAGTTGTTAGTAATGAAGAGATATCGGGGACCACAGGGTATTGTGGTACAATACATTTATTTAATTCGCGCAGATCAATAACTAATCGATATACTGGTGGTGCTTTTGGATCCGTTCTTTTAAGAATCGGAATTATCGGGGAATTACATACATTGGAGTCCGTTTCGACAACCACTCCTTGCGCAATGAGCTCGTCAATGATTTGCAGCAAAGCCACAACAGCATCGGGTGGTAACTTGTATTGTCGTATTCGTGGTAGTATTACTCCTGTTTTTAGTGTGACACGATATGGTGTAATATTCATGCAACCAACATCAGTGGGGCCTTGTGCCCATAAATGTGTAGGTAAATTCTGCAGTCGGTGATCCATGTCTCTGGATACGTAGTGACCTTTAAAGTCACGTAAAAATAGTCGTACTCCTTCCGGAGAACAACATATTATAGCTCCTAGAGCTTTCAATGTTTTTATACCTAACAAGTTTTCTGGACATGATTTAGTAAGCAATAAATCTGTAGTACGTGTCAATGGACCAATCGTAAGTGGAAGAGGTTGTGTCACGTCATTTATTATAGGTTTTCCTGAGAATCCAAGGGAAATATTCTGTGAGCCTGAGAGGGGTGCCCCTGGAACTTCACTGCGTCTTATAGTTGTTCTGCTTGCCCCTGTATCAAGTAAAAACTTTGTCTTCCCCTAATAGTTCACTATGTACATAAGGTCCCTCTTGGTCTACAGGAACCTCAATAAGGGGTAAGCCAACTTCCCTCTCTAGGCTATCTCATGAGTATCGCTGATAATCGGGATAATCTGCTTGTGCATACTGATACATCTGTTGTGTTGTTGCTTGTGTTGCAGCAATAGGCTGCGCTTGTGGTGGTGCTATGGTCTGTTGTGGAGCTCCCTGTTGCGGAGCTAGTTGTTGCGGAGCTAACCTAGGTTGTGCATGCTGGGAGATTTGTTGTTGATTCTGATCCTGTCTAGGTGGACGTGGTCTCTCCTGAGTTTTACCTGTAGCAATATTATGTTTCAGGACTGGACAATCGTGTATATAATGACCTGGTTGTTTACAATAGTTGCATGTCCCTTTCGTAGGACCTGCGGAATTACCCTTATGATGACCATCGGCTGGAACTGACTGAGCAACAAGCATTTTCATTTTTGTATCTTTCATACGTCTTTGTTCGTGTTCTTGTTCTCTAATTCTATTGTGATGATATTGTAACATCTGTAACATCTGTGATGGGGTACTACCTTGCCAGGTACTTTCGAATTTCAATACTCTATTCTTAACTTGTAGCAGAGAATTTTCAACTAATTTTGTCACGAACAGATGTGGATATGACTCACTACTGGCTTTTATGCCACTATTTATACCAAAACATTTTTCAAATCGGGAATAGAAATCACTAGTGTCTTCGTCTGGCTTTTGTTTACAGGCTGAGATTGCACCCCAGTCTTCCTTTTTCGTAGTTAATAAACGTGGTAGTACCTGCACTAGTAGTCCTGCTAGTGCTGTAGTCTTTTCCCCAAGCCCTGCTCCTGCAGCTCGGGCCCTTTCTTCGTTTTCTAATGCTGTCCAATCTATCTTTTGGTCTCCCACCTCCCATTCCTTTTCTTTGAGTTTCTCATAAACACCGGCGGGTAATAGGACTTTTAATATTTTCATAATGTCGGGATAGGTATACTCTCCCATGAGTAACATGTCCTTTATTTCACGGTGGAAACCTGCTGGGTCCTTGTCATGGCTGGGTACTACTGGGTACTACTTTCTTCATTTCTAATAATTTTAATTTAGTTATAGGCGTGTACACAAATACGCGTGTAAAATTATCACCGGCACCTCTAATTGGGTGCACTTCGCGTAACGGATTCTGTCTATCTATGTGATACATTTTTCTTCCCATGATGGGAACTGGAACGTGTTCTGGGCATACGAAATTTAAATATTGGTTTCGGAATTCTAGAATTTCTTTAATCAAAGTACTTGACCCTCTCCATATATTCGTGAGCAGTTCTGTCAATATGTCAGGTAAGGGTCCTGGATCGGAGTGTTGGCTTTTATATAATACAAGGAGGTGTTGAATCATGTATATACTAGCTAAACGCTGTTCGTACGGGTCAAGATTCAGAAACGTGTGTGCAAGTACATCATCATTGTAGTCGCTGGGACTGTCAGCCCATTGTACTGCTGACCTAGCTAATTCTTGTTCGTCCATGGAATCGAGCATATGGTACCCTCTTCGATCTCGGAGTAATTTATCAACGGCTTGGAATAGGTGTTCGGGGGATTTTGTATTTAACATAGGGTTTGGAAAATGTCTATTATATTCTGGACGTATTGGACGTATCGGGTCGTTAAAGTCTCTAGTATTATTATGGGGTCTTCCTCTACCTACATAAGCTATTGTTTCGACTTGTTCTGATTCTTGCTCCTCCTCCTCCTCTGATTCTACTCTGTCTGTTTCTCGTCTTTCTTTATGTATTCGTTCTACTTCCTTGCGGATCTTTCGACTCATGGCGATTATACACGCCTGTCTATCGTGTTTCTCTTCTGATATGTTCTGACCCCATTTGACAAGTCTTTGCATGGTATCGTGATCTGCCCCGGGCCTGTCTTGATTCCTAATTACACAATTTATGAAAAAACGTAGTAGTTGTCTTTGGACATCCACTTTCTGATATTCCATAGCTTCGTTAATACTTTCTGGACCTCGCCCTGTGTGGACAAAGCGATATATTTCGTCTAGGTGTTCACCCATTCCTGGTATCGTCATTAAATATAATGTAGCTCGTCTTATACGTAGTGATGATATGAGCAATTTATCCTGTCTACCTGGTACTGGGTCGTATCTACAATCCACAAGTTGTTCTTTAAACATGTCGGATGTCGCTAATTGGGGTGTACGTTGGAGTGCTAAATCTCTAAGAGTCTGTTTATTTCGCGGCGGGGTGGCAAACATGTCTGTCGTACCTCCTGTAGCACCGTCTGAGGTGCTAGGCACGAAAGGATTCGTTGGGCGTAGGATAGAGATTGTAGATGCGGGAAAAACTGTAGAAACGGACGGACCTGTGGGAACTTGTGTAGGAGTTTGTAATTGCGGGGATACAGACGGATGCTCTTGGTGTTGAACACCATCGGCAAGCGGTATGTGTGGTATGGCATTAGCATACTCGGGAGCTACGTCATCTAAATAGGAGGAAAGGAAAACGTCCTTTGCTGTTTTGGGATGTGCTTTTATCGGGAGCAATGGAGGAGTTAAATCTTTTGGTATTTCCGGGGTAGCCTTAGGTAACCCTTTGGCCAGAAGAGGATACATACCATTCATAAGAGTGTTTCTTTGTCTATCTACTTGTTCTGAGTTTACTCGGGTACCTTCCTCAAGTAATATATTTTCTCGAGTTTTATTTGAATTCTCTCTACCTTTCTCTTCCTGTCTGTGTGCTTTTTCTGTACGTCTGTATGATTCTTTACGCCATAATTCAATGGCATCTTTCTGTGACTGTCTGGCTTTCTTTTTCCATAATTCTTCTTCTACTCTCATGATGCAATCGTCATCCCAGGTCCCTGCTGCGGGCCATCTCTGGTTCTCTGGTAATTCTTTTGTGTAGTCCACCCATAAATCAAGAAATAATACGGCATCTAGACCATGCTTATGATACATAAAGTATCCTGGAGTATCCCTAGGTGGAATGGGAACAGCTTCTTCGAGTACACCTTTTCTAGTTTTGATCTGTCTTAGTTTCGAAAAGAGCGGCATTTTTAGATCTTGTTTCTAGAACACACTTTATACGATGAACACAATAATGAACAGTCATTCACACCACAATATATAGAACGTATTAAAACATTTTAACATTTAACAGTTTTAACGAACAATGATAACTAATAGAAAACTAGTTACTGACATAATACTGACACTAGATAATACTTATTTATATGCAAGACATACTATATATACTGCTAAACAGTACAGATACACTGCTGAAACAGTGCAGACCGGATTTGTGTACCCAAACCCGTCTTGACCGGCACAACCTATGTGCACGTTTAAATGCCTCCCCGGTAACGGTACTCACCGGGTAGCTCGGAACGGAAGGCCTCGGAACGGAACTGAAACTGGACCGGACTGGACTCGACTCGACTGGACTCGGAACTTCGGAACCTGGTGGGCCTCTGTATACCTCGGATCTTGCTCTCTCAGCTGGGCTCTGGTCGGGATACTTCGCACTTCTCACCGCCTCGTCTGGGTGTTGATCGCAGCCTCAGTCGCTCCCGCTTGGCCGGAGGGAGATACAGGAAATCCTGCGGGTACGCGTTTTTGTCCGTTCAGCTGTGGCAGGAGACCGGGCCTGCAACGCACCGCCGGCGCGTGAGATGAGAAAGTGTCCCTATTCGGGCGCCAATTTATGTGGTAAATATTTCGTTACCGGTACTATTTTTTATGCGGTAAAGTCTTAGTGAGAATAACTCAGTAAAAATAAGAGGCAGAATCCGTGGTATTAGAGGTTTTAGAAGGCTTTATTCCTATACAAAGGAATACAATTCGAATTGTGGGCCTTCTATTCCATCACCACGAAAGTTCAGGAAGGAAGGGGCATATATTATTGACAGATAAGCAGTTTTATAGAAAATACATTACAGTGAAACAGATGCAAGAGGCGTAACAGCTGATAATACAGATAAACTGTACATACGTAGCTAATAGAGGCGTATACATGGGTGTAACTAAAATACGTCATTAAACATGATGTCACAAGTGGGTGGATCCATAAAAGAATCCTGCAATGTCAGCAGAAATATTTGGCAGAGATGCGCGCGCAGCCGCATGACGTGTGATTGACGTGCAACTAGAGGGTGAAGGGGACTTGACATTTAGCCCTACATGTGGAGACAGAAGTCTGGGGTTATGTCAACCTAATCCCAAATCATATCTAATATCCTATGTTTAAAGAACTGTGTTATCCAAAAGGAAAGGTCTCTAGGATAGAATCTATTCTATACTGACTGTTAGTGCGTGTACAAGCGTCTAAGTGTCTACACTAGATGCGAGGGGGTAGGAATATTCCATGGTAACGGGGCTATGAATTACTTGCATGAGGACAGCGATGCCTGGCCCCTTTGCACGGTAGCTGGAGGAATGTTTACCTAAACTACTAGACAGGAATGCATCGGATGAGGAGGGAGGAGATAATCTTGAAGGTGAAATATAGTTTTTGGCAAGCAATATGCTGGATCAGGCACCGTTAGCCGCGCAGGGAGTAGGACAAAGTTCTTGGATACAGATGTAGGCTCAGACTGGAGCTTTCAGAGGCAGAAGGCAGGAAAAGGCTTGATGACAGAATTCGGGGCCTACTCGCCTGAATCTGTAAAATGTGGAAAGTGAACCACATAAAGTCGGTGGCCTTTCATACTTAGGAATGGAATATCTGACCCATTCATGGCGGGTCTGAAAGAGGAAATGTTGACGGTGGACGCACATATATTTGCGTCTTCAAAACTGGAGCAGGAGGGAACATACATGTACTTATAGCATGTACATGGAGCCGTTGGGGTCTACGATAGGGGACATAACTGATCACAAAATTCATATTTCCTCATTCCCTCCTTGTCCCCTACGGACCCTCAGGAGATATCGATCTTCATTAATCCATCGATCTGTTCATATAGCATCATTTGTTCTTCTTTCTTCTTCCGGGATCTTGAATGAAAACGTGGATGTGGGATACACGATGTGACACACAGACCACAAATCGCTGGCCCACATTGTAGACATAAACAGCAACTGAATAGTATGAGAAAGCCAATACCTAGGAAGGATAGGATTCTCCATCCCCAGGCTGACAACACGCCCCAGAACCAACCGGACCAAGTCCAGGTGCCTGGACTCTGGTGTATCTGGCTTATAATCTTATGAAGGCGGGTTATGGCTTTATATACTGACGGCGAATTTTCTGGTATGAAAATGCAACAACTTGATCCGATGACCCTACAAGCTCCGCCCCTATCGGCCAGGATGACGTCAAGGACAAGACGATTTTGAAGCACAACAATCCGCATAGCAGACTGCTCTTCTGTTAAATTGCCTAAGGCGGAAATAGTCTCATTCACTACTGCTTCAAGGGTTCTGGTTAATCTACGTATCCGCTTACTATTAGTGACTGTACCTATATAGGGAAAGAATCCTTTATTGAAATCTGTGTATTTTTCCCATGCTGTTTCAGTGTAATCGACAATTGGGAGATCTCTCTGCTGTCTATTGTGTACTAAATGGGTATTTCTATGATAATCAGGAGGAGCTAGGAAAACAGGTGGCAGAAGGAATGCTATGTAACAGGTACCGTCCCAATCTAAAGGTAGACATATATATGCGGTCTGGCCACATATGAAGTAGGAATGATGGGAAGCTCTAAATGTATTGTTGCGCAGCGCAAATCTATATGACAACTCATGCGGAGGTAATTCGCTAAAAGAATGTTCTGCAGTTATATTGTAAGCATGCTTAAGAATAGGGTAATACATATGCAATAGTATGCTGAAAATAATGATCAGAAGACTTAGAAAAAACAAAATTAATAATGTTACTGTACAGTGACTACGAAGTGATTTACAATACGCATGCTTTTTGAGCTGCATCTGATGATTTCTTTCTCTATTCCGGTCTAGAGGATACATGTCAGAGACAAATTCAACCGATTCACCTTGGAGAGGACTTAAACAATCAAATTGTCTGACTTACTAGACCTCAATTTTAGTTTGTAAAGTTCTGGTTTGGTTAATTCAACCAAGGGGAGCTTTGAGTCTGTCTGTGAGGGAATACAGGGTTGAGTAATCACACTGGTTGGTAGTCCATAAAATTTTTTGATATGACTCGAGTGCAACCACCCTTTGCGACCCTCAATCTTCACGGCAGTCCTTGTAGTCAGTAGAACCAACTTAGGCGACTTCCACCTAGGATCCAGTTGGGTCTTCCGGTCGAAATTCCTGACCAAAACCAGGTCACCAGGAACCACGTCATGGGGCTTCACCTCAGTATTATCGGGAAAAGCTGCGGCTACCTGTGAACGACAAGATTGTAGTGCAGACATCAAGGAAGCCAGGTAATCTGTCAGCATATTACAGTCAACATCAGTTATTTTGCGAGGTATAGGCGTCCCCCACATATTTGGTGGTCTACCGAAGATCACCTCGTACGGGGATAGCCCAGTTCGAGAATGTGCTACCATTCTCATGTAAAAGAGCGCAACTGGTAAGGCTACTATCCAGTCGACACCTTTTTCCCTACATATTTTGGACAATCTAATTTTCAGAGTTTGATTATGGCGTTCCACAAGACCTGCGGCCTCGGGATGCCGGACACAGTGGAATTTCCATTGGTAGCCTAACAAAAGGGAAACGTGTTTCATTAGTTCGGATGAGAACGGCTGGCCGTTATCTGAGTAGACAACACGTGGTAAACCGTACCGTGGGAAGAATTCTCGAACTAACTGTTTGGCAGTAGTCGGGGCAGTGTAATCTGAAACCGGGTATGCTTCTGTCCAACGGGAAAGAGCACAGACAACTACGAGAACATATTTGAATCCTCGACATCGTTCCATCTGGATATAATCCATCTGGAGGACTTCAAAAGCATGATCGGGAGTTTGAAATCCACCCTGCTCTACGGGGATGCTTTTACCTGGATTAAACTGACAACATATCATACAGGTACGAACTTTTTGTTTAGCTGCTGCTCGCAAGTGCTTGTTGAACCAAATGTGTTGAATGCTGTCTAGCATAGCTTTCTCTCCTAGGTGTGCTGGACTATGTATTGTGTTAATGATAACTTGAACCATTGAGTCGGGAAGAAACCATATAGATTTTTCCTTCGTCATCCATCCTTGATCCGTTTGGATCCCTCCTAATTCAGTCCATTTCTTTATTTCTTCTGGTGTAGCATGTGTCTGTATGTCAATTACATCAAGGGCGGGATCCTTAACTGTCATGCAATGTGTTAGTGTCGGAACTATTGTCTTTGTCATGTCAGTTGTGATAGTCTGATTCTGAGCAGTCTGTTTAGCTGTTCTGTCAGCTAGGTCATTACCCTGAGAAATGATATCGGTAACTTTTGTATGGGCTTTGCATTTCATAATCGATATTGTAGTGGGTAGATGAATCGCATCTAATAGGGCTTGAATGAGGGGTCCGTGCTGGATGTGGGCACCGTGAGAAGTTAAATAACCTCTCTCTCGCCACAGTACGCCGAAGTCATGGACGACTCCGAATGCATAACGTGAATCTGTGTATATATTGACTTTCTTATTTTTGGCTTGAATACAGGCTTGTGTCAGAGCGATGAGCTCTGCTGCTTGAGCTGACAAAGTGTTAATACGATTTGTTTCAATGACTTCAGTGTCTGTTGTGACTGCGTAAGCAGCCACTAACTCTCCTGTACTTGTTCTCATACATGACCCATCTACATACAATGTCAAGTCTGGATCTGACAAAGGGATATCTGTCAAGTCTTGTCTGGGTTTCGTCGTGATAGTAATGACTTCGACACAATCATGTGCCAATGGATCTGTTCCGCTCACTGGTAACAGTGTGGCAGGATTTAACGTATTGCAACGTCTGATTTCTATGTGTGGCTGAAACAATGTCAGTTCGTAACCGGTGAGTCTCGCTATAGTCAAGTGTTGTGTTTGTGTGCGGTTCAAGAGAACCTCTACTGCATGTGGTAATTGTACTGTCAATTGATGTCCTAACACTATGGCATCGCTTTGTCTGATTGCTAAAGCTGTTGCTGCCACCGATTTCAGGCACGCAGGAAGAGCCTGAGCTACTGGATCTAATGTACTAGAGAAATAAGCACATGGTTTGTGTGATCCTGCTTGTTCCTGAGTGAGTACTGACAAGGCAGTACCTTCGCGTTCTGTAACAAAGAGTGTAAACTGTTTGCTATAACATGGTGTTGCTAAAACAGGTGCTTGGCATAAAGCTTTCTTTAAACTTTCAAAGGCGTGTGTATGTTTTTGAGTCCAAGGGAGGACAGTCGATGTGGCTGCCTCCTGTGTTGTCAACTGGATGAGTGGTTTTGCTAGAAAGGCATATTGAGGGATCCACTGCCTACAGTATGAAGTGAGGCCTATAAAAGCCCGTACCTCCTTTTGTGTCTTGGGTGGTGGCATGTTAGCGATTAACTGGATGCGGTCGGATGTAAGCTGCCTTCCCTCCTTGGACAGCGAGTGCCCAAGGTAAACAACTCGCTGGACACAGAATTGCAGCTTAGAAGGGGACACCTTGTGCCCCTTGTCAGCCAAAAATTTTAAAACCGTCAGTGACGCTTTTTCACATTCAGGTTCGCTTCGGGCGGTGATCAGCAGATCATCGACATATTGAAGCAAGGCAGTGTTAACTGGCATGTGGATACTGTCAAGTTCTCGTTTCAGTGCTTGGCTATAGATGCTGGGGCTTTCTGTAAATCCTTGAGGTGCGCGTGTGAATTTAAAACTTCGTCCATTTAAACTGAATCCGAACAAATATTGACTTTCCGGATCGATTGGGACACTAAAGAAAGCATTCTTGAGATCAATTACAGTGAAGAACGTTGCTTCTGAGTCAATAGTTGTTAGTAATGAAGAGATATCGGGGACCACAGGGTATTGTGGTACAATACATTTATTTAATTCGCGCAGATCAATAACTAATCGATATACTGGTGGTGCTTTTGGATCCGTTCTTTTAAGAATCGGAATTATCGGGGAATTACATACATTGGAGTCCGTTTCGACAACCACTCCTTGCGCAATGAGCTCGTCAATGATTTGCAGCAAAGCCACAACAGCATCGGGTGGTAACTTGTATTGTCGTATTCGTGGTAGTATTACTCCTGTTTTTAGTGTGACACGATATGGTGTAATATTCATGCAACCAACATCAGTGGGGCCTTGTGCCCATAAATGTGTAGGTAAATTCTGCAGTCGGTGATCCATGTCTCTGGATACGTAGTGACCTTTAAAGTCACGTAAAAATAGTCGTACTCCTTCCGGAGAACAACATATTATAGCTCCTAGAGCTTTCAATGTTTTTATACCTAACAAGTTTTCTGGACATGATTTAGTAAGCAATAAATCTGTAGTACGTGTCAATGGACCAATCGTAAGTGGAAGAGGTTGTGTCACGTCATTTATTATAGGTTTTCCTGAGAATCCAAGGGAAATATTCTGTGAGCCTGAGAGGGGTGCCCCTGGAACTTCACTGCGTCTTATAGTTGTTCTGCTTGCCCCTGTATCAAGTAAAAACTTTCTGTCTTCCCCTAATAGTTCACTATGTACATAAGGTCCCTCTTGGTCTACAGGAACCTCAATAAGGGGTAAGCCAACTTCCCTCTCTAGGCTATCTCATGAGTATCGCTGATAATCGGGATAATCTGCTTGTGCATACTGATACATCTGTTGTGTTGTTGCTTGTGTTGCAGCAATAGGCTGCGCTTGTGGTGGTGCTATGGTCTGTTGTGGAGCTCCCTGTTGCGGAGCTAGTTGTTGCGGAGCTAACCTAGGTTGTGCATGCTGGGAGATTTGTTGTTGATTCTGATCCTGTCTAGGTGGACGTGGTCTCTCCTGAGTTTTACCTGTAGCAATATTATGTTTCAGGACTGGACAATCGTGTATATAATGACCTGGTTGTTTACAATAGTTGCATGTCCCTTTCGTAGGACCTGCGGAATTACCCTTATGATGACCATCGGCTGGAACTGACTGAGCAACAAGCATTTTCATTTTTGTATCTTTCATACGTCTTTGTTCGTGTTCTTGTTCTCTAATTCTATTGTGATGATATTGTAACATCTGTAACATCTGTGATGGGGTATTACCTTGCCAGGTACTTTCGAATTTCAATACTCTATTCTTAACTTGTAGCAGAGAATTTTCAACTAATTTTGTCACGAACAGATGTGGATATGACTCACTACTGGCTTTTATGCCACTATTTATACCAAAACATTTTTCAAATCGGGAATAGAAATCACTAGTGTCTTCGTCTGGCTTTTGTTTACAGGCTGAGATTGCACCCCAGTCTTCCTTTTTCGTAGTTAATAAACGTGGTAGTACCTGCACTAGTAGTCCTGCTAGTGCTGTAGTCTTTTCCCCAAGCCCTGCTCCTGCAGCTCGGGCCCTTTCTTCGTTTTCTAATGCTGTCCAATCTATCTTTTGGTCTCCCACCTCCCATTCCTTTTCTTTGAGTTTCTCATAAACACCGGCGGGTAATAGGACTTTTAATATTTTCATAATGTCGGGATAGGTATACTCTCCCATGAGTAACATGTCCTTTATTTCACGGTGGAAACCTGCTGGGTCCTTGTCATGGCTGGGTACTACTTTCTTCATTTCTAATAATTCTAATTTAGTTATAGGCGTGTACACAAATACGCGTGTAAAATTATCACCGGCACCTCTAATTGGGTGCACTTCGCGTAACGGATTCTGTCTATCTATGTGATACATTTTTCTTCCCATGATGGGAACTGGAACGTGTTCTGGGCATACGAAATTTAAATATTGGTTTCGGAATTCTAGAATTTCTTTAATCAAATCAGTACTTGACCCTCTCCATATATTCGTGAGCAGTTCTGTCAATATGTCAGGTAAGGGTCCTGGATCGGAGTGTTGGCTTTTATATAATACAAGGAGGTGTTGAATCATGTATATACTAGCTAAACGCTGTTCGTACGGGTCAAGATTCAGAAACGTGTGTGCAAGTACATCATCATTGTAGTCGCTGGGACTGTCAGCCCATTGTACTGCTGACCTAGCTAATTCTTGTTCGTCCATGGAATCGAGCATATGGTACCCTCTTCGATCTCGGAGTAATTTATCAACGGCTTGGAATAGGTGTTCGGGGGATTTTGTATTTAACATAGGGTTTGGAAAATGTCTATTATATTCTGGACGTATTGGACGTATCGGGTCGTTAAAGTCTCTAGTATTATTATGGGGTCTTCCTCTACCTACATAAGCTATTGTTTCGACTTGTTCTGATTCTTGCTCCTCCTCCTCCTCTGATTCTACTCTGTCTGTTTCTCGTCTTTCTTTATGTATTCGTTCTACTTCCTTGCGGATCTTTCGACTCATGGCGATTATACACGCCTGTCTATCGTGTTTCTCTTCTGATATGTTCTGACCCCATTTGACAAGTCTTTGCATGGTATCGTGATCTGCCCCGGGCCTGTCTTGATTCCTAATTACACAATTTATGAAAAAACGTAGTAGTTGTCTTTGGACATCCACTTTCTGATATTCCATAGCTTCGTTAATACTTTCTGGACCTCGCCCTGTGTGGACAAAGCGATATATTTCGTCTAGGTGTTCACCCATTCCTGGTATCGTCATTAAATATAATGTAGCTCGTCTTATACGTAGTGATGATATGAGCAATTTATCCTGTCTACCTGGTACTGGGTCGTATCTACAATCCACAAGTTGTTCTTTAAACATGTCGGATGTCGCTAATTGGGGCGTACGTTGGAGTGCTAAATCTCTAAGAGTCTGTTTATTTCGCGGCGGGGTGGCAAACATGTCTGTCGTACCTCCTGTAGCACCGTCTGAGGTGCTAGGCACGAAAGGATTCGTTGGGCGTAGGATAGAGATTGTAGATGCGGGAAAAACTGTAGAAACGGACGGACCTGTGGGAACTTGTGTAGGAGTTTGTAATTGCGGGGATACAGACGGATGCTCTTGGTGTTGAACACCATCGGCAAGCGGTATGTGTGGTATGGCATTAGCATACTCGGGAGCTACGTCATCTAAATAGGAGGAAAGGAAAACGTCCTTTGCTGTTTTGGGATGTGCTTTTATCGGGAGCAATGGAGGAGTTAAATCTTTTGGTATTTCCGGGGTAGCCTTAGGTAACCCTTCGGCCAGAAGAGGATACATACCATTCATAAGAGTGTTTCTTTGTCTATCTACTTATTCTGAGTTTACTCGGGTACCTTCCTCAAGTAATATATTTTCTCGAGTTTTATTTGAATTCTCTCTACCTTTCTCTTCCTGTCTGTGTGCTTTTTCTGTACGTCTGTATGATTCTTTACGCCATAATTCAATGGCATCTTTCTGTGACTGTCTGGCTTTCTTTTTCCATAATTCTTCTTCTACTCTCATGATGCAATCGTCATCCCAGGTCCCTGCTGCGGGCCATCTCTGGTTCTCTGGTAATTCTTTTGTGTAGTCCACCCATAAATCAAGAAATAATACGGCATCTAGACCATGCTTATGATACATAAAGTATCCTGGAGTATCCCTAGGTGGAATGGGAACAGCTTCTTCGAGTACACCTTTTCTAGTTTTGATCTGTCTTAGTTTCGAAAAGAGCGGCATTTTTAGATCTTGTTTCTAGAACACACTTTATACGATGAACACAATAATGAACAGTCATTCACACCACAATATATAGAACGTATTAAAACATTTTAACATTTAACAGTTTTAACGAACAATGATAACTAATAGAAAACTAGTTACTGACATAATACTGACACTAGATAATACTTATTTATATGCAAGACATACTATATATACTGCTAAACAGTACAGATACACTGCTGAAACAGTGCAGACCGGATTTGTGTACCCAAACCCGTCTTGACCGGCACAACCTATGTGCACGTTTAAATGCCTCCCCGGTAACGGTACTCACCGGGTAGCTCGGAACGGAAGGCCTCGGAACGGAACTGAAACTGGACCGGACTGGACTCGACTCGACTGGACTCGGAACTTCGGAACCTGGTGGGCCTCTGTATACCTCGGATCTTGCTCTCTCAGCTGGGCTCTGGTCGGGATACTTCGCACTTCTCACCGCCTCGTCTGGGTGTTGATCGCAGCCTCAGTCGCTCCCGCTTGGCCGGAGGGAGATACAGGAAATCCTGCGGGTACGCGTTTTTGTCCGTTCAGCTGTGGCAGGAGACCGGGCCTGCAACGCACCGCCGGCGCGTGAGATGAGAAAGTGTCCCTATTCGGGCGCCAATTTATGTGGTAAATATTTCGTTACCGGTACTATTTTTTATGCGGTAAAGTCTTAGTGAGAATAACTCAGTAAAAATAAGAGGCAGAATCCGTGGTATTAGAGGTTTTAGAAGGCTTTATTCCTATACAAAGGAATACAATTCGAATTGTGGGCCTTCTATTCCATCACCACGAAAGTTCAGGAAGGAAGGGGCATATATTATTGACAGATAAGCAGTTTTATAGAAAATACATTACAGTGAAACAGATGCAAGAGGCGTAACAGCTGATAATACAGATAAACTGTACATACGTAGCTAATAGAGGCGTATACATGGGTGTAACTAAAATACGTCATTAAACATGATGTCACAAGTGGGTGGATCCATAAAAGAATCCTGCAATGTCAGCAGAAATATTTGGCAGAGATGCGCGCGCAGCCGCATGACGTGTGATTGACGTGCAACTAGAGGGTGAAGGGGACTTGACATTTAGCCCTACATGTGGAGACAGAAGTCTGGGGTTATGTCAACCTAATCCCAAATCATATCTAATATCCTATGTTTAAAGAACTGTGTTATCCAAAAGGAAAGGTCTCTAGGATAGAATCTATTCTATACTGACTGTTAGTGCGTGTACAAGCGTCTAAGTGTCTACACTAGATGCGAGGGGGTAGGAATATTCCATGGTAACGGGGCTATGAATTACTTGCATGAGGACAGCGATGCCTGGCCCCTTTGCACGGTAGCTGGAGGAATGTTTACCTAAACTACTAGACCGGAATGCATCGGATGAGGAGGGAGGAGATAATCTTGAAGGTGAAATATAGTTTTTGGCAAGCAATATGCTGGATCAGGCACCGTTAGCCGCGCAGGGAGTAGGACAAAGTTCATGGATACAGATGTAGGCTCAGACTGGAGCTTTCAGAGGCAGAAGGCAGGAAAAGGCTTGATGACAGAATTCGGGGCCTACTCGCCTGAATCTGTAAAATGTGGAAAGTGAACCACATAAAGTCGGTGGCCTTTCATACTTAGGAATGGAATATCTGACCCATTCATGGCGGGTCTGAAAGAGGACATGTTGACGGTGGACGCACATATATTTGCGTCTTCAAAACTGGAGCAGGAGGGAACATACATGTACTTATAGCATGTACATGGAGCCGTTGGGGTCTACGATAGGGGACATAACTGATCACAAAATTCATATTTCCTCATTCCCTCCTTGTCCCCTACGGACCCTCAGGAGATATCGATCTTCATTAATCCATCGATCTGTTCATATAGCATCATTTGTTCTTCTTTCTTCTTCCGGGATCTTGAATGAAAACGTGGATGTGGGATACACGATGTGACACACAGACCACAAATCGCTGGCCCACATTGTAGACATAAACAGCAACTGAATAGTATGAGAAAGCCAATACCTAGGAAGGATAGGATTCTCCATCCCCAGGCTGACAACACGCCCCAGAACCAACCGGACCAAGTCCAGGTGCCTGGACTCTGGTGTATCTGGCTTATAATCTTATGAAGGCGGGTTATGGCTTTATATACTGACGGCGAATTTTCTGGTATGAAAATGCAACAACTTGATCCGATGACCCTACAAGCTCCGCCCCTATCGGCCAGGATGACGTCAAGGACAAGACGATTTTGAAGCACAACAATCCGCATAGCAGACTGCTCTTCTGTTAAATTGCCTAAGGCGGAAATAGTCTCATTCACTACTGCTTCAAGGGTTCTGGTTAATCTACGTATCAGCTTACTATTAGTGACTGTACCTATATAGGGAAAGAATCCTTTATTGAAATCTGTGTATTTTTCCCATGCTGTTTCAGTGTAATCGACAATTGGGAGATCTCTCTGCTGTCTATTGTGTACTAAATGGGTATTTCTATGATAATCAGGAGGAGCTAGGAAAACAGGTGGCAGAAGGAATGCTATGTAACAGGTACCGTCCCAATCTAAAGGTAGACATATATATGCGGTCTGGCCACATATGAAGTAGGAATGATGGGAAGCTCTAAATGTATTGTTGCGCAGCGCAAATCTATATGACAACTCATGCGGAGGTAATTCGCTAAAAGAATGTTCTGCAGTTATATTGTAAGCATGCTTAAGAATAGGGTAATACATATGCAACAGTATGCTGAAAATAATGATCAGAAGACTTAGAAAAAACAAAATTAATAATGTTACTGTACAGTGACTACGAAGTGATTTACAATACGCATGCTTTTTGAGCTGCATCTGATGATTTCTTTCTCTATTCCGGTCTAGAGGATACATGTCAGAGACAAATTCAACCGATTCACCTTGGAGAGGACTTAAACAATCAAATTGTCTGACTTACTAGACCTCAATTTTAGTTTGTAAAGTTCTGGTTTGGTTAATTCAACCAAGGGGAGCTTTGAGTCTGTCTGTGAGGGAATACAGGGTTGAGTAATCACACTGGTTGGTAGTCCATAAAATTTTTTGATATGACTCGAGTGCAACCACCCTTTGCGACCCTCAATCTTCACGGCAGTCCTTGTAGTCAGTAGAACCAACTTAGGCGACTTCCACCTAGGATCCAGTTGGGTCTTCCGGTCGAAATTCCTGACCAAAACCAGGTCACCAGGAACCACGTCATGGGGCTTCACCTCAGTATTATCGGGAAAAGCTGCGGCTACCTGTGAACGACAAGATTGTAGTGCAGACATCAAGGAAGCCAGGTAATCTGTCAGCATATTACAGTCAACATCAGTTATTTTGCGAGGTATAGGCGTCCCCCACATATTTGGTGGTCTACCGAAGATCACCTCGTACGGGGATAGCCCAGTTCGAGAATGTGCTACCATTCTCATGTAAAAGAGCGCAACTGGTAAGGCTACTATCCAGTCGACACCTTTTTCCCTACATATTTTGGACAATCTAATTTTCAGAGTTTGATTATGGCGTTCCACAAGACCTGCGGCCTCGGGATGCCGGACACAGTGGAATTTCCATTGGTAGCCTAACAAAAGGGAAACGTGTTTCATTAGTTCGGATGAGAACGGCTGGCCGTTATCTGAGTAGACAACACGTGGTAAACCGTACCGTGGGAAGAATTCTCGAACTAACTGTTTGGCAGTAGTCGGGGCAGTGTAATCTGAAACCGGGTATGCTTCTGTCCAACGGGAAAGAGCACAGACAACTACGAGAACATATTTGAATCTTCGACATCGTTCCATCTGGATATAATCCATCTGGAGGACTTCAAAAGCATGATCGGGAGTTTGAAATCCACCCTGCTCTACGGGGATGCTTTTACCTGGATTAAACTGACAACATATCATACAGGTACGAACTTTTTGTTTAGCTGCTGCTCGCAAGTGCTTGTTGAACCAAATGTGTTGAATGCTGTCTAGCATAGCTTTCTCTCCTAGGTGTGCTGGACTATGTATTGTGTTAATGATAACTTGAACCATTGAGTCGGGAAGAAACCATATAGATTTTTCCTTCGTCATCCATCCTTGATCCGTTTGGATCCCTCCTAATTCAGTCCATTTCTTTATTTCTTCTGGTGTAGCATGTGTCTGTATGTCAATTACATCAAGGGCGGGATCCTTAACTGTCATGCAATGTGTTAGTGTCGGAACTATTGTCTTTGTCATGTCAGTTGTGATAGTCTGATTCTGAGCAGTCTGTTTAGCTGTTCTGTCAGCTAGGTCATTACCCTGAGAAATGATATCGGTAACTTTTGTATGGGCTTTGCATTTCATAATCGATATTGTAGTGGGTAGATGAATCGCATCTAATAGGGCTTGAATGAGGGGTCCGTGCTGGATGTGGGCACCGTGAGAAGTTAAATAACCTCTCTCTCGCCACAGTACGCCGAAGTCATGGACGACTCCGAATGCATAACGTGAATCTGTGTATATATTGACTTTCTTATTTTTGGCTTGAATACAGGCTTGTGTCAGAGCGATGAGCTCTGCTGCTTGAGCTGACAAAGTGTTAATACGATTTGTTTCAATGACTTCAGTGTCTGTTGTGACTGCGTAAGCAGCCACTAACTCTCCTGTACTTGTTCTCATACATGACCCATCTACATACAATGTCAAGTCTGGATCTGACAAAGGGATATCTGTCAAGTCTTGTCTGGGTTTCGTCGTGATAGTAATGACTTCGACACAATCATGTGCCAATGGATCTGTTCCGCTCACTGGTAACAGTGTGGCAGGATTTAACGTATTGCAACGTCTGATTTCTATGTGTGGCTGAAACAATGTCAGTTCGTAACCGGTGAGTCTCGCTATAGTCAAGTGTTGTGTTTGTGTGCGGTTCAAGAGAACCTCTACTGCATGTGGTACTTGTACTGTCAATTGATGTCCTAACACTATGGCATCGCTTTGTCTGATTGCTAAAGCTGTTGCTGCCACCGATTTCAGGCACGCAGGAAGAGCCTGAGCTACTGGATCTAATGTACTAGAGAAATAAGCACATGGTTTGTGTGATCCTGCTTGTTCCTGAGTGAGTACTGACAAGGCAGTACCTTCGCGTTCTGTAACAAAGAGTGTAAACTGTTTGCTATAACATGGTGTTGCTAAAACAGGTGCTTGGCATAAAGCTTTCTTTAAACTTTCAAAGGCGTGTGTATGTTTTTGAGTCCAAGGGAGGACAGTCGATGTGGCTGCCTCCTGTGTTGTCAACTGGATGAGTGGTTTTGCTAGAAAGGCATATTGAGGGATCCACTGCCTACAGTATGAAGTGAGGCCTATAAAAGCCCGTACCTCCTTTTGTGTCTTGGGTGGTGGCATGTTAGCGATTAACTGGATGCGGTCGGATGTAAGCTGCCTTCCCTCCTTGGACAGCGAGTGCCCAAGGTAAACAACTCGCTGGACACAGAATTGCAGCTTAGAAGGGGACACCTTGTGCCCCTTGTCAGCCAAAAATTTTAAAACCGTCAGTGACGCTTTTTCACATTCAGGTTCGCTTCGGGCGGTGATCAGCAGATCATCGACATATTGAAGCAAGGCAGTGTTAACTGGCATGTGGATACTGTCAAGTTCTCGTTTCAGTGCTTGGCTATAGATGCTGGGGCTTTCTGTAAATCCTTGAGGTGCGCGTGTGAATTTAAAACTTCGTCCATTTAAACTGAATCCGAACAAATATTGACTTTCCGGATCGATTGGGACACTAAAGAAAGCATTCTTGAGATCAATTACAGTGAAGAACGTTGCTTCTGAGTCAATAGTTGTTAGTAATGAAGAGATATCGGGGACCACAGGGTATTGTGGTACAATACATTTATTTAATTCGCGCAGATCAATAACTAATCGATATACTGGTGGTGCTTTTGGATCCGTTCTTTTAAGAATCGGAATTATCGGGGAATTACATACATTGGAGTCCGTTTCGACAACCACTCCTTGCGCAATGAGCTCGTCAATGATTTGCAGCAAAGCCACAACAGCATCGGGTGGTAACTTGTATTGTCGTATTCGTGGTAGTATTACTCCTGTTTTTAGTGTGACACGATATGGTGTAATATTCATGCAACCAACATCAGTGGGGCCTTGTGCCCATAAATGTGTAGGTAAATTCTGCAGTCGGTGATCCATGTCTCTGGATACGTAGTGACCTTTAAAGTCACGTAAAAATAGTCGTACTCCTTCCGGAGAACAACATATTATAGCTCCTAGAGCTTTCAATGTTTTTATACCTAACAAGTTTTCTGGACATGATTTAGTAAGCAATAAATCTGTAGTACGTGTCAATGGACCAATCGTAAGTGGAAGAGGTTGTGTCACGTCATTTATTATAGGTTTTCCTGAGAATCCAAGGGAAATATTCTGTGAGCCTGAGAGGGGTGCCCCTGGAACTTCACTGCGTCTTATAGTTGTTCTGCTTGCCCCTGTATCAAGTAAAAACTTTCTGTCTTCCCCTAATAGTTCACTATGTACATAAGGTCCCTCTTGGTCTACAGGAACCTCAATAAGGGGTAAGCCAACTTCCCTCTCTAGGCTATCTCATGAGTATCGCTGATAATCGGGATAATCTGCTTGTGCATACTGATACATCTGTTGTGTTGTTGCTTGTGTTGCAGCAATAGGCTGCGCTTGTGGTGGTGCTATGGTCTGTTGTGGAGCTCCCTGTTGCGAAGCTAGTTGTTGCGGAGCTAACCTAGGTTGTGCATGCTGGGAGATTTGTTGTTGATTCTGATCCTGTCTAGGTGGACGTGGTCTCTCCTGAGTTTTACCTGTAGCAATATTATGTTTCAGGACTGGACAATCGTGTATATAATGACCTGGTTGTTTACAATAGTTGCATGTCCCTTTCGTAGGACCTGCGGAATTACCCTTATGATGACCATCGGCTGGAACTGACTGAGCAACAAGCATTTTCATTTTTGTATCTTTCATACGTCTTTGTTCGTGTTCTTGTTCTCTAATTCTATTGTGATGATATTGTAACATCTGTAACATCTGTGATGGGGTATTACCTTGCCAGGTACTTTCGAATTTCAATACTCTATTCTTAACTTGTAGCAGAGAATTTTCAACTAATTTTGTCACGAACAGATGTGGATATGACTCACTACTGGCTTTTATGCCACTATTTATACCAAAACATTTTTCAAATCGGGAATAGAAATCACTAGTGTCTTCGTCTGGCTTTTGTTTACAGGCTGAGATTGCACCCCAGTCTTCCTTTTTCGTAGTTAATAAACGTGGTAGTACCTGCACTAGTAGTCCTGCTAGTGCTGTAGTCTTTTCCCCAAGCCCTGCTCCTGCAGCTCGGGCCCTTTCTTCGTTTTCTAATGCTGTCCAATCTATCTTTTGGTCTCCCACCTCCCATTCCTTTTCTTTGAGTTTCTCATAAACACCGGCGGGTAATAGGACTTTTAATATTTTCATAATGTCGGGATAGGTATACTCTCCCATGAGTAACATGTCCTTTATTTCACGGTGGAAACCTGCTGGGTCCTTGTCATGGCTGGGTACTACTTTCTTCATTTCTAATAATTCTAATTTAGTTATAGGCGTGTACACAAATACGCGTGTAAAATTATCACCGGCACCTCTAATTGGGTGCACTTCGCGTAACGGATTCTGTCTATCTATGTGATACATTTTTCTTCCCATGATGGGAACTGGAACGTGTTCTGGGCATACGAAATTTAAATATTGGTTTCGGAATTCTAGAATTTCTTTAATCAAATCAGTACTTGACCCTCTCCATATATTCGTGAGCAGTTCTGTCAATATGTCAGGTAAGGGTCCTGGATCGGAGTGTTGGCTTTTATATAATACAAGGAGGTGTTGAATCATGTATATACTAGCTAAACGCTGTTCGTACGGGTCAAGATTCAGAAACGTGTGTGCAAGTACATCATCATTGTAGTCGCTGGGACTGTCAGCCCATTGTACTGCTGACCTAGCTAATTCTTGTTCGTCCATGGAATCGAGCATATGGTACCCTCTTCGATCTCGGAGTAATTTATCAACGGCTTGGAATAGGTGTTCGGGGGATTTTGTATTTAACATAGGGTTTGGAAAATGTCTATTATATTCTGGACGTATTGGACGTATCGGGTCGTTAAAGTCTCTAGTATTATTATGGGGTCTTCCTCTACCTACATAAGCTATTGTTTCGACTTGTTCTGATTCTTGCTCCTCCTCCTCCTCTGATTCTACTCTGTCTGTTTCTCGTCTTTCTTTATGTATTCGTTCTACTTCCTTGCGGATCTTTCGACTCATGGCGATTATACACGCCTGTCTATCGTGTTTCTCTTCTGATATGTTCTGACCCCATTTGACAAGTCTTTGCATGGTATCGTGATCTGCCCCGGGCCTGTCTTGATTCCTAATTACACAATTTATGAAAAAACGTAGTAGTTGTCTTTGGACATCCACTTTCTGATATTCCATAGCTTCGTTAATACTTTCTGGACCTCGCCCTGTGTGGACAAAGCGATATATTTCGTCTAGGTGTTCACCCATTCCTGGTATCGTCATTAAATATAATGTAGCTCGTCTTATACGTAGTGATGATATGAGCAATTTATCCTGTCTACCTGGTACTGGGTCGTATCTACAATCCACAAGTTGTTCTTTAAACATGTCGGATGTCGCTAATTGGGGTGTACGTTGGAGTGCTAAATCTCTAAGAGTCTGTTTATTTCGCGGCGGGGTGGCAAACATGTCTGTCGTACCTCCTGTAGCACCGTCTGAGGTGCTAGGCACGAAAGGATTCGTTGGGCGTAGGATAGAGATTGTAGATGCGGGAAAAACTGTAGAAACGGACGGACCTGTGGGAACTTGTGTAGGAGTTTGTAATTGCGGGGATACAGACGGATGCTCTTGGTGTTGAACACCATCGGCAAGCGGTATGTGTGGTATGGCATTAGCATACTCGGGAGCTACGTCATCTAAATAGGAGGAAAGGAAAACGTCCTTTGCTGTTTTGGGATGTGCTTTTATCGGGAGCAATGGAGGAGTTAAATCTTTTGGTATTTCCGGGGTAGCCTTAGGTAACCCTTCGGCCAGAAGAGGATACATACCATTCATAAGAGTGTTTCTTTGTCTATCTACTTATTCTGAGTTTACTCGGGTACCTTCCTCAAGTAATATATTTTCTCGAGTTTTATTTGAATTCTCTCTACCTTTCTCTTCCTGTCTGTGTGCTTTTTCTGTACGTCTGTATGATTCTTTACGCCATAATTCAATGGCATCTTTCTGTGACTGTCTGGCTTTCTTTTTCCATAATTCTTCTTCTACTCTCATGATGCAATCGTCATCCCAGGTCCCTGCTGCGGGCCATCTCTGGTTCTCTGGTAATTCTTTTGTGTAGTCCACCCATAAATCAAGAAATAATACGGCATCTAGACCATGCTTATGATACATAAAGTATCCTGGAGTATCCCTAGGTGGAATGGGAACAGCTTCTTCGAGTACACCTTTTCTAGTTTTGATCTGTCTTAGTTTCGAAAAGAGCGGCATTTTTAGATCTTGTTTCTAGAACACACTTTATACGATGAACACAATAATGAACAGTCATTCACACCACAATATATAGAACGTATTAAAACATTTTAACATTTAACAGTTTTAACGAACAATGATAACTAATAGAAAACTAGTTACTGACATAATACTGACACTAGATAATACTTATTTATATGCAAGACATACTATATATACTGCTAAACAGTACAGATACACTGCTGAAACAGTGCAGACCGGATTTGTGTACCCAAACCCGTCTTGACCGGCACAACCTATGTGCACGTTTAAATGCCTCCCCGGTAACGGTACTCACCGGGTAGCTCGGAACGGAAGGCCTCGGAACGGAACTGAAACTGGACCGGACTGGACTCGACTCGACTGGACTCGGAACTTCGGAACCTGGTGGGCCTCTGTATACCTCGGATCTTGCTCTCTCAGCTGGGCTCTGGTCGGGATACTTCGCACTTCTCACCGCCTCGTCTGGGTGTTGATCGCAGCCTCAGTCGCTCCCGCTTGGCCGGAGGGAGATACAGGAAATCCTGCGGGTACGCGTTTTTGTCCGTTCAGCTGTGGCAGGAGACCGGGCCTGCAACGCACCGCCGGCGCGTGAGATGAGAAAGTGTCCCTATTCGGGCGCCAATTTATGTGGTAAATATTTCGTTACCGGTACTATTTTTTATGCGGTAAAGTCTTAGTGAGAATAACTCAGTAAAAATAAGAGGCAGAATCCGTGGTATTAGAGGTTTTAGAAGGCTTTATTCCTATACAAAGGAATACAATTCGAATTGTGGGCCTTCTATTCCATCACCACGAAAGTTCAGGAAGGAAGGGGCATATATTATTGACAGATAAGCAGTTTTATAGAAAATACATTACAGTGAAACAGATGCAAGAGGCGTAACAGCTGATAATACAGATAAACTGTACATACGTAGCTAATAGAGGCGTATACATGGGTGTAACTAAAATACGTCATTAAACATGATGTCACAAGTGGGTGGATCCATAAAAGAATCCTGCAATGTCAGCAGAAATATTTGGCAGAGATGCGCGCGCAGCCGCATGACGTGTGATTGACGTGCAACTAGAGGGTGAAGGGGACTTGACATTTAGCCCTACATGTGGAGACAGAAGTCTGGGGTTATATCAACCTAATCCCAAATCATATCTAATATCCTATGTTTAAAGAACTGTGTTATCCAAAAGGAAAGGTCTCTAGGATAGAATCTATTCTATACTGACTGTTAGTGCGTGTACAAGCGTCTAAGTGTCTACACTAGATGCGAGGGGGTAGGAATATTCCATGGTAACGGGGCTATGAATTACTTGCATGAGGACAGCGATGCCTGGCCCCTTTGCACGGTAGCTGGAGGAATGTTTACCTAAACTACTAGACCGGAATGCATCGGATGAGGAGGGAGGAGATAATCTTGAAGGTGAAATATAGTTTTTGGCAAGCAATATGCTGGATCAGGCACCGTTAGCCGCGCAGGGAGTAGGACAAAGTTCATGGATACAGATGTAGGCTCAGACTGGAGCTTTCAGAGGCAGAAGGCAGGAAAAGGCTTGATGACAGAATTCGGGGCCTACTCGCCTGAATCTGTAAAATGTGGAAAGTGAACCACATAAAGTCGGTGGCCTTTCATACTTAGGAATGGAATATCTGACCCATTCATGGCGGGTCTGAAAGAGGACATGTTGACGGTGGACGCACATATATTTGCGTCTTCAAAACTGGAGCAGGAGGGAACATACATGTACTTATAGCATGTACATGGAGCCGTTGGGGTCTACGATAGGGGACATAACTGATCACAAAATTCATATTTCCTCATTCCCTCCTTGTCCCCTACGGACCCTCAGGAGATATCGATCTTCATTAATCCATCGATCTGTTCATATAGCATCATTTGTTCTTCTTTCTTCTTCCGGGATCTTGAATGAAAACGTGGATGTGGGATACACGATGTGACACACAGACCACAAATCGCTGGCCCACATTGTAGACATAAACAGCAACTGAATAGTATGAGAAAGCCAATACCTAGGAAGGATAGGATTCTCCATCCCCAGGCTGACAACACGCCCCAGAACCAACCGGACCAAGTCCAGGTGCCTGGACTCTGGTGTATCTGGCTTATAATCTTATGAAGGCGGGTTATGGCTTTATATACTGACGGCGAATTTTCTGGTATGAAAATGCAACAACTTGATCCGATGACCCTACAAGCTCCGCCCCTATCGGCCAGGATGACGTCAAGGACAAGACGATTTTGAAGCACAACAATCCGCATAGCAGACTGCTCTTCTGTTAAATTGCCTAAGGCGGAAATAGTCTCATTCACTACTGCTTCAAGGGTTCTGGTTAATCTACGTATCAGCTTACTATTAGTGACTGTACCTATATAGGGAAAGAATCCTTTATTGAAATCTGTGTATTTTTCCCATGCTGTTTCAGTGTAATCGACAATTGGGAGATCTCTCTGCTGTCTATTGTGTACTAAATGGGTATTTCTATGATAATCAGGAGGAGCTAGGAAAACAGGTGGCAGAAGGAATGCTATGTAACAGGTACCGTCCCAATCTAAAGGTAGACATATATATGCGGTCTGGCCACATATGAAGTAGGAATGATGGGAAGCTCTAAATGTATTGTTGCGCAGCGCAAATCTATATGACAACTCATGCGGAGGTAATTCGCTAAAAGAATGTTCTGCAGTTATATTGTAAGCATGCTTAAGAATAGGGTAATACATATGCAATAGTATGCTGAAAATAATGATCAGAAGACTTAGAAAAAACAAAATTAATAATGTTACTGTACAGTGACTACGAAGTGATTTACAATACGCATGCTTTTTGAGCTGCATCTGATGATTTCTTTCTCTATTCCGGTCTAGAGGATACATGTCAGAGACAAATTCAACCGATTCACCTTGGAGAGGACTTAAACAATCAAATTGTCTGACTTACTAGACCTCAATTTTAGTTTGTAAAGTTCTGGTTTGGTTAATTCAACCAAGGGGAGCTTTGAGTCTGTCTGTGAGGGAATACAGGGTTGAGTAATCACACTGGTTGGTAGTCCATAAAATTTTTTGATATGACTCGAGTGCAACCACCCTTTGCGACCCTCAATCTTCACGGCAGTCCTTGTAGTCAGTAGAACCAACTTAGGCGACTTCCACCTAGGATCCAGTTGGGTCTTCCGGTCGAAATTCCTGACCAAAACCAGGTCACCAGGAACCACGTCATGGGGCTTCACCTCAGTATTATCGGGAAAAGCTGCGGCTACCTGTGAACGACAAGATTGTAGTGCAGACATCAAGGAAGCCAGGTAATCTGTCAGCATATTACAGTCAACATCAGTTATTTTGCGAGGTATAGGCGTCCCCCACATATTTGGTGGTCTACCGAAGATCACCTCGTACGGGGATAGCCCAGTTCGAGAATGTGCTACCATTCTCATGTAAAAGAGCGCAACTGGTAAGGCTACTATCCAGTCGACACCTTTTTCCCTACATATTTTGGACAATCTAATTTTCAGAGTTTGATTATGGCGTTCCACAAGACCTGCGGCCTCGGGATGCCGGACACAGTGGAATTTCCATTGGTAGCCTAACAAAAGGGAAACGTGTTTCATTAGTTCGGATGAGAACGGCTGGCCGTTATCTGAGTAGACAACACGTGGTAAACCGTACCGTGGGAAGAATTCTCGAACTAACTGTTTGGCAGTAGTCGGGGCAGTGTAATCTGAAACCGGGTATGCTTCTGTCCAACGGGAAAGAGCACAGACAACTACGAGAACATATTTGAATCCTCGACATCGTTCCATCTGGATATAATCCATCTGGAGGACTTCAAAAGCATGATCGGGAGTTTGAAATCCACCCTGCTCTACGGGGATGCTTTTACCTGGATTAAACTGACAACATATCATACAGGTACGAACTTTTTGTTTAGCTGCTGCTCGCAAGTGCTTGTTGAACCAAATGTGTTGAATGCTGTCTAGCATAGCTTTCTCTCCTAGGTGTGCTGGACTATGTATTGTGTTAATGATAACTTGAACCATTGAGTCGGGAAGAAACCATATAGATTTTTCCTTCGTCATCCATCCTTGATCCGTTTGGATCCCTCCTAATTCAGTCCATTTCTTTATTTCTTCTGGTGTAGCATGTGTCTGTATGTCAATTACATCAAGGGCGGGATCCTTAACTGTCATGCAATGTGTTAGTGTCGGAACTATTGTCTTTGTCATGTCAGTTGTGATAGTCTGATTCTGAGCAGTCTGTTTAGCTGTTCTGTCAGCTAGGTCATTACCCTGAGAAATGATATCGGTAACTTTTGTATGGGCTTTGCATTTCATAATCGATATTGTAGTGGGTAGATGAATCGCATCTAATAGGGCTTGAATGAGGGGTCCGTGCTGGATGTGGGCACCGTGAGAAGTTAAATAACCTCTCTCTCGCCACAGTACGCCGAAGTCATGGACGACTCCGAATGCATAACGTGAATCTGTGTATATATTGACTTTCTTATTTTTGGCTTGAATACAGGCTTGTGTCAGAGCGATGAGCTCTGCTGCTTGAGCTGACAAAGTGTTAATACGATTTGTTTCAATGACTTCAGTGTCTGTTGTGACTGCGTAAGCAGCCACTAACTCTCCTGTACTTGTTCTCATACATGACCCATCTACATACAATGTCAAGTCTGGATCTGACAAAGGGATATCTGTCAAGTCTTGTCTGGGTTTCGTCGTGATAGTAATGACTTCGACACAATCATGTGCCAATGGATCTGTTCCGCTCACTGGTAACAGTGTGGCAGGATTTAACGTATTGCAATGTCTGATTTCTATGTGTGGCTGAAACAATGTCAGTTCGTAACCGGTGAGTCTCGCTATAGTCAAGTGTTGTGTTTGTGTGCGGTTCAAGAGAACCTCTACTGCATGTGGTACTTGTACTGTCAATTGATGTCCTAACACTATGGCATCGCTTTGTCTGATTGCTAAAGCTGTTGCTGCCACCGATTTCAGGCACGCAGGAAGAGCCTGAGCTACTGGATCTAATGTACTAGAGAAATAAGCACATGGTTTGTGTGATCCT
The DNA here is from genome assembly GCF_964204655.1 of Triturus cristatus. Classification (NCBI taxonomy): domain Eukaryota; kingdom Metazoa; phylum Chordata; class Amphibia; order Caudata; family Salamandridae; genus Triturus; species Triturus cristatus. Next base: position 737,629,043 of record NC_140586.1, on the reverse strand, counting down.
GCTTGTTCCTGAGTGAGTACTGACAAGGCAGTACCTTCGCGTTCTGTAACAAAGAGTGTAAACTGTTTGCTATAACATGGTGTTGCAAAAACAGGTGCTTGGCATAAAGCTTTCTTTAAACTTTCAAAGGCGTGTGTATGTTTTTGAGTCCAAGGGAGGACAGTCGATGTGGCTGCCTCCTGTGTTGTCAACTGGATGAGTGGTTTTGCTAGAAATGCATATTGAGGGATCCACTGCCTACAGTATGAAGTGAGGCCTATAAAAGCCCGTACCTCCTTTTGTGTCTTGGGTGGTGGCATGTTAGCGATTAACTGGATGCGGTCGGATGTAAGCTGCCTTCCCTCCTTGGACAGCGAGTGCCCAAGGTAAACAACTCGCTGGACACAGAATTGCAGCTTAGAAGGGGACACCTTGTGCCCCTTGTCAGCCAAAAATTTTAAAACCGTCAGTGACGCTTTTTCACATTCAGGTTTGCTTCGGGCGGTGATCAGCAGATCATCGACATATTGAAGCAAGGCAGTGTTAACTGGCATGTGGATACTGTCAAGTTCTCGTTTCAGTGCTTGGCTATAGATGCTGGGGCTTTCTGTAAATCCTTGAGGTGCGCGTGTGAATTTAAAACTTCGTCCATTTAAACTGAATCCGAACAAATATTGACTTTCCGGATCGATTGGGACACTAAAGAAAGCATTCTTGAGATCAATTACAGTGAAGAACGTTGCTTCTGAGTCAATAGTTGTTAGTAATGAAGAGATATCGGGGACCACAGGGTATTGTGGTACAATACATTTATTTAATTCGCGCAGATCAATAACTAATCGATATACTGGTGGTGCTTTTGGATCCGTTCTTTTAAGAATCGGAATTATCGGGGAATTACATACATTGGAGTCCGTTTCGACAACCACTCCTTGCGCAATGAGCTCGTCAATGATTTGCAGCAAAGCCACAACAGCATCGGGTGGTAACTTGTATTGTCGTATTCGTGGTAGTATTACTCCTGTTTTTAGTGTGACACGATATGGTGTAATATTCATGCAACCAACATCAGTGGGGCCTTGTGCCCATAAATGTGTAGGTAAATTCTGCAGTCGGTGATCCATGTCTCTGGATACGTAGTGACCTTTAAAGTCACGTAAAAATAGTCGTACTCCTTCCGGAGAACAACATATTATAGCTCCTAGAGCTTTCAATGTTTTTATACCTAACAAGTTTTCTGGACATGATTTAGTAAGCAATAAATCTGTAGTACGTGTCAATGGACCAATCGTAAGTGGAAGAGGTTGTGTCACGTCATTTATTATAGGTTTTCCTGAGAATCCAAGGGAAATATTCTGTGAGCCTGAGAGGGGTGCCCCTGGAACTTCACTGCGTCTTATAGTTGTTCTGCTTGCCCCTGTATCAAGTAAAAACTTTCTGTCTTCCCCTAATAGTTCACTATGTACATAAGGTCCCTCTTGGTCTACAGGAACCTCAATAAGGGGTAAGCCAACTTCCCTCTCTAGGCTATCTCATGAGTATCGCTGATAATCGGGATAATCTGCTTGTGCATACTGATACATCTGTTGTGTTGTTGCTTGTGTTGCAGCAATAGGCTGCGCTTGTGGTGGTGCTATGGTCTGTTGTGGAGCTCCCTGTTGCGGAGCTAGTTGTTGCGGAGCTAACCTAGGTTGTGCATGCTGGGAGATTTGTTGTTGATTCTGATCCTGTCTAGGTGGACGTGGTCTCTCCTGAGTTTTACCTGTAGCAATATTATGTTTCAGGACTGGACAATCGTGTATATAATGACCTGGTTGTTTACAATAGTTGCATGTCCCTTTCGTAGGACCTGCGGAATTACCCTTATGATGACCATCGGCTGGAACTGACTGAGCAACAAGCATTTTCATTTTTGTATCTTTCATACGTCTTTGTTCGTGTTCTTGTTCTCTAATTCTATTGTGATGATATTGTAACATCTGTAACATCTGTGATGGGGTATTACCTTGCCAGGTACTTTCGAATTTCAATACTCTATTCTTAACTTGTAGCAGAGAATTTTCAACTAATTTTGTCACGAACAGATGTGGATATGACTCACTACTGGCTTTTATGCCACTATTTATACCAAAACATTTTTCAAATCGGGAATAGAAATCACTAGTGTCTTCGTCTGGCTTTTGTTTACAGGCTGAGATTGCACCCCAGTCTTCCTTTTTCGTAGTTAATAAACGTGGTAGTACCTGCACTAGTAGTCCTGCTAGTGCTGTAGTCTTTTCCCCAAGCCCTGCTCCTGCAGCTCGGGCCCTTTCTTCGTTTTCTAATGCTGTCCAATCTATCTTTTGGTCTCCCACCTCCCATTCCTTTTCTTTGAGTTTCTCATAAACACCGGCGGGTAATAGGACTTTTAATATTTTCATAATGTCGGGATAGGTATACTCTCCCATGAGTAACATGTCCTTTATTTCACGGTGGAAACCTGCTGGGTCCTTGTCATGGCTGGGTACTACTTTCTTCATTTCTAATAATTTTAATTTAGTTATAGGCGTGTACACAAATACGCGTGTAAAATTATCACCGGCACCTCTAATTGGGTGCACTTCGCGTAACGGATTCTGTCTATCTATGTGATACATTTTTCTTCCCATGATGGGAACTGGAACGTGTTCTGGGCATACGAAATTTAAATATTGGTTTCGGAATTCTAGAATTTCTTTAATCAAATCAGTACTTGACCCTCTCCATATATTCGTGAGCAGTTCTGTCAATATGTCAGGTAAGGGTCCTGGATCGGAGTGTTGGCTTTTATATAATACAAGGAGGTGTTGAATCATGTATATACTAGCTAAACGCTGTTCGTACGGGTCAAGATTCAGAAACGTGTGTGCAAGTACATCATCATTGTAGTCGCTGGGACTGTCAGCCCATTGTACTGCTGACCTAGCTAATTCTTGTTCGTCCATGGAATCGAGCATATGGTACCCTCTTCGATCTCGGAGTAATTTATCAACGGCTTGGAATAGGTGTTCGGGGGATTTTGTATTTAACATAGGGTTTGGAAAATGTCTATTATATTCTGGACGTATTGGACGTATCGGGTCGTTAAAGTCTCTAGTATTATTATGGGGTCTTCCTCTACCTACATAAGCTATTGTTTCGACTTGTTCTGATTCTTGCTCCTCCTCCTCCTCTGATTCTACTCTGTCTGTTTCTCGTCTTTCTTTATGTATTCGTTCTACTTCCTTGCGGATCTTTCGACTCATGGCGATTATACACGCCTGTCTATCGTGTTTCTCTTCTGATATGTTCTGACCCCATTTGACAAGTCTTTGCATGGTATCGTGATCTGCCCCGGGCCTGTCTTGATTCCTAATTACACAATTTATGAAAAAACGTAGTAGTTGTCTTTGGACATCCACTTTCTGATATTCCATAGCTTCGTTAATACTTTCTGGACCTCGCCCTGTGTGGACAAAGCGATATATTTCGTCTAGGTGTTCACCCATTCCTGGTATCGTCATTAAATATAATGTAGCTCGTCTTATACGTAGTGATGATATGAGCAATTTATCCTGTCTACCTGGTACTGGGTCGTATCTACAATCCACAAGTTGTTCTTTAAACATGTCGGATGTCGCTAATTGGGGTGTACGTTGGAGTGCTAAATCTCTAAGAGTCTGTTTATTTCGCGGCGGGGTGGCAAACATGTCTGTCGTACCTCCTGTAGCACCGTCTGAGGTGCTAGGCACGAAAGGATTCGTTGGGCGTAGGATAGAGATTGTAGATGCGGGAAAAACTGTAGAAACGGACGGACCTGTGGGAACTTGTGTAGGAGTTTGTAATTGCGGGGATACAGACGGATGCTCTTGGTGTTGAACACCATCGGCAAGCGGTATGTGTGGTATGGCATTAGCATACTCGGGAGCTACGTCATCTAAATAGGAGGAAAGGAAAACGTCCTTTGCTGTTTTGGGATGTGCTTTTATCGGGAGCAATGGAGGAGTTAAATCTTTTGGTATTTCCGGGGTAGCCTTAGGTAACCCTTTGGCCAGAAGAGGATACATACCATTCATAAGAGTGTTTCTTTGTCTATCTACTTGTTCTGAGTTTACTCGGGTACCTTCCTCAAGTAATATATTTTCTCGAGTTTTATTTGAATTCTCTCTACCTTTCTCTTCCTGTCTGTGTGCTTTTTCTGTACGTCTGTATGATTCTTTACGCCATAATTCAATGGCATCTTTCTGTGACTGTCTGGCTTTCTTTTTCCATAATTCTTCTTCTACTCTCATGATGCAATCGTCATCCCAGGTCCCTGCTGCGGGCCATCTCTGGTTCTCTGGTAATTCTTTTGTGTAGTCCACCCATAAATCAAGAAATAATACGGCATCTAGACCATGCTTATGATACATAAAGTATCCTGGAGTATCCCTAGGTGGAATGGGAACAGCTTCTTCGAGTACACCTTTTCTAGTTTTGATCTGTCTTAGTTTCGAAAAGAGCGGCATTTTTAGATCTTGTTTCTAGAACACACTTTATACGATGAACACAATAATGAACAGTCATTCACACCACAATATATAGAACGTATTAAAACATTTTAACATTTAACAGTTTTAACGAACAATGATAACTAATAGAAAACTAGTTACTGACATAATACTGACACTAGATAATACTTATTTATATGCAAGACATACTATATATACTGCTAAACAGTACAGATACACTGCTGAAACAGTGCAGACCGGATTTGTGTACCCACACCCGTCTTGACCGGCACAACCTATGTGCACGTTTAAATGCCTCCCCGGTAACGGTACTCACCGGGTAGCTCGGAACGGAAGGCCTCGGAACGGAACTGAAACTGGACCGGACTGGACTCGACTCGACTGGACTCGGAACTTCGGAACCTGGTGGGCCTCTGTATACCTCGGATCTTGCTCTCTCAGCTGGGCTCTGGTCGGGATACTTCGCACTTCTCACCGCCTCGTCTGGGTGTTGATCGCAGCCTCAGTCGCTCCCGCTTGGCCGGAGGGAGATACAGGAAATCCTGCGGGTACGCGTTTTTGTCCGTTCAGCTGTGGCAGGAGACCGGGCCTGCAACGCACCGCCGGCGCGTGAGATGAGAAAGTGTCCCTATTCGGGCGCCAATTTATGTGGTAAATATTTCGTTACCGGTACTATTTTTTATGCGGTAAAGTCTTAGTGAGAATAACTCAGTAAAAATAAGAGGCAGAATCCGTGGTATTAGAGGTTTTAGAAGGCTTTATTCCTATACAAAGGAATACAATTCGAATTGTGGGCCTTCTATTCCATCACCACGAAAGTTCAGGAAGGAAGGGGCATATATTATTGACAGATAAGCAGTTTTATAGAAAATACATTACAGTGAAACAGATGCAAGAGGCGTAACAGCTGATAATACAGATAAACTGTACATACGTAGCTAATAGAGGCGTATACATGGGTGTAACTAAAATACGTCATTAAACATGATGTCACAAGTGGGTGGATCCATAAAAGAATCCTGCAATGTCAGCAGAAATATTTGGCAGAGATGCGCGCGCAGCCGCATGACGTGTGATTGACGTGCAACTAGAGGGTGAAGGGGACTTGACATTTAGCCCTACATGTGGAGACAGAAGTCTGGGGTTATGTCAACCTAATCCCAAATCATATCTAATATCCTATGTTTAAAGAACTGTGTTATCCAAAAGGAAAGGTCTCTAGGATAGAATCTATTCTATACTGACTGTTAGTGCGTGTACAAGCGTCTAAGTGTCTACACTAGATGCGAGGGGGTAGGAATATTCCATGGTAACGGGGCTATGAATTACTTGCATGAGGACAGCGATGCCTGGCCCCTTTGCACGGTAGCTGGAGGAATGTTTACCTAAACTACTAGACAGGAATGCATCGGATGAGGAGGGAGGAGATAATCTTGAAGGTGAAATATAGTTTTTGGCAAGCAATATGCTGGATCAGGCACCGTTAGCCGCGCAGGGAGTAGGACAAAGTTCATGGATACAGATGTAGGCTCAGACTGGAGCTTTCAGAGGCAGAAGGCAGGAAAAGGCTTGATGACAGAATTCGGGGCCTACTCGCCTGAATCTGTAAAATGTGGAAAGTGAACCACATAAAGTCGGTGGCCTTTCATACTTAGGAATGGAATATCTGACCCATTCATGGCGGGTCTGAAAGAGGACATGTTGACGGTGGACGCACATATATTTGCGTCTTCAAAACTGGAGCAGGAGGGAACATACATGTACTTATAGCATGTACATGGAGCCGTTGGGGTCTACGATAGGGGACATAACTGATCACAAAATTCATATTTCCTCAGTGGGATGGGTATTCCCAGACGTGGGACCCGTGCTCACTACGCCACTGGAGTCAAGCTATCCTGGCTGATGACGGCTGATAGCCAGAAACCGGTCCTAGGATGCTTGATTCCGGTCCAGGGAAGACATGGCTTGGCAGTTCGGGCTGGACTGTTCCCATGAGGCACAGGGTCAAGACTGATTTGCATATGGCCATGTCTGAACTGGGGTGGCGTAGTGGGCAAAAGAACAATGGATTTAACCCAGATCTCTTGACTGGGGGAGAATGTCTGCATTCCGTCCATCATTTGTTTGTTGTAACGCTTTTCGCCCTAAGTGGGATGGGTATTCCCAGACGTGGGACCCGTGCTCACTACGCCACTGGAGTCAAGCTATCCTGGCTGATGACGGCTGATAGCCAGAAACCGGTCCTAGGATGCTTGATTCCGGTCCAGGGAAGACATGGCTTGGCAGTTCGGGCTGGACTGTTCCCATGAGGCACAGGGTCAAGACTGATTTGCATATGGCCATGTCTGAACTGGGGTGGCGTAGTGGGCAAAAGAAAGATGGATTTAACCCAGATCGCTTGACTGGGGGAGAATGTCTGCATTGTCAGCATTCCGTCCATCATTTGTTTGTTGTAACGCTTTTCGCCCTAAGTGGGATGGGTATTCCCAGACGTGGGACCCGTGCTCACTACGCCACTGGAGTCAAGCTATCCTGGCTGATGACGGCTGATAGCCAGAAACCGGTCCTAGGATGCTTGATTCCGGTCCAGGGAAGACATGGCTTGGCAGTTCGGGCTGGACTGTTCCCATGAGGCACAGGGTCAAGACTGATTTGCATATGGCCATGTCTGAACTGGGGTGGCGTAGTGGGCAAAAGAACGATGGATTTAACCCAGATCTCTTGACTGGGGGAGAATGTCAGCATTCCGTCCATCATTTGTTTGTTGTAACGTCTAGAGTAACCAGCATGTGCCACTAACTTGTAACCCCACCTATTCAAAGTACAGTACTTTGTGCCATCCAGATGCATTTCTTGGATAAGGACTATATCAGTTAGTGCTGCTTCAAGTATTGCTGCACCAACCCCCTTTGGATTTTGTCCCCCAACCCATTCACATTCTAGGAGAGGAAATTAAAACTAAAAGACATCTGAGTAGTAGTTATTAGGTCGAATGTTGAATACCTTGTTGCCTGAGCTGGATACCCAAGGCTGGATGCACCCCTTGCATTGCTGCCATTATGCCCTGCAGTGATAGGGCTTCCTCCGTTGCCGTTTGAGGCAGTTGTTCACTTTCCACTGTTGCTGGAGTGTCAGTTCTGGGCTGTGCAAATGTATCTAACTCTGTTTGGTGCATCACTCCGGTCCCTTTACTTCCCAAAATCGCCAATAGCTGGGTATTCACACTGTTCGTGCACCACGCCTGCTGTGGGCTCCCGGTGGGTTAGTTTGGATTATTGAGTGGGTAGCTGGTGTTTTATGGCTCTGGTTGCTCCACAGGAGTGTTAATTCCCCCGGGGCCAGAGTATGAATCGCAAAATGTCTCTACGGCTGCTTCTGGCCTCCCTTTCTTGGAGACAGCGCCTGTCGCAATTCTGTACTTGCTGAATGCAGGGTATCTATGAGGGTCGGGGTTCCTTGTTCAGCCCCCGCGCGGGTGGTACCAATGATCTGAATGGGGCCCGGTCACAATCAATACAGTGAAGAGACCATATGTGACTCTCGATATAGACCGGTCTCTAGGCACGCTAGAATACCATTGTTTGCCATTGAAGAGTAGGCTCACTTCGTTCTCCCCCAGTGTTCACTGGTAGGGGGAGTGTGCCACAGACTCCACGAGCGTTATGTTTACTCAGCGAGGAGAGGGCTGCATTTTTGGGGCGGTTTCCCATTTTGTATCTGGAGTGTAAATCCAGATGAATTCTGCTGTTGCAGGCTTCACAGTCATAAGGCCTTGCTTTGACTCAGACCTACTACGGTTCTCAATATGCCTGCCGGTTTCACTGTTGCTTTGGGGCTCGGATTTCGCTGCCTTCTTTCTACCTGCATGCCTCTGACCGGGAGCCGGGCGCCTCTCTCCCTACGTTCCCAGGTGGCGGCTGCTTCTTACTGCATGGGGAGGCCAGACCCCAAGACTCCCTGCGGCCCTGCTGGTCCTGAATTGGAGCGGAGCTATGGTCGAACTGGCCGCGGTCTGTGGCGCAGCTGGCGTATGTATTGTCGCTCCGGGGATGGAGTCTTACCACCTTGTATTCGATAATCCTGGTCGGGTGCACGGACTGTTGCTTCCTCCACTCCTCCTTAGCTGGATGGCATTTCTCTCCGCTTCTAGGCTAATGCTCAGGCGCGCAACACCCATCGGGCTCACCGGGCTTCAGCCCCCCCCCCCCCGTCATGTGTGTCAGCCCGGCTGAGACAGCCTCGCGGGCTGGCGTCCGTCTAATTGCAGCCGGACCCGAGTACTTCACAGGTCTTTAAAAGACCATTTACTCGTTAATGAGGCTTTTGTTGTGTTGTCACACCTTCTTACAGCCACTCTGCCTATGGCTGGAAGACTTAGCCCTCCCCCGAAATCTTTTTCAGCCCCCCCCGACATTTGGCTCTAGTTGCCCACCTGCCAATGCTGGTACGCTTCTCAGCCTCCTTAGATCTCTACGTCGACTCTGGTGTCCGCCTGGCTGGCCGCGACTTGTGGTTTCGATTACTGCGTTCATTATCCGAACGTTCCCAGTTGCGCCACTGTGCGGGAAACGGATATGTGAATGGATGTGAGGAAGATTCGAGTGGCGAGCCAACTGAGTCTCTTCAAGATGCGGCCATCGCTATCGGCTGCTGCCCACGCCCCCTGCGTCCTAAATACTTGGGCAAGCCCAGCAGGAGGATAGGAGTGTGAGAAGTTGGCCTGATATATGATGTCACTAGTTCTAGTGTACATCTTGTATCAGTCCAAACAACCCTTATGGTGATTGGTTGTAAAGTCAACCTTATAGACCAGCTATCCTAGTGGTAGCATGGACAAGAGCAGTCTTGAATAAACTCTGTATGGCATGTGAAGCCAGCTGTTATACCATTTGCAATCCCTTGAATACCAAATGAAAGGACACCACAACAGATATATATAAAAATAGAATGTATTTATTCTAGTCAAAATACCCTCAGCACTCTTTATGAGATTCGAGGTAAGTACAACACAGTCTTATTTAAGCATACATAAGTCACACAGGTAAGTAATACAGTTAGGCCCTAGGGGCCACGCAAACCATATACTAAGTAAGTGGTATAAGAACCACTGTCACGAACACAGGTTAGGCCTAGGCCTAGGGAATCGCTGGGGCTACGCTATACTACCAAAGGTTAGGAAGTGGGAGGCCCACGGGATTCAGGTGCAGAGTGGAAACACTCACGCGTAATGCGTTAAAGTCGATAGAAATAGTAGTGTTTAGAAATAAAGAGTTTTAGGACACTTTGGAAGGATCTAGGAGTTAGAGACTTGGAAACTAGACCCTAGGATAGTCAATACCCTTGTGAGCACCGGAGTACTCAAGTTACCTAGCCCACGGGCTGCGGGTGCATAGGTGTGAACTTGCGTCGGGTTTCGTCGTCGACTCCTATGGATGCCTGAAGAAAGATGCTGACAGGCAGTCAGTGAAGAGTGTCCGGTGGATTCCAAGGATGGAATCAAGAAAAAGGATAACTGCAAGCAGAGGGGACAGAGTCTAGGTCACCAACCGGGAAGGAACCAGGAAGGAACCAGGCGATGTCGTGAAGATGCAGGTGAAGAGGTGAAGCTTGTCGCAGCAGCCACGGGTACCAGGAGGCGTCGAGGACGACCAGAACCAGGAGCCGAGCTGCCCCACGAAGGCTCTTGCTGTTGGCGGCATCGATGTCGATTTCGGACTCAACAAGCCTTGGCAAGCGCAACCCACGCAGGATGATTTGCCTTTGTTGCAGACCAGGAAGGCCTGAGGTGGTTCTCTTTCACAGGGAAGCAAGGGCCAGTCTGGAGGAGCCAAACCAGCGCTGGAAAGTTTAGGATTCGTCGTCACAGAGGTAACTAGCCAACGGGCAAGTAACCGGACAGATGCGTCGAGCAGGAAAATGCAGAAGGGCCCCACGCAGAACTCGTGGAGTGTGGAGGGCTGATCTTCGTTGCAGATGGTGCTCTGGGTTGGGGCTTCTCAATCCCCAGAGCACAACTTCGAGGATGCCTCAGAAGCTGCGCTGGAAGCTAGTAGCCAATTTTCCCAGGTAGCCAGTCCCACATCTCTCTTCGCCTCCACGGATCTCAGCTTTGCTGTGGATGTGGATCAGGGTCGGAGAAGTCTGGAAGTCAAGGCGCTGGTCGGGCTCTGCAGTCGGTTCCTCGTAGAACTTGGGCAAAGCAAACGGCAGGTCGCTTGATGGTGCCTGTTTGCACAGGGTGGTCACTCCTTGGCCACAAGGGAGATTCTTCAGTCTTCTTCCGTAGTCGAATGTCGAAGGTCCAGAGTTTCTGTTCAAGTTGCAGTTTTTCAGGATAATCTAAAGTCCTAGGGACTCAGCTCCCACTCTTATACTAATCTGGGTGGCAGGGTAACCTGCTAGGTCCCTCCTATGGGTGGGACCAGGGAGGGGGGTGGTTACACCCCCTTCCCTTTGTCCAGTCTCGTGCCAGGACTGGGGCTGGAGTGCCCCAGCACCGGTTTGAACCGGACTATGCATGGGACACCTTGTGTGCCCCAGGCAGTGTCTCGTTTCATTCATCCCTCCCTGCCCCAATACAATAAGTCCTGTCTAGGGTGGTGTTAGCACCTCCCAAGGCAGGAAACTTATTGTCCAAGCCTCCCTCGCTGGAAGGACTCTCAGCAGCAGGAGGTCAGACTTGTGTCTGTGGCAGCAGCATCCATTTTGTGATGCTGGGGCTCTGGTTAACTTTAACCGGGTAGTAGGTCTTCAACATGTCTTCTCCCTCTAGAAGGGAGGAATACTATCCTCGTCGCCAGAAACGGTGTGGGGGTAGTATTCCAAAGTGTTAGACCCCTTACACGACATGTTTTGATAAAGCCAAACCATAGTTACCATAACCGTTTAAGATTATAAGGCACTTTAAGAGTATATGGTAGGCTATATCATAGAACAGCTATAAGGACATGGTTCCGAAAGCTGCATCTCACATGTTACCAAGCACTCTGCCTTCAGGATTGTTAAGGCCTGCCATAGGAGTGACTGATAGGTTACCCATGTGTCTATATTTAAGGTAGGTATAGGAATACTACACCTAAGCAAGGGGTGATTACACGACCTTGCCCCAGCTGAGTGATCAGTTAGTTGTGTCATAATGGAAGTCCAGCCAGGGGTGGCATAATACATGCTGCAGCCCCTGGTATGCCTAGGGTACACCTATGCCCTGGGTACCTAAGGTACACTGTACAGGGCCCTAGAAGGTGATCCTTACCAATTGGGTTATGTACCTAAAGTACATAGTATGAATTTAGAGCGAGAACAGCTGGGCTGTGGGTCTGATTAGCAGGCCCACAGCCACAAACTTAGTCGAAAACCAGTGAAGCAAAAGCAAAAAGTGGGGGTGAACATAGAAAGCAGACCCTACTCTCCTACAAGGAGGACAAAGGGCATGGCTTGTCTAGTGATTAGCAGGCTGCTTGCAAAGCAGCCTAGTTTTATGTGCAGTTATCTTGGTAGCGCTGGTTTAAGCCTAGCGCCTGGGGAAAGGAGTTTATGCGAACTGCTTAGCTGCAGAGGAGTGTCTGCCAGAGCAAGTTTGTGTTAAGATTTGGAGCTCCCAGTCTGCCCTGCTTGACTGGGACGCATAATTTAATTAATACTATCCTGCACCAACTATTGTACAATATGAGATCCCATATGAAGAATATATCCGATTCATGGAAAATGTTTCTTGTAAGGAGGATGAGAAGGTTTGTAAAGTAGAACAAGAGGCAAGGCAACGTCACCATTTTTTTGTCTTCAAATAATTTTTATTAGGTATTTGCATAGTCAAACACATGCGACAGTGTGATAAACAAAAAAAAGGGTACCGCTTGTGCATAAATAGTGAGTCATTGTCGCAAACAAAGCTGAATGAGCACAATCAGAAGAGGGGAAGAAATGGACAATAAAAGGTAGTACAGAAGACTAGAATGAAGAAGTAGACTATGCTACAGGTAGATCATATAAAATGTATCTTTACAATGCATAGGTGAATATATCAGTGTGCAGTTAACTTCTCATTTTGGCAGTTAACTTCTCATTTAAAACAACAATGAGTACACAAATTACTTGTCCCATTCAAGTTCTATTATTCAGCAAGTGTATAGATAATTAGGATGAAGTGAACATCACAGAGTATGGCTGAGACCAGGCAAAGTGGGAGAGTTACTATTCTGTGGTGGTTTGGTGTATAGAATCAAAGTATCGAGCGAGCTCCACATAGGTTTATTGAGAGAGCACCAAGGTGTGAGTTGTCTGCTATTCTGAGAATCGAAAGCCATTCTTGCCACATGTGGAAGGACATTAGTATTCTTCCAATTAGAGAGAATCTGTTTAACGGTTAATATTGGCATCAGATCTATGAGATTTATATCTGTTTCCCTAGATAATCAAGGTGCCCAAGAAATATATAGGAAGGTTTAGGTGTGGGGGTGATACCCAGAGCGTTTCTAATAAAGGCACAGATAGTCTTCCAGTACTTTTGTTGTATGCGGCAGTAGATAATCATGTGTGCTAGGTCCTCATTATGTTTACCGCACTTCCAGCACTTAGGGTTTTGTCTTAGCTTGAGTGTGTATAATTTTTCGGGGGATCCAGAAGGTTCTATGTATGAGCAAGAATCTAGTCTGGGATAACATTGGTGCTACTTTATTCGTAAATAGAGATTTGTAAATGTCATGCCATTAAAAGTTTATGTTGGTTTTGTGTATTTCCGTTCATTATGCAAGGGTAGTTTAGTTGATTTTGGTTAAAGCTGCTTGTAGATCTTAGAGAATATGCATCCAGACTTACAAAAGTTGGAGATGAGGTAGGGCAAGAACAGATTCTTATTCAAATCTGAGTATTTAGAAAGTTGCACCTTTCATTTTAGAAACTTGTAGAAGTACTAGGTTGTTTAATAGTTAACATTCTTGGAGGCTAGAGAAGGGGAGAGGAGTGGTGTCCATATACAGAGGTTTAGCCAGATGTATTCCTTTCTTTGACCAGTCATCCCATAAAACAGGTTTTTCGTCAATTTTAATTCTCAGGTTGTGCCAAAGAGAGATCACACTGGAATTTGGATTCCTATTTTGGAGTAATAGTCCATTCTTAGCTAGGCATTTTTAGTGTTATCCAAGATGTATTTAGAGTGAGGAGGATGAGAGTTTTTATCGTCTGGTATGTAATAATGGGCCTATCTTCAAGTAAGGACTTTACCAAATCAATCCATTCTGGTTTGTAGTCTACTTTCTTAATGAACCGTTTAATGCCTGGTTTGGAAAAGAAATCAGTTTGCTAAATCCTAAAGTTAGGAAGGCCAATACCACCCATTTCTTTAGGAAGTCAAAGTTTAAGTTAAATTCAGTTTTTTTTTACTCTGCCATAAAAAGTTTTTAAAAATAGCATCAGTGTTATGTAGGAAGGCGTCTGAAATTGTAAGTGGAAGCACACTAATTAGATAATCGATTACTGGCGGTGATCATCATTTTTACAGTTTTAGCTCTTCACCACCACAAAAGGAATTTGGGTGACCTATTAAGTAATGTGTCAATCTTCTTGAGGGTAATCGATTGATTATGTTTGATGGTGTCAATGAGACTATTGGTAAATTCTATCCCTAAATATTAGATAAAGCCATGTTGCCATGCAAGACTGCAGTGTCCTAGTATGTCCTAAGATCCATGGTTATTTAGCAGTTTCACTTTGGATTTATCGTTATTGAACGGGTAGGCCGAGACCAAAGAAAATTCTCTCATTGATGTCATTAAAGCCGTAATAGAGGCCGGGGCATCTTCAGTGACTAGTTATTTCTATGTTTTCCCTTGGGTTGGGAAGAAATGGATCTAATGCTAAGAGAAAGAGGGACAGGAAATGTGCCCCCAGCTCTAACCCTCTCAACCGGGTTGTTGTATAAAGCCATTATCATTCTTATAAGTTGTTTACTCAAGTTGAATTTCTTGATGACTGATTTTAGATAAAACCAGTCTACTTTGTCAAACTTTTTTTAGCGTGTAATGTTATAGCTACTGTGGGGTGTGGAGAGTTTTTGGCTTTTTTTTTAATGATGTGGCAATTCTTGTATCATCACTGGATAATCTATTTTCAAAGAATCCAACTTGAGATGGTTGTATGAGTTTAGATATGTATTTTTACAATCTGGCAGAGAATACCATTGCATACATTTTACAGTCTAGGTTTAGTAGTGAAATTGATATGTAGTTGTTTGGTAACATTGCATCCTTCCTTTCCTTCGGAATAACAGTTATGATAGCTTCTGCTGATGTACTTGAGACCGGGCCTGTACTAGAAATGTGTGTGAAGAGATTTAGTAAGGGGGGGTAATAGTGGAGGTAAATGTTTTCAAAAATTGCGCAGTATATACAAGTCAGGCCCGGGGGCTTTACCCAGTTAAAGTTTTTAAATTGCACTTGATATTTTCTCCTTCAAGATGGGTCATCTCTTTGTCTGTTAATTTAGGGAATTTAGTATTACGGAGATCTGTGTTGCATCTGTGTTGCATTTTTCTTCAATTCATGAGGTTATTAGTAGCAAATAATTCCTGATATCAATCTTTACAAGTTTCAGCAATTTTATTTGGATTAGTGTGAACACGTCAATTTATAGCATGTTTTTTGAATTCCATATTTTAAATATGCCGTAATTGTTTCGCCAACTTTGTTAGACCCAAATGCCTGCTCTAGTGCTTTGGATTTTGTTTTATTCATATTTTTTCATGACAATCTCGTTCAGTGTGTATTTAGATCTAGTGGAGATATGATGTTTTTCTAAGTCCATGATTTTGTTTCCTAGTTCCAATAGTTTGTAATTTGTTTCTTTGTTCATTCTAGACCTGAATCGTAAAATTACACCTTTTATTGTAGCGTTCAGTGCCTCCTATCTAGTTAAGTCGAAGGAGTTGTTTGATTATTTTCAAGTAGGAAGTTTTGTATGGCTTCCTCGATTATTTTGGTGGTTGAAGACTTCATTGTTTAATCTCTTTATGGTATATTTTGTTTCTTTCGAAGTACCTGTTTTCGATAGTGCAGTGCAAGTGGTTGGAAATTATTGTTGGTTCAATGGACGTTTGTTTAACATAACTGATTAAGTTTCCTGATATTAATGAAAAGTCAATGCAGGAGTATGAGTTGTGTGGGACCAAGTAGAAAGTATAGTCTCTTGCATCTAGGTTCTGAGTTCTCCATATATCAATGATGTTGAATCTGGAGCAAAGGTTCTTTAAAGCTTTATGGGCCTTGAGGGTCAATAATAGGGTTAAGTGGGAAAATTAAACTTGCCTGCAAAGATAATCATGGCATTGTCGGGGTTTAGGCTTAGTTGAGTAGATACATTTCTCCAGAAAGCTGGGCCATCAGTTGTGGGTGCATAGACATTAACAACGAAAAACTCTGCATTGTTAAGTTTTGATATGATCCATCTCTTTGTTGTTGGTTAGAGTGGAAACTAATTCTATACCAGATTTCCTTGTTATCGGAGTCTGAACGACATTTTTATTCCCAACAGCTTGAGGGGAGGCCACATTGCTAAATTGTTTGTTTACAATTGATGACATGTGTGGTATCAACCTTGGTTTCCTGAAGTAGGATAATTTCACCATGTCATTTGTACCAGTAGTCAATGATTTTTTTATTTTTAATAGAATGGTTAATATTATCTTTATGTTCTGTTTTGTAAATGTAATTTCTATGTATTAAGGTGATCATAGTCTGAGTAGACTGTATTGGCTCATCCGGTGTGATGCTTCACATGCTTTATAGGGACTACAGTATGATTGTGAATTGAGTCACTGCTAGATCTCAATACCTCAGGAGCGGTGAAAGAGGCAGTTAATGTATTCTGAATGCTGCATGTGCTCGTTAGAGGTGGTAATATGTCAAACCCTTATCTGCGGAGTGCTTACTCATGATAAGAGAATTATTTCCTTGTGAAGGAATAGGTGACAACAGTAAAAGGTAAATAAATAGAATTAAGCAAAACATAAGAACGATAAACTCCATCCCATTTCTCAGTCCCACCGCCGACACTACCACCGCCCCCCGCCACCCAAGGCATGTAACAGGCATGGTGACAATGGGAAAACTACTCCCCCCAAGGGCAACAGATTTGTCAGAGAATAAACAGCCATCTATTAGGTATACGTTAAGAGTAGCAATAAACATGGCTGGACAAAGGCAACAATGTTGAAAGATTCAAGATTAAAAGAGTTGGCTAGTCACAATAAACATGCATAATAAGTAGCTTGCTATGTAGCTATCCTTATAAGACTTGCAATGTAATGATGAACAGAACATAGATAACTTAGACCATGGCAGCCACCTACTGTAAATATGCTGGCATTTTAAGGTAGGACAGTATCAAAACATCATAATGAGTGAGTTCATAAAGGCACCATTTCAGGCAACTGTCCACATCAACCAAGAGTTGGGTTTGAGTTAGGACAAGAACGTTCATAGGACCAGTGTAAACCTGCAAACCACTGTAGGGTTCTTTTGAGATTTAGAGACCTAGACAATGATTTATTGATTTCGATATATATATATATATATATATATATATATATATATATATATATCTTCTGGCGGTCGCCAGTAGATAGTTATAGTTAGGACCTATTTTCCATAGGAAATCCGCAACATTCTATTCCCAATAAGTCTGGCGCTGGTTGATGAATCCTCGCAAAATTTTCCAAACTTTTGGCCAGCTCCGCTCCGCTCCTACCTTCAAAGTTTCGCGGTGATCCGTCAAGCGGGGGCTGAGAAAAACAGGGGGGGTCCCAAAACGCCTTTTCTCCATGCAATTTCCCATAGGATCTGTTGTCGCAGCTACAGCCCGAACCGCTGAACGGAATGACACCAAATTTGGCAAAGAGGTAGTCCTCAGTTCAGACTCGTGCCTTTTGCATAAATGGTGTGAATCTGTTCAGTAGTTCCTGAGAAAATTAGGGTAAAAAAGTTAGTGATCTCTATGGCCGGGGAGGATCCGCGGACCCTACCCACACCGTAAGCGCACCCTCCCGGAACCAAGCGTGCACCCTCCCGATCGCGCACTGAATGCTAATTGGCTGTCGAGTGTCTGTCTACATTCGAAACCAGGAACTGTTGGCGGCCATTTTCTGCCTCGGTAGAAGCGAGGCTGAAGAAGCAAGGGGAATAAGTGTGTAAAACATATAAAGGGGGCAGAGTGGAAATACTTTGACCCTCTAGAGGTGCTTAGGGGGTCCCAGAAGGACCCCCTGGGGCCCCCTTTAAAAAAAAAAAAAAATGGCGAAATGCGCGCAGGGTGCGCGCATCCTACCGTGTTGGGTGCACGGATTCTCATGCGTTGGGTGAGCGGATCCAAGGAAAAAAAACTGAAATTTTTGGGAGATAAACATCAAGCTTAAGTGTTTTGTTCTTGAGTGGCTCTAAAAAGAGCCGTTGTGTTCATTGAGAGTTTTTGGTACTTATAAGTAAGTACCTATACAGAGTCTAAAGTTGTTGAGGAAGACTGTTTCCTTCATTAGTAAAGTGTACTCCATCTCTCCTATACATCTCTTGCATATGAAAGCGCAGATTGTTATTGTAAATAGACCCCATTCTATAGTCCCGGCGAAAAGCAGAAACAGATTTATTCACAATTTAAAAAAATTATAGAATTAGATGTAAAAATATATTACTTTTAAGACTAGTTTAGAGTTTGTCTTCAATTAATATTCACATGAAATACATATGGCGACTAGCATGCGAAGAAGCTAATAAACATTTGCACAAAGAAAACGGTCCGTGTCTGTACTATCTGGGGCAGGTGCCACGAGGAGGCAGCCTTAACTGGGAAGCAGAATTGGAGGATATATATATATATATATATATATATATATATATCATAGACGCAGATGACGCAGCGCAGAAGCGCGTAAACGTCGCGTTACGTACATCGAACGTGTCGCGTATAGGCTGGGTGTCGCGTACCTGTCGCATTGCGATCGCCCACTAAACACGTACCCAACGCATATCATGCACTGATGCTAACGCGTAGGGATCGAGAACGGTGCGCATAGGGTGCGCGGATCCAAAAACATGGAAAAATAATATATAAAATAAAGTTTTGAACATATAGTTAAAGAAATATTTTTACAAATATAAAAAAATATGTTTGAAAAACCCAATAAAAACAAATATTTTTTAATTTTTTAAAGAATTAGTTAAAAAAATAAATTTAAAAAATGGTGATAAAAAAGAATTTCAAAAAAACATAATTAATGAAATTGACCCACTGAATTTGAAAAATATAGAAATCCAATGAAAATCATTAAACATGATATCTTTAGAGATAAGTTATAGATAGGAATTAGCATTTAAAAAACCTTTGAAATTCACTAAAAAACCATAGGTTTCAGGGGCATTATAGTTAGGAATTGGCATTTAAAAAACCTTTGAAATTCACTGAAAAAACCATAGGTTTCAGGGGCGTTATAGTTAGCTGGACATTTCCCTCGTACAAAACCCTAGAAATTCCCCTGTTATAGTTAGTTCAGCTAACTATAACTCGCGCCCTCGCAATGCACTGTTGATGACGTCCCATATTACATCACTCATGACATGGTCAGTGACATCACTGATGACATCACTGATGACGTCATCCATGTGATAAATTAGTGCATCTTCTCACACCCTAATATAACCTTTGATACACCGACTCAAAATTTCAGACGGCCATTTTGAAAACCATAGATACTCCAATACCAATAACTACACACCCACTCATTGACTCTTAGGTCTACATACATCTCCACTCACTCACCTGTACAGTCACTCATACTTACAGTCACTCTGTACAGGACTATCATATGCAGTTATACACCTATATAGACACTCACACACCGCCAATCATCCATTGAGGTACTGACACATCTAGTCAGTCATGCAAATAAATAATCACAGTCCAATTTACTCACCTATACAGTTAAACACACTCAAGTTCACTTTCTCATAAAAATACTAACAAATTCTGACGCTCTTATACAATTACTGATACAAGCACACACTCATCCATACAGCCACTCCCAAAATCACACATTCTCACATATAGATAGTTATATACTCTTACACACATATACACTGCGTTTCACATATGTAGTTACTGACACATGTACAACTGAGATATACATTCAATCACTAACACACCCTTACATACAGTCACCCAACCATACAGTCCATCACAGATGCACTCTTAAAACCATGCACCCACTGAATCACCCACTCACACATCTATGCACAGTCACACACACCCTACCCACACAAACACTCAGGCACCCATACAGATACTCAGACAACCAATCAATAACCCATATAGACACTCATATAGCTATTCACAAAACCATGCAGTCACTTCTACACCAACACACAGACACATACAGACATTCACACAGTTTAGTCACTAGTCTGCAGTAAGATACATTTAATGACTCACTTAGAGTCAGTTACGCACCTAGAAAATCACCATTCACACACTTATACACCCACTCATTCTTCCAGAGGCCTTTCACTATAAATATATAAAAACTATTTAAACTTTTCAGAAAAACACACATTCACTGGATGATGTCATCAGTGATTTCATTTCAGATGTCATCAGTGATGTCATCAGTGATGTCACTGACCATGTCATGAGTGATGTAATATGTGACATCATCAGCAGTGCATTGCGGGGGCGCGAGTTATAGTTAGCTGAACTAACTATAACAGGGGAATTTCTAGGGTTTTGTACGAGGGAAATTTCCAGCTAACTATAACGCCCCTGAAACCTATGTTTTTTTTTTGTGAATTTCTAAGGTTTTTTAAATGCCAATTCCCAACTATAACGCCCCTGAAACCTTTGGTTTTTTCAGTGTGAATTTTTTTTTATATCCATATATCTATCTATCCATCCCCCCCCCTACTGGCAGTCGCCAGTAGGTAGTTATAGTTAGGACCTATTTTCCATAGGAAATCAGCAACATTCTATTTGGAATAACGTTGGCGTCGATAACTTTTGGCCAGTTCCGCTCCTATCCTGAAAATTTCACGGGGATTCGTCAAGCGGGGGTCGAGAAAAAAGGGGGGTCCCAAAACGCATTTTCCCATAGGACCTGTTGACGCAGCTACAGCCCGAAGTGCTGAACGGAATTACACTAAAGAGGTAGTCCTCAGTTCAGACTCGTGCCTTTTGCTTAAATGGTGTAAATCCGTTCAGTAGTTCCTGAGAGAATCAAAAGTAAAATCACATATATATCTGGGAGGAGCCTAACCACACATCTCATCGTGAGATCTGATTGGCTGTCAGCACTTCATCCAAGAAGTGTTGGCAGCCATCTTGGGACCAATATACATGATAGCACCTCATTAAAAAGCATTGCAGTTAATAGAAGGTTTTAAAGACATTAGTTACATTATAAATCATTTGTTGATGGTACCATACTCATTTTAGTGGTGTGTTCTAAGGTGATTTTACCATGTGAAAAAGCCTTCTGCTGTGATATCATGAATCATGTTTGAGAGAAAACTATTTTCTCATGCTTTTCCCACAGAGATTTGGAAGGTGATCTATAAGCTAAACTGAGAGCATATTTTCTGTAAATTCACATTATCTTTCTCAGTCATGTGAGAATGAAGTCTGACATTCTCAGTAAAACATGTACATCCAACAAGGGCAGAGACTGTCAGTTGATTCCTTTGTGTTCTACTGCAGCTTCCCAGAGTGTTCTAAAGAACAACTAGGGTGCTAACAGTCCTACTTATGACAAACGTATGGCACACCTGAAGCCATCTTGGTTGGAATAAAGTGGTAATTCTTAAAACATTTAATTTAAAAAGGAACAAAATGAGTGGGTTCATTTTGCCATAGAAAGTATGATTAGTGCTGCAGAAAGAAATATTTCTTCTCAAATCCTCTTCTATTTCATTACAAAATTCTGATATGCAGACTGAAACATGCACTTTTAATACCAGCAGCAGACTTCCGTGGTGAGCAGAAGCTTTACTACAGTGATCTAATGAGCAACTAGAGTGCTAACATTCAGAATTTATGGCAAATGTGTGACATATCTGAATACCTTCTTGATGGAATCAAAGTAAACAACTGAAAGCATTTCCTACTGAGGAGACTGCAGTAAATGAGGAAATTAGGAAACTGCATAACAAATAAATCTCCCAAGATAGCCACCAGAGACAAAAGAGCCCAAATGCAGCTCAAATATCACCCAGATGTAGCCCACATGTAGCCGAATGACAGAAGTGTGCAAAACACTTATTTTTTGTGTATTTGCAGTGCAGACTTGTCAGGTATTGGAGTGCTTTACATGAGCATTGGTTACATCACACAAGATCAAATTAATTTTGGTTGTAGACATGGGGAGATTAAGTGATTTGACCAGAATCACAGAATGTTGAGCTGAAGCAGAAACTCCAACCTGGTTACCCAGTTGCAAAGTCTGCAGCTCTGGAAGTAACACCGCATCCTCTCCCCTAGGTGCAACATTTAATCAAGTGGTCAACTGGATAAAAAAACATAAAGATTACAAATAATTTCAAAGTTCTTTGTCGCTATTTGAAAACTCAGAAAATATGTTCTCATTTTAGTTTTTTTAGAGCACTAACCATAGTTTTGATGCAAATAAGACCCTCTCATATATGTAATTTCTAAAGGAAATACTCTAGGTATTACAGTTTTGATTACATCAAGATGACGTCAGGCGTTCCACACTTTTGTAATAAATATAGAATGTTAGCAATCTAGTTGTTCATTGGGATACTGTTGAGAGGCAGAGGCCAGGGGCACGGACTCTGAAAATTGAAGGCAGGTAGGAGAGTGCAGAGGCAACAATTTGACCACACTGGGCAGGCAGGAAGGGCAGTGGCAGCACAACAGACTATGGAGGGCAGTGGAAAGGGGGGCAGGGTCAACAAACCAACAATACAGGACTGGCAAGAGAGGCTGTGGCAATATAATAGACCATTGTGGGCAGAAGGAAGAGGCAGTGGTAGTACAACCATACATGCCAACAGACCCATTTCAGCCAGGAAACGTCCAATGTTTTTAAGCTCAAATGGGCTTTATTTGATCTGTCTCCTGTCTACAATGTCCTCTTTTTCAATGTAACTCAAAGGGGAAAATCAATACCCCAGTTTTTTTTCAAAATCTCCCTCTTACCAAGTTCAAAATGTTCGCAAGTATGGTACATTGGATCATGGTAGGCAGGAGGAATTGGGGTTGGGACATGGAATCGGATAACAGAGGACAGGAGGGACATGGAGAGGTGCACCAAACTGACCCTACAGGGCAGGCATCAGGGTTTGCAGCAGCACAATACACCACACCGCGCATGCGGGACGGCAGTGCAGCACAACAATCCATCCATAGAAAGCAATAGGGAGGGGACAGGACCATGCACATGGACAACAGAGAACAGAGGGGAAAGAGGCAATGGTAGCTAGCTGACCATAATGGACAGACAGGAGAGAAAGCTGCAGCAAAACAGACCATAAAGGGCAGGAGGGACGGACAAGCCAGGACAGAGGGAATAGGGGTCCGCACATGGAAACAGAGGGCTGGGGGCAAGGGGGCAGGTCAGGAGCAGCAAGATGACCATGGAGGTCAGGCAGGATGCGCACTAGAAGCAAGACACACCATGGAGAGCAACAATGAGACTATGATGGCATAAACACAGACCATGGAGGGAAGGTGGGAGGGGGTCAGGGGCAGCTAGCTGACCACACAGGGAA
This sequence comes from Triturus cristatus, assembly GCF_964204655.1. Classification (NCBI taxonomy): domain Eukaryota; kingdom Metazoa; phylum Chordata; class Amphibia; order Caudata; family Salamandridae; genus Triturus; species Triturus cristatus. The sequence continues at coordinate 737,605,795 of NC_140586.1, read as the reverse complement.
GGTGGGAGGGGCCATGGCAGCACAGAAGACCATGCATGGGAAGCGGGAGGGTTAGTGGCAGCACAATGGCTATGATGGGCAAGAAGGGGAGGGTGCAGGGGCATGCACAAAGGACCATGGAGGATAGAAGGGAGGGAGGACCTGGGCACGGACAAGAGAGTTCAGGGAAAGGGGCCTCACAACAGACCGCGCGGGGCAGGCAGGAGGAGCAGTTGCAGCACAACAGACCAGGGAAGGCAGAATGGTGTGGCAGTAAAATGGACCATGGAGGACAGGAGAAAGGGGATAGGGGCATGGCATGTGGACAGGCAGGGTGGAGGTGGCATGGACAGGTTACAGTCATCTGACAATGCTAGGCAGGTGGGAGGGGAGTGGCAGCTCAACAGAACACTCAGAGTAGATAGGAGTGGCAGGTCCATGGAACATGGTGGGCAAAAAGGATGGAGCAGGGGCATGCACAAAGACATCGGAGGGCAGGGGGAAGGAGAATAGGGGCAGCAAGCTAAGCACAGAGGCTAAGCAGGAGGTCAATGATGGGCCATAGAATTGGGCAATGGAGGGCAGGAGGAGTGGACTGGTACATCATGCTAAATGGAGGGCAGTGGCAGCACATCAGACCATGCATGGCAGGAGGGAGGAGGCTAGTCCATGGATTCAGACAACAGAGGATAGGGAGGAGGTGGATGGGGCAGCAAGCTAACTGTTCAGAGAAGGTGGGTATTAGGAACGTTATTGTTTTTAAAATGTGTGTCTGCGCGAACTACTTAAAATATGAACAAGTATGCAGCATAATCTCACTTTTATTCAGGAAGAAGAGGACGTTTGTGACTATGACTCCGAGCTCACTTGGCAGAATCACCCCCTGACCCTCCACTCCCCATCGCAAAATGTAATGCCCGTGGAAAGGGTAGGTGGACGCCGTGTTATATAGAACATAGTCCTGAGAGCACGATTGAAAATGAAAACTAGATATAGTAAATGGTATAAACTATGCACCAAAAAGTGATATAAGATGAACCGGGCGTGAAATATAATATGCAATACATTGTGCGCAATGACAGATTCATTGGCGAGCGCAAGATAGCACAGGCACTAGTGCGTGCTATGCGATATGCACCTTGGAGTGTAATATGCACAGGGCAGTGTTGTGTAACCTAACTTGTCTCTAAAGTTGTAATATAAACTATGTGGTGGGGAGTGTAACGTTGCATATGCACTGTGACAAAGATATGGATCCAAATTGTAATATGTATGGCATAGCGCTGTGCGTTATAACATAGGCATTGAGGAAGGCACGTTAGATGGGGCAATATAACCCGTGTGAAGGCAAGTGTGGCATGACATATTCACGGGGTGGTGTTACAGTGCACATGGGCTAGAGAGTGTCATAGCATACGCACTAGCTGGTGGAATACAACACAGAGGTGTGAGGCACTCGGCGGGCACTGGTGGGTGTAACACAGCATTGGGCTCAGCCAGGAACACGCTGTGACTCTCAAGTGAGGTTCGTCTCCTTTCCAGAGAGTAAAATAAAAAGTATTACACATCCGGCGGTGGGTGTGTATTTTATTAACCGTGAGGGGGGTTTCTTGCATAGGTTGGTCGAATTTTTGTCGAATCCCCTTTGAATGGCTTGGTGTGCGTGTATATTAAATGTGCCCGTCAATAGCTACCCATGTTTGTATAAATAAACAACAAGGGTGTCTACTTGGAGAGTACCCACCGGCGGGGGCGCCGGGATTAGGCACGGTAGGGCGTCAGACACGTCAGAGCTTCACTAGCGGTGTAAATACATTCCATGTGGATTCATTTTATCCATAGTCGCCTTTTAATGAATATCACGCAAATAGTCATGGTGATAGGTACGTACGGTTTTTCGAGCATGTCCTAGGTGTTTCTATAAATATATATATTTTTTAAATAATAAAAAACAAAGGCCGGCCCCGGGGGATGGGGTCCCCGGGGCCATAAGTGGCCTGAGGAGGGGGGCAATGCAGCCCACTCCTAAAGAATTTAAAAAAAAAAAAAAGGCAATGACCCGGGGGTTGGGGTCCCCGGGGCCGATTAAGGCCTTAGGAGGGCCAAATTAATTTTTTTCAACAAAAAAAATTAGGGTGCCGGCCCTGGGGGATGGGGTCCCCAGGGCCAATAAATTAGTAAAAGAAGGGGGGCCACACAGCCCTCCTTCTTAATAAAATAAATAAAAGACCGGCATCGTGCCGGAGGCCACGCCCCCTCCTTGCAGCACTCTGCAAACGCGCCCCCTGTCCAGTTGTAAGTTGGGGAATTCATTCCCCTTCAATACTGAGGGTCCCTGAGGGCCAACTAGCCCAACAGGTATCTCCAGTATGCGCCAGGGAGCTGCGTTGCAGACAGGTGTTCTGAGGCCACGCCCCTTTTTACACCTCTATGCAATGCAGCTCTGTGGCGCTTACTGGAGGTACCTAGTGGGCTAGTTTGACCCTAGGGACCCTTAGGATTCAAGGGGATTTAATTTCTCAACTTAGAACGGCCACAGGGCGCGTTTACACAGTGGTGAAGGGAGGGGACGGGGCCTGAGGTGACGTGTGCAAACACGCCCTGAGGCGCGTTTTAAGTTGGGGAAATAATTCCCTTTCAATCCTGAGGGACCCTGGGGGCCAACCACCCCACCAGGTGCTTCCCGTAAGCGCCACTGCTCTGCGTTGCAGAGAGGTGGTGCAGGTCGTGCCCCTTTTTACACCTCTCTGCAATGGCACTTACTGGACGTACCTAGTGGCCTATTTTGCCCCTAGGGATCCTCAGGATTCAAGGGGACTTAATCTCCCAACTTAAAAAACGGCCACAGGGCGTGTTTACACAGTGGGGAAGGGAGGGGACGGGGCCTGAGGTGACGTGTGCAAACACCCCTGTGGTGCGTTTTAAGTTGGGGAAATAATTCCCCTTCAATCCTGAGGGACCCTGGGGCCCAACTATCCCACCAGGTGCTACCAGTAAGCGCCACTGCACTGCGTTGCAGAGAGGTGGTCTAGGCCGTGCCCCTTTTTACATCTCTCTGCAACGCAGCTCTGTGGCGCTTACTGGAGGTACCTAGGGGTCTAGTTGGACCCTAGGGTCCCTCAGGATTCAAGGGGACTTAATCTCCCAACTTAAAACGTCCACAGGGCGTGTTTACACAGTGGGGAAGTGAGGGGACGGGGCCTGAGGTGACGTGTGCAAACACGCCCTGTGGCGCGTTTTAAGAGGTAGTTTTAATCCCCTGCCCTATTATATACTAGGGGCTTACAGAGGAGGTCATGCTGATCACAGGGGGACCCCAGCGCATAGTGTTCCCTAGTGTATGTAGGTGTTTTCACTGTATTCTGAGTGTCTTTTAACATAGCACTGGCTCTAGGACTGGTTAGTCAGACTCAGTTACCACCAGTATCCGTTTGAAAAAGTTGAGGGTACAGGATGATTTTGCAACAAGGCTTCTTTCTGCTCTTCTGTTTGTTCTTTCTGCACGTTATCCTTCTTCCTGCACTTTTCTTAGTCTTTGAGGACTTCTGTTGCTTCTTTCTGCATTTCTTTTTTTTCTTTCTGTGCGTTTTTTCTTCTTTCTTCACATGTCCTATATCTGTAGGCATAGTTTGAAATTAGCATTTAAAAAACCTTTGAAATTCACTGAAAAAACCATAGGTTTTAGGCACGTTATAGTTAGGAATTAGCATTTAAAAAACCTTAGAAATTCACTGAAAAAACCATAGATTTCAGGGGCGTTATAGTTAGCTGGACTTTTCACTCGTACAAAACCATTGAACCCCGTTCTAGTTAGTTCAGCTAACTATAACTCGCGCGCCCGCAATGCACTGCTGATGACGTCACATATTACATCACTCATGACATGGTCAGTGACATCACTGATGACATCTCAAATGACATCACTGATGACATCATCCTTGTGATAGAGTGGCAGACCTCCTCTCCCCCTAATATAACCTTTGATACACACATTCAAAAATAGACTAAAATTTTCAAAACAATGGACATACCAATATCAGTTACAACAACCTATTCAGTAATTCTAAGATCCACATACACATCCACTCATTCACCAACAGTCCTATACAGTCACTCATACATGTACTCACTCATCATATGTACTCATACACCTATACATCCTGTTACACAACACCACTCATCCATAGTTACTCACACACATAGTCACTCATGCTAATAAAGAATCAAACATCCATTTACTTGCATATACAGTTATACACACCACCACACTTACTTCTACAGAAACTTACACATACTTAGTCTTTTAAACAATCACTTATAGAAACACATACTTATTCATCCAGGAATTCTTTCAATCTCTCACTCTCACATATACTCACTTATATATACCAATAGTCACATATACTAGTTTAAAACATATGTAGTTACTCATAAAGACACTATTGAGGCAGTCATTCACTCACTAACACACCCATGCACACACTCATCCACCCATACAGTCCTGCACACATGCTGTCTTCAACACATACAAACAGTGAGTCACTCATTCATGCACCTATGCACTACGTAATACCCCCCCACCGAACCATACAGACACTCAGAGACTCATACTGATACTCAAAAAACCAACTAATAACCTATATAGACACTCGTAGCTACTCACCAACCCATGCAGCCACTTATACACAAAGTGAGAGACTGATACAGATATTTACATATTTAAACATTACTCACTAAGCCATGTATTCACTAAGATACACTTAATCAGTCAGTTACACAATCAATTTTTCAAAAACAAATCATCCATTTAGACACTTATATACCCATTTATTCTTCCATCGACCTTGAGATATACATATATAAAACATATGTAATTTTCAGAAAAACACACATTCACTGGATGATGTCATCAGTGATGTCATTTGAGATGTCATCGGTGATGTCATGAGTGATGTCACTGACCATGTCATGAGTGATGTAATATGTGACGTCATCAGCAGTGCATTGCAGGCGCGCGATTTATAGTTAGCTGAACTAACTATAACGGGGGAATTTCAATGGTTTTGTACGAGTGAAAAGTCCAGCTAACTATAACGCCCCTTAAACCTATGGTTTTTTCAGTGAATTTCTAAGGTTTTTTAAATGCTAATTCCTAACTATAACGTGCCTGAAACCTATGGTTTTTTCAGTGAATATATATATATATATATAAATGTGTATTTATGCAGATCTGTGTGTGTGTATATATGTCTGTATGTGAATATATATGTGTATGTGAATATATATGTGTATGTGAATATATGTGTATGTGAATATATATGTGTGTGTGTGTGTGTGTGTGAATATATGTATGTGTGTGTGAATATATACATGTGTGTGAATATATATATATATATGTCTGTGTGTGTGAATATATATATGTCTGTGTGTGTGAATATATATATGTCTGTGTGTGTGAATATATATATTTATGTGTGTGTGAATATATATATTTATGTGTGTGAATATATATGTGTGTGAATATATATGTGTGTGTGTGAATATATATATGTGTGTATGAATATATATGTGTGTGTGTGTGTATATATATATATATATATATGTGTGTGTGTTAATATATATGTGTGTGTGTGTGTGTGTATATACATATATGTGTGTGTATGTGAATATATATATATATTCACTGAAAAAACCATAGGTTTCACACATGTTATAGTAACGAATTAGCATTTAAAAAACCTTGCAAATTCACTTAAAAAACCATAGGTTTCACATATGTTATAGTTAGCTGGACATTTCACTCGTAAAAAACCAATGAAATTCCCCCGTTATAGTTAGTGCAGGCAACTATAACTCACGCAACCGCAATCCTCTGCTGACGACGTCAGATATTACATCACTGTATTTAGACACTTATTTACCCATCTCTTCTTCCATTAATCTTTAGCTATATATATATTACAAATATTTATTTTTCATAAAGACACATATGTCATCAGTGATGTAATATCTGACGTCATCAGCAGAGGATTGCGGTCGCGTGAGTTATAGTTGCCTGCACTAACTATAACGGGGAATTTCATTGGTTTTTTACGAGTGAAATGTCCAGCTAACTATAACATGTGTGAAACCTATGGTTTTTTAAGTGAATTTGCAAGGTTTTTTAAATGCTAATTCGTAACTATAACGTGTGTGAAACCTATGTGTTTTTTCAGTGAATTTGTACGGTTTTTTAAATGCTAAGTTATGTATTTATTAATTTCTTTTTTTTTCAGGTTTTTCACCGTGCGCGCACCCTGCACGCGCTGTGGGCGCTCGGTGCCCTATGCGCACCGAGCGCCCACGGTTCGCAGTGCGTGCGGTGCGCGCACCTCGCGATTTTTTATAAAAAATAAATAAATTGTTTTTTTCTCCCTTGGGGGTCCTTCTGTGACCCCCTGACTAATGCTAGGGGGTCAGGAACTGTCCACTCTGCCCCCTTTTCACGTTCTCCACCTTTTTTTTTCACCCCCTCAGACTGCGAGAGACAAAATGGCGGCCGACACTTCCTGGTTTCGACCGATTCTAATGTTTACCGACATCTAACAACCAATCAGAATTGCGCTCGCGCACGGCAGGGTGCGCGCACGGTGCGCGCGTATATATATTGATATGCTTGTAAATGCTATTTTCTCAGGAAATACTGAACAGATTTACACCAGACCTGCAAAAGGCACTTCCTTGACCTTGTGGCTACCTCTCTGCCAAATTTCACGTAATTCTGTTCAGCGGTTCGGGCTGTAGCTGCTAAGGTCCTATGGAAAAATGCATGGGGAAAACGCGTTTTGGGACCCCCCCTTTTTCTCAGCACCCGCTTGACGAATTAACCCGAGACTTTCAGGGTAGGAGCTGAACGGAGCGCCCCATTAGTTTTGAAAATTTCGCGAGGATTCGTCCACCGGCGCCAAAGTTATTCAAAATAGAATTTTGAGATTTCCTATGGAAACTAGGTTGTAACTATAACTATCTACTGGCGACCGCCAGTAGATAATATATATATGTATATGTGATTAATGAAATTGCAGTTGTTCTTCCACTCCCACACGCCCATTGGTAGTTGCTGCGCCGGTGGAGCCCACTGGACAGTAATATTCCAAAACAAACAAAGAAAGCGCACACTCAGACAATCATTACGAGCCACGGATTTTATTACCATGATAAAATCCGTTACTCTGTAATGATCCCCTGTGTGCGCGCTTACTTGATTTGTTTTGGAATGTATGTGTATATGTGAATATATATGTGTGTATATATATCACCAGACTTTCTCCTCCTAAAAGAGCAGAGCAGAGGACACAGCGGGGTACGTATGGTCGCTTTATTAAAAAACTGGACAGCATGACCGGTTTCGGCTGTGCGCCTTTCTCAAATGCCACAGTTCTGTGCTGAGTTGCCTGCCAAAGTCTCCTTAATAAGCTCCTCCTTTCCCAATGGTGGAAGGCTCACCTGCGCCGCTTTAGCCTGCATGACGTTGCAACAGTCAAATGTTGAGACTGCATGCCCCATAATGCAGCGTGTTGGTTCATACCGCGTTGCAGGAGGTGAAGTCAGCGAAAATACTGGCAATAAAACAACCTTGAGTCCCCAACTTCCAGCCAACCCTATCCGCAGGAACCAAGGCTGAGGGTGTAAGGACAGTGCCAGCACCTATCCAAGCAATCCTGGACCGCCAATTGGCAGCAGCGTCTAGATCCCCTGAAATATGGTCGGCGGGTCGCAATCATCCGATCCCTCGGTACAAAAGTTGCAGTTGCTCATGTAGATGCGACCTCAAAGCGGAAGGGTCCTCTGTTGCGCATCATGAGCACTGCGCTGCATATATCACCAGACTTTCTCCTCCCAGAGGACACAGCGGGGTACGTATGGTTGCTTTATTAAGAAACTGGACTGCATGACCGGTTGCGGGTGTGTGTGTGTGTTTGGGGGGGGGCGGAGAAAGAGAGAGAGGGGGGAGAGAGGGAGGGAGGGAGGGAGGCAGAGAGGGAGAGAATGAGAATGAAAATGAATAGATGTATATATTTTATCCTCCCAATTGCTTAGAAGGAAAACGAAGCCTTGTGCGGTTAGACAAATGTATTGTCAATCAGTCACTTGTCAAACACGTTTGACAAGTGGCTGATTGACAATGAATTTGTCTAACCGCAAAAGGCTTCGTTTTCCTTCTAAGCAATTGGGAGGATTTGGAGGATAATTTAATGGGAACGGCTTCCGTGGGGTCCAAAAACAACGAAGCAACTCTCGTTAAGGAGGAGGCAAACCATACACGGAAGGTTGAGAAAATGTGTATATAAATATATATATGAATTGATAGGGTATCAAGAATATTGCACGGTGCTGTTTTCAGAGCACTGACACCCAACCAGTGTATGTATAGCTTAACACCAATAACTGTTCAAAATCTGGGGAAAAAAAAACTTGTCAAAATGTTGTTTCAAATAATTTGTTTAATCTTCAAAAAATGCTCACAGCTACACAGCCAAAACGTGTTTCGCAACATCATCGCTTCTTCAGGGCATATATCTTGTGCATATAATTTCCCGCTCCTTACATCCACAATTTCACAGAATGTTATCTCATGTTTCACGTTATAATTAACATTTTATCTTTAAGTTCAGTTTGTTTAATCTTAGCGATATTGAATGAGCCTCTTGAAACAGGAATCTGGCCACACAAGAAAACAAGACACTTTGCAAAACTTCCATCTCTGTGTTATTAGTCTCTGCAATGAGGAATACTTGCCTAGATACAGGAATATGTCCATATACAAAGTAGAGAAGATTAATGAACTGCTGTGACATTGCCATGTTACTCTGCTACTGAGCCAAGCGGCAACCAAAAACACGGCTCAATACAGTTCAGCAATCAGCAGATCAGGTGCACGTTTACGGTCTGCGTGGCGTAGAATTGTCATAAGAGGTTTCTGTTTATTTGCAACCGTTGAGTGCGAGATGATTACTATTCTGACTTCGGGACAATCTACCCGTACAGTGGTGCCCTTTTGATTCCAAGATGGCGGCAAGTAGGGATTGCTGTGGACAACGCTGTATTTCACCTTAGTTGGTTGCTCTGGAATTGTTTTTTAAAGCTTTCTGTATGCAAGGGGCAAAATTGCACCACCAGTGTCACTTGTAGGCATGATGTGAGGCTGTGGTAACAATAGTATTATCGATGGTGGGTTCCCCTCAGGACGGAGCTGCAGGCCGCACCGCCATCTTCTTCCTCGTCCAAGCCACACCCCTAGCATCACCATTTTTAGGTCTCGCCTGAGCCAGCGCATGCACTGTTCTGACGAGACATTTAGTGTGTGGGCTTTAAAAAGCCAACCACCGCTTTTTGGCTGGCATAAAGCGTGCGGTTACACGCACAATGACGAGCAGAGGCGCCATCTGGCTTTCCTCTCTCGTCATGGTGCGCGCACATCGCACACCACTCGCCAGCCTGCTTTCACTTTTGCCTTCGCGAGCGCACACCACTAGCGTGCTTTTTTTTCGCGCGCCAGTTGTACTCAAAGTGTCATTCCATTAATATGCAAAGCTGCCAACCAGCTAATCTCGACATATCGTTTGTTTCCTTAATTGCCCTCTCAGGGCAAAAGTGAAGAAAAACGGTAGAATAACAATTTTACTGAACAGGGGAGGCAACTTTTAAAACAACCAAGAACCTTCGGCTCTTACAAGGGCAGCATGCAAATGAGCAAGGACACGGCACGCAAGCGCTGCAGACCTCGCGCCCCCAAACAATCTCCCCCGAGTTCTCGAGATAGCTCGCTTTCAAAATGACATCTCATATTGGTTGGTGTTTCAAAACTGAATTGGATAATTCCCCACCCTTAAAAGACACCATATACCCTCCACATCGACCAATGTCAATTTCGGGGCACACACATTTCTGATTGCATTTTCTTTTCAAAGATCAACACGATTTCACGATGTTCTTCTTTTTGAGTTCTCTTTTAATCACTTGTGATAGTTTTTGTACTTTATACTTTGGTATTTTATGTAATGACTGATATGGAACCGCGGTCTCAACAAAATCGTTTGTACATACTTTGCATACATATTTTAACCCTTGCATGAATCGAATTAGCCATGCTCTTTTCGACATATAACGCAACAAATATTCAATACCAGCCCTACAAGAGCATCCTTCTAGTTCACCGCAGTTAATCCTCGCAGAGGGGCACCGCTGCCTGCCAGCGGACGCCACTCTTCAGTGCGCCACAAACAGAAACCTCCGAGCGCCACGTATCCAAAATGTTATAATTTCTCCTTCATCTGCAGCCTGCCTTTCAAACCGATTGCTCTTGCAGAAGCCTTCATTAAAGCATCATTACTGGTGATGCGGTAATCCATTTAATTACAATTTGTAATGATGCACATGTTCCTAAGTGCCGCGCTGCCAGCCCTGCACTTGATTGGCCTTTGGTTCCGAATAAACACGGGCTCCCCCGTTTCTCCCCGGTGGAGCCGGCTCCAAACCATTTATAATACCGCTTCGGCACGCAGCGGCTCTTTCAGCACAGCTGAAAAGGGGAGTTCCAGAACGAAAATTACGTAGTCACCAGAAACAAGGCAAGATAAACAACAGTGGTGCATTTCTGAAACGCAACCGAACGAAAATCTCGCTCCCTATAATAACAAAGGGAAACGTATGCTCAGCTGCTACCCTTTCCATTGTTTCAGAGTATAGATTAATACATGCAAAAAACAGACGTGTGTATTTGTTAACTTGCTGGTTCAAATCCACCGGGACTGCCAGAGTTGTTCGTCATCATTTCGCGACTGATAACGTTAGTATGTTTTTGGTCTGCAGTTATACATCACATGTGTAGCCAAAGAAACAATCCAGTCTCTGCTTAGCGCCATGTGATTGGCCGAAACTATTTTGTTAGACGGACTGTTGTGTATTTCAAGGGTTAGCCTGCCGTGGCATTATTTACAAGAGTAATTCGGTTATATGCAGAATTCAGAAAGTATATATTCCTAAGGAATAGTAAGGCGGGGCCAGCATCGGACCCGCCGATGATATGGCAGTCCTGCCGGCCCCGACGACACCGGAGGCGGGCCAGTCGCGCACCGTGTGACGCGACAGGCTCGCTGTCCAATCATTAGTGAACAGGCCATGGCCCGGAAGTGAAAGTTTCACTTCCGGGTAATGGAAGTCGCCAGTGCCCGCCCTTTTGAGGGGCGAGCACTTGCCACAAATAAAAGGCTGGGGAGCAGAGGAATCTTCCTCTTTGCCTTCCCCAGCCTTATTGTGCGACCTCATTAGGAGGTCGTTGTGTTAATATCACTTCTATCTATCTAGCACTTATATCCTTAGGGGGCGGCGCCATTTCTTGAATGGGGTTGCCCAAGGGGGAGGGACAAATCGTCCCACCTAGAACTCTCCAGGGGCAGTTACAGCCGTTGTGGCTGTATGGGTGCGGGGGAGGGGGGGGAGTTACGCTTTTCCTAGTCTGTTGGCCATCCCGCATGTGCACTATGGCGCCAGTAAAGGGCGCAGAACTGCAAGGGCCCCTGATGGAGAGAGTATACAGGGCGTACAGGGGTAACTGAGGGGGGGGGAGGGAGTACCCTCACGGTGAACGGGCCCTCTGCGCTTGTGCACTCAGGCGGGAGGGCGGGGTTTAAGGGATAAGGATCTGACACCAGTTATTGACCTTGCCGTAGGCTCAAACATGGATACGCAGAAAATGATTGCCATTATGATTATGAATGATGTATGCTTAGATTCGGATAGGAATAACTTGTATTAGAGTTATGTTAAGGATAGCCATCTGATATCTATACATATCAAATGTAATCAAATGTCAATAATATGATTGTCTGCGTAAAGATTTGTTTTTGTGAAAAATTAATATTCAATGTTTGATTAATTTTGTTAATAAATACGGCCGGGGGTTATCTACGACCCCCTTTTCCAACTAAACTCTTGTTCCTGATATTCTGTGGGTCTGAACAAAGGAGGAGGGGGTATAGGTAGTACCAGGCCATAACACAAATGGTGCACTTGTAGCGTCTAACTGGTCTGTGTATGCCTTAGTGCCTCGTGAATACAGGGGTGAGGTCAAGTGTGCACTGCACGGCTTTCAGGGGCTGTGGAAACTCGGAAGGGAAACGGGACAATTGAAATTATGAAAAATATGATACAATACAAATATGTGAAAAACAATGCAGGAGAGATGTGTAGTTCCTCAAGTGATGTACACGATCTTGACTCTGTTTCAGCACCGCCCTCCCTGCCTCCACTTCAGCCGTTAAAGTGCTGCGCTGGGTTCCTGCCATGCCAGTTTCACGTATATACGGAAAGGCATCTTTATAAATGGAGCAGGTATTAAAGTATTAAAAGAAACAGACGGGCGCCCATCACTCGTAGGTAAAATGTAGATGGCCCTCTTATTACTGCAGGAATGGCTCTCCCATTTCACAGGGGGTGCAGGGCATGCCCAAACTCACCGCAGCCGTTCAGACTCCGCCACTGGCACACCCTTTCTTTCAGAACATCAACAGTCCCCCAAATGGCTAATGATAGCTCGTGATAGCGGAAAACAAAAATCCGAATCGCTGGTTTAAATCATGACAGCCGCTGATGTCCGATTATACCATATTTTAATGAAATAACCTTTGTTTCCTGCTGGTAGGCAGTTTCTAAGCTTTCCCTACGCTAAATGATATTGAGTGGTCTATATTATAAAAATCGAAAAATTGACTTTATTTGCACTCCGATGATAACAATGTAGGTCAGCTTTCTAGGTTGGTTGTGTTTGAGGCACATGTGATACCATATATGTGCGTTTGGGTGTGTCTGTGGGCGCGTGTACTCCTATCTGAATGTGTGGGGCTGTATACTTATGAATTTACCCATTAATGAATTTGTGTAGGTATGTCTTCACGTGTGTATATTGACTTATTCATATGCCACTACATGTGTGTATTTGTGTGAGTATACATATTTTAATACATGGATATGTAGTACAAATAACGTTTGGTTACATAAATATAATCAGAAAAGTGCATTTAAAAACACAAATAAAACATAATTACAATTAAACCACAATAATATTACAGCACAGTGATGATTATATTCAAAACAAGCAGCTTTCATTAGGTATTAAGTACACTAAACATTACCTGATTGAAAAGATCCGAAATTTCTATGAACAGGATGAACATTTATTAATTTAAATACCACACAAATAATCCAATATTGGAGGGGAAAAATCTCGTTCGAGACGGCAAAAAAAAGATATATATATATATATATACATTAAAGTGTCTAGAGCTTTATCCTAAAATGAAAAGTTCGTCAGTGTGTGTGTCTAGGAAACCCTCTTAATTGAGAGTGTCTATATAACTGACGAGTCACCAACCTATAAATATCTAGACAATAGGCTGTCAATTCAGTCAAAACCACGGGCATCACATTGAAAACACCTCAGACCCCAAGGGTAAGTTTGAGCAGATAATAAGGATTCTAATTGAGGCTCCCAACCCTTACATACCATGCCCAATTTAAGAATCTTGATAGCATGAAGACTTTCAGTTTGTCTGTATCATATCTGAGAACATACAACACCACCATACAATGGCCAACACCCAACTGGTAACAGATAAAAATCCACTTGGTATGCAGTAATTTGCACGTTGGGCAGGGGGAAAAACAAGCATTGGCATAGCCAATAGGTCTTGCCGTTGAGAACTTATAAGTGTCCAGCACAATATCCTTGGTGCATCAACATCAAGTGTTGCATGGCTAAACACTTATAAGGTCCCAAAGGCGAGACCCTTCGGCTATGCCAATGCTTGTTGATAAGGTGCTGTATCCCATGACTGAGAGTGGGAGACTCATCGAAAATGTTATTTTGCACCCTGAAGGCAGAAACTGTTTTGGTGAGAGTTTTGGGCAAGCAAGTCTTGCCCAGCATGAAAAAATCATTATCTCCAGGTAAGGAAGGAGTCTCCCTGCCATTTAATTATACCGCCTTCCATGTCCAGTCGATTCTTAGTGACGTTGGGTGCAACAGGAACAGGCAAGGTAAACTATAACCCTGACACCATGCCAAATGTCTCAAGGGTCCTAGGCAAATTATTATTATTTAATTTTTGGGAGTTTTATATAGCACGAGCTCGACCCGAAGGTATAGAAGAACACATTCATTTTGTTAGGCATGGGGGCATTAGGTGATTTGCCCAGAGTCACAGGATGTTGAGTGTTCCTGCCGAGACGCGAACCCGGTTCCCCAGCTTCGACCGTTCTAGTCGTTAGGCCACATCGCTCATACACCATCAGCTAGTTGTATGACCCAGGTTTCCCCCTCCAATCTTAGTCTGATGGCCACAGGCTACCTAGCCACCGCGCAAACAAAGGGTACAAGGGGTACCCTTTCCGGGTCCTCCTGTGTACCATGAAGGAGGAAGAGATTAATTTGCCCAACCAAACCCAGTAGATCAACTTGATTTAAAAGTATGGTTTGCTTCCTAAAGCCAGATTTGTTCAACACATTAAATAGGTACCCAACAATTCTCCAAGATGTCAAATGCCTTCTTCAGGCCACTCACCAGGCAGGCTGAGTGATGCTACACTGTTGGAGCTGCTTCCATGATCCTGTATATTCTTCTGATATTCAGTAACATGCTTCTACCTGGTTCAAAACCATTTTGGTCTGGGTGGCTCAGGCATGAAAGCATTTGCATTGTACAACCTGCCTTAACCTTGTTGAGACTCGGACAGAGTTCAGAATTGCTGTAAGAAACAGAGGTCAGAAGGGGTTCAGCCATGTTTGGGTATCGATCATATCAGAGCATTCCTGAGGAAAGGTGGTAGTATACCTCTGCCAGCTGCAACTTAAAACAGAAGGGCTAGGTTTGGTGCTGATACTTAGGCATAAGTTGATAAAATTCTAAATAACCTCTGTCAGATCCTGTTGCCATTTGGTGTATGGCCTTTGTCATATCATGGGGGTGTTTGTTTCCAATTTCAGATTAGTAGGAATTCAAGCTAGTGGCAGCTCATTCAAACATTCTTCAACTTCAGTGTCAGTGTCCCTGTCCATGACATCGTATAGAGCATGGTAATGCTTGTAAAAACATGTGGATCTCGTATTGGCTGTATATAGTAACAGTCAGCACTGTCTGGAGTGTAGGGATCAGTGCATGTAGGCTGTCTCTGTTAACAAGCCATGCCAGTACTCTATTCTCCTTGTCCCCCTAAGTGTGAGCCCTTGCAGCATAGATGGAATAATCTAAACACCAGTTTGCTCGGACAGACCAGCCTGCTCCTCTTGCAGGGCCTTAAGGGAGTCCAGGAGAGTTCTTTCAATCTGAGCCATTAGCTCTTCGCAGCTCCCTTTCAAGTACCCTTCGCACTCCAACCACTGCGTGGATGCAGTGACCTCTAGTAACCTCCTTGAAGGTCTTCCTGTCCACTGTTGAGGAGTGTAGGAAGCTGGCTCTTTACATACTATACTAAAGTAAGGTATAGTGCGCACAGAGTCCAGGGAGTCCCAGAGGTATAGCAGAGGCTAAATTAGATAAGTACTAACAGCTCTCTTTGTGGTAGTGTGGCTGAGCAGTTTGGCCTATCAGGAGGGTGTGTTAAGCATTTATTGTATTCACTCAATCAAGGACTGATTTAACACGCTCAGAGACAGAATCCAATTGGGTAAGTATAAAAAAGGTATACTTAGGTTTTATTTCTAGAACCATGCAGGACTTGGTACTGGTAGGTAAAATGTACTTGCAGTTGTAAAACTTTTCAAGGTAATGCAGCTGGGAATGGATTTGCAATCATTACATGTTTGTATTTGCTTTACAAACAGTTTAAATTACTTTTGATTACTTTTGCGTTACTTTTGGATTACATCGACTACTCTGTGGTATGCCTAGATACGACACTGTGAATCCTACAGTACAAGGTAAGTAAGAATTTTTCAGGTTTGCAATTTAATTTCTTTTCTTTCATCCAAATGTTGAACTCAACACAGGGCATTTTTAGGAACAAAACTCATAACATTGTTTCCTATGGGATGAAAAGGATTAATGGTTCTCAAGTGTGTAAACGACTTATGAGGGGGAGTTTTGGGCATTAGGACTAAGGTTCTCCAACATCCAGATGGGCACTCAAGTTGCACCAGCAGCACTAGGGCGGCCAGGTGCAGAGCGCAGGGGCCCAATGTTAGCCAATGGGGATAAGGGGCCCTTCGATCAGGGGCTGCTTACGAGCAGGCCACTTGGCTGGTTGAGCAAAGCTCCTGGGGTTAGGATCAGCACTGCAGAGGCCAAAAATAAGCACAGGAGCTGCAACGCCAGTGGCACTGGGGTGGCTGGGTGCAGATTGCCAAGGCAACGTCTGGGACCCTGTGGTTTTTAACGGAGATCTCCGGTGTGGCAAAGATACTGCAGGCTTGGGCAGGCAGGATTACTGAAGGCCACCATCAGCTGGAGAGGTAAGCTGGGTTCTTGGGGGATGCCTGGACAATGTTGGTTGGGCCACCCAAGGCCGTAGGGCGTCTGGTGCAGGGATGTCTTTTGGCGTCTGGTTCTTCTTACCAGCTCCGGTCGCAGTTGGTGGAGACCCTTCAGGTTGTCGGTGTGGGCGTGAAGCTTTAGGGAGGTCGGGGATCACCAGATCCCAGTTCGGTATCGCTGGGGAGACCTCCTCATGGTGTTGGGCTACTCGAACTCGGGCTGTGGGCATCGGGTGCAGAGTGGTGCAGAATTGAGGTGCCGCCTGGATCCGGATTCTGTGGGCTACTCTTTGTTAAGCAAATGCCGGTGCTCATAGGATACAGAGTCTGTAAGGTGAGTGCAGGGCAGGTCCTCCTGCTGTGGGGGGCAGCTGGCTGCTGGACACGCTGGGGTCTCGCTGTAGTCGGGTTGGAGTCTGGACAGGTCGGTAGGGATGGAGCCAAAGCAGTTGGCGTCCTCTTCTTCCTGGGTCAGTACGGCTCTTCAGTCCTCCTTCTGTCTTCCTTGAATATGAGGAGGCAATGTTCAGGGTCTCCCCAAAATACAAACTTTAAGAGCATCAAAGGGGTGTGCAGGTTCCTTCCTTGGGGTGAGTACACCCCCTATTATGCCACCCTCCTGTGGGAGGGGAGCATGAGCCTCTTCCTAATTGGCTGGGTCCCCTTATCGTCAAGATGGAAGGGACTATGATCTGTGCTTCACCTCGTTTTCCCCCACCTAAGGGTTGCGGTTGGCAAAGGTGGGCCCACCTCTCCTCCTAGCTTGGTTTTCCTGCCGATTCTCCCATCCAAAGTGGGGGCAGAACCGGTTGGAGCCAGTTGCTGGGGGCAGCAAAAGGCAGGGCCAGCTTACAAAGGCGGTAGTCCTTTGAAGCTTCCCCTTCTTGGACCCTGCCCATCCTGTAGGAGGAGGCATGATACCTCTTCCCAGGATGGGCTTTGTTTCTGAACCCAGAGAGCGGAAGTTCTCTACCCAGGGGTCCAGAGACCTGTCTGGTGGTGGCAAATGGCGGGTAGCCATTCAGTAAGCACACCAGGGCTGGTTGGTTTTCAGGGGCATCTCGAAGATGCCCTCAGAGTGCATTTTACATTAAATCCCACACTGGCATCAGTGTGGATTTAATGTGCTGAGAAGTTTGCTACCAAACTTTCCAGTTTTTAGTAAAGCCATTATGGAGCTGTGGAGTTTGTAATGACCAACTCCCAGACCATATACTCTTTATGGCTTTACTAGACTTACAATGTCTGTACATGGACTTAGACACTGTAGGGGTACATGGCTCATGCCACTGTACCCTCACCTGAGGGCTAGTGCACCCTGCTAGAGGGGTGACTTGCCTAGGCCCCAGACAGTGGGTTACAGGCATCCTCCTTGTAGGAATGTGCTCCTTTTTGCATGGTCCTCCCTCCCCCGCCCCTTTTTACCTGACACACGAAGCATTTTGACTTGGTGTGCTCTGGGTCCCTGCCAATCAGGTTTCCAGGGCCTGTGTTCTTTCACAAGCTGTGAGTTAGTGTATATATATACATATATATATATGTGTGTGTTCTTTAATGTCCAATTAATTAAAATCATTACAATAAAAACAGCACATTTCATAAAACACAGCTATTACATATGATCATTACAAATGTTTAGGATAATTATAATATACCGTAATAACCATTAAAATTACATAAAATGTCATAAAGCAGTTATTTAATTAACCTGATCAGAGCATTGGAATTCATTATCAATCACCATACATATTGATAAAACCTTCCATACAGTGAAACTTTAAACCCTCTCTCGGTCCTATATTTAATGTGTTTTTATGCCCCCTTAATAGGGAACTATACATAAAGCAGACACATAATGTGTTCAATTATAATCTTGGTACTTAATGTACGTGCTTCTTAAGATTTCCTTATACCTTGGTTATTATATCATCAATAATAATAGACATAGTAAAGATTTTCCGATTACAATACCTATATAGGTCAGACAATACGGTTACTGGCATAGCCACTTTCTACTCTTAAAGCGTGACCAAAGCCTCCTCTTGACTCCATTTTTTTCCCAGCTATGAGGATAAACTTGACAAAATAAACTGTTAAATTAATATTACACCCTTGAAGGCACAGTATAATTGCTTGGCGGCACATTCTCACCCCTTGTTCCTTAAATATCGGTTTTAAGTGTTAGCCTCTCTTGACACATTTTGGGGCAAATACATACAATGTGCAATATTGTTTCATTAGCGCAACCATATAATCTACAGTTTTACGATTGTCAATCTTGTACTCATCTAGGGAACCCATCTTTTGTTGGTTGGTGGCCAAACCTTAATTTAACCAATCTATCCCTTATCGCTGGTTTTAAAAAGAGGTTAGATTGGATTGGGGCTCAATTTTATTATACGAGTTAATAACCAACCAGGCATGCTTTGTTTTCCCCAATCATCTAATTCAATTAAATTATACAATTTTGGTTGATTGATTTAAAATCTGTTTTAAAACAGTCTTATTTCTATCCGTATCATCAAAGGATGGGAGCTTGAAAATATTCACTCTTTTAAATATGATCTCTGTGGGCTGGTATACACTTTCTTATTTATTTCTTGCCAGCACATATGTGCAAGGGACTCAGGATCTGTTAGAGTGAAAATAGACATTCTAGAAGCGCAGCTTCCCTCACTAATGTTTGGTTTTTTGGATCCTAAAAATTGATTTAACAACTTTTATTTGTAATTTGTCCAAAAGTTTACTGTCTTTGCCCCGAAAAATTAAGGACCCATATGTGAGCGAGGGAATGAGTTTTGCCTTCATTACCTTCAGTAAGTACTTGTAACTTGGGCTTTTTAGTTTATCTCGCAATAATCCAAAGGCAAAAAGACAATGAAGTTGATTTGGCCTTTAAGTTATCAAAATGTAGTTAAAAAGTCATTCTATCATCGAGTTTAACTCCTAAATACTTATACCGCTTAACCATTTCAATTGATAGTCCATTCATTTTCCACAATGTCTTGTCTGATTTAGTTGATCCTATTATCATATTTTTTGGTTTTTTTAGTATTCATTTGTAAACCATTCACTAGTATATATTGATCAGTCTTTGCAGCCCTATTTGGGTGTAACTTAATAGAATAGTATCATCTGCATATTGCAAATATTTTATACTTTGGCCTGCAATCTGCCATCCACCAGGATGTATCCTCCCTCTGTAGCCAATATTCCTGTGCACGGCTCGAAGGTGATGGCTCCCTTCTTTACATCAAGGCACCCCTGGCATAAGCAGAACAGTTAGTAGCCCTTCCAGCGCTTCTGAACCCTGGCACCATCTGCTGGTGTTATGTGGCATTCTTGGAGCAGAAGCTGTGTGTATCCCACTGCACTCTAGGAGTGAGCTTCTGTATCACTTGTTTGTACTGTGCACCCCCCCAATGTTCCGGGTAACCATGGAACGATTGACTGGCCGTGGCATCATAGGTATTTGGCCAGTGTCTTCGCTTAATAGTGCCCCCTAATGCGCCTGCCTCAACCTACAAGGAAAGGATGTTGTCTCCTTAATGGGAAACGTGGGAACAATCTGTGAATCCACTCATTCCCCACCTGAGGAACCCAAACAACCCCCCTGCAAAACTAAGCACAGAGGAAAGACGGCTGTGCTAAACCACTAGTGAAACTAGTTAACAATTTATCGGGTGCGTTTTGCAAATTATATCAAACTGGGACCCTTCCCATATGCCCCTAAGAATTATGTCCGACAGTGCCATATTATTCAGTAGAAGGAGCAGTCCCTTCTGGAAATACTCATTGTGTTCAGAGCCACTGGAATTATGCGATTCTGCGGACGCTGCTTTTTTCTCATAATTAAGGATTGACCACATAATCCATCATTTCCTGTGTAATCCTCAGATTTCAACAACAAATCATTTCTAGCTCAAATGGATCATGTTACTAAAAACGTGGCAACGTGCCATTGGCAGACCCCTCGCTATGGGTAACTGGTCATTTGCCAGTTACTTATTCATGTATTTGGTTGTTAAACTAGTTGTAATGAGGTGAAATCTTTGCCCAGACTATATTACCATGTGCACAAATTACAAAAGAATGAAGTAATACTTTTAAAAAACGTGCTGCAATATGCTGCATAATGTAGCTTTTCTTGCATTGATGCTTCCTGCCTCATAATTCCAGGGTCCTGGTTTATATTTCAATTATTGCGTGCCGGGCCAGCCACAAATGAGTGGAAAGGTTTGCATGTGAAGGTGAGCGTAGTTTACTCAAGAGCTGGCAGAATGACTAGCTAACAGGCATGGGTGCTTTAAACTGTTGCGACTGCCTTCAAAGGGTTGTCAGCAAAGCGTTCCTGCTTTGGTCTAGGTTCTCAAGAGGTAAACTAGAGGTAGGGTTACCAGAATTTTATAAGCCTATATCTGGCCTATCCGGTTTTTGCATAGTCTTAAATTCAAATATAATAATAATAAAAAAAATGTTGTGCTCGACCTGTAAATCTTGTAAATGTGTGCATACACGCACACAAACTTACAAGGCTATGTTTACATACCTTTAGGAATCGCAGGACCTCCACCTTGCACGCCCTGCCCCCTGGGGGGCCACTCTGTGTCTCTGCTGGGAGCAGGCAGCGGCCTACTCCTGTGATGCCTGGTAGAAACAAATAAATTATGTCAGACCTCAGATGCTCCTAAAAGGAGCACATACCAATAAATTCTGCTGTGCATGAAGGCTTAAACTGTGTCCCAAAAACCGGGACATGTATTTAAAATTAACAAAAGTGTCGGGACACTGGGACAGTCCTCCGAAAACCGGGACTGTCCGAGGAAATCCGGGACGTCTGGTCACCCTAGCTAGAGGGAACACTCTGAGTAGGGTGACCAACCGTCCGTAAATTTCACGGACTGTCCGTTATTTGGGCCTCTTGTCCGTTGTCCGTCAGGAAATCTTTCACGGACGCCTTTTGTCCGTAATTCTGGGCATTGGTGCAAGCTGTCCCCCCTGCAAGCAGCCTGAGAGTTCTCTAACTCTCACTGCAGGGGGCCAGCTCGCACTGCTGTGAACTGAAAGGCCTGCAGCAGCCCCTCGTGGCGCAGATTGCTATCGGCTATTATCATTCTGAGTATCAACACAGAATGATGATGGGCCCCTCTGTACAGATAGGCATTTGCTGGGCCTCCTCCTGCCAGAGGTCTTCATACTGTGGGGAGCGCCCCCCCTGGGGGTCTGTGACTGCATTCCCAGGGGGTGCAGATGTCTTAGCAAAGCAGTGTAAATGAAGAAGTGTGGCCTTCTTTATTGGCGCAATTCCAGGCGGTTTTCATTTACAGACTTGAAGTGTAAAATATACAAATCCTGCTATGGGGGCTGGGGTCATTGAGAGTGGTGGCAGGGTCAAAGAGGTGGCTGAGAAGAACAAACTATTCTGTAAGGACTTTATTTCATAAGCAGTTACGAAGGCAAAAAAGTAACCCACACACAATGAAATACAAAATTAATTCAGGTTTAAACATTGTGTTATTCTGGCAAATCCCTTAAATCTCCGGTGCCTACAAACTAATGTGACATTGTGTAATGTAATAGGTGCTGATGGCATTCTGCTTCTGTTCAGAAACTAGTGAGAAATGAAGGCGTCCAAAGGTATTAATATAGGACGTCTGATACTTATCAGAAGATACTTGTACTATGTCACACCAGTAGGTACACTGAAAAAACCTTGAAGGGTCCAGAAATATTCAAAT
Organism: Triturus cristatus; assembly: GCF_964204655.1. NCBI lineage: Eukaryota > Metazoa > Chordata > Amphibia > Caudata > Salamandridae > Triturus > Triturus cristatus. Next base: position 737,583,571 of record NC_140586.1, on the reverse strand, counting down.
GAAAAAATATCCAAATTGGTATAACATATATTATATTTGTGAACAGTATGGCAAATTCAACAAATGCATATGCCAGGGTCAGTTCACCCAAACTGATTTAAGTGTTCCTGAGCGTCTGTATGATGCTGGTGTCTCATCTCTCGCACAAGGGACAGGATTCCTCTCCGTTCATAACAAGTTGTGCAGCCTGCAAAGAATTACTCAAAACACAACTTTGATAGAACTGGCTCTGGTCTAATACCACTGAGGTAGTTGAGCCTGTGGATGAGTGTTCTCAAGTAAATTTAAGAAACTTAGAATCTGAGGTTAGTTTTTCATTATTCGCCATAGTCCTTTCGCGACGCTGCAAAAGTGCTCCATTTTCCAAAGTCTTTTGCCTTCATTTTATTAGGGACTTTTGCCGAGGTGTACACCACACCCAGAGCGAGGAAGGTGTCTTATTTTTTTTTTTTAGACTAGGTGGGATGCCTGCTCTTCTGCCACTGTAAAATACTGACTCAGCAAATATAGGAGTCAATAACAAAGGTTTTCCAAACATTTGCCCATTTTCACATGTTATAAGCATATGATTTTAATTTAATTTATGATTTGCAACGGTGAGAGGTATGCGTGTTTGTGTTATTTTAGCAACTTGTGATGTCATTGGATTTATGTGAGTTCCTACTCTGTGCATATGATGTGGCATGTGTGCGTGATGGTCTGTGTGTGCATGTGAGGGTGCATCTTTATGTGATTATGTATGATGTAGGGTGACTAACCATCCATAAATTTCACGGTCGGTCCGTAATTTGGACCTCACGTCCGTTGTCCGTGAGGATCCCTTTTACGGACGCCTTATGTCCGTAATTTTGGGCATTGCAGGGAACAGCACTGTTACCTGCATGAAGCCTCAACTCCCTGATGGGGCCGCCTTGCACTCCTCCTCGGAGCACAAGAGCAGCCCCACCTGCCCATTGTCATTCTGTATGCTGGCTGAATGCCACATGCAGAATGACAATGGTCCAGTCTAGGCTGGGAAAGCATGTGGTGGGACTCCCCCAGGATCTGTCTAGGGCAGGGCATTCTGTCAGACAGAAGAAATGTGCAAAAACGCCAATGTTGCTACATGAGAATCCAGCTCAACAAAAGGTGCTGGTGAAAGAAGTTAAAAAGAAGGGGCTAGAGTTCTCTCACAGTCTCGTCATTTTAGAACTGATGCATTTTCAATATTATATTCAAGGAAGCCATGATTGATACTTTTTTTTTAATGCAACTAACAACCATTGACAACGCCAATAGTTCTGGCTTGTTGCAGGTGTAACATTACTTGTTGTTATATATCTGGATACAATGACAGAAGAGGCAAAATACCAGTCAGGCATCACACTATACTAAGCACAGATTTTTAGCTTACGTGTTTTAAGCCACGCCCTTAATTACATCAAACACCCCCTTTGGTTAGACCCCCCGGTATTTTCATCCCACTTAAAGCCCTGGAAACAACACCATGTCAAAGTCACCTCAGCGCCTGGCACTGTGCATCATGCATGACCCATGAATTTCATGTTTTAAGATTTCCTATGTGCCGGGGCATAGGGAACCCTACCCCCACCCATTGCCTTAGGAACTACAGCAAGGGTGAAATTCTTGATGGGCCTCTTCTGCCTGCAATTCTGCAGACAAAGGCTCAGCTCATTATTAATATGAAAAGGTGGGCGAGTGAGTAAATGAAGGGATGGGTGGATGGCTGGATAGATTAGTGAAAGGGTGAATGGATGGATAATGAGAGAAAGGATGTATGGATGAGTGAGTTGAAGGATGGATGAGAGAAACAGTAAAAAGATGTATGTATGGGTGGAAGGGTAGATCGATGGGTAAAAGACAGGATGGAAGAGTGAAAGGATGGATGGATGAGTGAACGGGTGGGTGATGGGTGAGTTAATGGGTGGATGGATGAGTGAAATGATGGATGGATTGATAAATTGATAAGTAAAAGGGTGAATGGCTGGACAGATGAGTGAGTGGGTGGATGTAAGGATGGATGAGGGAGCGAAAGGGAGGGTAGATAGACAAATAGATGGATAGATGAGTGAAAGGGTGGATGGATGACTGATAGGGTCAATGGAAGGATTCATGAGTGGATGAGTAGATGGATGGGTAGAAGGAAGGATGGCTAAATGAAAGGGTCGATGGAGAGAGAAAGGGAGGATGGATTGATGACTGAAAGGGTGAAAGGGTGGAAGGATGAGTGACTGGGTGGATGGATGAGTGAGTGAAAGGATGGCTGGATGGGTGAAAAGATAAAAGGCTGGATGGACGAGTGAATGGATGGGTGGAAGAGTGGATGGATGAGTGTACTGATGAATAGGGTGAAAGGATGGATGGATGGATAATGGATGGATGAGTGAAAGGGTGGATGCAGGGATGAATGAGTGAAATGATGGATAGAAGGATACATGATGGATAGGTTTGCAAATGATTAGATATGTTTGGATATGCTTAATTATATTCTATTGCGCGACCTCCTCTGATGTGTCTGTAAAACGTACCTTTTGTCCCAAAGTTTTGTCCTGAATTTTTACCTCCTGTCCTGAATTTTTGTCCTGAATTTTGACCCTTTGTCCTGAATTTTTACACTCACCGTCCTGAATTTGCACCCATGTCAGTTGGTCACCCTAACTCTGAGGAATGACCGACTGGAGGGAGCCGGAGCCATGGAGGGGCATCCGTATGGGCGAGCTGGTGTCTTCATCGGAGGTGTAAGTCATGGTGGAGTCGGCAGGCTGAGGCGGATCTCTGACGGACGCCACCGCCTCCTGTCTCGAGTTTGTGCCGGTGAAGGAGCCGCAAAGCAGACTCAGTCCGGGCCTGTGGATGGAAAACGATACTATACTGTGCTCATCATAAATAGATAAACCCCGGAGAGCAAATTCTATAGAACAGGACCCATTCATTGTTGGTTCCTTGGTAACGAGGGTTGATAAACTTCCAGACTTGACAACCACCCTTATGTGTTATGACCCACTGGAATTCTCATTTCCTCCGGGGTCTTTGGGTTCTGAAAGTGCCGCTCCGGGTTTACCCGCGGCCACCAGACTCCGCCTGGGCGGGGGTTGCTTTTGGCAGTGTTAGGTCCAAGTCGGATGTCCATAAGAGGGAGACTGACGCTTGCTTTGGTTAGTCTGTTAGTGGCTCGGGGTATGCTGGAAATGCAGTCCTGGTAGTGGGGAGCAGCTGGAGTCCGTGCGCTCTCGGATTTAAGAACGGCAGGCTGGACTGCCGGACTGGGAACCAAAACCGGCCCTGGCAGAGTGCACGGCCGGCCCCCCCAGGCCGTGCAGTTTTCCAGGGCCGGTTTCGGCCGATTTTCTTACGGGACGATATTGCAGCTATACCCCCAGGGCCAGGGGCCAAAACCAGCCCCCACTCTGGCGGCCCACCGGGGAAATGCATGGTGCCCACCAGAGGCGCAACTAGAGCCAAATTTCGGGGGGGGGGGGGGCCTTTGAGTCCAATGGGTGTTGTGTGCCTGGTGCCCGCTACGGCCAGTCCGGCTCTATGAGCCAGGACCTCGGCTACTACTCTTAACCCCTCACTTCACAGGATGGAGAGTGGCTTCATCGTGGGCCTTTCTGGTATACAGAGCTGCTGCGGTCTGCTGTGCCTTTAAGCCGGTGATCCGTTTCTCGGTCTCCATTTCACAGGATGGAAGTTTAGTTTTTCCAAAATCCTTCTTCTCTTCTACTTTGTGTACCTGGAAGATGTGTGGCTTAGCTTTTGGGGAAAGTGCAGTGAGCATTTCCCTTTTGATTTGCTCCTGCAAGAGAGCCCCTCCTCGGGACATCTCAGGTTCTGCTCTGCTGCTTTCTCAGAAACAGCAAGATGTCTTCTTTTTTCCTGCACTTCTCACACTGCTGTTTCAAGGTCGCCTCTTCTACTCAATGCAGTTGAGACGTTTCCTTCGGTAGCTTGCATTTTGTGAACAGCGACTTGCCTGGAATGCTCTTTCTGTTATGTATTTTCTTTCTTCAAATAAACGCTAAAGTACGAGTCTCCATAATTCATCCCAGCCTATTTTCGTAGTTTTCATTTTGTATTCGAAAAGCCACACGGAACCAATTAATTTGTGTTCTCCGTTTTCAAGGTTATGTAGTGCATCTTTGCAACAGTAGGTGTCGCTCGAGCTACACTAATTTTAACATTGTATTCCTTTCGCTGTACCTCTAAACCAAACATCAAGCGACATACGAAAAGTAATTCTAAAGGTAAGGATCAAGTCGATTAACTATTTGACATGAGAAACAAAAGCTAGTTGTGTCAGCCTTCTTTTCAGCCGTTTGTTGCCTTTCTAGGTCTTCGTATGCTGATAATGGGTGCAGGATTTTTTTCATGTTATAGCGTTTTTGGCAACTTGTCTAACGATTTACACGTTTTATAAAGCACTGCGCGTTTTCTTATAATTACGTTACAGCGTTATAGGGTAAACCCAGTGTAAAGAGAGAATGGCCATGCCGAGTCCGACCCGATGAGTGAGAAGCCCTATGTTAAATTGATCGAGCGCCCAGCACCCTGAACATCATGTTGTCCAGTTATAAATCCCTTCTTGATAGTTCTGTGTTCGGGAGTTGAATACATCGGCGGTAGTGGTCCTGAGTCGCAAGGAAGCTCTTGGGCGTTATATTCCAAGAGATCGATCTACCTACCTCTCTGTCAAACGTTAGTTGACACATGAGCTGTGCGGATGTTTAGTGTAGTGAGTATCTAGTTTCTGCAACTACACTGCAGATAACTTGCTGGGTGCTATTAGAATATTTTGGCGCGGTTTCAGTGCCAAACCTGACGCCTGTTCGCATGTCGGATTCCAAATGCCAAATGGACTTGACACCAGAGAGCGACACTAGCGTCCTGGGAGTGCCATCACTCCCAGCTCCCTGCCACTACATGATTCTAGGGTTGAGTGGCGCTGACATGCAGGAGACAGCAGCACTTGCTTTCAGACTCTCTAAACTGCAGCTGGACTGGGTACACAAAAAACACTCTTAACAACGGCTGACCCAAGGTTCAGCACATCAATCCCTGTCTGTGAAAAATTAAGAATCCTGTGCATCAACTTTTGGAACCCGCCGCCGTTGAGCTGCACTGGAAACCAGAAACAGTCAATTCTTAGAGAATGGAAGGTGCACCAGGAATGAAGTCAAAGCCATAGAAGTAAACCCATCAAATTCCTTTATTATTCATGATAGTAAAAAATTGGCATCAGCCAACGCGTTTCGTTCCAATGAAGAAACTTCATCAGGGCTGAAACAATTTGCACAAAACAGAACATAAGTCATGATGCACAGTAACTAACAAAACATAACTTACATATGTATTCATAAACATATAAAAAAGAACACATGAAAAGTGATGCACATTATCAAGTTAAAATCACAACATCAGACAGCCCACAAATATATATAGATTACACACAAATAATACAGATGTATATATATATATACACATATACAATCCAAATAGAAAAACGAGATATAAAGACCCAATATTCACATTAGAACCACAATTAATAAGCATGTGGTGTTGTCACCACACATACATAACATTTTTCCAATTAAATAAATAAATGGAAATGCATTTTCTAAATCATTATTCAAAAAGCCAATGCTTAGGGAAACGGGGGGAAAAAAAGAACAGGACAATAGAGCAAGGGACATTCAGAATGCTAATCGCAAAATGATGCCTCATGTCTCACCTTTGTATACAGAGTGGAATATACAACACGTTTTTAAGTTTATATCAGAAATCAACAGGTAGTAATTCGGAAAAGGTTCCCACAATACGGGCCCAAAAGTTTCAGATCCAGCCTTGTAGTCTGTGAAAATAATACCGCATTAGCCAATATGTAAAGGCAAGCGGAAAGGAACATGCAGAATACTGCCATATCTTATGAACTATGCTATGTAACCTAAAAGCACAAAAGTCATTTGCGGCAATATTTGGTGTTGTAAAACAATTCCGTCCGCACCATAATAGGCACAGCGCAATGTGACAAACATATTATGCATGTATGTGAAGGTACGTAAACACAATGTCCACATCCAGATGCTCACCCGTTTAACCAATGGCAGAGCAATTTTAATGTCTGAAAATCCAAGGGGCCAACACAGACAAAAATGACCACGTTAAAAAAACATTAAATACTCCCAAATCACCAATACTCTCAGTATGCGATTGAGCTCACCAACATGCGGTATTAACATAAACTTTAACATTGTAAAAAGCGAGCACCCATGCCAGCAAAGAATTTCCAATCTAACAAAAGCGTGCCACCGTGCCGCCAATCGGCTTACCTGGATATTCTCAGTGTCCGGCAAGTACGCCTGATATAAAGTATAAACCGCGCACCATGCCGAATTCAGTTTAAGCAATGTTGCGTGTACGAGCCACAACGTCATGACGTCAATCCTCGCTTTTAATCTCGCATAGCCTCAACAGGTGAGACCACGAGAATGGCCGCCATCTTAAGCTTTCAAAAACACCCATTCACTCTAAACAAAAATATAACCACAAGGATGAAAAGGATAATTGTATCCGCAACCGAGATGGAAATAAAGCGTGAAAATACTCATACAATTGGCAATATAGTCCGGATCATTAATAATCCTGAGGAAAGAAAAATTATAACAAAAAATATTTATTTAAAGGAACGCGAAACATCGCAATTAGATTTTAGATTGTGATTTTAACCTCATAATGTGTCACTTTTCATATGTGCTTTTTTTAAATATGTTTATGAATATATATGTATGTTATGTTTCGTTAGTTACTGTGTGTCATGACTTATGTTATGTTTTGTCAAATTGTTTCTGCCCTGATGAAGTTCCTTCATTGGAACGGAACACGTTGGCTGTTGCCCATTTTTTACTGCCATGTATAATAAAGGAATTTGTTGGACTTACTTCTATGGCTTTGACTTCATTCCTGGTGCACCTTCCATTCTTTAAGAATAAACAGCTGGACTGGGCTTCATGTTACCAGTACCCCATGAGCAACACCTCCATACACAACATGAAGGTGGGTGCAGCTGGTATCAGTTTAGAGCAAAGGATGGATTTTATGAAATAAGAAGAACTGGAGATTGATGCCCTTGGCTTGTGAAGATAACGAGATTTGAAAGTGAACTATCCCCAGGTTCCTGTCTTTTTGGATGGAGAAGGTTGGGCCCAATACCTGGAGACTAGACGAAGGACAGTGAGACCGGCTCACATTTTCGCACCCTGAGAATCTCAGTTTTGGCAACATTCCGTTAGAGGAAATTCTCATCCATTGTAGCGCAAGGTCTAGACCACAAGATGATGGTATTTTTTGGTCTTTTGTCTAGCCTGGTAGTGGACTTGTGTATCATAAGCTTACCAAGGGAGAAACACATGGTCCTACTCAAGGAACTGTGCGAGGGGACATTCGAAGATGTAAAACAGTGTGCAAGTGAGGGATGATCCGTGAAGGAGGCACAGAACACCAGACATGTGGATGTCTCAACTTATTCTTTTTCTGTCTGCAGTTCAAGAGAACAGATTGGAGCCAAGATTGAGTAGAACTGGCTATGCCTGCTCAATGTTTTATTCTTTCCATCTAGATTGAGGAGTCATCAGTTTCATAGGCCATGGAGACGCCTGTAGAGAATGAGACTTATTTTGTTCTCTTTGCCCATAGAAAGGGAGGTGTTCCCCCATTACATTGGGCAGTGCTGACTTGGTTACTCATGAGGGTCAAAATAAAGACTGATAATCCTGGAGGAGATGTCTTAGTTCCATATTTCTTGGAGCTGTCTTGTTGCCAGTCTTTCCAAGATCATACTGTGGCAGGGAATGTTGATGATGGGCCAGAGGTTTACCATTTCCTGGGGGTCTGCCAATTCTTTTTCTGTAGTGGGGCGATGATGTGGCCGCTTGTCGATGTCCGGCATGATTGTACATAAGCGGGAGGCTCTTATGTTCAACGTGTAAGGAGGAGTTTAAAGGATCATGCTGAACATGGGTCTATTGGTTCAACACATTTCTTTTACATTTAAATATACCTATATTAGTTTTTAATATACAAACAAAATAAAGTGGGCATGCGCACCCGACAGGCCTCTTGTCCCTCCCAAAAACCATCCCCAAACTCGGCCTCTCTGTTGACCCCAGAACTAAGCACTTTCCATCGAATAAGGAGACTTGAGAAAGATAACCCCTCAATTCCCTGCATAGTGTATACTTGACTCCAATCTACATTTCCATTGTCAACCTGGAAGTTTCAAAAGATACTATTCTCAATCCAGAAGGTGCAGTAACCTCAACCTCTTGGATGAAGACAGTCCTCTATGATATTGAATAAGATACGAAACCACCATGTCCTAGAGTTTACAGAATATCCACTTGTTAGCTTGTATGCTGTAAACTAGTTTGACATATGACAATTCAAATTGTTGGAGATGCAACCTACTCAATGCAGATCGGGACACCTGCTTTGGGACTGCCCCTCCCATTAGTAACTACTGGACTCAAATATGGGACACAAACTTAGAAATCACTGGGACTGACTCAACTTTCCCCTCGCATAGCGATTCTGGGTTATGTTATGGACATCTCATGAAGTGGCGCATTAATGACATTGTTGGCATTAGGACTCTGGGCACTTTACCACTGCTAATCAGTGCTAAAGTGCATATGCTGTCTGTCTAAATTGTAATGGTGATTGGTGTATCCATGATTTTCATATTTGATTTACTGAGAAGTCCCTGGTAAAGTTCACTTTGTGTGCCCAGGGCCTGTAAATCTAATACTACTAGTGGGCATGCAGCACTGATTGTGCCACTCACATGAGTTGCCCGCAAACATATCAGGCCTGCCACTGCAGTGCCTGTGTGTGCAGTTATACACTGCAATTTTGACCTACCTACCATTGCACTCACTTGCCAGGCCCAAACCTTCCCCATTTCTACATATGAGGCACCCCTAAGGTAGGCCCAAGGTAGCCCAATGGGCGGGGTGCAGTGTATGTGAAAGGTAGGACATGTACTGGTGTGTTTTACATGTCCTAATAGTGAAATACCGCCAATTTAGCTTTTCACTTTTGAAAGGACTATCCCGCCAATAGGTTATCATGAGTTGTCTTGTAACCCCTTACAAGTGTAACTTCCAATTAGACAATGATAGAGATTTGGAGTTTGGGCTCCCTGAACTCACAATTGAAAAATGCATCTTTCTGTGAAGTTCGTCTTTAAATTGTGTGTTTGAAAATGTCACTTTTAGAAAGTGGACATTTTCTTGCTTACCATTCTGTGTCTCTGCCTGCCTATGGAATCCACGTCTGGTTTAGACTGACCATTGGGCTGTTTGTGCGTTTACTCTAGACAGTCACACAAAGGGAGCTGAGGTGTGCCCTTCATATCCTGATGACCTATCACCATGCTGATGGGGCTTCCTTAACTAGATTGGTGGGAGGAGTTGTCACTGAGACCTGAATAGGGATATGCCTGTCCACACACAAAGCTGTCTCCACCTCCATATAGGGTGTCTGGAGCCAGGTCAGGGCAAGGCAGGGCCTTGTGCGCTATAAAGACTATCCTTTGAAGTTTGCCTACATTAAAGGCAGAAACTGGACTAAGAGGAGATTCTGCTAAGAAGAAGAGCTGGAGAAGCTGTAGGAGGGGAACCGCTATTCTGCTTGTTGCTGTGTTGCGCTGGCCTACTACTGGCTACTTCTGTCTTAGACAGTGAAAAGACTGAACTTTGCTTTCTCTATCCTGCTTGCCAAGGTTTCCCTAGGGCTTGTGTGTGCTTGCCTCCTGTTAAGAAGTCTCAGGGCCATTAAAGTCTTCACCTGCATCCCCTGGACCCCTCTGCTTGGAGTTCTGACCTGCCTAGTGGTGCCATTTCTAGTTTTGGGCCTTGGAGGTGGTTTTGTTGCAAAGAAGCCTGAAAATCCACGCATTGACCTTCAGTGCCTGTTTTTCCTGATGCAACACAGTCGAGCGGCTGAAAAACTAACACATCGCTGCAACTGAAGAATCGACGCAGCGCTTGCCATATGGCTAAAAAGATAGCTGCAACCCGAATCTTGAACACTGTCTATCCGACGTCCGAGGCACCCGCTCTGACTCCGACGCAGAACCTGCTGTGTGGCCGAAGAAATCAATGCATCACCTGTTTGCGCTGCTGCATTGGCCCAGCGTGTCCGGATTTTCCACGCATCGCACCTGTGCACCAAGTTCTTCCTCAATGTTGCACAGCACAAAGGAACTGAGGCCTTGTGATCGGAGTTCGGTGCATCACCTCCCCTTGCAGTAAGGAATAGACGCATCATCTCCTCTGGCAGTAAGGAATCGGCGCATCACCTCCCCAGGGAGTAAGGAATCGATGCTTCGCTTTGTTTTCTGGCGCTTCATCTCCCCTACGTCTGTTTTTGCATTTGATGTGATGCATCCCAGGTACTTTGTGGTAAAAAGTGGCGCATCCATAGTTTTGTATTGACTGAACTCTTTGAACCTTTTAAAAGTGATACCTTTGCATGTATATGTTGGATTTTTGTTGTTTTGGTTAGTTTTATTCAAATAAAGATTGGTTATTTTTGTAAACTTGTGTGGTGGCCGTTTGTAGTGTTCTCACTGTGTTACTGTGTGTCTAAGTACAAATGCTTAACACATTGCCTCTGAGATAAGCCTGACTGCTCGTGCCAAGCTACCATGGGGATGAGCAGGGGTTATTTTGGGTGTGTTATCTCCTTACCCTGACTAGAATAAGGGTCCCTACTTGAACAGCGTGTGAGGCACTGCCAACTAGTGACCCACATTTCTAACAGTCGCCCCCTCCCAGGCCACCTGACTGAAAGACTTGTCTACTTGTAATCCACACTCTGACGCATATAGAGAGCTGCTTCCATAAGCCTCTCAGCCTAAAGATATTTGGGCCCCTTTGCAAGCCTACCTAGTGAATGTTTCTATAGAGCTTGACTGAAAGTGGACCGATGAATGTCATACCATGATATATGCCTCTTATAAGTCGTAATTTTTATGTCAATTATGAGTGAGACGGCTTCCCGTTATATGGCTACTATGTAACTGTGAACTTTTGGAGTTATGTATTCTGTTTAAGTACTGATATGGCACAGTCTTGACACGATTAGCAATCGCGTTGGTAATGTTTTTCAATTGAAAATAAAAGTTAAATAAAAACTGAATGATAGTTTTGTATGCTCCAGTTGGAGCCACAGCCTCTACTATAGGCCAATTGTCTGGACCGGCTTCTTGTTCCATAACGAGAGTGCGAACTGCTTAGCCCACCAGTGGGGGATCAGAGACAGTGCTGTCCTCAGTGAGTGAAATGGCTGAACCTTGTCTCATGGATATCCCTGCAACATTACCGTTGGGCGCTGTGCTATCTCCATCCTTGTTATCTGTGCAACTCCTTCTAATACTTCTGCTTAAAAACAGCTAGTTTTGGGCAGTCACATAGAAAATATGTTCTAGTACCAGTGTCGCCCATTCCCCTCCAACAGGTGTTTGTTTTTTTGTAATATGGAGTTGATATAGTGCCATCCATAAGGAATAATATGTAATGCCTTTCTGCCATAGGCTTGTCTGGCAGCGTTAGTCGTCCTCAAAAATATCTCTTCATATTATTTAGAATGTAAGATCATCCCCATCCTTTTTAGGTCTCGCCTGACCCAGCGCATGCGCTGGTCTGGCGAGACTTATTGAGAGGGCTCCAAAAAGTGCTACCAGGCCAGCCTAGAGCTACAGTGCATGTGCGCGGGCGCGCGCGACGCTTTTAACGCGATTACTTTCACTTTCGCTCCGCAGGGCTGCTTTGATGCTTGATGGCGATCACTTTCGCGACCGCCTGGCATAGCCAATAGGTCTCACTTTTGGGACCTTATAAGTATTTAGTTATGCTACTGTTGCATGGCTAAACAATTATAAGGTCCCAAAGGCGAGACCTATTGACTATGCCAATGCTTGTTTCCCATTGCAGTTGGAAGCGGCATTTGTCTTGGGGTACTGACGCAGTAGAATCTGATAACTTTTTAAAAAAACTTTATTTATGACTTGTTGGCATTGTACAGACATGAGGTTAAAAAATGACATAATAGGCAGAGCACATACATCAGAAACGCAGTTAAGACATGACACCATCAGAGACTACACCATCTGGGCCTCAGGAGTACCTCTCCTCTCCCCCTTTTACCCCCCAGCGCTAGCGTGCCATTGCACCCAAGACAATACATTACAATGTCGAAGAACCTCTAGAAGGGGCAGCATAGCAATCACCATGCCACGCTGGATTCGTGTTGGAAGGCGTGGTATGAAGTAGAGTCTCCTCATCATGACTGTCTAGGACCAAGGGGGTACGTTCCGTTAGGTAGGTGGTCAAGGGTTCCCAAATGTCCCAGGGACGAGTTCACGGAGGGCATCATGTCCCAATAGTTGGATAATTGTTCACGGCAATATGTAATGTCTCTGATCCAATCTTGGATTCGCGGCGCCCATGTGCCTTCCCAGTTATTGCGATCCTACTCTTTGCAAGGAGGAGCATTAGAGCAATAATTCTGCGGGGGCTACGGGCCACATCCTTCACATAGCCCAGCAGCCCCAGCAGGGGAGACGGGGATACCAATACATTTGCAACTCTCCCTATTATGCAGAAGACCTCTACCCAGTAGGCGGCAATTGCGGGACATTGCAAGACAAGGTGGATAAAATTCACAGAGGGCGAGTGGCAGTGTGGACAGTGAGAATCTGTGGACAGCCCCATTCAGTGTATTTGCACAGGAGTCCGGTATATGCGGTGCAAAAATTGGAAATGAAGAAGTCGTAATCTGTAGTTGGGGGATAACAGTTCAAGTTAACAGCAGCAGAAAGCCCACTGGGCGTCAGTGAGAGGGATGCCGAGGTCTCCTCCCCATGCCTCCCAGGCTGCTGTGGCTGCCGCGGGTGCGGTGAGCTGCATGTGATTGTATAGGGATGTTATCAGCTTGCGGGATGAGGAGGTCATGTATATGTGGTCCAAAGCTGTGTCGGCAGAGGAGCTGGGAAGGTGACGTGTAGCACCCGGCATGTCGCTCGCAGTTGATAGTACAAAAAGGTCTTTAGGGGTGGGTATGTAGTGGTGGCCAGGCTGGAGGGGTAAGGAATTAGTCGTCCGGGTAAAGGCCTGCAAAGGTGTGAATGTTAAGCTTGCTGGCACGGAGGCCAGCGCCCCCGTCGTGCAGGGGGGCAGTAAGGGATTTTTCGCTACCGGCACGGATGGGGCATAGAGATGTGTGATTCCTGCGTGTCCTGCCATCCCAATCCACGCCCACCGCATACATTGCGGTGTGTCAATCTCTGAGGTAGGCTGTTTGTATGGGAAGAACAGCGCTCTAGATAATAGCCATGGGGAAACCTTGTCGGTCTCTACCGTTACGTGTGATTGGAAAGAAGTGGGTCCAGTAGTGCAGGAAGTGTACCTGGGCGCACATCGCATATAATTGTCGGTCTGGTGCACCCATCTCTCTCTGTGATTGTGGCAGTGTTAATAGTTCATACTTTCCGTGGGGTTGTTGTCCCGCCCAGACTAGCGTGATGAGGTTTGAGTGGAGAAGTTTAAAAAAGGGCTGTGTGATTGGAATGGGGATGTTCACGAATAGATAGATTATTTTAGGTAATACAATAATTTTTGCAATGGCGATCTGTCCCGCCATGGACAGCAGGAGCTTTGACCACAGTGGAACTCTGTCTTCAAACTAGGTCATGGCTCCGCCGAAGTTGTCTTGCCAAAGTTCTTGGACATTTCTGCTGATACTTAAATATTTAACGGGGCCGGCGACCCACTGGAGCGGGAATTCCATAGGAAATGGGGTTGCGGCTTCCATTAACGGTAATAGCACAGATCTAGCCCAGTTGATTTGAACTCCAGACAGGTCCCCGAACTGTATGATTTCGTGAATTACTGGGGAAAGGTTGTGCTTGATGTGTCTCACGGAAAAAGTAATGTTGTCCTCATATAGGCATACAACGAGGCTGCGGGTTGTGAATCCTAGCCCTCGGTTCGCGTGTTGTTGACGGATATGTGCTGGCAGCGACTCCATCGGAATGGCAAAAAGAGGTGAAAGTGAGCATCCCTGCCGCGTCCCTCTGCTGACCTGGATGGTGTCTGACATTTGCCCATTGAGGCACACTCGGGCGGTGGGCAGGGTATAGAGAAGGCGAACCTGTGCTGTGAAGTTGGAGCTGAGGCCTAGTCTATGCAGCAGTGGGAACAGATATTCCCACTACAGAGTGTCAAAGGCTTTTGTGGCATGGAGCAGGGCGGCCAATGCAGGGGTATGGGGATGTAGATAGTGCATGACTGCGAACTTGGACCTTAGGTTATGGGGTGTAGATCGGCCCGGTATAAAATCAGATTGATCTGGTCTAATCATTACTGGGAGCAGGAGTTGCAACTTGTTTGCCAGTACCGTAGCGAATATTTTGTTTATGTTGATGACCGACGGGGCGGTAAGAGTCGCAGTGGTTAGCTGGCTTGTCAGGCTTGAGAAGCGTGAAGATTACAGCCTCCCACTCTAGCGCTTCGTGGTAGATGTCCAGGAGCTTGGGGATTAAAATATCAGAGTATTCTTTATAAAAAGCGGCTGTTAGCCCATCTAGACTGGGGGCTCTATCTGGGGGGAGACCAGCAATTGCCTGTTGTACCTCCTCTGCAGTGACAGGGGAGTTCAGGAACTCCCGATGTGCATCTGATAACTATACCAGCTCGATGGCATCGAAATAGGCCTGAAGATCTGGGGACGTTGTCGCCTGGGAAGTGGAGTAGAGATGGGCGAAGAAATCAACCATGATTCGTAGCAGTTCTGGGGTAGAGGAGCAGTGTTGGCCATTGGAGTTAAAGAGGTCGGGGATGTAGGATGTCGCGTGAGGTTCCTGGAGCAGCCAGGCTAGTGTTTTGCCGGGGTGGTCTCCCTCGCCATATCTGCGAGCCTGGGTCTCTTTTCCCACGAAGAGGGTTTCACTCAGTGCCTCCTCCTGATATGACAACATCTTGTCATGTATCCTGGCCAGGTTCCTGAGGTCATTCGAGCGGTGAAAATGGGTTTTAAGTGCGGAGATATCCGTTTCGAGATTGTCCTGTGGTATTTTTCTATAACCGTGCCGCGAATGACTGCTTTGAGAGCATCCCAAAGCACGGCGGGGGAGCCGACTGAACTGGTGTTAGGTTCAAAATAGTCATGAATGGCTGTGCGTACCTTCTCCCTGAAGACCGAGTCTCTAAGGGCACCCTGGGGTAATCACCACGAAAACGTGTCCAGTACTGCGTGGGGGAGGGGGCTGGATGACCAATTGCACCGGGGTGTGGTCCGAGAGAGTATACGGCAAGTGGGTAACTGTTGGCTGCCAGAGCCGCACGTCCCTAGTCGCCAACCAGTAATCTATTCTAGACCACACTCCGAGTTGCAGGGAAAATCATGTGCCCTCGCGTGCGCTGTTATGAGTGTCTCACCAAATGTCCGTGGAGAGCCGCACGTCCCTTGTCGCCAACCAGTAATCTATTCTAGACCACACTCCGAGTTGCAGGGAAAATCATGTGCCCTCGCGTGCGCTGTTGTGTGTATCTGAAAGAAACACGTTAGTTAGATTCCTCACCTAAGAATATTCCCAGGCGTCAGGCTGGATCCGGAAAGATTTTTCATCAGCAATACCCTTGCGCGTCGCTAGGCGTCGTCTGCGGCTCCGTGTCTGTCGTCGGGGGCCATGATCGCCGGGATGACGTCATCGGAGTACTGAGACGCCGCCTTCGCGTGCTGACGTCAGTTCTTCTTTTTTCCGCGCCAGTAAGCGCCGATCCGGAAAGAGCATACCCTTTTAATCATTTTTTGTCTAAACTTTTTTGAACTCTTTTGGTTCCATTCTTCGTCGACCTCGACTCTGGTGCCGATAGGGATGCCTGGCTTCAAAGCTTGTGACACCTGTCACCGACTGATGTCGGTCACGGATCACCACTGCCGGTGCCTCTATTGCCTTGGGGCCCACCACGATGCTGAGTCGTGCTTCGACTGCCTGGCCTTGACGTCGAAGGCTAAGCGGGAGCGGTCCCGCAAGCTACTCTAGTTCGGGCAGTCGGCAGCCATCACCGCTCGTTTGGGTCGAAGTCTTCGCGATCCGGTAAGTCGAAGCATAGCAAGAAGTCCAAGAGGCGACCTTGCTCTTCGGGCTCCCCTCACCGGTCGCGCGTCTCGGCTGAGGGTTCGGGTGGCACCACCCGCGTGGCTCTGTCGGACCCGCAGGAGTCCCGTCCGACCCCATGCCCTCCGGTCCCTGGGTCTGACACGACTCCGGCGGAGGTCAGGGACTTCCTCGAGGCCATGAGGAACCTGGCTCCACCGTCGGCGCCTTCCGGACCCGCAGGCTCGACTGGGAGGCTTAGCGAGCCGGCGGCTCCGGCGCCGTCGTCGACTCCGGTCCCGATGTGGCAGGCCCCCGGGGATCCAGGCCTGGATCCCAGTCGGCGCTGGTTGATCTCACGAACCCTATGCCGGCGCCGACTCCTCCGGTGCCGCCCCCGACGCCGCCTTCGGACAACTCTGTTCCCCGGTTCAGTCCCGGTCCGGGCCCGGCGTCGGAGCAGCGCCACCCGGCGCCGCATCCGATGCCGATGGATGACAGATTCATCTTCCGCCCGGCTCCGATCCTTCCACCTGTATACCAGGAATCGGATGACGTTGACGACTGGAAGGAGTCTGAGGACCCTCTGGCCCGGCGGGGCCAGTTATCTCAGGACTGGGCAGAAGAACTGGGGGATGCCAGTGGTCTTGACACCTACCCTGACACTGGCTTCATCTCTCCTCCGACCGTGGCTTCGGAGGAAGGTGCTACATTTTCTGTGGTGCTGCGCAAGGCGGCCGAAGCCCTTGGGTTGGAGCTGCCTGCGGTGGCCGTGAGGACTAATCTCCTCACTGCAGTGCTTCAACCGTCAGCAAGCTCCTCGGAGCCTCTGCTGCAGTTCAATGAAGCACTGAGTGACGTTCTGAAGGGCACCTGGTCCAAGCCCTCCACAGTTCCTCCTGTGAACCAGAACGTGGCCCGGCGCCACCGCCCTGCACCGGGCGACCCCAGTTTTTTGTCGCACCCCACGCCCGAGAGCCTGGTTATCCAGGCCTCTACCTCCCAGACCTCCTTCCCGTCCGCTCCCCCGGATCGGGAATCCAAAAGGTTGGAACAGTTTAGGAAAAAACTGTTCTCCTCCCTTAGTTTGGAGTTGCGGTCTATCAACACCGTGTGCCTTTTGGACTGTTACTCCCTCTCCCTGTGGGATACGGTGGAGGACGTGCTGCTCCAGTGTCCGGAGGCCCCTTTCGTGGCCAAGGAAGGGGCGCCCCCTCACGTCCGTCTAGCCACAGGCCGCAGAACCAACTTCAACGCGGTCGCGGACATGGATTCCGCCGAGGCGGAGCAGGGGGACAACGAGCCGGTCCGTCCACATCCACGCCAGCAGCATCTGCCTCAAAGCCATCCTAGTCCGAGCTTTCAGGCCCATTCCACGCCAGAGGGAAGCAGAGTTCGCCATCACCTGCTCCACTGGCGTACCATCACATCGGACAGGTGGGTGCTGCAAATCGTCCGAAGGGGCTACTCCCTCCCCTTCGAGGCGACCCCTCCAGCCATGCCACCGCAGTGCCACCGGATTTCGGGTGATCACTTGCAACTTCTGCAGGAGGAAGTTATGGCCCTCTTGGCCAAGGGGGCCATCGAGCGCGTTCCTGGTCCAGAAGTAGGTCGTGGTTGTTATTCCCACTACTTTCTGGTTACCAAGAAGGGCAAAGGGGGCCTACGCCCTATCTTGGACCTCAGGAGCGTCAACGCCTTCCTCCGGAAGGAGAAGTTCAAGATGCTCACCTTAGCTCAGGTTCTGGCTGCCCTAGACCCTGGAGACTGGATGGTAGGGTTGGACTTGCAGGACGCTTATTTCCACATCCCCGTCCTGCTGGCCCACTGGCGTTACCTGCGGTTCACGGTGGGCCAAGAGCATTTTCAGTTTACCGTGCTCCCCTTCGGCCTCACCAGTGCCCCTCGGGTGTTCACGAAAGTGATGGCAGTGGTCGCAGCTCATCTGCGCAGATTAGGGGTTCCAGTCTTCCCCTATCTCGACGACTGGTTGTTGAAGGCGGGCTCGCCCCAGGCAGTCGTCTCCCACCTCCAGTCTACGGCCGACCTCTTGCATTTGCTGGGGTTCTCCATCAATGTGCCGAAGTCGCATCTGAGTCCCTCCCAGAAGCTCCTCTTCATCGGAGCGGTTCTGGACTCGGCGCAGTTCCGGCCCTATCCTCCGGAACAGCGGGTCCCGGATATTCAGGCTCGGATTCCCATCTTTCGGCCTCTATCCCGGGTTTTGGTCAGGTTGGTGCTGAGGCTTCTGGGTCTGATGGCCTTCTGCATCCAGTTGGTGCATCACGCCAGATGGCGGATGGGGGCTCTGCAGTGGGACCTGAAGTTTCAGTGGGCCCACCATCGGGGCAACCTGTCCGACCATGTCTTGATCTCAGAGGGCACTGCAAGACAGTTGCAGTGGTGGCTCACGGACAGCGATTGGGTCAGTGGCAGATCCCTCTCCCTACCCCAACTAGAGCACGTAGTAGTGACGGATGCGTCCCTCCTGGGATGGGGGGGGCCATATGGGAGAGGCGGAGATCAGAGGCCTCTGGTCTCCGGCGGAGTCTCGGCTCCATATCAACCTTCTGGAGCTGAGGGCGATCCGACTTGCACTGAAGACATTCCTTCCCTCTGTCCGGGGAAGTGTAGTGCAGGTGTTCACGGACAACACCACCGCCATGTGGTACTGCAACAAACAGGGCGGGGTGGGGTCGTGTACCCTTTGTCAGGAGGCTCTGCGCCTCTGGACATGGCTGGAACATCAGGGCATCACCCTGGTGGTTCAACATCTGGCGGTGCTCTCTGAACGCTAGAGCAGACGAACTCAGCTGCCGGTGCATAATGGAACAAGAATGGCGTCTGAACTCGGACGTGGCGCAAGGCCTCTTTCGGCAGTGGGGAGAGCCTTGGTTAGATCTATTCGCTACCGAAGAGAACGCGCAATGTCAGCAGTTCTGCGTGTTGGAGTTTCCAAGGCGGCACTCGCTCGGAGACGCTTTTCGTCACGAGTGTTGTTGCGCTCTGTTGTATGCCTTTCCGCCTATACCACTTCTTCCCAGAGTGCTGAAGAAGATCAGGCGGGACCGGGCCCAAGTCATCCTGGTGGCTCCGGATTGGGCACGAAGATACTGATATCCCGAGATACTCAGTCTATCGATCGATCCCCCGATCCGCCTGCCTCTTCAGGAGGACCTTCTGTCGCAGCAGCAGGGAACGGTCCTCAACCCGAACCTGTCCAGCCTCCACCTCCATGCGTGGAGATTGAGCGGCGACAGTTGACGCCATTTGACTTGCCTCCTGAAGTCTGTAATGTTATTCTGGTAGCCAGGCGTCTCTCCACAAAATCGGTATACGCCTGCAGGTGGAACACATTTGTGGCACGGTGCACAGCAAAGGCTGTGGATCTTCTTTCCGCCCCTCTTTCTGAAGTTCTCCTCTTTCTTCTTTCCCTGGCCCCGCAGGTTTATGCTCTGGGTACCCTTAAGGGATATCTTTCAGCTATTTCTGCTTTCTTACGGCTTCCTGATCAGCCTTCTCTTTTCAAATCCCCTGTTGTTTCTCGATTCTTTAAGGGCATTACTCACATGTTTCCTCCTGTCCCTTTCGTAATGCCTCAGTGGGATTTGAATTTAGTATTGACCTATCTGATGTTCGCTCCCTTTGAGCCACTTCATAATTGTCCCCTTCGTCTTCTGACTCTTAAGACTGCTTTCCTGGTTGCCATCACCTCTGCTAGAAGGGTGAGTGAGCTCCAGGCTCTCTCTTCTAAGCCTCCTTTCCTTTCCGTCCATCCGGACAAAGTTGTTCTCAGGACTCGTCCTTTCTTTCTCCCTTAGGTGGTGACTGCCTTTCACATCGGACAGTCTGTTACACTGCCCACCTTCTTTCCGATTCCGCATCCCTCGAAAGAGGAAGAGAGGCTCCACCGTCTGGACCCAAAACGGGCGCTGTCCTTCTATCTGGATCGCACCAAACACTTCTGGGTGGATGACCAACTCTTTGTTGGCTACATCAGCGCTAAGAAGGGGTGGGCGGTGCACAAGCGAACCATCTCTCTGTGGGTCTTTTTGTGTATCAAGGCCTGTTATTCCTTAGCTAAAAAGTAACCTCCTGTAGGGCTGAGGGCCCATTCCACTCGGGCCACAGCGGCGACCACTGCTGTGGGCCGGTGAGTCCCCTCACCGATGAGCTGAGAGTCAGGGCAGACAAGAAACAGCCATGTGCCCTGATTCTATTAGACCGGTCGGCGGCATTTGATACGGTCAGCCATACCATCTTGCTGGACCGTATCGCTAAGCTGGGGATAACAGGACAGGCGCTCAAGTGGCTAGAATCCTTCCTGTCAGGACGCACTCAGAGGGTTCAGATGGGGGACCAGCTGTCAGGGATTAGTGAGGTGACATGGGGTGTGCCTCAGGGGTCCGCACTCTCCCCTTTACTTTTTAACATCTACCTACAACCACTGATGGAGGAGCTCTTGCGTAGGAATTGTGAAATCTTTAATTACGCAGATGACACTCAGCTGCTGGTGCAGCTGGAAGAAACAAGAGAGGCTCAGGAATCAGTGAGGAACTTGCTCAGATTCACGGTCAATTGGATGACCAATAACCTCTTGAAGGTGAATGCTGAGAAAACGGAGGTACTGGTGCTCACCAACCAGGCTAATCCTTGGGGTGATCTGTACTGGCCCCCAGAATTAGGAAAAACTCCTACTCCTGGTACGGTGGTAAAAAGTCTAGGTCTAAAGATCGATGCAGATCTTACCATGGCCCCTCAAGTTTCGGCTGTGGTAGGCTCTTGCCTGGTGTGTTGAGGCAATTACGCAAGCTGACCCCTATTCTTTCAGCCTCCACCCTACAAACCATCGTCTCTGCTACAGTCATCTCGAGGCTAGATTATGGCAACGCTCTGTATCTTGGTTTGCCACAGAAGTTGCTGAGGAAGCTGCAGGTCGTGCAGAACGACGCAGCTAGACTGATCTTTTCTCTACCGAGAAACTCACATGCAACCCCACTCCTTTGGAAGCTGCACTGGCTGCCTGTGAAGTTAAGGGTTCAGTTCAAATGTCTCTGTGTGGCCCATAAGGCACTCTTTGGTAAAGCCCCAGAGTACATTAAGCATCGCCTGAGGAGGTATGTTTCCGGCAGAACTTTGTGCTCAGGTCAGGCCTCCAATCTGACTCAACCCAGATTTAAACTAAAAACTAAAGGAGCTAGAGCCTTTTCGGTGATTCTTCCGCAACTTTGGAATGAGCTACCGGCCAGTCTGAAGGAAGATTCACAGCTATTTTCCTTCAGGAAGAAACTGAAGACGTACCTATTTAAAAAGGCAATACTTCCGGCCTAATCAGAGATGGCAGAGGGTTTCGGGGTGACAGTATGTTATGTTCTTTCTGTTTAAGCGCTTAGAGACCGGCGGTGATAGGCGCTATACAAAAACTTTATAACATAACATTTGTCAGGCAGCAACCTGGGCCTCGCTGCACACGTTTGCCAAACACTATTGCCTGGACAGCCAAGTCAGGAGAGACGGCTTCTTTGGCCGTTCTGTTCTCCAGGACTTTCTGGTGTGATCTTGGTTCGCAGACCACCACCGGGGTTGGTATTGCTGGGGTATCTATTCTTAGGTGAGGAATCTAACTAATGTGATTCTTTCAGATGAACTAGTTACTTACCTTCTGTAACGATATATTTGTAAGAAACATTAGTTAGTTAGATTCCTCACCGCCCCATCCATCCTCCCCGTTCCGCGAACCGATATCTAGAGTTGAGGTCATCCCTTTCAGGGCCCTAGAATTTTTGGCACCAGTGTCGGTCTCTTGCATGGCTCTGCGTTCCTGGCACGGAAAGCTATGTACAAGAACTGACGTCAGCGTGTGAGGGCGGCGTCTAAGTACTCCGACGACGTCATCCCGCCGATCACGACGCGTCCGGGCAGACGACGCCTAGGGACGCGCAAGGGTATTGTTGACGAAAAATCTTTCCGGATCCAGCCTGACGCCTGGGGATATTCTTAGGTGAGTTTGACGGGGCAGGGGACAGTTCAGAAACAGGTACACCTGCAAGTCATTACTGGTCACACAACACTTCTATACCCCCTTGTGTTATCACACAGGCACCCGAGGAACAGCCCCGACTGGACGAATGGGCTCCCTACAATCCCCAAGACTGGAAGCCAGAAAAAGGACATCGTGCCTTTAAGACGGAGTTCCCATGGACCGAAACTTCTCCCCTGGATGACGTCTCAGTCGGCGGGACTTCAAAGGAGAGTGGGATCAGGAAGACGGCGGACGGCGTTTCCCGGGAGGCAGAGAACGGACTGGAGTGGAGGAGAAAAGCGGAGCGAGAACAGGAGTGGAGGAGAGCGGAGGAGAGAGAACTGGAGTGGAGGCAAAAGGCGGATCAAGAGGAGTGGACAGAAGCAGTAAGAACAAACCCCGACGAGACAGCTCCGGGAGCGGAGAACAACAAGCCAGGAGGCCAACGTCTCCGCGAAGCGCCCTGCCACGTTCCCAGGGGAGCAGCGTGGCTGGAGCAGGTACGGGGTAAAGTCGTGGGTTGGGTGGGGAAGGGGAAACCCCAAGAGCTGTGACACCACGAGCCCTGAAAGCCTCTGTACATAGTCGGCACCCCCGTGTTACAGTAAACCCCCCCCCCCGAACACCTAGGCACGTCTTGAACATCCAAACCACGGTGTCCCTCACTCCCGGTCCTTCTTCCCACGTTGCAGGGCAACCCTTCTAATTCCTGGTTTCCTTTATCTTTTGGGGCATACCGGACGGAGATATCTGGCCGGACCATCGATACCAGAGACCGCCCTGACAGAGGATATTAAGCTGAGGTGGCCGTACAGACAACTCGGACCTTACAACCTTTACCGTTTACCTGGCGGAAAGTCAAGACTGTCCATACATTTGTGTAATAAAGCCCTCCTAAGATCTACGAGCCTGGTCCTGCGTCTCTGTCACCCCGAACCCACTACAGTGAGGAATCTAACTAATGTTTCTTACAGATATATCGTTACCGAAGGTAAGTAACTTGTTCATCTCCCCAAATGTCCGTGAGGTGATTGTCTACGATGATCGTGGCAGGGGGTGAGGCAGCCTTAGGGGGGGGGGTCGTCTGGATCTGCCAGCCCTGTCCAGCACATCTGGCAGCGGGACATTAAAGTCGCTGCTACAGCGAACCGTCTGCGGGCCGGAACCGGTGATTAGATGCTAGACTCTAGTAAAAAAGGCCAAATCGTCTACATTGGAACCATAGACGGTGGCCAGGTTCACAGGGTGGTTGTAGAGTGTGCCAGCCAGAATAATATATTGCCCTTCATTGTCGCAAATGCAGTGAGTGGTGGTCCAAGCCAGGTCCCTCCGAATAAGGACACAGATCCCTCTCGCATAGGTGGAGTATGTGGATGAATAGGATAGTCCCCGACCCTTAGTGAGCAGGGAGGGGAGAGTGTTGCTGAAGAGGTGAGTCTCTTGAATAGGCTGATATTGATGTTGTAAACAACAAAAGTGAAACTGCAAGCCTGTAGAGCAACCTCACCTCCCTCAACTTCACAATCAGTCCAGAGGCCAAAATTTGAAGCTGTTTCCAGAGAGTGATCCCAAGGACCAAAGTTGATTTAATCTCAACTGTGAAGTGCACCACAATGAATAACTTCCAAAATGATTGTCCATCCTGTCAATACATATCCAAAATATTCTTTAATCTTCACATGTGTATTGTAAAAACAGCCAATGCGTTTCGTCCATCATCTGTGGATTTCATCAGGGGGTATTGGTTAGTTGTAAACTTCTGTTGTTAATAACATCAATGCCAACACTGTATTTTTTCAGATCGATGGTACCTCCTTTTATGTACCCAATCCCTCATGTGTCCAGGGTCAGGTTCGATGCCCCTTTATTTAGTGATGCTGCAACAGTGCCTTGATAAGCCCCAGTGGCCGCTGCGGTGATCGGCGTCTATCCATCTGAACAGTTTCAATTTCAGTCAATGAGATTTTGCTTGAAGGACTCTCTTGCTAATCAGTCTGTTTATTTGTTGGATTATTTTCTCCTCTTTGCTCTGGTGAGAAGAGCGCTCGACCCTGCACTAAATCAAATGAGAAGTGTTGGAGGGAGTCGCTCGCCACTTGGGTGGGGGTAACTGGGAAGCAACACAGAGGGGGGAAGAAGCACAAGAGGGAGTGGGCTGGAAAACCCATGCACTCTCATGAGCTGCTTAACCAAACAGAAAAAAGTAGTTCCCTAAAATAAAAATGAACAGTGGATGGACACAAAGAGGGTATTTAAGTGAGGGATAAATCAAAATGGACAAGGGAAGCCATTGAATAACAAGCAAGCAAATAGGTGTGATATTAAAGCCAGCAAATGGTAATGAACTGGCGGGCTGTAAGCCTCTAAGATTTTGGTTTCGATCTAAAAACCAAGCAAGTCTACAAGCAAAGACATTAGGCAGTTTTAGCTAAATTGTTCTGCATCTAGTCTTTAGTTTGTATTTTTTAAAAGTGTTTGCCTTTGTTCTAGACTGGGGTATGAAGTTGGGAGTATTTTAATCCATACTTTTGAAATTAATGAATTCGTATTGAAACGCGTCTGGTCTGTATCTCAATAAAATATTGCAATGTGTATCCCCAGCACCCGAGTCTCAGATATTGTCCAGTAATATCACCTGGAGTGATTAAAGTATTTAAGGGTTAACCGGTTACCTATACCTGCTCATCTGTGCCACATCAGAACTTTTTCTGTGATTTGCATAAGGGATTTAGGCCCAGATCTCTCTACTGGGGGTGAATTAACTTCCCTCAGGAACCCCCTTTACTTACACCCTACTTAAGACAGCAAGTCCGAGACACTTGGTTTCCCATCTCTACCGTGCGACTCAGCTGGAGGCGCCTTGCCCTGAGGAGTGAGCTCGTTATAGTTGGGCGTTGGAGCTGTAGCTGGGGGCGCCGCTCACAGACGGTCAGTTGACATATTGTTGTCAGCAGACTGGTTGTATCATCACAAGTAGCCTCCTTTGCATTATCCATTACAAATGTTTATATACAATATACTACATGCCTGTAAGATTACACCGCTATCTTCTCTGTTCAGATGATAGCTAGTCTAGGTGCGGCTAGACTGAGGCGAATTTTGTCCACCACGCTGTTCATGCTGTCCTATACAAGATTACTGGAGGGAAGTCTCTGATGTACTCTCCTTCATTTTGGGCCAGGCGGTAACCCAGACTCCATTATTGGGATACAATAAGGGAATAAAGGTCCAGGTTCAGAAAATATGTGTTGCTCAGCCTTTTAATGAGCCCAAAAATGTAAGGACTAACTGCAAGACTTAATATACTGCAAAGACCAGCTGACCACTTTAGCCGAACTTTTACCCTCCAGCTCTAGACCCAGGGATATTTGGGATCCCCTACATGCCTACTTACTTGACCAAACACCAAGCTCTGCAGATTACCTCTCCCCACATCCACGTTTGGTGGGATCGCCCAATAGATATATTGTTGTTGGTTAAACTAAGATTAACTGCTGAAGTGTCACCATGAACTTTATTGACATGGAATCCCCAAGTAGTCATTGAAAAATAGTGAGCTTAATTTTCTTACAAGGTCTACTTATATTTGAGGAGGCTGGTGTGGAGAGAGTGGAGGGGTAGGTAAAGTAGATTATTCAGTTATTAAGCCAGTTAATGGGTTTTCGTGTCACCAAGATGTGTCCTGTTGAGGTTAACATTGTTTCAAGAATGCGCCTGACTGAGTAAGTGAGGTGAGAGAAACTTTGGTGAAGCTTCAGGGTTTCTAGTTTAGCATGGAGGTCTCTGATCTTGATTGTCAAACCAAGTGTTATTTCATTCTACATAGGTTTGTGTGGCTAATGTCAATGCTAGATTTAAGGAACGTCTCTCTCACCAGACTAGTTTGCTCGGAACAAGTGTGTCTATCAGTAGGAATGAAAGGGTCGAAGAAGAGTGAGTATTAAGAGGAACTGTTCACATTCTGCTAGTGAAGTTTTGGAAGCTGCTGGTAGGCAAAGAGTTCTTGAAAATGACTGCTACTCTTTTGCTTGTCGTGTTGGTAGGATAGTTTGTCCAGTGATCAGGATTTAAGCATCGCCTAACTAGTTTTCTGTAGGAGAATGCCTGTCTGGGAAAGAGGGAATGCATGTTGAGACTGGAGTTGTGTTATGGCGATAAAGGAAAGGATGGGAGCTGCAGAAACAGTCATGGATGGCAACAATGCGTCTCTCTGGAAGATGCAGATTTAAAAAGCACTAGATATTGCCTGGTTTTTCATTTTTGCAAATCATTGCGTTCTGAGAGCTATATTCTTTGCTCGCTTTGTTTAACCTAATTGGACCCAATTGAAGTAACACACTTGATAAACGTAGTTTGTAAAGAAGTCCCATGGTCTCATGCATGTTTGGTGTACATGAATTGATTAGTTTTTTTTTTTTTTTTTTTTTCAAAACCTTTATTCAGCATGAATACGAAATACACAGCCCCATACCTACAACCAACCTGTGGCCGGCGGCTTGATACGAGAAGGAAAATGAATGTTAAACACAGCTGCCTGCCTACAACCCTCCAGGGGCCGGCTGCGGCATAAGAAGCAGGATAATTAGCATGCCAGCATGAATGACCACCACCCATCAACCACGGAATACTTTGCATTAAAACAGTCTACCCACAATAACATGCAGCAATGGTATAGAGGTGCCTCGTAATCGTGCACAATGACCGTCTCACCTCCGTGTGCTGCCTGGCCGAGGGACAGAAGGTGGGCCACCACCGTAGGAGCGGTGTCTAGGAAGGTTAAGGGGTAAGCGGGTAGGAAGGCCCGCTATGGCTGTGGGTGTGACAACAGATATGCCTGTAAGGGACCCCAGATGTCAGTTGGCTTAGAAGCGGAATGCAGAAGTTCAGCATATCGAAGTAAAGTATCCTGACAGTGTACCATATCACCAATCCAATCCTTAAATTTGGGAGCCCTGCCCCGTCCCCATCTGCAGGCTATCAGACGTTTCGCCATAAGAAGGGCGATAGTGGCAAATCTGCGGACCGGTTTTCGTATAGTTTTTGTATAGCCCAGGAGTGCCTGCGTCGGAGAGGGTGCCAGTGGGACCTCTATCATTTCCGAAACGCCGGAATACACTTGTTGCCAATAGTCGGCAATCTCCCGGCATCCCCACGTCATGTGAAGGAAGTCCGCCCCCGGAGCGCGGCAGCGCCAGCATAGATCATCCTCTCGAAGGCCCACCCTATGCATGTGTGCTGGAGTACAATAGAGCCTATGTAAGAACCTGTAATGAATCACCCTGAACCTGCTACTGGAGGAGATCTGTTCAGTTTGTAAGCAGCAATAGCTCCAGAGTTCGTCATCTATGGGCAGTCCTAGGTCTTCCTCCCATTTGGTACGCGCCCTGCAAGGCAAGGAGTCTGGAGTAGTGCGTAGCGAGTGGTATAGGGTAGAGACTGCGTGTGCCGGAGTGGTAGCCTTGAGTAGCCGATGCAAGGGTTCCAACGTGGGTGGCTCACCAGGAAACTCCCCTGTCACTGCTCGAATACCACTACGAAGCCTGACATATAGGAAGGTGTCCATGAAAGTGGGTGCAAAGTGAGCAATTATGTGAGATTGGGAACGGAATTGTCCGTCATGATAGAGGTCCCCCGATGTTGTAATGTGGAATTTGGCCATAAAGTTTTTAAACAGTTGTTCCTGTAAAAGGGGCAACCGGGGATGGTATGCCAGGGGAAGCAGTGGAGAATAAAGCAGCGGTGCGCGTGCCACTTTCGCTATGTATCGCCACGCCAGAATGGAACTCGAAATCGTGGAGCGGTATGCCGTATGTGTCTCTGGTGTACTGAGTATCGCTCCCTCCAGTGGGATAGGAGCAGCCAGCCAATGTTCCACAGCCGTCTGCGGCAGGAAGGGCGTGGGGCGAATCCAGTGATGAATGTAGTGGGCCTGCGCGCTATGATAATACATCTCAAAGTCCGGGAGGTCGAGCCCTCCCTGCACGAATGGACGAGTCAACACCTCCCTCCCCAGACCAGGCGAATGAGCTCAGACCTCAAGAGACGAAAGAAGGACTTGCCAGGGTAATATGGGATATTCATGAAAAGGTACAGGAGTTTCGGAAGAACCACCATCTTAATTAAGGAAGCGCGGCCCGCAAAGGAGAGGGGCAGTGTGATCCATCTAGACACGCATGCCTGGATATAGTCAAACGTACGGCCATAGTTCATCCGCATTAGCTCTTCTCGGTCATGGGAGAGAAGTATGCCCAGGTAGCGAACCTCATCCATCTCCCACCGTAGAGGGTAGTCCAGAGGGAAAGGCTGAGCGGCCGCAGTCAGTGGAAATATAGTGGATTTTCCCCAATTGATATGGATACCAGACATACCCGCGAAGCGAATAAACTCACGGAGGATAGGGTTGAGGTTGGCAGCGGGATCACGTATGTAGAGCGTGATGTCATCCGCGTATAGGGAGATGAGGACCTCTCGTTGAAGACAGCGCAGTGCCTTGTCTCGGTGATGTTGGCGGAGCCGGGCCGCCAGAGGTTCCATCGCCACCGCAAACAACAGCGGAGATAGTGGGCAACCCTGCCGGGTACCCCGCGACACCACAAAAGCGTCCGATATGTGTCCATTCAACCCCACCCTAGCAACCGGCCGGTCATATAGGAGATCTATCCAGCGCGTGAAGCCCAGCGGCATGCCCATGTTGCGCAAAATACAGTGGAGATAGTCCCATTCCAGAGAGTCGAAGGCCTTGGTGGCGTCCAAAAACACCGCCACCAATGACAACTCTGGGTCTACATTATGCATGATGGAGAATAGCGTCCGGAGATTATTGGAAGTGGCCCTGCCAGGGACGAATCCCGCTTGATCTGATAACACCAGGCCCCCCAGCAACAACTGCAACCGGTTAGCTAGTATTTTAGTCAGGATTTTGGCGTCACAATTAATTAACGAGAGAGGGCGGTACGAGTCGCAACACTGAGGCGGCTTCCCAGGCTTCAACAAGGAGGTAATCCGTGCCTCCTGCATTGACGGAGGAAGCGCGCCCGATTCATGCGCCTCCATGTAGACCTCCCGGAGCACCGGAGCAAGGATATCCATATACGCCTTGTAGAAATCCATGGGCAACCCGTCCAGGCCAGGGGCCCTTCCCGGAGCCATCTGTTTGATCGCATCTCTAACCTCCTCCAGGCCGATCGGCTCTGCCAGGAACTCCCGTTGACGGTCAGAGAGCCATCCCAGTGTGAGTTCCCGAAGGTAGTCGTCCATGTCCAGTGCACCGACCCTAGTAGTAGAGTATAGCGTGGAATAGTGTGTAGTGAAGGCCGCCAGAAGCGAGTGCGTGTCACGTAAGGGAGTCCCATTCTCCCCCTCTAGCTCCAGCACAAAATTAGAGCCTCGCGGTGGGCGGACCGCACCTGCCAAAGATTTACCGGGCCGTTCCCCCTCCCCGTACGTACGAGCTTTAAAGTACTTGCCCCGGAAGTTTACCTCTCTTTCAGCGGTGGACATGTAGTCCGATAGCGTCTCGCGTTACTTTGCCTGCGCATCTGTATTATTGGCGTAGTCTGGGCTATGTTCTAGGGTGTGGAGTGTAGTTTCCAGTTTGCGTAATGTATCTCGCAAGGTTCTTAGTACCCCGGAGCTCTTAGAAATGCAGAAGCCCCGTATTGTGACCTTTAGCGCCTCCCAGAGAGTGGCCGCCCGGTCTACCGTTCCCTTGTTACGGGATAGGAAATCTTCTAGCTCTTGACCCAATTCGGTTCGAAACAGTTCATCAAGTAAGATGGTGGGCTGGAGTCTCCAAGTCTGAGGCCTACCCATTATTTCGGGTAGACGGAACTTGGCCAGTACCGGAGAGTGATCGGAGTACGTACGGCCCACATGTCGCACCTCCACCAAGGAGGGGGCTAGGGCCCTATTCACCATAATGTAGTCTAGTCTGGCCCAAGTTGCATGTACATTATTCCAGTGCGTGCCTTCCATAGAAGTCGGGTGTAAGTGTCGCCAGGTATCCACGACATCATGGGTGTCGCAGATGTCCCTTAGGTATCTGTGTGTATTAGTGTAGTGGTGCATAGATGGGTTCGACCTATCCAAAGTGGGGTCTAAAACAGCGTTGAAATCTCCCCCCCAAATGAGGTGTGTGGATCCCACTTCTCTAATCTTGTTCCAAAGAGCAATGAAACTGCTCGGGTTGTCGCAGTTGGGGCCATAAGAGCAGGCAAGGGTGATGGTCTCGATACCTATCCTACCCCACGCCATACAATAACGACCCTCGCGATCCGTGGTGGTGCCTATGGGAACATAGGGAACTCCCCTTTTAACTAGGATAGTAGTGCCTCTCGCATAAGACGAGTATGGCGCATGAAGTGAGTGGGCAGCCCATCTGGTAGCGAAGGTGGCATTGCGGAGGGGGTCCATGTGAGTCTCCTGAAGAAATACAACCTGAGCCTGCAACCTGTCTAAGGCACCCAAGATTCGCCTCCGTTTCCTTGGATCCCCCAGGCCACGGACATTCCAGGTAATAGCAGTGAGCAGTCCTCCCCCCCGCCCCCCCAGCTCAGTGCGTGCGGTGCGGGTCATTTGTGCCGATAAATGAATTATGGGTGAAGGGGCGCAACTGGCAGCAAGGCCATAGATGTATTGGTCGAAAAAGGGTGGCACGCTGTGCTATTTCAACAAGTAAGTTCGCAGTGCTCATGCTGAAGAGCAACAACAACCCCAAAACAGTCCCTAGAAAACCTACCTCCCCACCCACTCCGACATCCCAATCATGTCGGACATCCCCACCCCCCATCCCACCCCCTCCCACCACTGCAGCCCAATCCTGCCGGAATTTAGACCCCCTCCCATCCTTTACAGCAAACATATATGCAAAAGTGGGGTATACCCTCTAGGGGACTCGCCGGTGTGCCGGACCCGCCTTTCCCAATCCCCTTTTTTTCACCCACCACACCATCACCCCAGTGGGGGAGGAGTTCAAGTGGGACAGGGGGGGAGTGCCAGGGCGAATCCCGTCATCAATGTCCAGACCAGTACCCTGTTAACAGTAGGTGACAGCATATACGGGTCCCCAAACAGTAAAGTCTGTCCATCTCTCACATCATAGATAGAGGGCGAAAGGCCAAGGCAATCCTTTACTGGGCCAACGGAAACGGTCCCTCTCAAAAGCATGATCCTCCCCAGCTTCACAGTCAAAGTACAGGTCACTCAAGAGAGAGGAAGCAAGAGCGAGGGGGAGCTGGCAGTGCCGAGGAAGAAAGACAGACACATGAAGGGGGAAAGAGACAAAACATGAATCAGAACAGTGGTACTCATCATTCTGGTGCAGACGTCGGAGAGCTGGAGCCCGATCCCGTCACAGGACCGCGTCGCCGAGGGGCCGCAGAAGGCTGTTCTTTCAAGAAGTCCTCCACCTGTTGCGGATTGCCAAAAAAAAGGGGCTTGCCATGATGGGTGACCTTGAGCTTGGCTGGATATTGCATGGAGTAAGGAATGTCTCGTTGCTGTAGTTTCTTTTTTACTCCTGTAAACTTCCGACGGGCATCCTGCACTGCCTGGGTAAAATCCGGGTAGAATGAAATGGTGACGTTTTCATGCAGGATCGGTTGTTTCTCCCTGGCCAGGCGCAGTACGGCGTCCCGATCCCTGTAATTCAGAAATTTGGTGATGACAGGGCGCAGCGGGGCACCAGAGACCGGACGAGGCCCCAAGGAGCGGTGGGCCCGCTCCACCACCAGCTGTGGCGAGAAAGAGTCCCTTCCAAATTTATCGATCAGCAGCCGCTCAATGAAATCCTCCATACGGCCCCCACCGCTGGACTCCGCAAGGCCAATCAGGCGAACGTTGTTCCGTCGGGAGCGTGCCTCTAAATCTTCATTTTTGTCGGCAATGACCTTGAGCAGCCGGTCCATCTGCGTCAACTTAGTCGTACCAGCCCCTGCGCCATCCTCCAGCTCCGATATTCGGCCCTCCGCCTCTTTCAGGCGCTCTCCGTGTTGGTCCAGCCGGTGTACCACCACCTCCAGGCGCGTGTTCATATTGTCAATTTTGGTGTCAATGGACGTTAAGCTCTTCTGCATGCCGAGAAGGATAGTTTTCCAGTCCACCTCCTCCTCCTCGCTGGGACCCGACTCTCCACTCTCCGCGGACAGCGCGCGCGTTTTCTTTTTGGGGGGGTTGAACTGTAACGTCGCTTGTTTTGCGTCCGATTTGCCCATGGCGTCCTCAGACGAGAGCCCAGATCTCCAAGAGTTATTCCGCCAGGTAAGTTCAATGTTGTATGCGACCACGTGAGCACCAATTCGAGGGGCCAGCCACAGTCCGCAGCGCTAACACCAGCTCATCAGACGATCAGTCCCCTCTATCCGCCAGGATTCTGCTGCTCAGCTGGCTTCAAGGCGCTCCGTGCAGCCACAGCACCTCCTCAGCCCCCGCAAGGACAGGGCCGCGCCACTCCGCTCCGCAGGCAAAGAGGTGCAGACCGGGGGATGCACTAAGCCAGGCCCAGAAGAGACGTCCGTCAGGCAAGGGCCGCAGCCACCTCTTAGCGTCAGTGGAGGGGCTCTGCCACCAGCCCCCACCTCGATGCAGCTTCCGGTGCTCCCGGCCACGGCACCCCCGCGACCCCTGGGCCCAGAAGCGCGCTCCTCCGCCTCAGCGCGGTCCAGCCGGGCGGGCAGGGCACTTACACGCACCGCGTCCGCGGCCCCGATGCAGCGAGGCCCCCTCAGCGTTCCTCGCACTCCCGGCACATCAGGTAGGCACCGGCAGTCGCAATGCAGGGAGGGGGACGTCCAGGCCCACCTCGGCTGTCCAGCAGAGCGTCCGCCGCGTCCGCTACAGTCCACAACTCCCCCGCGGCTCGCAGGGCCCGATGGATCCCCGGTCTCGCGTTGCTGGGAGCCTCCGCTCCGACGGTCCGCTCCTCACGCTGCCCCGTCCGCAACGGGTAATATCTTCACCGCCAAGACACCCTCGGACCTGGAACTCACACCGAGTGTACCCGCGACCTTTAGCCGTCCATTGGTGTCGTTTGAATGTCGGTAACTGGCCTGTAGGATGGTGCTGTAGGGTTTATTGTCGCCCGGCTGGCGAGAGCCTCACTAAAGCGCGGCCATGACGGTCCAGCGCCACCTAGCGCCCCCACATGAATTGATTAGTTGACACTAACATCAGCCCTATGACCCATCCCCAACCTCGCTCCCCGAGTTACATCCCCAGTTGTTTTTTCCTCTTATTCCCTTTTATTTTATTCTTCCTCCTTTGACAATATCAAACGCATGCAATTCATTTCAATCAAAGAGAGCCACGAATAGAGCCCGAGAAGCAGAAACAGTAAGCATAGACCCAGGACATCCCTAAACTTGCATCATGCTCACACTAGCCATAACACACCCAAACACTCAATCACACCATATCCCAGCGACATAATGTAATCTAAAATTCATTAAGTGCAATTGATGTAACTACTGTATGTCCATAAAAAAGATTTGCAAAAAAAGAAAAATGAATTGATCAGTTGACACTGCCAATCTTGCCTTTGTTACTCCTGGAAATATGTGGGTACTGAATTAGTGTGTATGATTATAGCACGTAGGTTAAGGATGGCATGGCATTTTCAGTGCGCTATACCTAAAGAAGACCGAAAGCTAGAAAAAGTAAAAAGCTTTCAAAACGAGTCAACTTAATGCGTCCAGATAGGGATCTTGTGTTGTACCGTCTAGTATGTCAGCAACAGTCTAGTCTGACCACGTTGACTTTTTGTAATGTAATTAGGGTGTGAGAAGGAGTAGTAGTTTAGTTTCATTTCCAGCATTTGCATCCGGTTTAAGTCGTAG
The DNA here is from genome assembly GCF_964204655.1 of Triturus cristatus. Taxonomy (NCBI): domain Eukaryota; kingdom Metazoa; phylum Chordata; class Amphibia; order Caudata; family Salamandridae; genus Triturus; species Triturus cristatus. The sequence goes on along the minus strand of NC_140586.1, from coordinate 737,549,562 downwards.
GTCTTTGATTCAAGGGCTCTTGTAATCTTCAGAGTCATGTTAGAAACGTGGCATGGCCGTCTTAGCTGATTAGTCGAGCACTATTGCATTACGCAGTGTAATATCGCAGCATCCACATATGTACTTTGTTGTTATTTTAAGATTGTATAGGTTTCTTTTGATAATGCATTTGTTAACCACATTTTAGCGGTCGGTGGGGTCTAAATATGAAAGCGTTATATTGAGCAACCAGAATGACGAGATGGGGCAGATAGTTTTGAGGCAGCACTCTCTAGTTGCTCTTACCACCTCTATTTTTCGATTTTGTATTTCGTTGATTTTCTATTTGAAACACACTGTAGATACATGCAGTTTATGTGATTTCATTTGCCTACTGTAAAGCAAATGCTGTGATCTTCCCATTGTATTTTGGGTGCCTGAAATGTAAACATAGGCATGTGCAATTTGAATATACTTTGTCATTTCAGGGTTACGGTGTCATTCATGCATCATTGCTATTTTAGCAGTTTATAGGTTTATTTTGGTGTTGCATCTGTTTGTCAAATGAACGTTCTGAAGTCAGTACTGTATAAAACTAAAGACGGCGCAAAGAGAGATTGGAGTTCAAAAACATGTACTTCCTACAGGTCCCATATTGTTCTGCATTTTGATTCCTGTTGTACAAACACTAGTAATTGTACCCAGAATTAGGAAGGCCAGGCTAGGTGGCTGCTCTTTCAGATACTTAGCAGCAAAACATTGAATTCTCTACCGGTGGATTTGAGAAAAGAGCCATGTGAACCTGCCTTTAGAAAAAGGCTGAAAACTTGGCTTTTTTCCCACCAGTAAATTAGAATAGACCTAGAAACATGACAGCTAGTGCACACCTACCTATCTCGTGTCACTCTGAGAATCTGCTCTAGCGCGGGGACACACCTTTGGTGTAACCGGGCGCTCTACAAATGCTGATGATGATGACAAAGCTTTGTGCTGTGCATTAGTCATTTAATGGTATGTCCTCCCTTTAGCTTTTACTCCTTGATGCCGTTCCTGAAGAGTTCCCGACCAGGTCCCAGCTACTAAGAAACCACTAAGCACCAAGGCCCATATGTTCGAAATTCCAAAATTGTGATTCCCAAAGAGCGAATGTCTAGAAATCGCTGATTGAGAATCGCAAAACGAAATGCATGTAACCTGCAATTGCCAAATAGCGATTCCTACAGATATGCAATTGCTATTATGAAATCTCAATTTAGGAAATAGCTAAATTGTGATTTCCTAATAGGAAATCATAATTTCGTAAACGGAGCATCGCTCCAAGTTCTGGTCTGCTGCCATCTTCACTTACTACGCAGGGGATGACGGTCACTTGGCTCAACTGTATAACTAATTAAGAAACCCTAAATTTCCCAGCCAAGAACTGAATTAAACTTGTTGTAGTGTCTCTACAATTAACCTCCTACATTTCTAGCTTGTACCCGGATAGTGCTAGCATCCCTCCCTATAAACCCTCGACTTCACCAGACTGAGTGGTATGCATGTGTTTTTATCATCACTGTGAGGGTATCGTTTCTGTTGTAACTGTTATCCTTCCTGTAGAATGTGTGTGTATCCTGCACCCTAAGGAGTTCTCTAAATGTGCCTGAACTCTGTTCACCATGAGCTTTTTGAGAGGTCTTCTAAAGGAATGGTGTCCATTTGACCTATAGCTGCTAAACAAATTCGACTTATCTAACAATAAAGAGTGTGGTCTTTCCATGGAAGAAGCCCTGCACCTACATTTTTAATTGTAATATTACTTGAGGCCAAAATCCATTGTAGCTTATACCCCTTTTCATGGCATACCCTATTGGTTACCCCCTTTGCTTAAGTCCTAGCACCAAGAAGCGGGCTAACGGAGAGTAAATCATAGGTTTTGCTATGTGTGCAAAGATATCAAAGTATTCAAGGGTTATCTATTGACCATTGTGTTTGGACAGATGATGGAATACATTTTTCAGATTGACTTCAAAGTGAGTCTTACTATTAGAGGGTCTGTACAATACAGCAGAGGGCCTGGAAACTTGCTTTCTCGTGTATAGTTTACAAGCCTGGCCTCAAATGAACAATATGTCGATGAGAGACTTAAGTGTAGCATTGGTTCACTGCTAGTGCAATAGTTCCCCTTTTGTTCGAGGCATGTGGGCTGCTGAATTCATATCTGTGCATAGATCGCCGCCTAGTGTTGGGTCCGGATGTTTGCACGTTGTTGTCCTGGAAGAGTCTTCGAAGTATCCTGGGATAGGTGACTCCTCCCCTGGACTACAGTGCGCATGGGCATCCTCTCCATCCTCAGATTGTTTTTTTCCGCCATTGGGTTCGGATGTGCTTATCTTGACTCAAGTTAGGAAAACCTTCTTACAGGCCAAAAGGCCTTTAGTTCGCGTCGGTACTGTTCCCGATCGGTATCGATAGTTATTTGTTAGTTTACTAACTTCAAGAACAACTTTTTCGCATCTTACCCGACCATCGACCCGACATCGACGATGGAATCGAGGACACCATTCAAGCGGTGTCCTGTATGCAATGCGAAATATCCCCATGTCGACGTCCATCCGGTGTGCAACAAATGCCTTTCACCGGATCACGACGAGTCCACATGTATGGCCTGTGCCCGATTCCGATCCAAGAAGACTCTCCGGAATCGACGAGCAGCGAGACTTGAAGCGCAGCAAGCGGCACCGGCCCCGACCGACATCTTCAGCGCCGAGGACGAAGAGGTCGAAGAAGTGGAGAACCTACCCTCCAGCCCTGCTTCCGAACACGACTCCGGATCGGAAGACATCGAAGAACGACTCTTTCACAGAGACGAAGCCGACACCGAGGTAGGAGACTACAATGAGGCCTTAGGGGCCGAAGAGAGTAGCTCCGGTGACGAGCAAGGCCTACCCGTACAGACTGAGGATATCCCAGTGCATCAGTCTATGGCTCCGGTCGAGGGATCGCCTTCGGGGCCTTACCCAAGACCTATCCCGCAGTTCTTCGGCCCCGCCCTCTGGCCCGGCCTCGGACATTCAGCGGCAGCCATTACTACCCAAAACGACTGGTTTCCCTTCATCGAAACCGAAAGCCGTATTGGTTCATCAGAAACCGAAACTGAAAGTGACACTGGTCGGATCGAAGCCCACCACACCTTCGACGCCAGCCAAACCCGTCGGCACCGACCGCACCAAACGGGACTTCGGTGCCGAGCTTGCAGCAGCCGACGTCGGCGCCGACACACGGAAAAAGACCATCGGTACCGCCAAACCGCCTCTGCTCCCGGCACCGAAACAATCGGCTCCGGCCACAAAGGTCAAAATGGCTGCTGCGTCTCACACCGCTTCGAAAGCAGCACCAAAGGCACAATCATCGACGCCGTCGACAGCTACTACCTCTCCTCGACTCGATGACCCAGTGGCGCCGAAAAAGTCCACGCCCGCTTCTACAGAACCGGTCGGCGCCAAAGAACCGTCGGCGCTCCAGGTGCGGCAAGTTGCAGCGTCCTTGCAACGCATCAAAGACAAGGCAGCCCTCCAGGACACGTCCGGCTCCGAGCCGAAAAAAGCTCAAAAAGCTTCTCCGGCACCGGCCAACATCACTTTTGGCCTGCCACCATCCACGGCCCCAAAACTGTTCGAAATCAGAACACGTGTCACCCACACCAGGATCACACCTGCCGAACGCTCTCCTGCGGAGACGTCACCATCGCACATCATCGATGCCGACACCGGCAGAATGATGCTCCACAAGAGGAGAATAACTTCCGAGCCAGCTTTGGACTCCTACCGGATCCCGCTAAAGAAAAAGCTGCCAGTGGATTCGGAACCAGTTCTTTACGAACCTCTCCATACCTCTTACCAACATCCACAGTCCTTCTCTCCAACACACTCCGAAACCGACGTTCTAGAGGACTACATGGGTGACCACGTCCCCTACCCCGGAGAGATGGACCCTGCAGGCCAACAGGACCCTGACCAGACTTGGGATGACCCTGTAGACCCGGGTGCACCTATGGATACACAGGACACGCAGCTATATGGCGCAAAAACGTCTCCCACAGAGGACACTGCCGCATTCAACGCCCTCATTGAACGGGCTGCGGCCAATCATGGTGTGCAACTCCACTCTGACACCATCGAGGACGATTTTCTCATGGATACTTTCGCATCCTCAGAAAGGAATATCAAAACTCTACCCATGTTGAAAGGTGTCCTCAAACCAGCAAAGGACATTTTCAAAGAACCCACCAGGGCAAGAGTAATAAACCCCAGGATCGACAAAAAATACAGGTCGGCGCCTGGGGACCCTACCTACATTAGAGGCCAGTTGCCTCTGGATTCCATAGTTGTAGCGAATGCTCGCAAACGGGCGCACTCGCAGACGACAGGGGATGCTCCTCCCCCGGACAAAGAGTCCAAGGTGCTAGAGACCTCCGGCAAACGGGTTGCAGCCCAGGCAGCTAACATTTGGCGTATTGCCAATACTCAGGCGCTCCTAGCTCGCTACGATCGCGCACATTATGACACGTTAGAAACATTACTCCAACATCTCCCTGACCAATACAAAGAGGGAGCAGAGATCCTCATCAGGGAGGGACAACTCCTCACGAACCCATCCATTAAGTGTGCACTGGATGCCGCAGATACAGCTGCCAGAGCCATAAACACTAGCGTCATGTTACGACGACACGCCTGGTTACGAATCTCCGGATTCAAACCTGAGGTACAAAATAACATCCTCAACCAGCCGGTCAACCCCGACTACTTGTTCGGGCCAGAGGTTGACACCACCCTAGAAAAAATAAAAAAGGACACAGACACTGCAAAGTCCATGGGGGCTCTCTAAACGCAGACCTTTCGGAGCGGCTCCTTTCGTCGCCCCGGAAATAGAGGAGCAGGTAGAGGACAGGGGTCACAGCAAACCTACAACAAAGGAAACACACAAAGTTCCTACGATAAAAACACCCGGGGTGGATATCGTGGCTCAAGCACAAAGGGCAGAGGACGCGGATATGGCAACACCAGGTCCTCCCCCAAGAACAAACAGTGACGCCCTCTCCCTTCCTCCCGACCACCTAACACCTGTCGGGGGAAGGCTACAAAGGTTCCTGTCCACGTGGAACTCCATCACCACGGACAGGTGGGTCAAAGATATTATCAAACACGGTTACTGCCTAGAATTAACCTCAACTCCACCCACAATACCGCCAAAACACCGTCCTATGTCCTCAGAGCACTTAGCGCTATTACAGCAGGAAGTGCTAAGTATGCTGGAAAAAGGCGCAATAGAGGTCGTACCCGTCCACGAGCAAGGTACGGGGGTGTACTCCCTGTACTTCTTAATACCAAAAAAGGACGGGTCACTCAGACCTATACTAGACCTGAGACCCCTCAACCGCTACATTCTCTCAGAGCATTTCCACATGCTCACCCTACAACAAGTCCTCCCGCTGCTCAAACAGGGAGACTTCCTGGCCACGCTAGACCTCAAAGATGCGTATTTCCACATACCCATTCACCCCTCACACAGGAAATATCTCAGGTTCACTATCCAAGGGCAGCACTACCAATTCAAGGTTCTTCCCTTCGGCGTGACAACAGCGCCCAGAGTTTTCACAAAGTGCCTGGCTACTGTGGCCGCACATTTACGGAGGCAACACATTCACGTCTACCCTTACCTGGACGACTGGCTTGTTCAGGCAAAGTCAGCCCAGCAATGTGCCAGCCACATGTCCCGCACCATTCACCTTCTTCACAGTCTGGGGTTCTCACTAAATTACCCAAAATCCCATCTCCAACCCGCACACGTACAACAATACCTAGGTGCGACCATAGACACTCTGGCGGCCACAGCTCAGCCGAATTTAGTGAGAATCAACAGCATGCAAATGCTGATTTCCAAGTTCAAACCCCAACACTCCCTTCCCGCGCGAGTGTTCATGCAGTTGATAGGCATGATGGCCTCCTGCATTTTCATAGTCCCACACGCGAGACTACATATGCGCCCGCTTCAGGAGTGCTTAGCACGTCAATGGAGTCAGGCTCAAGGGCAACTAAAAGACCTAGTGTTGGTGAGCGGTCGGGCATACAACTCTCTGCATTGGTGGAATCCACAAAACCTTTGCAAGGGCCGACCGTTCCAAGAGTCTGTTCCACAAATAATACTGACAGCGGACGCGTCTCTCCAGGGATGGGGAGCTCATGTACTCAATTACACAGTGCAGGGACTATGGACAACACAACAAAAGAGGATGCACATCAACCTTCTAGAACTGATGGCAATCTTCCTGGCTATGAAAGCATTCAAAGTACACTTGTGCAACAAAGTCGTGTTGATCCGGACGGACAACATGACCGCCAAGTACTACATACAGAAGCAGGGAGGAACACACTTCTCCACAGTTGTCTCATCTGGCTCAGAGCATGTGGAAGTGGGCCATTCAGAGGAACATGTTCCTCATGGCGGAACACCTCCCCGGCAAGGACAACCAGATGGCGGATCTGCTCAGCAGACACAGCCACCAGATGCACGAGTGGGAGTTACACCCATCAGTACTCCAGCCGTACTTCCAGCAGTGGGGTCATCCAGACATAGACCTATTCGCCACAAGCGAAAACGCAAAATGCCAAAGCTTTGCCGCCAGGTTCCCACATCCGCAGTCGCAGGGCAATGCGATATGGATGAACTGGTCCGGCAGATTTGCGTACGCTTTTCCCCCAGCACCACTGATACCGCTGGTGGCACGCAAACTCAGACAACACTCACTGACACTCGTCCTGGTTGCTCCAACGTGGGCACGCCAGCCGTGGTACACCACCTTTCTCGAACTTTCCGTGGTGCCGCATCAAAGACTGCGGATCAAACCCGCGCATTTGACGCAGAACCATGGAGAGATTCAGCACCCAGATCCGCAACAGCTGAACCTGGCAATCTGGCTCCTGAAGTCCTAGAGTTTGGCTACCTAAACCTGCCACCTGACTGTATGGACATCATTAAGGAGGCCAGGAGACCCACTAACAGAGCTTGCTATGCAGCCAAATGGAAAAGATTCGTCATTTACTGCAATAATAATGACATTAACCCGCTAGACGCATCCATCCAAAACATAATTTGTTACCTCTTACACCTATACCGATGCAATCTGGCATACACCTCAATACGTGTCCATTTGACCGCAATATCAGCCTATCTCCAGAACAGGCAGCACCTCTCTTTATTCAGAGTGCCAGCCATCAAAGCATTCTTGGAAGGACTCAAACGAGTAATTCCTCCAAGCCACCCACCAGCTCCAATGTGGAACCTCAACTTGGTCCTCACATGCCTGATGGGTCCACCCTTCGAACCTCTACACTCATGCGAGATTCAATTCCTCACCTGGAAAGTAGCTTTCCTAGTAGCAATCACTTCTTTGAGGAGAGTTAGTGAACTCCAGGCACTAACCGTTCAAGAGCCATTTATACAGGTTCACGCCAACAGGGTCGTACTACGTACCAACCCCAAATTCATGCCCAAGGTGATATCGCAGTTCCACATGAATCAAACTATTGAACTGCCTGTTTTTTTTCAAAACCCACAAACCGTCGCAGAAAGAGCACTCCATACACTAGATGTAAAGAGAGCCCTCATGTACTATATCGACAGGACTAAGGTCTTTAGGAAGACTAAACAACTTTTCGTTGCCTTTGCCCCACACCACAAAGGTAACGCTATCTCCAAAGCAGGTATAGCCAGATGGATCGTTAAATGTATTCAAATTTGCTATCAAAAGGCTAAACGCACATTAACGATTCCCCCACGAGCCCACTCAACACGTAAGTTAGGGGCCTCCATGGCTTTCCTGGGAAACATTCCTTTGCATGATATATGTAGAGCAGCCACCTGGTCCACTACACACACATTTACCAAACACTATTGTGTTGATGTGCAATCAAAACAGCAGGCAGCTGTAGGACAGGCTGTTCTCAAAACTCTTTTCCAGACCGCTGCAGCTGGCACTGGTAGCCGCCGCTAATAGGAGGTACTGCTATGTATTCTATGCACAGATATGAATTCAGCAGCCCACATGCCTCGAACTGAATATGCTACTTACCAGTATGCATCTGTTCTTGGCATGTAGGGCTGCTGACATTCATATCGCCCTCCCTCCTCCCCGGCGCCTGTAGCAGCTGCAGCTCTCAGAATTACTGTAAGCATGGTCATCACTTTCTGTATCTACTCCATCACTGCCACAATGGCGAAAAACAATCTGAGGATGGAGAGGATGCCCATGCGCACTGTAGTCCAGGGGAGGAGTCACCTATCCCAGGATACTTCGAAGACTCTTCCAGGACAACAACGTGCAAACATCCGGACCCAACACTAGGCGGCGATCTATACACAGATATGAATGTCAGCAGCCCTACATGCCAAGAACAGATGCATACTGGTAAGTAGCATATTCATACCAGAGGGCCAATGGAAGTGATATATAACATAATTCATTGGAAACTTACTATATGGTTTTATCGCCAAATGATATTTAAACCACTAACAGAGCTGACTTGTTTCCTTCCAACACCACATATAGATATGAGGCATCAGCTATTGCTTAGAGGGTGTCGATTAAGCATGCCCTCGCTCCTTAACCAGTGGTTATTTTAACTATATTTTGTATGTGACTTTAGTCCTTGGGCAGCTAACCCATATTCAAGATTTTTTTTTTTAATTCATTCATGAATTGAATTCCCTTGCAGACTGCTAACAGAGAACATCTAAGTACATTTCAACAAGCAAGGCTAGAATTGGATTATAAGTGATAGAGATTTACCAAAGATAGATAGCAGTAGCCTGACCACCAGCGTATAGTCCTGGCAGTTGTCGCATTATCAGGTGGGGAGGGTGTGTAAGACTCCAATAACTGGATTGATGCAGAGAAGCGAAGCAATATGACACTTTATTGAGCACATTTGGGAGTATCAAATCATTTGTTCTATCCTACTCCTCTCCTGCGATGATAAGTAAGTTGTGCTCAAAATAACTGACCTAGTTTATGACTTAAATGACACAGAGCTTGTGAAATCATAAGGCACTTAAAAAAGAAGTAATGTCTGATAAAGCCACATTCAATGATCAGTCCTCTCCTTCCCTGCCCCCGGAGCTCCATGATGGTACCAATCGCAAAATTAAGAGACGTATGTGTCATGTTTGCAATCTTAGGCTGCGGCTTTCTGCTTTTAAGTAAATGATTGCACAATTTGAGCTACATTTGTGATTTTATATTAATTCTAAACTGTAGCTGAGTTTGGCAAGCCACAGTCAATTTGTAGATGACCTACTTCATAGAAGGACCGTATCTATACTGTGGGGAAGACTGATCCACTTGTAGGTGCCTTTTCATAGTTTGCACCTGGTTACCACTAGTTCAGAATGAATGGTAATTGCATTTCCTAAATGCCTATTTTGCAACTAGTTGCAATTAGGAAATCCTATGTACATGCGGGTATAAGATCTCAAATAGTAAATCCCAATTTGCGATTTTCTATTTTGCGGATCACAAAATGCGATTTCTAGTATGTAGAAATCGCATTTTGTGAAGATGGCGGACGCGCCTTGAGCCGGCTCCCGGCCGCCCGCTTCATTTATCCGTCTTAAATATCCTTGCCCCCGGAGCTGAGGTGCCCTGCCTGTGGGCAGTGAAGGGTGACTAGTAGCGGTGGCACCTGGAGCGATCCTGACGGCCTGGGACCTCAGCGAGCCGCGGGTTTCGGCCTGTAACGGCACTGGGAGCCGCGGCCTCGCGTGAGCGAAGAGGCGGGGCTGGGCCTGCCTGAGAGAGGCTGCGGCGGTGAGGCGCCCTGTGCAGGCGGCGACGCTGTGAGGCTGGAGGTGGAGCGGCGCCTTGGGGATGACAACTTGGCCCAGACTGGAAGGGTTCGGTGGAGGCATCCTGGGGCGTCCCGGCCCGGAGGGGCCCACGTGACCGCGAGGTGTGGTGAGTGTCCCGGCCCTGAGTTGGTGTGGCGCCCCGGTCCCCAGTGTGCTGTGCTCGGTTTCTCCTCCCCCCCCCCCCATACCCCTCCCGGATGTGCCAGAGATTTGGGGGGGTTCGGCGGCCGATTCGGGTCGCAGGGGGTGAGGAGCCTGGTGGGGAGCAACGGAGGCTGACAGACGGCAGTCCGGCCCGGTTGGTGAGGGTTGCAGCCTGCGTACCCCGGAGACGACGGGACACAACTGATTTGGCCGGCTGGGTTGGGGTGGATGTCGCGTCTGCCCCGGGACAGTATTGGAGAGGCAGCGCCTGGCTCCTCTTGGCAGAGATCGGGCCTGGTCCGGAGCGGGCTGGGTGCCAGTGGATCGGCTGGGCCCCGACCCCCGTGGTTCCTCCTTGACGACTGGGTCAGAGGACTGGTAACAGGGGCATTATCCTAGCGGTAGCTACGCAAGGGGGGGAGAAGATCTACCGTCGGGCCTGCTGGATCTTGCACGGCCGTGGCCTTGGAGTACAGGGCTGCGACAATGACCAAAGGCAAACCTGGTGGAGGTGCGGCGAAGCAGGGGCCAATTGATAAATACACGCGGGCCTGGCGGGGACGGTCGCGGGGGGCTCCTCGGCGGTGGCGCCGGACAATTCAGCCCTCCTGGCAGCCATAACGCAATCCCGAGACATGCTGGATGCCAAGATTGGGGCAGTTGGTTCGGACGTGATGCTGCTGTGCCAGGATCTGCGAACCGCAGTGGCCCGCATTACAGAGACTGAAACCAGGGTGTCGAGTGTGGAGGACGAGGTTGCGACGCTGAGGAAGCAGGTTGCGGCCCTGGAGTCGACCCAGCGGGGCCTGGCGGGCAGGGTCGAGGATGCAGAAACAACTTGCGCTTTGTGGGGTTTCCGGAGGGCTGCGAGGGGAACAACCTGGAGCGCTTCCTCTCCCAGTGGCTGGAGGGCTAGCTCCTGCCTGAATCGCTGTCCCGCTGCTTGGTGGTGGAGCGGGCGCATCGGGCCCTTGTCCAGAAGCCGCCGGTGGGGGCCCGTCCTCGGCCAATCATCGCCAAACTCCTGACCTATCACGACAGGGATGTCATCCTCCGCCAGGCCAGGGAGAAGGAACCTCTGCAGTTCGAAAATTCCCGTATACTCATATTCCCGGACTATACACGTATGGTCCAGCAGCAGCGTCAGTCTTTCCTAGCGGCCAAGGCCAAGTTGTGAGAGCTTAATTTATCATACGCTCTTCTCTATCCAGCGCGCCTGAGGGTCTTGTATGAGTCCCGAACACTGTTCTTCGAATCGCCGGAGGACATATTTAAATGGACAAATGAGACCGTAAAACTGCGTCCTCATACACCCCCCGGTAGAGAATCAGACTCATCCCAGACTGAGGCGGCGGGAAATACTTCTAAGAGACAGCGACGTTCCAGATCCCGCCGTCGCAATAAGTCCGGGGGGGCCCGGCGTTGGGCTGGCCCGGAGGCAGGCCGTCTGCCGGTTGGATCCTGAGGGCCCGTGAGCTCCTTGGGAGCAGGTCTTATTGGTCTCCGCGTCATGGACTTGCCGTCGGCAGCTTCATCCTCCTTGGTGCATGGGGTTCCCTTGGCCCGGGGGACTGATGTGAAGGGCGGACACCACCATAGCAAGTTGCGGGTGGGGTCTTTGGGGTTTGGTTGTGGAGGGCACGTTGGGGATCCATTGGTTGGGAACTCCTGAGGTTCACGGTTTGGGCCCGGGGAAGCTTCTCACCGCGACAGGTACTTCAATGTTTGTGAGGTATGGGGTGGGGGGGGTGGGGTTAGGGGGTCTGTTGGGTAGTTGGGGTTTTAGATTAGGGGTTGACCGCACTTTAGTACAGAGCTGGGCTTGGGCGGGGACGGACGCCGGAGTCCCTGGGTGGCCATTATGTCCTGTTTATGTTTCCTATAGTGGCAGATTCCCGGGGGCCTAGTGGGCGATTAGCCACAATCAAAGTGTTGAGCTGGAATGTTCGGGGCGCCCTAGATAAGATCAAGAGGGGGGGCGATCCTGCAGTACGCGAAGAGGGCCTCGGCGGATGTGTTGCTCCTACAGGAGACACACCTGTTGGGGATGAAAGTGCTCTGTCTCCAACGCTACGGATACACACAAGTCTTTCATGCGGGGTTTGTTCAGGGTTCCAAGGGAGTGGGGATATTGGTACATAAGCGGGTTTCTTTTGCACATTATCGGACTTGGGCAGACACATATGGGAGGTACGTTTTTGTTCTGGGGCGGATTGGGTTGGAGCAGGTGGTGTTCGGTAGTGTGTACGCCCCCCCCCCCCTTCCCCCCTGACCTGGACATTTGCGGAACAGCTCATGGCGCACTGGGCGGACATCCCGGAGGTCCCGGGGATCATAGGAGGGGACTGGAATGATGTGATGGACCTTTCTAGGGACCGACAGTCAGGGGGCTGGGGGAGAGGGGAGGGTGGACGAACGAAACTTAATGCACTGGTGGGTGGCCTGGCGTGGGTGGATGCCTGGAGGCGGTGCCATGGTACTGCTCGTGCGTACACGTATTTGTCTGCGGTGCACGGCTCCTTCTCCCGACTAGGCTACATTTTTCTATCGGGGGCCGCGGAGTCCCGGTTGGAAACAGCGGAGATCCTTTCGCGAGGGCTTTCGGACCACTCCCCGGTGTCTGCGGTCTTACGGATGGGGGCGTGGGGCGGTCGTTTTGCTGGCGGCTCTCGGTGTGGCACCTGCAACAAAATGACTATAGGGTGCATATGACTGCGGCGGTAGATCAATATTTGTCACGGAATGTGGGATCCGTGTCCGGGGCGGACATGTTGTGGGAGGCGCTGAAGCCGACACTACGCGGAGCAGATATCTCCTTCTGTGCGGCGGCCCGCCGTGAGCGCCGAGCGGGGCTAGTTCGGGCGGAGGCTGAGGTTCTGGAGTTGGAGCGTAGGGGCCGGGGGGATGAGAGTGAGGCGTATTGTCGGCGGCTACTTTATGCACAGCAGACATATGGCTCCCTGCTGCTTGACGAGGCACGTCAGGTGTTGCTAGCCACTAGGAGTCGAGTGTACCAGTAGGGGGACAAGTCGAGTGCAATGCTGCACATGCTGTGTCAGGGGATGTATCATACTCAGGACCTCCCGGGGATAGTGGACCCCGGGGGCACGCCCATAGTGGACCCGGGTGCGCTCGCCAATAGCTTCGCTACATACTATGCAGGTCTATATAGTCCCTGCGAAAGCCTCACGGAAGCGGCCGTGGAGCCATTCCTGAGTGATCACCCTGTCACGGCGTTATCATAGACGGCGAAGACGGCATTGGATCTTCCGCTAACGGTGGAAGAATTAGGGGAGGCGCTGGGTGGCCTGAACCCGGGCAAGGCCCCGGGCCCGAATGGGTTCCCGAGTGAGTTTTTTTAAGAAGTATTTCCTACAATTAGGTCCGCATTATACGGCGGTGGTGGAGGAGGCCCGAGAGTGTGGATTGTTACCCCGGGACTGGAGGCATGCTGAGATTGTAGTGTTCCACAAGCCGGGCAGGCCCCCGGAGGAGCACGCCTCGTATCGTCCAATCTCCCTCCTCAATGTGGAGTCCAAAATTCTGGCGAAAGCTTTGGCCAATCATCTCCTGCCATACATCGTCTCGTTGGTCCATCCGGATCAGGCGGGGTTCATGCCCTCCCGTGCCACGCGACATAACATTCGGCGGGCCCATGTGGCGATCGCTGAAGTGCAGCGGTTGGGGGTCCTGGCAGCCCTGTTGTTGGCGGATATGGATAGGGCGTTTGATTCCCTTAGCTGGCGCTATATGTACCTGCTGCTGCAACGCTTGAACTTCGGGCCGCGGTTCCTGTCCTATGTGCGGCTTCTTTATACGGAGATTATGACTTCGGTCTGGGTGGCGGGGGCGTCCTCATTGCCGTTCCCCATATGGCGTGGACTACGCCAGGGGTGCCCCCTGTCCCCGTATCTGTTTGCCCTGGCCATGGAACCATTGGCGGTGTGGGTGCAGATGGACGCGCAGATCTCCGGACTTGAGTGGGAAAATGGCCTGGCCGATCGTATAGCCCTCTATGCGGACGATGTCCTCTTTTTCCTGATGGACTTCGACCGCGCGGGGCCCCGACTGCTCCGTATCATGCAGCTATTTGGTGAGATGTCGGGTCTCTTCATGAACTCCCGGAAGTCCACCTTGTGGGCATTGGGGGGTCCGACTCAGCTGCAGGGGTGGGCATCCTCGGTGCGGATGGCGGTGGGGGGGCTTCAGTATTTTGGGGTGTTCTTATCACCTACTCCGGCGGTTTCTTGGGGGCGAAACGTGGTGCCCATGTGGGAGCGTGTTTGTCGCGACATTAAATTGTGGACTTGCATGCCGCTCACTATCTTTGGCCGGTCTGCGATTTTCAAGATGGTGGCTCTTCCTCGCCTTCTGTACCAGATGCAGAATCATCCGTATGTGATTCCACCAGACTGGTTCCGTCGGGTGAACTCGACCCTGGGTCAGTTCCTGTGGGAGGGTGGGGTGGTGCGAGTGGCCCTACGGACGTGCTTCCTCTCAACATATGACTGGGGTCTGGCAACGTCGGATATGCTCTCTTATTATCATGCCTCCCACCTGCTAGTTCTGAACGAGTGGTGGTATGGGGAAGGGGGGGACCCAGCATACGCTGTGGAGCGGCGGCTCATGGCCCCACACACACTCCATACTCTGCTTTTTTCTGCCGTGCATCGGGCACGTTTGCCACCGGTGACGCAGGTAGTCTTTCAGATTTGGCGCCAGGCGCTGACGCGCATTGGGTGGTGGAACGTGATCACGCGGGATACCCCTCTGTGGCACAATGGGCGTCTACCACAGATGGCGGCCCTGTCAGGGTTTGAGGGGTGAGATCGGATAGGCATCTCCACCATAGGCGATGTGGTGCGAGGGTGCGCTCTGAGATCCTCCCAGGATCTTCAACAAGAATTCAGCATGCCACGGACGCAGTTCTATAGATACCTACAGTTTCGTCACGCACTCTTCCCCCACCCTGGCGGGCTTAGACTCCATAGCTGACTTTAGCCCAGTGGAGGTGAAGCTCTTTATGGGCGACCTCCAAGAGAAGAAAATCTCCAAGATATATCGAACGCTCGTTATCCACAGCGCCCCCTCGCTCCAGCAGCTCAAAGGGAAATGGGAGGACGATGTTGGGCCCCTCGACGAGACGGACTGGACGGATGCGCTGGCCTCGCCTCGGGGGGGCGGCCATAGCTATCCGACTACGACTCATACAATTTAAATACCTGCATAGGGCTTATTTTACCCGGAGGAGGCTGTGGCGGGCGGCCCTGATTATCTCTCCGGAGTTTCTCCGCTGTGGACGGGAGGAGGGCTCCTTCTTCTACACAGTATGGCTATGTGGGTCATTGTCCCAGTTTTGGAGAGGGGTGTTGGCTTGTTTATCCGAGGTGCTGGGTTGGGATCTTCCCGCAGACCCCAAGTTGATACTCCTGCACGTTATGGAGGATATTGGTGGCAACATATACAAGAGACATTTACTGCTGCTGGGCCTTACACTGGCCAAGAGGGATATCGCCCGGGCATGGAAGGCTCCGGCGGCTCCCTCGCTGAATGTGTGGAAGAGGGGTTTGGCCTTTAGTATGGGCCTGGAGCTCCCCATAATTGCAGCTAGGGGGTGCCCCCGTAAACATTACAAGATATGGAAGCGTTGGGCAGACTATAGGGGTCTCCCCCTGGAGCCGGTTCCGGAGGAGCGGGAGGAGGTGTCCATCTAGTTCCCCGGGGGAGAGGGGGCGTGCGCAGGGACTCGGGTTGGATCTGTCAGGCTTATGCTCATTCAAGATGTCGTTTGTTGGATACGGTACGGTGCGATCGGGGGGGGGGGATCCGGGAGGTGGGGGGGGGGGAGAGTTGGGGGGTTTGTTTTCATCTGAAATGCATTTCAAGTATCCTATTACGATAAAAATGTCAATGTCATGATTGGTGCAATGCTTGGGCCGGTACCCCTGGGACTTCAGGGGCCGGCAATGTATGTGTTTATTGACTAATAAGAACAATTATTAAAAAAAAAAGAAATCGCATTTTGTGATGCCGCAGATGCCTTTCATACATACTGAAAGGCACTTTTGCGCTTCTTAACGGCCCGAAATAGCGATTCGGTCTGTTAAGAAATGCAAAATTGGTTGATACTTAGGGGCCCAAGCATTGGCATCTTTTTATTTTACGTCACATCTCCTCTGCTCCATCTTTCATTCAATGTCACATCTAATCTGCTGCATGGCACCCTTCATTGTACAATATTGGCATCTGTTATCGTAGTGTATTTGCGCATTTGACCTTTCTGCTTCCTCTCTTATCTGCAGCTGTTGTTCTGCACCTTGTGACATAATGCTACACCCTCCTCTTTCTTCTGCACCTCTTTACATTCCACAGCACCTCTTTACTGTACTTGTATGTCTGCTATTCTCCTACACAATTGTCAATTGTATTTTTTTTTGTATAGTTAATTAAAAACTTAACAAACAAGCATATCTATGGTACGTAATCAGAGTAACAAAAATATATATATATATATATATATATATATATATATATATATATATATATATATATATATATATAAAACCAAACCATACAATATAAAGTGCCAGGTGTAGAGCTGCATAGAAAAGAAAAATACATTTTTATGATGATAATCATTTTAACGTCTGAGAATGCGAGCAATGTACAAAGGGGAATTGCGGGATATCCTGAAGTTGCTTCAAATATTGTCTCCTGTCATTCCATAAAATGCATTATACAGTAACGATAAAAGATCATTTTTAATTGGTTCAGAAGCAGTCACAAAAGTGGTCCTCAAAGTATGTTGTAGGGACTACAATCAACCATGGACAGTCCCAATGCAAGAGGCACATAACATGTCTGCCAGAAATATTCTGACATGGGTTTTTTCCTTCTACCACACCTTCATCTCATTCTTCTGTACCTCGTGCCATTCCTCTGTACCTCTTTGCTGAACGTGCATGACTGCCATTCTGCTGCACCTCGTGCCATTCCTCTCTGCTGAACGTGCATGTCTGCTATTCTGCTGCACCTCGTGTCATTCTTCTGTACCTCGTGCCCTTCCTCTGTACCTCTTTGCTGTACGTGCATGTCTGCCATTCTGCTGCACGTCGTGTCATTCTTCTGTACCTCGTGCCCTTCCTCTGTACCTCTTTGCTGTACGTGCATGTCTGCCATTCTGCTGCACCCTCGTGCAATTCTTCTGTACCTGTGCTCTTCCTCTGTACCTCTTTGCTGTACGTGCATGTCTGCCATTCTGCTGCACCCTCGTGCCATTCTTCTGTACCTGTGCTCTTCCTCTGTACCTCTTTGCTGTACGTGCATGTCTGCCATTCTGTTGCACCTTCGTGTCATTCTTCTGTACCTCGTGCCCTTCCTCTGTACCGCTTTGCTGTACGTGCATGTCTGCCATTCTGCTGCACCCTCGTGCCATTCTTCTGTACCTCGTGCCCTTCCTCTGTACCACTTTCCTGTACGTGCATGTCTGCCATTCTGCTGCACCTCGTGTCATTCTTCTGTACCTCGTACCATTCCTCTGTACCTCTTTGCTGTACTTGCATGTCTGCCAATCTGCTTCACCCTCGTGTCATTCTTCTGTACCTCGTGCCATTCTGCTGCACCTCGTGCCATTCCTCTGTACCTCTTTGCTGAATGTGCATGTCTGCTATTCTGCTGCACCTCGTGTCATTCTTCTGTACCTCGTGCCCTTCCTCTGTACCTCTTTGCTGTACGTGCATGTCTGCCATTCTGCTGCACCTCGTGCCATTCCTCTTTGCTGAACGTGCATGTCTGCTATTCTGCTGCACCTCGTGTCATTCTTCTGTACCTCGTGCCCTTCCTATGTACCTCTTTGCTGTACGTGCATGTCTGCCATTCTGCTGCACCACATGTCATTCTTCTGTACCTCGTGCCCTTCCTCTGTGCTGTACGTGCATGTCTGCCATTCTGCTGCACCTCGTGCCATTCCTCTTTGCTGAACATGCATGTCTGCTATTCTGCTGCACCTCGTGTCATTCTTCTGTACCTCATGTCCTTCCTCTGTACCTCTTTGCTGTACGTGCATGTCTGCCATTCTGCTGCACCTCGTGTCATTCTGCTGCACCTTGTGCCATTCCTCTGTACCTCTTTGCTGAACGTGCATGTCTGCTATTCTGCTGCACCTCGTGTCATTCTTCTGTACCTCGTGCCCTACCTCTGTACCTCTTTGCTGTACGTGCATGTCTGCTATTCTGCTGCACCAGGTGTCATTCTTCTGTACCTTGTGCCCTCCCTCTGTACCTCTTTGCTGTACGTGCATGTCTGCTATTCTGCTGCACCTCGTGTCATTCTTCTGTACCTGTGCTCTTCCTCTGTACCTCTTTGCTGTACGTGCATGTCTGCTATTCTGTTGCACCTCGTGTCATTCTTCTGTGCCTCGTGCCCTTCCTCTGTACCTCTTTGCTGTGCGTGCATGTCTGCCATTCTGCTGCACCCTCGTGCCATTCTTCTGTACCTGTGCTCTTCCTCTGTACCTCTTTGCTGTACGTGCATGTCTGCCATTCTGCTGCACCCTCGTGCAATTCTTCTGTACCTGTGCTCTTCCTCTGTACCTCTTTGCTGTACGTGCATGTCTGCCATTCTGCTGCACCCTCGTGCCATTCTTCTGTACCTGTGCTCTTCCTCTGTACCTCTTTGCTGTACGTGCATGTCTGCCATTCTGTTGCACCTTCGTGTCATTCTTCTGTACCTCGTGCCCTTCCTCTGTACCGCTTTGCTGTACGTGCATGTCTGCCATTCTGCTGCACCCTCGTGCCATTCTTCTGTACCTCGTGCCCTTCCTCTGTACCACTTTCCTGTACGTGCATGTCTGCCATTCTGCTGCACCTCGTGCCATTCTGCTGCACCTCGTGCCATTCCTCTGTACCTCTTTGCTGAATGTGCATGTCTGCTATTCTGCTGCACCTCGTGTCATTCTTCTGTACCTCGTGCCCTTCCTCTTTACCTCTTTGCTGTACGTGCATGTCTGCCATTCTGCTGCACCTCGTGCCATTCCTCTTTGCTGAACGTGCATGTCTGCTATTCTGCTGCACCTCGTGTCATTCTTCTGTACCTCGTGCCCTTCCTATGTACCTCTTTGCTGTACGTGCATGTCTGCCATTCTGCTGCACCACATGTCATTCTTCTGTACCTCGTGCCCTTCCTCTGTGCTGTACGTGCATGTCTGCCATTCTGCTGCACCTCGTGTCATTCTTCTGTACCTCATGTCCTTCCTCTGTACCTCTTTGCTGTACGTGCATGTCTGCCATTCTGCTGCACCTCGTGTCATTCTGCTGCACCTCGTGCCATTCCTCTGTACCTCTTTGCTGAACGTGCATGTCTGCTATTCTGCTGCACCTCTTGTCATTCTTCTGTACCTCGTGCCCTACCTCTGTACCTCTTTGCTGTACGTGCATGTCTGCTATTCTGCTGCACCAGGTGTCATTCTTCTGTACCTTGTGCCCTCCCTCTGTACCTCTTTGCTGTACGTGCATGTCTGCTATTCTGCTGCACCTCGTGTCATTCTTCTGTACCTGTGCTCTTCCTCTGTACCTCTTTGCTGTACGTGCATGTCTGCTATTCTGTTGCACCTCGTGTCATTCTTCTGTGCCTCGTGCCCTTCCTCTGTACCTCTTTGCTGTGCGTGCATGTCTGCCATTCTGCTGCACCCTCGTGCCATTCTTCTGTACCTGTGCTCTTCCTCTGTACCTCTTTGCTGTACGTGCATGTCTGCCATTCTGCTGCACCCTCGTGTCATTCTTCTGCACCCTCGTGTCATTCTTCTGCACCTCATGCCCTTCCTCTGTACCTCTTAGCCGTACGTGCATGTCTGCCATTCTGCTGCACCTCGTGTCATTCTGCTGCACCTCGTGCCATTTCTCTGTACCTCTTTGCTGTACGTGCATGTCTGCCATTCTGCTGCACCAGGTGTCATTCTTCTGTACCTTGTGCCCTCCCTCTGTACCTCTTTGCTGTGCGTGCATGTCTGCTATTCTGCTGCACCTCGTGTCATTTTTCTGTACCTGTGCTCTTTCTCTGTACCTCTTTGCTGTACGTGCATGTCTGCTATTCTGTTGCACCTCGTGTCATTCTTCTGTACCTCGTGCCCTTCCTCTGTACCTCTTTGCTGTACGTGCATGTCTGCCATTCTGTTGCACCACGTGTCATTCTTCTGTACCTCGTGCCCTTCCTCTGTACCTCTTTGCTATACGTGCATGTCTGCCATTCTGCTGCACCCTCATGCCATTCTTCTGTACCTGTGCTCTTCCTCTGTACCTCTTTGCTGTGCGTGCATGTCTGCCATTCTGCTGCACCCTTGTGCCATTCTTCTGTACCTGTGCTCTTCCTCTGTACCTCTTTGCTGTACGTGCATGTCTGCCATTCTGCTGCACCCCCGTGTCATTCTTCTGCACCTCATGCCCTTCCTCTGTACCTCTTTGCCGTACGGGCATGTCTGCCATTCTGCTGCACCCCGTGTCATTCTGCTGCACCTCGTGCCATTCCTCTGTACCTCTTTGCTGTACGTGCATGTCTGCTATTCTGCTGCACCTCGTGTCATTCTTCTGTACCTCGTGCCCTTCCTCTGTACCTCTTTGCTGTACGTGCATGTCTGCCATTCTGCTGCACCACCCGTCATTCTTCTGTACCTCGTGCCATTCCTCTGTACCTCTTTGCTGTACGTGCATGTCTGCCATTCTGCTGCACCTCGTGTCATTCTGCTGCACCTCGTGCCATTCCTCTGTACCTCTTTGCTGTACGTGCATGTCTGCTATTCTGCTGCACCTCGTGTCATTCTTCTGTACCTTGTGCCCTTCCTCTGTACCTCTTTGCTGTACGTGCATGTCTGCTATTCTGCTGCAACTTGTGTCATTCTGCTGCACCTCGTGCCATTCCTCTGTACCTCTTTGCTATACGTGCATGTCTGCCATTCTGCTGCACCAGGTGTCATTCTTCTGTACCTTGTGCCCTCCCCTCTGTACCTCTTTGCTGTACGTGCATGTCTGCCATTCTGCTGCACCCTCGTGCCATTCTTCTGTACCTGTGCTCTTCCTCTGTACCTCTTTGCTGTGCGTGCATGTCTGCCATTCTGCTTGCACCCTCGTGCCATTCTTCTGTACCTGTGCTCTTCCTCTGTACCTCTTTGCTGTACGTGCATGTCTGCTATTCTGTTGCACCTCGTGCCATTCTTCTGCACCTCGTGCCCTTCCTCTGTACCACTTTCCTGTACGTGCATGTCTGCTATTCTGCTGCACCCTCGTGCAATTCTTCTGTACCTGTGCTCTTCCTCTGTACCTCTTTGCTGTACGTGCATGTCTGCCATTCTGCTTCACCCTCGTGTCATTCCTCTGTACCTCTTTGCTGAACGTGCATGTCTGCCATTCTGCTGCACCTCGTGCCCTTCCTCTGTACCTCTGTGCTGTACGTGCATGTCTGCCATTCTGCTTCACCCTCGTGCCCTTCCTCTGTACCTCGTGCCCTTCCTCTGTACCTCGTGCCATTCCTCTGTACCTCTTTGCTGTACGTGCATGTCTGCCAATCTGCTGCACCTATTTTCATTTTTCTGTACCTCGTGCCATTCCGCTGTACCACTTTGCTGTACGTGCATGTCTGCCAATCTGCTGCCCCCTCGTGCCATTCTTCTGTACATCGTGCACTTCTGCTGCGCCTTTCACGTTGAGCACCTGCATATCTGCCATTCTCTCATCCCCCTGTTCTCTGCACTTGCAGTTTTTTTATTCTCTGCACTTCATGTCATCCTGCTGCAGCTCTCACTTGGATGCCCCCTGCATGTCTTCCAGTCTCCTGTTCCCTTGCACGCTGCTTTTATTCTCTGCACCTCGTGCCATCCTTCTCCGCCTCGTGCCGTCCTTCTCCGCCACCCTTCATCCTGCTGCAGCTCACTTGGTCGCCCCTGCATGTCGAGCAGTCTCCTTCCGCCTCTCGTTCTAGTAGAACTCTCACCCCTGCATTGAGTTACTCACAAACCCCTCTCCCCAATCACAGACTCGCCCTCACATGCATCCACCTCTCATCCATCCACACAAGCTCATACACAAACTGGCCGGTCACTGAAGAAGCACTTTTAATTAAAAAACCAAGACAGACCTCTTGGCGTTGGCAGTACTTGTTACTTTGGGAAGTGGGTGAATTACATGGTGCCAGGAGTGAAGCAGTGCAGTTTCTTCAGTCACTTCCTGGTTGGCCTGCAGCGGCCCCGGGTCTCTCTCCCGGTGCAGTGGTGCGGGGGTAGATGCTGTGTGTGCTGCTGCTGTCAGTGGCTGCTGCTGACCAGGGTCTCTTCTTTGATTCGCAGGGTGCTGTGATTGGCATAGACGACGAGGACGACAGCACCTTCACCATCACTGTTGATCAGAAGACCTTCCACTTCCAGGGTGAGCTCGCGGCGGGGTTTCTTTCGTACACAGCATGTACCGTGTTCATGTCCTGCTGCGATGTGATGTCTTTCCACAGATGCGGTTCGAGCCTCCAGCCGGCTGGCTGGCACGCGCACGCACGCACGCACGCACGCGAGGGTCATTCTTGATTCCCAAAGCTGCAGCTGCGCGCGCGAGGGTTCCGAGATTACAAATGTAACGCAGATATGAAAGGAAGGTGGACTACTGTAACTGCTGCCGCTGCTGAGGGTTGTATTCACATACTATGACTACTCTTCAGTGGCGACGGTACTCGTTTTACTTGCATGAATGGAGACAGTCGCAAGGCTGTTGAAAAGGTGGCGGCTTTGCGTGTTTATAAAACCAGATTTACTCTGTGGTTTGGACGGGAGACCAGCCGCGTTGTGACTCGGATTGCAGCTGGGCTTTCACTCCGCCGCCCTGTGTCTGCATGTCCTGCCATCACTCATCTACCATTCATTCCCTTGTCTTCACCTACTCACTTCATCCAATGGCACCTGTCACCGCTATGTTCCGGGACTGCATGCTGTGGCTGACGGGTAGAAAGGGTGAGGTAATGTTCTGCATGTTACCTTGGAACACCCCAACCTGCAGCCCTGTCAGAGATGCCCGGTCCCCATACCCTGCCTCTTTCTGCCATTTCAAAGTGCATTCATGTTGTTTGTTCCCCTCTCTAGCGAAGTATAGAGTTGCACAGAGCTATAGGTGAGGGATTTTTGAATTTGTGACGATCTATCAGTCATGCACGGCTAAATTGAAAATTAATATGAATAACTTCATTCCAACAAGTAATTAATTAACAATTTACGTTGCCGGGTTTTTTGCTACTGTCCGCTTGCTGTTAATGAATGTTATCTTTGTGTACCTTGTGTGGAGCTCTACCCCCTTTAGTATCCTGTGTAAGAACAAACCTGCATTTCGCATCATTAAATTAACCGTAAATCACCCACTGCAGTGGCATGCGACCATTATTTAATCTTGTCCACTGCAGGCACATATACATCTTTATGAAGGTGCTGCATATGTGCTGCCTCAGTCTGCTAAGTAAAGTGGACCGTCTGACTGATGGAAATCATTGATTGTGCTAAGTCGAAAATTCTGTGCTTGTTGCAAGTTTCCAACCGCATAAAATTGCTTTAATGAAAATGCGACAAGATTAATGGGCTGCCTGGAGTTTGGAATTCCTCCTGTCAGCAGTTTCTTGGGAACCATCTATTTGAAAGCAGCAACCGCCTTGTATTTTATATACTTAGGTGCAACGAAAAGCTCTCTTTATTAACAAAACTCGGTGCATTTTTATTTTATCTTTAGGTGTCCTTGTGAGTCTGACTCTCAAATACCTTGCCTATATGTACATTGATTAAGTTTAGCTCATTATGTGCATCGAAGAACATGCCATTCGTGGATTGAGATGGTGCCACTGAATATGCATTTCCTTCGTTTTCTTTTAGATTTTCTATAAATTTGTCCTCCTGTTAGATCTTTTCAGAAAAAAATATTAGGTCGAGTTAGGGGAAGGAGTTGCTGGTAAATTCTTCCTCCCCTGGGAATCTTTAACTGTGGGCATAACAAGCCTGCATGGGAGTACACTGAATATTTGGCCTCCACATACACATAATCCTTGCAGTCCTCCCAGTATTTATTTTTAGAACTATGTAAGTGCCAGCCCTCTGTTTATTTGAAGAACAACCGCAAGGCCACAGAGAAATCCATCCATGTACTTTTATTCTGCACATAAACAATTCTCAACTTCAGTTTCATCCCCTCTGTCCTTGTTCTCCTTCCCTTAGAGGGGTTGTGAGAAGAGGAAAGATAGTCATACGCCAACCCAATCCATATGCCCGCCCTCTTCTCCTAACCGCCGATAAACAAAATGTGATGACCTTAAGGTAGGAGACGAGAGACATAGATTGAACGCAATCCTATTCTATTTCACGTCCTAGCCCTACAGTCCAGGCATCGGCTTTGTGGCTGGTGTGAAATGAAACTGTAGTAGAGGGCTGAGCTTGCTAGCCCTTCAACCACCCCTTACAACTTTTTCTTCCCCACACGCCAGCTACATGTGTGAGGAGTGGCAGGTGGATATGGCCTGGTAATGAGCTGTTGGCCATGAGTGCACCTAATCTTTTCCTCGCCTTCACCCACCATCTATTCGTCAGTATAAGACCCAAAAGGGTATGAGGCCTCCCAGATTTGTTGTGCCTAATATGGGTCCCCTCCAATTACCATTCATCATTAACATTCTCAGTAAAGATATTTTTTCCAGTTAGCTCAGCATTCCTGCTTAGCACATCCGTACAGATCCATGTGTTCTCACGTTTGCATGCTATTGTATTGTATTATGTCATTTACATAGCACTTCATACCCTATTGCAGGGCACCAGAGCACATTATCGGATGGGTAGCACCCTACACTGTGAGGGAGTGTGTGGTGTTTTTAATTTGTTTTTTAATTACATGAGCATCATTTTGATGTCTGTGAGTAACCGGAGTGGTGCGCTTTTCATGTCGTGGGATATAGTGTCTAGCAGGGTGATGGAGGATGGATTTTGAGTGATAGATGCACAAATTCAAATTGGTGTTAGCTTGCTGTTCTAGTTTTCTCAGCATATTCCGAGTTATGTTTACGTTTTGTATTATACTTTTCACTTTGTTTCTCTTGTTGATTGCATCATTTGAGAGGACCACTCTCTAATGGACGTGTGAATTGGGGATAGCAGGATAGGTGAGGAGAAGAGGAAACGCAAAGACCTGGATTGTCTGTGCTGTGGTTCTCCTTTATGTATCAATTGGATCTTACTTAGATTGCTAACTTCGTGATGGTCGGGACTTGCAAGTTTGAACTATGTTGGGATACTCAAGCTGTATGCAGCAGATCCCTTGAGCCATTGGGTTGCTGTCCATTTTGGTACAGAGTGGTTCTTTGAGGAAGGTAGTCATTGTTTTTTTTTAGGTATAAGGGTGACCCATAAGCAATTCTGGTCTGTTATTTGTGATACATGAGGGTTATCATACAACACAGAGAGAGAGACAAAGACACTTCTGGGTTCACGCCTGCCTTTAATGACCCATCACAACACAACAATTGGCGTGGTTCACGTCTGCCTTTAATGACCCATCACAACACAACAATTGGCGTGGTTCACGCCTGCCTTTAATGACCCATCACAACACAACAATTGGCGTGAAACTCTTGACTTGTATTTATAATAGTTTTTTCAACACACCTTTCAATTAAAAAAAATTAAAAATTCTTTATTATTACATTTGATCTTTTCCATTACATAAGTTTTCAAGCATCGATAGGTATCGCATTTGTAATAACATCACTTGTTTTATGACACTGTGCGAGAGATCAAAGCATTTCCTTCTTATACTCATGGTGTTGTTCGTGCCCACAGTATAAGAATGCTCATGCAGTTATTAATCGCCCTGGGCACCCACGGCCTGCATATTCTGTCATCTCCAATCGAGGGCCAGAATAAAAGTGTTTGTGCTTTTTCATAACAGCGGTCAGTAATGCGAGAAAACAGCAATGCTTATAGGAGAATGTCATATTTGAACTCAACTCTTGAATTGCATCATATAATGCTTCATGGACAAACAGATCCATATATATATAAATGCCGTACCTGTTCATTAGATACCTTCTTTTATAATATTTCAACCACATCTTTTAACAACAAATAATAAGTCAAAACAAAAAGAGACATCAATTGACTGAGGGAAGATGAATCCAGTGCCTAGTGTACCATTTGGGTGCAGTCATGTCTAGGCTAGTGTGCAGGTAATGAACGCGGGCCGCCGCTCCTGTTTTCTATTCGGGTGTATGGTTGTTAGGGTTACATACGCTTCCATTTAGCATCTTTAAGGAATGTGAGGTCTGTATCTGACCCAACAGCTGCGGTTGGGATAGCATACGGATGCAGCACGTCTTCTACTTCTAGGTGACATGTCAGGCGCTAGGTCCCGCCTGCTGTGTGGGAGGTGCCTGCAGAGTGGTATTGGATCGCGTGAGAGTTCTGAGCATATCATCTCAGGTCTGTGCAATGGGATACTTTCGCAACCCTGCCGTTTCTTCCCTGTGTAAGGTGGTGCCCTCCGCCTGTGCCCATACTTCAAGGGACGTCACCCAATGTAATACCTCAGGTGGATCCTTGTGCTTCCATCTCTTAGTTATAAGTCCTTTCGCTGTTATGAGGCCTAGGTCTCGAAATCTGGAGCTCGCTTTATTGACCTTATTTCTTTTATAAAACCCCAGGATACTGACCTCCCACGTGGTATGTACCGCTGTGTTGGTGCAGGTATTGAGTGTTTCTGATATCGCGCGCCAATAAGTTAAAAGCAGAGGGCAAGACCACAGCATATGTAGTAGGTTAGCACCTAGGAGGCGGCACCTTGGGCATTCGGAAGTGTTAATATTCAAATATTTATTAATTTTATCTGGTGAGAGGTACGTCCTGTGTAATATGTACGTTTTTATGAGTTTGAATCGTGAATTGCGTGGTATATGTGTGGCACTGGCTAGAACCCGTTCCCACTCTTTATCAGTCCAGGGACGGCCTCTGTCCTCAGTCCAATATGTGCGAAGTCTCTGCAGCGGCTTCAGTACATGAATGAGCAGGGCCTGTACCAGCCAATGTATCACATGCGACCCCTCCCCATTACATGCAGGTACTGCAATAGTTGATGTGTCAGTGGCTCATTAGTCATATCTCCCCATGCTAGTGTAAACGTACGCGTAATGGTTGCATATAGGAGAAATTGGCCCGCTGGTAATCCAGTATCTACTGTTAGTGTCGCAAAAGGCAACAAGGTGCCATCCGCATTCAAATCTCCCAGTGTCTCCACTCCCGCCTCAGTCCAGGGCGTCAATGTCTTGTCTGTAATAGGATCCCTACCTCTAGGTGTCCCTATGAGTGGTAGCGTCGGGGCATAGGGGAGTGTGTCTTTTGTGAGCTGAAGGCTTCTCTTATAACATCTGTGAGCCAACTCAACATGTATCTGTGTCGGGCGGGGAATTTTCGCCAGCGGGTGAAACAATCCGCATATCTGGGTCTGCGTCCAGACTGTTGTCTCGGTCGCCGTGTCCGCCAGATTTTTTCCACTTAGCCACTTCGCGACCCACTGTAATTATGCGGCTAAGTAATAAAGTTCCAGATAAGGTACTGCCAATCCTCCACTTTCCGAGGGTGCATACAGTTACTGTAAAGCAATCCTAGGGCGCCCCGCATTCCAGATCAAGCCTCGGGTTAACCCCTCCAAGTCCCTAAAAAGTCTCACTGGAACATATACCGGAAGGTTCGCAAAATAATACAATAGCCTGGGTAGTACTATCATTTTAGTTAAGGTGATGCGGCTCATCACATTGAGCGGTAGTGTCCTCCAGAATTGCATCTGTGCTCTTATTGAGGAGATGGCGCGAACCAGATTACCCTCCAGTATGTCTACTGGGGACCTGTAGATATATATACCTAGGTATCTGAACGTGGTCGTATACCAGTCGAGCGCAATCCCATTAATGATTGTCTGTCTCGGTCACGTCCTCACAGAAAGAGTAGGCGCCTGACTTAGCCCAGTTTACCCTGAGGCCCGACACCGCTTCGAAGCTGCGGAACAATGCTGATATCGCCGGTGGCACAGCATGCAGA
This sequence comes from Triturus cristatus, assembly GCF_964204655.1. Lineage (NCBI taxonomy): Eukaryota > Metazoa > Chordata > Amphibia > Caudata > Salamandridae > Triturus > Triturus cristatus. The sequence continues at coordinate 737,521,469 of NC_140586.1, read as the reverse complement.
TCTCTTATATATAATAACAAGTCGTCTGCATATAGGGACACTGTGTGAAGTCCATCGCTCAAGGGGATGCCCCAATCCGCGCCACCCTCTCGGAGGAGCGCCGCCAGAGGTTCCATAGCTAGAGAAAATAGCAACGGAGACAAGGGGCACCCTTGTCTGGTTCCTCGTCTCACCGTTATTTCGTCTAATAGGAGCCTACCCGTGCGGGCCCTCTCTGTTGGGCGTTGATATAATAGCTGCACCAACTGTAAATCGTCATCACCCAGCTCATACTTACGCAAGACTGCTGCAAGATAGGGACACTCCAGCGAGTCAAAGGCCTTCTCCAGGTCCAGTATTAGACAGCCAGATCTAGGCCAGTTCTCCGCTGCATATTTCTGAACCCTAAACAGTCTACGAATATTTAGGGAGGTGCTTCTGTTAGGAACAAATCCATTCTGATCAGCATGTACCAGTGTCGGTACAAACAGGGCGATACGCTTGGCTAGGGTGGATGCAAGGATTTTATAGTCTGTGTTCAACAGAGCCAGCGGGTTCAACACACCGGTCATAATGTCAATCTAATCACCTACTGCTGCTCTCCCTCCAGGAAAAAATGGGGGAAATTCCAAGAATTGGATGAGATAGGCTCACTCGGGTAATGTGACATGCTTCATCATTTGCCACCTTGTCCGACACTGGTAAGGTGGTACTACCAGGGTGGACTCGACCCCAGGGTGGGGCTCACATGAGGAAGTTCTTAGAAATTACTTATTTTTTTCTGGATAAAAACTTGGATCCAGCTCAATAAATAAGAAAGCCTTAGGTTTAAAAACAAAGTATTTTTTATTCTGGTGGTTTCCTAGGCTTGTTTAAAAAAAGCAAAAGGTATTGTCAGAGGACATATATGGTTACAATGACCATCCTGTACCACTGACTTACCTTGCCAACGTGTTTCTGCCCTATCTATCATGAGCTACACAGTCTCAGGAATTCATCGGGGACAATCATGGTGACCCTACACCGATATATTAATAGTGCAGAGGACGTGTAATTTTCATCAGGACCATTAACCTAGTTGGGGGAAGAGAAATAACAAACCTATATGTGGCAGTAGCAGCACGAGAGACGCTCTTAAAGTAACCTACAATGGTGAATTTCCCGTCATGGTAATGTCATCAGACTGTATACTGATGTTTTTGTACATTAAAAATGTAAAAGACACTAACAAATGTGACACACTGATATAAATACACTTATTCGCGACATGAATGCACAGGTGAAAAAAACACATGTGGGTGTAGGGACTCCATCAAACAGCCCAAAGTGATTCCATTACCTAATGTTTAGCGGCAGATTGCCTTATGGTCTCTTCAGGGTGGATGTCTCCTGCATTGGTGTGATCATATATTTGATACAATGTGAGGAGAGGGGGAGGATGGTAACAAGAAAAATTAGAAACCACATTGTCCTACTGCATTCGCTAGCATACCCCGCAAAAATTATAAAAGCGGTATCATATGTGCCGTTTCTTGATTGCTCTCTTGACATTTAACTTACTGCGTCAAGGTAGAGCGTCCGCGTTAGTCCTACCGTGCCCCATGCAACAGTCGACTGGTACTGACAGAGTGGTCCCCACAGTTGCTGCTATTTAAAGGAGAAAGGGGCAGTACAATAAAAAACACAAGGGAACCCCCCCTGCAATTTATATAAATGGGCAATGACTCCAAAATACAAAGTTGTCACCCACAGAATAAGTTAATTTTACAGTTGTTTATTCATCATTTTATCAAAATTCATTTCTTTTTTTTAGAGAAAGATTAAAAAAAAAAAGATCTGTTTAGTACATTAATGTGAACAAAGATTAATAGATAACAACATTCAAATATACATTAAGCAGATAATCACAACAAGAGCATGAGAGCCCTGGGATGAAGAGAACAAATATTAGCCAAACTGTACAAATAACCAACTCAACTGGACATGGAGAAAAACAATATGAACATCAATACATCAAAAGAGAAAAAGGAAATACAAAAAAATTACATTATACAGAAATACATAAGATGTGCATCACATTTGAAAAGCGCCGACGTGCGTTTCGGAAATGCCACTGCTTGAAATTTCCTTCATCAGGGCGCAGTTTTCCTGAATTTAATTGGTGGGCATATTGTCACCATCCACATTAGTAGTACACATTGTGAAAAGAACAGGGCTCTGAAAAAACCGACTGTGGGGACAAATAAACACTAGGTCAAAAACAGTTGTCTAAAAAGAGGCTAAAACAGTCAACAGGAGCAAGCGACTCAAAAATTGATCGTGAAGGAAAACCATCACCTAAAATAAATGTGGGCCACCATGCGGGAAGCGATAAAAGATAGTCCAAAGCCCAGACCCGATATGGCATGGTGAAATAAAACCTTAGCAGTCCAAGGTAAAGGAACAAGAACTAGATGAAAGTATAAATAAAGAAATGTAGGGAAAACAAACCTATGCGGCGGTGCAAAGCGAGGAGCCTGGGGTAAGTACAGGGTGTTGATACAGGGGCAGGTAAGATAGTTCTGCACCAGGAAATAAAGTACCTAAAGACATAAACAATGATGAAACCTGGGCAATGGGCCAAGGCTGAATATGAATTTGAACCATAAGAAATGAGTACGCCTTATACTGATTGCCGTTACCTATTCTTCAATGTTCGGCACCTGCGTGAGACTGAGAGCAAGGTAAGCCCTGGAGACTGAGCAGGACAGGTCCCACCTGCCAGGAGCATACATGTGGAGGGACTAAGTTCTAGGAACGGGCTTGTGGTCCCAGGATGTGGAATCATGCTTGTTGAATCTGGGCACAGGAAATGCTGATTCAGAAGAGGAGGGATTCCTGCCTCCTCGATGAAGTACCGTAGTAGAGGTCACTGTGTTACTATATGCATAGCACTTCGATTTTGTAGTTGAAACGCAGCTCACAATCCAACTTGTGGAATTCTGGAAAATGAAGTAATTCCCCCCCAAAATGGTCCCTCTGTAGAAGTAGGTGCCTGTGGTGTTCCATCATCAAGTGAGTATGAGAAAGGGTTTTTCTGTTGTTACACGACACATCAGATTATGTGAGCTGCAAGTTACATAGTAAGACAGGTATAAGAGCAATTATTTATGCAATTAGGGGACAAACACACGGATTCGGTGTGCTCCCTGTTGTTTTTAGTACCATTAAAAACATCAAATGATGTTGGCTATTAGTTACACAGCCAGGGGCACAAACTATATATTCAGTCAGATGGTGTGAGCTAAAAATAACAGTGTGGGGCAAAACCATATCTACGATCAGACCTAGTAGTGTGCTTACAGTTACTACCTCTGTGTTTAATACAATTAAAAACAAAGGGGGAAACAATTATATATAATAAGGAAACAGAACGGTCATAATGAGCCCGACCATGAGCCTATCATACAAGCTTTATTTACCCAAAGAGCCCCATGGGATTTCATCGTTCAGCCCCTGGGTGTCAGCTCCTTAAGACCCTTATGGGTGAGTTGTCGCGCTTAGCAAATGCCTTATTGATTGATTAATTGTCAGTATGGAGGCGAAATACCCAGCACTGCTCATATTTTAACAGTGCTTTGCTCATGTCTGTGCGCCTTTGTTTCAGTTTTTTGATTATGTACCATTCAATATCATCTACATTGTATTGTTGGTCAATATAGAGTCTGGTCAGTTTAGTATTGTCTATTCTATATCTTATTGTTTTCCTATGTTTTGTTATCCGTACACATATTTTCCTAGTAGTCATCCCAATATACAGGAGCCTGCAATGACATCTCCGGACATATATCACATGACTAGAGTTTTGTCAAGTGTTTTAAAGTCCAGGGTGTGGCCAGTCTCAAATCGATCGATTTGCATTTTTTTGTGAACTTGCATACACCACACCCACCGCATGGAGGAAATCCCGCCGGGGAGGGGGATCAGCTAGTCTAATTTGGGTATCTGTTCACTTCCTTTTTGGGTGTTTTTGTACCACGGTATTCCGTAAGCTTTTACTCCGCTTAAAGAAGAACGTAGGGTGTGTGAACTTCAGATTCCCCCGGTTCAGGATGCCCCAGTGTTTTTTCACCAAATTTGTGACTGAGTTTGAGATTGGAGTAAAGGTTGTCACACAGAAAGATCTTGAGTTCACTATGATTTTTATTTCTGCCCAACAAATCCTCCATATTTTTGTTAATGACTCTCTTTTTCGCCCTGTTGATAGTTCTCTATGGGTTATTCCGCACACGTAATTTCTTACTGAGTATTGACGCATGTTCTCTGTATTTCACAATCTCAGTACAGTTGCGTCTGAGTCTTAGGAATTGTCCTATGGGTAAGCCTTCCCTCCGTGCTTGGGGGTGATGGCTCTCAAATTGTATAAGGCTGTTTTTGTCCGTGGGTTTACAATAAACCTCCGTTTTCAGAATGCTCTCTTCATGTATCCGTAGGTCCAAGAAGGGCATTTCTGTGTTACTCATATTCATGGTGAATCTCAAAAAGGGGTCCAAACTATCGACCCATTCTGAAAACTCAGTACCTTCCTTCCTTGTGCCTCTCCTGGCTGTGTAATTAACAGCCCACATCATTTGATGTTTTTAATGGTACCAAAAACAGAGGTGTCTCCTTTTTGCATAAATAATTGCTCTCATACCTGTCTTGCTATGTAACTTGCAGCTCAAATAATCCGATTTGTTGTGTAAAAAAACAAAAACAAATCCTTGTTTCATACTCACTTGATGATGGGACCCTCAGGCCCCTATCTCTACAGAGAGCATTTTTTTGGGAACGACTTAAGTTTCCAGAATTGCACTGGTTGGATTGTGAACTGGGTTTCAACCACAAAATAGACGTGCTACTCGTATAGTAATTCATGTCACATCTAGTACAGGACTTCATCGAGGAGGCAGCAATCCCTCCTCTTCTGAATCAGCATTTCTTTTGCCCTGATTTCCAGAGGGGGTTCTGACAAACATGATCCCACATCCTGGGACCACGAGTCCGCTCCTGGGACTTAATCCCTACACACGTATGCTTCCAGTGTGTGGGGACGTCCTGCTCCGTCTCCGGAGTTTACCTCTCTCTCGGTCCCAAGCAGGTGCAGAACATTGAAGAATAGGTAACCGTAAATAAGGAGAAGGGGTACAGCCCCTTTTTTCTTTAAATATCAGCAGCTGTGCAGACCACTCTGACGGTACGAGTTGGCTGTTGCATGGGGCACTGTAGGACCAACGCGGACTTTCTACCTTGACGCAGTGAGTTAAATGTTATGAAAGCAATAGGGAAACTGCACATATGAGCCTGCATTTAATATTCTTGAGAGGTATGCTAGCGAACACAGTAGGACATTGCGGTTTTACATTTTTCTTGTTAACATTCTCTCTCTCCTCACATTGTATTAAAAAAATGATCTAACCCAAATGAGTGTGACTACAGGAGGCGTCCACCCTGAACAGATCGTGAGGCAATCTGCCTCTAAACATAAGGTAATGGATTAATTCTGGGCTGTTTTATGTAGTCTCCATACCTATGTGCGCGGTTTTCACCTGTGCATGCATGTTGTGAATGAGTGTATTTATATCACAGGGAGAGAGGTGGCGCAGCGGCCAGAGTGGCTGACTCCAGACCACGGGGCTCCCGGTTCGATTCCCTGCACCGGTGGCTGCTCCGCTCAGCATCATGTGACTCCGGGCAATAGCTCACTTAATCTCCCTGACAGTCCCCAGCGCCTTTGGGGTGATTAGTTCACGCTTTACAAACACTGGATTTATTTGTGTGCCATTTGTTAGGGTCATTTAAGTGTTTAATGTACAGAAATGCCAGACTTTAGTCTAATGGCGTTACCATGATGGGAAGTTCACCACTGTGGGTTACTTTGTGAGTGTCTTTCTTGCTGCTAATGCTACATATATATTTATCTCTCTTCCCCCAATTAGGGTCATGGTCCTGATGATAATTGATTTTTTTTTTTACTGTATTTTATTAGTTTCAGCAACGCACAAAATCCAACAAAAGAGCATACAGTGCTTGTTTACAGTGCCATACATATTCTCATGATAGATAGCCACTCCAGTAAGAAGAACCATCAACGATTCCTTAACTACCGGAATATTTCCAGAAGAACTCAAAAAGTCACACCTACGCCCTTTACTGAAGAAAACAAACCTGGACCCGCTGAACCCTGACAACTACAGACCCATTACAAATGGACCTTTCCTGGGCAAACTGATAGAAAGAGCAGCGTTCGCCCAGATGTCACAATTCATTGAAGAGAATGACGTACTTTCAGACTTCTAAACAGGATTCGGTCTGGGAAGAGGCACTGAATCTGCCCTCCTTGCCATCTGGGATGACCTGAAGAATACAGTAGACCGCAACGGGCCTGCTGCGCTACTCCTCTTAGACCTCTTAGCTGCCTTTGAAACGGTTGACCATGACACTCTGAAACAAAGAATCTATGAGGCCGACATAGAGAGAACTGCTCTTGACTGGATCGCATCCTACCTTCGAAACAGAACTAATGTCATCCATACCCCGCCTTTTTCGTCCAAACCATACACCTCAAAAGCAGGGGCCCCTCAAGGCTCTATCATCTCGCCCATGCTTTTCAACATCTACATGAAGTCATTACCGGAACTGATCAATCAATTTCACCTCATGTGCTATAACTATGCAGTTGACACACAAATACTCCTTCAACTGGAATGCCCCATAGACATTGGAAAATCCCCAATTTTCAGTTGTCTCAGAGCCGTGGATCAGTGGATGACTTGGAGCCATCTCAAATTGAATGCTTACAAAACAGAAATACTCACGTGTGGTGATTGGAAACATTATGACCCGCTTGCGGCCTGGCCTAATGAACTGGGATCACCGCCTAAAGTATCGAAGGAAGTAAGAAACCTCGGAATGACCATGGACTCTGAGCTGTCGATGAATGCCCAAGAGGACAAACTAGCAAGATCAAGCTTTGTCACTATAAAAACGCTGCAACAAATTTTCCCTCATGTGGGATTTCCACATAAAGTCCAAGCTACCATCTCCCTTGTTTTGTCCAAACTCGATTACGCCAATAGCCTCTATCACGGATCACCTTTAATGACCATGAAAAGACTACAACGAATTAAGAACTTGGCTGCCAGATTACTCTTGCATATCAAACCTCAAGACCAAATCTCACCTGCCTTGAAAGCCCTGCATTGGTTACCGGTTGCCAGAAGATCCACGTTCAAGCTACTTTGTATCACCCACAAAGCAATACATGGAATGGGACTTCTCTTCATCAGGAATAAAATCACCAAACACATTCAACAAAAGAACTTCCACTCTAAAGGTGCAACTCGCCCCAAAATCCCAGGATACAAGAAAAAAAAACATGGGTGGCACATCCTTCTCTGTTCAGGCAGCCAAACTGTGGAACTCTTTACCACCAACATAGCATCCACCGACAACCACCTTATCTTTAGAAAACTACTCAAGAATTGGCTCTTCCCCACATATGCACCATACGCAAACAGAAATTTACACCATATCCCTCTGTATATAAGCATTTATTTTCATTATAGATATGTACCTATCTTTGTGTATTGATTTGTATAAACATGTAGAATAATTATGTTAAAAAGAAATCATCTTTGGTCTACATGTACTTGATTCCATTGTGCATCTATGTACCTCCATGTACTTGGATATGTGTCTGTTACTTTTCTCCTGAAAAAGCTTATCCAATGCCCTACCCTAATTCTCATCCTGTACCTCTATCAATATCTTTAATCAACATATACTTACCTCCTTTATGCATCTATATAATTTCAATGTACTTATTGATCTATATATTGATCACTTTCGTCTAATTTAGCATTTCTAATGCACTACTCTATTTCTCAGCCTATACGTCTCTCAATATATCTTCTAGCCCAACTTTCTGACTCATCTCAAACTTCTTTCTACTACTCTTTCCAATGCACTACCCTATCTCACCCTATACATCTATCAATATATCCTCTACATCCACTCTCCCATTTATCCCAAACCCCATACCAATACTATGATACCCAAAATAACCTTTTCTAGACTCTCTCCTACTGTACCCCTCCTTGCATCATCTGACACCTCTTTTACTATACCGATCCCCCAAAACCAACCTTTCTAAACTATTTCCTCAGACGCCTCCCCTCCAGAAACCCTTTTTACTCATCCAAAAGCCTCCTCCTACTGCTATGACCTAAAAAAAATATATATATATATATCCTTTACTCTTCTATCCCTCCACTATCCTTTTCAATCAAAATAACAGACTAACATGTTCAAATTCCATATTCCACTATACTAATTCATTCACCACTAATCCTTTATGGGTTCCAGAGTAGCGTGCTACTCGCCAATAAAGCGTTTCAACACCCCATCAGGGTTACAAGCGCTATATGAATGCAAACCTTTTTCTCTTTTCTACCCCTCCCAAACCCTTCTTAATCCAAATAACTCACTAACATATCTACCACTCAAATTAATTTCATGTTTCACCATACTAATTCAACACTAATCCTTAGGGGTTCCAGAGTAGCGTGCTACTCGCCAAAAAAGCGCTTCAAAACCCCATCAGGTGTAGCAAACGCTATATAAATACAAACCTCTCTCCCTCTTCTATCCCGCCACCTACCCTTCTCTATCCAAATAACTGAATAACATATGCACCACTCAAATTACTTCATATTTCACTATACTAATTTTCAACACTATTCCTTTATGGGTTCTGGGGTAGCATGCTACTAGACAGAAAAGCGCTTCAACAACCATCAGGGTAACAGGTGCTATATGAATGCAAACCTTTCTTCCCCTTCTATCCCGCCGCTACCCTTCTCACTCCAAATAACTGACTAAATATCCACCACTTAAAATGTATTTGCATGTTTCACTATACTAATTCAACACTAATCCTCTATGGGTCCCGGAGTAGCGCGCTACTCGCTGAAAAAGCGCTTCGACGCCTCGTCAGGGGTAGTAAGCGCTCTACAAAAGCAATTACAGTACAATATCAAAGGCAACTACAGACAACCCTTATACAATATTCAGAAGCTGGATCGTCCCACCTGTCAAATTTCAAGCAAGGCGAAGTATATATGTAACCAAGGCAACAAGTCAGTTATTATATAAAAAAAGCAACAGACCTAACTTGGTCCTCAAAAAATTGTCCTGCAACATCGCCCTGTCCACAAACCATCCCCGACTCAGATTCACTTTCGGAGGTCATTTCACCCTCTTCCTGAAACATACCCAAAAATTGAGCCTACAACATTATGGTATCTGCTGCCCCTTCATCATAATGGGACATTCTCATGTGGTGTTCCTCCGACACTCCCCATTCTAAAGGTCTCGCAACCAATTAGTCAATTGGGGTGCCCTCATTCCTATCCACCCAATATCCACCCACCTTTTTGCAAGTAATAAGGCTAACTGATCAAGGTTGTATGGGACTTTGCGTCCTTTGGGTCGCACCACCACGCCCAGCAGGCATACCGGTGGCATCAGAGGTATCCTAATCCCGGTGGTCATCTCTATACGTGGCACCACCAGTCCCTAGTATTTCTGATCTTTATTGCAGTCCCATGCTAGGTGCATAAAAGTGGCCCGAGCTCCCCACATGGCCGCGCATTGAGCTCCCCTAATGGGGTCTTATTCAGACAATATGGAGTGACGTAAGTATGATGCAGGAAATTAAAATATATGAGCTTAAATCTGTTGTTAAAGGACATAGTGCGGACAAGGCCTGACGCGCTCCCCAATTAGAGTCTGAGATAGACATATCTAGGTCTCTCTCCCAGGCCCCACATGCCATAAATTGGGAGGTTGCCTGTCACTCCTGAGGGCTTTGTAAAAGAGGTTAATTAAATGGTGTCCCTCCCCATCCTACAGACCATTCAGTACCCCGGAGGGCCTCTGCGCCACAGGAAAACCTGTCCAGAGCTCCTTCACCGCACCCTCCAATTTAACATAATGTAAGAAATGGGCTGGTTTGATTCCAAAAGTGTGCGTGCTGGAAGCTAATGAAAGCATCCTGGGGTATAAATCTCCAATCCCAAGCACCAAACCTCCCTCCAGTAACCCATAGTCATGACTGACCCAATATTCCTAAAGGGAGCCAGGTCCCACAATTGCAACTCCCCATTGAAGGGGGCCCTACAAAGAATCCTCTGGACTACCTTCTCCCAGATTTCTGCCGTTTAAGAAGATATGGAACCGGATGCTCCGACCTGCTCCCTCGCATCAACAACTGTGGCAAAGAATTGCCTCCGAACTCGGTTCCCAGGATCTGGTTCTCCCAATTATCAGAATCTGTGAGCCATCTAGCTGCATGCTGCAAGTGTGCAGCATAATAGTAAAACTGTATGTCCCAGAACCTCCAAACCCTCGTCCTCCAAGTCCCTCTTGAGCGTTGCAAGCGATACCCTGCTGCGTCCACCAACAGGTTATTTAGCCTGCTGAAAAACTGGCTTTTCTGCGGTAACAGAGAGTTTTGAACAAGGTATAAGCAGCGAGGAAGATAAAACATTTTCGCCACAGCTGCCCGTCCCATCACCGAGAGGGGAAGCAAAATCAAAAAATTTTTTTTTTTTGTTAATTTTTATTAGAAACCGTTGGTACACAATAAAATACAGACAAGGGCCTACAACCACCAGGGCCGGCCGCTATAGAGCCCGAGGGCCCGCAGTGCAACGCCACACATTCAAATGATCCAGAGGCAAAGCTCCCGGCAGTTCATGAGCACATATAACAGGCCGTGGCCATAGGCCAGGAGCATTCGGAATAAACAGTTTCATTTTTTATTAAATATAAAACACACTCAAGGCAATGAGAGTCTGAAATAGCAGCGTGCTCTTCCCAGGACGGGGAACAACGTACAGTGTCCAAAGCAGGTCTTGTCTGGAAGCGGTAGAGGGGGGCAACGGGAGAACAAAGCATGGAACACACCTCACACCATCCCGCGGAATGCGTGGCTAGGGGGACAAAGCAATATCGATCTCTAATGGCAGAGGCGGGGTGCAGATACGTCCTCGATATAAATTCCATGGACCCCATACCTTAGCCCATTTCCCTGGCTTGCCTCTCGCCACATACACCGTCTTTTCCCTAAACATACACCAGTCCATATTCTCCTTCCATACCTCGATCGTGGGCGGCCTCGGGGAGCCCCACAGCTGTGCAATGTTACGCTTAGCCACCATGTACCCCAAGGTCACCCACTGCGTCTGTGCCGCATTACAATCATTCGGTTCCCAGACATTCAACAAGCACCTCCTAGCCTCTGGCAACAGAGCAACGTGCGTGACCTCCTCCATTACGGTGTGGATACCGTTCCAAAATCGCACAACCTCCGAACATTCCCATAAGATATGGAGAAAGGTACCCGACAGGCCACATCCACGCTTACACTGTCCATCCATCGAGTAACCCATACGCAGCAAACCGGGCCCCGTGACATACACTCTATGAAGGATCTTCAGCTGTACGAATCGTAAGCGGGCCGGGATCGCCACCTCTTTCGGGGAGGCCACCGCCGATACCCAGTCCTCATCGTCCAATTCCAAGCCATCGCCTGTCCATGCGTCCCGCAGACGGAGCAGCAAGTCCGCGCGATCATTAATGAGTTTCTTATAAATCAGAGAAATAGTGCTGTCGGGCACGTAGCCATCCAACACTCTATCCTCCAGTGGGGAGTACTCGGGGATAGCAGCAACGTCTGGAAAAACCGAACACAGCGCATGGTAGACTTGAGCATACCGGAAGTACTCTCTATCGTTTAATTTATATTCAGTTTTAAGCATTTCAAACGTTTTGAAAAACCCCTTCGCCCAAAGATCACCCACCTTACATATACCAATCATATCCCATTTCTCAAAGCCTTTCGATCTCCACAAACAGCCCAACCGCTCAGAGGCATACAATGGCGTCGCCCGAGTCAAGCGATCCCTCCACCCCATCGCAGCATTCGCCGCGTGCCTCACACGTACCGCAACCTGCGTGGGTCCTGTCAACCGCGTGCCCGGAGTCACCGAGTACAGCGCCCTATTATAGTCCCCACCCGGGAGCAGAAATGTATCCATCTCGAAGGCCGGATTCAAGGCAGGACCGTATATCCCGTGGTTCACCGCCGCCAACTGAGACGCCCAATAGTATCGTTTAATATCAGGGAGGGCGACCCCCCCATCGTACCAAGGGAGCGTCAACTTGGCGAGAGCAATCCGCGGCCGCCCGTTCCAAAACAGTTGGCGCTGAAGACCCTCCACCTCCCGGAAATAACGGGCTGGCACGACATCGAGTATTTTGCAAAGCGTACAAGAAGCGAGGTAGTGACATCATTTTAAACAATGCCGCCCGTCCGAGTGGCGAGAGCGGAAGTCGTCGCCACCTCGCGACGTCGGCCTTCAATCGCTGGAGGGGAGGGAGAAGGTTTCGCTCATAGCGGACCGCGGGATCCAGTGAGATAAAGATTCCCAAATATTTGAACCCCAGGGTAGCAATCTGGATAGGGCAATCCCGTGGCAGGAGGGGGGCCTCACCCGAGAGGACGTAAACACACGACTTGGCCCAGTTGATGACCAGGCCGGAGTTGCGACCAAAGGAATTCAGTACGTCCACCAATACAATCAGCGACTGTCGGGGAGAGGTGAGATACAGAAGGATGTCATCGGCGTAAAGGGAGACACGGTCTTCAAACTCCGGCGTCCATCTAATGCCTCGCAACGACGGCTCCCAACGCAACCAGGCGGCAAGAGGCTCCAAAGAAAGTGCAAAGAGAAGGGGTGATAACGGACATCCCTGCCGCGTACCTCTCCCCAGTGCGAAGGGAGCCGACACCCTACCATTCACCACCACCTGAGCCAGAGGGTCAGCATATAGTAATTTTACCCAACCAATAAATTCAGGGCCGAACCCAAATTTCGCCAACACGGCCCAAATATATGGCCACTCCAAAGTGTCGAACGCCATAGTAGCATCTAAAGATGCCAAGATGGCCGGCTCACGTATAAATTCCGCTCTAGCCAGCACGCCGTGCAACCGCCTCAAATTTAGAGCGGTATTCCGAGGAGGTATGAAACCGGACTGATCCTGATGAATCAAGTCGCCCACGACCCGAGCCAGTCGATTAGCCAATACCTTAGCCAGAATTTTGGGTTCTGCGTTCAGTAGCGAAATGGGCCTATAGGAGGCGCAGCGATCTCGCGGCTTCCCCTCTTTGTGTATCACAACTATGTTGGCGAGGCGTTGGTCAGGGGGGAGGAAGCCCGCCGCACGTGCCGCGAAAAACATGTCCCGAAGATGCGGCGCTATCTTATCGGGACGCAACTTATATAGTTCGATGGGAAGACCATTAGGACCCACCGCTTTACCCGATGCGATCGAGCGAGTGGCCAGAGCGATCTCATCTGACGACAACTTTGCCTCCATCAATACTGCATCAGCCTCCGATAGGGTTGGCAATGCAATGTCTCTAAGCAACAGATGAGAATCCTCCTCCGAACGCACAGATACCGGAGAGTATACCCCGCGGAAATGAGCCGCGAAGCAGTCAACGATCTCCACCGGGTCAATCACACGCACTCCATCCATTCTCTCCACAACGGGCACCACCCTGCTCGCTCTCTCCTTCTTATCCAACCAAGCAATCAACTTTCCGGCCTTGTCCCCCACATCATACAGTCGTCCTTGCTGCTCTCTACTCATCCCTTTAGCGGCTTCCGTGACTAGCGCTCTATAATCTGATTGTTTGAGGCTGAGAACATGCACTTTCTCATCATTAACTCCCCGCTCCAAGTCCTCCTCCATTTCAGCTATTTCAGTTTCCAGGCGAACCACCTCCGCTCTCTCGCACCTCTTAGCATGGGAGATAAGGGACAGGGCCTGCCCCCTGATCACCACTTTATAAGCCTCCCATAGGGAGACGGCCGACGGCACCGACCCCACATTATCATTGAAGTAGTGATCAGTGCACTTGACCAGCTCCGCGCGGATCTTAGGGTTACGTAGATACCAGGGGCTAATGGGTGCCACTCTCCCCTCTGCCCCAGGGACAACCTTCAGTTGCAACCATATAGGGGAATGATCAGAAATACCTCCGGCTAAATGACGCACCTCCCCAATCATCCCAGCCTGGATCGCTGGCATAAGCATGTAATCAAGTCTCGAGAGACTCCCATGGGCCCCCGAGTGAAAGGTATATTGCGCCTGACCTGGGTGCATCAATCTCCAGCAATCTACAAGTCCCAAAGTGTCCAAAAAGCCACTCAACCAGGCCTGAGCCCTAGGGAGATCCCTGGGGGGGTGACGGTCCTCCAACCCGGAGACAACGGCATTAAAGTCACCCCCCAACACCAAAACCCCCCCAGGGAGTCCCAGGACCAAACGCCCCAAATCAGCAAATGTAGCCGTCTGTAACCCCGGAGGCACATACACAGCGACGAGCGAGATAGTCCAACCCTTCCATCTCCCCACCAGTGCCACATAGCGCCCCCTATCATCGTGAAGCACCTCATCAACTTCCAATGGGAGAGAGGCCCTAACCAAAATGCCCACTCCCCTAGAGCCAGAAGTGAGCGGCAAGGCGATAGCCCCTCCTATTTAGGGCATGGAAGGAGTTCCCAATCAAATGTGTCTCCTGCAGGAAAACAATGTCGGGCGAAATCCGCTTCAAGAACTGCAACACCACCCCTGCGCTTGATCCTGTCCCCAAGTCCATTCACATTCCACGAAAGGATTCTCAATCCCCTACCCCCCCATCCCACTCCCGTGCATGATACCCACATCCCGGAAAGCACAACCCAGATAAGTCAGCAGAGAACTTCACATTGCCTTGCGAAACAAACAAACAATCCCCAACAACCCCCCTCCCCCACAATCCCCAAACCACAACTCCCCCCTCCCTGCACCCCTGCTTGAGCCCAAACAGCCCCCCCAACTCGCAGTGTGCCTGTCGCCCTAACACATACCACAAAAAGAACCCCAGAAGGAGGAAAGGACCCCAATAAGCTCCCCACAACCCCCGAGCATTTGAAGGGCATATTGTGCCAATCTAGGGTCCAGTTGAGCCAAGGTACAAAACATCACCAGTTCAATCCATCACCAGGAACCAAGTTCTAATCCTGCTCCACCAAATCCCGTCCGCTCTCCGCCATCCGACTGTCTCGATCCTGTCCCCGAGGCAGGGCATCCAACCAGTCTCCAGCCGCCTCCGGCAGGTCGAAAAAGTGGGAACGACCCTGGAAGTCAACCCGCAGCCTCGCCGGGAATAACATCGCATATTTCAGCTCCATGTCCCTCAAGCGCCGTTTGACACCCAAAAATCCCAGCCGTTGTTTCTGGACCGCTTGCGTGAAGTCCGGGTAAAAGCTGACATTGGAGTTCTCAAACTTCAGCGGCCCGGCAACCCTCGACGCCTGAAGGATAGCATCCCTATCCCGAAAGTTAAAGAGTCGGGCGATTATAGGCCGCGGGGGAGCACCCACCTTGGGCGCACCACCCGGAATCCTGTGGGCCCGCTCCACCGCAAAGAACTTGCTCAGTCCCTTAGGCGCGAGACGATTGGTCACCAGGTCCTCAACAAAGAGATCCGCAGCAGATTCCTCCGATCTTTCCGGCACTCCAATAATACGAACATTGTTCCGTCTAGCCCTGCTTTCAGAGTCCTCAAGTCGACGGTCCGTCAGATCACTGGCTAGCCGCAACCTACGGACCTCCGTCTGCAGGGCGGCCACGTCCACAGTTAGACTCGACGCCGCTTGACTCAAGGAGTCGACCCGCTCGTTAGTTTTGGACAGGTCTGCCCTGACCAAATTCACATCAATCAGGACCGCGTCCAGTTTATGAGCCAGGGTATCAAACTGCTGACCCACAGCGGTCTTCCTCTCCTCAATGGCGCCCATGACGTCCAGCAGGGTCAATTCCGACGATGGGCCGGAGACCTCCTTAGACCTCTCAGGCGATTTATGCGAGCCACCAGGGGATCCCTTTGCCTGCGCATATCGATCCATGTTATTGACCTGGGTATAGGCACCCCTCCGGGTTGACTTGGGTTTGCCTGAGCTGTCGTCCGGAGGCCACCAAGGCCGGCACCCGCCCACACCAGGAAAAAAGGGGACCAGGTAGCTAATTCAATTGAACACATCCGTCGCCGACAGTCAGCCCATGTACAATCCGAGAGTCAGGCCAGACACTTCGCTGTCCGCGCCCCTCTGAAACACCAGAGTCTCTCGGCCGATATCAGAGAGCAAGCTTGAAAGTGAAAGTGCAGGGTCCGTGGCAGGGCAAGCCCAGCCAGCCGCTGTTGTTCACTTCGTACCCGGGCACTTCACCAGCTCGAGATCGGGACCAAGGCAAGAGCAGGCCGCAAACTTCGGAGTGCAACCATTCCGGGTCCCGGCGTCCGATCTGAATTTGGAAAACGGGTGACACCTCAGCGCAAGTTCATCTGCAAAAGCCCGTCAAATAAACCAGGATTAAGTCAGGATAGACGTGGGAGGTTGCGGAGGCCCTCGAGAGCCGTAAGCCTACGCGGCCAACTTGGTTGCGCGCTAGGCTCCTCCCCCCCAAAATCCAAAATTTAATGGAGTTTTCCAGACCCGTCAACACTCTTATCTACATTCCTGCTTTATGCTGTGTGTGATCCAAACCCAGAGATACCGAAATCCATCCAGTTCCCTCCAAAGACCCACATCCGGCAACTGATCCAGTTGCTTCCCAATCAGGCCCCCTAAAGGAAACAAGAGTGACTTACGGACTTTAATCCGCAGGCCTAACACCCCTCCAAAAGCAACCAATAACTGCATCAGGATTGGAACGGACTCCCCTGGTGTGCGCACATAGACCAGTGCATCATTCGCATATAGCGAGACCACCTGGGTAGAGTCCCGCACCTTAATCTCCCAGTGCTCCAGTTCTGCAAGCAGCAACAAGGCTGGGGCTTCAATTGCTATTGCAAACAGAAGTACAGAGAGAGGGCACCCCTGGTGAGTACCGCTCCCCACTGGCCAAGCCTCAGAAACTTCCCCACCCATCCTAATACGAATAAAAGGTTCAGTATACAGAAGTCGTATTGAGGTGCAGAAATTGGGGCCAAACCCCATGCCCTGCAACAACGCCATGAGATAGGCCCATTCCACTGTATCAAACGCCTTCTCAAGATCGAGGGAGACCAAGGCCATCTCCCTCTCACTATCCAAAGTGTCATGTAGTACATGGGCCAACCTACGGAGATTGTGAGTGGTACTGTGTGCCGGCATGAAGCCACATTGGTTCTCATGTACCAGTTCTCAGAACACCCCCTACAGTCTGGTTGACAGTATATTGCACAATACTTTAAGATCTGCATTGAGCATATTAAGGGGCCTATATACAAAGGGGTCTGTGGGGTCCCTCACTGGCTTCAGCATCAGGCATACTATGTCTTCTCGAATAGTCCGTGGGAGAATACGTTTCTCTCTCGCCTCCAGATGGGTGTAATAGTCACCACCCATCCAAGAGACCCAGGTTCTGCATCACCCTCCTCAGAGAGCCCACCATTAGCAGTTTGGTGCCATCTTTTGGTGGACTGCTATCCACCACCCCATCCAGAACACAATTAAAATCTCCCACCCAAATGATGGGCAAACCTACGCTATCTGTCACCCCCTCAAAGAAATGCCAGTCCTCTAAATCGGAGACATAGGACTTGGACAGCGTGATCTCAGTACCATCCATAGAGCCCTGAAACAGGACATACCGTCCTTCCACATCCGTCGCACTGTAGGTATGCTTAAAGGGGACCCCAGAATCTACCCAAATGACCACCCCCTCTAGCGTAAGAAGAAGCAAGAACAACTGAGCCCTCCACGTTTTCTGGAATTTCTGTGACTCCTCAACTCCTAGATGTCTTCTGCAGGCAAGCAATTTGAATCTTAAGCCATCTGAGAAATGATTGGACCCTATAATGCTTGGAGTATCCCCCCAGCCACATAACATTCCATGTAACAATGTGCTTGAGGCATGTGTGCTGTAGATACACATGCTTTGCATAATCCTGCCATCTAGTGTTGGGTCCTAATGTTTTCAAGTTGTTTTTCTTCAAAGAAGTCTTTCCACTCACGAGGTAAGGTGACTCCTCCTTTCGGTGATAGTGCGCATGGGTATCGACTCCATTGTTAGATTGTTTTTTCCGCCATCGGGTTCAGATGTGTATTGCTGCGCTACGGTTTGAAACTGTTCTTCAGTCTTCTCTCGGTGCGCAATCCACTCTGCCCTCGACGGTATTGTTCTCGTACGCGTTTCCCTGTTCTCCGGTTATCAAATCGTTCGGGGAACACTATAACTTTGGTTGCAAACATCAAGGGCGGCCCTCTGGCCTAGCCGTGTCGGTCCACCCTTCCGCCGATTGAACAAACTGCATTCTAATTCTGTCCTCGGTGCCGTGCCAAGTACCCTCACACGACCTACATCAAGTTTGTAACTCGTGTCTCTCACCGGAGCAGAAGGAGGAAGACTGCGATGCCTGTAAGTCGTTTTGGTCGAAGAAATCTCTACGTGATAGTCGGGCTCAACGATGTGAAATGCAACACCAAAGCATTCAACACACTCCGGATATCTTTGACGAAGAATCCTAGCATGAAGAGGTCGAAGCGTCGGCGGCAGAAGAAGAGGCCTTCTCCGTTCCAGAGTCGGATTCTGAACTCTAGATTGATTTGGAGTCCGAAGACGTGCCTCTGGGACAGGGTGCCGTGAGTATCAAAGACCCCTTGCCCCTAAAACCTTTTCTGAAAAACATAAGGCTACCGCACCACCTCTGCCTTCTTGCCAAGATCGCCACCGAGACAATATTTGCGACACCCCGCCTTCTGGCTCGGCACCGAAACAAATCGTCAAGCCTTCCGGCTTGGGATCGAGTCGACCTAAATCATCTTCGGATCCAAAACCCTCTGGTTCGAAGGGCAGATCTGGTTTGGAGCGGAAACACTCCGGTTCAAAGGACAAAGGTAGAGGTGCCTCAACACGTACCTCCCCGTCTCCCAACAAATAGTGACTTGCCCACATCTCCCCCAATTATTTAACAACTGTCGGGGAAGACTTCAACAATTTCTCCCCCTTTGGCAATCCATAACATCCGACAAATGGGTGATAGATGTTATTCGACATGGTTATTGCCTGCAGCTTACCACCAATCCTCCAAATATTCCACCTTGCACTCACAAGCTGTCGTCCGCTTACTTACAGTTACTCGAACAAGAGGTGCAATTTCTCTTGGAAAAGGGAGCCATAGAACCAGTTCATTACAGTACCAAGGTTCAGGGGTTTATACTCTCTCTACTTTCTAATCCCCAAAAAATCCAATTTTGGATCTCCAAGAGTTAAACCAGTACATACTGTCAGAACATTTCCATATGGTAGTGCTTCAATAGGTGCTTCCACTTACACAGCAATGTAATTTTATGTCCACACTAGACTTAAAAGATGCATACTTTCACATTCTAATCCATCCAGCTCCTCAGAAATATCTCAGATTTCTGATAGAAGGCAAACACTATCAGTTCAAAGTACTCCCATTCGGAGTAACTACTGCCCCCAGAGTTTTTACCAAATATCTAGTAGTGGTGGCAGCTCATCTCAGAAGACAACAAATTCACGTCTTCCTGTACTTGGACGACTGGCTTATCAAAGCCAGCACACACCAAAAGTGTTTAAAACACACTCGGACCACGCTAAACCTACTGCACCGATTAGGCTTCACTGTCAATACGCAAAAGTCTCATCTACAGCCTTTCAAATACAATCTTATCTGAGAGCGACTCTCAACACTCACAAGGCTCTAGCCTCTACCAGTGCATCCAGAATTCACAATATTCAAACGCTGTTATTACAGTTTCAAGCCAATCAAACCTTGCCAGACAAAACCTTTATGCAACTGTTAGGAATGATGGTCTCATGCATTGGAATAGTGCTTCATACAATACTATACATGCATCCTCTACAAGAATGCTTAGCACGTCAGTGGAATCAGTCACAGGGTCAATTAACAGATCCAGTGTTGGTAGACAGCCGCACTCGTCGTTCTCTGCAGTGGTAGAACCCAGAAGACTTATCAAAAGGGTGTCCCTTCATAGACCCTGTTCCACAGATCGTGTTAACAGCAGACACATCTCTCACAGGTTGGGGTGCCCATCTCCACATTTACACAATTCAGGGTCTCTGGGACAACAAGCACAAACGTTTCCACACCAACTATCTAGAGCTTCTAGCAGTATTTCTAATGCTCGAAGCGTTTTAGTCTCATCTCATGTACAAAGTTGTCCTAGTCCGCACAGACAACATGACAGGCATGTACTATATACAAAAACAAGGGGTGACACACACTCTCCAGCTGTCACGCCTCTCTCGAACCATCTGGAGCTTGGCAAGTCATCAAAAAAGTAATCTTCTGGCAGAACACCTTCCAGGAGTCAACAATCACATTTCCGACCTTCTTAGCAGAAGGAGGCAGCAAATACACGAGTGAGAACTTCACCCCCAAGTTCTCCTTCCATACTTTCAAAAATAGGGATTCCCACAAATAGATCAGTTCGCCATAGTGGAAAAAGCAAAATGCCCAAACTTCGCCTCCTGGTCCCACACCCTCGCTCCAAAGGCAATGCCCTATGGAGCAATTGGTGAAAGATTTTTGCCTATTCTTTTCTGCTTCTCCCACTTCTTCCGTTTCTGGTTCGAAAGCTCAGGCAAACATTGCTCACACTGATTTTGGTTGCTAACACATGGGCCCGTCAACCATGGTAGCCCACACTTTTAGAATACTCAGTAGTTCCACATCAAAAGCAGCACCTCAATTCCAGTCTTCTCACTCAGAACCTTGAGGAAATCAGACACCCAAACCCCAAGGACATTAACTTAGCGATTTGGCTCCTGAAGTCATAGAGTTTGGATATTTAAATTTGCCACCAATCAGTATGACTATTCTAAAAGAAGCAAGAAAGCCTACTACCAGATCTTCTTATGCAGCAAAATGGAAACTGTATGTTAATCCTCTGGATGCTTTTGTTCAAAATATTGTTACCTTCTGCACCTACGGCAATCTAATTTAGCTTACACATCTATTCGATTTCACCTTGCAGAGGTAGCTGCATATTTGCAAAACAAACATCATTTATCTTTGTTCAAAGTCCCTGTGATTAAAGTTTTTATAGAAGGCTTAAAAAGAGTAATACCACCCAGGATACTTTCAGCACCAGTATGGAATCTCAATATTGTACTTACAAGACTCATGGGTCCACCCTTTTAACCATTACACAAATGTCCTTTACAGTTCCTTTCATGGAAGGTTGCCTTCCTCATTGAAATCACTTCATTAAGGAGAGTTGATGAGATTCCGGCATTAACCTTAGAAGAACCTTTCTTTCAGCCTCATAAAGATAGGGTAGTTCTTCGCACCAACACAAAATTCATCCCTAAAGTAGTTTCTGCCTTTCATCTTAACCAATCAGTTGAGTTAACTGTGTTCTTCCCTCAACCTGATTCTGTTGCAGAACTTGCTCTTCACACACTTGATGTCAGAAGTTTGTTATTGTATTATATCAAAAGAACAAAAGATTTTCGTAAAACAAGGCAACTCATTCAGACAATCTCACACTTTGCTATTTTTACATTCACACATTTCATAATATCAATATAAAGGGGACCCAAAAGGCAATTATAAAAATCTAAAGGGGACCCAAAAGGCAATTATAAAATCTGTTTAGTAATGCAATCAATAAAAAGACAATTATACGATTTTATAAAATACATATCACTTAAAAACATTCTAAAAACAATCTCAATTTATCCTAGAATTTTACACATAATATCATCAAGGCCTTATTAAGAGAGACTATAACCAAGGCATACACATTTGTCGTTACAATTTTCTTAATTCGATAGTAAATAATAAAACATAAGCCTTTAAACATTGTAACTCATATACTTCATAGTTCATCTAATTTAACAAGACAAAACGGGGGGGGGGGGGAATGGAGGGGGGCGTCTACACGTTTCGGTGGAAAAATATTGTCTACCTGACCTAGACTCCATCATCTTGTCCAAATCGGAGATCCTCATTGCATATCACAGGACTCCTGACGTCTTCTTGACACACTGCATCTGGCCGCCTCCTTACCCGCTGGTGGTGCAGCTCCTGTGCTGATTGTTGGCCCCTGCAGTGCTGATCCTAACCCCAGGAGCTTTGCTTCCACACCCGAGTGGCCTGCTCATAAGCAGCCCCTGACGGAAGATCACTAGCGCCACACTGGAAACTGCCCCTCTGGGCCGGGACATGGCTGGACCAGATGGCACAGCTCCGGGGATGGCACCGAATAGGCATATTGAGAATGGGAGATGTCTGGGAGGGAGACCACATTAAATCCTTCTCCACATTTCAGACTGAATTCTCTTCCCACAGATCCCAATTTTTCCTTTACCTTCAGAACCGACACACCCAAGCCAGGTGCCAAACTTAACTTGCAACACCACCTTATTACAACCCACTTGAAGCTCGGTTACTTATGGGCCCACTGGTCCAGAGAGGCATTTCACAGATATACTGAACCCTAGTAAACCACTCCCACTGCACACTAGTGGGCTTGAAAGCACAGTGGGCGGGCTTGCTGGGTCCTCTGGAGGAGCTGAAGTGGCAGGAGGCATGCATGTCACCATGCACCTTGGCCTTATCTGCCCGGGTACGCCTCATCCAACTAGATGCCAGGCCTCCAATGGGGACTTTTTCCATATGGTATCGAGTTGCCCAATCATCCCGAAGATATTGGCATAATATATTCCGGACACTCTTGGAGGTACTGGACCTGACAATTGAGGCCTCCCCAGACTTGCTTTGCTCAGCCTCCTGGAGGATCTAGACAGACCGAGGGGTGACAGGACCTTGGCGAGACTGGGTACGCTACTGGCAAAGTGAGACTATATTGCTTAATTTGTGGGGGGAGGAGCAAGATGGCGGATTGATGCTGTCTCGGAGAGTCGGTCATGGAGGAGCTCTGAAGGCTTAAGCTGTGATGACAGGAATACAGTAGAGGAAAGCAGCAAAATGGCCGAAAAACTGCAATATTGAGGATTGAAGCGGCTTACCGGACGGCTGTATTCACTGACGCGCTCATTTGCGGATTCGCGGACTCGCTGCTTATTCAGCCATTCCTGCTGCTGGGATCACTGCGGGGCTTGCGGAACTGGATGCAGGGGGTAGGAAGGATTGACCCTAGGCGCTTGCCATACACCAGGGTTGTCGAGTGTTTGGCCGCACACCGGTATACACAGAGCTTGCAAGGGAACTGGCGAGGTGGTTCTTGTGGATGCTCGGAGGCAAAATTGTATCGGGTGGTGCCGACGGCAAATGGCCCCACCGAAAGGGGACCTCTATAAGCCCTATTACTCCAGCAACTATGCCTAATGATGTGATATTGGGTGATCTTAGTACCTCGTCCTTGGTGTCTGTCACTGATCAGGTAAAAAAGCAGAGCCAAACTCCCTTTACTCTGCAGCATGCGGTCACGGGCAACTGAAGCAAACATCAGGTCTAGCGGCTCTTAAAAAGAAAAACCAAACCCAAAAATTGAAAGCAGTGAAGGAATTGAAAAAAACTTTTGGGGGTGTGGATCAGAAATCAGGTGTTGAGAGGGCAAAACTGCGGAAAAAAGGAGCCTCAGCTGATAGCTCAATATGGCGATGGGTTCAAGCAAAAGGGGGGGTCAAAAATGTGGTCTCACGGCTATCAGAGACTGGCATGACCGATTAAGCTGGCAGGGCAATGGAGCTAGTGTCTGAAGGTATAGCTGATTTAGAGTCTGACCCTGAGTCAGTTTCAATGGCTTCACTGGAGGAAACAAGCTTGCAGCAACTATCCGGTGATCCGGAAAGTAAGGAAGAACAGAGTAATGAAACCAGGATGCTTACGTTGATTCTCCAGAATCTTAAAGACGAAAGAGAAGAAACTAGAGAACTTTTCACCCAAGTACGATCAGATACCCAAGTAAAAGAAGTTACTACTAAAGTAGGGGCACTGGCGGTTGAGATGATTGAACTTCAACAGCAAGTGGTGGATACAGAAGGAATAACACTGAAAACATCTGGCATAACTGAGAAGCATGACCACCTTCTGGCCACGGTGCAACTCAAGCTGGAAGATCTAGGGAATCGTCAGAGGAGGCAGAATTTGAAGATGTTCGGCATTCCAGAAGGACAAGAGGGTTCAGACCCCAGAACTTTTATTGTACAAATATTGCAGAAATAGTTTCCGGACCTTGGGGATTGGGACTGGGATTGCCAGATTCAAAGGGCTCATAGGCTGCCAATGGTTCAAAAGAGACAGGATAATCGATATCCCAGACCTTTTTGATCTATTTTGGCGAATTCTTACTACGGCAGGCTGTCTTTTTAAAGGCTGATCCAAGCTCACCTATGTCTATTGATGGCTATTCAATTTTTTTTCACTTCACCCTGATTATTGCAAGGTGACAATGGACAGACGATGTCAGCTTAGGCAATTGATTGACCCAATGAAAGCTATTGGAGTGCAAGCATATTTGCAAGAGCCAGCCCGACTGAAAGTAATTTGTGGGGGTCAATCTTATATATTTCTTTCTGAGACAGAGGCATAGAATGCACTCTGCGGATGGCAGAAAGAGGGGACGGGCTAAGAGGGAGAAAAGGCATATTTTTCTCTTTCTATTTTTGTCTCTGCAAGGGATGGATTTAATTGTGGTGTATGGTAGAAAAATACTTCATTAATGCTTTCCTCTGTTTCATGCTTTGCTGTATTAGGTGTTAATATAGAGACTAGAAGCCTCTGGAACCTGTGTGGCTGTGACTCTTAGGCGGCTGCCTAACCAGCGGCAGCTTCGAGATAGAGGATGATTCCTCGTTCTAGATGCTGGGGGAGTGGGGAGGGCCGATCTCTAGCAGAGATTGGGGGAGAGGGAGGGAATGCTTGGGGGGGTTAATGAAGAAAAGTTTAACGTTTTGGGTGAAAAGCAATGATAAATGTATAGTTCGGTATTATACCCAGTTAGGTAAGATGGTGACTAAAAGGAGTAGTGTATCTTATTTAACATGGAGTTGGTTAAATGTTTAGCATGGAATCTGGCGGGGCTAAATAGCAGGACCAAGAGACAACTAGTGGCAGAAGAACTATAAATGTACAACTCAAATGTGGTTATGCTAACAGACACATCTTTCTTATAAAGACCGGGGATTTTTAAAACAGTTAGGTTTCAAAGTGATAGTATGCTCTACTCAAAGTGCTTCTATCCGTGGGGTTGCAATATTACAGAATAAACGGTTTAGGGCAACAGTTTGTAAGACAGCATCGGATAAGGGAGGTCGTTGGGCTATCTCGCAGCTTATGTTTAAAGAGAAGAAATATGTGGTGTGTGTAGTGTATGGCACTAACAACGATGATCCTACGGTGGTGGATAACATAAATGTGGAGCTGCTGAATTGGGAGGGTGAACGGGTGGTGATGGGTGATTTTAATTATATTATGGATTATGGGATCGATACTACAAGGAGATGCGGAGGACACGTAGGACAATCTGGGAACTGGGCCGACTACAGGCTATTAGTGATGCTTGGAGAACATTGCACCCAAATATACCAGGGTACACCTATTTTCTGCCCCACATGAATCATATTCTAGAATTGATATGGCTTGGATATCTGAACAAATATTATGGTTAGCAGAAATAGAAATATGTCCAAAAGTAACATCAGATCATAATCCCATTCTCCTTACTTTTAAGTTCCATAAAGAGAATAGGCTGCCTAGATCATTTACATTCCCTAGGTATCTCTTAACAGATGCGGAATACGTCGCTAGGACCTGGGAACAAACCAAAAGTTTTTTTGAGGAGAACATGGGGTCAGCTTCTCCCATCGTGGTGTGGGATACATTTAAAGCAGTTATTAGGGGGCATACTGAACAATATATTCAGCGCCAAAATAGAATTGATAGGCGGGTACCCAAAGAGATAACTTCTGCAATACGAAGGGCAGAAGATTTACATGCGGAGGTTGTTTTGAAGGGGGCTGGCGACTCAGAACAACTGGGGTTTGAGGTAATTAATCTTAGATTGGGGTTGAGGAAAACACTTAGAGAAGAGTCGTGTTAAATATAATAAATATAGTCAGATACAGTATGAGTATGGGGAGAAAATAGGGAAAATCCTGGCTTATAAAGTAGCCGACGATAGAGCCAAATCTCATATTAAATCTATCAGGGGATCTGAGGGTAGACTTTATGAGCATCCACAACAGATTTTAGAGCAATTTGTGAGATACTACCAAGCACTATATACATCTACGATACAGCCACGGCAGGCAGATATTCTTTTTTTTTTTAAACCGTTTATTGCAATCTCAAATAGTTACAGGTATGGGCCTACAACCGTCCGGCCGGCCGCTAGAGTGGCAGAAGCATATGACATATATACAGAAAAATCTCTTGGCGGTGCAAAAAGGTAAATCAGGAGATATCAGTAGTGCAGGCCACATAACTCCAAACCCACAATACGGTTTCCTTTTGTCGAAACACAACAACACAAAAAACCACACCCGCAAGGCAACCCGCAATCCCAAGTGACAGCACGCGCTCCTTAAGTGGGGGACCCCAACCAATCGCCAAACTCTGAAGAGGGGAATGAGAACAGATCAGGGACTGGGGAACCACGTGCCCATGGCTGGGGGAGGGGGTCGGCTAGGGGGACGGAGCTGGTGAGGCAGCCGGCAGCAGTGGCGGCTCGCAAATACCCCCGCGATAGGCGTTCCAGGGGCCCCAGATTTTCACCCACGCCCCAGGCTTACCCCTCGCAACATACACCACCTTTTCACAAAACATACACCAATCCATGTGTTCTTTCCAGGCCGACACCGCCGGGGGCCTCTGGGATCCCCACAATTGAGCAATGTCACGCTTAGCTATCATGTATCCCAGAGTCACCCACCGCGTCTGCGGAACCGAGTAGTCAGTTGGCTCCCACACATTCAGCAAGCATCTCCTCGCTTCAGGCAACAGCGCGACACGCGTAACCAGGACCTCGTGCACACCACGCCAGAATCGTTCCACCTTTGGGCATTCCCACAGAATATGCAAGAAAGTTGCCAAAGCACCACAGCCACGCTTACACAGTCCATCCTCAGCAAAGCCCATACGTAGAAGCCTTGGCCCCGTCACGTAAACCCGGTGGAGGATCTTAAGCTGGACGAAGCGAAGGCGAGCCGGGATGGCCACCTCCTTCGGAGAGGCCACCGCGGAAATCCAGTCCTCGTCGTCCAATTCCAGCCCATCGGCAACCCAGGCCTCGCGGAGGCCAGTCAGCAGGCCCGATCGGTCGTTGATCAGTTTTTTATATATAAGGGAGATCGTGCTGTCTGGGACATGGCCATCCAGCACTCTGTCCTCCAGGGGGGAAGACTCCGGAATGGACGCGACATCCGGGAAGACGGAGCCCAGCGCGTGGCGGACTTGTAAGTACCGAAAGTACTCACAGCCTTGCAACTGAAACTCCGTCTGCAGCGTCTCGAAAGTTTTGAATCCCCCCCTCGTCCAGAGATCTCCCACTGTGCTGATGCCGATCA
Source organism: Triturus cristatus (assembly GCF_964204655.1). Lineage (NCBI taxonomy): Eukaryota > Metazoa > Chordata > Amphibia > Caudata > Salamandridae > Triturus > Triturus cristatus. The sequence goes on along the minus strand of NC_140586.1, from coordinate 737,493,845 downwards.
TGTCCCACTTCTCGAAGCCCTTCGAGGTCCACAGGGAGCCCAACCTCGCAGACGCATATAGCGGTGACGCCCGGGTCAAACGGTCCTTCCACCCCATAGCTGCGTTAGCCGCGTGCCATACACGCACCATGACACGCGTCGGTCCCGTCAGGCGAGGGTCCGGCGCGCCAGAGTAGAGCGCTCGATTGTAGTCGCCACCGGGCAGGAGCATCTTGTCCATTTCAAATGCCGGGTTCAGGGCGGGCCCGTAAAGGCCATGATTAATCGCAGCTAGCTGGGAGGCCCAGTAATACCGTTTAATATCCGGGAGGGCAACCCCCCCATCGTACCACGGGAGCGTCAATTTAGCCAAGGCAATACGTGGCCTCCCGTCCCAGAACAGGCGACGCTGCAAACTCTCCACCTCACGGAAGTAGCGCGCCGGGACCAAGTCCATAGTGTTCTGAAGCGCGTACAGAAAGCGCGGCAACGACATCATCTTAAACAAGGCCGCTCGGCCGAGCGGCGAAAGCGGCAGACGCCGCCAACGCACCACGTCCTCCTTCAAGCGCTGGAGGGGGGGCAGCAAATTCCGCTCGTAGCGGGCCTCCGGGTCCAGAGTAATATATATACCCAGGTACCGAAACCCCTGGGAGGCAATCTGGATCGGACAGTCCCGTGGTAGGACCGGAGCCTCCCCGGCAAGCACATATACACAGGATTTCGCCCAGTTGATGACGAGTCCTGAGTTGCGACCGAATGAGCGCAAAACATCAACTAGGACGATCAGTGATTTACGCGGGGAGGCGAGATATAGAAGGATATCATCAGCGTAGAGGGACACACGGTCCTCGTGCTCGGGGGTCCAGCGGAGACCACGGATGGAAGGGTGCCACCGCAGCCACTCCGCCAGGGGCTCCAGGGCCAGTGCAAACAGGAGAGGCGACAGGGGGCAACCCTGTCGCGTGCCCCGTCCCAGTGCGAATGGGGCCGAAACTCGTCCATTCACCACCACCTGCGCCAATGGGCCAGAATACAACAACTTGACCCAGCTGACGAAGCCCGGTCCGAAGCCAAACTTCGCCAGCATCGCCCAAATGTATGGCCACTCGAGCGTATCAAACGCCATGGTGGCGTCCAAGGACGCCAAGATGGCCGGTTCCCGCACGAACGGGACACGCGCGAGCACCCCGTGCAAGCGTCGCAGATTAAGGGCCGTGTTACGATGGGGTATGAAGCCGGACTGGTCTTGGTGGACCAAATCGCCCACCACGCCGACCAGCCGGTTGGCCAGCACCTTGGCGAGGATTTTGGGCTCCGCGTTCAAGAGCGAGATAGGCCTATAGGATGTGACCCGCTCACGGGGTCTCCCCTCCTTGTGGATCACCACGATCGTGGCCAGACGCTGGTCCGACGGAAGGGAACCCCGCGAGCGGGCCGCCAGGAACATCGCGCGCAGGTGGGGCGCCAGTACATCCGGTCGCAGCTTATACAGCTCGATAGGGATGCCATTGGGGCCCATGGCCTTGCCAGATGCGACCGAGCGGATAGCAAGGGCAATTTCGTCCGAGGTGGGAGGAGCGTCCAGCGAATCCCTGTCCTCCACCGAAAGGGAGGGCAGCGCGATGTCCCGAAGCAGGGCATGGGAATCCTCCTCCGAGCAGGGAGAAACCGGGGAATACACCTCGCGGAAATAATCCGCGAAGCAGGAGACAATGGCGTCCGGCTCGGTGACACACACACCATCCATCCTCTCGATCAACGGAACCACACGACTCGCTCTCTCCTTTTTGTCCAACCACGCAATCAATTTACCAGCCTTATCACCCACATCATACAGTCGCCCCTGTTGCTCTCTACTGAGGCCCCTGGCCGCCTCCGTGACGAGGGCCCTATAGGCCGCCTGCTTGAGGTGTAGAACATGCAATGTGGCATCCGTCACCCCGCTCCCCAGGTCACCCTCTAGTTCAGTAATTTCGGCCTCCACCCGGGTTACCTCCTCCCGCTCGCGCCTCCGGGCATGGGAGATAAAGGAGAGGGCCTCCCCTCTGAGAACTACCTTAAAAGCCTCCCACAGGGAGATAGCCGAAGGGACAGACCCCACATTCTCCTCAAAGTACCGCTGCAAGGATTTGATCAATTCGGCTCGAATAGTGGGGTCGCGCAGGTACCAGGCATTGATTGGGGCTACCCTGCCCTCCCCCCTCGGGAAGACATCAAAGTGCAACAGTAGTGGGGAGTGATCTGAAATACCCCGCGCCAAATGGCGCACCTCTCCCACTCTCCCAGCATAGGCCGCAGGGACAAGGACATAATCAAGCCGCGAGAGGCTACCATGGGCACCCGAGTGGAAGGTGTATTGCAGCTGCGCGGGATGCTTTAGTCGCCAGCAATCCACCAATCCTAGTGTATCTAAAAGGCCGGACAGCCACGCCTGTGCCCGGGGGAGGTCCCTGGGGGGATGACGATCCATAGACCCAGAAGCCACCGCATTGAAGTCCCCCCCAACTACCAGAAGCCCACCCGGGAGGTCAAGGAGGAGGCGCCCCAGGTCCGCAAACGTGGTAGATTGCAACCCCGGCGGAACGTACACTGATACAAAAACGACCACTCTGCCCTCCATTCTACCCACCAAGACAGTGTAACGTCCCCTCTCATCATGGCGCACCTCATCAATCTCCAATGGGAGCGAGTTCTTAATCATGATGCCCACCCCCCGCGAGCCCGAAGTGAAGCCCGAATGGGCCACCAAGCGATAGCCTCGCCGATTCATGGCATGAAAGGAATTACCTATATGGTGTGTCTCCTGCAGGAAGACCACATCTGGTGAAATTCGTTTCAGATACTGCAGGACCACACCACGCTTAATCCTATCCCCCAGTCCGTTAACGTTCCATGATAACACAGTCAAATCCCTACCCCCCATCATACATGGAAGCCATCAGTCGTCCCCCAAAGAGCATCTCGAAAACAACAATACAGTAAAGGGTTCGCCTTGCGGTGCAAACAAACAACACTCCACCCCCGCCCACCCATCCCAACAGAACTCCCCCCTCCCTGCACCCCTGCATGAGCCCAGACAGCCCCCCCAAAGTGCAGTGTGCCTGTCGCCCCATAGACGAAAAACTAACTAGTCCCCCAGAGGAGGAGGGAAAGCCCCCAATGGACCCCGTACGACCTCCATAGGAGGGGAACATACACGATCAGTGAATGGTAACCGGAATGTTGTCCAGAGCAAGGCCTACTATTCACCCTTCAGTTCTGATCCGGCGAGCCCTCCCCGCCAACCGCACCCCCCCCACCCCCCCGGCCCCGATCCCCAGGCAGAGTATCCAACCAGTCCCCAGCCGCCTCGGGACGGTCAAAAAAGTGCGTGCGACCATCCACCTCCACCCTCAGCTTAGCTGGAAAAAGCATTGAGTACTTAAGGTTCATGTCCCGTAGGCGACGTTTAACTCCGAGAAAACTCAGTCTCTGCTTTTGGACCGTCGGAGTAAAGTCAGGGTAGAAATTCACGTCCATATTATCGAGCTTGACCGGTCCCTGTAGCCTGGAGGTCTGCAGGATAGCGTCTCTGTCCCGAAAGTTAAAAATCCGGGCAATGAGAGGCCGCGGCGGGGCTCCGGCCTTAGGTCTTCCTCCGGGGACCCTGTGAGCACGTTCCACCGCAAAAAGTTTACTCAGCCCCCGGGGCTGGAGACGGGTGAGGATCAGGTCTTCCACAAACAAATCTGCCGCCTCCTCCTCCCGTCCCTCCGGCACCCCGACAATGCGAACGTTGTTCCTCCGGGCCCGACCCTCGGAGTCCTCCAATCGACGGTCCATCAGGGCGCTCGCCTGGCCAAGCCGGTGCACCTCCTTTTGAAGGGCCGCCACGTCTGTAGTGAGACTCGAGGTAGTGTGGGCCAGGGAATCGACCCGGTCATTTGTTTTAGACAAGTCGGCTCTCACCAGGCCCACATCCACCAGGGCCGAGTCTATCTTCTGCGCCAGAGTATCAAAGCGCTGGTCCACCGAGGCCTTCATCTCGGCAATGGCGCCCATGACGTCCCGGAGGGTCAGATCCGCGGGCTGAGCAGACGCCTCAGTCGGGCCCGCGGGGGATGTACGCTGTGCCTCTGGAGATCCCTTCTGGAGGGTGTAGCGGTCCATGCTGTTAGACTGATGTGCCGGGCCACGGCGGGTCGATTTCACCTTTGCCCGGTCGCCATCTTGCTTTGTGGACATGTCGCACTCCCAAAGTCGTGCCAATCTCCTCGAAAGGGCCGATAAACCAGTTCTCGGGTTCCGGGGGGGGGTGACCACTGGACCGCAGGACAACTCACAGCCGGCGGGTCAGCCGGGCACCGGGACAAGGCCACACCACCGCACCCCGCTCCGCAACCCTACCTCGCTTGAGGGCAAGGAGGGCGCAAAAGCGAAAGTGAAAAGCGCGGGGTACGCGAGTCGCCCAGCCCTGCCCGCCGCTGTTGTTCGCTTTGTCCCCGGATCGCCCCACAACTCCAATCCGGGGGGCCGGCGCGGAGAAGGCTGCAATCTTCGATCGGTGCTCCCACCGGTGTCCGGGGTCCGATTCGAAAACGGAAAACGGGTGCCGCCTCAGCTCGGGTACACAGACACAGTCCCCTCATCAAAGACAGGATATAATCAGGATTAATTCAGGAGGTCGCGGAGGTCCTCGGGAGCTTCGCACCTACGCGGCCATCTTGGTTGCGCGCTAGGCTCCTCCCAGGCAGATATTCTTGATTATATTCAAGGATGCTCCCTGCCAAGAGTGGGGGAGGAGATAGCTGAGTCTTTGGATGCAGAGATGCTGTGGGAGGAGATAGAGACGGCAATTAGGGCTTTACCTTTGGGCAAGACAGCAGGGGAAGATTCTGTACCCCTAGAATTCTATAAAATTTTTAAGGATGAGTTGAGGGTGCCTTTTAGTCAGATGATAGGGTCCATCGGTGTTAGCGAGCAAGTGCCTGATTCTTGGAAGATGACACAAATTGTTTTCTTCCTTAAAAAGGATAAACCAGCGGAGGAATGTGGGTCATACAGACCAATCAAGCTTATTAACACCGACCCCAAGATCTTTGCAAAAGTACTGTCAAATCGGCTTTCCCCAGTGATGCCTAGTCTGGTTTCTCCTCACCAACATGGGTTTATTCAAAATAGAGACACTAGTACCCATGTAAATACGGCAGTGACAGCTTTTGATGTGGGTAAAATAACACCTACTCCACTCAGGATGATTCTATTAGATGCTGAGAAAGCATATGACCGAGTGGGGTGGGAGTTTCTCTGGGCCGTAATTGATGCTTTTGGGATTAGGAGCCGATTTAAGAAGTGGGTACAGGCCCTATATGACAAGCCCAGTGCTAAATTGGCATATTCAGGCTTATTGTCATCTGCATTTCCGGTGTTTTGTGGTACGAGTCAAGGGTGCCCTCTTTCACACTTATTATTTGCCTTCTATATAGAACCATTTATTTGTGCCTTACAAAATAATCCCTAAAATCAGTGCTTTTAGTAATGCTACAACCTCCTTAAAGGTCATCGCATATGCGGATGACTTGGCAGTAATTTCTACAGCCCCAGGGCGAGCATTAAGGGAAATAACAGAGGCGGTTACCGGGTTTGGTTTGATCTCCGGGTACAAATTAAATATTAATAAGACCCAAATTTTAATTAATCATAAACCGCTAAACTGCATACGGAGTGTTTGCCCAGTTGTTACTTATTTGGGGGTGCGGCTTTCAACACAAAAGAGAAAATTATTCCCTTGAACTATAAGGAGTTGCTGAAAGACAGCTAAATCTCTTAAAAACTGGCATAAGCTAACGCTAGGGATTATAGGCCGCATTAATATAATCAAAATTAAAATTTTGCCTAAGTTTTTATATCTTTTCTGTTCTATCCCACTACGAGTTCCTAATTCCTTCTTCTAGCAACTAGAAGGTGTAATAGGCAGCTTTATATGGAGATATAAGAAATCTAGACGAGCAATAGAACGATTAAAGTTACCGTTTGGTCAAGGATTCTTGGAGCTACCGGATTTTAAGATGTATTTCTGGTCATCTTTTTTTGGCCGCTTTCGTAGTCTGATTAATCCTGCGAGCACTTTATTTTTTCATACATTCATGCTGGGGGAGGAGAGCAAAATGTTTCTGTATAGAATAATCGATCCAAACTATTTTAAAAGAGTCAAATTCAAGACTGCTCGGGACAGCATATTTATTTGGCGGGCGATCTTGCATAAGGGTAATATATCTCTATATCATGACAAACTTCCTCTTTATTCTAACCCTGCTTTACTGGGCATATTTCACGACTGGGTGGGGAAAAATTGGGCCAGATTGGGAGTAGGATGCTTGGGTGACCTTTTTGACTATAATGGTATTATTTCCTTTGAGAGACTACAGCTCATTTATAAATTGCCAAATTATACGCTGCTAAAATATAATCAGATCCGAGATTACTTTTCAAGGCACTTGAAGTTGACTAATACAACTGGTTCTGAGCTCTGGGACTTCAATTACGATGAAGTAGTGAAGTCTATGATCAGTAAGGTGTACAAATAGCTAGACAGTTATAGAGTAGATGACTGTGAAAAATTGGCTAATCAATGGAGTAAGGTATTGGAGATCCCCGTAGGGGCTAGCACCATAACACAAGCACTTCGTACTATTACAGAAGTGGTGCATTCTACTAATCTGAGATTACAACAACATCGAACGATATGTCTTCTTTATTATACTCCAGAGAGAATAGCTAAGTGGGCAGTTAATAATATAATTACGGATAGGATGAAGTGCCCAAGATGTGATCTGCACAAGGCAGATATCAAACATATGTTTGTAACATGCCCAGAACTAAGAATATTTTGGCAGGATGTCCAGAATGTGCTTCATCAGAAATTGGGGCTGGAAATGCCTCTGACAGTAGGAGAAATTATGCTGTGTGGTAGTAGTGTTGGATCTAAAAGCAATGGCTTATTAACTATTTTGTTAGTCTCAGCAAGGCTGACTATTGCCTGAGAATGGATTTCGTCAAAGCCACCGAATGTGATGGATTGGTGGCTTCTTGTTCGACAGACCTATGATATGGAACAGGCATTGGCTAAGTCAAGAGGCATCCGCTCAGTTGCTAAATGTAATGCAATATGGGGGTCTTGGTTTTAGATAAATCCCTAGAAGTACCAGGATATCTATTTCAGTATAAATAGGTGGGTGTGGTCCAATAATTATATGTCTGATATTAATTTGTGCTCTATTTCCCCCCCTTTTTTGTTACCTACTTTTATATGTTCTATTTTTATCTCCCCCCCCACTCGTGATACTATGTTTGATATTGGTTTACATTTAGTATAGATACTGTTCTGATTTATTTGCTACTATCATGTATCATCCAATCGTTGACAAATAAAAAGTATTTAAAATTTAAAAAAAATTCAAAAAATAAGTGCCAGGGCTCCTGTGAGGAGGCCACTGCAGCCTGCACTGAGCATTGCCCCTGCCATGCTGTCAATGATAGTAGCAACACAACTCTCCTTTAAGTATAACAATTCAGAATAGTCCAGGCCCCCAAAGCTAAAAGAATGGCTTGGGTTGCAGGTAATAGTAATTTTTAAAGCATATTGAATGAATAATTGACTGTTGTGGTAATGTCAGACAGTGCCACCTTGTGGCAAACTGTTACAAGCACTGGTGTTGACAATTAAGAGCCGGAAAGCACCGGCTCAAATTGAGCACTGGCCTACTATGGTCTCAACGGAGGGAACACCTTGGGGGAGCGAAAGTACATGGGAGGAGAGGGAGGAAACATCCTAAGCGGGTCAATAGGGGTCTCCTGCATGGGACCGTAGAATAGGTGTGCCTTTTTGTGTATTCATACCAAAATTTTATAAAATGTTATAAAAAAATAACAATGATTAATATGTATCTTGAGTGTAAGAATTGATTCGCGTTTCTTGTTTATGTTCAACATGTTTGCTGGTTGTTTGTATACCGGTGAATCTCCTACAGCTGCCCAACATATGTTCCCAGTGCGTAGTATGTCTTATTGCAGTCAGAGGCCCCTCTGGCAACAGCATAAGTGTATACGCCTCTTCAGATGCTCACATGGCCCACTAACTAACTAACCGGTTCAGGTGTTGACATGTACGTGCGATGATTCTGTCAATCCATGCTACTCCTTATAGTTGATGGTTAAATGTTATGATTGCATATAATAGGCCAATTCTCTCACGAGAGTCCTATACACTGGCTGGTTTCACAACCATTGTATAATCAGATGCGGGGGGTCTCTCTCTCTCTCTCCCATTGACCCCCACAGCCCTGTACCTTGTATTTCCCCTCATATTGGCTAAGTCCCTTTCCTTTAGGGAATTGATCGAGTTTGGTTATCTTATACTTTATTATCATTCTCTGCTCTTTTCTTGCTGCCCGCCCTTCTTCCTTCCAAGCCATGTGGTACCTCTTACATTACCGTTGCGCCTTTAAGAGGAGTTGCTCTTTCCTACACCTCACAACGTATAGTGGCTCCCTACTACAATGCATTATAAACACACGCCAATTCAGAAAGTCCTTTCCCTCAACACCAGAGGTCTTTCAGGACGATTTCAGAATATTGCCACTCCTTTAATGGGGACCTAGTTTTTCTCCAAGAAACTTGGATTGGTTACAAAGAGGGCCTTGTCTATGTGTAATGGCTGGGCGTGTGATCTATCCTGCTCTGCAGCAATTTCTAAAAAGAATGGTGTCATCACCTTAATTTCACATAACTCTGGCCTATCAATTATTGCCACAGAACACTATGATAATGGTAGATGGTTGATTACTCCGCTTTAAGGCTGCACAATGGAACTATATGCAGTAAATATCTATGCCCCCCATGATGAATGGCCCGCATTTCTGGCCCACTGTATCGATTTTAGCCCTCCAATGGACATCACCCCAAACAGAAACTACGCTGAGTTTCCAAAGCCCATAAAGTAATGTGTTCCCTATACACATCTTACAGTTTCGCTGGTGTATGGAGACTTCTGATGGATACATCTGCCAGTGGATTCCTCACCTTGTGAATATCCCCTGTGCCAGCAACATTTGGAAACTTTTGTAGCAGTCCACGCCGATGAGGTCGAAGACGACGTCACAGAGACACGGCTACGCTCGCGACTCAGCTGACGTCACCAGCTCCATAAGAAGACCTCATCGGCGTGATGACGTCAGTTCCCTTTTTTCCGCGCCGTTGACGCCAACGGATTTCGGGAATCTCTATCTGTAGCTTCACTGTTACTTTGTTTTTTCTACTGCTTCTCTTGGTCTTCTTCTGTGAAAATGTCAACAAAGAAGTCAGGATTCAAACCCTGTCGTGAATGTGGGAAGCTTATGTCCATTACGGATCCACATGACGATTGCGTATGGTGCCTGTCATCGGACCATGATGTAGAGGGATGTTCTTGCTGCCGCAAGATGAGTTCCAAGGCCCTCAAGGAGAGGGAAGCAAAGCTCTTCATCGCGAGGATGAAGAAAGAGAAGAGAGGCCGGAGAAAGTCAAGGACGAGGTCAAGATCGAGGTCGGCGTCGAAGTCGACTTCGGGGAATTCTTCCAAATCCAGGAAGCACAAGAAGAAGAAGAGGCATTCCTCTTGGCGTCACTAGGTTAAGAGTATGGAACCGAGATCGAAGTCGCCCACTCGACGCCGTAAGGACTTTGTATCTCCCTCACCCGTTCCGGATTCACCTGTTGGCCCGTCTTCACCTGTGGCTTCACCGGAACATTCTCCGGCTCTGGCTCCATCTCCGACGCCGGCTTCATCTCTGACGCCGGTCCCATCTCCGGCTCCGGCTCCGTTCCCGGCTGAGGAGTTTCCAGTTCCGGGTGAGCCTTTGGCGCCGCAGATTCCACCGTCTGCGCCGGTTGGCCCGAGTCCGGTGATGCCTGAACAGTATCCTGCGTTCCCTGGACCAGGTCAGGACCCCACGCATTATCTTAATGCAATGTATGGGGTATTCTCCAGAGCCATGTAACCCTCTGGTGCACCTTCGGGTCCTATGGCCTTCAGTTTGGGGGTTCCTCAAGCCTATCCTCAGGCCCCCTTCATGCCATTTTTTTCCAGCGACGCCGTCTTGGCATCTACTGGCGCAGAGGACGTCGATGCCGCTCCCTTCTTCACCGGCGCCGACTCAACCTCGTTCGACGCCGGCTGCTCCTGTGGATCCATGTTCGGCGCCGGCACCGCCGCCGTCTGATTCGATCACGGCGCCGCCGACGCCGGTTGTAAGAATCGGGTCTAGGAGGGAGGCTCAGAGAGTGTTGGATGAGCAAAGATACCTAATGGAGGAGGTAGAAGAAGGGGAGCTCATGGAGTCAGATGATGTTTTTAAAGAGTTGAAGGAGGCTAGTGGCCTGGACTTGTCTCCTGAATGGGAGATTACTCCTCCTTCTGATGAACCCTTAAAGGATGTGGCACCATACCATGCGGTCATAAGGAAAGCGGCTGAACTTTTAGATCTGCAGTTGCCTTCAGCTGAATTCAAGCCGAACATTTTAACAGAGGTGCTGCACTCTCCCACTACTGTTTCTGAGCCTTTACTTCCCTTTAACGAAGCCATCATAGAACCAGTGATGGAGGTGTGGCGTAAGCCCTTTTCTGCTCCGGCAGTTTCGAAAACCATCGCCAGGAGGTATAGGGCAGCTCCGGGGGACCCAGAATGTTTTACTTCTCATCCGTCTCCTGAGAGTTTGGTGGTTCAGGCGGCATGTTCAAGGAAATCTACAGGTTCGTTTCCCCAGGTCCAGAGTGACAGGGAGGCTTAAAGACTGGATCAGTCGGCCAAGAGGTATTTTCTTCGGCCAGCATGGCCCTTAAATCTACGAATGCCACTTGCCTCTTGGGACGCTATATTCGTGCGCTCATGGATTCAGCGAAGCAGCTAGCCCCAAAACTATCAGAGGAGGATAGGGTTGGTTTTAATGAGGTCCTTTCGGATGCCCAGGCGGCAGCGCGTCAGGTGATACAGAGTGGATTGGACACAGCTGACTCGGTAGCAAGAGTCATGGGATCTTCTGTTGCCACTAGGAGGAGCGCGTGGCTTAAGTCATCGGAGTTTTCCCCTGATGTTCAATCAACGCTGTTGGACTTGCCTTTTGATGGCTCCGGACTCCTTGGCAAGAAGGCGGATGCTGCACTTGAACGTTTTAAAGAAAGTAAGGCTACGGCTAAATCTTTGGGCCTTCAATCCCAGTCAAGGGGATCGTTCAAGAGGTACAGGGATTTCGGAAGGGCAACCTTTCGTACTTACAGGCAGCCCCAGCAGCAACAGCAGCAGAGCACTGTGTATAAGGGGTACATAGGCAGAATCAGGGGTCGCACTCGTGGCAGGCAACTCTCCTCCTCCTCCTCCTCAGCCCCTCCCACCACCGCAAAGCAGCCCTAGATCCACCATTCTGGATCATGTTGGTCCTGTGGGGGGCCGGCGTACCCATTTTCTACAAGATTGGGAATTGGTAACTACAGACCTTTGGGTTCTAGATCTTGTAGAAAATGGGTATGCCCTTCCCTTGCGGGAATTTCCTCCAAATTACCCTCCTTGCCAAGGGGCTTGCTCAGAGAACCACCGTCTTCTCCTACAGGAGGAAGTCCTAAAGTTACTAGAGAAAGGTGCGATAGAGGTGGTTCCAGAGCAGGAGTGGGGTCAGGGATGCTACTCCCGGTATTTTCTGATTCCGAAAAAAGGACGGCAGATTGCGTCCGATATTGGACCTCAGGATCTTGAATCTTTATCTGAAGCAAGAGAAGTTCAAGATGCTCACCCTTGCGCAGGTTCTTCAAGCGCTGAATCAGGAGGACTGGATGGTGTTGATCGACTTGCAGGATGCGTATTTTCACATCCCCATCCTGAAGTCGCACAGGAAGTATCTCTGGTTTACGGTAGGGTCGCAGCATTATCAGTTTGCGGTCCTTCCGTTTTGTCTTACTACTGCACCTTGAGTCTTCACGAAGGTGATGGCGGTGGTGGCAGCCCATCTCAGAAGGTTGGGGATTTCAGTTTTCCCTTATCTGGACAACTGGCTGATCAAAGCCAGAGAAGGTGCTTCATCATCTGCAGGATACAACTCAGCTGTTGTATAAATTGGGTTTCTCGATAAACGTGCCCAAATCTCACCTGGTGCCCTCTCAGCACAACCTGTTCATAGGGGCGGTACTGGACACTACTGTGTGTCGGGCATTCCCACCTCCACAGAGGATTCTCGACATTCAGGAATTGATTCCTTTATTTTACAATGGAGCGGTCGTTCCAGTCCTGAAGGTCCTTCGCCTGCTCGGTCTGTTTGCTTCCTGCATTCTGTTGGTCAACCATGCACGCTGGCACATGAGGGCGCTCCAGTGGTGCCTCCGCAGGCAGTGGTATCGGCACAAAGGAGATCTCGGGGAGTCTGTGAGGATCTCCAGAGAAGCTGCGGCGGATCTGTCTTGGTGGAGCGTGGTGGGCAATCTGTCTCAAGGAAAGCCCTTCCATCTTCCTCCTTCGGTGGCCACAGTAATAACGGATGCATCCACTTTAGGGTGGGGTGCTCATCTGGGGGATCTGGAGATCAAGGGTGTTTGGTCTCCAGAGGAAAGGTTGCTTCACATCAACCTTCTGGAATTACGGGCGATACGTTTGGCGCTCAAGGCCTTCCTCCCTTCCCTTCGCGGTCTGTCGGTTCAAGTCCTGACGGACAACACCACCGCGATGTGGTATGTCAACAAGCAGGAAGGAGTGGGGTCGCATTGTCTCTGCAGAGAGACCCTGCGTCTCTGGTCCTGGGCTCAGGATCATCAGATTTGTCTGATGGCAAATCATCTGGCCGGGGTTCTGAACATACGTGCAGACAGTCTCAGTCGGCAGTTCTCCGCCGACCACGAGTGGAGGCTTCATCCGGAGGTGGTTCGTCACGTCTTTCGGATGCGGGGAACTCCTCGGGTGGACCAGTTTGCCACTCACGAGAACGCTCACTGCCCGTCATTCTGCAGTCTCCAGTATCCGTTGCAGGGAGCTTTGGGGGACGCGTTTCAGTTGAGATGGGACTTACATCTCCTTTACGCGTTTCCTCCCATACACTTGATTCCTCGGGTTCTGAGGAAAATTCGCCAAGACCGGGCCCAAGTCATATTGATCGCCCCAGATTGACCCAGAAGGATGTGGTATACAGATATTCTCCACCTCTCCTCGTGCCCTCCGCTCCGTCTCCCTCTGAGAGCTGACCTCCTCTCACAGTCGGAGGGGCAGGTTCTACACCCCCACCTCCAGAGTTTACACCTTCATGCCTGGAGATTGAACGGGGCAACCTGAATTATTTCTCTCTCCCGCCAGATGTGGTAGATGTAATTTTGTCTGCCAGACGTCATTCCACTAAATCTATCTATTCCTATAGGTGGTCTAAATTTGTTCTCTGGTGTGGAGAGAAGTCAATTGATCCTTTGAGGGCTTGTTTATCTGACATTCTGCAGTTTGCCCTTTCTCTTGCTCAGCAAGGCTTTGCTGTGGCCACTGTAAAGGGATACTTATCGGCTTTGTCGGCTTTCCTTTGTTTGCGGGATCAGCCGTCTTTGTTCAAATCACCTATTGTTTTACGATTTCTAAAGGGCCTTACAAACAAGTTTCCTCCTACTCCTTTTATTGTGCCTCAATGGGACTTAAATCTTGTCTTAACTTATCTTATGGGTTCTCCCTTCGAGCCCTTGCACAAGTGTCCCTTGAGACTGTTGTCTTTCAAGACGGTTTTTCTCATCGCTATCACCTCGGCAAGGAGGGTAAGTGAGCTTCATGCTCTGAGTACAAAACCCCCGTTCTTGACCATTCATGCTGAAAGAATGGTACTCAGGACCAGGGCTGCTTTTCTGCCAAAGGTGGTTACTCCTTTCCATCTGGGGCAGTCCATTACCCTCCCTACCTTCTATCCTCCCCCTTACCCTTCCAAGGAGGAGGAGACTTCATTGCTTGGACCCTAAGAGGGCGGTGAGCTTCTATCTTGACACGACAAAAGACTTTCGGGTTGATGACCAGCTCTTCGTGGGCTTTGTTGGCTGCAGGAAAGGCAGAGCGGTGCACAAGCGCACCCTTTCCAGATGGATTGTCTGGTGCATCAAGATATGCTACTCTTTGGCTGGTAAGGAACCTCCAGAGGGTTTAAGGGCTCATTCCACTAGAGCTAAGTCTGCCACTTCTGCTTTGTCTAGAGGGGTTCCTGTGGAGGACATTTGTAGGGCGGCAACTTGGGCCTCCCTTCACACTTTCGCAAAGCATTACTGCTTAGACACCGAGGTGAGGCGGGAGAGACACTTTGCCCGTTCCGTCCTTCAGGACTTTCTTGTATAGAAGGGTGGACACCCTCCTCCGGGAGTGGGGACTGCTGTGGGAATCTATTCACAAGGTGAGGAATCCACTGGCAGATGTATCCATCAGAAGAACAAGTTACTTACCTTCGGTAACGCTTTTTCTGGTGGCTACAGTATCTGCCTGTGGATTCCTCACTGACCCACCCGCCTCCCCGTTGTCCACCCTTGTATACCGACAATTCTAATAATGGTGTTTCAAAGTGTATTTGTTACTGTCAAAGGCATTGTTATTTCTTTTGCCTTTCTATTGATTTTCCACACTGGGTGTGTTGATTTGTATATTATGTACTGTGTATACTGTGTATATATTGTTGTCAGTCCGTCTGTGTGCCTCGAAGGCACGGAAAAAAGGACGGAACTGACGTCATCACGCCGACGAGGTCTTCTTATGGAGCCGGTGACGTCAGCGGAGTCGCGAGCGGAGCCGTGTCTCTGTGACGTCGTCTTCGACCTCATCGGCGTGGACTGCTCCAAAAGTTTTCGAATGTTGCTGGCACAGGGGATATTCACAAGGTGAGGAATCCACAGGCAGATACTGTATCCACCAGAAAAAGCGTTACCGAAGGTAAGTAACTTGTTCTTCACAACCCTGCAGGTAATGAATTCACGTTTACCCCCCTCCGTACCACAGTTTCTCAAGAATTAATTAGATATTGGTTGGCTCCTCTCTCCTGCAAGACAATTTATCCTCGTCCATCAAAACTATCATAATCTCGGACCACACCACCATTCTGATCTCCCTTCAGATTCTCCCCATTCAAACTAAAGCCCTACATGGCGAGTAAATACGGAGATCCTTGAGGAAGAATTAGGTGTGCGTGAAGTCCATAAAGAATTGGCTTTGTTTTTACAGGAAAACAAGACACCGGTCACCTCACCTGTGATACTTTCGGACACACTGAAGTGCTTTTTCTGGGTTTATGTCATAAGCCGTCTGGCTAGGAAAAATAAATTAATCAAAATCTAACTGGATAAGCTGACCGCCAATAGTAAAGCTTCGGAAGCCCTATACAGGGACTCTAAAGATCTACTAGAGATGGCTACTCTGAAAAAGCTCAAATATGAGTATAATACAATTATTAGTAAGCATGCACACTTATGCGCACATGCACAGAAAGACAAACATGTATTTGAATAACACAGGTAAATCCCTAGAAGCCTACCTGAAATTTTAAAGAAATTCCTCTCTAATCTCAAATATTAAAGACCACCAAGGCCTACTAAGGACAAAAACAGAGGAGATGCTTAATGCTTGCCAGAGATTCTACACCAGGCTTTATACCCCTCCTATAGCCACTCCTAAATAGACATGTCAAAAGTTTCTTCAAAGTTCCCCATGTAAACCATCTCTGCTCATGAATCTCTTAATCTAAATAAACCAAACTAGAGGTCTGAAATTCCAAATTTGATCAAGCTCATACCATCTGGTAGAGCCCCTGGACCGGATGGTCTTTTCATCAACTTCTACAAAACATTTGCACCCACGATTATGGACCCGTTAGCAGCGATCCTAAACCACTTTGCCTGCCTAGGGAAAGTGTCAAGAAGCGCTGCAGAGGCCACTATTGTGGTTGTACCAAAGGATGGAAAAGATCATTCTAACCCTAAGAATTTCAGACTGACATCACTAATAAATATGAAGACTAAAATCTGTGCTAAAATACTTGCAACACGGCTTGCACCCCTGACTACCAAATTAGTCCTTCTTACGCAGACGGGCTTTATTAAGGGACAGCTTGCATGTGACAACAATTGTATGTTTTGATAGGTTATTAAGAAGCATCTCCCAGGGTTTCCTTTGCAGCAGCGGTCATAGTGCTGGATCACCTGGCAATACCTAAAGGTTGCCTTATCTAGATACAACCAGGGTGATATTTTTATCAAAATGGTTATGTCCCTGCACGCTACTCCTACTGCTTTAATTAAAGTCAACAAAGCCTTGTCTGATCCTTTGGCCTCACAATAAGGTTGTCCGCTTACTTTTCATATTTTTTCTTGCATTGACTATCAGCTGTTAATGTTAAACAAATCCGAGGATATCGCTGGCCTATAATTTCTCGACTCTGTTTTTAAAACAGAGGCTTACACTGACATTTTAATTTTTACAGAAGCCCTGGACACTGCAATACTGACTATTATACATCTTATTAACAAATTCTCCAGCCTCTCCGGATACTCCTTGAACAAGGATAAAACTGATGCCTTACCCTTAAATATACATTGCCACCCTATCTGTGTTGGATACTCAAACTTTCAGTGGCAATCAAAATACATCAAGTACTTAGGTGTTTGGTTTGGCAAGAATTTGTCAGAATCAATGTTATGTTATTTATATTTATTAAGTGTACGAGTTAACCCAAAAGGGGTCTCTCAGCGCTAGGGAGCCCCACACAGGTCAGAAATGAAAATTTACTAAGATTAAAGGTTAAAAAGCCAAGTTTTTATGGATTTTTAAAATAAACCTAGGTCGGGCTGGAGTGTAGATGTAATGGTAGCTGTTTCCAATGTTGAGGGACTAGAAAAGAAAGAGCGGCCCCCTATGTCTGGCCGTACAAATGCGACGAGGACGTAATAGCAGTTGCTCATTAGAGCTAAGATTATGGGTTGGAATGGAGGGATGAAGCTTGTTTTGTAGATAACGTGGGCCACTACCATGTAAATATTTATGGACCAGACGAAGAAACTTTAAAAAGGCATGTTTTTCTATGGGAAGTCTGGGCAAGGATATTTTTTAACATTTTTATAAATGTATATTTTGAGGCATGTGTGCTGTAGATACATATGCTTTGTATACTCCTAATGTTTGCAAGTTGTTTGTCTTTGAAAAAGTCTTTCCCAGTCACGAGGTAAGGTGACTCCTCCTTTCGGTGATAGTGCGCATTGGCACTCCATTGTTACATAGTTTTCTTTCCGCCATCGGGTTCGGATGTGGTTTATGGTGCTGCGATTGGAGACCGTTCTAAGAGATCCCCTCGTCTGTATAGTTTCGTACGGGTTCCTTTGTTCTTGCGTGTCGAAAAAAGTGAGAAAACTCCATCTTCGATCCAGAAGACGTTGTGGGCGGCACTAGGGCCTAGCTGTGTCTCTCGACTTCCACTCCGTCGTACTCGTCGAGTCTTAACGCTGATGGAACGGACTCAGTTTCAATGTTGTCCTCTGTGCCACTCCAAGTATGCACAAAGTCCGTAACTTGTGCCTTTCACCGGAGCAGAAGGAGGAAGATTGTGACGCTTGTCGATGATTTCGGTCTAAAAAGACTTTGTGGGATCATCTGGTTCGACGAAGGGACATGCAGAGACAGAACATCGAGTACTGCCAGATATCTTCAGAGAAGATACCGAACAAGAGGAGATGGAAGCATCGCTAGCGGAGGAGGAAGAGGCCCTCTCCATTCATGAATTGGACTCTGAGATCGACCCACAGTCTGAAGAACTTCAGCGGGACCGGGGCCTGTGAGTGAAAAAAAGCCCCTTGGCCCACCAAACTTGTTCCCATTAAACTTAAAGCTTCTGGGCCGCCACTGCCTTCGGGCCATAGTCGGAACCGAGAGACTGCTTTGAACAACCCGCCTTCGGGCTCGGCACCGAAACAGCATGTCAAGCCATCCGGCTTGAGTTTGAGTCGAGACAAGACACCTTCGGAGCCAAAATCTTCGACTCCGAAAGACAAAAAATGTTGGCCCAGTTCGGCACCGAAAGAAATAGAAAAACTTCCGCAACCGATTCTGGACATTATGAAAGGAAAGTTGGACCCTAAACAAAAACATCTCTATGTTAATCCAGATAGTGGACACAATGTAGCCAAGAATAAAGATTACACAATTCCTCTAAAGAGAAAGGAGGACATGGCTACAAGTCCTATTTATCCTCTTCCGCAGTCCCCTCCACCACTTGTACCATCACCAGGTTCAAATCCCCTGCAGAACGCACCACAGGGTTCTCCACACACACAACCTGACCTAGATGAAGGCGATGATAATAGTCCTCCACCCACAGATCCATGGATTGATTGTGATCAACCGGTAGATAATGATCCTGAGCTCTACCCTGCAAGACCTTCACCTCTTGATAATAATATAGTTTCCCAGGAGTTGATTTCAAGAGCAGCATTTTATCATGGAGATGCTCTATATAAACAATTTCTAGAGGAAGATTTCTTATTTGAGACATTAGGTTCCCCACATAGGACCACACAAAGCTTACCTATTTTAAAGGGTATGTTGAAACATGCCAATTGAATTTTTAACGACCCAGTACGTGTCTGTGTTTTAACACCTAGGGTCGATTAAAAATACAAACATCCCCCATCTGACCCAATTGTTATCAAAGGCCAGCTGCCTCTAGATTCTCTTGTAGTTTCAAATGCTTGCAAAAGAGCTAATTCACAAACCGCAAATGCACCTCCTCCAGATAAGGAGTATAAATTAATTGATGCATCGGGCAAAAGGATAGTGGCGTAATCTGCCAATCAGTGGTGCATTGCTAACACACAGGCTCTTTTAGAAAGATATGATAGAGCCCACTGGGATGAAATAGAATACATTCTACAATACCTCCCAGAAGAACATAAAAAGAGGGGGCAAGAACTAGTGCAAGAAGGAAAATTTATTTAGAATTCTTCTATTCGATGTGCACTAGATGCTGCTGATACTGCAGCAAGAGGGATTAATATCAATTCAATTCAATTTGTCTTTATTTCGATTAAATTCATCATAAAAGACAGTACAATATAAAATACATCCACCTGGCATCAACAAAAGTAGTTCCATAAATATAAAAAGAGATAAAATCATTACAGGAAATAAAAACAATAAAAACTAGATAAAAACACATCACATGGTTACCATTAAATCCTAGTTCTAATGATCCAAACCCATCCTAGAAATTTGGCCACAAAAATTACAATGGGTTCGCTGGTGTCATATCTTAAAATTCTTAAGTCCACGAACCCCACCCTAGTACCCATATTGCGACAAATGGGTTTAAGCCATTTCGCCCGAGGGGCGGCATAAGCCGGGCATTCAAAGAATATATGTCCAACCGATTCCCTACAATCAATACACCAACGACATGATTCGGTCACCTCCCCCTTCCAATTTTTGGTAAACTATTTGGTGGGTAGGGAACCAACCCTTAGCTGATGGTATAGTTTCCTATCGCTGGACCTGCTGATGATATCCCAGTAATCTTCTAGTAATGGGTCGCTTTTACACTCCAGGAACTTGCTGGTCAGTGACGTTGCCGAGATTTGATTGGACTGTTTCTGGTGTAACTG
This sequence comes from Triturus cristatus, assembly GCF_964204655.1. Lineage (NCBI taxonomy): Eukaryota > Metazoa > Chordata > Amphibia > Caudata > Salamandridae > Triturus > Triturus cristatus. The sequence continues at coordinate 737,474,218 of NC_140586.1, read as the reverse complement.
GGACCAATATAAACTCTTAAATAATTTTTTTGAGGGAAAAGGGTTGTCAGCAGGGTCAGACCACAGGTTTCCCAGGCCCATAGATTCCAAAAGCAATCTAACTTGCTTAAACCATGCTATATTTCCAGAACCCAGGATAGAACGAACATCCAGGATGGCCTTAGCATATGGGGCTAATTCCGAAATGGTCCACAATCTTCTCTATAAGGCCAGTGGTTTGAACCGGGCAATATCGTCAATTGAATGACAGCCAAGATCCAATAATAATGGTTTCACGGGGCTTGAGCTAGGGAGACCCGTAAGGTTCTTCAAAAATGTATTTTGCACCCTGACCAAAGAAGATAGGTCCGCAAAACCCCAGAGTTCCGCGCCATAAAGAATCGCCGAACTAATCCTGGAGTTGTAAATCTTTATTGCTGGACCTATCCTTTTGGTCTGAGACAGTCTCTGTTCTTTCACCAAACACCCGGAGAGCTGGGCAAACTTGAGGGATAAAATATCAATTTGGGGCTTCCAGCTCAGTTTGCTTTCTAAGACAATCCCCAAATAGGTCATAACGTTTGTTTGTTCTAACTTTTCATTATTCATCGTAACATGACCTGCCACGCGCCTTCCTTTATTAAAGACCATATACATGGTTTTAGAAACATTTACTTGCAGATCATGATCGAGACAGAAAGTGTCAAACCTATTCAAGGCCGCCAGTAACCCCATCTGTGTCTGTGATAATAAAAGGGTGTCATCTGCAAACATGAGCAACGGGAGCTTGTTACCACCCAGGGAAGGGGCGTCAGTTGAGATGGAGGAAAAATACTGCACAACCCTATTGATAAATACCAAAAAGAGAGTTGGCGCTAGGACGCACCCTTGCCTGACACCTCGAGTTTCTTTAAATCTGTCTGTGACCTGCCCTTGGTTCCCCCATCGGACTTGGGCAAAGTTATCGTCGTGCAACCTAATCACAATATTCAAGAGATCAGCGGGCATCCCTAGCCCATCTAGGACCCCCATAGTTTAGTCCTAGGAACTAGGTCAAATGCTGACCTAAGGTCGACAAAGGCGGCATATAAAGTGCCGCCACCTAAATAGACCGTTTTCCAAACGATCAATTGGAACCTGAGGACCTGGTCAATTGTGCTAATGCGGGATCTAAACCCAGCCTGTAGGGGCGATAAAATGTCCTCCTGCTCAATCCATAACTGAATTCTTGCCAGAACCATCCTGGCAATAATTATTTGGATCGAATCAATTAGACTGATCGGACGATAGTTCCCAGGGCTCGAATGATCTCCCTTCTTATAGATGGGCAATATCTCGGCACCTTTCCATGATTCGGGGATGACCGCCCCCTTTGCTATGGCAGTAGCCAAGAAAGCGATATAGGGTACCCAGTTACTTTGATCAAATTTGAAAAGATCCGCCGGGACACAATCAATACCCGGGGCCTTTCCACTGGGTATCTTTCTTAGAGCCGTCTCAACTTCTCTACAGTCAAACGAAAGATTTTGGATGGTAGTCGTATCCCGAGAAATTTGGGGGATTGTCTCGTCAATCAGGTTAGTACCCGAAAACTGGGACTCAAAATGCTCCACCCAAATCTCAGGGAGAACATAATTAGAGGGAACCTGCAAATTCAGGGAATTACCCCACTTCACGATGTGCCAGAACTTGGTCAAATTTTTAAGTTTGCTGGCGACTAGAAGATCTTGCCAATGATCATTGTCCCATGCTTGTTTGGCCGTAGTTTTGGCCTTGCGGTAATTGCGCCTAGCTGTTCTAATATTGGCCATATTTTTAGATTTTAAGGCAGATTTCAATTTGCCGTAGGTCTCTCGGCACAATTTGTTGTACCAGTGGTTGCCCTTTGATTGAGTATGTTTCTTTAGCTTGCTGGGTTTGGAGAAATAGGTTTTTAGGCCCAAAAATAAAGTGTCATGAATTTTGGTAGTCTCCCTATTAATAACTTCTTGGGAAGGGAGGGAGTGCAAGGCTTCCAGAGCGCCAGTGACTTGTGTGCTGATTTCGGCTAATGCTTCGGTGTCAATAGCTACCCTATTCCAACGCACACACCGTTGATTATTGGTGAGGAGGGCATCTGTGGTGACTATCTCGGTTTGTTCATTGCTTCTGTGAACAGCACAGAGCAGAAAACTTAAAACGAGGGGGTTATGGTCGCTCTCAGGGCGAGCTAAGATTGCCATATCTCTTAGGGTAGACCAGAACTCCACTTTGATGAGAGCATAATCAATTCTGCTGTGGCGAAGACCGTCAACAAAAGTGTCGCTACCCATTTTGTCTGAGTCGGTCCGACCATTTGCTGCCCTAAAGCCACGCCCCAAACACAAACTCATCCACTGGATGGCGGATTCAGTCCACTTCTTGATGGGTGGAAGATCGAGAGGAGGGATGTTGCAAAGAACATCCACTTCCATCGTGAGTGAATCCCCGAGGATATTCAAAGGCTCAAAACAACAGTTCAGATCCCCCACTATTATTACATTAATGTCGGGGTTAACTGTTTCCAAAAACCCATCTAGTTGTAAAAAAGTATTAGTGCCGCGCCCTCCTGGTTGACCTCTTTTAAACATTGATAATCATAATATCTGGACTATCATGGAGGTGCAGCAGTAATATTAGGAGATCAGGGCTGTCTACAACCAGTTCAGAGGGTCTGCACTTAAGAGTTTGCCTAACCCATATACTGAGACCTCCCGAGGGTCGGCTGCTTTGTAAAAATTAATAAAACCGGGTGAATAAACCGGGTCCACTGCCCACGTTTCCTGGAAAGCCAGAATGTCATATTTGTCCACCCATGTAGACCACTCATCTATTGAGGTTTTACTCCTTAGGCCAGCTATATTAATATCAGAATTCTCCTCTGTAGGCATGTATGGCTTAGGATCTCTGGATTTAACCAGTGATTCAACAGTCCATTTTAGATGTGCTGTTTGATAAGGAACACCTATTTAACCTCAAGTAGATGTGTCAATTGAGCAAATGAATAAAGACACAGAAGTGGCAAAATCTCTGGGAGCTTTACAGTCACCATCCACTAGAGGCTCCTTTTGTCGCTCATTCTGTGAGGAGGATCCAAAAATAATACCTCAGATCCCAATACCTCCTCCTATAAACAAACGCGCAACCCTCTTCACCCAGGGTTTTCTATAGGGGAGGCTACAGAGGGAACAACTTCAAAGGCAGAGAAAGAAGTAACTCCATCTCCCATTAAGCAGTGACTTGCCTACCATTCCCCACGATCATCTTAATCCTGTCGGGGGAAGACTACAGTACTTTCTGCCCATTTGGCAAGCAATAACCACAAACAAATGTGTATAGACATTATCCAACATGGTTATTGCCTAGAACTTGCCACCGACCCTCCCAATATTCGACTTTGCAATCATCAGCTGTCATTACAACACTCACAACTACTCAAACATGAGGTACAATCCCTATTAGCAAAAGGAGCTCTAGAAACTGTTCCAACACAATATCAAAGATTAGGAAATATATTCACTGCATTTCCTAATTTCAAAAAAGGACTTTCTCTACAGCCAATATTAGATCTAAGGCCCCATAAATCTGTACATACTATTGTCATGCCAGTTAGGCTAGTCCTGTCCTGTATACCCCTTTTTACATGCATTGTCCTATCCACATAACAATAATGATTTCAAACAGGTGACCTTTTACCTAGTAGCTTGCTCCTGTCTCTTCGACACCAGGCTCTTAATATTCTATCATAATCCCTGTTCCTGACGTACATAAACATGTCCCCAGGTACAGCGGAATTATTCTGTATAAGGAGCACCACTTTTTTTCATCCTTGGCTAACAGCCAGCTGTGCATGATAGCATTTGTTTAGAAAAGCATTGGTGAATGTTTTCAAAACATTTATGATTGTTTTAAAAACATATTGATTCTAGAAAAAACCCTGGAGTGACCACTTTAGTATAAAAGACCCTAAAGATAGAGGAGAATTTCTTCAAAGCTGAGATGGGGTCCTGCATGCTTGACTCTTCGACATGCAGTGGTCTGACATCCCTTGCGGGCTGTCATCCTTGAAGCAGAGATGGGGTCCTTCATTCTCAACCATCAGGTGAGGGGGCTGGTTCATCCCTAGGGGTTTCTTGGCTACAGATACACATAGCCATATGCACATGCACCTACACATCCAGGCTAGGCTAGGTACATTTAGGCAAATTACTTAGGGCGCGCATTTTAGGAATATGCAAGTGCTACTGTTTTTTCTGAACTGCTTATGTTCATCTTATTAGCACTATGGTAGAAATGTATCTACTATTTACTATATTGGTACTAGCAATCTGCTTTGTATGCTTCTGTCTCCTGATTGTCGCATCACATATGTTTTACACAAAGTTGTCCCTGGACCAATAAATACTTATTGAAACATTCTAATCGCCATACTGTGTATTTTCTGAGAGAAAGCAAGCACGAGTGTCTGAGCGAAGCATACTGTACTGTTTTTCCACGATCCATGAGAAATCAGGGTTGTCATGTTCAGTGGTCACCAGAAACTACCTACACCACTGTGAGATAGTGGCTGTGTAGAGCTAGCTGGTCTAATGGCTGACATATCCTGTGAGGGTGTCCGGAAGCGGTTGGGACACCAGGCCCTCAGTTTAGCTCATCCAAAATGCGCAGGTCCTGTGGGTATCCTAGGAACTACACAACACTATCAGAGCACTTTCATATGGTCACCCTCCAAGAAGTGCTTCCACTGATACAGCAAAATGACTTTATGTCTACATTAGACCTAAATGACGCATTCTTTCATATTCCCATCCATCCAGAGCATCGCAAATACCTCAGATTTGTGATAGCTTGTAACATTCCCAATTTATGGTACTTCTATTTGGAGTTACTACTGCACCCAGAGTATTCACAAAATATCTGGTTGTAGTAGCAGCTCATCTGAGAAGACAGCAAAGCCATGTCTTGAAAGCCAAAACACAGGGCAAGTGTTTACAACACTCAAGCTACAATAAACCTTCATCAATTGGGATTCACAGTCAATGCGCAAAAACCCTATCTTCAACCCACACAACTAGAACATATCTGGGTGCAATGTTCAAAAGTCATACAGCTCTAGCTTCCCTCAATGCAGCCAGAATTCAAAGTTCTGATGGATACATCTGCCAGTGGATTCCTCACCTTGTGAATATCCCCTGCGCCAGCATTCCACGGAACTTTTCTTCCCCAGCATTCCACGTCGACGTGGGCGACGTCACAATACATCGGCTCCGCACGCGACTCCGTGCGACGTCATCGGAGCCATAAGAAGCCCACGTCGGCGTGATGACGTCAGTTCCCTTTTTTCCGCGCCGTCGACGCGCAACGGTTTTTTCCCAGTGCTCTCTAGATACTTTGTAATCTAGTGGTGTATTCTTGTTGAAATCGGTATGTCTTCGACGAGGAAGTCGGGCTTTAAGCCCTGTAGGGAGTGCGGAGGCCTGATGTCCATGACGGATCCGCATCAGAATTGTTTATGGTGTCTCTCCTCTGATCATGATGTGGATGAGTGCGGGTGCTGTAGGAGCATGAATCCTAAAGCACTGAAGGAGAGGAAGACCAAACTCTTCATGAAGAAGATCGGTGAGGAGAAGAGAGGGAGGAAAAAGGAGAAGTCCAGGCGGGAGTCTTCGACTTCGAGGTCGTCGAAGTCGAAGAAGCACCATAAGAAGAGGAAGCATTCTTCTCGGCGTCGGTCCTCGAAGTCTAAGAGGTCGAGGTCGGCTTCGCCTCGTCGACGTCAGAGCAAGGTCTTGTCTCCTTCGCCTTCTCCGGATAAGTCTTCGAAGTCTCCCTCTCCGAAGCGGACTCTGGCTCGTTCCCCGACGCCGTCGCCGGCGCCGTCCAAGGCTTCGACTCCGGGTCGGGTGGAACCTGATGTGGAGCAGGAGCAGGAAGAGTCTGTCCCGGTGCCTGATGACTCCGCTGTTCCGGTGGAGGATTCGGAGGAGCCGACGCCGGTGGCTCCACAGGAGGATACAGGGGCAGTTCCTTATCCCCAATTCCCGGCTCCAGGTACGGATCCTTCGGGATTTCTGAATGCCATGTATGGCATTTTTCAGAGAGCATCCTTCCCATCCGGAGCACCAGCAGGTCCCGTGGGTCCGATGGCGTTTTCTCTGGGAGTGCCGCAGCAATACGCTCAGGCTCCTTTTCTGCCTTTTATGCCGATGGCGCCTTCTTGGCAGTTTCCGGCGCCGGTTGGGAATCCGGCTCGACCTCGGATGGATGGTCAATCTTCGGAGCCTTCTTTGACGCCGAGGCCGGCTCCATCGACGCCGCATCCGGCGCCGCCGACTCCACCTGTAGCGCCTCCGACGCCGATGCCTTTGGCTCCACCGACGCCGCCGACGACGCCGGCTCCCCGGAATCGATCGAGGCGTGAGGCCCAAAGGGTTTTGGAGGAGGAAAGATTTCGTGCTGAGGTGGAAGAAGGTGAAGTCGACTCTTCTTCGGATGAGTTTGGAGGTATAGAGGTAGCAAGTGGTTTGGATACCACCCCGGAGTGGGAGCATGCTTCTTCAAGGTCTTCTCCACCACAGGAATTGGCGCCCTACCATGTTGTGATCAAGAAGGCCGCGGAGTTGTTAGATCTGCAGCTGCCCTCTGTGGAGTACAAGTCCAATCTGCTCACAGAGGTGTTGCACTCCCCGACGTCGGCTTCGGAGCCTTTGCTACTTTTCAATGAGGCTCTCTTGGAACCAGTGTTGGAGGTGTGGAAGAAGCCTCTGTCAGCTCCAGCAGTTTGCAGGCAGGTGGCAAGGAGATACAGGGTTGCGCCAGGAGACCCGGATTTTTTATCCACGCATCCTTCTCCGGAGAGCCTAGTGGTGCAGGCTTCATGTTCTAAACATGCTTCGGGTGCTTTCCCCCAATCTCCTGCTGATAGAGAGTCAAAGAAAGTTGATCAGGCGGCCAAAAAGTCTTTCTCCTCAGGAAGTATGGCGTTGAAGTCATCAAATGCTACGTGCTTGCTGGGGCGTTATGTTCATGCCCTGATGGACTCTATAAAAACTCTGGCCCCTAAGTTACCTGAGGGGGATAAGTCGTCCTTCATGGAGGTTGTGGCGGACACTCAGGCAGCTGCCAGGCAGGTGATCCAGTCTGGGCTGGATACGGCGGACTCTGTGGCGAGAATTATGGGGTCGTCCATTGCCGCAAGGAGACAAGCTTGGCTCCGTTCCTCAGGGTTTTCTGCGGATGTCCAGGCCACGCTGGTGGATCTGCCCTTTGATGGACAAAAGTTGTTTGGGGAGAAGGCAGATTCTGCTCTTCAACGTTTTAAGGACAGTAGGTTAACGGCGAAGTCCTTGGGTCTGCAGGTTCCTGTGAGAGGTTCAACTTTCCGTAAGGCTAGGGGATTCGGAAGGTCATCCTTTCGCTCCTTCCGACAGCCACAACAACAGCAGCAACAACAGCAGCAAAATCCCCTCTATCGCTCCTATAGAGGGAAGCAAAGGGGTCGGAGAGGTTCTGGTCGCAACCCCTCTTCTTCCTCCTCCTCCTCTGCTCCAAATGAGGCTTCAGGGAAGCAGCCCTAGATCCCCCATCCCGGATCATGTAAGACCTGTGGGGGGTCGGGTGTCCTACTTTCTACGGGGTTGGAAATCTGTTACAACCGACCTTTGGGTTTTGGACCTCGTAGAGACTGGGTACGCCCTTCCCTTTCGGGAGTTTCCTCCCCCTTACCCTCCTTGCCAAGGTTATTGCTCGGAGGACCACCTGCTTCTCCTGCAGAAAGAAGTTCAAGCTTTGTTTCAGAAGGGCGCAATAGAGGTGGTTCCGGAGCAGGAAAGGGGTCAGGGATGCTACTCCCGGTATTTCCTGATCCCCAAGAAGGACGGCAGATTGCGTCCGATTCTGGACCTCAGAATCTTGAATTTTTACCTGAAACAGGAGAAGTTCAAGATGCTGACCCTTGCGCAGGTTCTTCAAGCGTTGCAGCAAGGAGACTGGATGGTGTCGCTCGACTTGCAGGACGCGTACTTCCATGTCCCAATCCTGAAGTCGCACAGGAAGTATCTCCGTTTTACGGTTGGGTCGCAGCATTATCAGTTTGCGGTCCTCCCGTTTGGTCTTACTACTGCACCTCGAGTCTTCACAAAGGTGATGGCAGTGGTGGCTGCTCATCTCAGGAGGTCGGGGATTCCGGTTTTCCCCTACCTGGACGACTGGCTTCTGAAGGCAGAGTCCCCAGAGATGGTGCAGCGTCATCTGCAGGTGACAACTCAGCTGTTATTCGACTTGGGTTTTTCAATCAATGTGCCCAAATCTCACCTGGTGCCCTCTCAACGCAACCTGTTTATAGGGGCGGTACTGGACACTACTGTGTGTCGAGCATTCCCTCCTCCTCAAAGGATTCTCGACATTCAGGAGATGGTCCCTTTGTTCCACAGTGGAGCGGTTGTTCCAGTTCTGAAGGTCCTTCGCCTGCTCGGTCTGTTCGCTTCCTGCATTCTGTTGGTCAACCATGCACGCTGGCACATGAGGGCGCTCCAGTGGTGCCTCCGCAAGCAGTGGTATCAGCACAACGGGGATCTCGGGGAGTCGATCAAGATCTCCGGAGAAGCTGCAGCGGATCTGTCTTGGTGGAGCGTGGAGGGCAATCTGTCCCAAGGAAAGCCTTTCCATCTACCTCCATCGGTGGCCACAGTGATAACGGATGCCTCCACCTTAGGGTGGGGAGCTCATCTGGGGGATCTGGAGATCAAGGGTCTTTGGTCTCCAGAGGAGAGGTTGTTTCATATCAACCTTCTGGAATTGCGGGCGATTCGTTTGGCTCTCAAGGCCTTCCTCCCTTCCCTTCGCGGTCAGTCAGTTCAAGTCCTGACGGACAACACGACCGCGATGTGGTATGTAAACAAACAGGGAGGAGTAGGGTCTCTTTGTCTCTGCAGAGAGGCCTTACGTCTATGGTCCTGGGCTCAGGACCATCAGATTTGTCTGATGGCAAATCATCTGGCCGGGGTGCTGAACGTGCGTGCGGACAGTCTCAGTTGGCAGTTCTCCGCCGACCACGAGTGGAGGCTCCATCCGGAGGTGGTTCGTCGCGTCTTTCGGACGTGGGGGACACCTCGGGTGGACCTGTTTGCCACCCGAGAGAACGCGCACTGCCCGTCATTCTGCAGTCTCCAATATCCGATGCAGGGGGCGTTGGGGGACGCGTTTCAGTTGAGTTGGGGCTCACGACTCCTTTACGCGTTTCCTCCCATACCCTTGATTCCTCGGGTTCTGAGGAAGATTCGCCAAGACCGGGCCCAAGTTATTTTGGTCGCCCCGGACTGGCCAAGAAGGGTGTGGTACACAGATCTTCTCCACCTCTCCTCGTGCCCTCCGCTCCGTCTCCCTTTGAGGGCAGACCTCCTCTCGCAGTCGGAGGGGCAGGTTATACACCCCCACCTCCAGAGCTTACACCTTCATGCCTGGAGATTGAACGGGGCAACCTGAGTTCCTTCTCTCTCCCACCTGATGTGGTGGACGTTATTTTATCGGCCAGGCGACACTCCACCAAGTCCATATACTCCTACAGGTGGTCTAAGTTTGTAAAGTGGTGTGGAGAGAGATCCATTGACCCTTTAAAGGCTCATCTTTCTGATGTGCTTCAGTTTGCTCTTTCCTTGGCTCAGCAGGGTTGTGCTGTGGCCACGGTCAAGGGCTACCTTTCGGCCTTATCGGCATTTCTGTGCCTTCCAGATCAACCTTCGTTGTTTAAATCTCCGGTTGTTCTGAGGTTCATCAAGGGCCTTACAAACATGTTTCCTCCCACTCCATTTGTAATGCCTCAGTGGGACCTTAATCTTGTCTTAACCTTTTTAATGGGGTCCCCATTTGAGCCTCTTCATAATTGTCCTTTGAGGCTGTTGTCCTTTAAGGTGGTCTTTCTTGTAGCCATAACCTCGGCAAGGAGGGTAAGTGAGCTTCAAGCTCTTAGTTCCAAACCTCCTTTTCTTACCTTACATGCTGAAAGGATGGTTCTCAGGACCAGGGCTGCTTTCCTGCCAAAAGTTGTTACTCCTTTCCATTTGGGGCAGTCTATTACCCTCCCTGTTTTTTATCCACCCCCTCATCCTTCCAAAGAAGAAGAAAGACTCCATCGCCTTGACCCGAAGAGGGCTATGAGTTTTTATTTGGACAGGACCAAGGACTTTCGTATTGATGACCAGCTTTTTATTGGCTACGTTGGTCGTTCTAAAGGTAGAGCGGTGCACAAGCGCACGCTGTCAAGGTGGATTATACTGACCATCAAGATCTGCTACGCCTTGGCTGGTAAGACTCCTCCTGAGGGTATTCGTGCTCACTCTACTAGAGCAAAGTCTTCAACATCTGCTCTGGCCCGGGGTGTTCCTGTGGCAGATATTTGTAAGGCCGCGACTTGGGCCTCCCTCCATACTTTCGCAAAGCATTATTGCTTGGACTCTGAGATGAGGAGGGAGGGCCACTTCGCGCGCTCTGTCTTGCAAGACTTTCTGGTATAGGAAGGTGGACACCCTCCTCCGGGAGTGGGGACTGCTGTGGGAATCTATTCACAAGGTGAGGAATCCACTGGCAGATGTATCCATCAGAAGAACAAGTTACTTACCTTCGGTAACGCTTTTTATGGTGGATACAGTATCTGCCTGTGGATTCCTCACCAACCCACCCGCCTCCCCGTTGTCCACCTTTTGTATACCATGAAATTGGTCTTGTTTGAAATGCTTATATTTTCTCTTGTACATTTGTAGGTAATGCTTGTTTGATTAGCATTCCTTTGTTTTGTATGCTATGTATATGTATTGGTTTTTCTATATACTGTGTATACTTGGGATTGTCGTTGTTCGCCTCGAAGGCACGGAAAAAATGGGTGGAACTGACGTCATCACGCCGACGTGGGCTTCTTATGGCTCCGATGACGTCGCACGGAGTCGCGTGCGGAGCCGATGTATTGTGACGTCGCCCACGTCGACGTGGAATGCTGGGGAAGAAAAGTTCCGTGGAATGCTGGCGCAGGGGATATTCACAAGGTGAGGAATCCACAGGCAGATACTGTATCCACCAGAAAAAGCGTTACCGAAGGTAAGTAACTTGTTCTTTTCAGAGAATCTTACTGCGGTTTCAGTTAAACCAGCACCTACTAGTGAAAATGTTCATGCATTTGTTAGGAATTATGCCATCCTGCAATCACATTGTGCATCATGCGAGGTTACACATGCGCCCCCTTCAAGAATGTCTAGCACAACAGTGGAATCAAGCACAGTCAATTAACAGACCTAGTGTTGGTAGACAGCCACACTCATCGCTCTCTACAGTGGTGGAACACACAAAACCAAAAGGGCGGCAGTTCATCGACCCTATTCCACAAGTCGTACTAACAGCAGATGCATCTCTCACAGGTTGGGTTGACAATTCAAGGTCTACGGGACACCAAACACAAAGTCTCCACATCAGTTACTTGGAACTTCTAGCAGTTTAGCTAGCACTGAAAGCGTTTCAGCCTCACCTAGTAGGGAAAGTTGTCTTAGTCCAGATGGACAACATGACAGCAATGTACTATGTACAAAAACAGGGGCGGGAGACACTCTACAGTTTTCACGCCTCTGTCAGACCATTTGGCGTTGGGTGATGCATCACAAAAGTAATCTTCTGGCAGAACACCTTCCAAGAACAAACAACCAGTTTGCTGACCTCTTCAGCAGGATGCAGCAACAAATACACAAATGGAAAATTCATCCCCAAGTTCTCCTCCCATACTTCCAGAAATGGGGATTCCCACAAATAAACCTCTGCCACAGCACAGAACTCAAAATGTCCAAACTGCACCTCCAGATTCCCACACCATCTATCCAAAAACAATACCCTGTTAATGAACTGGTGAGGGATATTTGCTTACGCTTTTCCGCCTCTCCTTCCATTTGTGGTTCGGAAACTCAGGCAGACATCACACACTGATTCTAGTGGCTCCCACCTGGGCTCATCAACCGTGGGCCACCACACTACTAGAATTGTCAGTAGTTCCACACCAAAAACTGTACCTCACGTCCAACCTTCTCACACAGAACCATGAAGAAATCAGACATCCATACCCCAAAGAGCTCAACCTAGCGATCCGGCTCCTGATGTCATAGAGTAGGGATACTTAAATCCACCACCAGATTGTATGACAATTCTTAAAGAAGCAAGGAAGCCTGCCACTAGAGCATGTTATGCAGCAAAATGGAAAAGGTTTGTTGTAATAACAAAATTGATCCGTTAGATGCATCTATACAAAATATTATTTGTTATCCTTTGCATCTATACGAGTAGGCTTAGCCTACTATCCATTTGACTACGCTTTGCAGCCGTAGCTGCATATCTGCAAAACATCCAGCATTTGTTCTTATTCAAATTTCCAGTTATTAAAGCTTTTATGGAAGGGCTCAAAAGAATAATACCACCCAGGGTACCACCTGCACCGGTCTGGAACCTTAACATTGTTCTTACAAGGTTTATGGGTCCATGATTTGAACCATTATATAGTTGTCAGTTACACTTTCTTCCATGGAAAGTTGCCTTCCTAATCGCCATCACTTCACTTGGGCGTGTTGGTGAGTTACAGGCATTAAGCTCGGAAGAACCCTTCTTTCAGCTATACAAAGCTAGAGTGGTTCTTCGTACAAATCTTAAATTTCTCCCAAAAGTAGTTTCTGCTTTTTATATTAATCAGCCAGTTGAGTTACCTGTGTTCTTTCCTCACCCTAATTCAGTAGCAGAAAGGGCTCTACACATGCTTGATGTTAGAAGAGCACTACTATACTATATCGACAGGACAAATGGATTTTGTAAAACAAAACAACGTTTTGTTGCATTTGCTCCACCTCATAAAGGAAATCCTATTTTGAAATCTGGGATTTCTAGGTGGATAGTCCAATGCATTCAAAATTGTTATGTTAAAGGTAAAAGAACTTTAACGATTCCTCTTGGAGCACATTTTACTCGCAAAATAGGAGCATCTGTGGCCTTTTTAGGTAACATTCCCATAGCCGATATATGCAAAGCAGCTACACGGTCCACACCACACACATTTACAAAACCTTTGTGTGGATGTCTAAGTATGTCAACAAGCTATCATAGGACAGGTAGTGCTAAAGACACTCTTTCAGACAACTGCAACATCCCCTGGTTAGCCACTGCTTTGAGTTCTGCTATATGGTCTGTGCAAAGTAGGTGTATCTACAGCACACATGCCTCGGACGGAATATGTTACCCTGTAGAGCTGTAGATTTACATGCACCCTCCCTTGACACCTGTGGTTGTTGCAGTTATTATTATTCACACTACATACACATGGACATCTCTATATTAAACAATCTAACAATGGAGTTGATGTCCATGTGCACTATCACCGAAAGGAGTAGCTACCTTACCTCGTGACTGGGAAAGACTTCTTCGTAGAAAAACAACTTCCAAACATCCGGACCCAACACTAGATGGCAGGAGTATGTAAAGCATGTGAATCTACAGCTGTACATGCCAAGAACAGATGCTTACAGGGTAAGTAACATAATCCCTATGGAAGATGCAGCAGAGAGATAAAAACAGAAAAATCTAAGAAAAGAGGAAAGCATCCTCTTCTGAAATATCATACACATAGGAAATACATAATACTAATTCATATACTTACTTTAGGAAGATTTCCTGGACCTATATAGGGGCACATCTTATACAAGGTAAGTGCCATAAGGCAGAAAAGCATATAAAAGCGTACAGCACTGTGATCAATCATGAAATCGACAATTACCAGGAAATTCCTTTGCTTCTAGCAAACGACCATACTATTTATGGACAATATCTTAACATCTGTTGTTCTTCCCACTCCTCCCAGTTCTGTCAGATTTTCCTTTACCATTTATTTGAACACACTCTTTTGCCATACAAACTCTCATGAAACTTGACTTTACGCTTTTTAACGAACCATTGAGCAACTAATGGAACCAATTCTGTTTTCCAGTTTGCTAGTATCAATGATCTTACCACTAGCGTACCAATAAAGAAGAACTGGATCTGACCAGTGGACTTATCAGCAGACTAAGTTGTGATGCCAATTTATGCCCCTGAAGCATGAGGGGCGATTTTACAGATTATTCTTACTCCAATCTCACAGAAAATCTCAACCCAAAAAGAGTATAGTCTGAGGCATGTAAACATTATATGAAGCCAATCACCAACTTTGCATCTACATTTAAAGCAAGCCGATGACATCCCTGCATGAATTATTTAAATCTTAACCGCATATAATAGAACACCCATTTACAATAAAAAGCCATTCTTTCAAAACTGGCCGCGGGGATAGCTTTAGCACTAGACCAATTATAAAAAGACCGTTGAGCAGCAGATATTTTACATTATGTTGTTAAGGCAATTTTGTTAAAATGGCAAGCTAGTAAATTAGTGCCAAGGTTTTGAAGTAAAATTCTGTACCAGTTTCCCACTTACACTAAACCTGTTAAAAAACAGAAATGCCCTACTAATGTACTCGGGCAGTATTTCTTTATCAGATGTATAGCCCAATCAAAAATGTTTAATTTGGCTATAACTAAACAAAAGATCATGACCAATAGAGGAGTTATTCCTTATCAATGTCTGTCAAGAAGCAAATTCATTATTATAGAAAAAGTAATTAATCTTCCGAAAATCTAATCTGGCCCAATGAGTTGCTTGGAATCGAACTAGGTGTAAACCCAAACTGGCGCATGCTAGAAGTTTCATTTGCGGGTGAAAACTAGGCAGTTTGTATTCTTCCCACATGAATTTTTTTTTTTATACAGCATCTACACAGAAATTTGTCTCTGTAAGCCATTCAATTAGATCGAGAGGAGGGCAGACTGGCGCTTCCACGGCTTAAGACTTATTATCAAGCTGCTCTTCTAGACTGGCTAGTACGCGCACTAAAAAGTACAGCAAGTTATTGTTTTTATTCAAGCAAGATGCTTAAGATGTATAGAATCAACCTTTTTGTTTTTTTGAAGATTCTCAGACTTCTAAAGAGAACGAGATCTAAGATCCTGCGAATTCTTGTAGATCGCTTTGATCTGGTAAGTGCAAGGATCTTAGCATAGGTTTAGAGGGAGAACAAAATGGTAGGTTACAGACCAAATGTGCAGAGCACAGAATTAATTAAAAACAATCTAAAAATATTAAAGCTCTTTTGTCAACATGGTCACCTAAGCATATTTCGTGGTGGGGCAGACTAGAGACCCTTAAAATGACGATGGTGTCCCCACTATTCAACTTCCTAGCTAGTATGCTTCCTATTCGCCGTTCAGAAAATGTATTTTCAACTATTGATAGAATTACATGTGAATTTCTCTGGAGTAAGAAGAAAGCCAGAATTAGTAAAAAAAAAAAAAACCTGAGAGTTAAGTTCAAAGATGGTGGCTGTAACCTTCCGAACTGGTTCAACTATCAAACACTGTTCCCGGCAGCACAGGGCACACGGTGGTTTGAAGTTGATCCATTAAAATTCCTGTCTTGCTTCTCATTGAACAACACATATGTCATCCATTTCCCTTAGAAGCCATTTCGACCATGTCTTACATCTCTTTTCCTTATTCGAACAAGAATTTTGAAACCCAATCGCAGCGTTAACAGTGGACAGAGCTTTCTACTCACAATTAAAGAAATCTTATTACATCTCGTAATGGAATAATAAACTTCAGTCTGCAATTTCTCCCACGGTTGGGCCAAAGAGGGATTACAAGACAGATTTCTTTGAAGAAAGTATGAACCCTTGACCTTTGCTGCGCTTCAAGTGAAGCATGGGGTTTCCAACCTGGATTTCTAAGATTTCTTAAAAATCAAAGTGAAAACATCCAAGTTAGGACGCCTTCTAAAAACAACTCTTTTCCTCCCTCAACTAACCGCAATCTAGGGGCCATGTAGCGTCCAAGATTTATACATTCGCTCTGCAATGGCACCCTGACTTGTAGACCAAGTGGTCATCATATTTCTCCGCTAATGGCATGCCACCCCTACCAGAAGAGACCTGGCCGAAAATCTGCCCCCTTTTACTCCGAAACAAACTTATCAGTTCTCTAATACAAATACTTGTTTTGCATCACACTTCCTATTTTGGACCCCTATTAGACTTTTTAAACAGACTCCTACATCTATTGATCATGTAAATCATGACGCAGTGACCAAGAATATATATTTTTTCTCTTGTGCATGTTTGACCTCCTTCTGGGATGAGGTTTTTGCTCAACTGAGGAGTATTTTTAACACCTCAATTTCTCAGAATTTTCCAATAATACTTCCACACATGCAGCAGTACCCCCAATTGAGCTTCCAGACTCAGATCACGCTCCTCGACTTACTGATCACAATTGTTCCCAAGGTCATCCTTCTAGATTGGAAATCTACTAACAATATATCCTTCCACACGTGGTGGGTGTGGGTCAGCTACCCCAGGAGCATGCACACTACCCAAACGAAGTGCTCCGGCAACCCTATCACATCTCCGCATATAGGGAAAACATTAGATGTTTTTCATCCAAAATGGGTTGGAGTTTCTAGGCATTCCCTCTTATTCTGATACACCCCTTATGTTTAGGGCTGAACATGACATGTTTACCTCTTTTTTACATGGTTCCCCTATCTGCTCTCATTTTCTTTTTCCCTTTTCATTTCCTATCTCTCCCTTGAGTCTCCTTGTAGTCTATCCTTCTTGCTACTCTGTGCTCTCTTCCGTTCTTGAGTGTCCTTAGGTGGTGGGTGCATTGTACTCTACCTTCGGTTCCTACTGTAACTGCTTGATATTTGTTAGAAATTGGGTCTCTAGTTAACAGACCTATACACCCTGTCCAAGTAGGGACCACAATCCTAGTCAGGGTAACTCGCAACACAAAACTAAATTATCCTGTGCTCACCCTCTGGTTGCTTGGCACAGAGCTGGCAAGCTTAACTTAGAAGGCAATGTGTAAAGTATTTGTGCAATAACTCCTACTACAACAACACAGTAAGTACACCACAAAAAGACTCCACGTCAGTGTAGAGAAATAGAGAATATTTATCTGATTGAACAAGACCAAAACGATCAAAATCCAACAAGTAGAAGTCGAGATTTTGAATTTCGTAGTAATAAATGCAATGAAGTGCTTTGAAGCAGGAAGCACTGAAAAGGTTACTTCAGGTCGTGAGGGACTGGTGCAAATCCAAAATTCTGGCCAACCGCAATAGAGTGTGGGCAGGCTACTGGGAACCCACTTGGGCCAGCTGAACACAGTACCTTGGTTCCTGGGCCTCAGTCTGCTTGGCGAGGCTTTGCGCTATCCGGCGTTTTTTCCAAGAGGCTGTGCAGAGAGAGGTTGGGAGGTTTCGTGTCGTTTGTTGTCGGTTCCGAGAGCTGTCAGCTGTGCAGCGAGGCTTCATGTTGCTTCGTTTTGGATTTGGCAGAAACTGAGCTGCAGAACTCCCTTCTGTGGCCCAGAACGTGGAGGGGGCACCTCAGGCAAGGGTAGGACTCTCAGAAGGCAGAGTCTAGCAGCAGCAGCGGAACTGGAGGGTGTCTTTTGTGTCCTTGATACTTCAGAAACAGGAGGCAAGCTAACAAGTCCTTGGAGATCACTTTGAAGGGAAGGAAGAGCCCAGCTGTCCTTCCGGCAGAATCAGGGAGCAGTAGGCAGCAGGGCAACAAGCAGGAAAGCAGTATTTCCAGAAAACCAGTCCAGTTGAGTCTGTTGGACAGCACCGCAGTCCACTGACGGAGGTTCAATTCAAGATCCAGAAGTGTCTAATTTGGGACAGTCAGAGACCCAGTACGTATACCAAAATGTGCCTTTGATGTGGGGGAAACTTCATAGAGTGGTTTTGAAGTGCACGAGCACCCCTTTCAAGCCAGTCCTGTTTGCCAGGTTATCTAAGGGGATCCCCAGCTCTTTGTGTTGGGTCGGGGGATTACTCCGTGTCTCGGTGTGAGCCTCTTTTCCTCCTGTCTGCCCAAGCCGGCCATCGGAATGTAGATTTATACAGAGGGATGTTCAGCCTCCCTTGGCCTTCCTGGGTTTATGGCTGTCTGGCAGGAATGCACGAATGGATCAGTCACCCCATCCAGATGGGCATTGGAGACAGGCTGGAGGTCACATAGAGCAATGTTAAGAGCAGAAAAATGCCCACTGTCTGAAAGCGAGAGAGAAAAAAAAATGTGAGAGAGAAAAAAACAGCTGGCGTGCACTCGGGTTTAAACAGCAAAATCAAATAGATGGCGTATTCCAAAAATTGTGTAAAATTTGGTGTGCTGACCCTGAGGTGGTTCCACCCTGCCACCTTAATTCAAAATGCGTGAGTGACTGGAGCAAAATGCTCTAGACAGGGACTGCACTACCGTTGGACACTCAAAAATGAGTATGTAACAAGTTAAGCAAAATTTATCATCTACTTAGAATAACAGAAAATTGTAATCATCATCAAAATCAGTGTTTATATCTGAACCATCATAAGACATTCACGAATATGAAAGACGAATCGAAACTTCTTCATGTTGAAGTGTTGTTTAATCACACTCTTTTCGTGATGAAAAAATTCGTAATACAAAGTGTTATAACAAATGAAGCATAGCTTGATTTTCCCAATGCATTTCGGGCGTAGTGTTCGCCCTTCTTCAGGGGATATCTATAAGTGAAACATCAAACCATTACATTCAATGGTCTAAATTGAGCTAATAACAAAGTAGAAGATAGGAAGGCTTTACGGCGTCACACAGTGATTCAGGCAAGATCAAAGGTTAAAACAACTGAAAATGAAAAATTGAATTGAAACATGAAAGCACGTCACCAAGAAGTCTGAGAAAACACTGTTGCACGTCTGAGGAGGAAAAAGGGTGGTCCAGAGCATGAGAGCAAAAAAAGAAAGAAAAATCACCGTGTGCAGAAGATCAAAGATCATCGTGTGCAATAGGTTGGACCCAGGACATATCTAGATGGTTGAGACAATAATACCTGAGAAAGCTAGCAAGGCTGGTTTCTGCTTAAGAATAAAAACGATAGAATGAGGTTACCTGCAGAAATACAAAGAATGGTACGTGTCCCATAAGGTGTTGGAAAAGACTCTAAGGAGCAATGTAGGTGCTCCGACAATAATCGGGCGTGCTAGGAGAAACATGCTAAAAAAACTCACCGAGCGTTCGCAGAACGCTGAGGATCACTTTACTGGAGAACAACAGTTAAATGTGTGGTACACAAGCAGGAGGGTAAGGCAGTGTGGTGAGGAGGTGAAAACCTGCGGGAAATATGTGAATGCAGAGAATTAGAGGATGTGTAGTGCGTACGGATAGACCTGACGATTGGAACATGTAAAGCAGGGTACCTGAGAAAGTCCTCTCTGTCTCCGCGCTCTGGGTCCGAAAGTTGTGTGAGGTGCTGAATCGAGCTCCCGCCCAAAAATATCGGCGGTGTCCGGGTCGCGTTTACGTGGGGAGGTCTCAATGATAAGAAATGAAAGACGGACTCGCGAAGAATGTTAGGTGTAACCGGAGATGGCCATCTTGTGTTGGGAAATGAGCTCTATCGAACAGAATGAAGTAATGAGCAAATCGAGAGGTGCACGAAAGAAATCGTGAGTAAGTGACAGAGTGAAAGGACAAGCTTGTATGGTCTGGACACCGGTAGTGCTCCAAAAGTGAATCACACCTATATTGCGAAATAACAGAATGCAAAAAACTGAATACAAAAAACTTTGTCGTCCATGTCAAATGAACAGTATTCTGCCTATTTACATTCTAATGAGTGGTAATAGTCACCAAATGACGTCCTGCCTATTTACAATCTTTGTTGGATAAACGTTCAGACATCATGTCTATAACAATAAGGTGAGAGCGTAAAAGTGCTTTAAAGGAAGAAGAAAAACATGACTTTAGAAATTCACAAGTGTAATGTATACGAAACTGCTACTGAACCTTGACCTCTTTAGGCTCAATGGAAAAGTGTTGTCCTGACAATTACCACGATGTGAGTGTGAATACTGGTGAATACAAGTGGAAGGTGGTGCATGATGAGACCAATCTGTCTTGTGGTATGGTGGGAGTGACATGGGACATGAAACTGTTGACAAGAGCAATATTTACAAATTAAGTAATGAAATAAACTAAAGTCAGGCATAAATCAGGATTAAAGCTCTGGTGCTCTGTAGGACGACCCTAACCCCCTTCTATTCTATGTTAAGAGGGAGAGTGGGAATTACAAGAAACATGCAAACTCAATTTTGTCATTGAGGCCCTTGGGACTTAAGGTATTGAGATACCGAATCCAGAATGATTCCCTTTGAACAATGAATTTGCTCATGTCACGATCATTATGGGATTTGATGACTTCAATCACACTGAATTTAAGTTGAGCAATCGTGTGGTGTGAATCACACCAATGACTGGCAAGTGGTGAAGATGTAGATCTAGTGCGAATGCGACTTTTATGTTCCGTAATGCGGGTACGTAAAGATCTCTCAGTTTTGCCTACATAATATAGGCCACAGGGACATCGGATAATGTATATGACATTTGAGGTGTTACAATTGGCAGTGAAATGAAATTTGACCGGCTTACCCGACCAGGGGTGAGCCATAGATGCGCCTGTAATAACATTATTACAGTGGGAACAGTTGTAGCATTTAGTCATACCCTTGGGTGCCAGATCAGTGGTGGGTTCTCGTCTCTTGAGGAGTTCCTTCAAGTTATTGGAGCGTTTGTACGCAAAAATCGGTGGGTTTTTAAACAGATTCCCAAAATCTGGTTCAGTCTGTAGTAGATCCCATCTATTGAGGATGGTTTTTTTGATAGCAGGAGAGAGGGTCGAGAATTTAGATACATAAACTTCCCTTGTTTGAACTGGTTTTATGTGTTTATCAAGAAGTGTTGACCTAGATACCTGATTAAGACGTTCAACCGAAGATTCAATTAGTTTTTTGGGGTAGCCACGTGCCAAGAACTGAGCTTTGGTATCTTCAAGGGTGGTATGCAGTTGTGAAGTGTCAGAAGTGATGCGCTTAATTCTCAGGAATTGAGAATAAGGAAGATGTCTTTTCAGAGATTGTGGGTGGAAGCTATCATAAAGAAGCATGTTGTTACGGTCTGTGGATTTTTTAAACAGAGAAGTGACGATGTTATTGGACGATAGTTCAATATGTACATCAAGGTACGAGATGGAGTGTTTGTCCAATGTATGTGTGAACTGAATTCTGGGATTGAAATCATTGAGCGCTGAGAGTTTCGATTCCAAAATCTGCCTGTTGCCTTGCCACATGATGAAAATATCATCGATGTATCGACGATATATGATGAGGTTGTCCGTCCATTCCCTGTCATTCAGGATGTTCTCCTGTTCGAATTTCATCATATAGATATTTGCGTAGCTGGGAGCTTTTTGGGCGGGAGCTCGATTCAGCACCTCACACAACTTTCGGACCCAGAGCGCGGAGACAGAGAGGACTTTCTCAGGTACCTCAGGTACCCTGCTTTACATGTTCCAATCGTCAGGTCTATCCGTACGCACTACACATCCTCTAATTCTCTGCATTCACATATTTCCCGCAGGTTTTCACCTCCTCACCACACTGCCTCGCCCTCCTGCTTGTGTACCACACATTTAACTGTTGTTCTCCAGTAAAGTGATCCTCCGCGTTCTGCGAACGCTCGGTGAGTTTTTTTAGCATGTTTCTCCTAGCACGCCCGATTATTGTCGGAGCACTTACATTGCTCCTTAGAGTCTTTTCCAACACCTTATGGGACACGTACCATTCTTTGTATTTCTGCAGGTAACCTCATTCTATCGTTTTTATTCTTAAGCAGAAACTAGCCTTGCTAGCTTTCTCAGGTATTATTGTCTCAACCATCTAGATATGTCCTGGGTCCAACCTATTGCACACGATGATCTTTGATCTTCTGCACACGGTGATTTTTCTTTCTTTTTTTGCTCTCATGCTCTGGACCACCCTTTTTCCTCCTCAGACGTGCAACAGTGTTTTCTCAGACTTCTTGGTGACGTGCTTTCATGTTTCAATTCAATTGTTCATTTTCAGTTGTTTTAACCTTTGATCTTGCCTGAATCACTGTGTGACGCCGTAAAGCCTTCCTATCTTCTACTTTGTTATTAGCTCAATTTAAACCATTGAATGTAATGGTTTGATGTTTCACTTATAGATATCCCTGAAGAAGGGCGAACACTACGCCCGAAATGCATTGGGAAAATCAAGCTATGCTTCATTTGTTTATAACACTTTGTATTACGAATTTTTTCATCACGAAAGGAGTGTGATTAAACAACACTTCAACATGAAGTTTCGATTCGTCTTTCATATTCGTGAATGTCTTATGATGGTTCAGATATAAACACTGATTTTGATGATGATTACAATTTTCTGTTATTCTAAGTAGATGATAAATTTTGCTTAACTTGTTACATACTCATTTTTGAGTGTCCAACGGTAGTGCAGTCCCTGTCTTGAGCATTTTGCTCCAGTCACTCACTGTCTGAAAGCGGCATTTCTGCACTAGTAGTGTTAAATCCAACCTTACCAGCAAAGTGCATTTATCACTACTATTCCACCCATACCAAACAGGATAAAGCTACTCTCCTGAGATCAGGAATTACCACTTAGAAGCACGTAAGGGAATCACCAGTGCTAGTCTGAGGGAAATATGCCTCACCCTAGTGATGAACTAGATAGGCTGTTTTTCACTACCAGGAAATGTAAAGCATACAAGCGCATGTCCTTCCCTTTTCTTACATAGCAACCTGCCCTGTACCTTCTTTAGGGGTGACTTATATGTAATAAAAGGAGGACTTCAGGGCTTGGCAAGTAGTTTTACTTTTCAAGTCATAGTGACAGCAAACAGCACGCGCAGGCCCTGCCATGGCAGGCCTGAGACATGGTTAGGGGGTTACGTACATGGGCGACACAATCAGTGCAACGGGCCCATTAGTAGCATTCATTTACAAGCCCTGGGCACCTGTAGTGCACATTACTAGGGACTTCTAAAGTAAATTGAATATGCTAATTGGGTACGATCCAATGTTACCATGTTTTAGGGGAGAAAGCATGAGCACTTTAGCACTGATTAGCAGTGTTAAAGTGCTCAGAGTCCTAGAGCCAGTAAAAATGTGTACGGAAAATGGAGGGAGGCAGGCAAAAACATTTGGGGAACACCCTCCCAAGGTTGTCCGGTCTAATATTATTCATATAATTTTACATGATATGTTAAATAGGCTTCCCAACTTTGTCTTGATGTATCAACTTCTCCTGGAACAGTGGTACTCCCATTCCTCATCCGACCTACCGCACCAAACAATAACACCTTATGTTTGTATGTTCTCATGTATTTTTCTAAAAATCTCAATTAAATCTTTAGAACAAAAAAAAAGCAGTATGCATTGTGCTACCTCAGGGAAATTTGCTGGTGCCTGGAAAAAAACCTGCAGATTAGTAAACGTAACTCCCAACGTCTGAAGCAGGTCAAAGTTGTCACGTTTTTTAAAAACGTAAGTGTTTAAACCTAGCTCTCATTGTTGCCGGCACGTCTGTGACAGACTATCACTTACAATACCTGCTATGCCAAACCTCGACCAGGTACGTACATGTGACCTATGTGCACTTAAGCATCATAAGGCAATTAAGGAAGAGGGAGGCTACATTGTTGTACAAACAGGGGTCGAAGTCTAAATCTAGATCTCATACCAGAACCCACTGTCAAAAATAACAAATACAGGAGATCCTCCTCCATCTTGATGAATGCAGCAAGCATTTTTTTTAACGTACTCTATTGAATTTTCACATTAGAGATTTATCCAAAATAAATGCGTATGTTTCACCTTCCTCCACGTTAGCTGGGGACTTAGATATTTGAGCAAGTACTGTAAGTTCTCAGACCATTCGCAATTCTGAAGATACATAGCCCACAATATGAACTGGATGGAGATGATTGACACAATTATGTAAAAGCATGTAATTATATGATACATTTACCTACCAACAAACCTGGAACATTTTGAACTATGAACCAGCCTTGTGAAGAGTGTAGGTGGTGCTAGTGATAAAACCATAGATGAAGGCAGCAAACAGAAGAAAGTCAAGAAGCTGCATTCAGATGTTTGCTCCTTCCTCAGACCCAAACCCAATTCTACAAAATGTATGAAACTACAGTAGCCTTTAAGAAATGGGTGCAGGCTTTCCAAGAGTCCATAATGGCAACATTTTTCATTTATTTATTTATTGAGCGTATTATATAGCATGGTCTGAACCCAATTGGTTGAAGAGTGATTTAATTAGGATCCTTTTCTAGGGGTAAATTGAATATATCTGACAGCTTTCTGCCTATGTTGCTGATGCC
Source organism: Triturus cristatus (assembly GCF_964204655.1). Lineage (NCBI taxonomy): Eukaryota > Metazoa > Chordata > Amphibia > Caudata > Salamandridae > Triturus > Triturus cristatus. The sequence goes on along the minus strand of NC_140586.1, from coordinate 737,449,860 downwards.
AAACCTTGCCAGGACAGTGCACCACTGAGGGCAGGTACATCTATCCACATTGTCTATTTAAGTCTCATCCACTTCTGAAGAACAAGGTTCAGTGTTGACTTGACAGCCCATCTCTGTCAAGTAATTCCCACAATTATGTTTTTCCAAATGTTATTTAGAAGATAAGAATGTTATGCAGGTCATCCTCATAGCCCTATTTTGAATGAGGTTCCTTTGGTACTAGGATTTGCTGAAGTGTGGCTCCACTGCTGGAAAATAAAGATTTTTTGTCTAGTAGTTTTGGGCAGTGCTGTACCCTAACATGCAAGCGTGTATATAAATTAAAAATTCTACTCTTTGCTATTTATAATTTGTGATGTAGTTCTAGCAGCCAGAAGACCATCCCCTAAACGAGTTTGGTTGATGATTTCTCTTTATGGTCAAAAGAGCATTGATCTATGTGCAGCTGTCACTTTCTCGGTAATGCTTTTTGCTGTTTCTGACGCTTGTAGTGGTTTGAGTCTAAGTATAGTCAAGGAGTATTTCGTTTCCTTTAGCCTTTTCATCTGTTCATTCGTTTACAACTTTTTGTTTGGACTTTCCTTCTTTAACAGATTTTGAAAGGCTTTCGGATTTCATTAATGTCTTCAAGGATTGTGGTCCCAGGTTGGGATTTGAACCTGGTCCTTACATTCCCTAAGGGTTCAAACTTTCTGCCCATTAAGTCGTCTCCGAGATACCAGACAATGAATCCTTCTTCCCTTCTTGCTATTACCTTAGTGACTAGAGTACGAGAGCTACAGATGCTTTCCACATCGTTCTTTTACAATATTTTAGCAAGATGGCGAGATTAGGATAGTTACATTTTCTTTCTCTTGCACAGTGTTTTTTCGAATTTTCTCTCAGTCAGGAGATTGCCCTTCATCTCCTTTCCTCCCCCTTACCTGTTGGAAGCTAGAGGAGCCTTACCATGATTCAATCCCATGAGGTCTCTTGACTTTTAGAGATCTAAAAAATTATTGCATGGGCTCAGCTGTTCATTGAATTCACTTCAAATGGGTAGAGTTTTTTTAAGTCATGCATCTGTGAGTTTTGTGAGCTGGATAGACAAGATATCCCAGAGAAAATCCAAGCTAATTTGATGCATTAACCTACTACGGAGATGATTTTCAGTGATTAACATACATATCTATTAAGCATCTCTTGGACCTCTTTTTTTATATCTTCAGCAAACATTACTGCTTTCAGGTATTTTAATTGTGACAGAGCAGGATGTTAGAACTTTGTGGTGCAATAATTAACAATTAGTGAACTCAGCCCCTTCTTATTGTCTAATCCTGCTCTGGCTGTCATTTTTGAAGGAGTGGTCTGCAAGAAGGAGCATCCAGTATGTGCAGAGGGTGAATACTGAGTTGCACTGATGTGAGCTAGACTGCTGAATTTCTATTGAAGTAAATTATCGCCCAGTATTCTTTAAAGTAGTAACAGACAGGAACCAGGACTACATGACTAACTAGTTTGAATGTACACTGCTGTTACATCTGTGGCAAGAACAGTGCAGAGAACTTACCATAGCCTCTACCTGTCTCCTGGTGTTGCTCTCCTGTTGAAGGGGGCATCTTGCTCAGCCCCTCCGCACCCCACTATTGGACTACCCTTCTTGCCAGACCCCTCCAGGCTGGGAGCCTCCTGACCTCATGCAGGGCATCAAGTTGGCAATGATGTCTCGGTCCTTTTCCCTCACTAGTCCTTTTTGGGGGAATCCTATCCTAGTCCTCGGGTTTAGTTGGGGTCAAACTCCTTTTTCCATCCTTGCAGTGCATCACTTAGCTTCTCCTTCCAGTGGGGCATCATTTGCTGTTGTCGATATTAGGTAGAGGGTCTTTTAAATGGTCTTTTCCTTAGCTGTTTGTAAGTTGGTATGGAATGTTCTACATGCCAGCCACCCCTGACCAATCCTAGGATGCCATATTATTACCCCACCCAGTTCCAATCATCCTGCACAGCATTCAGGGACAATCCTAAATGACAACTTTTTTCTGATAAGAGCTCTTTTGACGGCCCCAGATCTGCCCCTTGATGACACAGCTGTCTGATCCCTTCTCACCAAAAAATCAAAGGCGGGCTCCTCCTGTGTCGGCTCCTGAAGACCCCCTCCTTTGTTTCACAGCTCAGGAGCAGTGTGATAATCTAATGAAAGGCGCAGATTACATCTTTGCCCCTTTCCTTTCCCAGAAACTGAATCAAGCACTGTTAATTGACCCTTTTTTGTGGGGATGCCTTTATCTCTCTGCGGGGGCGCAGAGTAATTAACTTGGCCCAGTAAGGGAGCAAAGTCCTAGAATCTGATTAAGAGCTGAGCCAGAGAAACATGGCACATCCTGAAGTCCCATAGGATATGTATGTGGGTTATTGGGGCTTACAAATTCAAGTTCTCTGTGAATGCTGTATCCCAGTTTGGTCACTTGCTGGACCCTGTGGACCTAAATAGGGTGAAACTGCCCTTTGGGGCAGATTTCACCTATATTGTGTACACCTGAAAACACTACGGACCTATAATATGAATGTCTACTCATTAAAAGGCCTTCCCTAGGTCAGTACCAATCCTTGAAGAGTCCCTTTTGTGGCAGGCTACCTGTGCGCAGATACTGGGCTGCGCACAACTATAGTCTCACAAGTGCAGCCCGCACATATGCGCAGACATGTGTAGCCGGCCCAGTGCCTCTTACATAACTGCTCAGCAGCTGCCTTATCTTAAACGGCTGACACTGACAGTTTTATGCTCAGTCCAGTTACCATGAGTGAAACCCAGGTAGTGAGATTCGGTTACATCTGTGGCAAGAAAGTACAAAGAACTAGGTAGTCAAAAGAGAAAACTACTGTTGGGTTAAAATGGCGGATCTGATTTGTTAAAGTTGACATCTAGGTTTAGATGTTATTGAGGTCGGCTATGAGTCTTTGTATGTCATTGGTGTGAGAAAATTAGTTTTTAGGTCTCGCTGAGCCAGCGCATGCGCTGCTCTGCGAGACATTTAGTGTGTGGGATTTTAAAAGTCCTACCACACGCTTTTGGCTGGCATAGAGCGTGCGGTTACGCGCACAATGACTAGCAGAGGCGCCATATGGCTTTCCTCTCTTGACATGGTGCGCGCACACCACTCGCCAGACTGCGTGTTTTATTTTTATTTACTTTTTGCGCGCGCACACAACACCCGGTCGCGGCCACACGTCTTGCTCAAGATCACTTTCGCGTGCACCATTTGCTTATTTTACTTTTAGCCGCTTGTTCTGGTGTGTGGCAGGCACTATTGACTTTTCGGAGGTGTAAACTCACAACAGTCTGCCATGCGAGTGAGTAGCTGCCAATACTTTGAATGCTCTTCGTCTGAGGTCACTCGCGCGCGAGCTCCTCGCTGGGCCTTGACATTATAAAGGAACGTGTGTGTGTGTGTGTGTGTGTGTGTGTGTGTGTGTGTGTGTGTTATTGACACGAGAAGGTCTTTGTTTTCCCCTGACTAGAAATGCCAATGGTGCAATGGTGAGGTTTGCTTGGCTCGTAAATTTTTAAGCAAAGATCGCCCCTGACCCTACACTTTAATGAATTTGCATAGACTGCGTACTGCGTCTAAAGCACAGAACCCATGACATTAACACTATTAGGGTGTTTTTTCATCTTCCCATCCGGAATCCACTCGGCGCCTGTGTCCGGAGTTCAGTGGCGAAGCTGCGCATTTATAGTGTGTTGCATGGCACGTGATTTTTCTGAACACTAGCATAACTTTGCAGGCTACACTTTGGTTGTTGAGTCTGGACGCTAGTCATACTATAGATGCCTTTGGACTTTTCCTTGCCTGTTCTACATTTTGCATGTGATTACAATGAGGCAGTATGGGACTTGCAGTCCCGCTTGTTTCAACATGCTATTCATGGATCGGCACTTAAGATCATAAACACACATTATGTGTCACATTTCGAAAGTCTGACATATGTTCTATTGACCTTTAGCTTCAATCGTGCCTACTTGTTTATATTTAACTCTGCATTGAGCAGCCATGCATTTTATTTCAATTACGAGTGTGTTTTACGGGCTTAGCCTTGAGCGGTTTCTATGCTAATTAAGGAATCAGCTGTACTTAATCCTATCTCCCTGACGCCTCATGTTTACGCAGCATGCTTCATTTTTAAATGTTATACGAAAGGGGTTTGCACAATTTTTTAAGATATATGACAACGACAGCAGATGTTCTTATATAATGAAATAGATATATTTCCACTACAATTGTCAATTCTATACATTGCATGTATATTTCAGTGGTCCGATGATGCACTTTGCAGTTAATGGATTTATGTTAAATGCACTATGCGTTTTTATAATTGTTTAGTTATTATTATGACCGCTTATTTTACCGAATGTATTTCACGTGTATGTATTTTGCGTGCACTTTCTCTCCGTTTTAATCCGTGTGTATCTGTTTTCAAAAAGTTGGAACCAAGATTTGTTTTCTATGTCTATGATAGTGACATAGTATAAATGTTCATAGTAAATGGCGCTCACCAGATTGAACAAGCATTGGCATAGCCAATAGGTCTCGCCTTTGGGGACCTTATAAGTGTTTAACCATGCTACAGTTTTGCAGGGATTCTGCTCATGCACAGAACTATGCGTAAGAAACCAGGACCTCAGTGAATTGCGGTGTACCAAAAACTCATCGTACCCAGAACCCCTATCCGACCAGCATCAGTGTCTCATTCGCTCTTCATACCATATAGAAGCTACCAATGATTAGACAACCCAGAACATGCGACTTTAGAGTATTCTCAGGAATGGTGGGAATCAGAAATACCTGTTCGTTATTATTCTCATATCAGTCCACAACAAGAGTATTCAGAGACACAGTAAAGTTTAAAATGTTTATTTTATAAACTACGTGTCCTAAAAAGCAGCACTTTGGCTAACATGAGCAGACAAATGATTAAAATTAAAACCATCAGCATTGTTACAATACCATAGAAAATGAAGGGAGAAATCATGTTACAGATGATAGTGGATTACAACCACCCTCCCTTCGCTAGTAAGCTAGTATTATTAGACTAATAGAAGGTCTCTAGGTTTGAATGGGGAACCCCATACCGTAAAGATCAGCTTAGGTGAATCACATCACAGGATCAGCTTTGCTCTGCGCCTGGAAAAGTTCTTCTCCAGAATGTGTGTCTAATGCATGCAAACTGCAATATTAAAGGCTCTCGACTTTCAGATATTTGCAGCTGTGTGCGTGTTATGGCTAGAGCAAGGGCTCATCAACCTGAATTCAAAAGCATACATTGTTTGTTGGCCCAGACTGTTTCTGCACACAATGTTCAGACCAAGGTCGCGGTTCACGTCTGGGGATGTGAACAACAGACCCTTCTCATGTGAAGAAAAGGCAGGCAAGCAGTTTTCAAATAATAACATCTATCTGCAGAGTCGTGTGCAAAAGCAGCAAAAAGTGTCAAGATGGCGTTTCCATCATCTAAGACGCTTATGCTAACATAGCAATGTGTGCATCGTAAACTCCGCCTACACTACAACAGTTTATGTTGTTGCACCAAGGATATTGTGCTGCATAACTAAATACTTATAAGGTCCCAAAGGCGAGACCTATTGGCTATGCCAATGCTTGTTTTATATGGTGCGGTTGTGTGACCTACTGTGTAATACACTTATCACCTCTGAGGTTTTATTTCATCAATTCATAAGCTCAACGCTGGGTAGCTGTGGCTCTGAGCAGCAAAGTGTACCCAAAGGAACAAATATAAAGCATTTAAACAGCATCAAAACAATTGAAGATGAAATCGGCAAGACTCCTGCCGGAGGAGATCACACCAGCTTCCAGAGCTGGCCCATATTGTATCTTTTCCCGGGAGTCGTTAGCACGTCTCCCTAGGAGGGCAGATAGCTGTTTCAGCTACAGGACCCCGTGTGCAACCAGTATGAGCACAGGTGACTTGAAGGCAGCAAAGTGATACATTTGCTAAAGTTGTAATTCAGCTTGCTATATTAATTTCGACCTGACAATCAAGTCAGGCTTAATGTATCAAGTTGTTTGATACCTTATTAGCATTTAACTCTACAATCGCCAATTGGGCGACCAAGCATTTACACAGTAAAAATGACAGTTCCAGTTTTTCACTGTGAAAACATGTAAAGTTATTGTCCTACCCGTGAAATATGCTGCACCCTGCCCTCGGACTCAGCAGGCTTGCCATAGAGGTGACTAAGACAAATGCTTAGGGGAGGTTTGGCTTTGCAATTGCTCTAAATAGTTACGTTGGGCCACAAGTCAAACTGCTCTTCCAGCCTAAAAATGGCGGGCTGGGAGTCTCACTTCTCTTGTGACCCACACAGGATGGCACAACCAATGCTGCAATCCCTCGGACCACCCTCTAACGTGCATGTCCTGTGTTCCGTTTACTAGGGAGTTACAGATAAGAAAGCACAGCCAATTGGGTAAAAGCCAATTTTACACACCTGTTTAAGTTTAAGTGCACAGGCACTGAGGTCCGATTAGCTTACCTAAGTGCGCACTCAGAGTCGAAAAACTAGCAGCAATTGTCCAAAAACTTGGCGGTGACAGTAGAAAAAGAGACATTTACTTACAATTAATTAAAGAGATTTTGTGATTGAGGGTCTACAGCATACTAATGATTCTTGATGTTTCTGACTGGAAGAATAGCTCCAAAGGGCTCTTATATGAAAATGATGGGTGAGTTGGCAGGGTATGCTCAGACGTTGAGTCCCTTGCTCACTTTGCCACTGGATTCAAGCAAGCCTGGCTGAAGATGGCTGACATGCCAGAAACCGGTCCTAGGAAGCTTGTTTCCGGTCCAGAGAAGACATGGCTTGGCAGTTCCGGCTGGACTGTTCCCATGAGGCACAGGGTCAGACTGATTTGCATATGGCCATGTCTGAACTGGGGTGGCAGAGTGGGCTAAAGAACGGTGATGGATCAAACCCAGATCTGTTGACTGGGTGTGAGTGTTTGATTGGTTCTGATGCTCCGTCCATCACCACCCCCTTTTGTACCGCTTTGTTCGCCATAAGTTGGCAGGGTATGCTCAGACGTTGAGTCCCTTGCTCACTTTGCCACTGGATTCAAGCAAGCCTGGCTGAAGACGGCTTAAATGCCAGAAACCGGTCCTAGGAAGCTTGTTTCCGGTCCAGGGAAGACATGGCTTGGCAGTTCGGGCTGGACTGTTCCCATGAGGCACATGGTCGGACTGATTTGCATATGGCCATGTCTGAACTGGGGTGGCAGAGTGGGCTAAAGAACGGTGATGGATCAAACCCAGATCTGTTGACTGGGTGTGAGTGTTCTGATGCTCCGTCCATCACCACCCCCTTTTGTACAGATCTGTGGGTGACACCACAAGTGACAGGAAAAGGCCAGGATCTGGTAGTTCTATTTGAATGAATTGCTGCCTGTTTGTGATATAGTATGTAAACCATTGTAGGTTTGTTGTATTGGAACCCATTTCTTTTTTAAACAAACTTTACTGAGTTTTACATAAGCTTCCATCTGTAATTGTTTAAATACAATTAACATTTATTCAGACGTTTCATCCAATAAACCTCTCTTACTCACTGAGTCCATTAGAAATATCGTATCATTGGACCAAGCCCCAACCCTCCTTCCCCTACAATTAAATAATACAATACACTTCTTGGTCCATAAAATTCACTTCAATTCGTCCATGTAATCTTTATTTTATACTACTCTCCCCCAACTGCCCCTCACCCTTCCCCCTCCCGCCCCCCCCCGCCCCCCCCCAGGCGTGTTACTTGCAATCAGTCTGATATCCATCTTTATCCGGGTTGCTCCAATCTGCGCTCATTAAGTCGCCATCCCATTTCGCCATTAACAAGCTATCAGTAGGGGGCATCTGCATCACTTTGTTTATCCTAATATGCAACACCTGTCTTGTTTTGGGGGCTATAAATCAACCTTCTCCTTCAGGGGCCTCCTCTAATTGACCTTCGTCCCTCTCGTCATCCGGTTTCTGTAGCAGTTCAACTAGTGCTTCCCATGCCCTGGCTATCTCCAATGTCCTCTCACTCCTCGTTCTTTTTGCTATTTGCATTCTGATTGTCCCCTCACATTCTGCCCATTTAACAAATTATTTGCGCCATCTGGCTATACTCGGACCCCCTTTCGCTTTCCAGTGCATAGTGAGGTCTCTTTTAGATAGGATCAATCCCAAATCTTAAAACTTGCTTGTTACCTTCTTCTTGGTTGTGTGGGAGATCCAATGCAATAAGCAATATCCCGGTGATGCCTCTATCTCTCTATCAGTCAAGTCGGCAAATAATGTAGTTACCTCTTCCGAAATGTTTGTAAGTGTCGGGCAATCCCAAAACATCAGAATTCTGCTCCTTCCTTATTGCATCATGGGCAAGCCGCCGTTTGGATAGCAAAGAATGTATTAATCTTTATTATATTGGAACCCATGCAAGTTTTCAGGGTGTGAATCCCTGCTGGATGGTCGATCGTGTTGAAAGCTGCGGTGAGGTCAAACAGGACAAGGGTCATTTTTGTTGTTGAGAAACAGGACATCATTGACTACTTGCAGCTTAGCTGTGTCGATACTACAGCATTTTCTGGACCCTGATTGATGGACTTGAGGTAGGTTATTTTTTCTGTTGTGCTCCTGTAGCTGGGTGATAACTTCATTCTCAATGTTTTTTTCAGCAAATGGTGTCATGTAGTTTCTACTAATCTGTAGGATCTGCGCATTGTTTGGCAACATAAACTAAGGGTTTGGTGTCAAGACTGATTCCAGACACCCCCGCCTCATATGTTGGCCTAAGGACCAGCTAGTCACAGTGCCACTGTAAGCCCCCCTAACCTACGGAAGTGACGGAAATGACAACTCCGGGATCGTGGAAACAGTACAAAATCTTTCGCTCAGTCACTTGTGCTTACTTTCTCTCAGATAAGTATACAGAATACTCAGTGGGACGTTTTCAATATACTTATTGAAACAATGGTATTCTTGAATAAATACATGTGCTGCAATGGTTAGGAGACAGAACCAAATAAAGGAGATTGCATGCACCAAAAGAGTAAACCGTAGATACATTTCTACCATGCTTCTGAAGCAATGAATATATGAAGGCATATATGCAAAATGGTAATCTCACGTACTACTACGATGTGGATCCTACTTTGAGTGTACCTAGAGTGTTTATGGGTGTAGAGACAAGTATCCCCCCTAGGGACGATCCAACCCCATTACCAGATAGGAGAGAATGAAGGACCCCATCTTGGTCTTGAGTTGGACACCCCTCACGGAATGTCAGACCGGTGCATGGTGATTTCTCAGCATGCAGGGACCTTCAGTGTCAGCAGAAGTGCCTTGTGAAGGCACCGAATAATATACCACGCTGTAGTTCGTCGTAAGGGTAACTTTATAGGAAGTATCCCGATGAACACTAGTGACATGTAAGGAGAGCCCCGGAACTGACCACCACTACAAACATCTCACAATTCTCTTGCGCTCCCACGCTCCCAACACTCTCGAACTTACATATGTCATACACAGCACACTACACCTACCACACACCTTCCCCATCACAAATAAATGACCCAGGAGGGAGTCGCATCAAACATAAAACCCCAAATTATGCCCTCAACAAACAACACACACAACAACTAAAACACAAGAATTAGTCACAAAATCTTCTGGGTACTCTCTTGGCATGAGAACTCCTTCTGGGAAACACCACCGGATCTTCACTAGACTTGAACATACTTTTGCTACCCATCAACCCTTGTCCAACTGATTTCTCACAACCTACCTCCACAACATTCCCAACACCCCTCGCCACTCGAGACAAGTTCCATCATTGTCTATTGACTTATCTGTACAGAATTTACACAAAGCCTTTTTACATGGATGGGTTCTCTAAACTTAGACAAACCTTTCAACAGAAGAATAGGATCATTCACCCGAACCCAATCACCGACCTGTACCTCCACAACATTTTTTGCGTTTAGTATTTCTTTCTATTTTACTCACCCCAAACCTGCTAGCCTTATCACTAATAGCTTTGGCTTTACCAGCCAATTCTTTCACATCCACCTTCTTATTGATGATGCCAGAGGTCCAATCCGGGCAAAGACATGAGCTAACACACCTTCCTCTCATCAGCTCAGAAGGTACCTGACCTGTGACTGAATAGTGGGATAAGCCCAAATGGTGTTTCTAATTGCATCAGCACAATCCACTCCCAACACTTAGGGCACTCGGGACTCTTTCAATCAACACTTTGTTGAATCTCTCAACTTTCCATTAAATTGAGGGCAATACAGGGGTGTATGAATATGTTTAATGCTATTCTTGTAAGGAAATTCTTGCATAGAAGTGAAGGTAAATTGTACTCCATAGTCCGGTAAAATTTCAGCAGGCATTCCTTCCCTATAAAACACCTCCTTAAAGAACTTGAGAACACTGCAGCATTGGGTTCAGGTACACCTTTAATCTCCACCCATCTGGATAACTGGTCTATCAACACACTCAAATACCTCATCTGCGCAGGAAGAACAAGAAAGGGTCCCAGAAAATCAACGGATATTTTCTTCCACACACTATCCGGACTCACTACAACATTAGGCTCAGGAACCGAGGTCAGCAAGTGTTAGTCGTTAATACAACATTGCACACACCCTCTGACCACTTTAACTACTTCTTTGCCAATGTTGGCTACCAGTATGTTGTTCTAATACACTGTTTGGTAGTTGTTATGCCCAAATGACCGGCATGATCTGTCTCAATTATTCTCATTCTGGAGCTCCCAGGAGGAATCAATTTCTCTCCCCTAACCAGAATACCATTCTCAATGGATATCTCGTCGGCAACCTTCCAATACGGTTGTAAAGTAGGCTTCAGTGTTTTCTCTTTTGGCCAACCTTCCAACACCTATTGCCTGACAATCATAAGATCGACATCTCTATTGATAATGTCACACCATTCCTGCACACTACCACACACCACTCGATCCTCAATCAATTCTATTATGCATTCTTCAACCTCTTCTTCATTGAATTCCACCGGATCAACAACAGGTAGCCCAGATAAACAATCAGCTTTATAATTCTTGCCCCCAGGAATATATTCCACTTCAAAATTAAATTCAAGTAACTTGACTGATGATCTGACTAGTCTAGCGGTAGATTTCTTAATCTTGTGTCCATTCAAAATGTCCACCAAAGGGCGATGACAGAGTATCTAGTTTCCACCTCAGATAATCTTCTTGATGCAAATCCAAAGGTAGTCAGTTGTTTCATCTTTCTATGGAAGCACTGCTCCAATTCCATATGCACTTGCATCCACTGTAACAAAGGTTTTGCGGCCAGCTACATATGGTTGGAGCGCTGGTGCTGAGATCATTTTGTCTTTGATTAGATCAAAATTTCTCTGACATACATTTTTTTTTTTTTTGTTAAACTTTTTATTAGAAACCGTTGATACACAATAAAATACAGACAAGGGCCTACAACCACCAGGGCCGGCCGCTATAGAGCCCGAGGTCCCGCAGTGCAACGCCACACATTCAAATGATCCAGAGGCAAAGCTCCCGGCAGTTCGTGAGCACATGTAACAGGCCGCGGCCATAGGCCAGGAGCATTCGGAATAAACAGTTTCATTTTTTATTAAATATAAAACACACTCAAGGCAATGAGAGTCTGAAATAGCAGCGTGCTCTTCCCAGGAGGGGGAATAACGTACAGTGTCCAAAGCAGGTCTTGTCTGGAAGCGGTAGAGGGGGGCAACGGGAGAACAAAGCATGGAACACATCTCACACCATCCCGCGGAATGCGTGGCTAGGGGCACAAAGCAATATCGATCTCTAATGGCAGAGGCGGGGTGCAGATACGTCCTCGATATAAATTCCATGGACCCCATACCTTAGCCCACTTCCCTGGCTTGCCTCTCGCCACATACACCGTCTTTTCCCTAAACATACACCAGTCCATATTCTCCTTCCATACCTCGATCGTGGGCGGCCTCGGGGAGCCCCACAGCTGTGCAATGTTACGCTTAGCCACCATGTACCCCAAGGTCACCCACTGCGTCTGTGCCGCATTACAATCATTCGGTTCCCAGACTTCAACAAGCACCTCCTAGCCTCTGGCAACAGAGCAACGTGCGTGACCCCCTCCATTACGGGGTGGATACCGTTCCAAAATCGCACAACCTCCGAACATTCCCATAAGATATGGAGAAAGGTACCCGACAGGCCACATCCACGCTTACACTGTCCATCCAGCGAGTAACCCATACGCAGCAAACCGGGCCCGTGACATACACTCTATGAAGGATCTTCAGCTGTACGAATCGTAAGCGGGCCGGGATCGCCACCTCTTTCGGGGAGGCCACCGCCGATACCCAGTCCTCGTAGTCCAATTCCAAGCCATCGCCTGTCCAAGCGTCCCGCAGACGGAGCAGCAAGTCCGCGCGATCATTAATGAGTTTCTTATAAATCAGAGAAATAGTGCTGTCGGGCACGTAGCCATCCAACACTCTATCCTCCAGTGGGGAGTACTCGGGGATAGCAGCAACGTCTGGAAAAACCGAACACAGCGCATGGTAGACTTGAGCATACCGGAAGTACTCTCTATCGTTTAATTTATATTCAGTTTTAAGCATTTCAAACGTTTTGAAAGACCCCTTCGCCCAAAGATCACCCACCTTACATATACCAATCCTATCCCATTTCTCAAAGCCTTTCGATCTCCACAAACAGCCCAACCGCTCAGAGGCATACAACGGCGTCGCCCGAGTCAAGCGATCCCTCCACCCCATCGCAGCATTCGCCGCGTGCCACACACGTACCGCAACCTGCGTGGGTCCTGTCAACCGCGTGCCCGGAGTCACCGAGTACAGCGCCCTATTATAGTCCCCACCCGGGAGCAGAAATGTATCCATCTCGAAGGCCGGATTCAAGGCAGGACCGTATATCCCGTGGTTCACCGCCGCCAACTGAGACGCCCAATAGTATCGTTTAATATCAGGGAGGGCGACCCCCCCATCGTACCAAGGGAGCGTCAACTTGGCGAGAGCAATCCGCGGCCGCCCGTCCCAAAACTGTTGGCGCTGAAGACCCTCCACCTCCCGGAAATAACGGGCTGGCACGACATCTAGAGTATTTTGCAAAGCGTACAAGAAGCGAGGTAGTGACATCATTTTAAACAATGCCGCCCGTCCAAGTGGCGAGAGCGGAAGCCGTCGCCACCTCGCGACGTCGACCTTCAATCGCTGGAGGGGAGCGAGAAGGTTTCGCTCATAGCGGACCGCGGGATCCAGTGAGATAAAGATTCCCAAATATTTGAACCCCAGGGTAGCAATCTGGATAGGGCAATCCCGTGGCAGGAGGGGGGCCTCACCCGAGAGGACGTAAACACACGACTTGGCCCAGTTGATGACCAGGCCGGAGTTGCGACCAAAGGAATTCAGTACGTCCACCAATACAATCAGCGACTGTCGGGGAGAGGTGAGATACAGAAGGATGTCATGCGCGTAAAGGGAGACACGGTCTTCAAACTCCGGCGTCCATCTAATGCCTCGCAACGACGGCTCCCAACGCAACCTGGCGGCGAGAGGCTCCAAAGAAAGTGCAAAGAGAAGGGGTGATAATGGACATCCCTGCCGCGTACCTCTCCCCAAGTGCGAAGGGAGCCGACACCCTACCATTCACCACCACCTGAGCCAGAGGGTCAGCATATAATAATTTTACCCAACCAATAAATTCAGGGCCGAACCCAAATTTCGCCAACACGGCCCAAATATATGGCCACTCCAAAGTGTCGAACGCCATAGTAGCATCTAAAGATGCCAAGATGGCCGGCTCACGTATAAATGCTGCTCTAGCCAGCACGCCGTGCAACCGCCTCAAATTTAGAGCAGTGTTCCGGTGAGGTATGAAACCGGACTGATCCTGATGAATCAAGTCGCCCACGACCCGAGCCAGTCGATTAGCCAATACCTTAGCCAGAATTTTGGGTTCTGCGTTCAGTAGCGAAATGGGCCTATAAGAGACGCAGCGATCTCGCGGCTTCCCCTCTTTGTGTATCACAACTATGTTGGCGAGGCGTTGGTCAGGGGGGAGGAAGCCCGCCGCACGTGCCGCGAAAAACATGTCCTGAAGATGCGGCGCTATCTTATCGGGACGCAACTTATATAGTTCGATGGGAAGACCATTAGGACCCACCGCTTTACCCGATGCGATCGAGCGAGTGGCCAGAGCGATCTCATCTGACGACAACTTTGCCTCCATCAATACTGCATCAGCCTCCGATAGGGTTGGCAATGCAATGTCTCTAAGCAACAGATGAGAATCGTCCTCCGAACGCACAGATACCGGAGAGTATACCCCGCGGAAATGAGCCGCGAAGCAGTCAACGATCTCCACCGGGTCAATCACACGCACTCCATCCATTCTCTCCACAACGGGCACCACCCTGCTCGCTCTCTCCTTCTTATCCAACCAAGCAATCAACTTTCCGGCCTTGTCCCCCACATCATACAGTCGTCCTTGCTGCTCTCTACTCATCCCTTTAGCGGCTTCCGTGACTAGCGCTCTATAATCTGATTGTTTGAGGCTGAGAACATGCACTTTCTCATCATTAACTCCCCGCTCCAAGTCCTCCTCCATTTCAGCTATTTCAGTTTCCAGGCGAACCACCTCCGCTCTCTCACACCTCTTAGCATGGGAGATAAGGGACAGGGCCTGCCCCCTGATCACCACTTTATAAGCCTCCCATAGGGAGATGGCCGACGGCACCGACCCCACATTATCATTGAAGTAGTGATCAGTGGACTTGACCAGCTCCGCGCGGATCTTAGGGTTACGTAGATACCAGGGGCTAATGGGTGCCACTCTCCCCTCTGCCCCAGGGACAACCTTCAGTTGCAACCATATAGAGGAATGATCAGAAATACCTCGGGCTAAATGACGCACCTCCCCAATCATCCCAGCCTGGATCGCTGGCATAAGCATGTAATCAAGTCTCGAGAGACTCCCATGGGCCCCCGAGTGAAAGGTATACTGCGCCTGACCCGGGTGCATCAATTTCCAGCAATCTACAAGTCCCATAGTGTCCAAAAAGCCACCCAACCAGGCCTGAGCCCTAGGGAGATCCCTGGGGGGGTGACGGTCCTCCAACCCGGAGACAACGGCATTAAAGTCACCCCCCCAACATCAAAACCCCCCCAGGGAGTCCCAGGACCAAACGCCCCAAATCAGCAAATGTAGCCGTCTGCAACCCCGGAGGCACATACACAGCGACGAGCGAGATAGTCCTACCCTCCCATCTCCCCACCAGTGCCACATAGCGCCCCCTATCATCGTGAAGCACCTCATCAACTTCCAGTGGGAGAGAGGCCCTAACCAAAATGCCCACTCCCCTAGAGCCAGAAGTGAGCGGCAAGGCGGTAGCCCCTCCTATTTAGGGCATGGAAGGAGTTCCCAATCAAATGTGTCTCCTGCAGGAAAACAATGTCGGGCGAAATCCGCTTCAAGAACTGCAACACCACCCCCGCGCTTGATCCTGTCCCCAAGTCCATTCACATTCCACGAAAGGATTCTCAATCCCCTACCCCCCATCCCACTCCCGTGCATGATACCCACATCCCGGAGAGCACAACCCGGATAAGTCAGCAGAGAACTTCACATTGCCTTGCGAAACAAACAAACAATCCCCAACAACCCCCCTCCCCCACAATCCCCAAACCACAACTCCCCCCTCCCTGCACCCCTGCTTGAGCCCAAACAGCCCCCCCAACTCGCAGTGTGCCTGTCGCCCTAACACATACCACAAAAAGAACCCCGGAAGGAGGAAAGGACCCCAATAAGCTCCCCACAACCCCCGGGCATTTGGAGGGCATATTGTGCCAATTTAGGGTCCAGTTGAGCCAAGGTACAAAACGTCACCAGGTCAGTCCATCACCAGGAACCAAGTTCTAATCCTGCTCCACCAAATCCCGTCCGCTCTCCGCCATCCGACTGTCTCGATCCTGTCCCCGAGGCAGGGCATCCAACCAGTCTCCAACCGCCTCCGGCCGGTCGAAAAAGTGGGAACGACCCTTGAACTCAACCCGCAGCTTTGCCGGGAATAACATCGCATATTTCAGCTCCATGTCCCTCAAGCGCCGTTTGACACCCAAAAAACCCAGCCGTTGTTTCTGGACCGCTTGCGTGAAGTCCCGGTAAAAGCTGACATTGGAGTTCTCAAACTTCAGCGGCCCGGCAACCCTCGACGCCTGAAGGATAGCATCCCTATCCGGAAAGTTAAAGAGTCGGGCGATTATAGGCCGCGGGGGAGTACCCACCTTGGGCGCACCACCCGGAATCCTGTGGGCCCGCTCCACCGCAAAGAACTTGCTCAGTCCCTTAGGCGCGAGACGATTGGTCACCAGGTCCTCAACAAAGAGATCCGCAGCAGATTCCTCCGATCTTTCCGGCACTCCAATGATACGAACATTGTTCCGTCTAGCCCTGCTTTCAGAGTCCTCAAGTCGACGGTCCGTCAGATCACTGGCTAGCCGCAACCTACGGACCTCCGTCTGCAGGGCGGCCACGTCCACAGTTAGACTCGACGCCGCTTGACTCAAGGAGTCGACCCGCTCGTTAGTTTTGGACAGGTCTGCCCTGACCAAATTCACATCGATCAGGACCGCGTCCAGTTTATGAGCCAGGGTATCAAACTGCTGACCCACAGCAGTCTTCATCTCCTCAATGGCGCCCATGACGTCCAGGAGGGTCAATTCCGACGATGGGCCGGAGACCTCCTTAGACCTCTCAGGCGATTTATGCGAGCCACCAGGGGATCCCTTTGCCTGCGCATATCGATCCATGTTATTGACCTGGGTATAGGCACCCCTCCGGGTTGACTTGGGTTTCGACTTGTCTCCGTCTAGTCTCGCCGCCATCGTCCGGAGGCCACCAAGGCCGGGACCCGCCCGCACCAGGAAAAAAGGGGGACCAGGTAGCTAATTCAATTGAGCACAGCTGTCGCCGACAGTCAGCCCATGTAGAATCCGAGAGTCAGGCCAGACACTTCGCCGTCCGCGCCCCTCTGAAACACCAGAGTCTCTCGGCCGATATCAGAGAGCAAGCTTGAAAACGAAAGTGAAAGTGCAGGGTCCGTGGCAGGGCAAGCCCAGCCAGCCGCTGTTGTTCACTTCGTACCCGGGCACTTCACCAGCTCGAGATCGGGACCAAGGCAAGAGCAGGCCGCAAACTTCGGAGTGCAACCATTCCGGGTCCCGGCGTCCGATCTGAATTCGGAAAACGGGTGACACCTCAGCGCAAGTTCATCTGCAAAAGCCCGTCAAATAAACCAGGATTAAGTCAGGATAGACGTGGGAGGTTGCGGAGGCCCTCGGGAGCCGTAAGCCTACGCGGCCATCTTGGTTGCGCGCTAGGCTCCTCCCCCCTGACATACATTTTACCAACTGAAATCAGTATTCTTTTTCAACAAGAGCCTGAAATAGTTTGTCTTTGTCCCATGGATGCGGAGTCTTTACAATTGCCTCCACCAATCCTGGTTTAGGTTTCACACCTTCAGAAGATAGTATATGCCCCAAATACTCTATTTCCTTGACCGCAAGAACACATGTGTTTCTTCTTAGAGTAACCCCATTACCACACACTCTGGAAATCTGCCTAAAAGTGGGCACACTGGTGCAGGGTCACCCTCTTGTTCACGGGTCCAGAGACCAACAAAATAGAGATCAGCACTGGAGTTGGAATAAATAACAAGTTTATTAATCACTCATGAGTGGGACCACATCCACACAACACTCTCAAGTGCTGCAAGGAGGTAGTACACTGAATTCACAAACTGTGTCCCTTTTATACCGGTTTTCTGCAATGTAAGCATGTGAACAGGAAGGGAAGAAAACGTTTTAGAAATAGTTATCAGCAAACAAGAGCAGATGAATAACTACGTGGTCAGCAAAGTGGGAGGGGGAGCAGGAATGCTTATGGCAGCAGGAAATGGTCGACAGTTAACATCTATGACCAGGTGCAATGGCAGCTACAAACCCTCAGCACGCACATTGCTTTTAGCTGAGTCAGGAAGTCAACTAAAATAGATAACACAAGCAGAGTGAAAAGATGAGCAGCAGAGGACAAAAGAATTACGAAGGAAACAAAATGAACACAACAGCCAAAATGGCTGTCGCTTATGCTAAGTAAAATATTACACATTTCCACAACACAACATCTAAAACATTTCCGGAGAGTGTTATGTTCCTCTAGTGTCTTGGCAAACACAAGGATGTCATCTTGGAGTGCCACAACATTCTTAAATCCTTGCAGCAATCTTGACATAACCTTATGAAAAAGAGAAGCAGCAGATGCCAGGCTGAATGGCACCCTACAAAACTGAAAAGTACCATCAGGTGTGACAAAGGCTGTAAGATGACTTGTTCAGCCTCCAACACTACCTTCTGATACACTGTTTTCAAATCCATCTTGGCATACCACTTGGCCTGTCCAACTACTGTAATTAAGTCCTCAATTCATGGCAAAGGAAATTTTCCGCCCAGATGGCTTTGTTTACACTCCTCAAATCAATACAAACTCGTAGTTCACCAGAGCTCTTCTTGTCCCAAACTGATGGGGATATCCACAAAGTGGCATCAACTGGTTCAATGATGCCATTTTGCTGCATTTTATTTAAAATCTTGCTCAAATCATCTCTGAACTTCATGGGAGTGAAGTTATACACCCAGGAAAATGGAAATCAGCCTCTCGGGCTCTGGAGTGATAACGATGTCACCTTCTTTGAGCCGTTTACATGCCAGGAAGCTCTACCAGGATATTTTCTTCATCCTCGTCGCCAATGTGAAGTCACCGAATAATATACTACACTGTAGTTCGTCATAAGGGTAACTTTATTGGAAGTATCCAGATCAACACTAGTAACACGAAAGGAGAACCCGGCAACTGACCACCACTCCAACTGTCTCGCAATCCTCGCACGCTCCCACTCCCCCAACACTCTCAAACTTACGTATGTCATACACAGCACACTACACATACCTCCTCTACTAATCCATCAGGATGCCTTTCAATATATAATAAAATGCAGCCTTCATGATGCGTGTGCTAGATTAGTGATGTTATGTAGATAGCACCGTCGTTACGTGGATGAAGATAGGACAACGTTTGTACCTAGTGCATAGGGAGAACTAGTATATGATGTTCAAGGCATCGTGATAATGTTGTGCGAAGCTAGATGTATAAACAAAGTGGTTTCAGAGAAACCAATTCAACGTTGTTGTGCATGCTATGTGCAAAATTTCACAGCTGAATTGTTATTTTCTAGGACAATGTAAGAAATGAGTTGCTTTGCTACATGGGCCTAACCCGGGAATATAACAATGTGAGGTGAGTTGTAGGACAGACGTTGGCAAGGTCAGCTTGTCCTAGTGTAGGCTTTTTCAGCAGGTTGTCCTGGAAGGTGTCCTTGGTCAATTAGACATTGAAAATGTGGAGAAAACGTTTCAGGGCTTCTCCTTGTAGAGGCTTGATGATATGGGAGGGAAGCAGGAAGCTTTCTCTTGTGGAGATCTGCGAAAATGCACAGAAAATATTTCTCTGTGGATTATTGTATCACTTCTGATGCCTGTTGGCAGTGGTGACATTCTGTATATGTTCGGCTAGATGTTGGTTTTATGCTTCTGTTTCGAAGAATCCATTCGTTACTTTAATACGGACTGGAATGCGTTCATTTGTGGAGGGTACATTAAGGTGAGAGACCCAATAGATTTATATTGAACAGTGATGTTTTATTTCTTGCTGCATTCAAGGAACAGTAGGCTAGGGAGTAGTTACCCCAAGACGATCGGCTGTGCATTTTTGTTCTCCATTATTCCTTTATTTTGTATGCTAGTATCTATTTTGTGTTTGTGACGTGCATAAAGAATTACTCCATTTTATTATTTATTTAAAGAGATTTATATAGCGCTGGCAAGACCCAAAGGATTCTGAGTGCTTTACAACCTTGTCAAAGGTGATATGAGTCAGCAATTGGTTCAAGTAGCTACTTGTGTCTTAAGTGAATTGTTATTTTTTTTCTCCTTGTAGAGATTAATTTTGTACACAGTACGTATTCATGGCACCAATAAAAATAAAATAGTGTTGAACCCCAGGTTTTTACTTTAGACATACCCTTTTCCCATTTGCAGTGTACACAGAAGTGTATAGTAGATGACAAATGTAAATACTAGGCCTTTGCTTGCTTATAAACATGTCACAAATTCCTAGTTATCGTTAAGTGTTTTGTTGGACATTTACAGTTTGAATGTGCTTTTGTGTCTAAAGGAGTAAGCAACAAAAAATGCATGGAATGCCTTTCATCCTGTTTATAGCAAGAACACATTTTGGCTGTGTGTTGTAATTTTATGAGCATTTTAATGTGTTTATAATGGTGTGAGCACCAGATTACCTGAACTTTCTTTTCACAGCTCGTGATGCTGACGAAAGAGAGAAGTGGATTCATGCTTTAGAGGAAACCATTTTGCGTCACACCCATTCTCTTCAGGTAAGCATTGTGAACTTCAATTTCAGCTTTGGCAGGGCTTTCTTGTTAATTTTTTGTTTTTTAGAGGGAACTGAGCTGGGTGATACTTCACTTATGCCAGTTGTTGCCTATGTTACTTATTTGTGGGAACTGGAAACAGTCCCATGGTCAGTCTTAAGTGCATGTTTTCTGCCTTAGCTTAGGCCCAGACATGTCGTTACAGTATGTGACGTCACTCTGGTTAAACACTCAGTCCCAGTTAATCTCTGATGTAATCACAGGACTTCACCCAGCTGAGGCAGAGCACAATGATGTAACATGCATACTCTTAATCTGATATATCCTGCGACAAGCGCGTCTCGTGGCCTTCACTTCGTTGGTTTAGTCTTTTATTAGTGTAAAATCTATTGGGCCTAGCTAATGGGCTCGTGTGTACCCCAGGCTGGTCTTGCCTCCAGTCTATCACTGGCTGGTCATTCCCTTTGCAGTGGACTGGTACCCTGGATTGGTAATTTTTATGCTTTCCTGTGCATATCGGTTATCCAAGGGTGACCTCAGTTCAGCCACTTTGCATGCCATGCTTCTCTCGTGAGTATCCAAGCCTCAGCCCTGACTTCAGTGCAGACCGGCTGGAACCCACCTGTCTGAACCAGTGACATAACATACAATTAACCATTGCAAGAATATGGCCTGCATGCATTTAGGCATAGCTTGGCAAG
This sequence comes from Triturus cristatus, assembly GCF_964204655.1. NCBI lineage: Eukaryota > Metazoa > Chordata > Amphibia > Caudata > Salamandridae > Triturus > Triturus cristatus. The sequence goes on along the minus strand of NC_140586.1, from coordinate 737,428,592 downwards.
CCACGTTAGAAATTGTGCTACATGAAACAGTTTGCTACTATACAAATACTCTAGCCTGCTGTAATAGCGGCATAATGTTTCATTTGTAAGGTTGATGTACATTACATTGTGGTCAGAGTTGGTAAACCTGGGTTATTGCAAAAGCAGATAATGATCTAGCCAACATGCTGATTAAAGCCCTTCTCTAATTAGACCCTAGTAGTCTCTTTACCTTGTCTGCAACTGTCATTTGTTTTGTAAACATTCATTGTTCCAGTGCTATTTTCTCACTCCTCCGCTTTTATCTGGATACTGCTTTGTGCATCCAGTTTCTAGTTACCAAATGAAGAAAAATAGCATGTAAAGTTATTAGTGTATGTAACATAGGCAGCATCGAAGTATGTAGACTGAACAATTGGTAGTTATTCATATTGCTTTGGTTAGCAGTTTCCTTCCATATAAGTAGTGAAGTCATGCATAGATACGTAATAACCACATTCTATGAAAGCCCATTGGGTAATGCAGAAGAATTGTCCTTAAAAAGTACTCAGTAAATGCAAAGTTATATGCAAAAAGTGTATAGATTTAAAACCACTTTGGAAACATGCGCTTTTTTTTATATGTCTCCCTTCCCTGTTGAAGGCTGTTATGCCTGTGACAGTCTGTAAAATCTCCTTAGGCATGAACCTTATTGAAATCACAGACAAGATTACCCCAGTGGCGAGTATCCCAGCATCTGGATTTGAGAGACCTTTCTGAGCCTAATCATGTCTGCTTGGATTCTTGCATTTCTTGTCTCTACCCAGTATAGATCTTTTTTTATAATCTCTCATAGTTATAGCAGTATCACCACACATTAAGGCTCTTCTTGTGCATCTCCCTTTTGACATTGAATTCTCACCATATGGTATTACATTATCAGGGATTAATGCACAGCCCTGCCTTTGCAAGACAATCCTGACCAGACTCAGCATTTGCAGTATCAGACTCCTGCGAAGCTTGCCAATACAACTCAGTACAATGTCGGGAATCATATATAGCTCAATGTCTGAAATCATACATAACTCAAACTCTTCAACACCCTACATAGGGGTAGTACGCGCTTTATAAATATTTCAATAGAGTTCAAATCTGGAAGAGACAATTAGTTATAGATTCCTTACCTTAGGATTTTCCCCCAGGCATCCGACTGGATCCGGAGATTTACTTCTCTAGCAGTACCCCTGCATGCCGGTAGGTGGTGTCGGTTGACTCCGCGTCCGTCGTCGGCGTTGTGGTCGCTGGGATGACGTTGTGGTGCCTACTTAGATGCCGCCCCTGCGTACTGACGTCAGTTTTCTTTTTCCGCGCCAGCTTAGCGCAGATCTGGAGAGCTACCCCATAGCCACTTTGTAGCTAGCCTTTTTTGATGTTTTTTTGACTTCTTTTCAAGTCTATCGACTCCTGGTGCACAAGGTATGTCCCAACGTCGGACTGGTTTCAAGCCTTGTGGGTCTTGTCACAAGATGATGTCTGTGACGGAACCCACACCTTGTGTGCCTGTGGTGCCTGGAGCGCGACCACAACCCGAAGTCGTGCTGTGACTACCAGGTCATCTCGCCGAATACTTTGCAGGAGCAGTCCCGAAAGTTGCTTAAGACCCGGCGGTTGGCTCTGTGTCGTTCCAGGTCTTGTTCGAGAGTAAGGTCTCGAGGCCGTTTGCAGAACCCCCACTCCTCGTTGCACTTCATTGAGGGAATCGAGTAAGTCCAAATACAAGAAGAAGGCGAAGAAGCACAAGCGCACTTCACCTTATTCCCATCGGTCGGCTGACGCGATGCAGGATTCAAGCGTCGGTGCTCCAAGGCTCAGTCTCCCATGCCTGCCTCAGGGACGACTCCACGCCTCCCCCCATTTCCGGGAGCCGGAGCGTCCCTGCCAGTCTACGACAATTTTATGAGGCCTTACACCTAGTCTTTGGGCAGCCTGACTCTGCTTGTGCGCCTTTGGATCTAGATCGACGCCGGATGGATCCGATCCCGACAAAGACGCCCCTGGCCCCGGTCATGCCCCCAACCGACACCGTCCCCATCCCCGAGTTGGACCCAGAGCCGGACAACGTCGGGACCAAGCTCAGAGGGTAATTTTATTTCCCTTTTCATCCCTAGTGTTCCCTATCGACCAGTCGGCGGTGATGAAGACTGGGAGGGATCGTTGGACCCTTTAATTGACTAGCTGGAAGAATGATTGGACACCTCTCCAGACACTGGTTTGCTTTCTTCCCCTACTGTTGCTACGGAGGAAAGAGCGTCCTTATCTGTGGTGGTGAGAAGGGCGGCCATGGTTTCGGGCCTTGAGCTCCCTTTTGCGGCAGTCCGGACTAACCTCCTGACGCAGGTGCTTCAACCTGCGGCGTCCACTTAGGAACCCCCATAGCCGTTTAAGGAAGCCCTCACTGACGTCCTCCTGGGCAACTGGTCCATGCCCAACACAGGGGCTCCTGTGGAGAGGACGATTGCCGGCCACCGCCACCCGGCTCAGGGCAACCCACTATTCTTGACCCAACACCCTTCCCCCGAGAGCTTGGTGGTCCAAGCCTCTTCTTCAAAGGGCGCATTCCCTTCTGCTCCTCCAGATAGGGAATCCAAGAAGCTGAATAATCTTGGGAAGCGTATATTCTCTTCCTCCGGCTTGGCACTGCGGTCTGTGAATACTGCGTGCCTCCTGTGCGGATACTTCCATACCATCAGGGATACGGTTGCGCAGGTGCTGCCTCAGTGCCCGGAGGAGGCCAGGGCCGTTCTCTCCCAGGCAGGGGTGGATGGGAGAGAAGCAGCCAAATTCACGATTAGATGTGGACTGGATGCCACCAATTCACTGGGCAGAACGATTGCCACGTCGGTAGCCCCTAGATGCTACGCCTGGTTGAGGACAGCTGGCTTTTCAGGGAATTTCCAGTCAACCTTGATAGACATGCCCTTTGATGGCCGTCGTCTTTTTGGCTGGAATGCTTTAAAGATTCTCGAGCTATTGACTGAACCTTGGGTCTTGCTGCGCCTTCTCGTCCACTTCAATCTGCTTTCCCTCCCTTTCGTGCCTTCTGAAGGGTCGCCCATCCACGTCCGGGCCAGTCTAGCCACCGGCTCACGCAACTTGCCCAGCCTCTACCTGGCCGGGACATGGAACCCAGCGACCTTGCGGGTCTGGGAGCCAGCAGGATGGGCCAGTCCACCCTTTTCCATCCTGCACAGCCTCCAAACATCCTAGTTCGACGTTTCAGGCCCATCAACGGCCAATCAACGGCCAATGGGAGGCCAGATTCGCCATCACCTCCTCCACTGGCAATCCATCATGTCGAACAGGTGGGTTTTGCAAATAGTTCGAAGGGGCTTCTCCTTCCCTTTCGAGACTACCCCTCCCTCTTTCGATCGCATATCGGAGGATCATTTGGCGCTTCTCCGCCAGGAAGTTTCAGCTCTCTTGGCCATGGGGGCTATAGAGAGGGTTCCTGCGCAAGAAGTAAGTCGTGGTTGTATTCCCGCTACTTTCTGGTGTCCAAGAAGGACAAAGGCCTGCGTTCTATTCTAGACCTCAGGGCCCTCAACCTCTTCCTACGGAAGGAGAAGTTGAAAATGCTCACGTTGGTTCAGATCCTGTCTGCCCTCGACCCCGAAGACTGGATGGTGGCGTTGGACTTGCAGGACGCCTATTTCCATATTGCCGTCTTGCCAACCCACAGACGCTAACTACGGTTCATGGTGGGCCACAAGCACTTTCAATTCACCGTGCTCCCCTTTGGCCTTACCAGTGCCTCTCGGGTGTTCACAAAAGTGATGTCCGTGGTCGCAGCTCATCTGCGCAGATCAGGGGTTCCAATCTTCTCTTAATTTGACGACTGGCTGTTGAAGGCGGGCTTGCCCTGGGCTGTTTTCTCCCACCTCCAGACTACGGCGGACCTCCTGCATTTGCTGGGATTCACTGTCAACATGCTGAAGTCATATCTGACTCCCCCTCAGATGCTCCCTTTCAATGGAGCTGTTCTGGACACAGTGCAGTTTTGGGCCTATCCTCCCGAGCAGCGAGTCTGGGTTATTTGGGCTATGATACCAATGTTTCAGCCTCTATCCCTTATTTCAGTGAGAATGACAGAGGCTGCTGGTCCTCATGGCCTCCTGCATCCTGATGGTGGATCATGCCAGATGGCATATGCGGGCTTTATAGTGGGACCTGAAGTTCCAGGGGTGCAGCATCAGGGCAATCTTTCCGTCTATGTTCAGATCTCAGAAGGAAGTGCACAACAACTGCAGTGGTGGTTAACAAACCAAGATTGGGTCAGAGGCAGATCCCTCTCCCTTACCCAACCAGATCTAACATTGGTGACAGATACGTCACTCCTGGGATGAGGCGGCCATCTGGGAGAGGCGGAGATGAGGGGCTTCTGGTCTCCGGCGGAGTCTGGGCTCCACATCAACCTGCTGGAGCTCCGGGCGATTCGTCTTGCACTGAAAGCATTCCTTCCTTCTGTCAAGGGAAGAGTTGTGCAGGTGTTCACGGACAACATCACCGCCATGTGGTACTGCAACAAACAGGGCGGGGTGGGGCCGTGGACCCTTTGTCAGGATGCTCTTCGTCTCTGGACATAGCTGGAACATCAGGGCAAGACCCTGGTGGTACAACACCTGGCGGGTTCTCTGAATGCCAGGGCGGACAAACTCAGCCATCGGTGCTCGGTCAGTCACGAATGGCGTCTTCACTTTGAGGTGGTGCAAGGTCTCTTTCAGTGGTGGGGAGAGCCTTGGTAAAATCTGTTCGTGACCGAAAGAAAACACGCAATGTCTACAGTTTTGCGTGTTGGAGTATCCAAGGTGGCACTCGCTCGCCAACGCTTTTCGTCGCAAGTGGAACTGTGCCCTCCGGTACTCTTTTCCACCTGTAACACTTCTGCCCCGAGTGCTCAAGAAGTTTAAGCGCGACCAGGCCCAAATTATTCTTGTAGCTCCGGACTGGGCACGAAGAGTCTGGTACCCCAAGGTCCTGAGCATGGCCATCAATCCTCCAATCAGACTGCCCCTTCGGGAGGATCTTCTGTCACAGCAGCATGGGACGGTTCTTCAACCAAACCTGTCCAATCTCCAGCTCCTTGTGTGGAGATTGAGCGGCGACAGTTGACACCTTTCGAACTTCTGCCCGAAATCTGTAATGTCATCTTGGCAACCAGGCGTCCATCCACTAAATTGGTATACGCCTGTAGATGGAATAAGTTTGTGGCATGGTACACAGCAATGGCTGTGGATCTCCTTTCTGCTCCTCTATCAGAGGTGCTATTGTACATACTTTCTTTGGTGCAGCAGGGTTCTGCTCTGGGCACCCTTAAAGGCTATCTTACTGCTATCTCTGCTTTTCTTCGGCTGCCAGATCAGCCATCCTTATTAAAGTCTCCTATTGTAAATAGATTCTCTAAGGGCATTACTCATCTTTTTCCTCCATCTCCTTGTGACTTGAATCTTGTTCTTGCATTCCTTATGTGTGCTCCCTTCGAGCATCTTGATAACTGTTCTCTCATCCTCCCTGCCCCAGCGAACTGATATTTAGGGAGAGGGACTCCCTTGCAGGGCCCTAGTTGTGGCGCCAATACAACGAGGGGAACCCCTGTAGCATGAATGAAGGTAAGAGATTCAGGGGAAAAGGCAAAATAGATACAAAAAAGGGGTCTCTACCTGTAGTTTTCCAAACGTACAGCGTATCGTTATTGAATGAATCAACACTAGGACTAAGACAAGGAGAGGGAACAAACAATTAAGTCAAAGCATAATCAAGAAAACAATTTTATAGATGTAATAATATTTTTTAATTTTTAAAAATTTTTTGCATATCATAAATCAATTTCAAATGAATGGATTCAGTACATAATCGGATAAATAATTAAAGCTAAAGACATTTTCAGAATAACAATGAAGATACTGGACAAGGTCCCAGGCGTACTCAAAACCTCAAACACTTACACATTCATACCGGGATCAATCCACAACATCAGCACTCAAAAAATATACATTCACATATAAAAAGAATGCTCAATAAGAGAGCATGGTTCAGTATGTACACAAAATCAGATGAACATTCCAAATCGTATTAGGCGACATATGTTTAATTTTGAGGAATAGGAACTTGGGTGGGCCACATGTAGACGCCGACGCGCGTTTCGGTGAAAACACCGAATTGTAGGTGTCACCTTCCTCAGGGCGAACGAAGTCTTGGTCTTAATATAATTACGTGCTGGGACCTATCAAAGAAATAATAATAGTGATGTGCTTGTATTATATAAATAAATAACATTGCTTATCCAAGTCAAGAAACATAAGTGAACCAAAGTCATAGTCGTAAGTGTTGATAGTACAACTGGCAATAAAAATCTTGATCCCTATGTAGAGGGATAATGGGTCAAAGGAGGGTACACTAGATAAGCCAAGACGTATAGCCAAAAAAGGAAAGACAGAGAAAGAAGGATAGAAAGAAGGATAGAAAGAAGAGGGGTAGAAAAGGAGGGAAGGGGGAGGGAGGGGGGGGAGGAGGGGAGGGGGGAAAAATTGGAGGGGAAGAAGGGAAAAGGAAAAAAGAAAAAAAAGGAAAAAACGGGGAAAAGAAAGAAGAGAGAAAGAAAAAGAGGGGGGCATCAGAGATCGTTAGCGCTCACCTGTGAAATCACGTACAAGATAAATACAGGATAGTTCAGATGGTGGTCATTCAATGCTTGAGCTGGAATGCTTCTGCCAAAGAGAACATATAAAAAACGAAAGAACAACAAGATTGGGCATACGGATCTTTAGAGGGTCCAAGTTGTCAGAGCAGGTCATAATGGAGAGGATTCAAAGGGTCTATAGTAAAGGAATATGTGAAGAGCACTGCGATTTTAAGTGTCTGCAAAATTGCATCTCTGTTCAAGAAGGCTCGACACTAGGAGTCACGTGGAGCATGAAGAAACATAACGAAATCTCAAATGTGAGGACACTGACACAATACAAGAAAACTGCTGGGTGTACATAAATGAAGATAAAAATATAAAAGATTTACCTAATAGTCGAGGATGTGTTCCCGAAATCAAGTACAAGAGCCTAATTAAAGGAATTCCAGGTGCGGGGAGAGGTATCTGCCGATCCTGCAGAAATTTGGTGACACCGGGTAAATAGTATGCAGATACTTGACAAACGAATCGTAACAGGAAAAGAAAAGGGAAAGAAAATTCAGATAATAAAATCAAGCAGTCTCTACCTGAATAGATTGGATTTGACGAGCCTAGGATGGAAGAAATAGCGTCTTCATTATGGAAACCGCGGGAAAGTTCCTTGTGATGAGAGGGGACTGGACTGTGGCGCTAAACATAAAAATATATAAATGACATATAAGAAATATAACGTGGCGAGCGTGCTGATAAAAAGGAATGAGTCGTGACTGTAGGGCGTACCTGCTGTAGCAAGAGTGAGGCCTATTTAAACAGCGCCAACTCCGTGCGTCTACTCTTCGGACTGATGATTTCCACCTGAGCCTTTTGTCATTGCCTGGAGTCTTCTGGATCCCGCGCCTCGCATCGTTTCCTCGACGCATTAGCAGATCGACCCTCCTGAACAGCGCCTTCCTTGCGCATTTGCTCCTCGGACTGACCCATCCTCCCTGAACCCGTCGCTTCTGCCTGGAGCACGTCGGATCGATTACTCACTCTTGCTACAGCAGGTACGCCCTACAGTCGCGACTCATTCCTTTTTATCAGCACGCTCGCCACGTTATATTTCTTATATGTCATTTATATATTTTTACGTTTAGCGCTACAGTCCAGTCCCCTCTCATCACAAGGAACTTTCCCGCGGTTTCCATAATGAAGACGCTATTTCTTCCATCCTAGGCTCGTCAAATCCAATCTATTCAGGTAGAGACTGCTTGATTATATTATCTGAATTTTCTTTCCCTTTTCTGTTCCTGTTACGATTCGTTTGTCAAGTATCTGCATACTATTTACCCGGTGTCACCTAATTTCTGCAGGATCGGCAGATACCTCTCCCCGCACCCGGAATTGCTTTAATTAGGCTCTTGTACTTGTACTTGATTTCGGGAACACATCCTCGACTATTAGGTAAATCTTTTATATTTTTATCTTCATTTATGTACACCCAGCAGTTTTCTTGTATTGTGTGAGTGTCCTCACATTTGAGATTTCGTTATGTTTCTTCATGCTCCACGTGACTCCTAGTGTCGAGCCTTCTTGAACAGAGATGCAATTTTGCAGACACTTAAAATCGCAGTGCTCTTCACATATTCCTTTACTATAGACCCTTTGAATCCTCTCCATTATGACCTGCTCTGACAACTTGGACCCTCTAAAGATCGGTATGCCCAATCTTGTTGTTCTTTCGTTTTTTATATGTTCTCTTTGGCAGAAGCATTCCAGCTCAAGCATTGAATGACCACCATCTGAACTATCCTGTATTTATCTTGTACGTGATTTCACAGGTGAGCGCTAACGATCTCTGATGCCCCCCTCTTTTTCTTTCTCTCTTCTTTCTTTTCCCCGTTTTTTCCTTTTTTTTCTTTTTTCCTTTTCCCTTCTTCCCCTCCAATTTTTCCCCCCTCCCCTCCTCCCCCCCTCCCTCCCCCTTCCCTCCTTTTCTACCCCTCTTCTTTCTATCCTTCTTTCTATCCTTCTTTCTCTGTCTTTCCTTTTTTGGCTATACGTCTTGGCTTATCTAGTGTACCCTCCTTTGACCCATTATCCCTCTACATAGGGATCAAGATTTTTATTGCCAGTTGTACTATCAACACTTACGACTAATGACTTTGGTTCACTTATGTTTCTTGACTTGGATAAGCAATGTTATTTATTTATATAATACAAGCACATCACTATTATTATTTCTTTGATAGGTCCCAGCACGTAATTATATTAAGACCAAGACTTTGTTCGCCCTGAGGAAGGTGACACCTACAATTCGGTGTTTTCACCGAAACGCGCTTCGGCGTCTACATGTGGCCCACCCAAGTTCCTATTCCTCAAAATTGAACATATGTCGCCTAATACGATTTGGAATGTTCATCTGATTTTGTGTACATACTGAACCATGCTCTCTTATTGAGCATTCTTTTTATATGTGAATGTATATTTTTTGAGTGCTGATGTTGTGGATTGATCCCGGTATGAATGTGTAAGTGTTTGAGGTTTTGAGTACGCCTGGGACCTTGTCCAGTATCTTCATTGTTATTCTGAAAATTTCTTTAGCTTTAATTATTTATCTGATTATGTACTGAATCCATTCATTTGAAATTGATTTATTATATGCAAAAAAAATTAAAAAATTAAAAAATATTATTACATCTATAAAATTGTTTTTTTGATTATGCTTTGACTTAATTGTTTGTTCCCTCTCCTTGTCTTAGTCCTAGTGTTGATTCATTCAATAACGATACGCTGTACGTTTGGAAAACTACAGGTAGAGACCCCTTTTTTGTATCTATTTTGCCCTAGTTGTGGCGCACCAGTGGTCAGTGTCCTGCATGGCTATGCGCTTCTGGTGGGAAAAGTTGTGTTAGAACTGACAGCGCGCAGTGGCGACTTCTAAGTAAGCACCACAGTGTCATACTAGCGACCACGACGACGGACGCTGAGTCGACCGACGCCACCTACCATCGCGCAGGGGTACTGCTAGAGAAAAGATCTCCGGATTCAGTCTGACTCCTAGAGGAAAATTCTAAGGTAAGGAATCTATAACGAACATATGTCTCTTACAAATATATCGTTACCAAAGGTAAGTAATTTGTTCTTCATTGTGTCTCACTGCTGATCAGGAAGCCTTTTCCTCCCCCTCTTTATTCTATCCTGTTATCGGTATTCATGCCCTCCCTCCAAACCAGACAATGTATAGGCAAAGAGATGTTGCCAGCACCAAAGAGTGTCAGTGGGGCACACCAGTATTGTAAGGGCACAGATTTAGTAACGCTGGCGGGTGGCACCCTCAAATGAATGAGAAACCTTTAGATCACATTTTCACCAAGGGGTTTCTTAGCGCTAACACTGAATGCGTAGTACAGCCTATAAAAAGAGTTTGGGCTACTGAAACAATTATGTTTTCAGTGCTTTGTAGAAAGAGAAGTGGGCATAAATAGTATGGAGCGTGGTTGTATGTGATACCATAATTTACTACCTGTGACTGCAAAAGATTTGCCTCCTAGTCATTCATGTCAAAAACTGTGGTCTGCTGCAGTCAGAAAGAATATCGATGTGGGTGTGAATGCAGCTGCCTTGATATTTTAGCCTGGATTGCATAGGCACCAGTGCTGTGAAGAGCACAATGAACCAGGCATAGAGACCTAAATGTAATTCTCCATTTCACAGGCAATGGGCGTAATACACAACAAGTTTAATTTACTTGTTCAGATTTTTACGTCTCATGGATTAATATCACTGCCATCATTTGATTTTACTAGGGGGGGATTTGAATGTGGAAAGAACAAGTGACTGACTCAGTCCTGTAAGAAAGGTAGAAACCCAGGAGTCAGTGGAGTCACTACCTCCAACCCTCATGCAGATGATCCAAATAAATTAGTGGTCAGCAGTATAAAATGCAGCTGCCTGTCCTAATAAAATAAATTCAGTAGGGTGGTCATCATCAAGGCTCATTCTCAAATTATTAAGTACTGTTAAGAAGGGCAGGTTCCGTACACTTAAGAGGGTGGATGCCAGCCTGAACTTCATCTAGCAGTTTGTATTTTTCTAGATGATTAGAGAGCCATTGGGTGGATATTTCTCCCCCAGCCTGCCAACAGTTGGAAGTATAGAGAAAGGCCTGTAATTACTCTCCTGTGTAAGATCATGGGATGTCTAATAAAGATTTACTGGTACTAATCTTCCAATCACAGTTTCTAAGGCAAGGTTAAGGTAGAAGTTAATAAGGGGGACAAGATATATCAGACCTTAGCTAGAGAGATCTCAACTGGAGATCTAGATTTAACAGTCGGCAGCATCAGTTTGTACTTTTTGGCATGTTGAATTGGCGGTATAGCTCCCTAATGTTTTGTGAGGATGGCTGGGAGAATTAATTGCGTTGTAACTTTAAATTACATTCTCCCCCCTGTGATTTTGAGAAGGAAGATATAATGTCACACATCACTTGAAAAGGGAAAACAGCGGAAAATACATTTGAAGGGCTTTCAAGTTCCCAAACCAGTTTGAGTGAGTAGCATGGCCTGCCTAATAAATCATCTGTTCATAGTTGCTAATTTTGGCGCAATGAATTGTATGTGTACTTCATCTTAGCTGATTTTTGTAGGCCTGAATTGCGACCTACGACTAGGTAATGCACCTTTTTAGGTCTCGCCTGAGACAGCGCTTTAGCGCTGCTCTCGCGAGAGCTTTTGTAAAAGGGGGATCTGGAAGTGCAAACAGTGCTTTTCAGGCCTCCAAATACAGTGCATGTGCGCCAGGCGCGCGCACCATTTGGCAGCCTGAAAAGCACTGCCTGATCACTTTCGCGGCCGCTTTGATGTCCTCAGTGAGCCGCGCGGCCACTGAGGACATCAAAGCGGCCAAAGTGCTCACCATATGCTCTGCTTCTCCCTCCTCCCTTTTCGTCACTTGTTTTGGTCGGCACCAGGAGATGAAGTGATTTACCGATAATCACCGGCTGCTAAACCGACCCGGAGGCTCGTACTTACTCCACATCATGTAATTGAGACAAGATGCTGTTCGCATCGCATGCGACAGTGTGCTATTTTTGTTTTCGAAGCGCTCTCCTGCGGCCAAAATGAGCAAGAATGCATTTTGCTCTAAAAAAAAGTAACTTACAGTGCCACTCTGGCATTTTGCATAATGTGCATTTGCCCACGTAACTTTGTGTTTCTTTCCCGGGAAAATATTTATCCGGTTGAGAAAATTCTCTTACACTCCAGGGAATTCCGGGGGAGGGGGATCTGTCTCTGTCCCGTCCATCCCCCCTTACAGCTCCTTTCGCTCTTTCCTTGTATGTGTACTTGCGGGGTTGATTGCGGGGTTGCAACCTAGCTTCAAAACGTGTGTGATACGAAAACTGCACATTTTGGGTGTTTACTGCATCTCGCAGCCCCCATTTCACTCACCTAACCCTCACATTTATGGTGGTGCGAGCCCCACGGCCCCCAACCCTCCTACAGACGTCTCGCTGTCGTTTGAATCCTGTCTGAGGTGACATTTTGAAAGGCAAATGGCTTTTGTTATTGAACGTTTGTTTGTTGGGGGTCTACCCACTGCACAGACCCCGCCCAGCATAAGCGCCGGAGCGCTGTAGAGAGCAGCGTGCGCGTAATAGAGCGAAGGCAAAAATCATAGCTAGAAAAAACTCAAAGGGGCTTGGTGTGGCCTAACGGCTAGAGCTGCTGGCCTTGAAGCCAGAGAACCAGCTCAAGCATTCTTTGATTCTGGGCAAATCACTCGTGCCTTAAAAAAACCGCGTTTTTTTGTAATGCAACCGGTGCTTATGGAACACGCTCTGGTTCCTTCGGGCTGAGTTCGTGCTATATAAAACTGCACACAGCAAACATTTTTTTTACAAGAGTTCAGGACGTGATGGGAAGTGCACAGAGGCGGGCAGAAAGTTTTAAAATCGGGTAATTCTGTGCATGCACTCTCTTTTTGAAACAAATTGCTGTCCAGGGCGTTAGTGGCGTCCACTTGCAGGGAACAAGACTACAACTCCCACTTACAATTAACTGGTATTTCGTGTTTTCGTTCTTAAAAACGCGGCAGCTAAATAAATAAAATACGTTGTTTAAATTACCACACAGTTAACAGTGGGAAGGTCACCATTATAAATCACTTCGAATTTGATAGTGCTTTTTGTAACGTGAAGGAAATCTCTCAGCCAATCAAATAATATCCCAGCAGTTACTATTGAAGCAAATTATCGCCTAGTTTACCAGAGACTCACTATCACACCAGACATGCGTGGTACATTGGGCATACGTTTTAACAAGCATTTGAAACTGCTGCCAAGCAGAGTGAGGCATCCTTAGGAGAGGAGACTTGCCTCGGACTCTCCACCCCGAAGGCCCAAGAAACGTGGCAGCTGAAGAGGTGTAAACGAAGCTTGGCCGAAGCGCTCAGCTTGGAGACCCCAAGGCACTTGTGAAACGGGAGCAGGCAGGTTCGTCACGTTGTGCACGGTGTTTATTTGATATCAGCAGCATGGGCGTAAGTGTATTAGGTTAACACAAATGTAATGGTGGGGTAATGTACTGTAACTGCTCCCCTGTGACGCTGAGCTATAACTCAGCATTCATTTAAAAATCAATGTTTTGTTGGAAAACCGTGACCAGCACTTTCCCCAGCGATGTTTTCAGCACGTTTTCTGCTTCTGTCCTCCCAGCACACTACACACACACACTACACACACTACACACTACACACTACACACTACACACACACACTACATACTACACACCAAACACACAGATTTCGGGGGCGGGGGCTAAGACTTCCAGCCATAGGCAGAATGGCTGTAAGAAGGGGTGAAAACACAACAAAAGCCTCATTAACGAGTAAATGGTCTTTTAAAGACCCGTGAAGTACTCTGGTGCTGCTGCAATTAGATGGACGCTAGCCCGCGAGGCTGTCTCAGCCGGGCTGTCTCACACGAGGGGGGGTGGGGGAAGGGGGGGGGGGAAGAGGGGAGCTGAAGCCCGGTGAGCCCAATGGGTGTTGCGCGGCTTCACACCACACACACCACACTTTAATTAACAAGCATTTGCAATGCAATAGGTCTCGCATTTACGTGAGTTTAAGCTATTGGCATTGTAAATGACGATGCCTTTTATTTATGTTTGAAAAACGAAAACACAAATAAAAGGCATTGTTATTTGCAATGTGAATAGCTCAAACTCGCGTAAATGCGAGACCTATTGCATTGTAAATGCTTGTTCTTTCAGTCTTCTGGGTCATTGGTCTGTCTGCATTTGCTTAAACAGTATACCACTAGTTAGCTAATGTGAAAAAGGGCCTGCAATTGGTGTAATCAAATGGTGTTTGGTCAAATACTGATTTTAGTTGTTTACAGCTGCTGCAACAACTTCTGGATTGCTGGTTGGTGTGATGGAGGCCTAGAGTTGTTCATGGCTTCCGTTATGTTGATTTTAGATTAAGGGGAGCACTGACGGATGTGGTAGGGTGGAACACCGTGTTTATGTGGTTTCAAATGATGAATGGGATGGACCAAATAATGATCTGTCCAAAACATGGAAGTGATGGAGATAACTTTAATAAGGTTATGAGAGGCAAAAATAAGATTACTAGTATAGTGCTTTAGGGGCATACAATTCCTGAGAATACTTTGGGCTCAGAAAATTAATTTCTACTAGTTAAACAAACTCTCTCGGCTTTTGTTTTCTTAACAAATTATACAACAATCATGCCTTTGGTAGTATACATTTGTCCTAGTTCTACAATCCCACTCCACTTTTTATGCCATGTCTCGAATCAGCTTTAGCTTTTTTAACAGCCTTAAGTAATCAAAGGAAGTGTGGACAAAAAAATGCCTACACATCCATTAATCTGTTCTACTCTCATTCCCATTTTTCACGGCCCATCGCAGCGTACAACATGGGGCAATGGGTCAGCCCACTTAAGTCATTAAAGGTAGATGTATCAATTAGAAGCGTGCCACCTCCGAATCCCCCTGCCAAGTTAGGGAAGCAAACACCTTGACACTGCTGGCAAGTTCAAGGACGTCTGAGCATTTGGTTGACTTGGTGTTTGGGTACGACAGGTTTCACTGGGAGGAAACGAGCTAGTGTAGCCCCACCTTGTGGCGACAGGAAGATGGAGGAAGAGCTAGTGGCTGAGGGTATAATCATCTGAAACACAAATATCTGCTGAGTACTGGATGCTGAGGATACTGCTTCCCATAGTATAAATCCCAGCATCTGCGGCTGAGCCATGCATGGCTACGTATCCTGGGACTTAAGATGGTTGTATGCCACCTCCTCAAACTCCCATTAGATGGGGGACATCTGTTTGGGCCCTGGTGGTTGAGATGTTAAAAGAAAAAAAACACATTTAGCAAAATCCATGGGTGCTCTACAAACTGCCTCTCCAAGGGGGGTCTTTCACGAGCAACGACTTGGGTGAGGCAGAGTCCTCCCTCTCGCATTAGTAGGCCTTTCACAAGTCCAGACAGACCAAGACTATACAAGGGGCAGCTAATGAGGCAACAAGGATAGGGTTACAGATGACTGTAACAAAGGAGCCTTTGCTTCATAAACAGTGCCTTGCCCATGCTAGTCCTGTTCCCCCACTCCCGGCACCCCGATCAAACAACACCTGTTGGTGAAAGACTATGGAGGAAATCCTATAAAAAAATCAATGGATTTTGGCTGCAGTTAAGCAGGGAAATTGCTTAAAGTTACACCCTAGCATCACTCCCCCACATTATTTCACTTTGCTGCCTCATGTCTTTCGAATGAAACCTATTCCTTTTTCGGCACCAACTCCCCTTGTTCAACATGCAGACCCTGTACCAAGTTTGGAATATCCCAGACTATGTTTAATAGTGCTGCACTAGGCTTTGCCCACAGCAGGTTCGGGCTCTTAATGATTGAACAATGTGTACATTTCAGAGTGGCATGTTTAAGTTGTTTGCCCCAGATTTGGAGCACTCTATATAATGTTTCATTTTACAGCTTACATCCTCAGATTGCTTGCTATCTCAGAAGGCCTTCTCCCACTATACTCCTAAAGCCCTTTGTGAAAAATTGACCTTAACCTACCAGCACTTGTTTTCCCTCCTTTCTTTTTCCAGAGTGACCCTTTTCTTGCCTCCCATCCTCTGCATGCCTTCTATTTCTGAGTACAGCCTCATCTCTGTCTCATGCCTATCTGCCTTAAACCTTCGTATTGTAATTTTGCATTTGGCTAGTAGCTCATTTCATCTATTACAACCTTTCCTCTTTAAAAACTATATCCCTGTAATTTAACATTACCTACTCTCCACCAGCCTATCTAACTCACCAACCATTCACCTGAAACCACTTAGCCCCTACTAATTTGCACACCTAAGTTGTATTAATATCATCTATCACTATGTAACCGGAGTAAATGCTTGCTATTTTTTTCTTGAGAGCACATGACTAATCACAGTAACCATTAGATTAATTTCTAACCTTGGGTTCCCGAGTTGCCTGCTACTTGCTGTAAAGCACTTCAACGCTTTGTCAGCTATAGCGCTATATAATTGCTATATAAATGGAATCACAATTAGCCCTTCTGTATTGTGAGTAAAGGAATTTTTGCCTGATCATGTTTACATTCATTTAAATAGGACTGGTGCACCAGAACTTTTCTTTGCCAATGATTTTGCAGGGACTGTTACAAACAGATGGCTGTGACAGACCCCCAATAGGTATACCTTTGAAGATTAGGCTTATGTCTGCATCGCTTTCTGGTAAATCCAAATCAAAGTAAAGAAATTACAAAAAAGCCAAGCTGGACTCCTGTCCATCCCACAAGCCTCTTTCTCCAGAGAAGTCTCAAGAGTGTCAAAATACCACCAGGCATTGCAGCCGATCCACTGAGGAGCTGATTTTGAAATTGATCCAGATGCACCCAAATTCCCCAGGTTATTAGCAACATGCCAACAGATGGAGTCCTTCACGGAGGTCATATTGTGCATGTTTGACACTCTATTGTTTCCCTTTGGTGCGCCATCCGGTCCCAAGTATGTTCAGGGACTTCCAGCCAAGTTACCTCCGTTAGATCCATTCACAGCACGGTCTGTGCCCCTGTAACCTGCTTCAGGTTACAGACTAACTCTGGTGCCAAAATCTGCGCCAGTCTTTTACATTGATGCCGGTACTGCCTGCGCCGGAAGAAGACCCTGTACCAAGTTTGACATGTGACTCCAAGCCAAACTAGTCTTTTTTGGGGGAGGGCGGCAATTTTATATCGCGTCTACTTGACCCGAAGGTATCAGGGCATGTTACATGAGCTTCAGTTGCATTACATAAGGACACATTCATTTTTGTTAGGCACGGGGAGATTAAGTGATTTGCCCAGAATCACAGGATGTTGAGCGTCATTGCCAAGACTCGAACCCGGTTCCCCAGATTTGAGGTCGACTGCCATAGCCAATAGGCCACATCCTAGTTATTTATTTATATAAATGTTATATAGCATGGACATGACCAAAGGGGGTATCAGAGCGCTTTACAGATGTACAGAAGTTCAAACAGAGTTGCATGTAAAAAACAACAACAATGATGAGCAAAAGTAATGGAGACGATAGAGGAGCAGTAAAATATGCCAAGGCAAGAGGAAATAGTGTAGCATATAAGTGCAACAGACAAATAGAGGGGTTGAGCACAAACCAACGTTGTAGACCTAGTCAAAAGCAAAGGACCCCCTACTGACGGTAGGTGCCGTCAAACAAGGGCATTCATCCATAGAGCTTTCAGTTCTTTTTTGAAAGAAGCTGTAGAGGGAATAAGTCTGATGTGCGGAGGCACAGAGTTCCAGATTCTCAGGCCAATACCCGAGAATGCCCGATTATATGTTTTCTTTTTCTGGAATTTTTGAGGTTTCAGCAGCAGAGTGCTGGAACTCCTAGAAGATCGGCTCCCACCAGAGAGATCCAGTTTTTGGGCTAGGTACAGAGGTGTGTTAAAGTGAAGGGCCTTGTGAGTCATGAACGCAATCTTGAGATGAATCCTAGCCTCCAAAGAAAGCCAGTTTGAGGATTTCAGTACCGACGAGGTGTGGCTATTTCTTCTGGAACTTGTGATGAGCCTTGCTGCTGAATTCAGGGAAGCCCTGAGCGGAGCCAACTTGTATCTGGGTAGCCCACAGGGTGTTGTGCAGCCATAGTCTAGCCTGGATATTGCTAGCGCTTGAACAGCAGACTTGAAGTCATCCGGGGGGAGGAAGGGTTTTATTTTTCTTAGAATACTCAAGTGGAAGTTGGCACCTTTGGTGGCTGAGCTAATTTGTTCCTGCATGCTCAATGACTTGTCAAGTATAATTCCAAGAGACCTAGCAGAGTCAATGATGTGTGGGGTACAGTTGAGAGCTGTTAGGTGGTTCAGTACTCAACGATGATGGCAGTCTGTTTGGTTGGTGCTATCAGGAGGAATTCTGTTTTGGAGGAGTTGAGCTTAAGATGTTGGGAAGTCAGCCAGTGTTGCGTTTTGAGTAGGGTTGAGTTGAGTGATTTGATGTCGTCTGGGAAACAGATTTTCAGGTAAAGTTGGGTGTCATCAGCATACATGTGATAGTGAATGTTGGAGGAATTGAGTAAATCCGTAAGAGGCTCCATGAACAAGTTGAAGAGCATGGGAGAAAGTGCAGATCCCTGAGGGACTCCAAGAGTGGATGGCAGGGAGTTAGAAAGGGAATGATTCTGTAAATAAAGTTTAAAAAATAAATAAAATAAAAAATCTTTCATTCTGTCGATGAGAAAGAAGGCAAACCAGTTTAATACAGGGCCAGAAAGACCCATCCTCTGTTCCAGTAAGTCCAGGAGGTTATTCTGCTTGACCGTATCAAACGCTGAAGATAAGTCAAGGAGGATTAGAAGGCAAGCTTCATTCCGATCAAGCATTTTTAGGGCGTCATCAACCATGTGAGTAATAGCTATTTCAGTACTGTGACCCTGGCGAAAACCCGATTGGAATTGATCTAAAAACTGGAATTGATCAATGTACAAAGTTGAACAAGAACACATTTCTCAAGGAGCTTCGCAAGAGTTGGAATGCAAGTGATAGGACGAAAGTTATTAAGGTCCTCTTGGTCCACCGTGTGTTTTTTGAGAATGGCCGAAATCTGCCCGGCCTTCAGACAATCCGGAATCAAGCCTTGACGTAGGGAGGCATTTACTATTTTGGTCCAGAGGGGGTCGACTAAGGACCCTTTCATCTCATTGAAGAAACTAGAAGGCAGATGGTCACTGAAGTGGTTAGAGGGTTTCAGAGTAGAAATCAAGTTGAGAAAAGAGAATTCATCGTATGGAGTGAATTGGCTCCAGCAGGCATTATTTTTGGATGAGAGATCAATGTCAGGTAGAGGCTGAGGTGGAGTGAGTTGGTTCCAGCGGGAGATATTTTTTGGTGGGGGAACAATAGCAGGCAGAGGATGAGGTGGAGATGGGGAAGTCGGATTAGCCAGTCATAGGAAAGTGGGCTGTTTGCTTTGTAGAGCTCGTAGCTCATTTTCAATCTTAATAGTCTTTCCAAAGAAGAAAGAAGCAAACACTTCACAGGGTGGGAAGATAGGCGGATTGGAGTTTGATCAGTTCAAAACGTTTTTTGGGTCTGTTTCTGGCATTATGTAGTTGGCTTCTGAAGAAGTTCGATTTTGCCCTTCTGATATGTTTATTGTAGGAGCTTCTTCTAGTTCTCAGGAGCAGGAGGTATTCTCTCCAAGATCGTTCTTTTTAAGTTGTAAGGGGACAGCAGAGTCTAAAATACTCTGTAAATAGCTGTTGTTATGATCCGTGAGGTCCTAAACCTCGGACATGTCAGTAGGAGGCAACAAGGTATTCCTGCTGATGGAGATCAGGTCATTCATGTTTGAATTTCGGAGGGATCGTTTCCAGAACCTGGGATTCTTGTCTTGTGATCTTTTCTTGGACCAGGGTTCAAAGATGTGGAAGGAGATATAATGATGATCAGACCAGTCACACTGGGCTATCGAGACCAATTGAATAACATTGGGTTTAGCTATAATAAGGTCCTGGATCAAGCCTAGAATGTGTGTAGGACTATCACATATTTAAACTATGTTGAGGTCCGCTAGGAAGATTTTGAGAGTGGTCGTTACCGGATCTTTCAAGTCATTCCAATGAAGGTTGAAGTCTCTGAGGAATATATGGGGATAATGATGACCCGCATTAGAAGAAATGATATCCATGATATCTTCAACGAAGAGGAGGTTGTCACCCGGCGGATGGTTAAAAATGTGCAATTTGCAGAGAGGCCTGCTTTTGCTGGTGATGTCAATGCAGAGCTATTCGCAGGAGGAGACAGCATCTATGTGGGATTGTTTAACAATAAGACTATTATGGTATATACATGCGATCCCACCACCGGGTCTGTCCGCTCTGTCCAGCCTAATGATGTTATGGTTCGGGGGACTAGTATGTCAAGGATCGGACCGGAGAAGTCCTTTAGCCAGGTTTCCGTAAGCTTGAGGATGTCCAGATCCTGAGCCAGGATGAGTTCAGCAATGTCTGTGGCATGTTTCACGGCTGATCTACAATTGATGAGCATGCACTTCAGATGTGGAGTGGTGACAAAGGAAGCGAGCTGAGACATGGGAACTGGCTTGAGGTTAGAGTAGTTATAGAGTAGTTATGTCTAGAATCTATGTTGCAGTGCCCCTTCCAGTCTAATTCTGACAAAACACTACCCTGTTGTGGAGCCGTGCTCAGGTGCTTCACAAATGTTTTGGTTCAGACTCCGATCAGAGCCTGCCACTTTTTGGAGATGACAGTGCTGAGTTTGGGGATGTGTTACCCCGACACAATGATGAGGACAATTTGTTTATGGATGTGCAGGCTAGTGAACTTGATACATCCCCTGATACTGGGTTGATTTCTCCCCTTGGGCTTTCAACTGAAGAAAGTGCTTTCTTTGTTGAGGTGATTAGATGTTCACCGGAGGTCTAGGATTTACAGCTTCCCTACTTGGAGGTCAAACCTAACTTACTTGCAGAGGTTCTGCAGCCAGGGCATTCTTCTTCTGAGCTCTTGTGGCTTTTAATAAGGTCATGACTAATATATTGATGTGCACATTTGCAAAGCCTTGTTCATTTCCACCAGCGAGCGAGCAAGTTCCCAGAAGCTTCAGTCTGGCGCCAGGCAGTCCTAATTTCTGACTCCGTATGCCACTCGTGAGAGTATGGCTCGTCATGCCTCTTCCAGCAAAGTGATTCCCAACTCTTTTCCTTTGACTCTTCCCGACTCAGAGTTGTAAAGGAATGAGGCATTCAGGAAACGCGTGCTCTCCTGGGCCAGCTTAGCTTTGTGATCAGTCAACACCTGTGTACTTGGCTAATATACGCTTGCCTCTAGGGCATGGTCAGTGAGATCTTGCTGGCAGTCCCTGAAGTCTCTTGAACCTTATTGCACAAACCTTTCAAGGATGTCCAGGATAAAGGTAAATATGCCATTTGGTCTGGGTTGGAGATCACTGATGGTTTAGGCTGAGCAGTTTTTACCAGCATGGTTCTCCGTCTCTATGCTTGGATGAGATCTACTTTTTCTGAAGATGTCCAGGGCATCTTTATGGATATGCCTTTGCCTGGTCTTACCTGTTTGGCAAGAAAGCGGATTCTTCACTGGCGCGCTTTAAGAAAAGCCTGCCACAGTCAGTCTTAGACATGGTTGGTGTTCACTGTCAGTGTGCTAAAGTGACACCAGAGTCTTACGCAGAGGCTCTTTTTCATCTTAGTAATCCTTCATTTGGTGTAGTTTCCCTCCATCACAATGAGTACAGAACATTCGGGCTATGAACCCAATGGTTCAGCCTCAGACTTGGGTTTCAGTGCGAGTGTCTGAGTCTTCTTGGCCAATTGGCATCCTGCAGGCTCTGCAGTGGGATCTGAAGTCTCAGTGGGCTCTGCACCAAGGGAATCTGTCAGATTCCATCCAGGTTTCAGAGGAGATTGCAAGACATCTGCAGTGGTGGCAGCTCGATTGCATTTCCAGCAGCAGGTCCCTCTTGCTTCCCCACCCATAGTTGACAGTGGTGACCAGTGCATTGCTGCTGAGTTGGAGAGGTCATGTTGCAGAGGTGGAGATCAAGGTCCTCTGGTCTCTGGCAGAAACCAGACTCCACATCAGTCTGTTGTAGTTTAGGACATCCACCTGGCATTTGACGGCCTTCCTGCCATCCATCAAGGGGAAGTTGGTGCAGGTCCTCATGGACAACACCACTGCAACAAGCAGTGGTACTGCAACAAGCAAGCCTGCGTGAGGTCCTGTGTTCTCTGTCAAGAAACTCTTCGCCTCTGGAGTTAGCTGGACTATCAGGGCATATCCCTGATCATGAACTGCCTGGTGGAGTCCTTGAACGCCAGGGTGGACAAACTCGGCTCAGCTGGCAGATCAATAAGGGCAACTACATCCAGAGGTGGCACAGGGAATCTTCTAACAGTGGGTAGAACCCTGAGTGGATATTTTCACCACCATCGAGAACACTCCTTTGGCACCCCTCTATAAAATCCATTTATCTGCATAAATGGATTTTGTAGATGGGTGCTGGAAGGATAACTGGGAAAACTTTGTTGCCTAGTGTGGAAGCCTGCAATGGATCTGTGTTGCTGGTATTTTATTTTTTGTTTTGTCTTTAGGCGCCATAAGGACTTGCAGTGGGTGCCACTCAAGGTTTCTGTCGTCCCTTTTGACCTTTTTGCATTTACTGGACCAGTCATCATTGTTTACACTACCTGGTGTGATGCGGTATTTAAAAAATTGATACATATTCATATCTTGCCTCCAAAATCCTTTGTCATGCCTCAGTGGTAACTCAACCTGGTCCTGTCTTTCCCTATGTTCACTCCATTTCAGCTAATGCATAGTCGCTCTTTGCATATCCTGACTCTGAAAACTATTTTCCTTGTTATAGTTAATTCTGCCTGCTGCTTAAGTAAGGTTTAAGCCCTCTAGGTGCAACCACCCTACACCACTTTTTTCCAGACAAACTGGTGTTGAGGTTTAGGGCAACTTTTTGACCAAAAGTTATGGTGCCTTTTCACATTGCGGAACCCATCGCCCTCCCAACATTCTTTGCCCCTCCTCACCACTCAAAAGAAGAGGAGAGACGCCATTGACTGGACCGCAAAAATGCTTTGAGCTTTTGTATCGATTGCACCAAAGACCGTCTGACGGGCAGTCAGCTCTTTGTGAGTTTCTACAGGGCAAAGAAGGCAAGGATGTGCCGAGAAGGACCTTGTCCAGGTGGATAGTCCTCTGCATTAGGATGTGCTACGTTTTGGCCAAGCAGCATCCTCCAGAAGGCTGGAGAGCTATCCCCACCAGGGCCAAGGCTGCTTCCTCTGTGTTGCATGTAGAATGCCTGTTCTGTATATTTGTCAGGCTGCAATGTGGATGTCCCTGCACATGTTCACTATGCACTATTGCCTTGCCTACCAGGTCTGACAGGGAGGGCATTTAACCTGTTCAGTCCTGCAGGACATTTTGATATAAGCCATTCTACAGACCGACCACCTAAATAGATACTGCTTGGTATCTATTTTGAAGGTGAGGAATTTGCAGTTAGAAGTATCCATCAGAATAACAAGTTACTTACCTTCAGGGGCGGCTCCTCTGCTATGGCGGAGGAGCGTCGCCCCACTGCCCGCAGAGGCAAACGAAACAAAAATATGTTCTTAATGCAGATCATTTTATTTTTCGTCCTGTGGCTGAGTCTTGGGCGCGGGGATACAGCACTGCAGCAGCAGGAGGAGGAGGAGCGGTGGGCCCTGCTGTCAGTGCACATGACTGTTGGCTGTCCGTCTTAGGATGGCCAAACCGTCATGCGCACGGACATCTCTCCAACCCAGCTGTGTTGCTGGGTGGAGAGATCAGCAGGCACAGGCTCCCAGATCCCTGTGGAGCGCAAAACAAGCCAGATCCGCCCAGTCCCAACATGAGAGCAGCCTCGGCATTGATCGCAGAGGAAGCTGAGAGCCTCAGCCTGTGCCCAGAGGAGAAGACTGGAGAGCAGAAGACTGGCAAGCAGAAGACCCGTAGGTACATTAAAAAAAAAAAAAAAAAAAAATTGTTTCCGCCCCCTTGCGCTCCAGAAACCGTGCTACCAAATGTAAGTATCATGTTTGTTTAAGCTATGTCTTTCAGTTTACAGTACTTCAAAGCAGGGATACATCCCATTTTTAAAACGTTTAATGTAGGCAATTCAATCAAATTCAATAATAATGCAACATACAATAATATCACACATGCAAACAGTGTTGCAGTCCAAAAATACATTATAAAGACCATTCCAAAATCATGAACAGTGTGAAAGCATTAAGATAGGGAGAAGAACCACACAAAAAACTTGGTTCATTGCCTAGTGGGACTAGCCTTGCACTAAATTTACCCACCCATTAAATCAGCCCTTAAACAAAGGCCATAATCTAGATGCTTGCTGCATTTGCTTGTCAGACACATTTGAATGCACAGATGTTGCTGGGTCTAGATGAAGCAAGGTGCAAGGAAGCATAGAAATCTGCCATATCATTGTAGAAAATGAGATCCTTCAACCAGTCTGCCACGTTTGGGCATGTGTCAGGTCCCAGTATATTCAGCAGTGCAAGGGTAGTGAACCATGGCACTACACAGGGCATCACACCTGCATAACCCAAAAATGCAAGCAAGGGAGAGGGAAGCAGAATGAAATAGATATGGGCACAAATCACTCACCAGTAGCAACACATTTCCTTTCCCAAGCTTAGTGAAGTAAATTTCGCTCAGTATTATGACATTTCTTGAAATCTACCTCTACCCAAGATACATTTCACGAAGTTCCTATGGGAAAAATAAACAACATGCAGACATTTATAATGATGTTTTTGTCTACTTTTTTGAAGAAAAGTGGAGGCGGCACCAGGAATGAAGTCACAAATCCGTAAATGCGATCATATTTCAAAATAGTCCTTTATTCATCTTCATATACAAATAGGAACACACAGGACAACAGCCAACGCGTTTCGTTCCATTTAATGGAACTTCATCAGGGCATAATGATGTAAAGATTTCAACAGACTATTACTAATAATGTCTTAAGTAGAACTCATCCAATTCAGAACAAAAATATATGGGTTCAATAACGGTTACCTAATCAAAGACATCATCCATATTCATATTATTTCCTGTGTTTATCCTTTTCTTATATTGTCCTCCCTGTATTGTGTTCCATTATGACAGTTTTTATCTTTCCATACAAGACCTTGTAATCTTCTTTGTCAAGCTTTTAGAAATGCTCCATTATCCTAGATATGAGTTCTTTATAATCACCAATTGAATTCACTGTCTTTTTCCACATATATGTTAATCAACAGCTGCCACAAAGCGCTCATGTCCACGAACATTCGGTCCCATAAATCCCGTTTTTGTCTACTGTTGAGGACATTTTTTTTTATTTGAGTGCAACAGAATCTTTTGTTTATTTGTAAGCGTCAAACCTAAAACCGTGTCCCATTTTTACTCAATACCCAAGCCCATTTCGCCTTCTTGTCTAGCATAGCACTGTGCAAATGGGACACCAGTCGGTTAGAATCAAGATTAGTTAGTGATAAGGTAGAGTGTAGATGTTGTTTCACATAAAAGGACTGGTACTTGAGCTGTAGTGTTTCTCATGATTGCGACTACAAAAAAGTATCTAGTGGTGTGCAATTTGTTTAGTTTTTAAATAATTGCAGAGGCATCAACTGCCTTTCTGGAAAGAAGTAACCAAAGAGGCACAATTCTAAAAGAGCCACTTGTTGAGACACCTTAGAAGAGAAAGATTATTTCAAGCGGTATGAACCAACTTCATAGCTGCTCATAGCTTACTGTTTTAGTTAATCTTATCTGTACCAGGCCCGATTAGTACATGCAACTGTATCTACTTCGATGAAAGGTCTACTGAGCGGGGAGCTCCGTATCAATTCCGACTGAGCTCATCTCAGTTGTCCATGACCAGATGCGTTAGAATAGGTAGGAGATGATATCAAAAAGGTTGTTCAGAGAGGCCCCCACAGTGTATAGTAATGGCATTTAATAGGTGGTTATTCACTCACCAACGCCAATTTAATCATAAGGGATTGAAGGTTTCTGAGAAATTTCTGCGATAGAACGATCAGAGTATTTATAAAGGAATACGGTAACCCCGGCAAGAGTACCATCTTCTTCAGGGCTGTATGGCCTGATAAAGATAAGTGTGTACCAGTAATTCTTCATATCTGAGATTTGTTTGTATACCGCAACATAGATTTTCTGAAAACTAAATTGACCTTGTGGTGAATTTGCACTTCCAGCTAATGTATAGATGGCTTCCGCCACACTAAAAGGAAGTACAGAGCACTTTGCCTTGTGTTCGTGCTGAAGAGAAACACAACTGATGTGGTCCAATTTATGTACAGAATGCAGGTCATACAGAATGGATGATGCACCAATTTTCTCGTATGTCTTACAAGGGCACAAAGTATGTTCTTGTGTCTACAGTGGCAGAAGTGGGCAAATGTCTAGACTCAAGAATGTTTAGACAATCAGATACCTACTTTAAAAACTTCTACGGTGGCATAGCTAACAACAATGCCAACATTATTCTAGAAATATTCCACAATCAATTCTGTGATTCCTCATGAAAGATAGCGTCCATAAGAGCACAAACTGGTAACTTCCAAGGTTGCCTCGCCGAAGGTAGCCCATGAAATTGACATTAAAGATTATCTAAAAAAGTTAAGGCAAAATGCTTCACTCCTTTACCCAGTTAAATACATCTTTAATCACCAGCCAGGCAGCTTTTCTAGATGACGTCACGCATAGAGGAATAGAAAGTGAAGATTTTGCCTGTTACATGCTTATTGCAGCAGAATTTGCCCAATTAGTACTGAACCATCTACTGTGAAATTATTACTATATGTTTCTTGGGGTTTAGGAACTTTCCTAGATCTACCTAATCTGAATCAAGATTCGAGTTGAAATCACTTCCCCCAGAAAACAGAATAGGGATCTTGTTGAAAGTATCCTGCAGCAACCTCTTGGGAAAAGAGGAGATAATCAGGATGCCTCCATGTATGCTCAGGATCATAACTTGTTTATTCCCCCAAATCCTCTGTATTAGTAAATAACATCGTTCTGTGCCATCCACTGTTCCCAAATAATGGGATGTACGAACTTTTTTAAACTTCACTGGAACACAACCTCTTTTATAAGTGGAATATAGCACAGAGTACCTGTGCGCCCTTCATCTGCCAGCAAAACTATCTTCATTGCTCTGGACAGATTGGTCTCCTGAATGAGAACAATTCCTTTGTTGTACCTATCGAGAGAGCCTAGTACTTGTATGGGTTTCTGTTGGATATTCAAGCTTACTAATCCAGGTAAGGAAGCAGACTCACAAATTAGTGCCTGTGTGGAAGTGGGTTATTAATAACCCACTGGTGCAAGGTCAACCTTTAGTCCACGGGTTCTTAACAAGTAAGGAGGCATCGACACTGGAGCGAAGTAAAAACCATAGGTCATTTAATTAGCATTCATGAATGTGGCTCAGTCCGACAAGCACCATAGAGATACTCAAGGAGAGAGCACACCGAACAATGGTTACATGGGTTTTTATAGCAAAGATCACAAACAAGGGACGCCCAGAGGTAAATCGAGCTTTGGGAAGAACACACAAATGCAACAATCGGTAAGAATCAACAGCCTTTGTGCCTTGTGTAACTGTCGCGTCCTGAAGCTGCACAACAAGATATGCTACCTGAGCAAACTTTACTTGAGGCTTTACCACTGTCTGAAAAACCCTGTGCAGACGCCAGCTGTTCTTTTGCGTTGACTCTGCATGTATACACAGCCTACAATGCCCCAATCTAGATTCTTTACTCATGTTTATCCAGATGCGGTGTCAAGGATAGAGCCAGGCTGAAAGCAGAGCAGGGGTGAGAAATGGATGAGGCATAGCTTAATCAAAAAACGAAAGGCTCAGATTTTACATTTTAACAGTCCTTCCTTTTCAGCTATGCTGAATCCATTCTAAAAAAGTACATATATTAATCTTGAATGTTGATATTCATAAGTTTGTAAATTCCAGTGTGCATCATCATTTCTCGATTCAATTCATGAACATTAATCGGGGGAGGTTTAATATGATTGCAAGTGGTTATACAAGCTGTACATATCGTAGGAGCACATTGAACGCAGCAGCAGCAAGTGAGAAAGATGGCTCCTATTATTACTATTCCCATTAATAATTTCCAACCCCAAGTGGAAATAAGTCCCTGTAACCATTCAGACCAGGACCATGTTCCTTGGTCTTGAGCCATTGCTGTCTGATTAGTCACTGCTTCTACCACTCTGGTCAGGCGTAATAATGTTCCGTGGGGACAGGAGGAGTAGCGGGCAATAGGGTTCAAGCCGGAATCACTTTCTCTATTGCCCAAAAACACTGCTGCTAATATTATCAACAATATGATCAGAGTCACCATACACAGAGTCTTGTCATTACTTCGCAACTTGGATCCCAATTTGGGCATTTCTCCTTCTTGGTATTGATACAACCACAGGTCAGAGAGAGATCCAGGCACCACTAAACATGTATCACAATCCCCTCTGAACCTAGTTCATCCAGTTCGGTGATCCTACCGTGTCACAGCCGAACCGTTCCACTAATTGAAACCGGTCCTTCGGTATCTCTATCTGCTCCTTCCCTTCCTTGGACGTAAATCGTACCTTGTTGCTGAATGCGTGGTTTGATCAGGAAATAAAGTGTCTTCGTTCAGAGGAGCAACACTTTTCTGAGTCTGTAAGATGTCTTTCAGATCGTTTCTACCTTCTGGCTGGAGAACAGTTGCTGGGATTTGCTTGCAGTGTGTTACATTAATCCAATGACGTCTGTTGGTGACACGGACAGCAGTTCGAGTCGCAAGCAGGATCTGCCCCGGATTCTTCCTGCGAGGCTCCAAATTTTTGGAACGTTGGAAGTTTTTTACCAGGACAAAGTCACCAGGTTGAAGACCATGAGCCGGACCCTCTGACTTGTCTGGAATAGCTTCGTGCACCTGCTGACGAATCAGAGACAGTTTCTCAGTCAAGGTTTTTAGGTAATCACTCAAAACAGGGTACTGTATTTCTTTAATTACATTTGGCCTTGCGGGTCCCCATACATTCATAGGCCTTCCAAAGACTATCTCATAGGGAGAAAGTCCAATCTATGTGGGATGGAACGAACAGATAACTATGCTAGAGGCAAGGCATCTGGCCAATTAAGGCCC
The DNA here is from genome assembly GCF_964204655.1 of Triturus cristatus. Classification (NCBI taxonomy): domain Eukaryota; kingdom Metazoa; phylum Chordata; class Amphibia; order Caudata; family Salamandridae; genus Triturus; species Triturus cristatus. The sequence goes on along the minus strand of NC_140586.1, from coordinate 737,399,662 downwards.
GTTGTTGCTTGCATCTTTGCTAGTTTCAACTTAAATGTGGCATTGTACCTTTCTACCAGACCTGCTGCCTGAGGATAATTAGCAGCATGACATTTCAGTTTTAACCCTAAACCCTTCATTAGGTACTCTATTATCTGGCCAGTGAAGTGGGGGTCGTTGTCACTCCATAGGACACTACAAATTCCAAAACGGGGGAAGAACTCCTTCAACAGAACTTTAGCTGTTGTCAAGGCTGTGTTGTCTTTGGTGGGATAAGCTTCTACGCACTTACTAAAGGAAGAAACCACTACTAACACATACTTCAAATTATTACAGCGCTCTAACTGAATATAATCCATTTGAAGTGCTTTGAAGGGAACCTGAGGTGGAGAAAATCCACAAGTAGGGGTTGATACTCCCTTCCCAGGATTATACTGTAAACATATCATACAATGTTTAATCAAATGCTCAGCCGTTTTCCAAATGAGTGGATTATCCCAGACCTGATCTAGTTGGGAGATGGTTATGTTATGTTAAAACGGAATTTATAGAGAGCATGTACACCGGGGAGGTTTCATGGCGCTAATTCGGTTGAGATCCAAGTCCTAAAGAAAGATTCAGAAGGCCTGTTGGAAGAGCTAAGTTTTTAAAAGACCTCTAAAACCAAGAAGATTGGTGCAGAAGTGGATTTCGGAGGGAAAAGAATTCCAGAATGTGGGGGCTAGGGTAGAATACCTGGCACCACCGGTGCGCTTCAATATAAAAGTTTGTGTAGGAGCATATTTGTTAATCATATTATTGACAAATTTCGGGCTCCTTCCGTTAAGTGATTTAAAAATAAGACATCCAGTCTTGAAAGCACACAGCTGAACAACCGGAAGCCAGTGTAATTGCTTCAAGAGAGGAGTAATATGCTGATGCCTAGGATGGTGAACAATCAGACGCGCAGCCTAGTTTTGGATTATCTGTAAACGTTCGAAAGATACAGAGGGATGCCAAAGTATAATGAATTGGCATCATCAACATGGGACATGACCATGGCGATGATCACCTGAATCCGGGCGTCATGAGTAAGGAATCTACAGATCTTTTTTATTTTGCGGAGTTGAAAAAAGCAAGTGGAGATCACCGAGTTGATCTGAGGCTTCAGACTAAGGTCCTGACTGATAACCACTCCAAGACTTTTAGCCGAACTAGAAGGAACGGGGGCTGACCCAGCTCCCTAGGCCAGAAGTGGGGTCCCCATGCGCTCTTGGCGGTACCACCTGTTAAAACCAGCTCCGTCTTATCCGGATTAAGTTTTAAATGATTCTTGTTCATCCATTGACTGATGAACAGCATGGTGGATTGAAAAGCATGAACCGACTCCGGGGAGTTACTGATGGAAAAGATGAGTCAGAAATCGTCTGCATAATTGAATATGCAGACTTTGCGCTCCTTCAAGGCTCGGACAAGAGGGAGGAGGTAGAGATTTAACAACAGGGTAGAGAGGGAAGAGTCCTGGGGGACTCCACAGGAAGTTTTAACTCTAGGGGCAGTAAACTGGGCAGTACAAATTGCCTGGGAGCGGTTTTCCAGAAGGGAGCTGATCCAGCTTAAGGCAGGGCCCGAGATTCCTGCGTCCCTCACATAGCATAGTTTCATAAAAAAACGAGAGAATCAGATTTTACATTTTAACACCTGTATGCTTTAGGTTGCTACTTTCCACGTTTGGCCATCAAGACAGAAGGATGTGTAATACAATGAAGAAATGACAAGCTTGAACACTGGTGTAATGAATCAACATTCCTATGAATATTTCTAAAAGTTCCCACCCAACCCCATCCTTCCAACATTGACCTCCAAAACAGCAGTTTGCCCCCTCCACAGTAGAACAAATCTCCCATAACATCTCAGCCAATGGGCCCAAAAATATGCAAAACGAACCAAAAAAAGATTAATCACATTGGTTAAAGACTACTGTTGCTTGACCACCCCATTGTATTGTATATTAAACAAGGTTATAATCGGCATATCTAAGGTGGAGTGAAAACACCACAGGATGAGAATAGGCTTATAAAACAGTCATTAGTTTAAGTTTCTGAACAATCTATGCTTCTTGCGTAAAGTGTATTAAGCCTAGAACTATTCGACCAGACACTAACCCATTAGCACCTATAGCAGTAACCACAGTGAGAGGAATATTGCATATATTTCTCTAAAAAGTCTTTCCGTTCAAAGTCGCTTCAACTTTTACAAATGCATGTACCAAAGAAGGTAATAGGTTAAGCAGATTCATCCAGAAGTATTCACCAACAGTCAAACCAGCGTTAAAGTGAACAATTAGAAAGTCATTGATCGCTGTCACTGTGTTGTGAGGACACTTAAGCAACAGTTCCAGCAGAGAGGGTGATTCTCCAGTCTTTCTTCTTTAGAAAGGCCGAGGCTTGCCGAGCGTCATTGCCCAGCAGCGTAATCTATAAGCAAGCTGGGTAGAGCATGTTGTATTTAATGGTCAGTCATTTTTTTCGTGACGTTTGTGAAGGCTTTGTTTGCCTCCTGGATGGATTGTGTAAAGTCAGAGAAAAAATAAAAGATCAAGACAACTTGGGCATGCCCGGTCCTAATAGTTAGACAGTTTCCTAGTCTCTATAATTCAGTAAGTGTGCCATAATAGGACTTTCTGAAAATTCAAGGCCACGTCTTGGTGCTACTGATCGATGCACACATTTTAGGATGTAGATGGGTGAGAAGCTTGACCTATCAAAGAATGATATTATAAGGTTCTCCACTGAGGTTTCCATCCTACTTGTATCAGCTGACTCTGGAACCCCTATGAAAAATACTTTGAGCACCAAAACCTATTCCATCTGCTGCAGCTCTTAATTTCTAGCTAAAGTATTGCCTCTATTTCACAGTTGCAGCACTCAGCCTTATCTATGGGAGGGCTGCGATTGTCTACTGCTCTTTCATGTGATCCATAAGAAGTGTCTGGAATCAACAGTAGAAAGCCTACTTTTCATATCTAAACTGAACAATTTCACATCTAATTCATCAGAGGGCTCCCTGGGTATTGAATCACTGTCCCGCTGAAACACTTGCTCACAGTCTGTCACGCTCATGTGATGCTTTTTGTTGTAGAACAGTTTTGCTTTTTTTTGGTCACCCAGCCTCCTGCTTAACAGTTTATTGGAGCCACCAAGCAATTTAGAGTAAGGTACCCATCTGAAGAATACCCCTGGTATTCCTGGTAGTGGTGAGTAGGTCCAAAACATCAGCTCCAGGACAGACTGTCCACTCAACAGATGTGCAGAAAAGCAGGAATCTAGTGCAACCCCCTGGGAGCAATATAGGTTTCATTAATATAGCCTGATGGCACAGTACATGTAAAATATGGCAGAACAGCACTCAGAGTAGTCCAGCAGAATGTATCAGTCAATGTGTACCTCACAAAGGGGGCCCATTAAAGACACTATTTTAATATTGCGAAAACTTCAACTTTGGCGTAGTACTACAAGGTTTGCTTTCCCACCCATGGGTGACACGGGAAAATTGAGCTCAGTGCACCAGCGCTGAATGTAAAAGACATGTAATTGCAGCCCCACAGAACCCCACTCAATACATTGTTAAAGTAGGGTTATTGCTTTTGGTTACTAACAATCCCTGCAGTGGGATCGGGGCACCGTGGTAAGCTAAACAAACCTATTTAGGTATTCACAGTTTCACATTCATATGCACTTCACTTAGAATAGACAAGTTAAACTAAAAGCATTTATTACAACACGGTGAACCTGTTTCTCAGCACATCAAAAATAATTACACAGGGTATCCTAAAAACAGCAAGAAGGCACGTTGTGAACAACGAAAATGAAATGAACATTTCTCACATGGTTAAAATGCCATCTAAAACCTAACACTCTAAAACCTAGTTCTATGCGCTAGACTAAGAGCATGGAAGTAGAGCAACTTGCAGTCTCGACTTCTTAGGGAGAAGAGGGCCCTGTATACCTTGTTCACTGCAAGAGCTGTCGTTCTCAGCGGAGGTGTTAAGGCAATCTTCCCTGCAAATGGCAAACACTCGGTGCAGTAGCGCCTTCCTCTGGGTCTCTGCTTTATCAGCATCAAGCGAAGTGCAGCATCTTCGAAGTGTGCTGGCAGTAGGTGAGGTAGTCTTGCAGAATGTTGTGCAATAATCGGGGCAAAGGACCTATTCTGGCAAGTGGTGGTAGCCCTTATGTACCAAGTCTGACATGAATTATGTGCATCAAGGTGTATGTCCCAGACATTTGCTTATGAACATTTAAGGTGAAAGGACGTCAATTCAGACCATACTATTTTGGCTATATGTCTGTATTTGCTCTTATTTGACAATGACATGATGAGAAGTAGACACTTGTCCCAGACTGATATCTCATCAGGTGTTATATCTATGTAATTAACCAGATGATTTGACACTTTCACAGTTCTTATAAAGATCAGATCAGATGACATCTGCGTCAGTGGCAGACATGACAATCATTCTGCATAAATTGGGAAAGATGGCAGCTTGTGGTAGCTAAAACGGAGTTGGGGCCTATTAAAAATGGATATACAGAAACCGTGGTTCTGACCAGACTAGGTAGACAGACCCACACAATTCTACCTACACGCGTAGCGGACGCACGCGTGCAGCATCGTGCTTCCGAGAGTTTTACCTCGCCCATTTGGTCGATACTGTATGACCGACCGAGGCTATTAAATACAATTCCCTCGCAGGTCGGAGTATAAGGAGGCTGCTCCTATCATTTATCTTTTCTTAATGGTCGACTTTACTTTCACATCTTGGAAACCCTTTTGTTTATGTCACAATATGTCACTATTCTTGTACTTTCCATTTTTCACTGGGACACTTATTCACAGTTTATGCATTTACTCTTATGTTTTAAAATAATTTTGTGAAAATTGTTGCATTTCTTTCATACATATAAATAACGATTTTGATTACCAGACATTGTGTTGTATATGTTTGCCTCTCCTTTGGACATCAACTTAACGCTTTCTATTACGATTGTGCCTATGAATTACCAGTATCATATTAGCCCACATGAACCACTGTTTCTGTATATACACTAAATACACTAGTTACCGAGGGGCGGAGCTAGCTCGCGACCAAGATTGCCGCTTGAGCCGAGAGCTCCGATAGTCCGCCACATTTTCCACCCAATATCCTGCAGCTGTGTATTGCTAGCACTGTAAAACGGTGACTCAGGGCCCCCTGGGGTGTCGCGGTGCTGATGACAAGAACAGCGACTTGCCTACCTGCCCCCTGAGTGAAGATACGGCCCATAGCTGATTCCGGGCAGACTGAACCTTGGACGCTGGCACTACGCGGAGGCTGTTGCGGTGCGGCAATCTTCCTCCCCCCCCCCCCCGGCCGGGGAGGCGACGTGCAGCCCTCGCCAAAGTCCCGTCGTGGAAGCAGTGCGGCGGTGGGACCGGACTGGCGTCTCGAAGACCTTGCTGTGCGTGTCTGCGATTGCTGGTCTCCCGCGTCCCTGATTGCTGTGGGGTCAGGACCGGCCACTTGGCGGGATCGGTGGGACGGCCCTGCATCGACTCGAGAGCCGGTGATTTGAGGGGAGCTGAGGTCGCGCTCCCTCGACTGCCTGCCAGAAGCCTGATGTGATGCCGGTGAGTGCGCCCCTGCTGACAGCGAGTCCCGCCGGGGAGCTCTGCTGCTTTTCTACGCAGCGAACCGGCACAAGAATCCCCCTCCCTTGAATTGCTGATTTCTGCGGTCCCCCTGCCAAGAACTGCTCTCTGATCTGAATCCCTCACCCTCCTGAAAGTCTTCGTGACCTGTTTGGCGCGTGCCAGTGGGGGGGGGAAGGGGGGTGAAGTCACACACTGCCACGTTAGCCCACATTGGTTCCTGCGGCCCGCTACGAACTGACCACACGAGGACTGGCTAACGCCGCCATATATTATGCTCTGACTACTGCCTGGTGGGGGAGCGACGGCCAAACTACGACGCATTAGACACTCTCTATAAAGACGAAGGCAGTACAGGGGGAGATTACCGCTATTTGAGGCCCTTGACCGCCTCCCTGCCAGTTCCTACTAGCGGATTGCTTTGGGGCGACCGCCCCCCAGACGTCTGGGGGGCAAATCCTTCTGGAGGAGGACGAGGTGAGCCCTACAGCTGGGGTGGTGGGCCGCGGACCACATACTGAGCGGCTTGAGGTGTGCTGCCATTTTGGGACTTTAATCACTGTGTGGAAACCTTACTACACGGGGATTGCAGAATTGGCCCTAGCTGGATCGGGTAATTTCACAGCGCCCCCCGCAGCCACTACAGCGGTGACGGGACGTCCACGTCGCTGCTATTCTGACACTCGAGTTGCCGCTTGCTCCCGCAGTGACTCACACACGAAACCAAGATGGGGCGAGTGGATAGAAGTCAGTCTAAATTGTCGTTCGACCAGAAGCGGAAGAAGTCCGGAGAGACCCCCAGTGAGGATGGCGTTGGGGAACAGGACCAGACCATAGAAGACCAACGTCAGGACATTCGCGGACTCTTATTGGCGATGGAAAAAAATCTACAAGGTGGGATATCCTCTTTGGGCACAAAGATGGACGCCCTAACATACAGAATGGACCGCATGGCTGAAAGACTGAACAAACATGCGGAACGACTTGATATGTCGGAGCGCAGATTGCAAGAGATGGAGGCAGCACAAACTGTTCTCGATACTAAACGCAAACAGCTGGGCAGGGTACTCCAAGTCTTACAGGATAAAACAGAGGACCTGGAGGCCCGTTCCAGACGCTGCAATCTCCGCATTACGGGCCTTCCGGAATCTACACCAACAGGGAACATGGAGCTCTTCATAGAGAGACTTCTGAAGACGCTATTGGGCGATTCCTCGTTCTCTAGTATGTTTGTGGTGGAGCGGGCACACCACTCCCTTGGCCCGCGACCAGCGCCGGGAGCACCCCCCAGACGCGAGTGGGGGGTAGGCTCTTGTTGAAAATGTTTTTAGACGTATTCCTTGTTGTATCAGTTCATGATGTACGGATTTGGCGTGACATAGTCCTGACGGGGTTATCCTTGCTACCTCTTAACTACATACTCTCAAATGACAGACACATTGACGGCTAGACACGATAGCATTCTTGACTCGATGGTCCTGCTCACTTGGAATGTATGTGGTCTTAATGATCACCGGAAGGTCGGTAAAGTTTTGAGCTACCTTTACAGACATCATGTTGACGTGGCCCTTCTACAGGAGACTCGCCTCCATCCGGATAGTCCCATTTTACGCACTAAAAGGCTGCTGGGCAATGTACACGCAGCAGGCTTTACTTCTCATGCTAGGGGGGTCTTGGCGTGGGTAAATCCGAAAACATTGCTCACACTGACACCCTTGGAAACAGACAAAGAGGGTAGATTTGTCCTCCAAGTGCTGTGGGAAGGGACAGGAACTTTTTCTTTTAAATGTCTATGGCCCTAATTTTTACCACCCAGACTTCTATACTAATTTGACGACTTTGACCCAATCATACACTCAGGAACATATCTTGTGGGGAGGGGATTTGAATTTTACTAGGAACCCAACCCTAGACAGGTCGGATGGTCCAGACGGACGCCCCTTGTTATCTGCCAGAGTGGTGGAGGCGTCCTTGATAAGGTTGGACATGTGTGATGTGTGGCGACACAGACACACAAGTCAAAGAGGATATACGCATTACTCTGCAAATCACAATGTCCATACTAGAATAGACTACTGGTTTGCTTCACGACACCTATGCCAACATATCAGTGCATGCACGATCCTCTCACGTACCTACTCTGATCATTCGCCACTATTACTGACACTTGCTTCTTCAAAGAAGCGGGCTCCCCCATTTTTATGGCGCTTGCCGCCATACTCCCTCCTAGATACTGTTTTTAAGGAGGAACTTGCCATTTCCATTGAGACCTTTTTTGAGGTACACGTGGGATCCGTGGACTCCTTCCAAACTGTCTGGGAGGCTTTTAAGGTGTATATCAGGGGGGTAACAATTTCCAAGCACGCGGGGTTTCTTAAGTCGATCCGCAACAGGCTGACAGATCTGGAGTGTAAATTGAACGACATTGAGTCCTCTCGCGTGACGAACCACAGCGAGGAACTTACTCTAGAACTAGTGCGGACACTTCGGGATTATCACGAGGAGGCCAATGCAGAAATAAAACACCTCGGGAAATATGCCACCACTCGGACATATGGCGAGGGCGAACGAGCGGGGACAGTTCTCGCACCAATTCTTAAGCAGCGCAGGGACAGAACTACGATACCAGGCATCAGACTGCAGCCGGGGGGGCCCCCCGCTAACGGAGGCCCAGGTAGCGGAGCAATTTCGAGCGTATTATGCTGCAGCCCAGATGATCACATACTGGACTACCTGACTCACATTGCACTCCCATGGCTATCCAACTGGCACTGCGAGTTCTTGATGCGCCCGATCGAGCAGGAAGAAGTTGTCTTAGCCTTCTCGGATATGAGAGCCGGGAGTGCGCCGGGGAGTGACGGTCTCACCGCTGACTTCTATAAGGCATTCCAGGACCTTCTAATTCCACACTTACTCGCACTGTTTGAGGACATATGCACCTCAGGAACGATGCCCCCGATGATGCGAGAAGCGATCATTGTGGCCATACTCAAACCGGGGAAGCCTCCGGGTGAGTGTGCCTCGTATAGACCTTTGTCTCTCATGAACGTGGATGCAAAAATCTTTGCGAAGCTGTTCGCCAATCGTTTAGCCCCACTTGTCACTACTTTGGTAGCCCCGGAGCAGGCTGGCTTTGTACTTAGCAGGAACTTAACATATAATGTACGTACCGTTTTCGCTGCTCTACAACATACACATTTGCTGGTTCCTGCAATCGCGGTCTTTTTGGACATGGAGAAGGCCTTAGACTGTGGCACGTCCTTGGCCGCATGGGAGTGGGGGCGGTTTTCTTGCAGCTTCTGGCGACCCTATACTACTTCCCCACGGCACGCATCCGGATTGGCTCCGTGGTCACCGATCCCATATGGGTTTTCCAAGGTACGAGAAAGGGCTGCCCCCTATCACCAATAATTTATGCCCTGACGGCGAAACCCCTGGCTTGTGCCCTACGGGAATATCCTGGGCAGAGGGGCATACGTTTTCCGAACTACCGTTTAATTGTCTCTACATATGCGGATGACACGCTTATCTATGTTAGAGAGCTTGAAACTAACCTCTCTCCGGTTCTGCGCGAGGTGATCCTCTTCGGTTCCCTATCAGGCATAAAATTCAACTGGAACAAGTCCATCATGGTCCCCCTCACCCCATCCACAGTCAGATTTGAGCCGGAATACCCGCTGCAATGGACCACAGAGGCGGTGCGGTACTTGGGTATCAGGCTTCATACCGACTCAGAGGCTGTCCTTAGAGAGAATTATGAAGTAGCTATCGCCAAGCTAGAGGATGATGTCGACAGGTGTAGTGGCCTCCCTTTATCATTGATGGGAAGAGTATCCCTTATGAAAATGATTGTTCTATCACGCTTCCTCTTCCTCTTTACAAACATACCTATGGTCCTGTCCAGAACATTCTTTCAGTGTCTTCACTCCTTAATGGTGCGTCTGGCATGGGCTGGCAAGCAACCATGCGTTGCTTGGAAGATATTGCCATTGCCATATATGATGGGGGGACTCGGAGCTCCCGACTTGGAATTATACTATAGAGCTGCTTATTGCTCTCATGCATATCACTGGATACATGGACCCTCTGACGTTCCGCACGTACGGATTGAGACCATAGTTGCCGCCACCAGGCCTCTTCCAGCCCTGCTGTTAGTGCCTCGGGATAGGCGCACTGGTATAATGGACTCTCTAAACTCGGTCGCACACGCTTGGCATTATATACTGGACGCTCAAGCTGGTAATATATTATACGATCCAATAGCCTGTCTTGATTGGTGCCACTCGCTGGCCCCATATAGGGACATGGGAGTCATAACTGCGCTACAGACGCTAAACGTACTTACCATAGGAGACCTCTTAGCAAACGGCACTGCCCGTTCCTGGGAGGATGTTACAGAGGGGGACGAAGTAAGGACGTCCCTTGCGCAATTCCAGTTCCACAGAATTAGACATGCTATCAGGGACCTACTTGGGGAGGATATGGTGGAGCCCCCAGAGGTGCCTGCACTGACTGTTATTAAAGCACAGTCACCCGCTAAACTAATGTCCAGAATATACCACACCACACTTTCCGCCAGAAAAGGCGACTACACCAAACCACGACTGGCATGGCAACGAGATTTACAGGTAGACTTGACAAATGATAAGTGGCTCTACTGGTGCTTGAGTACCAAAAGAATCTCGCTCAACAGACGTCATAGATTAATTTACTTTAAATTCCTCAACAGGGTTTACTATACACCGGAACGATTATATCGCTATGGCCTGCGCGAGGTATCTCAGTGTGACAGATGCGGAGAGCAAACCGCTGATTTCTTTCACGTAGTCTGGACCTGCCCGGGGGTCACCCACTTCTGGGGAGATGTCTTTACTGAAAATAATCGTATCACGGATATGAAGCTATTTCCAGACCCGGTCCTAACACTACTGGGCTATTCCAAACCTCTTCCCAAGGCACACAGACGTCTGGTGGACATGGCACTCCTCTTAGCTAAGAGATGCGTTGCGCTCTGTTGGCTTCGTGGCCCGACACCTACATTAGCACAGTGGTCCAGAGACATTCTGTACTGCTGCACTCAATCGGAAAACTATAGCGAGTTACTTCCACACCGCAACAGACCCAAAAACTTTTGGGCCCTATATATGACCAAAAGATCCACCCTGACGATTCCCGAACATGACGACACTACACCTCCGACGACGACCGGTCATGACAACCAAGACTCTTCCACGTAGCAAGGCCCCCATCTTTGATACTGACCACTTACCCTTTCACGTTATTGCCCGCCAGGGTAGAGGTATAGAAGAAAAGGAGCTCTTTGTCGTTCTGCGGACGGGACCACTCGTGTACTTGCTGTTCTAGCCTTTTTATCCTTTTTAAAAAAAATTATGCTACGATGTATGATCATTAGACTGACGCATGCAGATGATGTCACTTGGAATGTGTCTGTCTTTATCTTATTGATTTGTTTTATTTTCCCTGTTCAAAAACTCAAACATATTTAAATTTTTTTTTTTTAAATAATACACTAATTACCCTGGTTCCAAGTGAGTAGGGTTTCCCTTGTCTCCTTTTCTCGACTATTAAAAAAGGGAGTCGGACCTTAGGACTTGTCGTCAGTAGCAGTAGAGTAGTACTACATGGATATATAATTTTGGAATGTTCGCAACTCAGAGCTCCATAGCCTCTGCAAAACTATCATGACTATCGAAGGTAGTTAAGCAGAAGTGCCCCCTGTTGTCTCTCCTGCGCAGAGATGCATTACCAGGCACCTGCAAAGTTTTCAGGGCGCCATACACTTGACAAATCAGGACACAGGTTAAGGCACACCTGCTTTCCTCCTCCTTCCTTTTTTATAGCGATTATATAGATGCTTCCACCTAGCTATTCACAATATGGTTCACTCTGAGTTCTGCAAAACAGTGCACCTGCTGCAAGCATGTAAACAAAGCCAAGCCTACTCCCGCATTTTATATCTGAACCCTGCGAGAGCAAAGGGATAATGTAAAAAAGTCTTTATTAATGGAGACAATGAAATACCTCCATGCAAGCCATGAAATAAATGCCACTGCAGGAAATGTCTACACAAACAACACCAGAAGTAAGTCAACAATCCTCAACATGAATTATCACTGAAATATAACTTGGAGTATATTTTGAAATTGAATTTGTCGGAAAACAGTAGGTCCGTTTTTGAAAATACACACGTTTTCCTATGAAGTACAAGCTTTTCATTTTAGATTAATACATTTCTTCTAAACAATGATTATTCATTTTCATGAAATAGTGTTTGTTTCGAAATAACAGCTGATAAATGTATTGAATGTATATTTAGTCGCACCCTACCCTAATATCAGCTCGTCATTTTCATAAAGTACTCACATGCACCACTGCCACACATCGGCTGATTCTTCCTTTCATGCCCATGTATTTCCATCACGTTCCTGGAATATCAATCTAATCTACGGGAAGGTCTCAATCATTTTAACGTCTACAGTATGCGAAGAATGCCCACCGTTATGCCAGGGGCCGGTTCCATCATGCCAGAGTGGTCTCTGTATCTTTACATTTAATATTTCTTTCTAATTTTTAGGAACCTTCTCAGACTACTAGGACCTGTAACAACTGATAACGTTTTCATGCGAATGCTATGCAGCCTTGAATATATACATTCTAATCTGCAACTATTTGTTCAATTGCCTTTTAACTTTTGTATAACTCTAATTACACAGTCTGATACAAATTGAGAAACTGGGATGAAAATCATGTCTCGAAAAGTTGAAATCTGCAACCTAGCCATTGACCGTGTCACCTTGTTCCACTCCCTTTCCTATTTTTACATAGTAAAATGTAAAAATAAGGATGGACAAATTGTTTGGTTTTGTAGCGTGAAAGCACCACAATTATTTTTTTTAATCTATCCCTTATTTTTGCGCAACTACTTAGCCTGCTCGCATAAATGATCCATTTATTTGTGTAAATGGCCGTCCTTCTGCACTTAATTATAAAGCCTATATTTTTATTAGCCAGTGTAGCTGGCAAGTATATTTTTAAGTTCACAATTACACTTTGTTTTAAATGAAAGATTTCGGTTGTGGGGAAAATGTCAAGCACACCTTCAAAAGGACAACATCGCACACCTTCATAAGGACATCATCACACACCACTTGTGCTTGCTCGGTGAAACTGGTTCCATCCTAGACCGGCCTTGTAAATTATAGTGAACATTTACTCCCATATCTCACAGAGCACCTGCTGAGGTTCCCCAGTGCTCCAGTGTCCCCACTCTGCTACTGGCCACAATCTAGAGCATCATTTTTTTGTTTGATAATTCTAACCACTGATTCCTCCTCTTTAGAATATCCCCACGTGCCAGACTAGATCGGAAACATTTAAACAGCATTGCTCCTGCGTGTTGGTAGATGGTGCCGTGCGGCTCCATGCCGACTTAGTTGCATCCTGGAAGTGACGGTTGAGCTGCATACAAGTGTCACACTGGCGCAGCTATATGTCGCTGACTAGCTCGCATTTGAAGTTGAGGGCTCAGCACTGTTCCCTCTCACGGGCTGTTTCTGCGACAGCTCCTCATCACGGTACAAGTCTTCCTATAATTTCAAGTGGAAGCACAGGTAGACAAAACGGGATTCGACCCAGTCACACCATTTACAGATAGAGAAGTTGACTTAACAGCAGGGTGCCTCTCTCAATTCCGATCCCCCGTAGAGGAGCTGATTCCACAACAGATCCTGATGCACCCAGAGGTTCTGGGGCCATCAGCAATGTTGTAACAGATTTAGGACTTTTTTTTGCAATATTACGGATCTCTCTGGTGCGTCTTCCGACCTGAAGGGCACAGGAAGCCTCCAGTCTGGTTGCCACCGACGGGTCTGCCCTTACCAGACTATGTGCCTCCTGAACTAGTCTCTGGTTCTGCTCTAGTGTTGAAGCAGATTTCCATTCTGGCATCAAAATACACGCCAGTCCCTTTGACATTGATGCTGGCCTGACAACTCCAATGCTCGAGGACAATCCTGTCCCTGTAGTCCTATTTAACATTGAGTTAACTTGTCTCCGCTCATACCGAGGTTGCATCCCAAAGCCACACCGACGTACCCAGTCCCTGCTCATTCCAACTCAGACAGAACCATGCCTTTACCTAAGAGCTGCACGGTAGTGCTTCAACAGCTTTTCGGTTCCGACTGATCTGAGTCAACCAGCTTTCGGGGGTCACAATGGATATGATGGTTGTTATTTTCCAAGTCTCAAATACATTTTGCTAGACCTGCAGATTTAGAGACTCGGTTTATCATCTCGACCAGTTGCCCTCGACCCTAAATATAGTCGCACATTAAATTTTTTTATTAGCAGCTCCACCATACCTTAAATCTGCATGCCACCATACTACTACCAAACAGAATATCTAAACTGGGTCGCTAACTTGCTTCCATGAGAAATGAACCATGCGTTTCAGAGTTGGAGGAGACTTGCTAGGATTTTTATTTAAATATCTTTGTTAGCATTTTACGTATTATACAATTACAAATAGGCGACCAGGTCATACACAATAAGCGAGTTATAAGTATTTAATGTAAGTGAGAAGGAAAAAAAGGCAGTTTGTTAGTTTTCATAATAGCGCACTACTCAATCACTCCGAGTTATGCCTGTTGACTACTAATTACAGAACTGTGCCTTGTTTAGAAACAACCTGTTTGAGGAACCCTTCAGGTTTGCTAATGTCATATCATTCTTTACAATATAGAATGCATAAACTTATTTTATAAACCTATTGAAATAATAACAGCTTTTTCCTGGGGTCAAATTCTGCATGAATCATCTTTTGTCCATAATACCCGTCGGTTAGGGTTCTGCATTGTGTCGGGGGGGGGGGGGGCAAGAGGGTAAGGGTGTCTCAGGGCATCGAATCTTACTATGTGAAGTATGTGTCTCTATTTTTTTTCAATGTTATTTTTTATTTTAGATCTCAATACCACCATCTCACGGGGTGGGATCGGGGGCGGGGGTTGAGGGCAGGGGGTGGTATCGAGGGTGGGTGGAGGTCGGGCTCCCCCTTCCTCGTTCATCAGGGGTCTCCCACCCTAGCACCACCTCTTCCCAGGATTCTGCCTGTGGTCTGCGCTTTTTACTTGTTTTATCTTCCAAACCCCTTTCCACAGCCCTGGCCCAGGCTGACACCTCTCTCTCCCAGTCAGGCACCCTGGGACCCACTGCCACTCGCCATCGAAGAGCAAAGCGCCTCTTGGCCAAAATGAGTGCAAGATCAACAAATCTATGTCCTACTTTTTTAGCTTTGGGCCTTGGGTACAGGCCCAACAGACAAACCTCTGCTCTGCACGGCAAAGATCATGCCAAAACCTTGTTTAGGATCCCTATAATCTTCAGCCAGTAGTCCTGTGCAACCGGGCATTCCCAAATCATGTGTGCAATACTAGCATCCAGCGCACTGCACCTCGGGCATTGCTGATCACCTACCCCGTACATGATATTGAGCCTATGTGTTGTGAGATAGGTCATATGTAGGATGTTGTTAAACTGTGTGAATTTGAAGTTGGCTTTCCTGGAGATTTTCTTCACGCTTCCATTCCGTCTCAGTCAGGTTCCTACCCACCAGGGCTCCCAATTTCTCCTGCAAGTGGACCAAGGGCTGTTCTGTCCAGGCCATTATTGCAACATATAGTCATTTTACCAGATGCCTCGCTGACCCTAGCATCACTAATGCTTGTAGGGCTGCATGTGTGTTAGGTTCGTGGGTGTCTCCTCTCCATAATGGGGCAAAGGTTCCCCGCATGGTGTGGTAATTTAAGAACTGCCCTTGTGATAAGTTATGGTACTCCAGGAAGTCCATCAGGGGGAACAATTCCCCATCCCGGTAGCAATCCCGAACCATGGTCCCTCCCACCGCCGTCCACTTCCCCAGTTTGCCCTGTGTAAAGGGGAAGCCGTCGCCTATCCGTGGTAACCCTATCAGGGGTAAGTCTGGCGCGTATACAGGGGGGTCCCCACTGTGTGTCTAGTACATCTGTCCCAACATTTTAAGGCCACTTATAGTAGAACCCCCATGTTTTTTATTTGATGCTTGGGGTTTAAGATCCTAGTAAGGAGTTTCCCATTAGGGTGCTGTCCCGGTATTCCCAGTATCTCTAGTCCTGTACTGTCCAATTATTGAGACAGCCACTGGAGCTGATCTGCTAAGTAGTATGCCTTGAAGTCTGGTGCTCACAGGCCACCTGCAGTCATAGGTCAGTGTAAGACCGTCCGGGATACCCTTTTACCCCCCAAACCCCCATCCCAGATCAGGTGCCTGAGCAATGGTTCCATGTCCCTAAACCATCTCTGAGGGATCACCACTGGGAGATTGACGAAGTAGTATAACAACCTCGGAAGGATAATCATTTTGGAACGCGCTACCCTGGCCATAATCAAAAGTTTCAGGGAGCGCCAGAATGACACATTTGTCTTTAGTGAGTGAAGCGCTCGACCAAGGTTCCCCTCCAAAAGATCTGCCTGCTTACGGAACACCTGTATGCCTAAGTAGCTAAAGGAGCTCGGGCCCAAGTCAGTCCCAACGGAATGTCCCTAGGCCGGGCCAGAGTGGGCATCAGCGGGAATACCGGGTCTTTTGAGTATTGACTCGGAACCCGGACAGCCCCGCAAATTCCTCCAAAATGTTAATGGCTTGAGATATGCCCCGGGCTCCATCCCTGATATATACCAATAGGCAGTCAGCATATAGTGAGATTATATGACTCTTCCCATCCAGGAGTAGCCTGTGTCTCATCCCCTCTTATCTGAAGCGTTCAGCGAGTGGTTCAATTGCCAGAGCGAAAAAGCAGGGGCGAAAGTGGGCAACCCTGCCTAGTCCCTCTGTGTATGGTATATGGAGTGGAAACCACTCCGCCTGCACGAACCCTAGCACTAGAGTCTGTATAAAGCAGCCGAATCCATAGCAACCATTCTTCCCCTAATCACATGCTCTTCATAACTTGCAGCAAGAAGTCCCAGTGTAAGGAATCAAATGCCTTTTCTAGGTCAACTGCCATCACCACTGCGTCTGGATATTCCGAAAGACCCTGATAAAATAGAACATGATACGGCCTGCTCAGGTTCCAAGAGGTCGACCTAGTTGGGATGAGCCCATTCTGATCCATATGGACCAAGTTTGTGATATGCGGGTGCAGATGAGTGGCTAAGACCTTGCGAAGTCTAAATTCAACATAGATAGTAGGCAATAATCTGCTGTTCCCGCAAGGTCCAACTTAGTTTTAAATAGTGGGACCACTAGTGCTTCTCGCGTGGAAGTCGGTAGTTGGCCCACCCGTAGTGAGGCAGCATACATTTTTTTCAGGATGGGGGATCACTATTGTTGCGTATGTGGATTAAAATTCCGCCAGGAGTCCATCCGGCCCCGGGGTCTAACCTCTGGCCATCCCTTTAGTATCCTGGATTATTTCCTGTGTAAAGATTGCAGCCTCCAAACACTTCCTTGTGGCCTGGCCTACTCCTTGTAGCCCCAAGTCCTCTAAATATGTCACCATCAGTTCTTCAGACACCTCCCCAGGTTTCCCATACAGTGTTGCATAGTACTCTCTGAATGTATTGTTAATGATTTTGGGCGAGAAGATCATTTGCCCATCAGCTGTCCGAATACAAGGAATCGGAGATCCTCTTCCCTTCGGGCGAATCAGCCATGCTAGTTATTTCCCTGCCTCTCCCTCCCACTTCCACATGCTGTCTTTCTTTATATACTCGAAAGTCCAAGAGCTGTAAGCATTCCCAAGCTTCGTTATATTTATTCTTGGCATCTGACAATTGTCTCTGGACCTTGTCGTCCACTCTTAAGCCCACTGTCTAGAGCATGAGTTTGAGATTCCAGCATCTGGAGTTCTCTGTTGATCTCCCGGCGCACGCCCACCTTCTGTCCAATACATTGGCCTCTCACTACCACCTTAAAGCATGCCACTCTGTCTAGGTGCTTGCAGTATTTAGAATTAGTTGAAAATAATTCAATATGGAGGTGGACCACCGCTGTCTAAAGCAGTCATCCTCAAGTTAGCTGGGGTCTAGTCCCCATACCGGGATTGAAGCTCTCTCGGGCATTGGGGAGAAACTCATAAGTAGTGGTCTGAGGTCCAAGATGGTACGCCCCAAGTATTCCGCCCCCGGACATGGGTGGACTTGCTGTACAAGAACCCCAGAGCAAAAGTCAGTCAATAGGGTCAAGTCCTCGGGGGGGCGTGGCCGGCTGCGCAGCGGAATGGCCGCTTGCTGAGCGCGCTCCGCCGGCCGGGAGAAAATCCTAAAAAATCCTCACACAGGCGAGGTCCTGACCTGCCGCAGCCCGCTGTGTACTTGATTGTGGCGATCGGGCGCCCGGCGCTGTCTTCCCAGTGCTTCCCTGATGGGTGAAAACGGAGAAAATCGCCGGATCGGGACTGGGCGAGATCCCGCTAGCGCTGGTTGGGCGAGGGTCCCTTGGACTGGCCGTATGAGAGATCGTGCTTGCTCCCTGGGCCTTTGAGAAGAGGCTGAGAGCCCTTGCTGCCGAGGAGGTTGTGGTGATCGAGTGAGCATCAGAAGCGCCTGCGGGCCCAGACTGGGGGCGAGACTCGGAGCTCTACAGGAGTGGTGGTGGAAGAAGCGCCCGTGGGCATTGCGGTGGGAACGTCGCCGGACACATTGGGGGTTTGTTGACTGACGCTGTGGTCCCTGCCATTGCTGCTCATATTAGGCTGTCGGATTGGGGGAGAGCTGCGCGGCCTTAACTGTGGTACTGAATGGTGGCGGCTGGTTGACATTGTTGTGGAGGAGCTCGAGGAAGAGCTGGCGGGCTCGGCGAAGTGAGGGGGGCATTGAGACCGCCCTGCACACAGACACAGGAGCATTGTGGTGGCGGCGCGCTGCCATGTAGCGGGGGACGAGAACCTGCGTGAATCCCTGCGGAGAGGTGACTGGACTGAGCCCCCTACCTGGGCCCGTTGCCCCGTGGCAGTCATGGGCAAGCACGACGCCAAACAGCAGAAGCTGACCTTTGACGGTAAGCGCACCTCACGCCATACCGAGGCGGAACACGACTCGCGAGAAGGGGGATCCCAGGACCCGCAGACAGACGACCAGAGTGGAGACCTGAAATCCCTCATGTTGGAAATGAGATCCAGCCTGCCAAACATGGATTCCAAACTGGATGCCATGGCCGCGCAGCTGGACTCCGTCAAGTCGCAAGTGTCAACCCACGAGACTCGTCTGGATGATCTGGAGTGCAGACAAATGGAGTTCCATGAATTCCAAGTGAAGACGAAGGAACAGCTACTTCACATGCACATTCTCCGTAGGGTCATCATCTCCAAAAATGAGGATTTAGAGGCGAGGTCGCGACGTAGTAACCTACGTATTACGGGAGTCCCGGAGATGACGGCCATCTCCACAATGGAATCCTACGTCACAGAGTTGCTGCACGAGCTGTTTGATCCTCACCTCTCCTCAGTCTTCGTGGTGGAGCGAGCACACAGGTCACTGGGCCAGCGCCCCCCGGTGGGTGCCCCGCCCAGACCTATTATAGCGAAACTCCTGAACTATCAAGACCGGGACATAGTCCTCAGGAAGGCGCGAGAGAAAGGCACAATCAAGCATAAAGGGAACACCATCTCCTTTTACCCGGACTTCACCCCGGCGGTGCAGGCGGCAAGACGCAAATTACTTCCCGTCAAGCGGTTACTGCTGCAAGCACAGATCCCATACTCGCTGCTATACCCGGCAAAGTTGAAGGTGTTTGTTGAGGGGAAGTCCCACTTTTTCACAGATACGAAATCTGCGCTAAAGTTTGCCAAACAAACCTGTGGCAGGCCGAAAAAGGGACGTCGAGAGGCTGTGGTGGGGACAGAAGACAATCTGAGCGATAATGACTAACTTGATGAGGCCTTGGCTCAGGACCAGGTCGGAGACCTTGCGCTGCCTGGCGCCTTGGTTACTGCTGAAGGGGGCTATTTATCACCTCAAGGACCTACTCAGTCCCATTGCTGGAATTGGAGGTGCGCAGTGGGTTGCGTGCGGACAGACTCCCTGAAGTATTCCCGGCCACCTTGCATGAAGCACGGAAGTTCGCCAGCTTTGCAGCGCCCCCATGGGAAGAATTCCAAAGACTTTGTTGTGGGTTGTATGTTTTGATTATTGTGGGGGGGTACTTCTACAACCTGTTTGGGGGGTTGGAGTGGGTGGGGGGGAGGTGAGTTTTTGGTATTGTTTATTGTCCGTATTGAAGGTATGCTTTGAGCTAATTGCACCATAGTGGGCCGTACATCATACAATGGGGTTAGTCATTATGCTTGGATTAGCGACTCTAGAAAATGGCTGCTAGTGCCCTAAGTTGCCTTACCTGGAATGTTCGGGGGCTTAATGATGGCAGAAAATCGAGACTGGTTCATGCATATCTAACTCGTCATAACATAGACATATGCATACTGCAGGAGACGCATTTGAATGTGACACCCTCGCAGACACTCCGCCATACTTCATGGGGACATGTTTATTCATCTACATACTCTACTTATGCACGGGGGGTGGCTGTGCTGATCAAGAAGGGGCTGGACTGGAGGGAGAGGCATGTGCTGAGTGACCCGGAGGGGCGATATGTTCTGGTACAGGGGCTCTTGTGTGGGATTTATGTGACCATTGCTGCTGTATATGGCCCCAATGTTGACTCCCCTGAGTGTTTCCGCTCCCTTTGGTCTAAGATTAGGGCGGCTGGCAGTCAGACCGTGATATGGGGAGGAGATTTTAACGCTATTTTGGATGATGAGATGGATAGGAGGGGGGCTGCTCGCGCTTTGCATCCGGCAGCCAGTGCCGCACTGGGGGTGATAGTAACTGACGGGGATCTTGTTGACATCTGGCGCTGCCGCCACCCCCAGCTGAGAGGGAACGTGCATTTCTGACCACCACAATTCATGGTCGCGGCTTGATTACTGGTTGGTGTCTCATGATGTTGCCTCATGGTCTGTGGATGTCGCACACCTGCCCAGATCACTCTCCGACCATTCCCCGTGTGTGCTGAGATTGGCGCTCCCGGGCGCGCCGCAGCACTGCTTTACCTGGCGTCTTCCACCTCATGCTTTATTGGATGAAGCCTTTAAGGAAGAGATCAGAGCTGACATTATTGAATATTTTTACCTGAATACGGGCTCGGTTACTACTGTGGCCTCACTGTGGGAGGCTTTCAAAGTCGTAATTAGGGGGAAGTGTATAGCCAGACAGGCCGGAGTCCTCAAGTCCATAAGGGGGTCGCTTGCCTCGCTGGAGACTGACATCAAGGCATTGGAGGATGAATTTTATGCCACGGGGGACCCTAAAGTCACTGGCTTGCTAAAAGCTAAATTGCTTGACTACTCTGAGGAGGCGCAGCGGGAGGTGAAGTTCCTGGGGAAGCACGCGGAGGCCAGGAGGTATGGGGAGGGAGATAGGCCGGGGCGAACGTTGGCTAACATGACACGGCCCCCCCAGAGCTGCCACGTACATCCACGAGATTCACAATATGTCTGAGGAAATACTCCGGGGCGAGGGGGAGATTTTGGCGGCTTTTTCGGCCTTCTACACTACTCTATATAGAGCTACGTTGGACGAATGCCCTGAGGGCATGCAGTCATTCCTAGACTCTATTGCATTAGCCTGGTTCAACGACAACCATAGGAAGTACATGGACCTCCCGTACACTGTTGCTGATGTGGTACAGGTCATTAAGAGTTTACCCCTTGATAAGGCCCCCGGTCCTGATGGGTTAACCACAGCCTTTTACAAGGCCTACGCTGAAGAATTGGTGCCAAAACTGCTGGAAGTCTATGGGGAAGCCCTGGAAACGGGGGAGCTACCCAGTTCCATGAGGGAAGCTACAATAATAACTCTATTGAAACCTGGGAAGTCGGAGACCCAGCTGGATTCATATAGGCCACTCTCGTTGATAAATGTAGATGTAAAAATATATGCGAAATTAATCGCCAATCGACTGCAGCCACTGCTGCCCATGATTGCGCTCCCTGATCAGTCCCGGTTTATCCCGGGGAGGTCGACGTCACACAACTTGCGCACCATCTTTTCAGTACTACATTATTTACACCCTGAAGAGCATGCAGCAGTGGTGTTCCTTGATGCCACAAAGGCGTTTGATACCTTGGAGTGGTTGTTTCTGTTCACAATCCTGAGTCGTATGGGGTTCAGCCCGCTCTTTATAAACAGCATTCGGCTACTTTACAGTGCCCCTAGAGCTCGGATTAGGGTCAACGGGATGCTTTCGGACCCGTTCCCGATATCCCGTGGCACACGACAAGGGTGCCCTCTTTCTCCACTGTTGTTCGCAATAGCAATGGAGCCTCTTGCAGCGCGGGTACGCCAACACCACACGGCTTTAGGAATAGGTTTTAGTTCCAGATGTCTTTTGATTTCGCTCTACGCGGACGATGTTACTCTATACCTAATAAACCCGAAAGAAAATCTGGACCCTGTTTTGAGGAAATTTATCCGATTCGGGGGCCTGGCTGGGATAACAGTCAACTGGTCCAAGTCGGTGATTTTCCCCTTAACGGACGGCACGCCTAAATCAGACTCTGAGTATCCGTTGCAGTGGGAAGCAGACAGGGTAAAATACCTGGGAATATGGATCAGCAGAGACGTGCAGGAAATCTGGAATCTAAATTACAGGAGAGCCAAGACATGGTTGGAGGAGAAGGTCAAAATATGGACGAAACTCCCGCTCTCTTTGACTGGTAGGCTGGCCTTAACTAAAATGATCGTACTCCCCAAGTTTTTGTATCTGTTTGCAAATATTCCCATCCCCTTAACGACACATTTCTTCCATTCTCTAAGGTCAAAGCTTGTGACGCTGGCATGGGCAGGGGGTCAAGCAAGAGTATCTTGGGAGATGTTGACACTCCCGTTGAGGCAGGGAGGGATGGGGGCACCGGACATGCGGTTATATGCGCTCAGCGCTCAGGCTCAGTATCTACACTTCTGGATGCACCCAACACCTTTCCAGCCACACGTGGCGGTGGAGCGTGACATGATCGCGCCGACTCCGTTGAATGTGGCGATCTGTATGCCAGCTGGCCGCCCCAGAGTGGACATAGACACTGCCGGCACGCTGAGATGGGCCTGGGGAGAGCTGCGAAGGAGAGCGGAGGTCCCAGTACTTTATGCCCCATCATTGTCAATAGCACAAAATCCTTTACTGCCATGTGTTATGGATGGCATTGATGGGACACTTGTGCAGAAAATGTGCCTCCGCACGTTTGCTGACTTATTTCCTGACAATGTATTCAGACCCCCACCATCTGGAGAGGGAAACGGTGAGGTGCCCTTCTCTGAGAGATTCCTGTATCATAAGCTCCGGGCGGCATGTAAAGCCCTTAGTGGGGACTTCCCGGCTGCCCCGCCGGTCTTGGATGCTCTGGAAAGCGTGATTGGATCACCGTCCTCCCGCAGGCTGGTAACGCGGATTTATAAGACCATGCAAGATTCGGCTCCAGTGATCTGCCCTAATTCACTGCAACACTGGAATGCTGAGCTGGCAGTCCCGCTGACGGAGGATCAATGGAAGTTTTGTTGTGGACAGCTGACTGAGCTGTCTCCCAATTACAAGCTCTGATTAATTCACTTCAAGTTTCTGCACAGGTTTTATAGAACCCCTATAGGGTTGCACAGGATGGGGCTGCGCACGGATAGTGATTGCTGGAGATGTGGATTCTCCCCAGCTACGTTTCTGCATATGGCTTGGGACTGCCCAAAAATAACGGAGTTCTGGTCGCAGATATTCACCTCCATCAATCAAATTACTGGAAGGTCTGATGCGCCGACTCCTGAAGTGGGGTTACTGGGGTTTGTCAAAAATACATTGCCAAAAGCGCGTAAATTGCATGATTTGTTAATTTTGTTTGCAAAAAGACAGATGGCGCTGTGCTGGGGTGGGAGGAGGATGCCAACATTTGCGGGCTGGTTGGCTGCGGTGACATACGGTCACACTCAGCTCTCTGTTTTTTGGGAACTCATGCCACCCACTTCCAGGCCACGAGACATCTGGGAGCCATTTCTGCAATGGGCTCAAAGCCGGCAGGTTGAGAGTGAGTAGGTCTGTGGGAGGTCCTGGTTTAGGATACCACTGAGGGATTGAAAGGGTGGGAGGGGGGCACGCATATTTGGCCCCGTGAAGGCCGCTGCAGATGGAGCGCACCTATGTATAAATGACGGGGAAGTTATATAGCGATGGCCGCGAGTCTGGCGGAAGATATGTAGACGGAGTGAAAGTGTAGGGAAACTGTGTCATGTTTAGCCCTCGACAGGTACTGTACAGGAGGAGGTTCTACGACGCAGCGGGTTATGTAGCTAACACCCAGCAAAATGTATGATTTAAAGTTGCATCCTTTATTCTCTATGTTTGTCCCACGTTTAGACATAATGCTATGAGGGAATATACTGATCGTACTGGCGTGTTTCTTGTTCTTTTTTTTTTTTTTTCTTTATTTTTGTTTGTTGGAATATTGTATTGTATGCAATTGAAAATGTCAATATAAAAAAGAAGAAAATAGGGTCAAGTCCTCAGACTTCCCTTTCCTGCGAGGCACCAGTCAGGGCTGCCTTCTGTCCCCCTTGCTCTTTGCGTTAGTCCTAGAACCATTGGCATGCCTAATCAGAACCAATCCAGATATTTCAAGAATTCGAGGGGCTGTTGATATTTGAGCGGATTTCCCTTTATGCAGACGATATCCTACTTTACATTACCAGCCCTTACACAACTGTTAGAAATGGGATTTTTGGTCGGCTAGGGCATGTGCCAAAGTTGGGCAGAAACCACCACTCTAGTCAGGATAAGGGAGTTACACTCCTAAAATAACCCCTGCTCAACCCCTTGGTAGCTTGGCACAAGCAGTCAGGCTTATCTTAAAGGCAGTGTGTAAAGCATTTGCACATAACCAACAGTAATACAGTCTAAGCACTACAAAAGGACACCACACAAGTTTAGAAAAATATCCAATATTTTTGTATATATTTAAGACCAGACCAAAAACCAGTAAAAATCCACAATACAATACTTAAAAATCTTCAATTATCAAAATATGCTTGAAAAATAGTTCCTTGATGTCGATAGCTCTGTCCGGGGCTATCCTGGCGTTGTAAGCAAACAAATCCAAACAGTTCTGGCTGACCGCTGCGTCGCGGCCAGCTACGGTGTCGGGAAGACCCGCAAACAGTACCTTTTAGAAATGCAGGGTGTCGGCGACCTCTCGTTGAGCTTCCAAAAGCATGGCGTCCGCAGACATTGGTTCTGGAGGTCGGTGCAGGAGTCGTCAGGGCCCTTGAAGTAACACGCGTTGCAGGTCGAACTCCCCTCTGTTGAAGTCAGGAGCGCTGCCGTCGGCAGGCATCGGGTGCTGTGGTGAGAAGTACAGCGGTGCGGCGTGCGGTGCCCTCATGTCGCCGTGCGAGCAGCGGCTCGGTGACGGCGTCAGATGGTGTCGTCAGTGAGACCAGGGTCGCGGTGCGCGGTGAAGGTGGTGCTCGTCGCAGTGCTGGCAGGTCAGGGTGCAAGCAGCAGCGTCGTCGTGGCTGAAGCGCTGTCGTCGGCTGACGAACTGGAGTCGATGGCGTCGGTAGGCCAAGGCTGCGGTGCGGGATGAGGGCGGTGCGTCATATAACTTTACGAGCGGTGCCCCCGAACCACGGTGCAAGCAGCGGCGTAGATTTCGGCGTCGGGTGTCGTCATGAAGCGAGGCGGTGTGGAGTGCGGTGCGCGCAGCGGATCAGTGGTGGCATCAGCGTCGTTGAGACCAGGGTCGCGGTACGGCATTGCGGGGGTGCCCTCTGCAGTGCCTTCAGGACACGGAGTCAGCAGCGTAGACGGCGTCTGGTTGCTTTTTCCTCTGTTGCAGCACAAAATACACAGTCCCCAGTGCTGAGTGCAGAAGAGCTTGAAGTCTTTGCTGTTACTGAAACTTATTGAACAGGGTGCAAGCTCTACCCCAAGCCCTTGGAGAAACTCACTAAAGTAGATTGCAGGAAGTTCAGTCCAGTCCTTTCACTGCTCAAGACTGAAGCAGCCACTACAGGCCAACACAGCAAAGCACACAGCGAAGTGGTAGTTCCTCCTCATAGCTTTTCCAGCTCTTCTTTTTGGCAGTCTTCTCGATCCAAAAGAGTTTTAAGGTTCAGGGGTCTGGGCCCCAATATTTATATCCAAAAATCCTTTGATCTCCTAGGCAGAGAGTAACTGTGCCCAGCCAGAACCAGTTCTGCCTTCTCTGGTGTGACAGTGAGAAGTTGGCCTGGTATATGCCGTCCACTAGTTAAAGTGGGCACCTTGCACCAGTCCAAACAACCCTTGTTGATGATTAGATTAAAGACAACCTTTATTGAAAGCTATCCTAGTGGTAGTTATGGAGAGCAGCCTTGAGGCGAAGTCTCGACGGAATGTAAAGCAGCTTGGTTTACCAGATTATAACATCCTGAATGACCAAATAAAAGGAGAACCACACATGGAATATATAACATATATATATTTATTACTAAACACTCTCTTCTAACCTCTTTATGAGATTAGATAACAAAGCAGACAATATTAAATCACTAGAACGACAGTAAATAGCACAATACACAGTGGGCTCCAGGGGGTGACCAAACCATATACTAAGAAAGTGGTATAACAACCCTGATTTGACTAGACACAGTGCCTAGAGCACATAGAATCGCTGGGACCTCAAGGAACCACCCAAGGTAGTGACGCGGGGGACCCACGGAGGACGGGTGCCGTGTGTGAACACATGCGCGAGCTCCGTACAACTCTATAGGAAAGTCGCGTTGGAATTTTAAAGATTAAGGACACTTAGGAGAGGACTTTAAGCAAACCCTTTGGAACATAGAAGGTTCTAAGGCCAGCATCCTCGAGAGTTCCGAGGTACCCGTTTTACCTATCCCAGAGGAGCCGGATGCATAGGGGTCAAGTGGTGTCGGAAATGCTCGTTGATTTCAATGGCGTGATGCAAAGAAGTGCTGCTGCCGGGAAGATGAGAAGCGTCCGGTGTAATCCAAGCCTGGATCGGAGCTGAGACGAACCTGAAAGCAGAGGGGACAGAGTCTGGGTCACTTCACAGTGATAGGGGCACGATAGACGAATGCCCACCGATGTCGGGTGTTTCAGGTGAGAAGAGGTGAAGCTTGACTCTACAGCCACGGGGACCAGGAGACGTCGACGACGACCAAAGTCCGGAGGTGAGCTGTCCCACGAAGGATGTCGAGTGCTGGGGAGGTCAGTGTCCGGATCAAACACCAACAAGCCTTGGCAACTGCAACCCACGCGGTCAGAGAAAAGATGCTTCGATGAGGACCAGCAAGGTCCTGGAGACTCTCCAAGCTGTGGAGAGTCAGGGCACGTCTGGAGCAACCAGGAAAGCCCACAGAAAGTCAAAGTTACCTTGAAAGGGACCCACAGGTTGGTGGACCAGGAATCGCAAAGGGACCTCGAACTGAATCACAAAATACCAGCCCACGGAACACTTGTGGAGTGTAGGCCGGAAATCTTCAGTGGAAATACTGCTCTGGGTCAGGACTACAAGTAGCCCAAAGCACAGCCTCAGGGGTCGCCAAAAAGCATATGCTGCTGCAAATGTACTCTGTACACAGGGGTTCGGGTTGCACGGTCCCCACAAGGGATTTGGGCTTCAGAATTACTGAGAGCACAGATCAACCTCAAAGACCTCTGGAACCCACCTCCTGTGTTGCAGAAATCTTAGGAGTCCTCAGGAGCTTCGGATATGCAAAGTGGTCAGATGCGTTTCAGGTGCCTGTGTTGCAGGGAAGTAACTCCTTTACTCCAAGGGAGATTCTTCAGTCATCCATCGTCGTGCAGATCGTTTAAGTACTTGGTTTCTGTAGCAGAGTTTAGTCCAGGTAAAATCTAAAGACTTGTAGTCAGGGGTTCCTACTTTATACCCAAGGAAGGGGTGGGACAAACTCTGGGGACCCACCTATGGGAGGGTCAGGACAGAGGGGTGGCTACACCCTTGTTCTTTGTCCAGTTTCGCACCAGAGCAGGGGCTAATAGTCCCTGCAACCGGTTTGAGCTGGACTATGCACAGGGACACCAAATGTGCCCCCAGTGCAGACATCAAAGCACTCTGAGTGCACCCACCCAACGCCAATACACTAAAGCCTGTCTGGGATAGGAAACCTATTGTCAAGCCTTCCCCTGCTGGAGTTTCGTCCAGCAGCAGGAGGGCAGACTTGTGTCTGTGGCTGGCAACATCCATTTTGTGATGCCAGGGTCGAGAAAGCTGGTACCGGGTGTACCGGTGTTCTCATATTTCTCCCTCTAGGAGGGTGAAATGATACCTCCCACACCAGTTACTGGTGTCGAGGTATGATTCCAAGGTGTTTGACACCAAACACGACATGTTTCCATGCAGCCGTTTTTAAAGTTAGCATTTACCGCAAGGTTATAATGCACTTAACTATATATGGTTGGCTGCATCACAAACAACCATGGAATATAGGTTCTGAAGGCTGCAGAGGGGCTCTGCTCATGCAGGTGCACCCTCTCACATAAAACCCAGCACCCTGCGTTCAGTATTGATAAGACCTGCCATAGGGGTGACTGATAGGTTTATATGTGCAGTGATATAGGATAGGTATAGTGAACCTATATCTACATAAGGGGTGCATGCACCACCTTACACAGGCTGCTGTAGCAGACCTGTGGTGTCATTTTGAATGGTCTCCCAGGGGTGGCATAATACATGCTGTAGCCCCTGAGAGGCCTCTGGGGTACCTATGCCCTGGATATATAGTATACCATATACTAGGGACTTATTAGGGTACCCCAGAATCCAATCTGGAGTGTACCTAAAGTACATGCAATCAATTTAGAGGAGAAAGCAGATAGACTGGGGTCCTGAATAGCAGGATCCCAGTCAGACTAATTCGAAAACAGTGAAACATCAGCAACAAGTGGGGGTAACTATAAGAAGCAGATCCTACTCTTCTTCAACCACCCTATGTATGCCCTGGAGAGGCTCCAATTCCGAAAGCACTGCTCCTTGCACTAAATATATAGAAGTTCTGGAACGCAGGGCTTGCTGCCCGCAACGCAGAGGGTGATTCAAGCCTGGAAAGAGTCGGAATGACAGATGAAATGGGAGAAAAGATTAACTAGGTCCACACCACTGTGGAAGGGTAAGCGACTGTCAGAATTAGCTAAACTGCGGGGTATTAAAGGCTGGGACACAATCAGGATCACAACGCTAGGGGACATAATAAAGAAAGGAGAATTGATTACCTTAGCAAATCTCCAAGCCGAATACAGTCTGTCAAACAAACAACATTACAAATACATTCAACCCCAACACGCTTGGAGAAAGCAAAAACTCAAAATTACAGACATCCCCAAATATGCACCGCTAGAAGGCTAACTGCTACAAGAAGAGATACCCGCAAAGGCAGCCTCCTGGACGTACAAAACCCTAACAAATAATATTCCAGATAAACTACTAACACTTAGAAGCAAATGGGAGGAAACCACAGGTACCCTGGAAGGCATTGACTGCCAAACATCAGTGATGCACCCCAGAGAGGTAGCAATTGAGCTTAGGCTGTAGCTAATACAGTTAAAAGTTTTGCATAGGGTATATTATGACGGAGTGCAGGGTAGAGGCACCAGAGTGAGGGCGCTGTAAAACAGACCGAGGCTCCTATATACATACCGTGTGGAAATGTCAGTTAATACACAGATATTGGTCACGAATAGTAAAATAATTCAACAATGTACTGTAAACACAGATTCCAATGGATCCAAAATACATTCTCCTAGGCATTCACACGGATATTGACATCCCCAGATACAAACTCTTACTGAGCAATCTAGGACTCATAGTTGCAAAATGAGACATAGCCAAGTATTGGGGAAGAGCGGACCTGCCCACCATGACCGAATGGCGGGCCAGTATTGACCTGTACATGGGGGCTGAGAAAACAGTATATACAGCCAGAGGGTGTCCTAAGAAGTTCAGGAAAGTCTGGCAGCCATAGCTAAGATATTACAATCTTGAGATGGTAGAGGAGGAAATGGGCACGACACAACCTAGCACACAGAGGCGCACAAAGGTTGGGCACAATACCTTGGGTTCTACGAATAGATGAGGTGAACGGGACATGTCTAACGCTGAGAAGGTGAGGCGGGGAGGGACATACGAAGAAGAACCGCTAGTTTGTGAAATCTGTATTCCTGCCAATGACGATTACTGATCATGCTGTCACATTTGTGATATATGAGACGACCTGCTGATGGTTTGGCTGATTTATAAAACAATAAATAAAAATAGTTTAAATAAATAAATAAAAAACATTTCCATGATGTTCTTGTCACATCTGACACTGCTATGCAACTTGTAACATAACATAAGTTATTGCACCACTTTGCAGGAACAAGCAAATTTGATGGGGAAGTACAGGCTTTCCAGTGGCTGGAGACCAGTACAAATGAAGTTATTCTCTAGTCGAGCTGAAGGATGAAACTGATGTGTAATGAAAAATGCTCGAGTTGTTGCTATACCACACAGTGGAGTATATTTTTGGCATGGGCCTTTTTGGGGGGGGGGGGGGGGGGGAGCAGAATGGGGTATGGCCAGTACCCTACAGGACAAATCAGCCTTTTATTTTCCCTGCCACTTCCTTAAATGTCGCCTTGCGTATTGAAAGGATCGCCTGACGTGTCTGATTCACAAGCACTGTATCATCCTCTCGTGACTCTCGTAGGGGTTTTTAAACTACTTAACCCGATAGAAAAAAAACGTTTTGCTGGTCAAAAATACAGGCTAGCATGCCAAACGCAGGCGCCGAAAATAAAGCTTTTCCTTTGAGGGTCATTGACAACAAAAACGGTATTATTCCACCTTTTATAATTATCAGTAATAGCGGAACCAAGGAAACTATCCCTGGGAAGGCAAATTAATTTTAATTCACTCTTGTAAACATGAGGAGTTAAAAAGGTAAACCAATTAGTTGAACCTGCAGCTCCGCTGTTCACATAATTGCTTTTCATCTTAATTGGAATGTTCAAGGTAACAGTGAAACTAAGCGCCTGATGTAAATTCAAGCTGGCAGAGGATCAGCCCAGGAACATGTCGACATTGTTCGTGAAAACATGTGACGGCCAGGCAGCCTATCACATGCAACCTTTTATGTGTGTGAGGGTTGCGCAGCAAATCAGAGCTGCAGGGGGAAGTGAGGTTGAAGTCTGTACCCAGACTGAGGAAGTGCAGTTTGACAGTGGTTCGCTGTAAGTAGAGATCTCTTTCTGCTGTTTTAAGGAAGCGTAGTCATTCTGCTGCACGGTGATTATCTTGAGGCCAAGCATGTCTTTCACCTCGAGAGCTGGCCCACGAACATGTCTGTGAGAAGATTTAGCAGTGTAAGTAAAATCAGCGATCACAAGTAAATCGTTTCTTTAATAGTAGGTCCGACTGTGTCAGTGGGACTCAGTAAAGCGATCTGTTTTAATGTGAGAATGAAGCGCTACAATTTATATTGGAGAATGCCCGTTAGTTTAAATTTATTTTCCGCTCTCTTATGTTTGATTTGTTCTACGCCTATGCCTAGAAAATACCCTGGTTATGCGCACTGGTGCTTATTTAAAAAGCGACAGCGTGTCTGATCACTATGTCTCTTTTTGAAAATGAAGGCGTTTCTGTTCAGCTTATTTGTGCCGAATAGTAATTTGTAGAAAGAGCGTTGTGCGTTCTGAGAGTAATGACTGAAATCTGTAAACTGTTAAAATATGAGTATTCAGTGAGGGTATTTCCTGGGCAAACATTCTCGTGTCTTATGTAAATAAGAACAAAGATTTCTACATATATGATTTTTGCTAGATACCTTTGGCTTAAAGTTGATCCTTCCTTGTGGTAGAGAAGTTCACATACTAGAGGGCCAGGTCATAAGATAGGCCTTTGGAAATGGAGACTATTGAGGGGTTCGGACCAGTACTTTAACTTGACTTGCGGTCCTGGGTGCATTTTCTCCTTGAGGTATTGGAGAGGAAGGCTTTTTTGAGTTTATATGTTTAGAATTGTGGCCTATTTCAACATTTTGTTAGCAAATATGTAAAAAAAAATCTTCTGCAGAAAGTGCACATGGTAGATACAAATGAATAATTAGCACCTCATTCAATTGCAGTGAGTTTTTCAGTGTTTTTTAAAAGGTGCATAACCATGAGCACGTAAGCAGTCCTCAGCATACTGCGTTTGTAACAAGGCACTCTACCTTGGGAAGTTGCAAGGCACTGGGCTTAAACTATATGCGTGCATTGAAAGGCATGAGAAGGAAGCAGACTGAGCGCACCAAGAAGGGCGTTCTGATGGATGGGATGCAAATGCAGTCTTATTGAATGGTCTGAAAAGCGTTGATCAGCAAGTGGAGCCTTAATGGGGTCGTATCAGTGCACTCGAAATCCGCTATGAGCCACATTTAAAGGTCAGATTGACCAGCTAGAAAAGTGATCCAAACAGAAACTGTAAGCAAACAACCTATGGCTTCAGAGACATGAAGCGGTACCAAGGTGAACAATAGCTTTGTGATTTAGGAGAAGGTTTTCATATGAGTTTTCAAGGCCAGCTCTCCTAATTGAATTGACTAATCAGTGCTCTAGTTAGTGGCCGTCTCTACCACAAAAGTTTTTTTCTGCCACTGGTCAGTCATAATTATCCAAAGTTTCACCAATTGTACCTTTGTAGACATGTCAATGAATTCATGATAATGCGGGGCAAACTTAAAGTTATCCCAGTATTGATAATTTGAAGTTAAACATTTTTTGATTGGGAATCCAACTGCATTACTTGTAAAACTTTTTTACTTACATGAATATAAATAAAATATGTGCACTGAAAACTTATTTCTGTTAAAGCCATCGTTTAATTTTCAATTTGGTTATTCTGGCTCGGACAATTGAATATTAATTCAACATTATAAATGAAGTCACCCTTGATTCCTTGTAGCTATAGTTCTTGCACATAGTAATTTATAAACTACAGGTATTTTGGGTAGTTGCTTTTCGGAATTGGTTGCTTTTAACTTTGTGTTTCAGATAGCTTATGTAAAGAGCAAGATTGAAAAAGGGAAGAGAATAAGGCAACAAGACAGAGGGATGAGAAAAGAGCCTTGTATGTGAAGTAGTCTTCCCTCAAAGGTCTAGTGACTCACTGAACGACGGCAATAATGTGTTGACAGTAACCAGTAAAGGGGAACCTAAAAGGAGGGAGCATGGGATGTTATGGTGAGGAGGGTGCAGTTTAGCTTTTTTAGCCAAATGGCACACTGTGACTGTAAACCTAGCTGTGGAAAGAATATTCTGCCATATCGCCTACAACCCAGATTCTGCTCACAAACATACGCTTAACAAACCGCCCCCTGATCCCCAACCCCCAAAAGCAAGACGTACTTTCCCCGCCTCCTAACCCTCCGCCCTAGCAATATTCTCTCCAGTGTGATAATTTTACCTCCCTAATAACAGGCCCCATTCCTGCCCTATGCATTATCGAACACGGCCCAGCCTCCTTCTGCATCAGTTACCGTATCTCTTTTGGGGGAGGTAATCAAATGCAACAGTTGTAGGTATGTGGGACAAGTCAACTCTTTGAATTCTAGTTATACTAATTATATAAAGGAGCCCACCGCTCTTGATAGGCCTCCAACCTGTGCTCTACCGTCAGTGTCAGCCGCTCCATGCCCAGAAAATGTAGAATCCTCTGGAGCCAGGACGTATAGTCTCAAAATGCTCTCTGATCCCCAGAGAGAGAGAATAGTCTGGTGTGCTGCTCTTAGTGTTAGGGCTATTTGTTTGCCCCTCAGCGACTTCAAGGGGTATGTGAGGGGATTAGGCAGCCCGAGGGAGATAGACACTGGAAAGCAGGGAATTTGCATGTTGACAATAAAGTCTATGTTGTCAAGGATCTTCCCTTCAGAACCGAGTTAGTTTGCAGCAATTACATAGCAGATGCACCAGAGTTCTAGTGCCTCCATTCCCCCTCCAGAACTTCTTACAGTTCTCTGGACGCCTTTTCTGTATTCTGACAGGTGTCCAAAACCAGTATGCAACTATCTGGAGGGCTGTGTCGGGGCTCGCAATGTTACTTGCAGTATGGTGTGCACTATAGAATATAGCCTCCCAATCTAGTGTGAAAGGGCTATCCCTACTTCCGCTTCCCAGTGCTCCAGACCGGTGCGCCTGGGCCGGGACGGGAGATGTCCTAAGAGTGAGTACAACTCGAAGATAAGGCTTTAATCTTTATCCTTCAATAACAGCCACTTCTCAAATGGCATTAACACGTAGATGCCATGCGGCTTAACAGATGAATGCATCACCCAGTAGCGACTTGTAGCTATTGCAAGTGGTCAGCCTCTGCTAGATTAAAATTCTTCTTTAGCATATCAAAAGGAATAATCCCAGATTTGTCAAAGAGGTCACCTATTCGCTTGCACCCGCTGATTGCCAGTTCTTAAAATGGTCCCCCCTGAGATGGATGGATAGATGGAAGTCTGTTTTAATAAAGAGGGGTCCATTGGTGAGTGAAACGTTGTTAGACCCTTTCAGACCACTACCTTGCCCGACATCATGAGTGTGGCTTGTGTGATAGGGTAGGAATACAAACCCCAAGCCCTGCCTGGTCTGGGAAGCATAGGTATCTTCAATATATGAGAGCCTGCTATGACTTGATCAATAAAACGCCAGTGTCTCTCAGAAGTTGATCACCCCACTATACAAGAAAATGAAGCTGTGAGGCTTGAAAATATTGTGTGCTATTGGGCACTCCCAATCCTCCTTTGGATGTGGGGTAGTATGCAAAGTTCTGTGCCATGCAATGGCGTTTCCCGCCCCATATGAAATTATCAATCTCTTTTTGCAGGAGTGTCAGCGTGTTTCTGAATGGTGCTAAGGGAAGAGCTTGAAATGTTAATACAATTTTTGGTAGAGTGATAATTTTAATCGCAACATCACGTCTTAACTAAGAGAGCCGAAGGTACTGACATTTACTGATGTCTGCCCTCACTTTTCATGAGTCGAATTCCAAGGTAGGGGAGAGGGTCTGTGGAGTATACGATCAGGTACCGGGCCTGCAACTGATCCTAATGTGTTGCAGATACCGTGAGATTTAATATTTGGGATTTAGAAAGATTAACACTGGACCTGGAGACCTCCTCATTAAGCTGCAATTCCCGGATCAGCGCTGGTACGGACATCATGAGGTCCTCTAGGGCCACTATCATGTCTGCATTCACGCTGAGGATATTGGTGTCATCACCAAAGCACACACTTGTGATTTGAGGGTTAGATCTGATGTGTTGTACCATGGGCTCCATATACAGCACAAAAAGGAGTGGGGATATAGGGCAGCCCTGTCGAGTCCCCTGATGTATGGCGAAGGAATGGGAGGTAACTGTTCACCTGCACCATAGATCTAGAGGCATTGTACCAGCGAAATCCCCTGCCACAAAACCGCTCCCGTGGCCGAAGTGCTAAAAGTGGCAAGAAGGTAAGACCAACGGAGTAGGTCAGATGCTTTTTCGGTGTCTACCACAAGCAAGAAAGCTTCCCTTTGAGATCTCTGGACATTATCTATGACATGTAGAATAAGTTTGGTGTTCTCTCCACACGCCCAATTAGGTATAAAGCCTGCCTGGTTGGGGTCCATTAGATATATCATGTATAGGTTGAGCCTGGAGGCAAGGATGATAGTGAAGATGTGTGCGTCTATGTTATGTAAAGAAATATGTCTATGCAAACTGCATAGGCGAGAGGCCTTACCAGGTTTGGGCAAGACTGTAATGGATGCTTCGAGCATAGAATGCGTGAGTGTCCCCGCCTCCGCAAAGGAGTTGAATAGTGTAGTGAATATAGGAGCCAAGGTGTGACAAAATGGCTTGGGAGCTTTCAGGGGTTGTAAGTGCGCTATTGTGCAAATTACCTCTGCCAAGTAAATAGGTTTCTCCAATGCTTCCACCTGCGCACGTTTGAGCTTCGTTACCTGTGCCCTTTCTAAGTATGCTCCTGAGTCAAAGTTGTGGGAGTCAAACAGGGTTACTATAAGCATTCTCATTAGTGGGGCCTGGTCGACAAAAGGTAGGCTCTTTTGTGACGTAGGACCCTCTTTCGTTGGTGCATTTGTAGATTGCATCAGCATGTATGGTCACACGGGTCCAGTTTCTGTTTGTCCTAGATCCAGGTGACTGGATGGTAGCACTTGTTTTGCGAGGCACCTATTTTCATATCCCGTCCTACAGTCCCACAGGTGTTACCTGTGCTTCAAGGTGGGTCACAAGCTTTTTCAGTTTATTTGTGCTTTCTTTTGACCTTACTAGGGAATCCAGGTGTTCATGAAAGTGATGGTAGTGGTCGTAGCACATCTTCAGCGGTTCTAATGTCAGTATTTCCATACTTTGACTGACTGCTTCAGGTAGGCCCGCTGTAGACCACCGCCAGGTGTTGCGAACCTCCTCACATCTTTGAGGTTCTCCATCAATGTGCAGAAGTCACCATTGACTCCTTCCAAGGGGTTTCTGTTCAGTGGAGTGGTTCTGGATACGGTGCTCTTTCGAGCCTTTCCACCAGCTCTGAAAATCCTGATCATTCAGGCTGTGATCCCGATGTTTCAGACTCTTTTTGAATTTCAGTAAAGGTGGCTCAAAGCCTTGGTGGCTATCTTATCCAGCTTGTTTAACATACCAAATGTCACACACAGGCTCGGTAGTGGGATCTTAAGTTTCATTGGGCTCATCACCAAGGTAACCTGTAGATTCCTTTTGGGTTTCTGTTAGCTGCTAGACTGCAATCAGATAGATAGCAGACCCCTCTTCTTACCTCACCTGTACTTGAAGGTTGTGATTGATGTATCGTTGCTGGGTTGGTGAGGTCATCAAGATCATCTCGTGGAGGTGGAGATCCGAGGACTCTGGTCTTCAATGGAGACCTGCCTCCGCAACAGTCTGTTGGATTTAAAGGAGTTTCACTTAGCACTAAAGGCTTTCCTCCTAGCCATCAATGGGAGACTGGTTTAGGTTCTAATGGACCACACCACCGCCATGTGGGACTTCAATAAACAGGCCAGAATAGTGTCCTGTGCCAGGATGCTCTGCGCCTCTGAAAATGAGTCCTCAGGGCATCGTCCTGGTAGTCAACCACCTGTCAAGATCTTTAAACATCAAGGTGGGCAAGCTAATCCAACATTGTCTAGTGATTCTTGTGTGGCAATTACACCCTGAGGTGGCACAGGATATTTTTCAACTATGAGGAAAACCCTGGTTCGATCTTTTTGGCACCACCAAGAATGTATATTGTTTAAGCTTTTGTATATTGGAGTTCCCAAGGCGACCCTCTTTTGGAGATGCCTTCCTCTTAGAGTGGAGCTTGGGGCTCCTGTATGCCTTTCAGACTCTGTCTCACCTGCCCAGATAAAGAAGGTGAGAAACGATCAGACCCAAGTCAACTTCGTGGCTCCGGATTGGGCCAAGAAAGTGTGGTACCCAGTACTCCTGGGCATGAGCATCTCATACCTGATCAGGCTCTTGCTTAAAGAGATTCTGCAGTTGCAGCAGCACTACAGGATCCTCCACCTAGGTCTGCCAAACCTCCACCTCTATGTGTGGAGATTGAGTGGCAACATCTGACTGCATTCATCCTCCCTCCTGAGATGGTGGATGTTATGTTGACAGCCATCCACAAAAAGTCTTTGCTGGACACTGGGAGAAGGTTGTGGCTTGGTTTACTTCTCGTCGTGTAAACACAGAGTGTGCTGTTCCTAAGTGGAAAGCTAGGTCTAACAGGTGGACGTGAGTGCTCCTTTTAGGTGCAAGAGCCTTCACACAACCTGAGGGGTGTCATGCTTCATCATCGGGCAGCTCCTCGTTGGGGTGGTACAGCAATGCCCAACGGGCCCCTCGAGGGGGCTCTTTGCTGGAGATCTTCTCTTTTTAGCAGATGTATGTTGCTCTACTTGTGTCGTGAGGGAGGCTACGGCAGGGCCGTAGTTTTGCTGCAGGATCTAATCCCTGTCCCTGTGTATGTATACACCAAAGTATTTTGTGCCTTCTGTGGCCCATCAAGGAGGGAGGTCAGGAGTTAGTGGCCGGGCAAAGTCTATCAGTGGGAGGAGTGCTGACTTATTCCAGTTAACCCGGAGTCCTGATAGTGCACCATATCGTACTATTTCTTGTATCAATGGGGGGGGATTTTGTCTAGCGGATTCCGAACAAAGAGTAGTATATCGTCTGCATATAAAGAGAGTAATAGAGTCGTAAGTCAACTGCTGCCCCCGATGTGCGTGATTTTCCTTCCTGCAATATACAGATGAATAGGTCCATTGCCGCTATAAAGAGAAAGGGGGAACAGAGGGCATCCCTGTCGGGTGCCTCGAAAGATAGGACAAATGTCTGTGAGTGCCCCATTTATCCATAGGCGGGCCACGGGGCCAGTGTATAACAGGGCCAGGAATGGGTAGGGAATTCCCAATTTACACAGTACAGCATAGAGAAAAGGCCACTCTAGAGAGTCAAATGCCTTTTGGCCTCTAATAAGGCCACTTCGGCAGGTGTTGTGGGTGAAACCTTGTTTAATGCAGAAAATATAGTACGGAGGTTTAGTGAGGTCGACCGGTGGGGCACGAATCCGGACTGCACCGGTGAGATAATTTGCTCCAGCAGCAACGAGAGCCTGGTGGCTAAGATTTTAGCAAACCTTTTATTGTCCAGGTTAAATAAAGATAAAAGACGATATTATGCGCAGCGACTGTTTTTTTTACCTGGTTTTAATATTACAGTCCGTACTGCTTCACGGAGCGAAGGTGTCAATTCATCCCTATCCCTTGCTTCATTGTAAACCGCTAAGAGTTGCAGAGCCTACTGTAACTTATAAGGTTTACAAAAGGCACCTGTCAGCCCATCTAGTCCTGGCACCTTGGAGCCATCGAGGGCGAAGGGCTGAGCTAGCTTGATTGACTTCTTCCAGCGTGATGGGCTCAGTCGGAAACTCCTTATGTCTGGTAGTAGTGTGTAAACTCGTGCAGAATGTTTTTCCCCCCGCTCGTGACCGTGCCGTCATCAGAGCACAGTTCCGCTATGTAGTCTTGTTGGCGGTATGAGCGCAGTAGGTGCGCCAGCGTACGCGTATATACCCATATATAAGATCTCACGGTTGGCTAGATCTCTGAATTCAGCTAATAGATCCGTGCCTTGTTTCAGCTGGGTTGCCCCTGTATCTGTGGTGTTCTCGTCCAGCTTCCGCAGTTCGGTCTCAACGCACCTCAGCTGTTTACGGATGTCCCATAGAACTCCGGTGTGTTTCGAATTACACACTCCTCGAATATACACCTTGAAGGCTTCCCAGAGAGTGGCTTGGATAGATACCGTGCCGGTGTTAAGTGTGAAATATTCAGTAATAGTTGTCAGTAGCTGGGCTCGAAACACAGGGTCTTGCAGGGTGTCCCAGTGAAATCGCCAGCTAAAGGCAGCTGGGCATCCGTATGTGATTTCATTTGTGAGCATAACGGGGCTGTGATCCGACACTGTACTGGGGAGTACAGCGACGTTGGTAACCCACAGGGCCGCACTCCTGGATAGGAACCAGTAATCTAGTCGGGTCCAGACAGAGTGGGGTGGACAGTTAAAACGTTTGTCTGGGTGTATGTTGGTGGTGCGCTCGCCCGATATTTACTAACGTGTATCAGTGGTGTGGAATTTAATAAAATATCTACTTGTCCATGGGGCAGGCTTCTTCATAAATCTACTTGTCCTGTAACAAAATCCAGTTGCCCCTTTTGTGTAATGTAATGCGGCGACAAATTATGACAGCAATCT
Source organism: Triturus cristatus (assembly GCF_964204655.1). Taxonomy (NCBI): domain Eukaryota; kingdom Metazoa; phylum Chordata; class Amphibia; order Caudata; family Salamandridae; genus Triturus; species Triturus cristatus. The sequence goes on along the minus strand of NC_140586.1, from coordinate 737,360,131 downwards.
CATTATATAAGAGCTCTGAAATAGCCTCTCTGTTTATGCCAGGGCTTCTTCATAATAGGGTTTGAATACCAGCAATTCCCTTATGTTGCCACGTTTCCGCAGATCTACATACTGGGGCTGAAGGTAATGGTAAGCGGTAGTTCCAGGGTTGGAAGGCCCTTCTGAGTCTGTGCAAATCTACTAACTTGCATGTTTTAAGAGTTTTTACCAACTCTTCTCTAATCTTTTCCCATACGGAGAAAGGTTTGATATTTACTCCTGACAATGGCAGACCTAAAACTTCTTCAAGGATTGCGAAATAAGTGGTTAGAGGTAAAGTGAACTTGCAAACACTCAGATTTTTACGTAAGCAAATCTACACCTGCATTTTTGATCATGCTAAAATGCAGTTCACAAATATTTCATAGGAGTACTATTTCTTGGCCTACTTCTGTAAAGTCTTGTGAATTCATGAAAGTGGTACATCTGCACTTAATCCAAGGACATGGGTGCACTTTATTTAGTAATTGGGACCCTAATTAGGTCTGGCGTTAACCATGACCTTTTGTGTGTATTAAAATTTTGTCTCTCTCTTTCGGTCTATTGGCTAGCTTCACTGGGAGTGACAGCATTCTGTTCTTTCACAAGGAGAATATCGATACAGTCGTATTGTTCAGTGCCAGGAACTACTATGCAATGTGTGCTTTTTGAGACCAACACAATTTTTGCTTTTGCCAATGTTTGTTAGAATGGCAAGGGCCCAGCAGCTCCCACACTAATAATGTTTTACAAAAACCATGCCAAAACAAATTACGCATTGACAAAACCAAAAGGCTGACCAAAAATTTCAGATTGCTGGCTTTACCAATGCTTGTTTATTTTTGTTTCCCATAATCTTATTAAAACTAGTTAAACGTATTTTCTATTATTATTTTTTCGGGGAAATACTAGCATGAATCAACACATTTTACTAAATGATGCTGCAAAGAAATGGTACCTACATTTTTTCAGTAGTTTAGCAAAATGTTTTTGCATTTTTTTTGTGAACATTTATTTTATTTTGAAAGCAAATAATCATCAAACTTGCTTTCACGCTACTGCAAATATTTGCATGTAATCAGAGAGCATTATGGGAGCAGTATACATATACTCCTATTGTTAAACTTTGCAAATGTGAGGCTCATTTTTATACTCTAACCACTGTCAGTAGTGCAGTCTGAGCTTACAACATTTACTTTGAGAGCTCACCCTAATAAAGGCTTTGCATTAATGAACAATAAATACAGGTTTGAACAGCATTAACACATGGACACATATATTACCTTAACTGCAGGCAATGCCTTTCCCTGATCCATAATGTTGTACTGTAAACTGGCAGCCAAAGGGTTTGTGCTGTAGGGGGTTGGGCCTACTTGTCCCAAGGACAAAATACACATGAAAACTTGTTGCCCATGACCTCAAACAGTATGTCCCGGGCATCGGGCTATAGGAATTCCACATTCCTGGAGTATACATCTGTTATGTGGCAGAATGCTTCTCTGGCGTGAGGTTTATTAGTGGGTTGGGCACTTGTTGAGTCAACCCTCAGACAGTGTGGCATGTTTAAGTCCCCTCCCAACACTATGTGATCTGCTTCTAGGCCATCCACAGCTTGCCCGGTCCGATTGTGGCCTCCCCTGACATTTTAAATGAGTACGTTTTTGTCCCCTTGGCTCCTGTCCCTGTGACTGAGGCTCACCCGTTAGGGAGCCGCCCTGCTCCTTGTCCCCTTATTCTCTCTCCCCCCTTCCACCCTTTCCCCTCCCCCTTCTTCTTTTTCCCCATTTACCTACTAAACCCCCCCACTCGTCCCCCTCCGTTCCCTTTGTTTCTGCTTCCCCCTCCTCTCTGTTTCACTCTCTCCACCCGCTGCCCTTCCACCCCCTTGGGGTTTGCACGTATGCCGCCCCGGGCATTCCATGGGGAATACTCGCCGGGAGGTTGTTCTTCTTACCAGCCCAGCTTTCTGGCTACCACGCAACTCACAATTTTAATACGCAACTTTACTCCACTGGTGAATAATTGATCAGCCTAGACTGGACTTACCATTGAAATCTTGATTGTTTAGCCCACTTATTTTGATTATTCATATGTATTTATTTATTTATTTATTTGCCGATAACAAACAGTGACACCTGTGTTGGTTGTGCCAACCTTTACCTGTATACCTAAGACGTCTACACCTGTTTGCCTGTGATTAGCCGACATCTCTAATACACCAACTGATCTTCGTGCTCTTGGTTCCATGCTCCAACTGGGCTTCTATATGAATAAGAACGTTTGTTTTTAAAGTCATCTCTGTACCTTTTGTTCCCCTCTACCTAGGTCTACCCCAAAGAGATGTTCCTCAGGTCCATGTAAAGGATACAGGACAGATCTTTGTCTCCTTTTTTTGGCATATTATGCACAGGCCATGATCCACTATGGTCTGTAGTAGGCATGATTGACCTTCTTACCTGTTTCTTTTGTAGCTAAATAGATCATTGCATCTATTCTGCGCTCGCATCACGTTTTTATACTTGACAAAGGGACCCTAGAGTTTAAACTTTATTTCCTGTCCAGATCCCTTTAGTCAAGTTTAACACGCCTTTCTTTCACCCATTCTACTCACACATCACTTCTCATCCATGCAACATACATCAGCTAAAAAGAGAAGATCTTCGACAAAGAGGCCCCCCTTGGGAGATCCGTTGGGCATTGCAGCACCGGCCCAATGATGAAACATGACACCCCTTGGGGTGTGTGAGGACCCTTGCTTCTAAAAGGAGCACTCCCCTCCACCTGTTAAACCTTGATTCCCACTTAGGAACAGCACACTGCTGGCCCTTTTTAAAAGCCCCAGTCCCTCCTCTCTTGTTTTTGTGTACTTCTCTTCAGATAGAACTGGTACAGACCAAATTTTCAGCTGTGTTGCTTTTTGTGCTATATTTAGCCCAGCAAGGACTCACTGTGGCCACTATTAATGCCTTTGTCAGCCTTTTCAGCTTTGTAAGTTTACCAGAACAACCATAGTTGTTCAAGTGACCTGTTGTGATGCGTTTTCTAAAGGGATTAACCCACATGTTTCTACCCAAACCATTTGTTACGCCACAGTGGGACCTTAAATTAGTTTTCATATGATTGAATATTCCCCATTTGAAACTATACACAGCTGTCCTCTGTGTCTTTTGACTCTGAAAACAGCCTTTCTTTTAACAATGTCAGTTGGCTGCATGAGTGGGTTGCAAGCACTGTCTGTCAAACATCCATATGTCAAACTTTTTTGTGGGCAAAAATGGTTTTGTGATATTAAGTAAGGTAGGACAGATATGCTTTCACATTTGTCCTTGTTGCCAATTTCTCCGCATCAGATTTTTGTTTGCAATAAATGCATAAGTCGACTGTCGGATTTTCAAGCTCCTTCCTCGTGACTACAATCATTTCCTTACTTTGACCCCCAAGTTATAGGTTCCCAGCGTAAAATTCCCTGCCAGTAGTATCTCATAGAGACATTTAAATGCATATTCCTTAACTTAGAATATCCTCCAGGTGCCAGTCTGGATCTCGAGATTTTTGAGCAGTACCTCTGCGTCCTGGGGGACGGCGTCGCATAGCTCCGCTCTGCCGTCCACGGATATGATGTCAGTGGAGCCATATAAGTCCCTCCCGGCACGCTGACTTCAGTTTTCTTCTTTTCCATGCTGCAACGCGGGTCCAGGAGAGACGGTTCCTCTGGCCTGTTTGGGTTTTTGGTCTTACTGATGCCTTTTCGCATCCAGGAAGAGTGCGTCGATGCCTTCGTGCTTTAAATCGTGTGACACCTGTACGCGACAAGATGTGGCAACGGATTTACTCGTGATTTGTATGTGGTGCTTGGGCGAGCACCACGACTCCAAGGAGTGCGACGCCTGTCGGCGGCTGAAGACGAAGTCCCTATGGGAACATAGGATGAAATTGTTGTCCACCCGGATGTCTCGTTAGGAGTCCGAGCGTCGTCAGTCTCCTACTCGACCTGATGCTCCTGTTCGGGACAGGTCACAAGGTCATTCCCGAGGACGTTGCCCGCCTTCCTCAGGTAATCACAAGAGGACGTCACGAAGGCCATCGGCCTCATGTGGTCGTGACGTCGGGGCCCGTGGTTCCAGGTCTTTACTGGCCACTGCCTCTCAGCAGTCAACCCCCATTTTCCCACCATTTCCTGGTGTTGGAGCGACTAGAGCTCAGATGGAAGCCTATTACCAGGCTTTGCATGCCATCTTTGGGCCGACCCCTCTCCCTGGCGTGCCTTCGGGCCCCACAGAGGTGGTAGGGACTCATATTGGGAACCCGCTGGCGGGATTGCCCTCAGAGCCAATCAAGTACCTTGACTCTGGCTCCTGAGTTGCGGCGACGTTGGTGGGGCCTCCCATACAAACGTCAAGCCACAGTCCACCTCCAGCGTCAGGGGACAGCCCCGTGAGGCTCCCTGGGATGACGTCTGATGTGTCCGCCGCAGAGGACGTGTCTTCGAGCCGACGCTGTCCTACACCGCAATCTCCCATTGCGGTGGATATTGAGTTGACGCAGTCTGGACGCCGGTCAATGGAGCCTCTTTCAACATTCGTTGGTATCGCTGCGGCACCACCTCAACATCGTTTAATGCCAGAGATGTAATTTCCTACTCCTTTTCAAATGGAAGATGAGGCCCCTGGGGGTTCACCCCTCCCCCCCAGCATTGCTTGTGCGATCTTCAGAACGTGTTGATGTGGAGCAATTGCAGGTCCTTGGTCATCCTCGGCTGAAGGGCCTTTGGTTTTTGGTGGACCTGTTAGCCTGCAACCGTCCCATAACTATGATTTGCAGTCACCCCCTAGAATAGCGACGGAGGCTAGTGTTGCGTTTGCAACAATCATTTGCAAAGCTGCTAACATTTTACAGTTGCAGCCTCCTTCTATCTCTCTGCCCTCCGATCCCTTGTTGGATCTGCTCCTCCAGGGCAACGCGGATGTCGAGCCCTTGCTACCTTTTGGTGAGTCGTTGTACGGCATTATTCTAGGGACCTGGGCAAGGCCCTCCTCGGGGGACCCGGTGGAAATGTGCTATCGCACACCATCACCGCCTGGCTCCAGATGACTTAGTCTGTTTGTCCCTATACCCTAAAGCTCAAGGGCTAGTTGTCCAGACAGCCTCATCTTTGCGGCCTTGGTCCTACCCACCGATGCTTCCACCCACTAGGGAATCTCGATGGTTGGAGACATGTGGCTGGCAAATGTTTGCGTCCACGAGCTTGGGTCTCGGTCCTTGATCATGTCCTGCGTGTTTGCACCGGGTACTTTCGCCCTTTGGGACTCGTTGAGCACCTCCTTCCCTCCCTTCCGGAAGGCCCTCGGGCTGACTTGACTCGGATACTCCAAGATGGTCATGAGCTGGCAACATTTTGAATTCGTTAAGCCATGGACACAACTGATTCTGTGGGTTGGGCGATGGCCAGGTCAGTTGCTCTGCGTCGCCATGCTTGGCTGCGTGATGGCAGTTTTCCTGACCATGTTCAGGAGCTTCTTCGGGACTTGCCCTTTGTTGGGGCCCATCTTTTTGACAGTCATGCTGACTCAGCGGTTCAGCGTCTCTCGTGTCTGGTTTCCAGTGAATGACGTTCTTGTAGTCCCTTGTTGTGGACTTCTCGTTTTGTTTGCATTGGTTGCAGTATTGCTACTGCTTTTCTCTGGTGTCAGTCTCTGAGTTCAAACTGTTATTTCCCAGATGGACTGTACAGCTACGCAGCTGTTTCTGTCATTTGTTTTCAATTCCTCTGTATAGGAGCTAGTCTCAAGAGCCCTCCACTCGCATTTTATAGGGATGTAGCATACCTTATGTGGGGTATTTGTTGGTTATTGTATAGCCATTCTAATTTGCCACAGGAAGTGTCCTCCTGGGTGGTGTGAATACGATGCTCCAGGAAATTTTCTTCCTGGGTGGTGCAGGTCCTTACTGCGGATCCGGCGAGGTCTTCCTAGGGTTGTTATCTATCGCCTATGTAGGGAGTTTCACTATAGTTCCTGCTAAAGACTTATAGTGATATGTTTTTTGCTTCTTTACGATCCACCTGCTGTTGTAGGACATTTTCCTCTGGACAATCCCACAAGGGTAGCGTAGCTCTCTTCTGAGTTTAAATGTTCATACTTTACATCCATAGTTCCCTCCTGCCTCGGAGGATGCAGAACCCTCCAGAATATGGTTGGGGTTGCGCGACTTCTGGCTCTCCCTTGCGTGCTCATGTATACTCCTTTTCTTGCCTGGCTGTCTTTTCCAGAGTTTCACTGTGTTTCCACTATTTTGCCTGTGTTGGCCGTCTTCACTGAAAGGCAGTGTCTGTCTCTTGTGGGCATGTTGTTCTGTTCCACTTCAGAGTGTTTCTTTTCCGAATCCAGTTCTGGCACTGTATATTGCCACACACAGGGTACGTTCAGAGGCAGTCTAATCTTTACTCTTTGGTGCTAGGAAGTGCTCCGTCCTTGGTCATTCCTCAGGTCTCAGACTCTGTCTGGTTTCTTCCTTGTCTGCAGTTGGTTCTACGCCAACATGTTGTTCATTGACTTGGGCCTGTATA